>NC_138067.1:26373466-27573466 GCF_964194185.1 Rhinolophus hipposideros | reverse complement strand
GTCCGTCCCCCATGGACCCTCAGGGATGCCAGGAAGGAGCTCAGAACTACATTACATGGAGACCAGATTCCTCTCTAATAGCTTTGTGGCTTTGTTTCTGTTCCAAGAGCATTAAATATATAACACCCACACACAAAGATATATATATACACACACATGCATATACA
Organism: Rhinolophus hipposideros; assembly: GCF_964194185.1. NCBI lineage: Eukaryota > Metazoa > Chordata > Mammalia > Chiroptera > Rhinolophidae > Rhinolophus > Rhinolophus hipposideros. The sequence continues at coordinate 27,573,299 of NC_138067.1, read as the reverse complement.
TACATACATACACACACATATCTATACGCGCACACTTTTAAATCACGTCTCTGGTGGGCCTCACGAACACACCTTAGGGAAGCTCCCCCAAGAAAGGTGATTTAAGTGGGGTGGTGCAAGGCGATGCTGATGAAGGTCCCAGTGCAAATAAGTCTTTATTTGCGGCCCCTCCTGGGCCACCTGACTTCCTTGTCTGCGTGAGGGCTGCATTCCTTTCTCCCCCGGGACATTTATTTGGCCAATTAAAACCTGGGCTCCATCATGATGTAACAGATGCCTGCTTCTCTCCCACTCACCCAGGACTCTCTCAGACCACATATATCGATTGGTGCTAAAACTGCAGGGTAGAGGAGAGAAGGAATGGATGAGGGGCGGGCCTCCGGGCCGTGGGCTCAGGCTTGCAGCTCTTCTGGCCTCACAATGCCGAGCTCTGCTCTGAAGGGCAGGTCCAGGCACCACTGGCTGCAGCCACAAGAGCCACACCCCCAGCTTGCGGTCTGTGATGGAAGTTTGACTCTACAAGGCACCGTAAATGGCTGGATAGCACCGACCCTTAGCAGGAGGGCAAAAAGCAGAAGCTTTCCTAGGTATTGATCTGTTTTCCAAGGCATCTCACCTCTGCACCATGAAGCCCCCTAACAAGAAGAGTTCAGAGTGTGAGACAGGCAGCTTGACTACACAGCTCAGAAAAAGAGACAACAGCCTACCAAGAGCAGCCTGCTGCCTGTACTCAGCAGAATCTGGACCACCTTGACCTTCTCCCTTTAGATGTGCACACGGCTCACCCAGGGAGTTTTGTGGGGATCCAGATGAAAGTGCAGTGGGTCGGGTCTGAGAGCCTGCGTTTCTAACAAGCTTCCTGGTGAGGCTGAAGCCGCTGGCCTGGGGTCCATACCTTGGGTGGAAAGGGGCGACCCTACCAGGCTCAAGAAGTTGTTATATCATCTTTCTCCTTTCAACAACAAAAACGAAACTGCAATGCACTTGCAGAATTCGTGGCCTGCATGAAGTCACAGAAGCAGAGGAGGCAGAGCAAGGATTTGAACTTGGGATCGTGGGCTCCAAGGCATGAATTCATGACCTCAGAACCAAGATGCCTCCACCTGCCACCCTTCAGGTTTTGCTGCATTCTTGCTGTTTCTCTGGGTGTCATATGGGGTGCCAGCCAGGCTGTAGGAATGAGAAAATGAAACCCCTCTTAACCAATATGGGCCAATGTCTGGTGAGTTGGGGGAGATTTTATGCAAAGAACAAAAAAATGTCCTTTTCTCTGGGTGGGTCAGCACCTTGCCAGGGCACATGGGATTCCAGCCCACTCAAGCCTTGGCTGCCAACAAGGTCTGAAATGAAAACTGGACGGCCCTCTGCGGGAAGTCCTGCTCACCAGTGCTTCAGCATGAGGTGGAGGGTCCTAGTGATAAACGTAAGGGCTTTGGATTTGGACAGCTCTGATTTCAAATTCCGCCTCTCCAACTTAGCTGCTGTGTGACTTCAAGTGACTGCACCTCTCTGAGCCTCAGTTTCCACATCTGGAAAATGGGGGAAAGGCCCACCTACCTCACTGAATTGCTGTGAAGTATGAACGTGGAGCTCTTTGATGCTGGCAGTCAACACTGGATAGATGAGGGAGCCAGGTGGGATGCTCAGGAGCCTGGCGGGGGCAGTCTGCCCGTGATAGAGGAGGGCAGAGCTGGGAAGGAAGGGGAGGACAGCCCCGCTTTGCCCATGACCCACTCTCACGAAGGACCGTACTGGGGGCATGCCCAGCATGGGCAGCACTACAGGTCGGTCCCAAATGAATTCACTTGGGGGCAGGAGGGCCTGGCACCTAGCACACGCTTTCTGGGATGGGTGCACTGACAGTGAGGTGTCCCTGTAAACAGCGGCAGAGTCGAGAAGACCCAGGTTTGAATCCTGGTGCTCTGAACCCTGAGCTAGGTGAAGCTGGCCGGCATGGCCCTCCGTGGAACGCTACTTTCTCTGCTGTAAAATGGGGCTGAGTAGGGTGCTCAATCTATGTCCGGCACAGACCATGTGCTGAGTTGGAATGAGTTATATTACCATCTGCGCCCTCATCTCATAAATGGCCTCTCTAGCCAACCACCACTGAGCTACCCTCGGCTTCCCTCCCTCGCTCATATACATCCAACCCTTGAGCAAGTCCTATCCTCTTTACCTTGAAATACGTCCTGAGTCTGCCCGTTTGTCAGCCCCCACCGATGCTGCCAGGAGGCCCCAGGTCAGCATCGTCTCTCCTGGCTTAGTACTACAGCGGCTGCCTGGTACCCGGCGTGCATGCCCCTTAGACAGCTGGCCAAGAGAATGTTCTGTGATGGCGGCAAGGCTCGACAGCTGTCCTGGTTAGTGAGTGCTTGAAGCTGGCTACTGTGACTCAGAACTGAATTTTCAACGTCATTGCTTTTCAGTTAATTTAGATTTAAATGGCCACATATGGCTAGTGGCAATCGGGTTAGAGGTTTAGACTATTCTCCATCCAGCAGCTGAAGGATGCTTTATAAAGCCAAAGTCGGATTATGTCCCTCTTCTGCTCAAAAGCCTCCAATGGCTCCCTTCTCATTCAGAAGAAAGTCGAGAGCCCTGTCAATGGCCTGCAAGGTCCCTTGTGACCTGTGGTCTCCATTCTCCCCACCCTCTTCCTTGCTTGCTCTGTTCCAGCCCCACTGGCTTCCTTGCAGTTGCTGAAACCTGCCAATCTCATCTTGCCACAGGACCTTCGCATGTGCTGTGCTCACGACACACACTTCCTCTAAGTATCTTCAGCTGGTTCCCTTCATTTAAGCCTCTATTCAAATGTCTTTCCTGACCCCAGGAAATGAAACCCAAGTTCCCTGTGTCTCACCTCCCGTCTTGTTTCTTGAAAATATTTCTGGCCACCTGAAATCTTACGTGTTCATATTTATTCTCTCTTGCAGAATGTTGGACTCATGGAAACAAAGACTTAGTTTATCTCCTGTGCCTGGAACAGCCCTGACCGGGCACATAGCAGGCCCTGGATAAAGACGAATGAGTAAGACATCCCGCATACAGCAGGTGTTCAATAAACAACTGTGGTTGTTGCTGTAATAATACATTTTCATCATCATTCTTGTCTCAATCTCCAGCAGCCCATGTTCAGGGCCTGATCTCACATCGCTTGATCCACTCAGCCATGCCTGGTGTTCTCATTAAACAAAAACCAACAAAGGAACGACATCCCCTCCAGGGCCTGGCCTGCCCTGCCTGTGGGTGCCAGGAAGGTAGAAGCCCCGCACCAAAGAAGGAAGTCCTGGTGCCAGCTGGGCAGCAGGTGGGACTCGTTGGCTTGGTTGCCAGGTAACCCCACCCCATCACTCACAAACACGGACAGCATGAGTTCCATCGGGAGGGGCTGTGTGTTTACACGGCCATTTTCTCTGCTGGCCTGAACCACAAGTGTTTGTGCTTTCAAAAGGACAAAGTACCTGGAAGAGCCAAGCTGGTGGGGATCAGAGTCACGATCTGCCCAGGCCCTGGACCCGCAGGGGGGAGGGGAAGCGAGCTCCGGTTCCTGAGGGCCTACTGCGCATGGCCCACTTTCACCAAGTTCTCGGCCACCTTGTGGTGGTGTGGGTTTAAATTAAGTAATGCAAGAAAGGCACTTCCTGGGGTGCCTGGCATACCGAGAGGGGCTCAGTAAATATTAAGCGCTGCTGTGGTTCTTTCTGTTCTTCTAGGACATGCTCATCACAATTTTCAGGGCAGCCCGCCTAGCTGGGCCCGCCTCCGCCTCTACAACCTCGTTCCACGTCCTCTGCCCCTCTCTCACTGGAATCCAGGTTTTCTGGGGCCAGGTCCTCCCTCTTTGCAGTGGGGACTGTCCTGTGCATCGGATGGTACCGAGTGGTGGGACCACCGTGGGCGCCTCCGGCCCTGCTCAGCCACTCCCCTCCTTGTAATGTTGACCTCACCCCACCTCAAGTCCCAACTAAGAAGTAACTTCCTGGGGAGCTGCTCACCCCAGTGCACGAAGCAGAGCCCACACAATCCTGAGCCCTAGGAAGTGCCCTGGGTTTTAGCACAACGGGAACTACTCAGAAAGATGATGTGACGAGGATCGTCCAGGGATAAAAAGAGAGGTTAATGATGAAAAAAGTCTGGAAGAATACAGTACCCCAAAATATTCACTGGGCTCTTTCTGGGTTGTGGGATTCTAAGTAATTCCTGATTACTTTGTTTTATTAGCTGTACATATTTTTTTTACTTGTTTTGCTGTAAAAATTAAAAATTTAAAAAATGAATAAAGGCATTTCACGCATAAGAGAAGAGCTGGTATTCAGGACATTATTTTAAAAGCCTGGTGAAGTAACTAATAGGGTGTTGGCACTTGAAAAACACAAGCTCCAGGTACTGAGACTATTCTCTTGGGTGGAGCACCAATGAAGGCAGTGGCGATTCAGGTGTTACAGGAGCTTAAATGTACCAAACATACCAGAACTCTGAGCCATCTCAGGTGCCGTTTCTTCTGCCTCCACACTCTTCCTGCCCGGCAGGCCTAACTTCCCTCAACCTCAGATTAACCATCACTTCCTCCTGGAAGTCTTCCCTGACTACTCCCAACCAGATCAGACATTTCTCTTTTTCATAAACTTTTCAATTTTAAAATCATTTTAGATTTAGAGAAGAGTTGCCAAGACCGTACAGGGATTCCCACTGAGTTCTGGTATACCTGTCACCCAATTTCTCCTAATGTTAACATCTTCGCAACCAGGGAGCATTAGTCACAGCCAAGAAACCAGCATTGCTGCATAGCTATTAACTGAACTCCACCTTCCACTGGACTTTGTGCTGCTTCCCTCCAATGTCCTTTTCCTGTCCTGGGATCCCAGCCAGGACCCCACATTTGTCCTCAGATCAACCTAGCCTCCTCTGGTCTGTAATAGCTTCTCACACTCTCCTCGTCCTAAAAGATCTTGACAGTTTTGAGGGGTACTGCTCAGGTGTTTTACAGAACGTCCCTCAATTTGGGTCTCTCTAATGTGGCACCTCCTTTAAAAAAAAAATACTATGCTAAAATACATATAACAAAATGTATGGTTTTAACTATTTTTAAGTGTAGGGTTCAGTAGTATGAAATTCATCCACACTGTTGTGCAACCATCACCACCATCTGTCTCTAGAACTTTTTCATTTTCCCCAACTGAAACTCTGTCCCCATGAAACAGTGACTCCCCATTTGCAGCCCGTGCCCCAGGATAACCACTGTGCTACCTTCTGTTTCTATGAATGCAACTCCAAACCACAGGCAGACGCCGCTGCACACCCGTTCGGATGGCTAGGACTAAAACAACAAAAAATAACACGTTCTCGGGAACCTGTGGGGGAACTGGAGCGCGTGTGCACTGCCCGTGAGAATGGAAAGTGGCGCAGCCACTGTGGAGAACAGTGTGGTGGTTCCTCCAGAAAGTAAACACAGAATTAGCACATGACCCAGCAATTCCACCCCTAAGTATATACCCCAAAGAATCGACAGCTGGGAATTGACCGGACAGCTATACACCCATGCGCATATAGCAGCATTATTCATAATCGCCAAAAAGGTGGCAGCAACCCAAATCCACGGGCATCTTTTAAAACAGGCATCCCTTGTAGAAACCAGTTGGACACCTGTCTGCTTGCCCTCACCCTGACCTTTCACGTCTCCTGTCTGGGCCTCCTTACTCCCTGGGGCATCCCAGCCTCACAGATGTCCGGCATGTAGCCTCATGAGGTGACCCGTGGCCAGGTAAGGGTCCTGCTCCACTCCTGAGGTCCCTTGTCTAGGTTGCATCAGAAGGTGGTGCCATGGTGGAGATGCCACAGCAGGACATTCCTGGCCCCGGGGCAGCCATGGCACAGCGGCAGGCAGCACCGGGCCGGGGTCCACACCTTCATGACCCTCTGGGCTGCCTCAAACACTACTGACACCAGCTGGTGGCTCTGGTGAAATGGGGGTTCTTGGAGCAAGCGTGGGAAAGCGAGGCTCCCTTCTGGGGGGAGGGCTCCGACAAGCAGCCCTTCCTCCTCGGCACGCGCGCTGGCACCCGGAAAGGAACAGCCACTCCATCCACTGCGATAACAGTCAACCTGCTAACAGTGGTCCTCAATGGGCACCCACAGGGCGCTGGGCACTGGGCTAACTAAGCACTTGACGAGATTTCGTTCAGACTTCAAAACAAACCACGAGACTGGTATCATAATAAGCACCCCACCCCATTCTACAGCAAAGGAAACTAAAGCTTAGGTGAGGAATGTGACTTGCCCAAGGTCACACAGGTATCAAGGTCACATAGAGTGACACTGGAACCCAAGTTTCTGACCCCAACGAAATGCTTCTTCCAGCCGGAGATGTAAGGAATTAAGGGATCCCATCAGCATGATTTCCAGATCACTGGGTCTGCATTTTCAAGGAAACAAAGGCTAAAGAGAAAGAAGACGGTGATTCAATTTGGTGGTCATTCTATTCTCTTACACCTTTAACTTGTAAGAGAAATGAGTGAAAGCCACAAAGGTGTCCCTATTTATTAAACACTTACTGTATGACAAGGTTTATCTCCTAGCTGTCATATTCACAGCTCCCCACTGGTAGGCATTATTACTGACCCACTTTAGAGATGAGGAAACTAAGATTCAGAGAATAATCACTTGGCAGGAATCAGGCTCCCCCAATCAGGACAGAATGTAAACAGCCACAGTGACATTCATTGGTACCAAGGAGTTTCGCCTACTCTGGAGTGCATGGTCAGATGTATTAGGGCCGAGACGTGGGGGAGCGGCGGGCCTGGACACAGGCCAAACAGGGGAAGAAAGTCTGTGAGGCGGAGACAGCTGTTCTAAGGTCCTGGGGCTACAGGGAAAGGCCAGGAAGGCAGCCCTTCTTTCAACACTGACCCACATCAAAACTCTCTCCTGGATGTCACATTTCTTGCCTCTTCCTTTTTCAGTTTTTTCCCTACCACAAGTTTTATTTACTCATCCACGGTAAGTTCCAGCAAAGGTCCAATATGTGTTCCAAGGAGGCAACACAGCTCCATTGCACATGCACTGGAATCAGGGGAGCTGGGTGCACATTTTGGCTATGCCACTTAGAAGCTGTGTGACCTTGGGCAAGTCGCTTCACCCCTGAGCATCAGGCTCGGCAACGTAGAGTGCAAGGAATCGTATACACTTCCAGTGTTGCCAGACTCCTTAAATGAAATTGTGGTTTGGTAGCACCTGGAGCAATGTCAGGTACAAAGTGGCTATGTGGAAAGCTGGGAGGAATCTGAACCAGTGCACACATCAGAGGAAAAGGTTCCATGCTCCCAGCAGGGGGCAGGGAAAACGAAACACACCTGTGCATGTAACACACCCCAAAAGCTACACATGACGGCAGCAGGAAGCACAGAGGGGCCAGGCCTTGTTCCCGGCTTGGTGCCTTCACACTCCCTTTCTGGCAGGCGCTTTCCATTTGAGTGATCTGGAGCCTGCTGGGGGCCACCCCACCCTGGCAGGCCTGGTGGTGATGCTAGTAAGTTTGTGGAGTCACCATATCCATGTGTCTGTCCCCCACCAGGGTGTAGGTCTGCTACCCAAAACTAAATCAAAAGGAGAAAATGTCCCCACCTAAGCCCAGGGGAACCTTGATTTCTCCAGAGCCACAGAGACCACTCTGGAGAAAAAGGAGCCAGGGGTATTTTTTTCCACGTTGTTCAATCACGTTTTCCCCTCCCTGGGTGATGCCTGCTGCTTATTATAACTGTGACAACATCGGAAATATTTCTTGTGGATTTCCGCAAGAAGGGAAATGACAGGCTTTCTTCTCCCTCTGGCTTTGTATTGGCTGCTGTGGACCTGAAATGAGGTCTTTCAATGTGGGATGGGTCCCTGGGGCTGGGAGGCAAGAATGCAGGGGTGAGGCACCAAGGTGTGAGAATGCTGGGGTAAGGCTCCCTCCCACGGCAGCAGTGTGCTGAGGAGGTCTCGCCAGAGACCTGGGAAGGCCCAACGCTGCCTGTTGCCAGGGCTTCAGTCTGCTGAGGGTTTAGGGGGAAGACTGATGCATTTTAAAATTGCTATCATTTCTTGAGTCCCTACTAGGTGCTAGTAGGCACGGTGCTAAGTACTCTGTGCTTTGGTTGTGTGTCATGGGGTTTTGATAGATGTTACAATTATCTCCATTCTACGGACAAGAAACTAAGGCCTGGAGAAGAATAAAGTGGTCTGACCAAGGTCACAGGGCCAGTGAAGTGGCCACAGGAACAAAGATAGCTGTTGACGCTGGTGACTGAAGAAAATGAGAAAGTGCAGTACTCATCCTGGGTCAGAGAGTAGACATTTGGAGATAAGGTATGAGGTGAATTACATCAGATGGAAATATCTAATAATTTGGGATTTTGCAAACATCTCAAGTGCCTGGAAGTGTGTTGGGAAGGATTCCGCAGCTGCATATGGGCTCAACAGGAAAGAGTGGTCATTGATTACTGATGTCTGCCCTGGCACGGCTGTGGAAGTGGCAGAACAGACGCCACAGTTATCGTCAGTCGTCTCCTGCATATCCCCACGATGCAGGAAGTTTCTCTGAATTGTCCTGCTTCCTCGCTTCCCCTTGCATTAAATGAGCTCAGGTACAGAACAAAAGGTAGAAATACCTTTGAAGAGGAGGTTTTTCTCTGAATGTTAAACTACATACGTGGTATTTGTTAATTCAGAGGTAAAACTTAATCTTATAGGAAAGTTAGGTTCCATCAAATTAGACTTATTAGGCACCAGTTGTGTACTAGGGTCTCTGCCCTCACTGCACTTAAGCAAGGAAGACAAACAATTAACTTACTAGTTAATTAATACAATTACTCTAAATGCCTCAATTGGAAAGTACAGGGGGCCATGTCACACCCGCCAGCAGGGCACTCTTTGCCTCCTCAGCAAGGATTTGATTCTGACGTGGAAAATCACCTTTCTGCCCACAATCCACTGGAAACACTTGCACAGTGGCTCCAGCTCGCAGGAGGGTGTTGAACGCTGAGGAATGTGGGTCCGAGATATAAAGGGGACCTCGGGAGGCTGCAGCACAAGAAGCCGAGGGTGGTCCCTCTGCCAGCGATTTGTCTCTCTTTGCTAATTAGAAGCTCATGCTTCGTTCTTTGATTTTTCCACCCCAAAGAGGAATCTTGGCCATGCTGCCTATAGCTTTTGGCAAGGGCGAGGGCACAGGAAAGAGAAAACACAAATGGCATCTCCAGGGCTGAGAGGAAAGGTGTGTTTGAAGCCAGCGGAGTGCGCCCAGCTTTTATCTCTAGGCTGTACTTAGAGGTCTCGCTCTCCCCATGGCCTGAGCAACCTCACCCACCGCCGTGGGGGGGGCCACAGCATGTCACAGTCGCCTCCCCTGTTTGAGGCTGGCACCAGGACCGGCAGCAGGGTTTGTTTAGAATATATGTTCCTCATCAGAGGGGTCTGAGACAATCTCCCTTTCTGGCCCGAGGAAGAAGAAGGCATCTCTGAGGCGGACGCTTCCCCCAGAGCAAACAGCTGAACCCAGCCTGCTGGGCCCGGCTTTCAACTTTGTTGCCTTTGCAAATATGGCCCTGGGTCCTATTTCCCACATCCCTGCAGCCAAGTCCGGCCAGCCTCCTTGGAGGCATGGCTCGCTTCAGGGCCAGAGACCAGGATGGGGAGGAAGTCGCCCGCTTCCAGAGAAGCAGCAGGCGGAGGGGTCTGTGCAATCAGAACGGACAGAAACGAGGAGTGACCTGCAGAAGTAGAGGGAGCTCCGGGCCCAGTTGCTGGGACCAAGTGGTTGAGCCACCCATCTTCAGAACTTAGTCCCCAGCTCACTCTCCTAAACCTCCTCCTTCCTCAGCTCACAGCTGACAAGTCACCCCTTGTCTCCAGGAGACTGGGCCACCTGACAAAATGTGCTCACAAAACTCCTGTTGAACATCGGTCTCCACTCTGGAATGGACTGGCAACTCTGTGAGGGCAGAGACTTTGTCATGCCCAAATCCCAGCACAATGTCTGGCAGGAAAGGAAGAGCAATGAAGGAACGAGGGAGGGAGGGAGGGAGGAGGAAGATCACCTGGTTTCTCACACTAGGGCTGGCCCACTGCAGGCCCCGAAGACGTCCTGGTCCTAATCACGGGTACCTGTGCATACGTGACCGTACCTGGCTAAAGAGTCTTTGCAGGTAGGATTCAGTCAAGGATTCTGAGGTGGGGAGATGACCCTGGTTCATCCAGGTGGCCCCATGTCATCACAAGGTCCTTATGAGAGGGAGGCAGGAAGGTCAGAGGCAGAGGAGAAAACGTGACAACAATAGTAGAGGTCAGAGTGAAGCCACCACAGCCAAGGAATGCAGGAGGCCTCTAGATGCTGGACAAGGGCAAGGAAATAGATTCTCCCCGGAGCCTCCAGAGGAAACATGGCCCTGCTGACACCCGGATTTTAGCCCAGGGGACCAATTTTGGACTTCTGAACGCTAAAACAATGAGATTTTGGATAACTTGTGTGCTTTTAAGCTACACATTTTGTGGGAATATGTCACTGCAGCCAAAGGAAATTAAAACACCCCCGCAGGACACTCTCAGTACCTCCAGTCAGCCATTATCAGCCCCACTGAACCCACATTCGTGACATGGCAGACATTACTAATGGCCCCTGAGTCCAGGTTTCATCCTATTTCCTGGTACATGAAGGATGAGGATTCCTGCCCCCCTTGAAGCCAAGCCATGGTGACATGACTGGTGCCGGCTGATCAAGTGTGAGAGGAAGCCACCTGAGTCACCTCTGAGGCGGAAGGACTGCACTGCCAGTGCTGAGCTCCAGCCCCCCGGCCCCCGCACACCCTGACGCTTCACGTGGAGGTAACAGCAGAACCAGGCGGGAGAAGCTCCACCAGCCGGGCCCCTGCACACTGCCCTGCTGACCCTCCATGTCAACTGAGCACGGGTTACAGGCGCACAACCTCAGCCACCCAGATGGGGGACCCGTCCACGGAGGCAGCCGCCGCCACCCCCATGCATGCGGTGGCCCTGTCCACTGGAGGGGTCTCAGCATCTTTGGAAACAGATGCCAAGAATGTCTCCAGGGTCCCCTGACAACTTCTACCTTGGACAGGGGAAGTCTACCTTAGTCATCGAATGATGGTGAAGTGAAATCACTTCTTCCAGACAGTACAGAGGGAAAGGGGAAGGTGGAGCAGCTCCCCGTACCTCCCATACATGTCCCACATGTGTCTCTGAGGCTCACACCCGCAGCCACCTGCGGCCACCTATCGGCACGCCCAGTGCAACTTGGTCCTTTGTGCTTCCTTCCTGGGGACACACAAATGTCTTCTATCTCTGTTTCTCTGCCAGGCCCTCTGCCATGTCTGTGACTGGGATTCTAGGAAATCGATGGATATTTTCAGAGCTTTATTGTCCCATTTGTCACTTGCTAATTAGCTAGGAGTGACTAATCAGAAAACAGTGGTGAGGCAGAGAAAAAATACTCCCATTTTCTTGGCTTTTGGCTGCCGGTGGTTACCGAGAACCCTCTGGACTTATTTGATGGAGCTGGCGGTGGGGGGGGGGGGGGGGTTGTAAAACATGGGGATGGGATTTTCATTGTCCTCTCCTGGACAGCTTCATGTAAGAATGACAGTGTTGTGGTCACCAATGGGCAACACCCAGGTCTCCAGAGCCCCTGACTTCAGCCTTCTACTAACTTCTACCCGTGACCAGGCAAGCTACGGGAGCACCAACAGCCCCAGGGAGTTCTGGCCTCTCCTGGCACCACAGGCCATGTGACTGGGCCACGATAGGACAAGACCAGTCTGCAAGGTCCTGCCCAATGCTGCCAAGGTTTTAGAGCCGGAAGTAGGAGGGGCAACTAAAGCCCCTACTGCCCTCCCAAACCCCCAGTGGCAAGGCCAGAACTCTCCAAAGATGGGAGGACATGTCATTTACTGACTGCCCTCTCTCAGCCAAGCCCCCAGCCACACACATCCATCACTCACGATCCTCACTGAAACTTCTCAAAGTTGCTCTTTTATTCTCCCATTTCATAGATGTGAACACTCAAGCTCAGAGAGTTTGCATGACTAACCTCAGGTCACTCAGCGGTGTCAAATCCAGGTCTGCTTGTACCCACCATGCGTGAGAACATGGGGAGACGGGCTAACGACAGCACGTGCCAGGTACCTGGTGTCTATTATCTCAGCCCTACAACCACGGGGTGGGGTGGGGTCATGTCACACACAAGCGTGCAACATGTATGCGTGCACACAGAACACATGTAAATAGGCACATACACACCTAGATGTGCACACATTTCAGTACTCACATAGGCACACAGACATGTACACACATGCACACATGTAAATGTACACATGCGTGTGGGCACAGATATGCACGTGGGAACATGTTAATACACGCATGCACACACACTCAACATAAACACACGTGGTTTCTCAACACAGAATGGGAAGAGGACACGCAGTCACCCACGATGGAGCCAGCCAGCACCTGAGACCTGCTGGCACACAGGCCCCGCTCTGGCTGCATGGGTCCCAACCCCCAGCTTTAGCAAAGACCAGTCCTTGCCACCTCTGCCCTTTGGGGGCGATTTCATCACTGACGGTGATTTCCAAAGACGATAAACAAACAAGGAGGCCTCCGGCCTGGCTCTCAGGGCCACTTCTTCAACACCCCCCCCCCCCCGCACATGCGCATACACACATGCACACACAAAAACACACACTCACACAGCGAACCTAGCCCTGAAAGTCCTCCAGGTGGGACAGTTTCTTGGGGGACACATAGCAGGCTAGGGTTGGCAAGGAAAAGAGGGAGGAATCCACTTGAGAAGAATTTCCCAAAAGCCCTCAGCACTGTTCCTGACCTCGCGGGTAACGAAAGTTCGATAAAGAAAGAGCAGATGTGAGACAAATGGCCCGGCGTTTGCCAGGCTGGCATTTTCCAGGGTAAAGTTCTGACTATCAAATGATTTACCAGCTCACCTGGGTTAATCATTGCCTAAGAAGTACAAACGGCTCCCTCAAACCCTCAAGCCGGCCCCCTGGTGCTACCACAGGTCGAGGAAGTCAGGGACCAGCTGAGGGTCAGAGACCCTGCCCTCCCCATCCTATATTTCCAGAACAGAGGGTCTGGTTTGGATACCGAATAAGCCAGTGATCAATGATTAAGGTCAGTGACCACCTACTATGCGCTCAGCCTTGGGCTGTGCCCTTTCCATCTAAGCCAACAGTAAAATAGAGTTAATGGCTGACCGCCAAGGCCCAAACAGACAGACCTGGGTTCATATCCCAGCAACGACGATTGGCTCTCATAGCAGCTGGTTCCTTGCCTCAAAAATGGGTTGCTATGAGAAAGAATGGGACAATGTGTGTTAAACAGACGTTCTCAGTTGTGGGCATTTGGCAAGGTCTGGACACATTTGTGGTAGTCACGATGGGGGCGGGTGCTACTGGCATCTGGTAGGTCAAAGTCAAAAGTGCTGCCAACATCCTACCATGCAGGATGGTCCCCACCACAGAGAATGACCCAGCTTCACATGTCTAGTGCCGAGGGCGAGAGATCCTGGTAAAGGATGGAACACAATGCCTGGCTCAAGGTAAGCCCTTGATAAACGTCAGAGGCCATTATTATCTCAAAATTGTCCCAGTAGCCCTAGAGTGCGACCTTATTGCCATCAGACTGCAGAGAAGGAAGCTGGGATCAAAGAAGCTGTGACTTGTGCAGGTGACAGGCAAGAAGAGAGCTGAATGAGCTGCCTAACTCCACCTTAATTCCTCTCCCTTCTTTCTCTCCCATGTCACTAGGAGCTGGGGGGTGAGGGGACACCAGCGGGTCCCAGGCCTGGGGCCCCACTGCCCCGTGGAGCTGCCAAATCCCCCCTCACTTCCCCAGAATCACAAGCCAGCCCCTCGGCTTCTCCTTCCTCCTGCAGTTCTGCAAAGGGGGAGGGGCCATTTCCTGAATTGTCTTCTGGAGTGCCAAATGCACAGACGCCTGTGTCTGGACCCTGCAGACAGTTCAGAGCACATACTTCCATCCCCTTCCTGCTCCCTCTGCTGCTCTCCACCTGCCACCCCCAGCTTTTGCCCGAGAGGGAAGTCTGTCTCCAAGGTCCAGCTTGCCCCTCTGAGGAAGGTGCCTCCCCTGGCCCTGCAAGCGAGACCCTCCTCCAAGCTGGCTGTCCCTGGCTGTGGGACCCTCCACCCGCACACCCAGGGAGGGGTCTGTCTCCAAAGGTGACAGAGGATCCCAGAGGCTGTATGGCCTGGTCTCTGTCCACCTCCGGCTGGTCCCTCACTGCACACCCCATACTCACAACCACATAAACACACACAAGGCCTACGGCCAGCCACACTGAGCACCTTCTGTCTCTCCAGCCTTCCTAGAGGCCAGGCCTTGACACGTGTTCCTCCTTCTTCCCGGAACACAGTGCCCCTCCCCTGTGTCCCATACCCTCCTCAGCTGCCTGAGGCTTTGCCGAAGCATCCCTGCCTCTGCAGGCCGGGCTCGCTGCCCTGCTTCTGCGCGCCCACATCTCAGCACACATCACCGTGCACTGTAGTGGAATACGTGCTGGTCTTCCCCAACACTGCGAGATGCCAAGGGCAGAGAGCCTCTCTGAGCACCTCACCTGTACAGCCTGGAGCAGCGCTGTCCATACAGCTTCCCACAATCATGGTAACGGCCTGTATCTGCACCGATACGGGAGCCACTACCCACATGTGGCTCCGGAGCACTGGGAGTGTGGCTTGTACACATGAAGAACTGAATCTTTAATTTTGTTTAATTTTAACTAAATTGGAATAGTCACATGTGGCTAGCAGATACCACACTGGACAGCCCAGGTCTTGAACAATCCCTAGCGCAAAGTGCTCAGTACCCACCGGGTGAATGAATGAATGAATGAATGATGTTCACTTCTTTATTACCCAGCCTTATAATTTATTACCCATCTTCTCCAGCAGGCTGAGAGCTTCCCGAGAGCAGGATACAATTCATTTTTGCTCATTACTACATCCCCCAACGTTCTGTATGGTTTTGGGAACGTAGCCCCTCAATAAATATGAACTCACTAAATGAATGAATGCATGCATGAATGAATGAATGAATGAATTGCAGCTCAGCCCTCTTTCCCTTCCCCACCAAGCCCAAGGAAAACTATGGTAAAAAGGCAAGCGACCCACGGGGCTGGTTTCTGATGCATGTCCAGCCCAGCTCCTCCATCTCACTGAAGTGACCGTGCGTCCCCCCACATCCTGGGCTCTGTCTCTCTGGTGTCGACAGTGTGACCTCTGCGGCCAGCAAGCGAGACATTGTTTCTCAAGTGTCCTTCCCTCTGCCCTGATGCTGTGGAAACAGGCTGAGTCTGTATGCTCTAGACTCAGAGGCAAGGGTGGCCCCCCCCCCCCCCCCCCCCCCCCCCCCCCCCCGGCTCAGGCGGCAGGGTCCCCAGGAGGTTGCAGGAAAAATTGTAACGCATAAGAATGAGGATGAATGTGAGATTCTATTATAAATCAAATGCCTTGCATCCCTGACTGTTGGCTGTGGGCTTCTCCAACACTCTGATTCGCAGCAAGCATCATTCGTGTTTCTCCTCGCACCACCCGTCCCACTTCCTTTCAATGGAGGTCACAGTGGGCTCTCCCTGAATATGCCAGGTATACCTCCGGTGAGGGGGGTGGCACCACTGGAAGCAAAATTAGGAATTCTCTTACAAGCAAGCGTGTAGGGACCATGTGAGCTCTCATTCAGCTGAGACCCAGACTTGCAATCAACTGCATGTGGAAATCCTGTGCAAAGATCCTGGGGCATGTGGGAGGGTAGACAGGAAGGCAAGGTGTTTCCTATACCCAAGAAAGTTGGGTAGCTAGGGCTCGAAAGGCATCATCACATGGAAACAATGCCAAGGAGGGTTTGCTGTCCAGAACAGAAGCACATCAGTCAACGGTGAGTATCCTGGACCGACTGCATACAACCTGTGTGACCTGGGGCAAGTCGCTTCCCCTCCGCGAGCCTCACTTTTCCATCTGTAAGTGGATAAGAAACCCAGCACCTGCCTCACAGAGTGGTGTAGATTAAATGCATTCATAGAGGGAAAATGCACAGAGAAGGCCCTCAATACACAAATATTATTATTGATGCTGATGCCATTTGCCAGAGGCTCTTTCAGCCACACAACGTAAGCATCATCCTATGAACCTGAGCTTCCGCTCCTTCATTCTGATGAGCACGGAGGTGGCCCCCTGCCAAGCACTGTGCTAGGTGCTGGTGATGGGTCAGGCTCTGCAACTGCTCTCAGGTGGCAGGACATTCGCCCGGTTGATGGATGCATTAAATCAAACACAGTGGTGCACATGGGAAGGTGTCTCACAAGGATGGGAAGGCTAAAGAGCTCAGTGGAGGGGGGCTAGACCTGGGCTGGCCTGGGGGGTTTCACACGGTGTGAGCTGGGCTGGGAAGAGACAGAAACGGGATCCCTGGACGTTGTCCTGGCATCTTCAAAGGTCTGAAAGGGCACAAGATCATGGGCTCTTTGAGCTACAGCAAAAGGTTGTTTGTGGCTGGGGCACAGGGTGCCTGGTAAGAAACTGGCAGGAGATAAAAATGAAAAGATTGAGTTTGAGCCAAATCTGGCCTTCTCTGCCAGGAAAATAAGGAGTAGAACTTTGTCCTGTGGATGACAGAAGGGTTCTGAGTACCATTCATAAAGTTACTCAACTCTGGAAACAAGAGCGCGCGCGCGTGCACACACACAACACATACATATACAGACACACACATACCCTCCACACATACACAAATATACCTATACACACATATACCGAGAGAGACAGAAAGAGAGAGAGAGAGAGACAGAGAGAGAGACAGACAGACAGACAGAGAGAGAGACAGACAGACAGAGAGAGAGACAGAGAGACAGACAGAGAGAGAGAGAAAGATAGAGAGAACGGGGCCTGGCTCCCTTCACTGGACCCAGAGCAGAAATGGGAGCCCCCAGGCTCCAAGAGGATGTGTTCTGAGAGCCTCGGAGAGGCCTGGGAGGCCAGTTTCAGGCTGTTGGAGGATATATTTATAAACAAAAGGTTTCCTGCGTGCACACGTGCACACACACACACACACACACAGCCCCTAAGGACAGGACAGCTCTACAGGTAATGCTTTCACACTATTGCCTTTGCAGGTAAGGTCTACCACATGTGGCACCAAAGAGACTTAGCAATAAAAACCCGGTATTTTTCACTTGCACAACTTTCCAGTATGAGCCTCATTTTAAAACGCAACTTTCTCCCCTCTCCATCACCCTCACTTAAAAGGGAAGTGTGGATCTGCCTTCAGAAACCCAGAGCCACAGGGCAGGAGGTGGAAGTGATCTGGGAACCCCACCAAGGACGGGATCATCGGGATATGGGGCAACTTCACATGGCGACCGTCCGCACTCCTCGTCTCTCCTCCCTTCCTCTCCTGAGCTGACAGGCTGTTTTCTAAAGAGAATGGGTACCCCGAGGAGGCTCTTCCACAACAAAAATGTCTTGTGGCAGGTGGATGCAAATAAAAACATGCTCAAGTTCCTTAAAATAGTTGCATTCTAAGTAGGATAAACCTTTCCCCCAGCGATATGGTTCATACCAGCAATTAGCTCGGTAAACTCTTTTCCTTAGAGAGAAAGAAGAAATTGAAACAGAAGGTACTTCAGGAGTCACAGCTAGGTTGGAGGGAGTTACAGTTCAAACAATGAATTCAAACTTAGTTATTAGGTTGGTGCAAAAGTAATTGTGGTTTTTGCAATTACATTTAACCTTTTAAACCGCAATTACTTTTGCACCAACCTAGTATTTCCTTGAAGGAGAAACTGCCTGAGCGTGGACTGCCTGGACAAAGGATTTCTCTTTGTCCTAGAGAATGAAACGCCATCTTTGTTAGGCCTGATATAGAAGCCAGGCACTGTTATAAGACAGCAGCTTGTTTTATCCTCACACTAACTCTCAATGGGAAAACAGGCACAGAGGGAGAAAGTGACTTTCACAGAGCATCAGTCAGAATTGGAGCCCAGGCCATCCAGCTTCAAGGGTCAGGCTCTTACCCCACAGCCCTGGCCTCCCTCCTGGCACAGTCAGCCTTATTGCTCTGCGAGGACCAGGCAGGGCCCAGGAGGACAGTGGCCAGGTCCTGAGCAGCCCTAAATGTGAACATGGGGATGGCTGGCCAACACTGCACCTTAACAACGAGCAGCCATCGATGGGGGTGCATATGACTGTCTCCAAATGTTCTCATGGGGACAACAAAGAGGGATCTCTGGCTGCCGTATGGCCTTGGCTGTGATGGGCAGGGCATCATTCTGCTGGGCAAAGATGGCCACGAAGCTTGGCCACCTCTGTGCCATCTCAGGGCCACACTGCCTGAAGATTCCCCAAGCCTGACCCAGCCCACCAATCAGATGGGTACACTGAGGCCCAGAGAGGTGAAGCAACTTCTCCAGGGCCTACACAGCAAGCAATTGGCAGAACCTGGAGTGACGTACTGTCCCGTGATGCCAGACCTGCGCCCTTCCCACCTCACAGATTCCACGTCAGCGGGGGTCAGACAGTCTTTGGAATACATTCCTGAACTTACCGTTTCACTAGACCTAGGATAGAAAATTCACACCACCAGTCCCAAAGAGCCAAGATACATGTCAACATATACTTTCTGTCCTATTGTAGAACGTTCCCTCTCTGCTCTTCCATGCTGGGATGAATGTGTGTCCCCCCCCCCAAATTTGCATGTTGAAGCCCTAACCCCCAAAGTGACGGTATTGGGAAGTGGAGCCTTTGAGAGGTTATTAGGTTTAGATGAGGTCATGAGGATGGGGGCCCCGTGATGAGATTAGTGCCTTTATAAGAGGAAACCAAAGGTCAGTCTCTCAGACACAGGAGGGCACAGAGAGAAGGCAACCATCTGCAAGCCAGGAAGAGAGCCCTTACCAGGAATCACTCATGCTGGCACCTCAGACTTCCAGCCTCCAGAATTGCGAGAAATAAATGTCTTCTGTTTAAGGTACCCAGTCTGTGGTATTTTGTTATGGCAGCCCTAGCCGACTAAGACAGATGGAGAATATTTCTGGGCCCTCAGACTAAGGCCCAGAAAACGACACTCATGAAGTCTGCTCTCCCAAATACGGAGTAATTTTTCCTGCTTCTCAAGACCAGGCACGTTGTGCGGGGATTCTTCCATCTCCCATGCCTACATGGTCTCTGGCACACAAAGCGGGGTCGAGAAATGCTTGTTGAACAAACAGGCCTAAGCACCCGGTGAATACCTGCACATTTAACGTCGTGTCCCCATTGGAACCCTCAATCACAGGTGAAAGACTACTCCTGCCTCCTGGGAGCTCCCAGCATGGAAGTCTTCAACTTCAAAATCAGCTAGTGCCAGCCTCATTTAAACGAAGAATGCCACACCAGCAATTCTGCATCTCAGCATCTACTCACAACTGATTTGTGCACAGAAATCTCGGTAAGGTTGTTTGTTCCTGTGCTGTGTTTAAGAGTGAAAAGTAAGAAATGACCTTCACATCCATCGGCGGGGGTGGGGTCACAAGACACACCATTTTATGGAATTTGATGTAGCAACAGCAGAGTGAGCTAGGTCCACAGCTATTAGAGCCAGTGGTTGTCACGAGGTTGCCAGTTCAATTCCTTGAGTCCCGCAAGGGATGGTGGGCTGCGCCCCCTGCAACGAGCAACGGCAACTGGACCTGGAGCTGAGCTGCGCCCTCCACAACTAAGACTGAAAGGACAACAACTTGAAGCTGAATGGCACCCTCCACAACTAGGATTGAAAGGACAACAACTTGACTTGGAAAAAAGGCCTGGAAGGGCACACTGTTCCCCAATAAACTCCTGTTCCCCTTCCCCAATAAAATCTTTAATTAAAAAAAAAAAAAAAGAACCAGTGGTTGAGTGATGAACCCAAAATAAGTCAATCATCACAAAAGGAAATAAACATGTTATTTTTTACTGAAAACATGTAAAACGTGCACTTGCTCTCCATCTTTCATGGTTGGGCCAAAGCCTTTTCCTTGAAGATGGCCCCCACCCCCCGAAGTTCCTTCTGCCTTCCTCACATAAACCCCAAGCAATCTGCAATTGGCGATCTGCGATTCCCATTTCTTTAAAGACCTTCACAAGGCCATCTGATTGTTACGGCTTTTCCCGCCCTTTTATGGTTCTTTCACCCACAGCAGCTATTGTTTATTAGTGGCACTCTACTGAGGCTTTCCTAAGCGTTCCATTCAGTTTTCATAAAAAGAACCGTGTTCTTTTTCACACTCACCTTTCATAAGTGGAGGTGATCTTCAAGTAAACTGTGTGACCACAGGGACACCAATACCCCGCACAACCAGGCTTGGGAACAGACACAGCTGGCTCTTGGCAGCGCACACCCTGACTTGCCGGAAGAGCAGTGCAGGGGTTTCCGGAGCAGCCTGTGCACCAGCCAGCCTGACTTGCACAGAGAGTAGACCGTCGGGTGGCAGTGTCCTAGCCAATCTATTAAATAAGTCTTCTGCCATTTAAAGTTAGCGGAGTGAGTCATGACAGCACAATTTATATGGTTCTACTGAACTCTAATGACATGGACACATCTCCAAAGAGTCTTATTAAGTGAAAAGGTAAATTGCAAAAAGCTACCTACTATAATGACTCCTTTTATATTTAAATAAATAACTTGTAAATACTTGTAAATATATATACAAACATATACGTGCACTTTCCATAGAACCATCTGTTTGCGTACAAATGCACAGAAAAAAGACCAGAAGGGTGTGGAATGTGGGGTAGGAACAGGATTGGAGGTGAAGGGAGGGGAACTTGATATCAATGAGGGGAGGTATCATTTTTCACAAGAATAGATGTACATATTAAGTACCTAATTGTTTTATTTAATCAGCACGATTGAACAGAAGAGTTCAGCATATAAAACAAGCAAGCCCAAAGCCTAACAAGTATGCAGCTTTTTTAAAAAAAATCAAATTAACACTGGAAATAAGAAACATTTAACTGGCTTCAAAGAAACAGCTGTATGCCTCAGCCAGGGTTAGCAAGCAAATGGCAAGGTCAAAAGCATTCACGGGCCTGAGATCTTCCCTGGGCAGGACTAAAAACAGTCGGTGGATTCATCAAACCTGCATGTGCTGACCAGACACCGCGGTCCGTGTATGCACTAAGCTGCCACAGCAACCAACTGCTTTTGGCCCTTGGTTTGTTTCTCCATTTAGCTGGAAATGCTGCACGCCTGACAAATTCACCAAGAAGCAGCATTCAAAGGGACCTTTCAAGATGGCTGAGATTATTCTGCAAATCAGAGTTACGTTCAGCCTCATTCACTGCAAACAGTTGTCTCCATCATTCATTTATCAGTGATTTAGTGGGTCCCTAGCACACGCTAGGCATGGTACTTAGAGCTGGGGACAGAGTTGTGAACTAGAAGCTGGTGATCTAGCACACAGGGAAACAAAACCACCCACAAACAAATCATTACTTCATGTGAATTGTGTTCATGCTATAAAGCCGATAAGCAGAATGACTATCCTACCACAGTGGGGACAGGGTCAGGGAAGACCACGAAAGGTCCCTCGTGGAGGTGGCACTGAAGCTGAGAACTGGAAGGGAATTAGGAGGGAGGGTGTGGAAATAGGAGACAAGAGGGGTCTTGCGTGCACCTTGAGGCGGTCAGAAGGCTGGCTGGCTGAGCAAAGGAAAAGGACTTCCTGGTTGCAGCTGGGTGGGACATGACGAGGAGGGAGAGACAGGTGCACGTGGAATCATACCTAGGTCAAGAATTCTGAGTGAGTCCTAAAAGCAATAGGGAACCATTACGGGATTCTTGAGCAGAAGGGGTATTTCATCACGCACATGCCTTTTGTGCCCAGCTGAAAACATTGCTTTTGCAGTCTGTGCTTCCAAAATGGCCCTCATTTTCCTCCATCACGGTGGGCCCCGCAAACATTTGTCAGGCCCCCTAGGACAGCCAGACACTTTGCAGCTGCCCCAGCCCATCATTATCAAACCCCGAGGCCACCCTGGTTCAGAAGCCTTTCACCATTATGCACAAATCCTCAGACTGCTGGGCTTATGGAAACATTCCCAAAACGTTTTTCTGTGCAATCGAGACGCCTGCTTGGAAAATCCCAGCTGCAAGCATTTCTCTCTCCCAGGCGGTTACACCCAACTGTTCTGCGAGATTCTGCGTCACAAAAGGGATATCCCCAGCTAATCTGACATTCGAATGGACTGGAGAATCTGGGCTGCCTGCTGCACTCAGGGTAATCAAGCCCCATCAGCGTGTGTGCCTGTCCTCAGTTATCTAATCGAATTTCCTGTATGTGTGAATATAAATACTGTTGTCCTGACCCATGATGAACTTGGGAATGGACTGATTACATCAGTTTTAATAGATTAAGGTTTTCAAAAACAGATGGACACCATTACTTTTATTTTCATTTAAAATGGACACAATTTCCACTGGGTACGGATAAAATTAATGACCTTAGAAGGCATCAACTTGCCTGTGAAAAAAATAAAATCAGATGATCATATCATTGCCTGAGATTGTAACACAGTCTTAGTTTGAGATGTCACATGCTAGTTCCACCTTAATGCCTTTTTCTATTTTCTTGGAACGAGGCTATTCTAACACATTTTTTGGGTGCACTGAATGTCAGCGTGACTTGGCTTAAGTGGCAGGGGATAGAACACCACCCCAAAATTACTGAAACCAAGAGAAATCCACAGGATCAAGAACAGACCAACAAAATCTTACAAAACGATAATCAAATCAACTTACTACCAAAACCAGGCTCTTCTTAAATTGCAGATATCAACTTACTCAGCTTATGAAGTAAAAATATGGAGATACATGCTGGCCTCAAGCAAATCCATTGAAAAAGTGCCAGCTAACCCACAGCACATTCACTAGTGATGGTGAAACCAGTTTCGACAGTGTTTCCACTTTGTTCCAAGAACCCTTGTAGTCAGATATGGCAGCCTTTTCTGCGTTTATACTACTCAGGCTCCTGGCAGCAGGGGACCCCAACGCTGGCTCCCTATTTCATGGGGTCTTTACTCCACAGTTTCCATGGACAGGCCATGGAGTGTGGAGTTACGGGTGAAGTTCTGAGAATGAGAGCCCAATCCCACCTCTCCTCCTTCTAGATACCCAATCTGGGGCAAATCACTTCACCCACAGAGCCTTAGTTTTCCTGTGTAAAAATGGGTACAATGGTAGTACCTACCTCACAGGGCTGTGGCAGGGACACAATAGATATGCAATGTGTTGGGCACTGTGTCCAGCTCAGGGCAAGCCCCTGGCATGTGTCAATTATCATTGTTACTGCTCTATCTAGAACACCTGGGCTTTGCCGCAGACTCACCCCGACTCTCACGTACACCCAACACTCCCCACCTACCCAAGACTCCGAATCCTTGCACTCTGAATCTCACTCCTTTGGCTGACCTTGGCTCTGACCTTGCCCCAGTCATCTCCCGCCACCCCAGTGTCTCACTCTCACTTAGAACACTGCAGGTCATTTCGCTGGCTCAACAGGAGGGGCTCCTAGAACACCCACATCTAATTCCTGTTGAACGTGCATGAACCCCCTGATCTGACCATTTCCATCCCACTTTATTTTTTGGGATTCCCCCACACCCCAGGTCAACTCATACTCCCATGTGCCCCCTAAAAGGCAGGACGGGGGCAGATGGGGCAGACCCAAGTCTGCATCCCCCTTCTGCTTCTGACTGGCGCTGAGGTCTCCAGCAAGTTCCGTGCAGAATCACACAAACAAATCTGCAAAAGGCACCGGACACAATCGTACACGCTGAGACTGTACCTCTGTGATGCTGCGAGACAGGCAAGACGACTGGATGGGAACAGCAGTCAGGAGAGCAGTTAGCCCTGGGGCGGGGAGCATGAGTTAGGTGCGAGGAAGACTGCTCATTACATTCTGTTTCTTGATGTGGGTGCTGGTTAGACGAGTGTGTTTAGTTGGCAAAAATTCACTGAGCTATATAGTATCTATGCACATTTCTGGATGTGTGTTACATTTCAATAACATTTACCCCCCAAAAAGCAATGACAATTTGTGCCTCAGTTTCATCATCTGTAAAATGGGACATAGAGGACAGGCAATCATGCCTACTGCTAAGGTCTCTGCTCCTACTGTTTCTCCCTTGGCCTCCTGCCCTAAATTCTATCTGCCTCACGTAAAGGTCATGAACTAGGTGCCCATCACGGGATTGGCTCCAGGACTTCGTTTCAAACGAACTATAAAGTTCTGGAGACAGGCTACATAACAATGACTATACTTAACACTACTGAACTATACACTTAAAAATGATTAGTTAAGATGATAAATTTTACATTATTGTACCTCGATGGAAAAATAAAATAAACTACATGGGAATATTATAATCTTGGAGATGAATTTATAACGCCCAGAGTTACTGACTGCTAAGGAAGGCATCAAGGTGTGCCCTTGGGCTTATATTTTTTTTAACATCTTGCCTCAAGGCATGGAAAAATGAATAAACAGCAAAAGCCGTTCAAAAAGAAAACTGGATAAAAAAGGCTTATGTATTTGGACAAATATGTTAAAAAGTAGAGGGATTTAGATAAAGACTGGAAAAAGAGCCACGAAGAACAGGATTTATTATTGTTCTGGAGAGCAGAACGCCTGATGATTTTCTTTTTCTATTTTCTACACTGTGACTATTTTGCATTCATATTTCTTAACCATAAAAGTAAAGGAAAATGAATACCTGTATCTAGGCTTCATGGTCTCCCTCCACCCCTGTGTGGTCTTCTCAGCCCGCAGTTGTGTCTGGAGATTACTACCTCTTGTGTCTCCTATAGATTCCTGTATGTGAGACATTGCTCTCCTCAGGGGAGGAGATTTCAGCCCTCTTTCCTGCGGAGCTCCAATCCAGCCACAGAATCGTTCTCAACACAGTGGTCAAAGCACTCCCACCCCAACGAAACACATCTGCCATGCACAAATACTTGCTCTCTCTCTCTGGTTTTTCTCTGTTTCCTGCCATTAGCCCTAATCCTCCAGCACAAATGTCGGATCCTGGGGAAGGGGGGCAGAGAGGTATTCTTGCTCTCCCCAAGTCGGGTCTAAGCAGAGGCTACAAGAAGTCCAAAGATCACACATGTGACTGACCACCTCTCAGACTGCACACCTCTCTCTTCAGCTGAAAGCTCCCTCCTGACGTAATTCCAAATCAAGAGCACCTATTTCCAAGCTAAGGAACTATCAAGCACCGCTTCCTACAGAGCATGACGGGAGATGGTTTCAACCTGACAATTAATAAGGACACCGCCTGGGTTTACCTCCCTGCATTCAAGATTTCAGGCAGGCAGAAGGGATGCGCCTCTTCCCAGATGCGTGGCATGAGATGGCGACTTCCGAATCAGCAGGAAGGATGGGGAGCCCGTCTAGGTGCCTTTGGTTACACCCTCCAAATGTGTTCAAGGAACCAACTTTTTAGCTTTCATGGCAACCAGGACTTTCTTCGTGTAATTTTAAAATCACTAACACTTATCTAATTGCAAAGATTTTACAGGGAAATTGATCTTTACATTGGCTATTCATGGCTGCCTTGCAGACCTTGGGGTGGGAGGTGTGCTGGGTCCCTGCAGACAGGATTACGTTGACTCAGAAGTGCACACTACAGGACACTGCAGACACGACGTCCCTTGTCATGACGTTCTCTAGGCCCTTGGGTGGCACAACTCTCTGGGAGGAGATCCAAAATGCACTTACCTTGATGTCAGGGTGGACATTTTTCTCAAAAGCCCAGGACACATGAATTGACCAAGAGTCCTGGTAGCTCATGGAAATGTTCAAGTATATAACTTCTTATTACTGTGATAGTTTATCAGCTCTTTTAGAGTTTGAGGCTATTAATAATTTATTAGGTGGATGGGCAACAGAGATGACTATCTGCCACTGGGAATATCCTGAAAATTCAAGGATATATGAATGCAGTGAGGACGTACCTTACAGGAAGGCAATAAGATCGATAGAAATGATTATTTTATAATTAATAGATTAATGGCTTTTATTTGTCAGGCATGGTACTATGAGAAGGTCAAACATGCTGCAAATGATATGCATATGAAATTTGGAGACCCCATCTAGCTGTGTAACTTTGGGTAAGTTACTTGATCTTTCTGTGCCTCACTTCCTTCATCTTTAAAATGAAGGGCCTTTAAATCACTATGAATATAGAATAATTAAACCAGCACAGTGATGGATCAAGAACAGTAAGTCAGCAATAACTAACAGAAAGCCTAACAGAGACTTCTTTAGCACATATTTGAAAATTTTTAGTATATGGTAATAGTGATATTTTAAAGCAGTGGAAAAAAGAAGCATTTAAAGTGAATACTACACAGTCAGTTAACTATTTGGAGGGAAAGAATAGCATTGTGCCCCACCTCGCACCTTATACCAAAAATTAATTCCAGATTAATTTTACAGCTATATGTTTAAAAAACAAAAAAGCAATGGTGAATGTTTGCTCAATCTTGGAATTTGGAAGCACTTTTTACACCACTAAGACATTACATTAAGAAGCTACTAATTAAGACACTCAGATCTGACCACAGAAAAATATAAAACTTCTATATATCAATATATACCCCACACAAAATTAAGAGGCTGGAGAAAAAAAGGAAGTAGGAAGGGGTAACAATCCCTACACATATGATTTGGAAAAGGACTAATAAGTTTTTCTATATTAAAAATAAAACCCTTACAAACTAGGTTTCTAAAAGGGCACATACCCCAATTAAAAATAAAACACACACTCTAAATGACGTGCAAAAGAAATGCAAAGAGCTACTGAACCGAAAAAGTGAGGGGAGTGAATGGGATTTAGGGTAAGAAGTTCTTACTGAGGGACCCAGGCGAGGTTTGCACTCCTTTAAAGAGGTCAGAGTTCACTACAATTGGGCATGTATGGCCTTGCTTGTGTGGTCAAAAGGGTACATTCCTGAAAGTCCTGGCTATGACACGCAACCTGACCACAGGCTGCCTGGGACGTGCCTGGATGCAGGAACCCCGACAGAGACAAGCGCCCCAGCTCCAGCCGGGTGGAGACACAGGGGTGGCAGCAGAGCTGTGAGCAGGGCTCTCACGGGCCCCTCTCCTCACCTGCCCCGAATCAGACGGCAGGAAAAAGAAATCACTGGTCTCCAGAATCTTCCCCATCTGAGGCCCTCTGGCTGCCCAGAGGATGCTCAAGGTTGATGGACAGAGAAGGGAACAGGAGGGGGTCTACCTGCAGCCTCTTTCAGACTAGCACTTCCCTCTGCCCTACACTGACTTAGCCCCTGCTCCGTGCAACCTCTGGCTCTTCCCCAAAGTCAAAATGACCATGAAAGATAAACGTTTTAAATTGCTTCAGGACATCGAGGCAGTCACAACAGCACAATGAAAGATACTCACGAAAGAGGACTTCCAGAACTGCTTCAGAAAGTGACAAGAAAGATGGGATAAGTGTGTTCAAAGCCGGGGGGCGGGGGGCGGTATTTTGAGGGGGATTAATGGCAATGTGTCTTTTACTGTAATAATTTTATTTAAACATTCACCGTATTGCTTTATTGTTTGATCACCCTTATATATTAGCTATATTTTTAATAAAAATCTCTTTTTTAAAAAAAGGAAAAAGAAATACATAGTCTGTTAAAGTATGGTAACTGCTAAGAACAAAAAGGCAGGGAACAAGAAATAAAATATTGGGGGAGGGACTGTCTGTCAACATTTCAGATGGGACAGCCAGGGAAAGCTGATTACATAACTTCTGAATCAAGATCAAAAAGAAGTGAGGGAATGGGCGGGGTGGATATTTGGGCAGAGATACCCCTGGCAGAGAGACCAATCAGGGAAAAGGCCTCCAGCTGCAGTGCAGGGAGTATCCAAGGAGGGGGCCCAGGTCACACCATTTGTAAGCGATGAAGGAAGCTCCCACTGGGCCATACTGCCTTTGCAGCTGGCCTGGGACGTGAGGTGGTTGCCCAAGGTCACATGGTGAAGCACTGAAAGACCGGCCAGGCATTGAACGCACTATAGGAAAAGGACACAGAGACCGACACTAGATGACACACCTATACCCTCCTTTGGGGGCTGGTGGAGAAAAGGCCTGGGTCCCACGAACCCACTGCAAGGCATGGAGTCTCACAACTACATCTACAGCTTCCCTTGGCTCCCAGGAAGCTTCTCCGGACTCAGTTATGGAACAAGCAGAGGGAGCCTCCTGAAGCCCATAGGACAGAACTGAGGACAGCCAGCCCCAGCCCCTGGGGAAGCAAAGAGCTATCGGCGACATAAAGGTACTTGCAGAGACTGAGAATAAGCCCCAGGATTTATCTCTTGGGCTCAACTTATTGGCCTGAGGGGAGAGACTGTTTGGGAAAAATTTTCAAAACGAGTGATGGTCAACATTCTCAAAGACAGTTGCATATAAGCATAGGCCTGCTGCATAAGTGTGCATGCACGCGCACAAGTTCTCTCTCTCTCTCTTCTACCAAATACATACCTAAACATGAACACTCCATACTCGCTTTTCTCCACCATCTAACTGTGAAGTTGTTTGCAGTTAGCATGCAGACAAGCAGGGAAGACTAGAATCTGGAGTCCAAAGACTGCAGTTTGAAAGCTAGCTTGCACGCATATGAGCTGTGTGACCCTGGGCACCTCACTTCCTTAGCTGGCCTCAGCTTCAGTTTCCTCATCTGCAAAATAGAGTCTACCAGTTTATTGTGAAAACGACAGAAAATTAAATAAAGCACCCAACTCAGTGCCTGACAGTCGGAGCTCCATAAAATGGAAGCTATCAAATCACAACATGGTTTTAGAACTATTTGCACTGTAATCATTTCATTTTAGAGGACAAACCAGACCCACGTAAGCAAATTTATGAGCCATTTCTAAATACAAATGGCAACAGAGGTGAGATAATCAACAACTAGCCCCAACTAGTCATTTGCAACAGAAATGAATGTTTCTTAGTCAATAATCTTTTTTTTTTTTCCTTTCCTGGCTGTGGCTTGGTTTGAATCAGCTAGTCTGGGAAAAGCCAGGGAACATGGTTTGACCTCTTGAAAGCGAACAGCAACTTGGAATGATTCTTGAACTCAATAAATCCAGTTCTCCAAGCAAAGGTCGGACAGCGGACCTGGGCTTGATTACATTGGCCAAGACCCTATTTCTAAACAAAGTACCATTCGCAGGTATTGCAGGTTAGGACCTGAATGTACCTTTTGGGGAGGGCGGCCACAATTCAACCCATAGCAGTGACCATCCCAGACAATATCAGAACAAGCTAACACTGTTAGCCGGTGGCCAATGTCCTAGTGTCAGCCGTAGAAAAGAAGTGGGCAATGACTAGATCAACGCGCTGGGTGCTAGGCTTAGCCTTCTTAACCCTGGGATGTTAGGGGGAAAATGTTTTTAATGCAAGGGTGGCCATGATCAAATAAGATAATGCATGCAAGGGAAAGCACAGTGCCTACACCCAATGCCACTTAGGAGGCCGCTGTGGGTAGTGTCTGCAGGAGGCGCACGGTTCCATCACTCAGTGATATTTCCATTTCCCAGTGACACACAAGTCTTAGAAGCAGCAGTCACACAGGCGCCCAGCTAAGGAAGCGGCGTGGGAGGGGGGCGGGAGAGGCTCCGCTCTGCTTCGAAGGAGGGAAGGGAGCTGAACAACGAAGCAGGCTTTTGTGAGCAGGAGGGAGGAGATTCAAGTGAATTGTCAGGAGTGTCAGCTGCAGAGGGTGCTGGGTTGAGGTGCTGAGTCAGACGGGCTGCACCGATCCTATAAATGATGAATACTCCCACCAGAAGAAATCTGTTTGACTTCAGAAAAGTACAGGTTACAGTGATACTCACTAAACACCCCACCTTCCCACTCCAGAGACGAGAGGAATGAGTAACGGGAAATCCATCAAGGTCCCGGAGGGATCCACCACTTTTTCTGAGATTTTTCCCCCCAAAGTGGGGCCCTATCACATCGTATTTGCCTGGGATGATGTATTATCAGAATCCCCTAGTAAAAAGGTTCAAACGTCATAACGCGTGAGGTAATAGATCAGGATCGGTAAGTTTCCTTGACCGTAAATGAGGTTCCTTTTCCCCTGGCCTTAATTTTAACAATAATCTCTACCAAGAAAACCACTCGTAGCTGACTGATTGGAAGACAAACTCTCTAAGAGGGTTTTCAGGTAATGGTGATGGTCTTACCGTTCCTGGCCAAAAAGTCCCACCCTCCCCCACCCTTAAACCAGACCCTGGCACAAAGGTTTTCAGATGACTGTACACTTAGCCAGTGTTTCAGTTTCCTATGGTTTCTGTAACAAGTGCCCACAACTTAGTGGCTTAAAATCTCACAAATTTATTCTCTAACAGTTCTGGGCGTCAGAGGTACAAACTGGGTCTCAATGGGCTAAAATCAAGTATCAGCAGGGCCGCATTCCTTCTGGAATCTCTAGAAGAGTCTGTTCCAGTGTCTTTTCCAGCTTCTACATGCCACCTGTGTTCCCTGTCTTAGGTCCCGTCCTCTGTCTTCGAAGCGGGCAACAGCATCACTCCCGCGTCTGCTTCCGTCCTCTTATCTTACCTGACTGTCTCTTGACTGCCCCTTTTTCTCACAGAGACCCCTGTAACTACACGGCGCCTGCCTGGGTAACCCAGGATCACTTGCCCATCTCAACATACCTAACTCAACCGTATCTGACACCCTCCTGCGGTGTCAGGTCACACATGCACAGGTTCTGGGGATCAGGACACGGCATCCTTAGGGGGCCATTAGTCTGTCCACCATACCCCATAAAAGAGCCACCCCAGTGTCCCATAGCTTCACAGTTCACACTTCTTAGAAGAGTCCCAGGCCCCACATACATAATCTGCTCTGCTGATCGCTCCAGAGCCCTGTCTCCCACCTGACCCTACATTCTACCCATCTACACTTGGTGACTTGAGGTTCCCTGAGTGTCCCAAGCACCGCTCACCTCTTTGTCTCCTTCCATCAGGGAAACCAGCTGCCACCCCACCCCATTACCCTCCCTCACTCGGCTGTCCCTAGACACCCCTAAGACACAGCTTCAACATCATGACCTCCGGGAACTTTTCCTGATCCTCCTAGCCTGGCCTCGACACCTCTTTCCCGCACCCCGACCACCACCACCACCACCACCCCCTCACTTATCCCACCATAAGTGTCACACTATATTATGACTATCTACTTACTCATTTGTCTTCTCCAATAGGGGGTATTAGGAGGACCTCAAAGGCAAGGGCTACAGTCCATTCATCAAGTCTAGCCCAATGCCTAACTTACAACGAGTGGTCAGTAAGTGCTGGGTGGATGCATGGATGGATGGAGAGATGGATGGGCCAACAGACAGAGGAAAGGAGAGGGAGAGAGGGAGAAAAGGAGGGAAGATGGGTGAATACCTGGCATAAAAGCACATGTTCTATAAATATTTGTTGAGTGAAGGAAGGGAGGGAGAGGGAGGAAAACGGCATGAATTAGAGCCACAATCTACATTGGGAGAACTCAGCGAAGGAGTGGCCAGCCTAAGGAAGCAGCTCACGACGTGGGCATCCTCTGTGCTAAGGCAGACAGGGAGGCCCTAGTGAGGGCCTAGCTGTGACCAGGAGGACGGCAGGAACAGGTAGACAGTCAACCAGAACTAGCAAAACGTCAATGAACGATTTTCATTTCCCATGCTGACTCAAAAGCAGCCTCTCTAGGAAGCAGCAGGAGGTGTCAGGACTTCCTCCAGGCCAGAAGCCAGCTCTGAGCCCCACCTCTGTGGCACGACAACTCAGCGCATAAGCGCAGCTTCAAGGTACTCCAAACTCACCCGGGGCCCCAGCCTCTGCCTGCAGCCGACGTTTAAAACATTATCCAGGACTTGGCAGCATGGTGCCCATGCCAGAGGGGGAGCCACAGGGTCACGGACGTCAGCCCGGCCTTGGGGCTGCCCACAGTGAAGACATGTGTGTGTCTTTACTCCAAGACCAGGCGAGTGCCAATTTCAACCATTTTCCTTAAAAATATCAGGAATTTTCTATAAAGTTGTTATGAGTGTGATATTTTTGCCAAAATTTTATGAGAATTTTCAAACATAAAGAAAAGTTGAATACTGATATACACCCACCAAAATGGCTAAAATTTTAAAAGACTGACAATAACAAATACGGGCATGAATGTGAAGCAACCAAAAATCTCATATATTGTTCCCGGCAGTGAAAGCAGGTACAACCACTTTGGAGAAGTGTTTGGGATTATCTACAAAAGCTGAATCTATGCATGCCCTGTCACTACCAACTCCCTCCTAACTATAAGCCAATAGCATTTCGGGGACATAGTCCCCAAGAGGTGCAGGCAAGAATTATTCCTAGAAACCTAGAATGGTACATCAGTACAATGGGATACTCTCAATAAAAATATTATCTAGGGGCCGGCCCGGTGGCTCAGGCGGTTAGAGCTCCATGCTCCTAACTCCAAAGGCTGCCAGTTCGATTCCCACATGGGCCAGTGAGCTCTCAACCACAAGGTTGCCAGTTCGATTCCTCGAGTCCCTCCAGGGATGATGGGCTGCGCCCCCTGCAACTAGAAAACAGCAACTGGACCTGGAGCTGAGCTGCGCCCTCCACAACTAAGACTGAAAGGACAACAACTTGACTTGGAAAAAAAGTCCTGGAAGTATACACTGTTCTCCAATAAAGTCCTATTCCCCTTCCCCAATAAAAATCTTAAAAAAAAAAAAAATTAAAGGCTTCAAGGAACAAGAATATTCAAGCTGCACCTCTAAAAAAAAAAAAACAGAAATATTATCTAGCAACAAAAATGAATAACCTTCAGCTGTATACAAAATATGGACAAATCTCACCAATGTAATATTGGGCCAAAGAAACCAGACAGGAAAGAATACACACCTTATTATTTGCTTTCTATAAAGCTGAAACCCAGGAAAAACTAGACTTATAGACATATAATAGTCAGAAAAGTTACCTTTGGGGAGAAGCAAGAGGGTGGTTATTAAAAGGGCCTAAGGATGGTTTCTGAGGATGCGATCCAAGGTTCTAATTGATGGCCTGGGCCACAGGCACATGATATGTGACAATTCATGGATGTGTTCATTTCGGTTGTGTACCTTTGGAAATAAGTAATGTGTCAATAAAAAGAAAGTTGAAATGATCTTACAATGAGTCCCATACACTCATCTAGAATTTGCAAAGACCATTTTACTATTCTTGCTTTTTCAGCTATCTATCCATTCTTTAGCAGGCCATCAAGTAGTATGATTATTATTGTTGATGACGATGAATGATTATTTTGACATGCTAGCTATGAAGCCAACTTTCTCAACAGCCCAGGCTGGCCTCTCCCACCACGGCTCTTTGCCACTCCCACGTCACCTTGTTCCCCCTTCCCCATCCCACTTTGGGCAGATGAGCTAGAAAGTGGAGATTTTCTGAAGTGGATGAAAACCCAGGAAACACATTCCTCTTTGGGTTCAGACGCATTGGGCCACGTGTTTGTTGTCTGAGCTGCAATGTCACCCTACATGTGCCCTCCTTTAGTGAAACCAGCCGCGAAACTGCAAAGGTCTCGCCCCCAGGTGCTCACTCCTGGGGGCCCAGAAGGGCTCAAAACATGTCCAAAGCCATCCCAGAAACAGAGGTTTCTGGTAATTAAGAAGTGAGATTTCTCTTCTTACCTTTGGGGGTGGGGAGAGGCTGCAAAACAGCAAACGCCCAGGACCCTCAACCATCCCTGAGAAGAAACTGGTCCTCTCCTCGGAGCTGCCTGGAAGTGACAATGAAGACCAGCTATGGGGTCTGGTTCCTGTACTGGGCCCTGCAGAGGCACCCCGAGGAGACCAGTGAGCCGTCATGTACTCACGGGGCGCAGACAGAGGACGGGGTTTTCCTATCCTTTGTTGTGCCTTGGAGCCCTTGGCTGTCTGGTGAAGAATCGGGACCCCTTCTCAGAGGCATCTTTTCAAATGTATAAAACAACTTCACAGGATCGCAAAGGAAACTGATCATACGGAAATATTTCTTACAATTCGTGCTAGAACAAAAAGATGGCTTCTTTACTGCATTAAATAGCAGTATCTAGATGTAGGTCTGACAACTTCCCTAACTCTGTAGTGACAAATGAAACGATACTCCGAGAGAGCTACGACGGGAATGGGATATGAACACACCTGTGATGTCCACGGCGGAGCGACTCCCAGGCAGGGCTAACACCACTGCAGCTCTGCGTACAGCCATCAGGGAGGAAACGCTACATAGCAGTTACACGTCCGTGACCACAAAGATTCCTTTTTTCCCACATTCAAACATCCCCTGAGTTCCGTGGACCCGAGGATGAGAAGTCCTGGAAGTTAGGAGCTTTCTTTTGATTCCCTTTATTTTCTTCCTGATGATAACATGCTCCCTGCACTGAGGTGTATACCCAAACGCACTGAAAGTTGAAAACCGGGGTTCGGCTACTAGTCCACGAATGTTCACAGCAGCACTATGCACAATAGCCAAAAGACGGAACACCCCAAATGCCCATCAATGATGAATGTACGTACGTACACGTACGTACACACACACACACACAGGCACACATGCGCGCACACACACTGGAGTATTATTCAGCCTCAGAAAGAAAGGAAATTCTGACACGTGCTACAACATGAATGAATCTTGAGGATATTACATGAAGTGAAATAAGCCAGTCACAAAAAGCCAAATACTGTACGATTCCACGTACACAAGGTGCTCAGTCAGATTCACAGAGACAGAAAGTAGGATGGTGGGTAATGGAGAAATGGGGAGTCAGTGTTTAATAAGGCCAGCATTTCGGTTTGGGAAGATGGAAAAGTTCTAGAGATGATGGTGGTGGTGGTTGCACAACAGTGTGAATGTACTTAATGCCACCAAACTGTGCACTTGAAAATGGTTACGATGGTAAACTTTGTCAAGTGTATTTGACCACGATAAAAATAAGTACATAAATAGAACCACTCCCTGCAGAACATAGGGGCGCTGTCCGGCAAGAAGAACAGACTAGACTCCCTTGTGGCCAAGGGCAGAGTTGCCTGTGGCTCTGAGCTGAGCTGGGCTGCCACACAGAGCTGGGCTTGAGAGTTGCTATGTCACCATGGGCAGGTCACTTCACTTCTCTGGTCTCAATTTTCATCTCTGTAAATGAGGGCTGCGGTCACAGGTGCACTGTTGCGGCCTGGGCACTGATGCCTTCCCAGCACGGTGAAGAGCAATTGTCTTGCCAAGACTTCCTGATAAGCCTGTAAGGTCAGTAGTATTGTGACTGTGCTTACAGATGATTCAGTGGACGGACCCAGGTCACCCGGCTGGGCCTGGCAGCCAGGCTGATGGAGGAGCTCCGACGACAGCTGTGTGATCTGCCTGTTTACTGCCGCTCTCCCACTAGGCTGCAGGCTCCAGCACGACAGACACGGTCTCTGTTTCATTTGCCACGTAATCCCCAGAGTGGGCTGAGCGGGAGGCTCAATAAATACTGCTGAGCAACTGAAAGAATCAAGTTCTGTCTGATCCCCAAACTGGATAGTGGCATTTAGAGGGCCTGGTTTTTCAGGTGTCTATGTGATATTGTGATAACCCTTCAGGTCACAGGTCAGTGACACCAAGGAGCCACTGCCAGAGTGGGGCCTGAGGGGGCCACAATTAACGGGACAGAAAACTAAATCTACCCCATGGTATACACCCACCCAGTCACAGGTACACACACACACCTGGGAGAACACCGATGACTCAGGAACCAGTAGTGGCAAGTTTCTGCCAGTGTACACGGAGCTCACGCTTGGTTCCAGAGGCCCCAGCGCTGGGCGAGAGCCGAGAGATGAGGTCAGCCTTGTATCTAAGCTCTGGGCTTGCGGAAGCTGTGTCTGAGTGAACGCTGAGGGTTACCTGATGTGTCCCAGCTCAGGAGACAACTCAGGGCGTTCCCAAAGCTGCTTTTACAATCCTCTTCTCAGGGGCTCCACACAGGAGCTGAGGGTGGTCCGGGAAATGGGCACAGCAGTCTTCAAACAAAAGCACGTCATCGAGTTTCCTTTTCAGGCAGCGGTCTAAGCCACAGGGCCCTTTAGGGGGAGGGATGGTTGGCAGTGACCTAAATTAGGCAAACACGGCTAGGCTGGGTGTCTCGGGAACCTGGAATCAACAGACTGGACCAGTTAGCTAGTTGGCCAGAGCCCAGGCAGGCTTGAGGTGCCATGGGGGACACCCTACCTTTGGAGTTCAATCAAAATGGGGGAAGGGTAGAGTGGTGACAAAGCCCGTCTTGAAGCCAGTTCCCCGTCTATAAGACAGGGTGAATCTGTCCCCCAGCTGCGGCCACCACCCTGATGGAACAAGAGGGCAAACACAGAGTTACTCTGCAGCAGTAAATAGAAATGAAAGAAATCTGCACGACAACAGAGGCAGATGTCAAACACAGGAGGATACAATGAAGAGCGGAAAAGCCAAGTTGTAAGCTCATTTCAGAAGCATACACCAAGCCATGCTACACAGTGTTTATGGTTATAGGTCTATAAAAGTAGTTAAAATCTACACAGTGTTCACGGTTATGTGTGTATAAAAGTATTTAAAATCTAATTTCAAGACCCACACCAAATTTATCAGAGGGGGTACCTGAAGGTCAATGGAGAACCTGCGGTAACTGTCAAGGTCATTGTAACTTCTCCAATAATGTTTTATTCCTTTTACTTACAAAGACAGAGCCAAGAGGACAAAATATTAACACTGGTCACTTCTGGCTGGTAGGAATGTGGGTTCTGGTGTGAGTCTTCGCTGCTTTCTGTTTGTTTATTGGCTAACCTGAAAGTCATCTTGACATCTGTACGTGATCAAGCACGAATCCTGCTGATCACGTATGTCTCCTAAAGTGTGCATTCATTTATGTAGTTTTATTCTCAAAATTCAAAACGGAAAAGTCTCTCAGAGCAGGTAGTGTTCAAAGTGCATTCCTCTCCACAGGAATTAAGAGGCCAGGTGCCCCAGGGCTCTGCCAGAAGGCACTCCTCTCACCTCTAGTGCTTCAGGCACAAAAGAAATGGTCTGCTCTGCCCGGGGCCCTACCACTGAGCTGCCTCCCCCAGGACAGGCACCTGAGGAGCCCTGCGTGTCCTGCACTGGAGGCACTGGCACTAAGTGTCGAGAGGACTCTTCAGCCTCCTGTTTCAATCCAGGTATTGTCACCTGGCATATGGCTCTGACAGCAGGGTCTGATCTACCAGTCACACTCCAGGAAACACAGTGACGTCACTGACCACCAATCGGAGCGCCTGACCAGCATGAGTGAATCGTGTTGCCACACTAGGTTGATAGGATTTCAGCCAGAGACAAAGACACTTGACATTTCCTTTCTCATGGGCAGCCTTATCAAGTGTAAATGTAGGGTTTATGAGGGCTCTGAAACCAGCCAGCAGCCCCCACGTCCAACCCCACTTAGCTCCTAAATTTCAGATTTATTCTTAAATTGTAACAGGGCCCCTTGAATCCTGCTTACACACTTTCCCTCCTTCGTTTCTAGATAAAAAAGAAATAACATTCTGTACACTACATTTCACTGTATCATACGCTCCCTGTCTATGGAAAAATTCGATCTGTAAGATTATGGATGTCAAAATGGAAAAGAATTATTCAGTATACTTTTGTTCTTTCCCTGATCTCAACCAATTCCCAAGTGAAGAACAGTAACTCCTCCAAACTGTGACCATTTTGAAACCTGGATGCAAGGTATAAAAGGAGTTTTTAAAACCATTTGGCTCCCATCGTTAGTCCACCATCCCGCATCTGCCTGCAAATAGAGGTGGCCATGGAGAGAAAAAAGAAATTCACTCCAGGGAGCCAGCAGGAGGGCTTTTTGGAGAAGCTCCCCACAGACCCGCCTGCTGGATTCGGAGTGCACATAAAGCCCCCTCCCCAGCTGAGGTGCCCCTGAAGACATTCAGGCCCTTCATCTTCTGGAAGCAGAACTGCCCCTATACAGCCAGCCCAGCACTTCCAAGAAGGAGCAGTGGCATTTCGGGGAGGCAGCGACCTCAGCAGTCACCATTTCACAGAGCAGAGCAGCGGTGGGGGCAGCTCGTGTTGTGCTGTTCAGGGGGGCGGCGAATGCAGAGCCACCAGATAACTAAAACCTCTGCTGTCTTCCTGCTGCTGCGGACCATCACCATAGGAACCACATCCTGCTGCTACCATGGCAACCGCGCAATACCCTCAGCTCAGTAAGCAACGATGCAGAGGCCACTCAAGAAGGCTTGCTGCAACGCTTCAGGGCTAACAGGGTCTTGTGGCCCATAGTCACAGGGAACGGAAAGTGACAAAGAGAAGCCTTCCAAAGCAATTCGGTTTTTTTTCTTTCTTTTTTTAAAAACCCTCCTCCTGCTCAAGAATTAATTTACCGCAAAATTAAATCCTTTTAAAGTACATTCCTGTTTCTGAGCTGCAAAAATCTCCAGGGCAAAACACATCAGATAAGAGCCCACTGGGTACTTCTTTCAACACATGGCCACTGCTCAAATGGAGAGGGCAGGAGGTGACACCATGGGCTCCAGTCAAACCACAAGCTCACTATGGCTGCCCCTACAGCAGCAGGCCGGCACGGAGTGAAGACTTTCCAGAAGTAGCATCTGATTTCATCCTCACTGACCTGCCCATAAATCTAATCCCCCACTTTCTATCCACATTTTACAGAGGACTGAGCTCAGAGAAGTTAAGTGGCCTGACCAAGGTCACACAGCACACTGGGCAGGGCTATCTGAATCTCTTACTCTCAGGCACTACGAAATTCTGGTCAGCAGGCAAGAGGCAGATCTAGGGTTCAAACACAGCCAGCTGGACTCCAGAGCCTGGGCTCTGGACCACCCACTACACTGCTTCTCAACTACATGGGGAGCTGAAAGACAAACATTAGACCCAGGCCACCCAGCACAGCCTCCCAAGGCCTCCCACCCATCCAGGCTGTGCCTGTCACCCATGACACTGTTTGAAACAACCCTGCTTGACCACACAGGGGTACCTGCGTCAGCACCACAGCCGCGCCCTGCAGCCACCGCCACACATCCGGCATGTGACAGCTTCAGTTAACTGCCCGCTTCAGTGCTGACGGGACCTTCCAGGAAGGTACGATTTCAATGCTCCCTCTTCATCCCCGGGCAGTGATGCCAGAACTCACTTCCTATTCACCAGAGTCTAGGACAGAGCCCTCGACACTGAGGACTTAAGGGGAGGAGACAGGAGTCCAGCAGTCCCAGCACCTCAGGAAGGCATCTCCATGGAGTACAGATTTGCTGGAGCCACATGAAATTGCCACTTTGCAGTGGTCAAATGCTGGAGACCTCATCTGGTTTATCCTAATGTCTGAGCCTTATATTATAGCAAATCCACTTTATTGATGAGGAAACAGGCTCAGAGAGGTTAAAGGACTGCCCAAGGTCACAGAGACAAGAAGTAGGAGACACAGGACTGGAGCCAGGTCTGTGAGTTTCAAAGTCAAAGTCCTTTGCATACAATGCCCTTTCCCTGACTTCCCGGGGGGCTGAGAAGCCCAAAGAGGGTGTGACTGAGTGGAAAACAGACCTGAGAAACCACTTCCTGCGCTATATGAGATTCGAAGGGGCCAGGGGGCTAGCACGCTCTGTGGGGCCCAGGCTCTGCTCTCCAACACAAGCAGGTTTGGTGTCGTGGAGAACAGCAATCACAGAGGTTGTGTTTTATATTTTGTAATCAATACCAACAGACACAGAACACAGGAAGCAGGTAGACAGTTACTTAATCGGTTTCAGCCCAGCTGGGTAGTATGTAGGGTAGGACGCTAACGCCTACTGCACAGGGCTGGTTGAGAGATAAAAGCAGTCATGTGAGCCAAGAGCCCAGCACCACGCCTGTACACAGGCGGTGCTCAGAATATACTACTTCCCTCATCCACGGCTAGTCTGGACCTCTTGTCAAGTGGGAGGATACAGCCCAGCCTAGTCCCTCCAAAGAGAGGGACCTCTCCGGTGCCTGTCCCCTCCTCCTTTCCCAGACAGATCTGGGTTTCCTGTATTCCATGGGACGTGAGAAGGCCGTTGTTTTTATTCACGACCCTTACACCTCTCTCCACTTCCCAACTCCACGGTATCAACAAGCCAAGAGGACAGTCAGTGGGCCAGGTGAGCTGACCCCTTAGCAGATGGCAGGTCCTGCTTTCAAAATCATGACACATTTTATGTGCTTAGCTATCTTTGACCAAACTGAGAGCCAAATAGGAAATGGAGGGATGAGATAATCCATAGGCTTTAGCCATGGGGGTTTCAAAGGTGATTCACGGAAATAGCATCCCATTGACTCAAGCCTTCCAAAGAACAGCGAATCTTCAAATAGTTGCATTACCCGCTTTCTCCTGCACACTCATCTCTCTCTCTCTCTCTCTCTCTCTCTCTCTCTCTCTCTCTCTCTCTCTCTCTCTCTCTCTCCCCCCCCCCCCATGGTGGGTAGGGGTCATTCAAAGGGACTCCTTTCATTTACTTTGCCTGCAAAGGAATTCCACAAATCCACTGGTGTCCATTTTCCTAGAAAATCCAAGAACTATAAAAGGTTCCCATTGTTGTGGCAGGAGGTCAATGTTGAAAATAGATATTTTAGGCCACTGCCAGCTTGGTGCCATGGCTGTAGCTTCCAAACCTCCAGAGAATATCTAACTCCAAAAATGTCATTCCCAAAGGATGAGATAGTTTCCGACATATTCCCAAAACAGTCATCAATGCTCTGAGTTTCTTCTGGAGAAAACCGTTTCCAGCCTCCCTGGTGTTCTGAAGAGAGATTCCTAGGATACACTGGCTTAAATGTTGGGGTTTTCATTCCCTTAATAGCCCATTATTTATTTTGCAATTACACAGCTAATACATGAATACAGCCTGTCACAAAAATTCAAACAATACAGACACAGAAAGAGCAAAACGAAAGAATCCCCTTCGCCTGGACTCAATCCCACTTGCTATTCCAAAATTCCTTTTGCTACTTTGGGATGTTTCCTTGGAGTCATGTTTCTAGGCATTTATGTACATGCAAAAAAAAAAAATCCTTTTGTTTTATCCTTTTTGTGTAATAATGGGTCTCGAACAATAACATGTCTTGGCCATCTTTCCACAGCAATGCATTTTAGATTTACCTAACTCTTTGTTACTGCTGCATCATATTCCACACAATAACTGTACTAAAATATACTGACTGGTCCTTCACTGATGAACTTGGATGCTGTCTCTAGCCGTTCCCTCTGCTCCCTTACGCACCCCTGCGCATGCATCTAGGCACATGAGGGAGAATCTCTTTAGGACGCTCACCTAGGGGCTTTGGTATCCAGTGCCCTGGAATCAGCAGTGCAGACAGACTCAATCCCTGCCCCCGGAGAGCCAAAAGCCAAGAGTGAGGGCAGGGTGGCTGGCCACGAAACACCCTGGCTGGGGAGGCAGGGTTGGCTTCCTCTAGGGGGGGACACCTGACTGGGTCCTGAGAGAAAGGGACAGACATTACAATGTCCAGGGAAGGGCACTGGGGAGAGATTCCAAGCCCAGTGGGAGCACATGACTGCAAAAGGCAAGCAGTGAGCCAGAGTGTGGTACTTCAGAGAGAGAAAGCCATCTGTATGACCAAGACCCTACTGGGAAGAGAGGAAGCAGGCTCAAAGCAGAGAAGAGTGGGATTCAATTTGTACTTCAGCAAGTGCCCACGGGAACCAAGAACGAGAAAGGGGCCAAGATGGGGGTGGTTGGAGAGAAGGGGTCTCTGTGCATGGAGAACTTATGGCCTAGACCTGAGGTCAACCGACGAGACTGGAAATCACACTGAAGCTGGGACTGCATTAGTACGGGTCTCACCAGAAGACAGAACCACCTTCAGTGTTTGAACAGAGGCACTTTAACGCAGGGAAATGAGTGCAAAATAGGGACAATAACGCAACAAAAGGTCAGCACCAGAAGGAAACTGCCACTACCCCTAGACCTGAGGGAGAGGGTAAAGGTCCTGAACCCCAGGGGCTGGGGACAGAACCAGAGGGCCGTCCAGTGGGGGCTGGAGCCATGGGAGAGCGGCAGCTGCTGTCAGAGAGACTTCCGGACATAGACAGAGGGAGAGAAATCCTCCAACCTGCCACCGGCTCCTCCCACTGTCTGAACCCAACAACTGGGGCAACTGGGACACGCAGCCTGAAGGGGTCACCCCTCTTCCCCCTACACTCAGTGGAGCAGAGGAGGGGCAGGCAAGGAATGGACCCAGGAACAGGCCCAACACAGCAGAGCAAACCTCCAGTACCTGGAATAGCACCTGGTGCAGGAGACCCATTTGCGAAAAGAATAGAGCCAGGATGGCTTCAGAGCACCCCCAACCCCACCCCAGGCCTACAATTGATTTCCTGATAGCCATCCAGGCTGCTCTCAGCCTGATGAAATACGCCTCTCATTATGCCCGACCCTGGCCTTGCACTCCCGAGCACTCAATAGTAAATCGATAGTGTGTGCTCTGCAACAGCAGCCAAGTGGTGCCGGCCTGCCGGCCCTCAAAGCCAGGACGGGATGTGCCCAGCCCCTCGTGATTCCATACGTGTCAGCATCAGCACCACCCAATCGAGACTGATTCCCACATTTTAAAGCAGGAGGGACCCCAAAGGTTCAAGGCCAAGGAGCAGGAAGCCAAGGGCGACTCACTTTGAGGCCTCCAAGCACAGGTGAGCAGATTCAGCTTCACCTGCCTAGTCAATCCTGAAATCCTGGTCAGGTTCTTTGGCACATCCTGGCACAGAAGAAAGCCTGGGGGCCAGTACATTTTTCTCTGCTAGAGTCAAGCTTCGGTTCAGTTGGGAGAAGGCAAAGGAAAAAAGGTTGAGGGCTTTGGGGCTACACAGCTCTGCCAGGAACCAGTTGTGGGTAGCCTTGGGCTCCAGCTCTGGGAATGGGAAGGCTCTGACCTGCCTCCATGGCTGCTGGGAGATTTAGCAGATTGTGCCTGGTCCTCAAATGATGAGGCTCTGGTGAGCAGTTCATTGCATATCTA
This sequence comes from Rhinolophus hipposideros, assembly GCF_964194185.1. Lineage (NCBI taxonomy): Eukaryota > Metazoa > Chordata > Mammalia > Chiroptera > Rhinolophidae > Rhinolophus > Rhinolophus hipposideros. The sequence continues at coordinate 27,530,155 of NC_138067.1, read as the reverse complement.
TCACTGGGACAAAGGGTCCCACTCTGGGTCCACAGTAGCCTTATCTGACTGGCATTTATATTAAGACTAGAGTGGTAACGCCTAGCACTGACCCAGCACCTATACATGCCAGGCATTATCCTAAGGATTTCCTATCTATTAAGTCACTTAATCTTCACAACCGTGTAAAGTAGGAAATATTATTATGCCCATTTTACCGATGAGGAGAGTGAGGCACAGAGAAGTATGGAAACTAACCCATGGACACACAGGCAGTTCATAAGTGGTGGAGCCAGAACTCATTTCCAGGCACTCTGGCTCCAGAGCCCACACAATTAACCACTACACTAGTGTCTCCAGAACGGCATGCCCACTAGGTACCAGGAACTATGCTAAAGGCTCTGTGTGAGCTTTCCCATTTAATCCCTACAATATCCCCACTTTGTGAATGAAGAAAGGGAGGCTCAGTGAGATCAAGCCATTTGTCCAACGTCACAGACAGGCCAACTCATGTGGGTTGGAACCTAGGAGGTATCATTCCAGAACCACATTCCTGACTCCCAGGGTCAACCTTGTTCTTCAGGCTGAGTTGAGCTGTCCCTGCCCCTTCCTCATGCCATTTCTGGAAACTTCTCTCACCCTGATCCTCTGGGGGTGGTCACATGCCCCCCCCAAAGGGGAAGCTTTCTTGGTCACTCTCTTCTGCCTGCCCCACCCCCTAACTGCAGGGGCTGCAACACCTGCCCTCCTTGCAACAGATCCAGACACAAATCCACCCCTCAAATAGACCAGGCATGTCACCGGATTCTAGGCTCTTATAGAGTAAATACATGAAGTCATTCTCCACAAACAAACACATTATTTTGGGGACGAAGATTCTCTGGACATCAACAAAGCTGGCAGCAGCGTTTTTTTTGTGTGTGTTGTTTTTTAAACTAGCAACAGCAACCAGAACAGAAGCCCCATGGTCCTTTTTGGGGCCAAATCACAAAGCCATCCTTTAGTCCATGATTGCACTGGGCCATGCAGATAAGAGTGTGCAGCCAGGACTCAGGGGAGCAAAGCAAATATTGTTGGAGCAAAGACAACAGGGCAAGGGCTCCAAGACTGTGGAGGGAAAAGCAAGCCGGAGGTTCTCAGAGCTGGAATTTTAAAAATTCACACCCAGAAAGAGTCGCGCTACTGAGTCAGGAGCTACTGAGTCAGGGGCCGGCTCAAGCTATGTCTACACCCCATGGAAATGGTGATGGCTCCAATTCTGGGAAGTGTCCAGATCCTACCCTCATCCCCCTGCCTGCGCCCTGCAAGCCTGCACCCAGCCAGGCCAGGATGACGGGCACTCGCTCCCCTGACAGCACCCTCAGCGTGACCCTGGAGATGAAATGCCCACTCTGCATGCATTTCACTCTGGAGAGGTGTCCTGACACTGCAGAGAATCAAAGGCCAGCTCTATTTGTGAGCTGGCCTCCCCAGAGATTCCCAGGATGGAAAGGAACCCAGTCCAGCCAGGTGGTGTGAGAGATCAGCTTTCGGTCCCTTCATTCACCCGACAGCCATTTCCGGAACACCTACTATGCGTGGGGCCCGGGCCAGCAGTGCTGGCCTGGCTCCTCCACTCCAGCCTGTGGCTGGGACCTTGGCAATGAGGCCAGAGAGAAAGGTGGCACCTATGAATAGCCCTTGGCAGGAAGCCCCTACATCCTGGGCCTGGTGAGCAGCGATGAATGCAGGCAGGCCCCACTCTAAGAAGACTCCATCTAGAAGAAGGGGAGTCTTCCCACGCTAAAGAGGAAAGGACTTAAGAGAGTCACAAAGGTTTAGGTCAGGAACCAAAATCAGAGTAAAAGCCTTGCCAAAGATGGGATGATCAGAACAGAAAAAAGAAGAGTGAGTGCATCGGATTCGAACTCATCAACTGTAAATTTAAATCCATGAATTCATACAGAGTAAAAACATAAAAAATAAACCTTTGGAAAATCATATAAAATCAGCTCGTTAGTCTAAAATTTGGTAAAAGGGGAAAGAATGAAGCTTTTTCCCCGGCCTTTCCTGTATAGACTGACCATCAGAGCCAAGTAGTTGATGAAGTGAAGCCCTTTTTAGAACAATCCCATCTAAGAAATGAAGATGGAAGGTAAACGTAAAATATTTTCACTTTGCGTCCCTGATGAAATAATGGACCTGAGCAATGGCGGTGGATGACAACTAAAACATGAGCAGAAAAACTGATGGATGGGTCAGGAAGCGCCGCTGAACCTGCTCGGGCGTCACACCCAGACACCCGACCCCCGGCGGGAGCTCCCTGGAGTACACGGTGCCACTTAAGAAAGGATGTATTTTACTTAACCCAATATATTCAACATGTTATCGTTTCAATATGCAATCAATATAAGAATTATCAGTGAGATATTTTATGTTCTTGGTTTTTCATTCTAAGTCTTCAAAATCCGGTGTGTATTTTATGCTTACGGCACATTGCAATTTGGACCAGTTTGCACTTCAAGTGCTCAGTGGCTTATAGCTGGTGGCCGTTGTACTGGACAGCGCAGGTCTAGAATTAACTACAAAGTCACAGGATGTACAAGGAATACGGGGCACAGAGGAAAGTGCTCAATGACACGGTGAGGAAGCAATTAGCAGAACCAGGAACTGGGAATACGGAAAATTCCACAGGACAGATGACCTGATTCAAAAAGAGATTTTAAAAAATCCCTTAAGAACATATTAAGCAAAAACAGTGTACAGACTATGTTTGGATCCTTATTTGAACAAATCAACAAAAGTCATGTATGAGACAATTGGGAAAATGTGAATATTAACAGGACAGCTGATATCAAGGAATTATTATTTCTTAGGTATGAGAATAGTATAGCATTTATATTTGATTTTTTTCAAGATACCTTATTTTTTTAAGAGATACCTATGTAAGTAATTTCCAATGAAATGACAGGATGCCAGATTTGCTTCCAGATAATTCAGTGGTTGGGGGAGAGGGTAGTGGATGGGGATAGTGTGTGACAAGATTGGCCAAGGGTTGGTAACTGTTGAAGCTGGTGAAAGGTACACAGGTTCATTTACTCTTTTGTGTTGTTAGTATATGTTTTCAAATTTCCCAGAATAAAGGTTTGGGTTTTATTTATTTATTTTTTTAAAAAAGCAGCCAGTAGTCTCAGGCTGGTCTGAGGCCTCAGCCGAGAAGGGCAGTGGTGGAGGGTAGTTTTGAAGACAGCCAGCTCCAGAATCACACCTCCAGGATCTAAATCCTGACGTTGTCACTGGCCAGTTGCGTGACTGCATGTCTAAACCTCAGTTTATTCCTCTGCTACTGGGAGCTGATCACAGCAGTGTGTTCTCACAGGGCTGCTGTAAGGAGGAAATAAACTCATACGCGCAAAGTGCTCAGCCACGGGCCCATAACGTTAGTCAGCGACAGCAGTGTCGTTACTGGTCTCATCATCATCATCTTTAGAAAGAACACCAGAGACGAGGTGTCCTTCACGGACGCATTTCCACACTGAGCTCTGGTGTCCTCATCCAGGGAAATGGAGGCCCTGATGCCTGGTCTGTGTAGCTGGGGGAAGCAAATGTCTCCTGATCCCTGATCAGACTTGAGAGCCATAAACGAAAGAGAAGGCAGTATGGTGGAAGGACACTGACGACCACCATCTATACCTCGACAGGGTGTTCACAGGAGCGAGAAGTCAAAACCAAAGTCAACAGGGTTTCTGACAATCGCCCCATCAGAGATACAAGAAAAGCCTCGTCTCAAAGTGTAACACAAACTGATCGGAAAGCCAGGTTCCATTTGCCAGTCAGACCCCATGAGGCCCAGTTCCCCCAGGGCAGGACTTCTGCCCTGTGGAACAGGACAGAAGTGGAGAGGACACCTGAAGTTCCCGACAAGGGCCCGCATCCCCCAGAGGTGGGCGAAGCCACCTATCACTCACACTTCCCGCTCCAGTCCACCCAGGAGGCCAGTTGTTCCCGCCCATTTGGTTAGGAAAGGCAGGAAGATAGCAGTCTTGGGGTCCGGGGTCCCAGGTAAAACCCAGCCACGGAGATGTAGCTGGGGCAGGTGGGCCCAAGAGACACAGATCAGACCATGCCCCTGGGTGACCCAGACAGTATTCTGGAGCCATCCTGAAAGCTGTCCCCACCCCAACTCAAGGGAAGAGCTCTGTGTTGGGACCACACTGGCCAGACCGGCTCAGGATGACCAGAGGGAGATGAACAAACAGGGCAGGAGGGAAAGATAGGCCACAACTTCCTGAGTGCCTACCTTATCAGAAAGGTCATTCCCATTCTTAGTACTGAAAAACCTCAAGTTCAGAGAGGCGCTGGGGTGACACAGGCAGGAAGCAGAGGCGTCTGTCTCTATTTCAAACACAGTGACTGTCTCCAACGCCACGCTCCTTCCACACTGCATGCTGCACTGCGCCTGGATGACAGGGATTAAACCAAAGAAGCAGCGAGGCATGCAGGCCAAGGGCATGCACGCCGGGTGGTCCTGCCTGGGCCACGGCCTGCCTCTCACTCCTCTCTGAGCGGCACTTGCTCATCTGTAGGATGGAGCTAATAGGAGCCTGCTGTAGAGAGGATGAGGACTGGAGATGCACGGCGAGGGCCTGCATGTGGGAAGCACGCTTCACCTTCAGAGGCTGCTGCTCACGGACCTGCTCTTGGTGGGACGTGCTGGCTTTCCTCCCTGAAGAGTGATCTTCTCTCCCTTCCGGTGATGCAAGCTGCCTCTCGAGGCAAAGTGAAAGGGAACCAGAATCTCATTAAAAAGTGAATTCCTGGCAGTGGGGGGACGTCACACTAAGCAGGAACTGGGGCTCTGCATTCCAAATATCCAAATTCCACTTCTGAATGAACGAATGTATCATGTGCTCAATTTTGCAAGTGACCGGCCAGCAGGGCCAAGGGAGGCAGACTCTGGGCTGTGACACTTGTTCTCCTAAGCATTTCCCAGCCCGACGGGCATAGCTGATGAAGCACATATCACAAAAGGCCCCGGGATACAATGAGGATACCCATCCTGGCACCTGCTCAGTCTGCATGCCATCCCAGGCCTCCACGAGCTGACCTGAGACCTTTTTCAGGGGGTACTTTCTCAGGGCAATTCGGTTTAGAAAAATCTATCAATATACCAAACATACCTAACCTCTGACCCAGCTATTCCACTTCTAGGAATTTATCCCAGAGACACCCTTATAAGATATATCTACATGGCTGATCACCGCAGCATTACATGAAAGAGCAAAAGGCTGGAAACACACCTATCGCAGGGAAATGGTTATTATACAAATCTACACAGTGAAATATTCTGTAGCCACAGACAGAAAATAAGTAAGCTGTACTGATATGGAACAATGCCTTATTATTGTTCAGTGAAAAAATAATACAGGAACGTAGGATTCTGTTATTTGTTTAAACAAACAAAAAGGGAAATAAAAATACCCATTCATTTGCTTGTGTGTACCTAGGCTATCTTTGCCGACGACACGACTTTGTCCTTCAAAGACCCGCAAGGTTGGCCTTGCGCCCAGCACTCTTGGCTCTGTCATTACTAACCCTCCCTAGAACCCAGGTCTCTTGTCCCTCCAAGAACCCCAAATGTAAAGAAGGGCGAACACTCAGTGATCCACAAGCACCCCGTCAGGAAATTTCACTTGAGTCTTGTGTTTAATCTTAATAAGCCGTTTGAATTTTGCATTCCACTCCACATCTACACTTGGTCTATTAGCAAAGTAATATTTGAAATGACTCCCTAATTAGACTATTTAACCTTTCCCCTCTCACCTTATCTTCTTCTAAGATGAAAGCCTACAGAAAGGGGCACCATGTTATAAATTATACACCAGTTAAATTACTTAACCTTTCCACCCCTCGAGTAAAACGCTCGTTCCTAGAGGCTGAGCCACATTTAAAATTATATATTAGTTAAATGACTTAACCTTTTCCCTCTGAAACAACAAGTCATATAGGTAGACAGGGAAGATAGGACGAGTTAGCCTATGGTTTCTGGAACCCCTGACTCCTCCGTGGGCTGCACAGAGCCTCAGTATCTACAGAGGGCAGGTGCCCAAGACCCCCAGAGAGCCAGGACTGGGCCAATGGCCTTACCTTAGGGCACATTTAGGAAAACGGCTTTGAGCCATTTCAATTTCAAAACCCACTTTATTTTCTTCCCACCTAATACTTTTCATATTTGGAAAACATTTTCCCCCATCAAACCAGTGTTCTTAAGCCATTATTAATTTTTATTTCCATTTTCCAGTGTTATTTTTATAATATATGGACAGTTTTCAAAAAACAGTAAATATTGGGGCAGCCGACTTGCTCAGTGGTTAGAGCGCAGTGCTCATAACACCACGGTTGCTGGTTCGATTCCCACATGGCCCAGTGAGCTGCGCCCTCCACAACTAGATTGAAAACAATGACCTGACATGGAATTGATGGGTCCTGGAAAAACACACTGTTCCCCAATAAAAATTCAAAAAAACATTTTTTAAGCATTTAAAAAAAAACCGGTAAATATCAATAAAAGGAAAGATCAGGTTATCCTGTGTAATAAAAATGGCTGAACTTAACTTAGCCAGGATCTCTAAGAATAAATGTCAAGATTTCACTGAGCTTTTTGAAAGGTTAAAAATTTCTCTGGAGACCCTTTCTCATTACTATCTTCTGAGACCCCACCTCAGTAAGTACTGTCAAAACGGTACAGGCTGCAAGCTCAGAATCACAGAGGCCTGGATCCAACCCCAGTTCAGCCAGTGTCCCGCTGCATGACCTCAAGGAAGTTCCTTAACCTCTCTGAGCCTTGGTTTCCTCATCCATAAAATGAGGCTAAGAATAATCCAACCTGTTAGGGTTGCAGGAGGATGTGTTGAGATAATGTGTGTAAATTGCTCAGCACGGTGCGGCCCAGCAACATAATAAGCACCCAATAAATGATAGTTCGTATTATTCCTGACTTCACCCAGCCACTGTTTCACCAAGAAGAGTCCTGAGATCTGGGAGGGGAAATTATCTTGGCCAAAGTTTCAGAGCAGTTTCCTGACACTGCTCATAATCTCTTCCTTTGCACAGCCTCACGGAAGTAGACAAGACTTTCAGTTCCCAAACCAAGAAAGCACTGAACCTATCCTCTAACAGGAACCAGAAACCCAGTGCAGAGAGCCCCACCTGACGCTCTGGGGCCCGGGAATGTAACTGATGGAACAAAATCAGCAGCTCTAAGACTGAGAGTTGAGCAAGGCCATCTGCTGAAGTGCCCTGGACGTTAAGCGTAAAGGAGAAAGAGACGTCAGCTGTGTAAAGCTACTGAGGGGCAAGACTATTTGTTACTATAGCACAACCTAGCCTAACTGGCTGATACAAGGGATTAAATAAAAAGCACAGTCCGTGGCAGCAGGTCTCCATCTATCGATGACAAGAGACCAGTTTTGATTTTGATTTTTAATATCTAATCCATTGCAGATCAATACTTCTGAAAAAATCATTGCAATATTAAATTACTAGAAAAGTTCCTGCCCCCTTATTCTCTCTTTCTGTACTTATCTCTTCACAGATCGGCACAGGTCTCCAGACCACAGATGTAGCAGCTCAGCGTGTGGAGTGAGACAAAGGTGGGCTCCAGTCGCAACTCTGACATTTTCTAACGGAGGGAAATACTTCAACCTTTGCAAGTCTCTCCATTTGTGAAGTGAGGGTTCTCATATGGGGATTGAAATATAAAGCCCTTAGATCACAGGTGTAAAGAAGGTGCTCAGTAGTCATACACTTCCTGTCCTGTTCCCAGGTGACAATGTCTGTGTCACAGGCAGGCCCAGCAACGAAGGGATTAAGAGCAGAACAGAGGCTTCAAGCAACTTCAGAGAACAAGGCAGTGGGTTGAGATTCAGAATTCTGACACCTACCCTGAGCCAAAGTGACCAGCGTGACATTTAAAGGAGGCAGAGATGTCTGGGACTTGGCAGACCGCCTGGTGGTCCACTGAGACCAGAAGATATCGTCTGCTGCCTTAGTACCATGGGGGAAATCTTAGAATAATTTATAACATTATGAAACCAGTGCTTACAGCCATGTTTGAGGTACCTCTTCCCGTAAATGAATACAATGACCCTGGGAGATAGGTACCATTAAGGCTGTGAGAGGCTCAGCGTGACTAAGTACTGCACCTGTAGTCACACAGCAGAGCTGGACATGGGGACCCAGGGCTGGCTTCCCTCCAGAGTAGAGTAACCAACTGTCTGGTTTTCCTGTGACTTGGGATTTTTGGTTTTAAAATGGGGATGGTCTCCAACAAACCAGGACAACTTGGTCACCCTACTCCAGAGCCAGTGCTCTTTCACCACCGTATTTAGCACGTGTGGAACTAGGGCAGGTTTTTAATAAAACATCAACCAGGAAGCCAGAGAAGATCTCTGGCTACTTAGCTGGCCTGCCTGGAAAAGCCACATCCCAGGACACCCTGCAGTCATATCTAAGGACGGAGAGACAGAGTGCAATGGAGGCAATCAAAGATAAACCAATTCCCTTCTTCGGCATTTTGGGGACCGTGAGGTCTGCACGCGGCCTGGGGACTGGCCCCGCCCTGAGGCCTTTCAGGAATGGAAACTTCTAAATACCAGTCATACAACCAGAGGCCTTTACTCACTTTCTTCTTCTTTTTTTTTTTCCAAATTCAAACAATAGGTAATCAGAATGTACTCCTTAGTGACATACTATCATAATTTGCCAAACAAAGCAATGGGAATATGATCCTAACGGTAATGTTTTGCATTGCCTAGAAGGGTGGGTCTTGGGTGTGACTTCATTTCCCAGAGCTGTTGGCTGCCTGCGTCTTCTGTCTCCCTCACCCTCCTCCTCACCCCCCTCCAGATGTGAGAGAAGTAGGGAAGGCTGGGAATGACTGCTGCGGGAGGACATCTCCCTTCTGAGAAGCAATGGCACCCCCACGCTATACAAGCTGCATCCCCTGTAACTGTCACCTCCCTCTTCGCCGTTGTCATGAGTCCAGAGTCCATGGTGTTCCCGGGACTGTTTTCAGGGCTCCACACATAAGCTGACCATGTCATCTATCCTCCAAACTGGGAGACTCTTAGAATAAACTGAAAGAGGGCATGATTGATAAGTATACCGAGACTACAAGTGGGGCTGTCCCAGGTCGGAACGAGACGAGTGGCCACTCTGTTGACGTACAGCGTCTCATCGAGAGAGGCAGTGTCGCTCAGTGAAGACAAGCCCAGACACGGGGGCCAGAACCCCCTGGTCTAAACCAGCTATCTACCAGCTGGATGAGTTACTTAACCTCTCTGAGCCTCAGTTTCCTCATCTGGATGCTTCTGATGAGGCCAAAATAGGAGAGAGTCTTGCCCAGGCCAACTAGGTAATAGTTGCTACTGTAAAGATTACGCTAATCTGCAAAGAATTAGTACAGGGCCTAGAATGCAGTATGTGTATTGTAAGTGTGTTTATTAAATTAAAAAAGTCTCCCGCCATCCCCAGGGGAGTATTAGAATCATCACTGTTTTAAGGAAACGAAGGAAACGAAGGGTTATGTAACTTGCTGGTTAGTGGCTAGTTACGTGAATTACCCACCTGCAGTCCTGCCCCCCTCCCACCATCTGAACAGCAGACCACTCTCAATGGGAAGCAACAACATTCTGTCTCCATTCTTCAGGAATTTAGGACACAGGTCAAGTAAGAAGAGAAAGGAGGAGAGAGTCAACCCATGGCACAGGCACTGCCAGACTCACCCTGGGCCCAGAGATGGCTGACACAGAAGAGAGGCTCTGGATCCCCTGAGGCTTTGTAGCATTTGCAAGACCAAGAGACACCAGCCCCAAAGGAAGGGCATTGCTGCCTGTGTCACAAGCCAAAGCTCCCTTTTTCTCTCGCCAAATTACTCTATCTCAGAAATTCCTTTGCAAGACAGGACTGAAATGCAATATCTAACCCCATTGGACCCAGTGGAATTTCACCAACACAAATTGCCGAGTTCTCCAAGAAAAAGGAGGAAGCCTGCCTGCCGGCTCAGTTTCTTGGTAGGTCTTAGAAAGCTCAGGCACTCAAGCGGCTCCTGGAAGCGGCAGGAAGTGGTTGGCCTTTGCTTATTTTCTGAAGGATAACCACCAGATTTGCTCGTAAAAACTTTTAACCAATTGGCAGAGGGCACCTGCACAATCAAGTGATTTCTCATCTCCTTGGGGTTTTCTTCTTTTGTTAGTTCAACTTGTGGGGCTTCAAAGAAACCAGTCCTCAAGGCTAGACACAGAGGAAGGAAGGAAGGAAAAAAGGAAGGAAGGAAGGAAGAAAGGAAGGAAGCAGGGAGGGAGGAAGGAAGGGAGGGAATCTGGATTAAGGATCAAAATTCGCCTTAAGAAACGCTACAAAAGTTCCATCAAAGCATCTGGCCCGTCTCCAGCGGCGCTCACGCAGCACTGACCATGAGCTCTAACAGAGGGCAGGGGCTAGAGCTGATACGACACACAGGAACGGAGGGGAGCAAGGGAAGAGACGAGGAATGGCTGAAGATGGCTGGATGCAAAGGAAAGGCTGTGTTCCTCTCTGGAGGAGGGTTTGTTTTGGAGAAGACAAGAAGGGGCTCCTACGTGGAGACAGCATAGCAAGGCGCAGAGACAAGTAAAGGCCAGAGCGTACTGGGGAGCCCAGCAGGTGAGGGCTTAGCCAAGGACACTGGGGGATGTGGCCCAGAAGTCTGGATACTTCTGATGAGGCCAAAATAGGAGAGAGTCTTGCCCAGGTCGACAAGTCCAGACTTGATTCTGAAAGCAGCGGGCAACAACTGCAGGCCCTGGGCAGGACTGGGAGCCGCTGCCCCTGGCTGGTGCTGACGTGGTTCACTCAGAGGGCCCTTCCGGGGCGGGGGAGGGGTGGGTGGGCTAGAAGGGACTCGAGTGGCAAGGAGGCCTGCCAGGAAACGAAGGCCTTAAAGGAGGAAATGTGAGTTTCCTGCCGCTGACTCGCAGAACGCCTTCGAACCAGTCACTTCTGCTCCCCATGATGTAGCGTGTCCTCAGCCCAATCCGGCATTATGTTCCCAGATTCCTGGGGGGTGGGGGTGCTGGGGTCCTATGCCAGCCAAGGAGATACATAGGAAGGAAGCCAAGTGGAGGCCCCCGCAGAAAGAAGAGCTGTGGGGTGCTAGGAAGGCAGCTTGGTCACGGCTCCCACACACAGGCCACAAGCCAGGGAGAGGGTGAGCATGGGTGGCCCAAGTGGGCTAGTCCAGACCTGCAGAATCACTTCCCTCACTAAACGAGTATGAGGAAACAAAGAACAATCTAGAAGGACTCTCTGAAAGGGAGCTGGTGACTGGAGCGAAGATGGATAGAGGTTCAGGACACCTGTGAGACAGAGAGAGAGAGAGAGAGAGAGAGACAGAGGTGTGTGTGTGCATGCGTGTGGACACAGCATGTTCTCAGCATGGGTGCTGTGTGTCCTTCCATGCACATGTATGAGGTGTGTGCGTCTGTGATCTTGAGAATGAGTGCCCTGTGATCACATATGCATACAGTGGGGACATGTGCCATGCTCACACAAGTTTACACCATGAAGTTGGCACGTGCACACCATGTTCACAAGGAAGTAGTATCCTGTCAGGATTCAGAGCCTGGACTGGAGCCAGGCTGGGACCGAAGCTTAGCCTTGCTCCGCACTAGCGTGTGACCTTGAAGAAGTGACTTATCTGCTCCATCCCTCAGTTTCCTCATGTGGAGACGGACTAGCAGTCACTACCTTATTGTGCTGTCAGGAGATTACGTGATTTCGTATTTGTAGAGCACTTAGATGGGGCCCTAGAAATGCTACATATGTGTGTCAAAAAATATAAACACATGAGTGTAGGTAGGTGGTTGCACAGCTGGTCACAGGGCTGGTGTACACCTGGAGAGGTGTGCATGGTGTAGAATGAGTGGGTGCGTGTGCACACAGGGGAGGAACATGTGGGCTGGGTGTGCGTGGATATGCAGGAGTGAGGTGTATTCGGCGATTCACGAATGTGTGCACTGAGTAACCATGATGCCTGAGGGAGGAAGTGCATGTGAGTACCCAAGACACACGTTGCTCGTGGGCCAGTCAGCATACAAGTGAAAACGTGTGTGTGTGTGCGTGGGCGTGTTCTTGGAGCATGCATGTGTATGGACTGGACCCACTTAGAGTGAATCATAGTGACATGGGACCGGGAACCCCAGTAAGAAAGGCAGCTCTCAGGAACCTGGGCAATCAGTGGCCAGAGACTGGGAGACTCGGGCAGATTCTAAGCGAAGAAAGGCTGGAGAAGGAATCCAGACCAGCAAGGCTGGGGACATGGGCCACCTCTGACTCACCCCTCTGCCTCAGCACGTTATGTAGGAAGAAAAGAGAGAGAGGTTGCAAGTAAGGGTGGGGCAGACACACGACAGTACACGGACCACCCACAGGACACGCTTGTGGCATGGGCTCCACATGCGTTCTTGTATTTAACTCTCTCAACAGTCCTAGAAGGAGTACCAGCCCCATTTTTCAGACAAGGAAACTCAGAGGTTAAATCATTTGCCCGCAGACCCACAGCTGGGAGCTGGGGGTTCCAAGCCAGCTTTGTCTCACTCTGTGACTGTCCTCTCAGTGACTGAGCTATTCTGAGAATGAATGAATGAACATGAATAACGAATGAATGAATTCATGCATGCACAAATGAATAAACAAACAAAGAACAATGAAAGGAAACCGAAACTTCGTGCCCAGAAAAGGGATTAAACAAGGAAAGTGCTGGTGCAGTGTGTGAATGCCACATTTGAGAAGCTTCTTGGGGGGGGCAGGGCCCATTTCCTGAGGTAGTCTGAGGAGAACCCAGGACCCCAGGCAGCACAGGCAGAAGGAACTTTCCACACATGCCCCAGGCTGCAGAGAAGGCAGCCGGAGTGTGGGACGAAGCCACCCGGCTGGCCCCCCATCAGCCGGGTCAGAGTGCAGGGCTGGTGGCTTCACAGCGAGGCCTTCAGTGTAAATTCTGAAAACTGGCTTTCTGAGCTCCATTCAAGTCCCATGGGATTTGGAATTAGCTAGATCCCAGCTGCCAAGGCCTGGACACTCAGAGAGCCAGCCTGCCGAGGCCGGATGTCACCACCAGGATGAGTTATCACTGTGACTTCTCAAAGCTGGCTGTGTCGTAAGGCCCCATAGGGCTCAAGCTAATGAGTGGAAGAAAGTCCCCTTGCCCCCGAGACCCTTCCCAAAGCTGCCAGCAGGGTCCAGGAGCTCTCTGGAAATTGTTCCTTGAGCCTCTAGCTTGCCATGCTTAGCAGTGCTGAGCTTCAGCTTGGTAGTTCTGGGCAGCCTTGAATAAGTGGTTCAACCTGGCCGAGCCCTGAGCTCTTCCTCCGGGGTAGGGAGCCATCATCTACTAGTGGTTATGGGTAGAGAGAACTCCGTACAAGGTTGAAAACACATCTCATAAGATACGTATCAGGGAGGCCACATGATGGCTGTTCTTATGAATGGCAGCCATCAGGGGCCTGGAACTCCATGAGCAGATGCAAGGCCCAAGCTGTTGGACCCCACAGCTCTGCCTAGCTAGGAGTGACCTCAGTGTCGGTGCATGCTCTGTCTGCCTGCCCCCTGGCATATCTAGGAGGCCAGTGTATTCACCTCCCTCCATACCGACACCTTCCCACAGCCCCAGACACCCCTGAAGAGGCCCAGCGCCCAGAGCCTCTCTGCAATTCACGGGGTGAACAAATGGCCCTGCTGCCAGACTGTGTGCAGTTGTCCCCAGTACTGCCTTCCAACTGGCACTGGTTTCTACCTCTTAAACCTGCCCTTTGCCCCCTCTCCTCTTTCTGTTTAACAGAACGTTCTTAGACCCGGATTAGAGGCCCAAGAAACAGAGTTTCAGTTTTCAGACTGTGTTCTCCAGGGCCCCGAAAGGGTTCCAGGGGTCTCCATGGGGGCCGACCCCCACCTCAACCTGGACAGCACGCCTTTACGAAACTTCTCTGCCTGATGATGTTTGAGGAGAGCTGTGATACGAAAATCACGGAAAGCATGTACACAAAAGTTCACTCAGCTAACATCGTAACACCCATCCCCACGGAACCCCTGCCCCTCTGTGCTGCTCAGCTCCTCTCTGTAGCACTTACCCTCATCCTACGTATGTTTTACGCACTTCTCCATTTCCTGTCCATCTCCCCCAACTCATAAGGCTCAAGGAAGTAGGCGGTTGGTCTGTTTTGTTCACTGCTGTGTCCTCAGCACAATAGCAGGCACGACAAATACTGATTTGGCCTTTATGTTTTAATTAACTAAATACAGTGATTTATCATCAATAACAATAACCACAGTACTCACTGGGCCAGGCTCTGTTTAAATGTATTACATGGATGAACTCACCCAGTGCTCATATCAACCCTTTGAGGTCCCATTATTATCCCCGTTTTACACAGGAGAAAACTGAGGCACAGGCTGAGCTTATAACCCTGATTTGACAAGGTCTTCAAGGCCCCCGCCCTAGGTCACCGGTTCTCCTGCTCCCGAGCCTGGGACAGGACCCTGCTCCCTGCCTCCCTCCCCATTTGGTCACACTGTCACTGCTCTCGCAAGTCTCAGAGCTGGAGGGAGTCAGGCGATTATCTTAAAAACATGCACATTTCAGAGGTACGGAGACTGAGGGCTAAGAACTTCCTGTGTATGTGGGGGAATAAGGTGGAAAGAAAAACTAGCCAACAGCAAAGGAGCTGAGCGGGGCAAACTGACATTCCAGGAGGAATGGGTGCCTGTCACTGGGCATCAGGGAGGGCTTGTAGGAGGAGGTGACAGCTCTCAAAAATGCCAGATTGGGGACGTGTCTCTTCCACCAAAGGAGCTCCATGTCTCAAGGCTTCCAAATGAGAGGCCTTGGGATCTTTGGGGTTTCAGCCATTCCTCCCACAAAAGTCAAAGGAGGAGGGTCCCACAATATCTCAGATTAGAGGACACACCTGCCCACCCTCCACTAAGTGAATCTATGACTTCAGTCAGCTCTGGATACAGTACTCAAGCTGGGCAGAGCCACACCAGCAGCAGAGTGCAGGGACCACACTCGAGCAGCCAGTCTCACCACCAGAGTGGAAATCTGTATCTTCCCTCTGCATGGGAAATGGAGTGGCAGGCCAGACTGGTCTGTTCTCCCACAGGTCCTCTGCCTCCCACTCTCACAGGGACTCCTCCACATGTCCCTACCCACGCCTGGCCCCTCAGATGAACCTCACCCCTTTGGATCTGCCTGGCTCCCACCTACCATTGTGCCCAACCTATCTGGGGTCTCTCCCATGGTGGCTCCTCCTCTGCTTCCCTCAGGTCACCGAGTCCCACTCTGGCCACTGGTGTCTGTTCTTCATGAGCCCCTGTGTTAGGCTAGCAGTGGTGATGATGGTGATGGTGATGATGGTGATGGTGATGGTGATGGTGGTGGTGATGGTGATGGTGGTGGTGATGGTGGTGGTGGTGGTGGTGGTGGTGGTGATGGTGATGGTGGTGGTGGTGGTGGTAATGGTGATGATGGCGATGGCGATGGTGATGGTGATGCTGGTGGTGGTGATGGTGATGGTGGTGATGGTGATGGTGGTGGTGATGGTGGTGGTGGTGGTGGTGGTGGTGATGGTGGTGGTGGTGGTGGTGGTGGTGATGGTGGTGGTGATGGTGGTGGTGGTGGTGGTGGTGGTGGTGATGGTGATGGTGATGGTGGTGGTGGTGGTGGTAATGGTGATGATGGCGATGGCGATGGTGATGGTGGTGGTGGTGGTGGTGATGGTGGTGATGGTGGTGGTGGTGATGGTGATGGTGGTGATGGTGATGTGGTGATGATGGTGATGGTGATGGTGGTGATGGTGATGGTGGTGGTGGTAATGTGGTGATGGTGATGATGGTGGTGATGGTAATGATGATGATGGTGATGGTGATGGTGACGATGACGATGATGATGATAGCTGACACTGGGCCAGGCACTTTACAGTTATTAAGTCACAATTCAAATCTTTGCCACACAGAACATGATTAGGTCCATATATAGAAGAAAACCCTGAAGTTCAGAGAGGTTCCCTCACTTGCCAAAAGCCTTAGAATGCCCATGTATAAGGCTTTAGTCACCAGAACTAGTGGAAATCCCATTTCTGACATCAGCTCTACTTGTAGGCTAGTTATGTCACTACTCTGTGCCTCAGTTTCCTCATCTGTAAAGTGGGGTGAAAGTGACCATTGTCACAGGCTTCTTTAGCAGGCTAAATGACATCATGCAGGCAAGTCTGATAACAAGAAGCTCTCAAAAATAGCAGCAGCTATGACTTATTCTTATTAAGAATATTCATCATAAATATCAATTCTGTGTTGTTTGGGGACAAGACTCCCAAGTACACAGAGACACTTGGGCAGCACTAGGAAGTCCAAGGAGCCCAGGATTTGGACCCTGAATCCTAGCCACACCACTATGTGGCCCTGGGCAACATAAGGAGGGCAGCCCCTCTGGTCACGCCATGACCCCCAGAACCGTGCAGAGAAACGTATGCAGTGCTTGGCACAAGGGGCTGCCCTGAACACTAGTCCCGGGAAAGGAACCAGCCAGGGCTCCTCTCTAACCTTCTCTTTTGATGTCAGCTTCCTGTGGGAAGTGTGTCCTGTTCCATTTCCTCTCCAAGGTGAAAGGAGGGTTGTTTGGCCTTCCCTTGGAAAGTTCCTAAGGAGGCCCGGCCCAGCTCCAGGCCGTGAGGAGGAGACCCACCCTCTCCTGGGGCAGCCACGTGGCTCCTTTCCCACCCTCTGCGTCAATACAGGCTGATTCTGGAGAGCCTTCCAGCCCTGCATCTGCTCCATTCTCAGCACACGTCTGGAAACACCCTCAGCTGACTAGGACCTGCTCTGGGGGCTCTACCCAGGGCTGGGGACAGACAGGAACCACACTGCAGTTAGCCAGCAGGTGTGCACAAGCTGCAAAGCCAGGTCGGAGGAGGCACAGATGAAAGCCGGGCCTGCCATGGGCTGGAGACCCAGGAAGAGACAGCTCCAATAGCCTGATGCCAATCTAACCCTGCCCCCACCTTCCCCAGGTGACTGGTCAGCAGGAGAGGCCAGCGCTAGAGTCAAGCTTCCTGAACATTCCTCACCCAGGTGAACACGGCTGTTACCTGTGAGCCAGGGGTTCTGGTTCAACCTCTCAGATCATATATGGAATCACATTTCCACACTCATAATGACTTTTTTAAATAAATTTTTAAAAAACCAGCTAATAAGTAAAGCATCTTTCCTAAGACTTCCTGAAAAGCACCAATTCATAGGCTGGGCCTGAAAAATGAAAGACGAATGAATCGTGGGCCTGGCCTGGGCTCTGGAGTTGCATGGATCCAGTTCCACCTGGTTCTGTCACTTTGTGGCCATGTGGCCCAGCAGCTCACTCCTCTTTGAGCTGCAGTTTCCTCATCTGCCAGTTCTACTATTGGAAGGATTACAAACAGCGCATATGCCCTGTGTACATCGGTCAGCCTTTGTTACTATTGTTATTATTACACTGTCTGACCCTCAGTCCCTGTGTGTGATGTAGGAACATTCAGACCTAATTAGCCACATTGGGGGATTAACAAGGCCAGGCCCTTGCTCGGGGCTCCCACCACAGTGGCTGCTGTACTGCTGCCATTGTCACTGTCACTGCAGAGGGCAGCCCCTGGGGCCTCACAGTAATCTGCACTCTGGGTGCGGCCTGCCCGGAGGGCTTTCTATAGACCCTCTCGACCACCTGCGGACAAGGGCAATGTTATTAGCATTTGCCCAGGGCCTCCTGGCCTGCGGGGTAGCACCAGCTGTGGACCCAGGCATCCCGGCTCCAGCGTCCCTGCCCCTAACCACCCCCACAGACAGCCATGGTCACACCCATAGCCCCATCACACTGGCTTCTATTGCTGACTGGGGCCTCAGGGGAGGACCTGGCAGGGGTAGCTTTGTCACTCTGTGGGGACAGTGCCATCATCAGAGGCAGAACTGGGGTCACATGGCTAGGAAGGGGCAGCACTGGGGTAGAAACCCGGCTCCCAGGTACAACCTGTGGTGCTTTACCTCCCACTCAAGATTCCAACAAACACCGTCTGCCAGTCCCTTCCCTAATGCTCACTGTGGTCCCGCCAGACTCAGAGGCCCGTCCAGCCTCCAGAGAGAGTAATGACTTCACACAAACTAAGGATTTATTCATCTCCCCACTCACCACCCCTTCTCCCATTTCCTTCCCTTCTCATTCCCTCCTTTTTATCTCTTCACCCCCTGCTATCTCTCCATCTCCGTCTCAGTCCCTCCCTCTCTCTCTGTCTCTCTCACTCCCCTACACACCCGGACTCAGAACCCTATTCCCCCTGGAATCCCTTGTCTCTCTATCCCCATTTCTACTCCCACCCCTGCAACATCTGCCCATCTCTCCTCTTCCAAATCCTGCCTTTCTCGTCAGCGGTTCTCTTCTCTTCCTACCCTCACTGCGTTTCCAGGGTCTATTTCTGCAGCTCTGTCTTTGCTTCTCCCAGTTTTTCTCCAGTGCGCTCGTTTCCTTTCCCCCTTTGCCTCCCGCTCCCCAGGTGCCTCTGACCCAGGCCCTCTCCAGACCCCATTCCTGTGGGAGCCCCTCTTCTCGGCTCTTCCCCCACTTGCTCTGCAGTCAGAGAGGAGAGGTGAATCTGCTTGGAGGGGACACTGTATCATCTTTGTTGTTACCATGTTTCCCCGAAAATAAGCCCCAGTTAAGTTCGTCAGCCAGATGGACGCATTTAGTACGTTATGACGATGTTCCAGAAGATTACATGACTGTATTTGAATAAATGTTGATTGTTGTACGTGAAAAAATAAGACATCCCCTGAAAATACGCCCTAATGCGTCTTTTGGAGCAAAAATTAATGTAAGACTCGATCTTATTTTCCAGGAAACATGGTAACAGTGGTGCTAAAAGCTGAGTGACAATGGCTGAATGACATCGGCTGAGTAACAGGAGAGAGAACACAGCACGAGCTGAAGACACCAGGGAATGCATCTCAAAGCCAGTTGTTGACTAACAACACTCAACACTGTACCATTGTCAACCTTTGAAGTTAATTTAAGAAAAACAATGACACCCCAAGAGTTGACTAGGCTATGTTAAAATGACATTTACCCATTGCCATGGCATTACAAATGGGCCTGACTCTATTAGAAAGCAATACAGCCTCATCGATAGCAGAAGCCATCAAAATATTCATACCCCTTTGACCAACTCATTTCCCTCCTGGGAATTTTTCCAAACTATTATTCATCATCATAAAGAAAGGGGTGTGGAAGCTAGGAGCACACAGATATTCATTGCAGCATAGTCTACTGAAGAAGAAGGGCGAGAAATGGACTTACTACCTGCCCAAAGGGAGACAGTTTCACAAAATATGGTGCAAAGACTATCAGGTAGCCACTAAAAATAATGACTGTGAAGACTGTGCAAAACATAATCTATACTGATGACAGCAGAGGAACAAATGAAAAAGAAACACGGCATGTTCACTCTGTAATGACATAAAAATACGTGCACATGTGGACAAAAACCAAGAGGAACAATTAGTAAATCAATACAAGGAACTCGATACCCAAATCCATCTGGCTTCTGAATTCAGACAGCAAAGGATGACAAACAATCCGAATCTCTGCAGTTCGGGAATTTGGGGTGGTGACTAGTGCCAGTTTGGAAGTGCAGGATTTCTCTGAAAACACGTTACATCTATTCAGCTGGGGCGTGCTTGGGTGGGATGGTGTATCCATGCTTATGTTAAGGTGGTAGAATTGCAAATAAAGGGTTTTCCTTTCCTTCTCTTTTGTATTTAAACTCTAATGTTGCCTTGATACTGTTTTTGCAATTAAGTAAAGGAAAAATCAGAGTTCTCATGTACAGAGCTTTAGAACTTGACGAAGGGCTTTCTCGTGTATAATCTCACTTGATCCTCACAAAATCTCTCGAAGGAAGGTAGGGCATGGAGCTTTACTGGCCCCATATTTTTTTGTTGTTTTTTTTAATTTATTGGGGTGACAACTGTTAATGAAATTACATAATTTCAGGTGTACAATTCTGTATTACATCATCTATAAATCCCATTGTGTGTTCACCACCCAGAGTCAGTTCTCCTTCCATCACCATATATTTGATCCCCTTTACCCTCATCTCCCAACCCTACCCCCCTTACCCTCTGGTAACCACTAAACTATTGTCTGTATCTATGAGTTTTTGTTTCTCATTTGTTTGTCTTATTCTTTTGTTGGTTTTGGTTTATGTACCACATATCAGTGAAATCATAGGGTTCTCTGCTTTTTCTGTCTGACTTATTTCGCTTAGCATTATACTCTCAAGGTCCATCCATGTTGTCATAAATGTTCCCATATCATCTTATCTTACCCCATAATAGTATTCCATTGTGTATATATACCACAACTTCTTTATCCATTCATCTATCGAAGGACATTTTGGTTGTTTCCATGTCTTGGCCACAGTAAACAAAGCTGCAATGAACATTGAAGCACATGTGTCTTTATGTATAAATGTTTTCAGATTTTTTGGGTAGATACCCAGGAGAGAGATTGCTGGGTCATATGGTAATTTTATTCGTAAGTGTTTGAGGAAACTCCACACTGCCTTCCATAATGGCTGCACCAGTCTGCATTCCCACCAACAGTGTATGAGGGTTCCTTTTTCTCCACAGCCTCTCCAACACTTGTTACTATTTGTCTTGATGATAGCCATTCTGACTGGGGTGAAGTGATACCTCATTGTGGTTTTTATTTGCATTTCTCTGATGATTAGCGGTGTTGAGCATTTTTTCATATGTCTATTTGCCATTTGTATGTCCTCTTTGGAGAAATGTCTCTTCAGGTCCTCTGCCCATTTTTCAATTGGGTTGTTTGTTTTTTTGTTGTTGAGTTTCATGAGTTCCTTGTATACTTTGGATATTAGACCCTTATCGGAGGAACTGTTTGCAAAAATCTTCTCCCATTCAGTCAGTTACTGGCCCCGTTTTTACCAAGATGAGAATTAGGAATCAGAAAGGGAGCAACAAAGGTGTCAAACACCTATGTGGTGGCAAAGACGGGACGCTAACCAGTTCTTCCCGGGGGCACACCGGGCCCCACACAGGGCCTCTAGCCCATCCTCACCGGGCTCCTGTGAGACCAACACCAGACACCAGAGCTCCAACCCCCTGGATGTCTCTGGCCACAGCGACCTGCTCGTGACACAGGACACTACTCCGGGCCACATCATGCATTAGCCCCCAGGGCTGCCAACAGATGACCCCCACAAGGACAACACCTCTAACCTACATACAGATGACCCAATGCCACACTCCACACATGGTTCAGGATCAGGGGGACCCACAAACTAAAACCTCTACCACTGGTCTTTCACCTAAGCCCTGCAGCCAAATGAGGACGGCAGCATATGCACATGAGCCAAAGCTGTACAATCAGCCACCGCAGGTTCAAATCCCAACCCCTCCACTTACTGGTTGTGAGCTGAATCATCCTGAGCTTCAATAGGACCAATCAGCAAAATGGGAATAATAACAGGGTTATAAGCTCTTAGGGCTATGGTGCGTCATGCACCCAGTTCAACACCTGGTCAGAATGAATGCTTCTCCGTGCCCGCCGTGTTCTCCCTTGGGCATTGGCACTTGCTCCCTGTCTGGAATGTTCTACTTCAGAAACCCAGGTGGCTCCCCCTTCATTTCCATCCATCTCAGCTCAAGTGTTCTCCTAGCAGAAGCTGCCGTGCGCACTTCATGCACATCGGGACGTTCCCACCTCCTCACCCTGCTTTGGTCCTCTTCATAGCCCTGTCCTCGCCCGACATGCTAGGTATTCACTGGGTTAGTGTCAGGACCCACCCCCGCCCCAAGCCATCAGAACAGGGACTTGTGCACCATGGTGCCGTATTCCCAGTGTGCAGCGGGAGCTCAGGAAGTGTGCACTGATTAACCACTAAGTGCTAGTGCAGATTTTGCCTGAGGAATAGGAACCTTCAGCCACCCTTAACCGAGGGCCAGCACAGCCTTTTACAGATTCCCTGGGATACTGCAGGCCTCTGCCCAGGCCACCTCGGCCGCTGAGCCCCATACCCTCTCTGCTTCCCTGCACACTCCCCAGAGACCCAAAGGTCACCAGACCAAAAGCCTGCACAAGAAGACATCAAGAATCCTGCTGCCCAGAGACACGACGAATCGCCTTGCCACAGCAGGAACGAAAGGTTTCAGTATACCTGCTGGATTCCAGGACCCCCGGAGAAGGCCAATGTCCAATTCCCAGTGTTGGACAACTGCGGAAGTTCCCTGGGTCTCTCCTTCCCCGTTACTCCTCCTGCCAGGGGGATGCCTGCCTGCAGGAAGGAGATGACAGCTGCAGGAGGACCCTTCCCTGTGCTGGGTACTTCGCACAAAACATGGCTCGGCTCTTTCCCCACCCCTGAGTTAGGATGCAGGGCCATTGCACAGAGGAGGCAGTGGCTCCAAAAACCCAGATGCGTAAGCCAAGGCCACCTCTTGGGCTGGGTTCCTGGGGAAAATGGCAGCCACGTTAAGTCGTTTGGTGATAATGTGTGCTGAGTCCCTGCCGGTACCAACGGGCTTCCAGACATCCAGGTACAGTGGCACTTTTGGAACAGGGGACCCACAACCAAGACCTCTACTGCTGGTCTCTTACCTAAGCCCATGCATCCAAATGGTGCATCTCACAATGGGGGAGAAGAAAGCATCACCCCACCAGAGGTCTGGAAGCCCCTTCTTTGCCTCAGTGGCCCTAAACCTCTGCAGGTAAGGACCCCTCTATAGGGAATAAGCACCACTCCACCAGGCTAACTCCAGCTCCCTCTCTAGGTGCCACTGAAATGTTTCCTCCTCCAGGAAGCCTTCCCTGACCCCTTAAGCCAGCCTCCAAGTACCCATCAGCATCCGTACAGGCCATGCTCACGGTTGCATCTCCCATGCCCAAAAGTGAGGCCAGGACACAGCAGACATTCAAAAAACTGAAAAATGAATGAATGGCAAAAGAATGAATAAAGAGGATAAATGACAGCAATGAATGGGCACGGACCGGATGAAAATCCCTGAATGAATGAAGCATGAATGAAACATGCGAGGGTGACTGAGAGGCCAACTCTGTCTCCCAGTGACCACCAGCGGCAGGAGTCACGGTCACGTCGAATGACAGTAGTATGCGTCTGCCTTCACAGTATCGACTTCACCGCCATGCTACTCATTACTCCTCATCCCATCAAGACTACACTGGGTCACAAGAAAACAGTGAGTCACGGGCTGGGCGCGAGATCCCAGGATGGGGTTTGGAGGCTCCAGAGCCTCCTGAGGCGTTCCTGGAAATCCCAGGAGCCATACTGGGGCTGGGGTACAGCGAGGAAAGCTGATGACCCCCTAGGGGGGCCACTGAGCAGAAGGAACCGCGTATCACACTTACCACAGTCCCAGGAGCCTGGCATTTCCCACTGTCCTCCTGGGCAGAAGCGGACACATAATCAGGACTTGTCAGAGAACAGGAATGACTACAGCACTAAAAGCTAACAGGACCTGCTCTAAGCACTTTACACCTATCACCTCATTTAATGCTCACAACAACCTATGAGACCGAGAGTATTATCTCCACTTTAAAGGCTGGCAAACTGAGGCACAGAGGCTTTCAGTAAGTGGCCCAAGGTCACACAGCTAGTAAATGGAGAAAGAGGAATTTAAAACCCATGCAGACTGGCTCCAGAATCTGAACTGTTAATCTGAACTGGTTAATGTCTCTCAGCTTTCGTGTGCTTTGGTCATGTAGCTAATAATAATGATGATGATAAGAATACTCTCACCTGTGATATGCAAAGGTCATATAGCCAACAACAGTAATAACACACAGAGCATAGCAATGGCCCCTCAGATTTGTACAGAGGGGGGGCTGGGGGCAGTAATTCAGTGAACCAAGGGGTATGGGCACAGTGTCTAATAACTGTTGGCAGAACTACCACATCTTTTTTGTTTATGTTTTGTGTCACTGGGGGGGGTGGCTCTGAGGTGACGCTGGGGCTAAGGCCTCTCAAAACTACTATTTAATACCACAACTTTGGAGCCAGTTACCAGGCTCATCACTTCATGGATTTTCTCCGTTGGTCGCCACACAGATCCTCTGAAGGTAGTCCAAGGATGCCCCCAGTTTGCAGATAAAGCAAGCTGAAGCTCAGGATCACTGCTTTGCCCAAGATCACACAGCTAGGAAGTGACCTTTGAACTTAGCCTCTCTCTGACCTCCAAGCCCAGACCCTTGCCCTCTGGCTCTGGCTTCCTTGGCCTTCGGAGGGGAAGAGCTGCCCGGAAGCCGAATGAGACAAGCCTGCCCGCCTGCCCATTCCCGCCAAGTCGGCTCCCTTGGCCTGCCACAGGCCCCGGAACCCCACACTTCAAAGTGATTCACTCTCGAGGGCTGTGTGGTTTGGTCTGGGCCTGGGGGGCGGGGAGTCAGCGCCATGCTCACCCCTGACCACCCAGGTTTGAACTGGTTTCCCCAGGACCTCAGGAATCCAGGTGCAGCTCTCAGCGACCGCCCAGTGGGAGAGGGCCTGCGCAGAGATGCCACCAGCGCCCAGGAAGTTGGGTTAGGGCCCCCAGGCACAGCGGAGATGCTGGGGGGACAGAGGGGTGCCCCAAATCAACCCCCACCCCAGCTGCTCAGCCAGTCTTGCCTCTCTGTTCCCCCTCAGGCTGGAGGCCAGTCGTGGCCCAGCAGGCATGTCCCTTTCTGCTTCTCCAAGAGCCGGTGTGTGGAGGAATGCAGCTGCTTCAGCTGCCTTAGCCTGTGCCCCACGCTCCCTCCGGAACTCTTCCCTTGTCCTCTCCAACCCCCCCAACCCCCAATGCAGTCAGCTCCTGCCTGGTGCCCTGGAACCCCAGGAGGCTGAGGAACACTGGAATGTGCGATGCCTGAGGTCAGAGCCCAAGTTTGATTTGAGTTGGGTTGAGATGAGGGGAAAATGGCCAAGAACAACTCGCTCATTTACTCCATTTCCAGACTTGGCGGCTGTGGCCAGGACATCTGCAGCAGTGCCGGCCACAAGGCACTTCTGGATCTGCTTAGGGACTTAAGAGCCACAAAGTCCTCTTCAGAAATTAGTTCCTGGGGAGCCCAGGTCTCTCTGGGGACTGGGTGAGGGCCCTTTGGGCTAAGGACACCCGGAAACATCTGACTGGGGGCAGGGGACTTTCTGGTCTACTTAAGAGTCACCTTGTGTGCTCAAGTCAGAATGGCTTGGGAGGGCACACAGGCCCATCCCTGGCACTTCCTGGCTCTGTGGCCTTAGGTACCTCTCCTGACCTCTCTGGGCCACTGGACCTATCATTTTACCTCTCCTGGAGGAGACTGAACTCCAGGAAGGACCCAAAGTGAAATTTCCTAATTTGCCACTGTGTCTTGGGGCCTAGAGTATATCTGGCCCACATGAGGTGAATGAGTGAAGGAACCCAAGAATGAATGAATGAACCTCGGTTTCCTCCCCTATGTAAGGTGTTAAATGCTAGTAGTGTGCCTCTGACTTCACAGTATCAACTGGGATCACATCCCCTCCTCGGGTTGTTCTGAGGACTGGCTGCTGCAACAGATGGAGGGCCCTGGCAGAGGGTTTACACACTTGTCCCTTCATTTTTAAGTCTGTCAACCACAGACATCACGCCAGGGTCTTGGGAACTTGTACATCCCTGAGAAAGCCCCACTGCGGTAGAACTACGCCATTTTCTTCCCCTAAGTGTGACACACACCCTCACACTGACCAAGCAGGTGACAAGCGTGCAAACCAACACGCAAAGAACACAGGGTAATGGCTTGAGTGTGGCCTTCACTGAGCCCCTCTCAGCCTGTCAGCCTCAGGCCTAACATCTCACCACTCAGCAGCAGACCTGGGAGCTCAGGGTCACTAGACCCACAGGCTCAGAGCAGCTAAGTGACTCAGTGAAGAAAGCGGCAGGGTCCAGACGAGACCCCAGGGCACCCCCCTTCACAGGGTGACACAAGCAGTTCTGTCTGTCATTGGCAATATAACCTCCAGCAACTTCTCTGGCCTCAACTTCCCCATCTGCACAGGGGATTACAAGAGTTGTTTCTTATTTGTGTGAAATGGCACCCATATTACAATACCTGATTGAGAGATTGGGTTTAGAAATCACTTTGAATCTTCTATACCGAGCTCTCCACCTGGCTGCACGTGACAATCGCCTGAGGAGTGACGGGACAATCTCTGGTGTGGAACAGCAATCAACTACATTCCGCAGGTACAAGCAGTTGGTATTTCAATGGACAGGAATCACGTACGTTATTATCGGCTTTCTACAATTAGAGTTGTAAAACAGCTCAAAGACAATGAAAGGCAGAAATAGCTCAGATGGGTGAGCCAGAAAAGACATCCAGTAATCTTCTCCCACCCATTCCAAAGTCATTCACGCTATTTCTTGACAGACAAGATAGATGTAGGCTGTAGTACAGTCGGAAAATATAGAAACAACTCAAATGTCTGCCATGGGAAGCAATTCTGGTACACACGTGCAGAACTCTCTGCAGCTATTATAACAGATGATGTTATCATAAAAATGACGCCTGGGCCCCACCATACATCAGACGAATTCCAGCCTCTGGGGGTGGAGCCCGGGCATCAGTATATTTTTTAATATTCCAGGTGATCTAATGTACAGCCCAGCATGGACTCTGCCGATTGAAACCTAGCATGCACGCCTTGGACAGAAGACAGAGGTCTTCAGAGGCGGCCTGCAGGCAGGAAGGGCAGGAAGACGATGACCCTGAGCGGAGCGTATGCCCAGGAGAGGACAGAAGTACAGTAAGGACGTCAAGAGTCAACCTACGACAGGCCGATGGCTGAGTAGAAGGAGACTACACTCCACACCTGCTCCAGAAGCCACCTGGCATCTTCCAAGTGTGACTGGAGCCTCTGAGTATTGGATCTGCCCAGTATTTCCATCACTTAATGGTCTGCAGAACTCCAATCACTGATCCTTAATTAGCCGGGTCCGTGCACATTCCCTACTATCCCACTCCTGCGTCTGCCTGGACCACGGGGAAGGGGAGATGGTTTTTACTGCAGGGGGTTCTAGAACCAAGGAATCTTTCTCCATGAGAGTCAAAATTGAGACTCGGGGATGTAGGCAGCTATGGCAAGTGCACCCCCAAAACTCTGGCCCAGGCCAGGAGCTGTCAAGCGTTGTCAGGCTCCTGCACAGCCAGTTTTTGCATCTTGCACCGCCCAGAATTCTTCCTCAGGCTCGCAAATGAAACTCTGCCACTGCTGTGGCCTTTACACCAAAACTGACTTTGCCAGAAGGAAGGCGGACTAACAGGATCCATGAGGGAAGAATGGCTTCTACCAGGTGGGCCTCCGAGCAGACCTGGGGCGATATGTGGAAAAGGATGACGTCGGATCACGTCTGAAATTATTTCAACGTGTTTTCTTGCTTTCTGTAAAACTACATAAGAGAGGGCAGAAAAGGCACCTGCTTTGTTCATCACCAAATCTCACATCTAGCAGAAAACCCCCCTCACGGTAGGTGTTCAACAAATAATAATTCAGTAATCTTCAAACAATGACATGTAGAATGAAGCTAAACCAGATGCTGCCTGACACAAGATTCCAGTGGGAGTCAGAAGTTTAAGAAGATATAGAATGGGTGGAAAACATGAAATGCACATAATCCTGTCTACAGCCTTAATTTTTGTCCTTTAATTTGGATAATTATTTGGATTATTTGCCTGGAGAGATAATGCACTGCAGGAGAGACTGTGAAATTCTAGAAGCAGAGTTTGTAAATCACTGTGTTGTATAAACATCAAAAACCGTATCGTGAGGCTGGCTGGAGGAGGGGACGGCTGAGTAAAGTCCCCAGACCAGACTGCAGGTGAAGCTGGACCCTGGCCTCAATGCAGCAGGCTTTGATGGGTCAGCCATTCCCATAAAACAGAGTGGGCACTGGAGGAAGGGAACGGGAGGAGGAGAGCAAGAGGGAGAAGGAGGGTGGGAGGGAGGGAGAGAGACACACGTTTGGGGCTTTTGGAGCTGCCATTCTCTTAAATGTCTGCTCTAGCACAACTCCCTTCCCCCCCAGAGTCAAAGCCAAAGTGCCTTCCAGGCCCTACACCATCTGATCCCCCAGTGACTCACTGACCTCAACCCCTGCCATCCTCCTGCAAATTGGCTCACTCTGCTCCAACCACATTCACCTCCTTGCATTCTTAGGAAATGCCAAACTCCTGCCCCAGGACCTTTGCACCTGCTGAGATAATTGCAAGGCTTGCTCCCTTACCTCCATCAGGCCTCTTCTCACATGTCGCCTTCTCATCCAGATCTTCCTGACCACCTTAAAGTGCCGCTACACTTTATAGCAGCACTCCTGTCCTTATCCTGCTGTATTTTTCTCCATAGCATTTATCAGCAGCTGAAAAGACTCTCTATTTCCTTGTTCATTTTCTTCTTCCCCCGGTGGAATGTGGGCTCTAAGAGACCCCCTGTCTGCTCTGCTCTGTGCCCTGAACAGTGAGAGCCTGGCACACAGCACATGCTCCAGCAATACCTGCTGAACGAATGAGCGAGTGAGCCCGCTCTGTCCCAGGCACAGCCCATGATTTGTCTCACCGGGTGCCTCCTGACAGGTGACCCTTTTACAGCTGAGACAGACGGGTTCACCTTAGAATGTGGTAAAACCTGGCCCCACCCGGCTGCAGGGATCCCAAAGCCCAGCTGTATCACCCCCACAGAAGTGGAAAGATGTAGCACGTGTGGCCTGTCTGCCCTCAGACAGCCGGCACCTGATGGACACCAGTGCTCCCCGCTCTCTATCTTCCTGCCCCAAGGCTGTAGGATGAGGGCAGGCTGTTCTCTACAGGCTCCATCCTCCTGGGATTCATGTGTCCTCACAGCCTCAGAACGCAGTACAGCTGCTCTCCCCAGGGGCCACTTAGCAGATGCCCAACCCCAGTCCACACGTCCCCTCAGGCCCCTGCCATGCATCCCACCGGCGCTCCCGGTCCTCACCCCAGACACTCAGGCACCCCGCAGCCCCTCCTGCAGCCATGCTCTCTCTTACCTCCAGGCCCCCAGCCAACCCCACTCTCCCCTGCTGTGCAAGGCACAACTGTGACTCCCAGAGGTGTCCTAGTCCTCATCCCTGGGACCTGTGGACATGCTATCTTCCGTGGCAAATGGGACTACTGTGCAGATATGGTTAGGTCGAGGATCTTGAGATGGGGAGACTGTCCTGGATCACCTGGGTGGACCCAATGTCATCACAAGGGTTCTCAGAAGAAGAAAGCAGGAGGATCAGAGTCAGAGAAGCAGATGGGACGATGGAAGCAGCAGCTGGAGTGACGCCGCTATGATCCAAGGTATTGGAGCAACCTTTGTTAATTGGAAATGGCAAGGAAACAAGTTCTTCCCTGCAGCCTCCAGGAGGAAGGCAGCACCTTGATTTTAGCTCCATGACACCCATTTTTGGACTTCTGAGCCCCAGAAGTGTAAGATGATAAATGTGCTTTGTTTTAAGCCACCAAGTTCACGGTAATATGTTACAGCAGCCATGGGAAACTAATACACGCCCTCTGCCCTCAGCTCACCAGGCCCTGCTCTGGCCCCGGCGTGGTCGGACCCCACACAGATGCTCTGGGACTTCCTCTTTCATTGATCTGTGAGTGGTTAGGAGCTTGCGCTCTGAAGCCAGACAGTCCTGTTCAACTTCAGCATGAGCTGTGCAACCTTAGAAATGTTTCCCACCCTCTCTGTGCCGCCTTTTCCTCATCGCTTATATAGGGCCACAAAAGGGCTTACTCCGACAACTGCTGGAGGCTGGAATGAGAACCCACGCGGAGACAGGGCTTGGCCTGCTCAAATAAGGGTTTGTCACTACGGTCTGCACCCTCAGCAACACCTCAGGACTGGAAAATAGATAATGTGCCTGTCTTGTCCCCCACATATCCCGGAGCCCCATGCAGTGTCAGGCTGTCAGGTGTGAGTAATATCTGTTGAATGAATGAATGAATGAATGAATGAACGAACCCCACAGCATTAAAAGATCTCAAACAGAAACCACGTGACATAACGTTCCTGAGAAAGACCGAGAGCCAAGCCACAGCCCTGAAGGATGCATGGCTTCTCCTGGGTCAGCTCCGGTGGCCCCCAAATATTTCAAACTGACCACTGCCCAGGCCTTGCAGTAGAAACACCACGTCCAGCTTCAGGCCTGACCTCAGACCGACATCACACTGGCCATCCCTCCCTCTCCCTGCTGCTGAGGAGAGACCCCTGCACGTCGGCTGTCAGAGCCCCACCTGTCTTCCCAGGAACGTCTGAGCAAAGCACGTCCCATGAGTGTCAGCTCCTAGGGAAACTCATGTTATTCTGAGCGTGCCCCCCTGCACAGGGTTCTCGTACAAGTAAAATGAGAAAAGGCAGATGAAGTGTACAGCGCCTGATGTACAGTCAGAACTCCATAAATGCTAGTGAGAGAGTGTTTCATTACTATATTTTATCCCATAGCATTACATTTGAGTAGCTATAGGTCCCCCTTTCAAAATCACATACAACAGAACTCATTCAGAGAGGGCGAAGAAGCAGAAGTTTCAAGTCACGGCTCTGGACTCAGCAAAGATTTGAAGCTGTGTGTTTGGGTTAGTTGCTTAACCTCTCTGAACCAGTTTCCTTGTCTATAAAACGGAGATCATATTAGCTGCCCAGAGAAGTGCTACAGCACAGTGAAATAAGGCACAGCAGTCATTCTCACATTGGAATCACTTCAGGAGCAGTGTGAAAAAGGCCAGCGCCCAGGGCCTCCCCTAAACCAGTGTGAGCAACATCTCCAGGCTGGGGGCAGAGCAGCAGGGGTTGTGAAGATCACCTGGGGCGATTCCAGAGTATGCCCAGGGCAGAGAAATATGGATGCTTATATGGAGCTGGCACACAGGAGATCCAAGCTTTCATCATGGTCACAAGCAAGGATTTCCTTTCCTTCACTCAACATACATATGTACAGTGCCTAGTTATAGCAAATTCACAGATTCGTAGCCATAAGGGCTGGGGGCAGGGGCGACCTGGAGTAACTGTTAACGGGCACAGGGTTTCCTTTTGGCGGGATGAAATATTTGGGGACGAGACAGAGGTGCTGGTTGCACAACACTGTGAATGTACTAAATGCCACTGAACTGTTTACCTTAAAATGGCTGATTTTGTTGTTATGTGAATCTCACCTCAATTTAAAAAAAAAAAAGCAAACAACGAAAACATCAGAAAAGGACACATACTGTATGATTCCACTTTTATGAGGTACCTAGGGAAGTCATATTCAGAGAGACGGCAAATAACCTGGTGGGTGCCAGGAGTGAGGTTTAGGGACAAGAGAATGGGGAGTGTGGGTACGGTTTCAGTTTGGGAAGATTAGAAAGTTCTGGAGATGGAAGGTGGCGATGTTTGCACAACAACTGAATGTACTTGGAACTGCACACTTACAAGTGGTTAAAACAGTACCATTTTATGTTATGTGGATTTTACCAAACCAAAGCAGTCACATGCTGACAGTCCACAGACGCAATCATCACAATAAATGGAGCTGCGTGGTCCTACCTGAACTATCTTCAGCATACACCTCGCTTCAGTCAGAGATGACATCTTCCCAGTTTTTCCAGGCCAGCAACTTTGAGTAACTGAACGCCCTCTTTACAAACAGGATGGAGACTGCATGTGTTTTCTCTCTGGGGCAAGGCCAGATTAAGTTAAGAAAACACAGCAGATTCCTCCCCCTCCCCCCAGGAAAAACCCTGCCAGGTCAATAGCAGAACTAACAGGGCTGTTGCACACTTTCACTTCCCGCTGGCCCATGTCCCCCAGCTTCTCCTGGGTGTGCAGCAAAGCCCAGACTTGGGGTGGCAGGTGCTGCCCTGTCAGCCGGCTCCAGGAGGGCGGACTTGTCTACACTGAGCTCCGGTAAATAAGACACAGCCGTGCTGGCTCCAGGTGGCAGTCTCCGCAGCTCTGGGTTTCCTCGCAGGCAGGTGAAGGACCCACAGGAGGATACTAGCACGGCTGAGACAGACCTGAGACTCAGAGCCTGGGTCCCCTGCCTGCCTCAGTGTTTACCTCTGGCCCTTCATGTTCTCACTTGTAGAAAAGACACAACTGGGTTCCCGTTGGCGAGTGGGTTTACCTTCTATCAATAGGGAGGTTGTGGGGAGGTTTCTCAGGTGGCATTTGGGGTCAGCAGGGTACCAGGATGGACCAGTGATGTCTGCCATTGGCGGGACAGGGGAGGGAGGTGACAACTCAAGGTCCGCGTATTTGCCAGCAGTGGATGACATCCTTTAGCAAGCAATTCCCTGAGGCTCCACGGACCTTTCTTCCAGATATGGAACATACGTAGTGGCCTCGCTGACTGCCACATGTCCATTCAACCTCTGCTTGGATACTTCCTGTCTCAGGAAGCCAAAATCACTGCCCTCAACTCTTTCCCAGCGGCCATGGTTCCAATTCTGACACCATAAAAAATAAACCATTTCTTTGTTCTACTTTACACCCTTGCTGAAGAAAATTTACATCTTACCTTGGCTCTTAATAAAAGACTTAGTTCCTTCCACCGTTCTACATGTGATCAGGTTTCCAAAGGATGGCCTCTTCTAAAAACTTGAGGGTATGTCTATGCCCCACTCACAATGTGTCTCCCTGATTACATTTGCCAGACTCCCTTGCAGCTAGGAGTTGCCGTGTGACTCGGTCTGGGAAGTAAATTGAAAACAAAAGTCTCCTGAAAAGGGTAGAAATCCTTCTCCACTCTCCCTCCCACCCCTGCTTCCTGCTAATGGAATGTAGATGTGATGGCAAGAGCCCACTTCCCACTAACTGGAATATAGATACAATGTCAGGAACTTGAGCAGCTGCTTGGACCATGAGGCAAGATGCTAAGAGTAGTGGAGCAGCAAGATAAAAGCAGCATGGGTCCATGAAGAATATAGACCAACCATACTCATCCTAACATGACAGCCTATGCCCTAGACTTCTTTTATATGAGAGAAAAAAACAAACCTGTTGCATTGTTGTTGTTGTTTTTAATGTTGTTGTTGTTGTTTTGAATGCTGAACCTAAATGCAGGATAAATAAAGTCTGATTGCAGCTGATGAGAGGGCCTGGCTGCCTTCCCACAACACAGAGCATCCTCATCTCTACAGTGAGAAAGGAGGCAATCCCAGCTGTAGACCCTGGTAATTTCAACATATAGCTTATGGCATGCCCTAATGTTTGCTCTTTAAGAATTCAGGGCTAACATTTCCAAGGTTGACGTATTTCTGCAAAATCAATGGATGGACTGGCTGCCTTTTATCAAGCACCTACTATATGCCTCAAATGCTCAGCTCAATTCTGCAGGAATAATTTCAGCCCAGGTTGGAAACAGCCCTATTACAGATGACATCCAAAGACACCCAGCACATTGGGGTTAAAACCCAGGATGCCAGTCTGGTGTTCTTTCCATGATTCTTCCCTGTCTCCTGAAAATTGTCAGGAGGCCCAATGGGTTGAACTTGGTTGCCCCTGGGAAGTAAGGAAAAGAGGAAGGGAGGAGTGGGGTGAGGATAAGAAGAGGAAGGAAAGGAAGGGGGGTAGTGGGAGAAACTTTCACACTCCTGCAAAGGGAGATGTTTATAAATTCAGGGACAAGAGGAAGGCAGGGGGTGAGATCTGAGAGGGGCACACATGGGAATATCAGGAATTGCAGCTGCAATGGTTTATTTCTTACACCAGTGGTTATATTTACGTATTATTTTATATACTGCTTTGAACAGCTGAAATCATTCAGCATTCTAAAAGGGAGAATGTACAGTTTACTGTATGCCAATTATACCTCAATAAAGAGGGTTTTTTTTAAAAAATGCACCCAAAAGAGGAAGAGAAAGGAAGAGAGTAACAGAGAGAGAGAGAGAGAGAGAGAGAGAGAGAGAGAGAGAGAGAGAGAGGAAGAAAAAGAGAGCGAGGAGAAAGACAGAAAGGGAGGAGGGAAGGGTTAAGCCCTCCAACACAGCGGCATCTCCTCACCAGCCCACGCTCCTCTCTGCCACGTCCAGCCACACTGACCACAGCAGCTCTATCCACGAAGCCACAAGCCCTCTGTGAAAAGGGCCACTTCACCTCCACGTTGCTGAAGCCTCCGTAGGTGAAATGACATCTCAAAACTTCCAAAATGAGTCACTCCCAAGCTTGGCCACCCCAGAACCACGTTCCGCCCACCAGTAGTTTCAACAAAGACAAGCAGTGGCCATGCAACCCCCTGCTCTCCCCACGGTGGGACGCAGGGCAGCCAGGCTGGGGGGCCTCAGGATGGACACCATCCCAGGCTTGCTGCTGGATGGAAGTGGCCAACCGCAGGCAGGGGAGCCCCACAGGAAGGTACCTCAGGCACAGCGCCCTGTGCAGCTCCTTCCCTAGCGGGACCATGGATTCTCTGTGCCCCCCACCGCTCCCCTCCCACAGAAGTATGACTGGCACAGGACAGGATGCTCGGGTAGCCTTCTCCGGCAGCCTGTCTCAGTTCATCCCTGAGATCCTCACGTAGCACCTCCCACTGGAGTTCTGGACTGAAACCAGGGAGCCTGCACAAATCCTCACACAGAACAGAAGAGGTGTGGGACCTGCCTGGCCCAGGTGGGCTCTGGGCGGCCAGGGGCAGCATGGGAGGGAGGGATAAGTCAGTGATAAAGGACTCGGTGCATAGACAGCAGCTTTACTCCGATCATTCATCTTGACCGCTCCAAGTCCAAGGCCCACAGGCCTAGGCCAGGAGGGTAAGGAACCTGAGTACACTGGGCCGGGCAGAGTGGGGTGAACTGGAGAACATGTGCCCAGCCAAAAGGGGGCAGCCACCACCTGTTCCAGCCACAGCTGCCACGCAGGAAGGGAGACACAACCAGGAGCAAACTGGGTCACTGTCTGCCTCGGTTTCCCCAGCTGTAGAATTGGATAATAATAAAGATACCTGCACCACGAAACTGTCCTGAGGAGCAGAGGAGCGAATAGATGTAAGTCATGTAGAACAGAGCCAGGCATGTAGTCGATGACACAGAAGTGTTTACTTTTGTTGTTATTATTAGAAAATGGAAATCCAGGCTTTTTATAGGGGAACTTTCCCGATTTTTAAATGTGGACAACTTACTGAAGCATTTTTCTTTTTTTTTTTCCCCACAAGCACTGCGTAGGCCAAGGAAAATATATCAGCAGACTGGCCTTGGTCCGTGGGTCGCCCGCTTGCCACCCCCTCGGCATGTTCCCTGAGTCCCCCTAAGGCAAGACCTACTGGCATCACAATCAGCAGTCGGGGCTTGTGATCACCCCACTTCTAAGGCCAGCTTCCAAGTCCAGGAATCTCTTAATGGGAAATAAACGTTGAAATCAACACCCTCCCGACTCCCACACCAAAAGGACAGGAACTACTAATTCTTAGCCTCCACATCCAAGCCACCAGTTTTATTTCACAGGAAGGGGGAAGGAAAGAAGAAGAAGAAAGAGAAAGGAAAACCAACAAAGGCCAACTCGAAAATGCACCGCTGTTGACTTGGGCAACAGCCGCTGCCAGTCAGAGGAAAACAGCCCAGTTCTGAAACCCGTCCCAGACATGAAAATTATAGAGCAGCATTGCTGACGTACCCCTGCCCTTTCTGTGTCGTTCACTCCTGAGGAATGCAATTAAATACCCCTCCCCCACGACAAACAAGAAAGAACGTCAGCGCTGTGGGAGCTGAAAGAGACTGACCTCAGAGAAGGACATGGGGAAGCAGGGCCACCAGGCAGGGAGGTGGGGGCGGGGTAGGGATCCCATATTCATGCCCATTCAACAGATCAGGACACTGAAGGCCCACAGATGGGATGGAAGCCTGCCCCGTTGGACGTGCGGTGAATGGTTGTCGTCACACCCTCATGGAGAGCAGTTCAACAGACCACCCCTAACAACCTGCTGGGCAGCCACTGTGTGGCTGAGCCCAAGGCAGGCCCAAAGGGACAAGAGAAGAACAGGATACACAGTCTGTCCTTGATGCCTCTTTCGCCAACCTTAGTAAAAGATCATCAGATCCCATCTTGCCCCCGCTTCCCGTGGTGCTCAATAAAATCCAAGCTCCTTGCTGGTGCTGCTGTGACAGTCACGAGCAGCCCCGTCTTCCCACCGCAGGTCCTTTGCACTTGCTGTACCCACCCCTGAAATGTTCCTCCCCAGACCCCCACAAGGCTAGCTCCTCCATCAGTGTCGCCTCTTGGGAGAGGCACTCCTTGACTGCACTGTCTAAAGTAGGCCCCTGCCTGACTGCTGCGTCACCCCAGCCCATTTTCATCCTCGCACTTGTCACCTCTGAAGGGACCTTGGTCTCTGCTGGCTTGTTTGTCTACTGTCAACCTGCCCCCCACCCCGCCCCGCCCATGAATTCTAAGCTTCCGGAGAGCAGAGGCCACGGTGAAATGCCCTAGAACAGTCCGTGGCACAGAGCTAATGCTCAGCAGTGTGGAACGGGTGGTAGAGTTCACCGTCTACTCTAACCAGGAGAACCATGGACAGAAGGGCCAAATCCTGCACTTGTGGGCAACAGGTGCCGTGGGAACAGTGAAGGGCCAAGGAGACACCACAAAGAACAAGAAAAATCAGACGAGTTCATCTTAAGCACTGAAGGTCCTGGGCCTTATGCAAAGCTTGTTTCATGCATTCTTTCACTGCATTCTGACCACAATCCCAGGTCATAAATATTACTACTGATCTCACCTTAAAGATGAGGAAACTGAGGCAGAAGTTATACAACATGCCCAAAGGCACACATACATCTAGTCAATTTGAATGCAAGGAGTGAAAAGCCAAAGACAGCCTTTGAAGATGTACAGATGTGTATATGTGTGGTTTATTCCATGCATATTTATGTATGCAGATGTCCATGTGTATCTATGCATATGTATGTGTACACGTGTATAAATGGGTGTACATGTGTGCATGTGTATATGTGTGCGTGTACGTATATATATATGTGTGTATGTATGTGTGTATGTGTATGCATACCAATCATTACGTGCCTTTCTCCTCAAGAAAGGTTTTCTTTTTGTCCTGTTCTTAGGAGTCTCAGAAACTTCTAAGAGATGACACTGGGAAGTCAGGAATTGTGTTTACTTACAAACTAGTAGGTCGACCTCTATGAAACCAACATTTACTTATTTTGACTTACAAAATTGCAGTTCCCTATCGTTCCACCCAATATAACCAAAGCATCCCCTTTTGTGTGAGAGCTTAACAGGCGAGCAGGTGGAGGGGAAAGCACCCCGGCCAGCATGTCCGGGTGGCCAGCACTCACTTCAGTGCAGGTCCAGCCTTATCTTCAGCACTTTCTCCAAACACATGGAGGGACAGAGAATGCTGCCCTGTGGTCACACTTCTGAAACATCTGTCTCTGCAACCTGGCTCTGGGTGCAGATGCCCTAACAACACAGGACAGGAAACACCAGGCAGTGGCCTGGAAGCCTGGCCTCTCAGCCAGCAGCCTGCATGAGCAAAGAAAGCTCTGAACGTCAGCCACCTCTCGAACTCAAACCCACAGGCGCCCCCTCCCCGCATCCCAGAGGCCCCTGGAGGTGCCTTGTCCCAACCCTGGAAGCAGCAGAGAACAGAGGTGGCGAAGCTGCTTTATTTATCTAACACTTCTCAACTTCTTGCTTTTTTTTTTAACTCTCTTCAAACTGAAACTGTCAAAAGTTGTGCCTGATAAATCTGAAGGCTGTAGAGGAAGTGGTTTGTCCTTCCTCCTGCTCATGACTTCTGCAAAAGATTAACACACAGACTGGGGGGCGGGGGGTGAACTGTCAGGCAAGGCCAGGGCTCCCACCAGGGCTTAAGCAAACACTTGTTACCTGAGGATGGCTGTCAGCCTCCAGACAAGGTCATGGGTACAGGCTCCCAAGGTGCTCTAGCCCACACCTGTCTTCTGGGTTTCATAGGGCCGGAGGAGCGCAAAGAAAGCCCTCCCTCTCCCAGCCCCCAAAGACTTTAAGGAAACTTGATTCATCAATAGAGCCTTGACCTAGGAGCTCTTACATCCCCATAGCGGCCTGGGAGTTGACTATTATTATCCCATTTGCAGGTGGGACAACTAAGGGGGTCAGAATGTAAGTAAATGTGCTCAATTTAATGTCAGTAACTTGCCCAATGTCGCATATAGCCAGAGATTGGCAGAGCTCGAACTTAGGAATGTCTGACTCCAAAGCTCCATGTCACCTGCCTTAGGAAGCCCTCTCTGGCCCCTACTGCCCTGGGCTCAATAGGAACCCCCTCCTCTGTAATCTTGGTAACAGCAGTAAGTGGTAATAATAAGAGCTCTCTCTTTTTCTTGGGCACTTTCTCTGTGCTGGACACAGAGCTAACACTGGACATGCATTATCTCACCAAATCCTTTCAGAATCCAGGGGACTGGTACCACTCTACACCGCATCGTTCCAATGAGAAACAGAAGACCAGAGAGGTTAAGTCATTTGCCCAAGATCACACAGCTGGCAAGTGGCAGAGCCCAGGGTGGAACTCCTAACTTGTTGTTCTGACTGTCCCAGGCATTCCTTTCACCATAGAAGACTAATCCCAGAGCTTCCAATACCAGGCAGTTCTCTCCACTATCTCGGGTCTAGATGTTTCTGGCCAAAAATGACCTCAAGGGCTAGCTCCTTTGAGTTTCTCTACTAACACCAAAGGTTGAGGGAAAGAGGCCATTTCCTCACTGGCAATGAACTGAGCCCCACCCGACACGGGCTCGGTCTTTCCCAGGTTCTCAAGCCTAAGAATGACCAAGTCAGGGCAAAGAACAAGGTGCTTTCAAGGCTAAGCAGGAAGGAAATAGACGTTCGGGGGCATTCCAGCGACTCGGCTTCCATGTTCAAGTCCAAAGTCCTGAGCCCAGCACACAGGACAGCTCACCCAGGCCCACACCACTGAACATACTCCTGGCGCAAGTAGAGTTTCCCTCCCCGAGATGTGGTGACCCTGCCACACCTCCAAGCTCTGCCAATGCCTCTCGGCCTGGAATGCTGTTCCCCGCATTCTCCATCTGGCCCAAGCCAACTCCTTCTCTGATCAGCAGCCTTCTCCTGGGGAACCACAAGCTCCCCTGTCATCCCTGTTTACCTCAGTCATACAGGGCATTCGATCTGACTGTCCATGGCTCTCTCTCCTCCAACCCTTGTCATAATTCCTGGTACCCAGTAGGTGCTCCATAAGTGCATATTTCAGGCATGATGCCTAAACACTGAGTGAGAAGACCCTAACACATATGGAGGAGGCAGCACACAAGCACAGGGTTCATTTCCGCACTTTGTTCCCGCCCCACCTTGTGCAGAAGGCTCCATACTGGGAGGAAACAGGAAGACAGGCCTGGGACTAGAAGCCAGGCCCTCTGAGAGCAGACTCTACCTCTAGGACATAGACACACCTCCCTAGTGTGGAGTGGGTGGGCAGGGAAGCGGACGAGCCCTCTTTAGTTCGTTTCAGACCCTGGAGCCACTGAGCTGGCCCTCGGGGAAAGAGAACTACAGACCCCCGCACCCCTACCCCCACTCCCAGCCCCTGTCCAGGCTCTCCTAGTCGGTTCAGACTCCAGAGTCACAGCCAACTGTGCACTTCACAGTCTTGTTCACTGAGTCGCAGGACCACAGGAGCAAAAAGGGGAAAAAGGGAAGCCTGTAAAAGGTAAAACTGAATTCCTGTTCTTCCCAGACCTGAACCTGGGTAGAAATGGCATTTTGAGGGGACAGCATTCAGATCCTCCCACCTTCTCATGGGGGAGGAGGAGGAGATGGTGAAAGGGACAGCCTTGTTGAGAGGTGGGGGCACCCTTGTTGGTGAGCCGCAGCCTTGCATGGGCCCTGTCTCCCCACTCCCTGATGAGGCTGGGGTTACCGTGTGCCTCATGTGCAGGTGGGACCCAAGGCTGGGCACTCAGAGATACTGAGTGACTCACTGGGCCTCACAGTGAGTGACAGGGATGGTGACAAATGCAGGTCCAAGTCCAGCACCCACACTAGGGCTGTGTCATGTGGGCCTATCGGTACCATGTGACCTAACCAAGCCCTATGTCTCACAAACTGTAAACTTATTCAATTAAAGAAAGTCTCAGTGTCCAAGAAGGTCCCCGTCCCCACCCTACGAGGACGAGCGTGCCTCAGAGGGCAGTTTGGGGGCTTCTGTTTATTCTCCTGTATGTTCTGGTCATCTCTATCAGCTAACCAGCAGACTCTGGCCCCAAAGAGACACAGGAAAAAGGGAAGAGTCCGGCCTTGCCGCAGAACTCCTGGAGCTGGCTGTCGACACTCGCCTTAGCTTTCCCAAGCTTCATCGGGAACAAGGGCCTCTTTCAGAGCCGGGCCCTTTTGTTCCTGTTCCCAGGGAGGAGACAATCTGACGCAGGGAGGAGATGCTGAACAAATTTGGTTTGGCCAAAGCCTCAGGGAAGCGATGCTGTGTCGAGTGTCTACACTGGGTGCCCTGCTAGCCCCTCTCTAGTCAACCAATCCATTGGATGGGGCCCATTTTGTCATTTTAAAACCACAGTCAGCAGCCTCGTTATTCAATGACCATAGGTTCATAACGACAAGAGCAGCAGGCATTGTTGAGAACTTGCGATGTCCCAGGCACTGTACTTCATGAGCAATGTCACCATTAAGCCTCATCATAACCCCAGGAAGCAGACACGCCACTATCTTTTGTCAACAGACAAGAAAACGAAGGCTTGCAAAGCTTAAGGTCATTGCCAAGATCAGTGCTCAAAGCGGTGGAGCTGGGATTCGAACCCCATAACTGCACATACACCCCTGGCCACCAATCAACCAAGAAACAGCCAATGGATTTTTTTTTTTTTAAGAGAAAGAGAGAAATTTTAAAAAGAGTAAAAAAAGAAGACAGATGTATTTTTTTTAATCACATGTATTACCATCTGAAATTACTGTCTTCTTTTATGCAAGAGTGTCTCCCTTTCTGGAATGTAAGGTCCGTGAGAGGGACCCTCTTTTGGTCACCCCAGAGCCCAGGCCCTAACCAAGGGCCTGACACACAGGAGACCCCCAGCAAACATCTGCAGTGAGGGAACATGCACAACCTTACTGTTGGGAGTAAAAAGGACCATGTGAGCCCAGCTTCTTAGGGACAGCCTCTGCCTTCCCCAGATGTGAACAAAGACTCAGAAGAGGGACAATTCACTATACTACGGCTATTCTGCCCAATGTGCCTGCTGCAGGGTGCAGGCAAAAGGGTCTAGCCTGAAAGGACATCAGCTACTCAATGACTTCACACTCATTCATTCATTCATTAGGCTATTTATTTATTCACTTACTCAATAAATGTTTATTGAGTGCCAACCATCCCCAGATGCTGGGCCGGGCAGCCCCCCAGGACTTAGATGGTCCAGCTAGGGGGCAGATACTAGGGAACAGCATAGGCAAAGCAGGACCTGGCAATGAGATGGGGACACATCCCTCACAAACAAGGTGATGCTTCAAGGAGATGGTGAATGTTCATCTGAATCACAAAGACCAAGAGGCACCTCCGCCCTCGTCCCAGTGCCTTACACAAGGGTTTTTATATTTCAGAACAAAGATCTATCCCACACCAAAGACTGTGTGTATAATCCTGCATGGACAGAAAAAACAGCACACGCAAATGAATGTCCTAGAAAAATGTTAATTACTATCTCCGGGTGTTAGCATTCTGGGAAATTTCATTTTCTCTTATTTGTATTGTCTAATTATTCCCAATGTAGCAGAAGAGAGAGAGGAACATCTTTTAAAAATAAATGTCGACTCCTAGGCATATATCCAAAAGATGTGAAAGTAGGAACCCTAACAGGTTATTTGCCCCCATACTCATGGCAGCATTAATTACAGAGCCAAAAGTTTACTGGAAACAACCCAAGTGTCCATGAATATACGAAGTGACAAACAAAATGTGATCCATCCATACCACGGAATACTATGCAGCCATTAACAGCAATGAAATTTTGATATATGCTACAACATGCGTGGACCTTGAAAACATTATGCTAAGTGACATAAGCCAGACACAGAAGGGCAGTATTGTATGATTTCACTTACATGACATACCTAAAACAGGCAAATTCATAGGGACAGAAAGTAGAACAGAGGTTGCCAGGGGGTGGGGAAGGGGGAGCTAGTGTTTAACAGGTACAGAATTCACATGTATGTTAGGGATGATGACAAATTTGGGGTATAGACAGTGGTTGTGGTAACACATCATGAATGTATTTAATGCCAGTTAATTGTACACCTGCATATGGTTAGAATGATAACTCCTATGTATATTTTACCACCAAAAAAAACAAAACACTCAGAATCTTAAATGCCTAAATAAACAAATAAGACAATGGTATCATGTAGTACATAAAGTGAGAAAATCAGAAGCTATACTAGGGGAGGGCTGGAGCAGTCTCTCTCTCTGGGCCTCAGTTTGACCAACTGCAAAATGAAAGAAAGCATCAGCCTAGATGGTCTCAAAAGACCCCGTGGATTCAGCGAGCAGACCTGTTCTTTAGTCTCCTGACATGGAGCTGATTCTAGGAAGATACTACCGTGTTTCCCCAAAATAAGACCTAGCCAGACTATCAGTTCTAATGGGTCTTTTGGAGCAAAAATTAA
This sequence comes from Rhinolophus hipposideros, assembly GCF_964194185.1. Lineage (NCBI taxonomy): Eukaryota > Metazoa > Chordata > Mammalia > Chiroptera > Rhinolophidae > Rhinolophus > Rhinolophus hipposideros. Next base: position 27,487,442 of record NC_138067.1, on the reverse strand, counting down.
TATAAGGCCCGGTCTTATTTTAACATAAGACCGGGTCTTATATAATAATATAACACATATATATTATATAAGACCGGGTCTTATATTAATTTTTTCTCCAAAAGACGCATTAGAGCCGATGGTCCGGCTAGGCCTTATGTTCAGGGAAACAGAGTAGCAGGCATACACCTCCAGCTCATGACACCAGCCACTGAGATGCACCTCTTCCAGGTAAACAGGCTGGAAACACCTACTAGAACAGCTCAGGCTCAGCCTGGCCAGTCCTCTCATCTGAGTGGTCATACCCAAGCCACACTCCCCTTGGTGCCTCCGTTTTCTCACCTGTGAAAGAGAGATGGGTAAGAAAGCTACCTTCATTGTAGTTCCCATCCTGGACGGTCACACAGGTGAGGCAGATGGAACCCGAACTTCGTCCCAGAGCTGGCAGTCTGGAGAAGGCCACCCTAGCCAGTGACCAGGAGGGTTGGGACAATCCTGACCCCACCTGGAGAAACAGGACTCTCCAGGCCTTTCCTTGTTGTCAAACCAACGCCGACTTGTTTTTCCTTAAGTGGAATCCTACAAGGGTGGGGACATAAAGTACACCCAGGAAGTCCCTTGAGGTCACAGAAGTGTGGGGCTTCGGATACATCACATGGGCTCGGGTCAGCCTGACCTGGGTGTGAATAGCAGCTCTATAACCTGCAGCTGTGTGACCCTGGAAGCAAGGGGCTGTCCCCAGTCCTTTAATACAGGGGACACTACCCAACCCAAGGGATTGCTATGAGTGAGAGATGAGATACATAAGCACCTAGCACATATTAGATGCTCAAGAAATGGAGATTCCATTATTTTGCCAAGCCTAGCCTTTGGCAAAGGGTACCCAGCTAGACAGACAGCTAACTCAGACCTCTCTACAAAATCTTCAGGGAGGAGAGCGGCCTCCATACACACAACACACTTTTAAAAACGAATCTGAGAGTCATTTAAAAAAAAAAAAATACACAACCGCATCCCTCCAAACCGCCAAAAGTGGTGGGAGTAATGAAGCAAACAAAAGGGCAAGTTCAACTCCTTTTTTCGGCTGAAGAACATGCAAATGCAAAATTCAGTAGCAAAGAAACCATCCCAGCAAAATTCCATGTCTAAATTTGAAATGGTCCTATGGAAGCATCTCTCTCTAGTCATTTAAATCATGTTTCATTCCAGGCCATGACTAAAACAGGAAGAGTCAAAGGCAAGGAGGAAACCCGTTTATTGGGGTCTCTTTATATGCTACCAACCAAAGAAGACCCTTGGTTTCTTTTAACGATGCTGGTCAGCCTCCTTAAAGCCTTCTGTATCCAGGAGGAAGAAACACATTAGAATGGTATGCATGCTGCAACTCACAGAGGACCTCCGCTCACTTCAGCTCCATACCACAGACTCAATAAAAACAACCACCTCTCACAGCGCAAAGGAACCGTACTTCTAAGTCCAGTTCAAGGCGATGAAATACAAAATCCACCGCGGCTTATTTAGACATTCTCTGGGCCTATTTGTTTTCATGCTGGCTATCCTTTAATCCTTGACCACAAGGGGTTTGTGGTCATCTCTGTCCCAGTTTCACAGGTCAGCTAGGTAAGGTGGCCCAAGGTTGGCCTGCGCTGCTCAGGGCTGAGCGCTGGGCATCACCTGCGACGTCGGCGGGACCGCCCTGGGCTCGAGCACAGTGGGTCTGCAGTGATGCCCTCTCTTATCGAAGAGGGAAGAACTGTTCTAAATCTTAAAACAAACACTTCAGGGGCAAGAAGTGCCAACCTTGAAACTCCAGACTAGGATAAAAGAAAAAATATTTCACTATAACAAAGAAGACTAAACACAGCTCAACAAGTATCAGAAGAGGCTACGTGGAGAAACCTATTTGCCCAGCCATAGGAGTAGAAATCTGAATAAAACTCTTGATCTTTCATAAGTAACGAAACATTTTTTAATCATTTACGTCTTTATTTCCATGTAAAGTTCCATTTCCTGCTAGTGAAGTGCCACAGGACTGCCAGACTGGTTTATAACCCGGGGGTATCCATTAATCAATCCTTAAGAATGCCTGTATTACAGATGCTACATTTTATGAGCCTGTCATCTTACCATTTTGGCAGCAGAAGGGTCCACAGCTTTCATCAAATTTTTAAAAGCAGTGTGTCCCTCCAGAGAAGACTAAGACCCAGTGTCCTGGCACATCCATTCAGTAGGGAGGGTTCTGTCATTTCAATTGTTTCCGGCTGACAGACAGACTCACTGACCATCCGTTCCACTATGAGGATGGAAACGAGACCAGGAATAAAAGAAAAAATATATCACTTCCCAAAGCAAGTCATACGAAGCATAAAAAAAGCCAAAATTTAAGTGGACGCGACAGAAGAGTTGATTAAAAAATAATAATAATAACAATTTCAAAGGCCTCTGAGGAAATAGTAGTAACAATACCATTTCACAGGCCTCCGAGAAGGAAGGAGGAAGAAAACCAGCATTCCTTGGAACAGGCCTCATGTTCCTGAAGGCAGGGAGCTCCCGAGGGCAGGGTCTCGTCTACATGGCTTTACCACCACATGCCAGGCCTGGATCAACAGATGCTGGATGTGGAATAAACATTCCATGTCATTTTATTCCTCACAACCCAGGGTGGTACAGATTATAATTTTCAGTTTCACAGACTGGGTTCCAAGAAGTCACGTGATTTGCCGGAAATTACAATCAGGAAGAGGCAAAACTGGGATTTAAACCCAGATCCATGCACTGCTTTGCAAAACCCACACCGTGCTTTCTTATTTAGATGTCAGACTTCTAACTCAGTCGTCTCTCAATAGAAAACCCCCTGGTGTGGAGCAGGCTCACAACCCCAGTGACTCCCTCGAGGGTCCTTTATCTTCTCTGGGTCTCAGGCTCCTCCTAATCGACACAGTGGGCGACACGCTGCTGGCCAACAACAATTGATGCCTAGTGGCTGTGTCCAGTCGCACTGGGAGGGGTTGATTATGCCAGGATCGACTAGCAATGCCTACCAGGGGCGAGGCAATGTGCAGTGGCAGCACATATGTCATATATTTGCCATCCCAGAACTACATGACCTGCAGGTTCTCTTCCAACTCTAGCTACCTCTGATTCTAATTATAAAAGTTTTAAAGGGGGAGGGGTGGAAAAGGAAAGAACAGACTAACATTTTCCAACACCGGCCATAGCTGAATTCAGCAAAGCCCAAAGTGGCCGCCCAGCCAGTCCTACATGCTCCATGCACACAGCGCTGCCACATGGGAGGAAATGGAAAACACCAGATCTGCTGCCTGCACACCCAGTAAGACACTCCAATCCAAGCCAGAAGCAGCAAAAGTGTGAGTTCTGTCTGGCTTGGCCTCGGGTGTAAAGCACCTCACCAGTGAGCATAGTAAGCTCGCAGGCAGCCCCGTGGGGTTCATTCCCTGGCCCCGCCCGTTGCCCATCCTGAGCCTTGGACAAACTAATTCTTGGTAAGCCTCAGTCTCCTCATCCTGGAAGGTCTTCACAGGATTGTCACAATAATTAAACACAATAGTGCACCCAAGTTCTTAACACAACAACAGGCCCATAGTAAGTAAGTGGGCAAATAAAGGGCCATCATCATCATCATCATCACTGGTGTCACCGTCATGGTCATTTCATCACATCTGTCTTTGGAGGGGGCCTATTTTCAAAAAAGAGTTCAAGTGCAAGAGATTAGTTTCTTTTCCCCATGTTTACAACTACAGCCCATTTGGTTACTATGAACCCTAAAAAGGAAGAGGCTCTGAAAACAATCCCATCCTCCTGAAGCTCCTAGTGTATCAGCCAGGGCCCCGGGAAGAAACAGATGGCAGACATAAAGTGGTGTCATTTGAAGAAATTGTAACAAAAGGACAACATAGCAAGGTGTGGGCAGAGCACAGTGAAAGCACAAGAGATGGTGTTTCTACCCAGTGTGAGGAACTGTCCCAGTTTGCCTGGGACTGAGGGGTTTGCTGGGACACAGTAATTGAGTGCAAACACCTGGGACAGTCCTGGGCAAGCCAAGATGGTTGGCCACCCCATTTCTGCCCTATGTGTTCCTACCCCTAGGTCTGAAGGGACAAGAAAAAGAAGCAATTCTAGAAGCCTGGGTAGGGGTTGACACAATAGGAGCTGTGGCTGACATGCTGCCCGCCCACCGCAACTCTGAAGGAAGGAGCCCAGGGTCTGCATCTCCTTCCAGGGTCCGCACTGGCCAAACCGACCTGGACGCTAGAGAGCACAGAAGCCCGCTGATGAAGGCCACATGGCCAGGTCCTGGGCACAAAGAAGGGCAGACAAGAATGGAGTGCCAAGCCTCTCTGGGATCACCAGGGGGCCAGACCTCACCTCTCAGAAGGCTCCACAAGGGCCTGGCTGGGACTCAGAACACCCAGTCCTCATCCAATGAAAAGGAAAGGAACCTTCTCCCCCTTTGGGATGGGAACATGGGGCTGGAACCACCGGACTCAAGCTCCATGAAGCCCCCATCAATGGGTTTCATTCTCAATATTCAGGGATCCGAGGAAGAAGGCCCTCCTCTGGCAACAACGTCACCACCAGCAGAGTAAATGAAACCGAGATGACACACTGAGCTACCCCAAAAGAAGAGGGGCTTCTTGGTCTCTGTCTAAACGGGGTGCTCTGTCATCTCAGACCTAAGTGGGAGATCAAAGGTGAAAAGCCCACTTGGGAGCAGGGGCGGTGGGGAAGGCTATAAAATATATACTGGGGTGCCTCGTGGAAGGACTATGAGTGGTGTCCCCACTGGCATGCCACCATTCAGGCCCTGTGCATGTGTCAGGGACAATATCGTTGAGAAAATAAAAGCAACTTTCAATTCTGTTTTTAAATTATATTTTCCAAGATCAAAATCTTATTTCCCAAGCACTGCTGCTGGAAGCTGAGGTAGAAAACCACAAATAATACCTTCATCCGCCCAGCTGTGTGTGTCTACCTTCCTCTAGTCAGGGACATAGTGGCTGCGCCCAGGGCCGTAGGTCCATTCCAGGTCTGGGTGCCCAAGGGGCCTGAAGTCACACCCTGCAGTTCTCCCCGACAGAACAGCCCCGAGGTCACCAGATACAGCCGCCATCTCCAAGAAAACTTAAGATGCTTTTCTGGTCCTTCACAGACTGGGATGTGTGGGGCCCCAAGACGCGCCATATAAGTAACCACACAGTCGCCCTCAGTATCCGCAGGGGATTTTCCAGGACCACCTCAAGATACCAAAATCCTTGGATGCTCAAGTCCCTTATATAAAATGGCAAAGCATTTGAATATAATCTAGGTACATCCTCCTGTATACGTTAAATTATCTCTAGATTACTAATAATACCTAATACAATGTAAATGCTATGTGAATAGTCGTTATGCTGTATTGCTCAGGGAATGATGACAAGAAAATAAAGTCTGTACAGGTTCGGTACAGACCCAACCATCGTAGGCCTAACTACTCTGTGTATCAGCAAAACCTAACTTTTTTTCAAATATTTTCGATTCACGGTTGGTTGAATCCACAGATGAGGAACCCAGGGATATAGAGGGTGGACTACTCAGTCAAAGGCCTATTCTGACATCGGGTATACCTGGGTGAAAAGGGCCCTGCCTTCAAGAAGTTCACAGTCGAGCAGAAAACAGGAATGCAGGTGAGCAGAAGCAGCAGCCATGGTAAAACTGGTGGTGACGGCAGAGTGGGCATTTACTGAACACGAATCCTACGCCTGGCACAGCAAGCACTCTCCATATCTTATCTCCCCTATCCTTAGGGTGGCCCTGGGAGGTGGCTACTGTTATCCCCAGCTTGCAGATGAGGAAACTGAGAGCTAGATCACACCACTGGATACCCAACCGAATAGGAAGTGCTAGAATCTAAAAACACTGGCCAGCACTCTTGGTCACTTTGTCTGATGATCACGAGTGTCCCCATTAGGGAAGGACTGACCTGGAAAGCAGGGTCTCTAGTACCTCCACCTCTACCCCAGGTTTCAAAGTGGAGGCAAGGTGTTTGCTGCTCCCTAGCCTGCAGTGCAGACCCCTGTGAAGCGAGGCTGCCCTGAATGCTGAGCAGGTGTGAACTGCACAAGAGCACACAGCCAGAGACCATGGGGGCTGAGATCCAGCCGGTACTCGGCTCTCCTGGGTTAGAGGGAGCCCTGCTTACCACTGGGGCATCAGAAGAGCCCCCAGACCTCTGTCTTTGCAACAGTCTCTGGCCTAAGACTTTTGCCTATTCACTGTCCCTGCTGGCAGGACCCACACACTCTAGAAGCTTCCTTTTTATATCTTTTCTGGTGGTGTGGCTCAGATAGCTCCAAAAAGCAGAGGGACCCAATGCACAGCCCTGGGCGGGGCTTGAGTCAAGCAGATGAAAGCCTTTCTAGAAGAGCCATGTAAGCTGGGTCGCCTCCCACAGCCCATTCTCTCTCTCACTGCACCCTTTCCCCCCAAAAAATGCTTTAATTCAGACAGGATGCCAGAAGCAGGTTTCAAAGTCATTTTCCTCACGCCAAAACTTTCTAATGCTAGTTTCTCTCTTTTTTTATTGGCATGATGCAATTCTCCTTTCAACAATCCACATCTCTGAAGTCCTGAGTCATCAGGGAAGGCAGGGACAGCAGGAGGGCAGTCGGAGGGATCAAAGGTAAAGGTATGGGGAGCTTGCTAATGCCCTGGCCAGCAAAACTTCCTCCCAGGGGCCCTGCTGGCTCTTGGCCCCATGCCATGCCAGACACAGGGATTAGGGTTCCCACAGCCCCCACGGAGTTCCTGGTCACTCCTCTGTGCCAGGTTCCAAAGAAGCAAGGTAAGCAGGAATGCTCCCAGCTCTGCTATTGGCCAGCTCGCAGCCAGGGCCACCCTGTCCAATGGGACCTCTCTGGGCAGGTGGCATGCTAAATGAGTTACCACAGTGTTTCTCAACAGAGGATGATGCCCCCCCAGACATGTGGCAATGTCTGCAGACGCTATGGATGTTACAACCGAGGGGAATAGAGCACGGACATCGAGGGGGCCAAGGCCAGGCATGCTGCTCAGCATCCCATGATGCCCAGGGCGGTCCCACCACAAAGAATGATCTGGACCCCAATATCCATGTGGCCCAAGTTGAAACCCTTGAGATAATATATGAAAATGGCTTAGCATTTATGAATAAGACCTAGTCTCTACTCACTGGGCAAACAATCCCATGATGTCATATGGACTTGCCTAAGAAAAAACCACAGATGGCTGTACGCCAAAATGTTCACAAGGAGGATTTCTGGGTGGTGGGATTAGGGGAGAATCTTTTCCTCCTTTATCTTATAAGATCATCATCATCCCTGTGTGATTATTTTGGTTTCAATTTATAAGTGCGGAGATGAAGAGCTAGTAGAGAAGACAACTGCCACCCAGCTGGGGAAGTGCCACTCTGCAGGACACAAGCCCTCACTGCAGCTGGGGGTCAGGGGAGACGTCAGGGGCAGAGGGAAATAGGTGCTGTGCCAAAGCTCCAGATGGGGGAGGGCCACACCAGACCCCAGGCGGGGCAGGGTGCACAAAGTGGGCTCTGGACGTCAGGCTCACTGTGGTCGAGTCTTCACAGCCAGCTCTGACAGGCGGCTCCTCAGCCTCAGGCCATCTCAGTCAAGGAAACTGAGGCTCCGAGAGGCCAAGGTCATTACCCCAAGGTCAACAAAGGGCAGGTGAGGAGCAACTTCTACCATGGCTCTTCTAGAGATGCAGGGAGATGGACAAACCCCACACAGTGAAACGCTCTGCTCTGTCCACACCCTCCCCCTTCAGCAAGGCCCTCCTGTCAGCATGCAGCCAGCCCTGGCCACTTGGGGCCTTTCTGACCTTCTGCTCTTGAGCCCTGCTCACAGGCCACACATAGTTATACTTTGGAGCCAGACAATCTGAGTTCAAATCCCAGCTCCACCATTACTAGCTGGGTATGTAGTGACCTCTTCTCTCTGGGCCTCAGTTTGCTTATCTGCAAAATGGGACAGTGACAGCAGCACCTCACAGGGCATCATGAGAATGAAGCGAGCTCATCTACGTGAAGGGCTCAGAATAGCAAGAGCCGTGGAAGTGCTAGCTGTTGTTACCACTGTCTTGCTGTCTTGCTGGCTACCCAGGCTCCCATGCTCAAACCCTGGCAAGGAGGCATCATGTTGTGGAGAAGACCTTGGGCTCTGGAGGCAGGTCGTCTGGTTTCCAGCTTTGTATCTTGAAACTCTCGGGGCCTCCATTTCCCCATCTGTAAGCTGGACCCTCAGGGGCTGCTGTGCGATTTAACTGCACCAATATGCCCAGGGGACTCAGCATGGCTATTATCCTGCAGGCACCCCACCCCATCCGGATCCATCTGATCCTGCAGGCTGACCCTGCTCAGACCCCAAGCCTGGTAGCCACTGGACTGCTCAGATGGTTCGAGCTCTTTCATTTTCCCAGCCCCAAAGCAAGCTCAATCACAGGGTCGTAAAACACAAACCAACCAGACCAACAGACGGACGGACGTCACAAGTCATTGTTCCCCTTTCCAATGGGGCAGCCCTGGCCATCACCCCACAGCCGCCAGCCGGAGACCTCACTGCAGCCACAAAGCAGAGCACCACTCCTGCCCTGGGCCTCAGCCCAATGGTGCCACCTTCTCAAGAGCCCCAGGGCCAGATGGGCCTTCCCACCAAGCCTCCAGCAAGGAAGATTCCAGAAAGGGAGGCCGGTGAGCCAGAGCTCACAGCAGAGGTTTCAGGTCTGAGAGTTGGAAAGTACCAGAGGACTCTGGTGGAAGCCCATCAGGAGCTCCAGGCTGGCCGGCTGCACCCAGCGGCCTCAGGGGCACCGAAAGAGACCAGGAACCCTCAGGCCTGTGTGCAACCCGAGGTTGGCTGTGTGCAGCACACATACATACATACATACATACATCTGCTGCCCATACTGTCTCCTTTGGTCTTGGACGAGGGAGTGGTATTACATCGCCAGCCATGGAGGACCAGAAACAAGCAGGGTTACAAGGAAGTGGCAGGGAGAGATCTGAACATGGCCCTTCTCTCTCCCCCTTTCAACAGGACGGACCTCCCAACTAGACACCTTCAAGCAGCCGTGTTCGTTCATTCCTTCACTCATTCACCTGGTATTCATTCAGCCAGAGAAATGTCTACTGAGAGGCAGCCTCAGTGTTCCCATCTGTAAAACGGAGAGAGTAACAGCACCTCAGTGGGCTGTTGTAGAGATCACCGATGTGAGCACATAGCAGTGCTCCCAGCAAAAGGAACACTCATGAGTAGCTGCAGCAGTGGTCACTACTGTGACTAAAGCCTGGCCGTGGTGACTCAGATCCCTGCACTGCCGAAGTTTCCATTCAGGGGCATCCCGAGCTCCCAGCTGGCAGCCGGTCCCCTGTCTCTCTGCATCGTGAGCAGGGCCCACTCAGCTGGAAAGTGCCCTGGTGAATCCAGCACTAACCTTCACCCCCGCGCATGGCCCCCACTCCGGGAAGCAATCCTGCCTCCATCTTTACCTCCTACATTCTCTTATGGTGCCCACCCCTCGGGGAAAATGGCACAGACGATCAAGAACGTTCCCCCGCGGCTCTGGCTTCTCTCCCTCTCCTCACTGCTCCCTCTGTCCATTTCCACCCTTTGCCCCCATCCCCATCTCTGCCAGCCTCAACCCTACCTCTGCATCCAGATGTGTCTCTTCTACAAAGTCCTTCCTGAAACCACCTGTCCCCGTGGCAGCACTTTCTTCCTCCCTCCAAAGAGCAGACAAGGCATAAACCTCTCCGAGGTATGTGCTTTGCTCTATAATGTATCAGTAATTTGTAGGGCACCCAATTTAATTGTGAGTCTTTGGGGAGCAAAGATTATAACTGACCCTGCAAGTGTCGTATCTGGGAGCACTCATTTGCAAATCCAGGGGACCTGGGAGCACCCCCGTGCAGACGCAGCGCCTGGGGAACTCCCTCTGTACACACAGTGCCTAGTACTCAGTTCTCTACTTAGTACCTGGTGCTCACCCTTCACAAAAATACTTGGCATTCACTTTCCAACACAAGTTCCCTGAAATCACTTGACAAATTCACAAAGGAATGTCTGCCAAACATTGGCAAACACAAAACTGTTAAGCCCACTGATTCTCAACTAAGATGCTTCTGCAAGAGGCGGAAGTCACTTTATGTGTCTCACAGACGCACACACGCCCATGGACACACACCAGAGCATGGGGCAGATCTGCCTCTGTCTCTGTCTCCTGCCTGAGTCTCCACTGCAGCAGCCAGGAAGCAGGGATAATAACACCCGCCCCCCAGGATTACGTGGACAAGTAAATGAGCACCGCGCCTGGCACACAGCAGGTGGACAATAACTGTCATTGTAATCAGGAATGCATTGTTGCATCCCTTGCAATAGGTTCGCTTACTCTAGTTTATTCCCCACCAGAGAGAAGACTGTAGACTTTCCTGACCTGCCACCAAGCTCTAACCCAAAAGCCAAAAGACACCATGTCATTGGGAGTTTCTTCTGCTGCTGGTACCTGGAGACCCCCAGACCACTGCAGTGTCCCAGCAGACCTGGGGTGGGAGTCGTCACCATTCCATGGTCTCCTTTCTCCTGGACACAGCTCACCCCACCCCAGCATCGCCTGCACTCAGAGGAGCCACGTGACTGAGCTGTGGCCAAGGGCTCACTCAGCTCATCTCTCTACCCCCCATTCAATGAGGTCCTGGAGGGGGCAGAAACCCCGACTGGACTGTGACATCAGCGAGAAATAAAGCGTATTGCACGAAGCCAGCTCAGTATGTGGACTGGTTGTTACAGCAGTTGGCCTGCCCTGACTGCACAGAGGGCTCCACTGCCCCGCTGAGCCTCCAGCACAGTGTTCTGGCAATCAGATGCCCCTGGGCTGGCGAGTGACCCAAAGCCAGAGGCAGTGGGGCCAGGCCTGGGCTTTCCCAGACTGTGTGCTCCCGTTTGCAGCTTTGCTGACCCAGGACACCCAGGAAACTACCACAGCTCCAGTGTTATCTCCCCTCTCCTGATGACCCCACCTGAGCCAGCCCAGCCGGCCCAGCCCCAGGCAAGCCCTGGCTGCCCTGACCGGAGAATCCAGCTCTTCTGCTTCCCTCCAAAGCCAGTTTACTCAGCCTAATCTGTTTAGAAGCTTTCTCCATGGTAGCATTTCTGATAGCAATTTGGAAGGGGGAGAGCCAACAACAAAAGAGGACACTGGAAGGTGCTGGGAGGCCCTTCCTAGTGTGAGTGCCAGCCCTACTATTGAGCCATTTGTAAGGGTCTTTGGGCAACAAACTTCCCCTCGCCACTCCCCTCAATGATTACTACCGACTTTCCCCGAAAATAAGCCCCAGTTAAGATCGTCAGCCAGACGGACGCATTTAGTACGTTATGACGATGTTCCAGAAGAAGATGACATGACTGTATTTGAATAAATGTAGATTGTTGTACATGAAAAAGTAAGACATCCCCTGAAATTACGCCCTAATATGTCTTTTGGAGCAAAAATTAATATAAGACCCGGTCTTATTTTCGGGGAAACACAGTATGTTCTAAATCCTAGGACCCTTGTTACACAGTATGGACAAAGGGAGCTGGTTTTTTAAAGTTTTTCTGGACTCTGTAATTTAAGTCTCTTAAAGCAGCTGGGTTAAATAAAACACACACACATCCCAAAAACGCTTGAATGGAAACTCCACGGGGCAGGGAGCTGCCTATATACCCAGCCAGCCATGGCACATTCGGGGTGTTCATAAGTATTTTTTTAAATAAATGATAACAGCTCCTGGAAGGCAGGATAATGACAATTGCAGAGCATTTACTCCATGCCAGCCACTTTACTCGGTGACTGCTAAGTACGATCCAGCCTCAGGGCCTTTGCATTGGCCATTCTCTCTGCTTGGAATGCTTGCTCCCCAGGTATGGCCTCCTTCTCTGACTACCACATGCAAAGCCACCAGGCTTCCCGTCTCCAAGCCCCAAACACCCTACCCGCCTGCCTGCTATCTTTACTCCAGAGCCCCTGTCACTGCCAGACAGATTTCATATTTTCTTGCTTAGCAGTTTACTGTCTGTCACCTACCCTACCAATGCAGGCTCTAGGAGGGCTGAAACTGGTTTGCTTTAGTGTCTAGAACAGTGATATTGATCTGTTGAATGAATGAGTGAATAACTGCCATGCCTTACCTTAGCGAACCCTAATGTCAGCACTAAAAGGAAGTCCCATAATCCGAATTTTATAGATAAGGACAGAGACTAGGTGACCTGCCCAAGATCACCCACCAGCTAGAAAGTTGTAGGGGCAGGATCCAAGCTCTGACCGCTCTCCTGGGTCTGGCTATTCTCCATCCACCTCGCTGCACACCACAGATGCTGGTGTAAACCCTTTGCACATGACAGGTGTAAAGAAATGTGACTGAACACAGGGACCAATTTCAGCACCAGAAATGTTTCCTCTGCAGTCCCCTTTGCCTCAATGCACACGGACACCTTCCCCACACACGTGCACACACATGCACCTCATCAGCCTGGTATGGCTCTGCTGATGTCAGCGAAGCTTCCTTTCAAATGCACACAGCCTCCCTGGGAGCCCAGCTGAATGTACTGGATGCCTTGTCACCAGAGCCACGAGCGGGGAAAGAGACAGACTCACTTCCTCCCTTTCTCTACCATGGGCCACGCACGCGGCCTGGCTTCCATCCTGGGGAAGCAGGAAGTCGGGACAAAAATGACGCTCTCAGGTGGAGCAGGAAACAGTTCTCCTTGGCTGCACAGACGCTTGTCCTCAGGGAGAAGGTCAACGTGACTGGTCAGAGACCCCTGCTCACCTGTGTTTAGCTCCCGGCGGGGCCAGGTGGCCAGACCCTCCAAGGGGGCTCCCTACACCAGTGCCATTCAGCCAGACTGATGAAGCATGACTTCAGGCAGCGATGACCACATACAGCAATGCCCTTTCCCCCTCTGAGGTTGGGTCAGCTCGTCCTTGTAAAGCACTCTGAGACTAACGAAGTAGGCAAAAATCACTCAAATTATCAAGACAGAAACAATTCCACTGAATAAAAATGGAAAGCATCTTGTTCAAAACAGCAAAAGATTAGGACTAACTTAAATGTCCAGCAACAGGGGATGGTCTACCTCAGTTATTATAATACCGCTCTACAATGGAACGCTACGCAGCAGTGAAAAAGAACAAGGCCACTGTGTATGAACAGATCTAGAATGATCTCCAAAAAAAACTGTCAAATGAACAGTAATGGCACAGAACTGTGTGTAAATGCCGGAATGGTCAGCAAGGATACATAAGAAATGGGTAACAGAGCTTGCCTCTGAGGAAGACATCTAGGGGCTATGAGGGGATAGAATAAGAGGAAATTGATTCTTTCTTATATGCCTTGTTATACTATCTGAATTTATTTAACATGCACATTACTTTTTCTATTTTAAAAAAAACTATGGGTTTGTTGTTTTTTTAAAGAAAATAGACTGTGCCCCCTGAGGAATTTTTCTTAAACTGTTCAACAATTTCATTGCCTCCATACATACCAGATCTGCTAAATATCCCTAACTTTCCCAAACTCATTGCTCATCTTGGAAGACTTTTCTCTGGAGACTGCCCATTTTTAAATAGCAATAACCCCTTCCATTCCTGCAGAATTTCATTAAGCTCTCTCAGAGCAATTAGGAAAACATGAATTGGGATACTGGCCCCTGGTCACACCCCTACTTTGTGCTGGCCGTCCTACTGGGTGCTAATCTGAATTCTCTCCAATCCTTACAGCAACCTTGTCAATGAGGGAGGACTGCCCCACTCTCCAGGAGAAAAACTAAGGCCCACTGAGGTAAAGCAATGTGCCAAAAGTCACACAGCCAGGAAGTCCTAACTTCAGAATCCAGACCCAGTAGCAAGTGACAGCAAATCTGGAATTTGTTCTGCCCCACAGTGGAGACACCCTAAATCATTAGGTTTAATCTCATTTAATCCTTTAATAAAAGACATAACTCAACCATCTTAAAGGCCTTTTCTGCCAAAACACCAAGGGGGTACTATCCCCATGGGTCAAGCCCGGCTGGCCTGGAAAGAGGCTGCCCTGCTGTCCCAAGGTTGTCAGCGAGGCAACAGAGACAGCTTTGGTGACTTGGCCACCACGCTCCCCTATGCCTTGCTGGACACAGTGCCCCAGAAATGACCTCCCTCTCCCACTACCAGGTGAGTCAGCGGGCACCATGCAGAAGCCACCTGTGGGCCATAGAGCCCAAGCCAGTGGCATACGTCGGCCTCGCCCGCCTTCATCACCAGCTCGGCAGCAAAGCCCAGCCACACCCGAGCAGTGAAACCCTTTCCACCTCTCCTGGAACAATTCTAAACCTGGCCCGAAAGGGCATCTCAGATTGTACCAGACAAAAGAAAGGCCGTATCCAAACATATTCCCTCCTTAAAATGCATTTATCACAGCCCGGGGAAGGCAGACCACATTTGCTATTTACAGAGAATTTAGATTTTTTCCTCTTCTCTGTCTCTACACCTCCCCTCCACCACTTCCAATCAGACAAGTTATTCGGGCAACAAATTTGATATATTATAAAATCTTCTTACGACAAGTGAAATTGAAAAAAAAAAAACTCCTTGTTTGCCAACTGCCATGAAAAACCATCACATAAATCAAAGGCAGGAAAAACAGGCAGACCAGGGAGTGCTACATGATACCAAGTGAAAAAAATGAACACACGTACATTCGCATACACACACACACACACACACACACACACACAGGCACACACACACATATTCCCATAAGACTTATGACTGCTCTGGAAGACACAAACTTGAATTCACAAGTGGAAACCGCACTGTCGAGATAAACTCTCCGCTCAGTACTCGACACCCAGTGGGTGCTTAGTAAGTATAAGTCCAAGTTCAGAAGAAGGCTGCTCTCCCCAAGAACACACTAGACTAAAGAAACCCAATGATAATTAAGGTGACTTCTCTTTCCTTCTCCGTGATAAGAAGCCCAGAAACATTTCAATCGGAGCAGCACAGTGGTGAAAATTTATAAACAAGTCACTGATGAATTAAGGCTTGAAAATAAAGAATGCTACTGTCACCTGTGCTCCGATCCCTGTTTGGTCAATGAGTAAAAGACGTCTCGGATTGGATCCACCATTCTGAGATGCCGTGTGCTACATGCACAAAAATGAGGTTAAAGAAAAGGTAAGCAGCTTATTTGTACCTCTTCAGTGCAGAGGAAACAAAGCACACAGACAAAGCCCTCTTCCAGTGGACAAACATGTCTAGCAAGTGATCAAATTCAACCCAAACACAAGAACAGCAAAATGGATTCTGGTCTCGACGGACTGGGCTGCTTTTGCCGAAAGCCTGGCCATCAGTTACCACAACCACCACCGTGAAAGCCCAGGGAGGCCTGGGGACTGGGAAGTCTGGATGCAAAAGGGGAATGAGGTGCCTTATCCAGGCCACGGCCTGGGCAGGCAGGCCCTTCCCCCACAAGGTGTGGTCCTGTGTACCCCAGGGAAGGGGCGGACGCTTCCCAATCACCCCTCACAGGTCAGCCAGGTCCCTGTCGCCTTTGTGTTTCCTTCTTTGTTTATGAGCTTTCCGGATCCAAAGTCTCAATCACAGAGTGCATCAGGCCTGGCGCTGTCACAGGCCACGTAAGGCACACTGTTGGTTCTGCAAGGATTTAATCAGTAACTGGCTCAGGAGACAGGCACAGGGCAAGCTCCAACCTGACCCCACCGGAAGGCAAAGTTTACAGCCAGTTCAGGGGGTGAGGCTGCCAGTCCCGGGCCCATCTCCCCAGCAGGGAACCAAGAGAGGTCCACCTGAGGGGTGTACCCAGCAGGAGCCGCGCACCAGGTGGGCCTTGCAGCCCCACGTGCTTCCACCCCTGCCTGAGGCAGCTGTGGTCCTGGAAGCCTGCTCTTTATCTCTGACAAGAATCCAGTTAATTGCATCAGTGTAGACAGATTCTGAAGACAGTCTGGGCAAAAGCGTGTATTTGGTTTGTTTACTGGTTTTAATCCAGATCCATCACTCTGACTCTTGTTCCTGAAGCCCACACAATTAACCAGATAACTACCAGATGGTTCTGAGTTGAGCTGTATAGACAGCTTACTACATGGATGATGTACATTTCATGAAAGGATAGGAAACATATCGGCAGCTGGAGGCTGGGCCAGGGGATTCTGCAAAGCTACACGGCTGCACAGGGCTTTTGGTTGTAGTGAAATTCAACTGCACTCAAATTCACCTTTGTTTCATTTAGGCTAATAGTAATATTTCTCAATAGAGTGCTTGGGCCGCACTGTAAAATTCAGACAGATTACATAATGCCCTGGCCTCAGGGAAACCCCTCAGGGCTGCTTTGTTTCCCAGGGCCTGGATACCAACCAGGTGTCTCATGATGGGACAAGGTCCCCAGTAGCAGTCCCAACCCCACCTCTGCCCGGGAGACCACTGCCACAACTGGGCCTGCCCTTGCACGCCCTCTTCCACGCTCACAGGCCCTGGCATGGGAAGCCGTGCACCCCAATAGAGGCCACCATGGCAAGATTTAAGGACACCCCCCTGCTCTGCCCACTGGGCTTGGTGATGGTAAGTGGAGGAAGGAGAGATTATGCCAGCTCATTGGACACTTGCTCTGAGTTCCTCCTTTCACATTTCCCAACGCCACAGCAAGTCTCTGCTGAGAAAATCTTGTTTCATGCATAGCCCTCAGTCCCCAGTCCTGAAAAATCACAGCTCTTCTCCAGAAAGGCGCTAGCTACAAAGGTACCACCCTCCTTGGCTGGTGAAGGTGGTGCCAGGGCCTCTGGCTGCTTAAGAAACCAGCACACAGCTTCAGCCTTTCCTCCTTTCCTCTCTCTCATATATGCCTCTTGAGCAATCAGAGGTAAGTCGAGGGCCTTGAGCCTCCAAAGCTGGCTTCCCCAGCCCGTGGCCAGCAGCAGCAGCAGAGGACACACTCCTGGCTTCTCCCAGGGGAGCACAGGAGCTAGGCTGTCCTTTCCACAAAAGATCTCTGAGCCTCTCAACCATTTTCTACCCCCACCCCCAATACCCTGCATTGTGAGGTATGGCAGGAAAAAAATGGTAAAGCCCCCCCTGAGCCAAGGGAAATTTCTAAAACCAGATCTGGGGGCTCCAGGTCCCTGGCATGGAACTACTAAGGTCACTAGTTCTTCCTTGAACGCTGTGTGCTTGAGAATTTTCTGAGGCTCTCCCTCCATCAAATGAAAAGCCAAACACCAAGGCCTATGGCTCGGGATGGATTTAAGAACATGCAGGAACCTGAAACTGGGCCTGGGCCACTTCATGGCAACCGGTGATCCTTCCTGAGAAAGCAGTCTTTGCAGACACTGCACCAACGTGCCCACAGGAAAGAAAAAAATAGGTGTTCTCAGCACGTCGGACCCCAAATTCAGAATAAAAGTCCTCATGTGCTTCCGTGCTCTCAGGAGGGGGGAAGCCCGTTTCAAGGAGTATGATTTCTTCTGCTAACTTTTCCCCCCTCCCCATTCCTTGGAGCATGTGTCACAGCCTGTGACACACTGCCAAGGCAACATGGATGCCGGGGAAATGTCTACACACGCTACACGTTTGTGACATGCCATGTAAGCGACACCCTGTTTCCTGGCTGGGTTTTCTTGGCACAGGTGTGGGCAGGCGGTGGATTCTGCCCCCCCTCCCACTGTGCTTAGTAAACAGGATCACCGTGGACCCAGGGGGGAATGTGCATTCTGGGGAAGACCTGTCACCTCTCCCTAGAGGAAGGAACCACCTCGGCAAGGCTCAGGCCCAAGCAGCGCTGGTGCTTTAAACTGTGTCCTTGTTTCAAAACACAAAGCATCCAGTTCAGGCTTCTGCCCACCAACCCCCACCGTACGTGGGACCCCACCACAGCTGTTTTACCCCACCTTGCAGATTTGATTTCGGAAACAGATTAATGACTTCTTCCCTCCCTCTCACCCCGCTGACCCAGTCCCAGCCATATATTCTAAAACAATAACAATAACAAAATAAAACCTCCAGCAACCAAACACACATCGACCCACTTCAGACAATGCAAGACCACAGCCCCACAGGCCAGCTTCCACACTAGAACGTGACATCCCCCCCACCGAGGAGGACGCCGTCCAGGACCCCTGCCCCCTCCCCCTCCCCTTCCAACCTCCCAATGTGCAAAAGAAATTGTTCAGAACGGGAAGCACCCAGTTCTGCCTGCCAGCCCGGGCAGGAAGAGAAGAAAAGACGGGTAATGCAAAGAAAGGAACTGGCTGCTGGAAATTCTTGGGGTTTGGGGGTTTTGAGGTTGTTTAGGGTTTTTTGGTTTGGGTTTTGTTTTTTTTGTTTTCCGTGTATTTTTTTTTTTTCTGGCTGTTTTGTTTTCCGCTCCAGCGCAGGTCCAGATGGGCCGCGGGCTTTCGGAAACGGAACCCTCGCCCCCATCAGGGCCCAGCCCTCGGTCTGTCCCACGATCCCATCCGTACGAAACCCAGGCGTTGGGCCCGGGAGGTCCCCAAACGCCCAGCCCGGGGTGGGCCAGGTCCTCTCCAGGACCCAAGGGTCTCCCCGAGGCTCCGGCTGGCAGAGCCCCGGAGTCACCATGCAGCCCCAAGCCCAGGCCAGGAGGCGGGCGCCCCGTGTCCCCGCCCGCGGCGCCCCCCGGCGCCCCCAGCGCGCAGCAGGCCCGCGGCTCCAGGTGCAGCGGTGGGAGGGGGCGCCTCCCGGGCCCCGAGGGGCGACGCGGGGGCTGAGGCGCGCGGCCGCGGGGAGCGACTCACCGTGGCGGACGCCAGGCTGTTGTCGGCCAGCGTTAGGTGGTGCGGCTCCCAGCGCCTCAGGAATTTCGAGGTGAGGATCTTGCTGAGAAAGGTCCGCGGGTGCCGGATGACACAGACCTGGATGTCGCCCTCCTGCAGCAATTTGTACCTCATCCCGTTGCACAGCAGAAGGGCCCGGCGGCAAGGCACGGCGCCCATCTTCGTGCCCTCGGGGGCCGGCACGTCGCTCCCCAGCAGCGGCTTGGTCTCCTCGATCTGCCGGGGGTCGCCGCCGCCGCCCGAGCTGCTGGTCAGATCCATGGCCGGCGGGGCCGGGGGCGGGGAAAGGGGCTGTCCCGGCTGCCGGGCGGCGGGGCCCCCGTTCGGCAGCCCGCACCCCCCCACCGCCCAGGAAGGTGGGGGGGCGTGGGGCTGGGGGCGCCCGCAGGGGAGGGGCCGGGGGCGGGCGGCGGGCGCGGCCGGCGGTCGGTCCTTCCCGCGGGGCTCGGCTTCCTCCTAGCTCGTCGGGTGCATGCTCGCGGCGGCCGGACCGGCTCGGCGGGCGGGCGGGCGGGCGGGCGGGGACGCGGGCAGCGCCGAGGGCCGGCGGCGGCGGCGGCGACAGCGATCGGGGGCCGCGCGGCGGGCGTGTCTCGGCCCCGCCGCCCGCTCGTGTGTACAGTACGTGTGTCTGGGCGGCCGTCCGCGGGCGAGTGTGTGGCGGGGGCCGCGGGGGCCGGCTCAGTTGAGAGATTGCAGAAGCCGCTCGGCGCCCGCGCGATTGGTCCCCGCGGGGTCATGTGCCCGCCCCTCTGACGTCAATGGCGGCAACGGCGGCGGCCGCCGCGGCTTCGGCCTCTCGCAGGCGGAGTCGGCCGCCCGGCGGGGACGCGAGGGGCAGAGGCGCGGCCGACGGGAGGGGAGGGGAGGGGCGGGGAGGGGAGGGGAGGGACGGGGAGGGCCGCCCCTCGGGAGGGGGCTGCGAGGGGTGAGCCCTGCCGGGTCCCCCCGACCCCGCCCGGAAAGTGGGTGTGGGCGGGGGCCGCGGGGGCGGGGCGTGTGACGTCACGCCCAGCCGCGCCCCCGCCGGTGCCCAGGCGGGTGCTGAGCCCTTGGACTGAACCTGATGCCGGACCAGCCGCTGCCCCTCACCCCACGCTCACCACTTTGGCCAGCCGCGATCAGAAATGTCAGCACCCCAAAACATGTCAACGCGGACGGCCGAGATGCGGCCGTGTGTAAACCGGAGGGGCCCAGGCTGGGCTGGACGGCTTGACCTCTGACACCCCCTCCACAGCTCAGGCTGCCCATCTAGCTGGCCAGATGGGGCCACAAGGCAGGGATGTTTCCTCCAATTGAAAATGTCCCCTCAATTATCCGGATAAGGAGCCCACATTGCCCTTCCTCAGCCTGCCAGTCTCTGCAGAACCCCTGGCCTTTCGCAGAAGTCTGCCAGCCTCGGCCCTTCGGGCCCTCACGCAGCCTGGGGAGAGGGGACAGGTTCCCCAGTCGCTCCCCCCTCCTTTTTTTCTGCGCCTGGAGTCTGATCCCTTCTGGGAACCTAGACAACAAAGTCACCCCAGGGTTACTGGGCAGCCCCTCCTCTGTCTACATCCCAGCAACTCCAGCCTCTTTACCTCTTCCTCAGACCAGGACCTAACCATTCATCTCTGGGTCCCCAGGCGGAACACAAGACTTGAGAGAATCATACTCGAAGCATCTTTGTGGAAAGGACCGCAGTGTCACTCAGGAACTCCAACTCTGCCATCAGGAGCAGGACCTAACACCACCCAACAAGTGCTCAGCTCCTGCACCGGATTTCCACAACTCCAAGTGCTTCTGCAGTTAATACCATCAAAACCCCCAGAGTTTTGCTTTTTTTGTTAAGTGAAGGTGGCCTGTAGTGAACACATGAGTGTGTGAGCATGTGTTGAATCACATCATGAATGCTAGTTTGTCTGCAGTGTCCCTGCAGTGGGATTAATCCCTCCCCACTCTCCCAGAACAAACAAGATGGAGGGGCTCCCCTAAGACCCTCTCCCCTGAGCCTGGCCAGGGCTGGGGGCAGGGCCCAACATGTATTCCTCATGGAATAAGACTCAAACACCCAGGCTGTCCAGGAGTTGGGCAGAACTGTTCACTCCCTATCTGCCCTGCAGGAGGCACAGTTAGGTAAAAAACAAAAAGTGGGGGGGGGCTCATTCAGCATCTCCCCACAATTTGCTGGTATTTCCTTCAAGTTCTAAGCTTATCAGAAAGCACAAATTGGTAACCACAATATTGCCATGGGGATACAGTTTGGGGAATATAATCAATAATATTGTAAAGATTTTGTAGGGTGTCAGATGGGCACTTGTCTTATTAGGGAAACCACTTCATAGACGGTGATGAAAGATGAATAATATTGAATGTCAGCTATCATTTAATATATATGGTCAGGGGATGTGGAGTACAGCACAGGGAACAGAGTCAGTGGAACTGTAACAGCTATATACGATGTCAGAGGGTCGTAGATTAGGAGAGAGGGGTTATCACTTTGTGAGGGGTGTAAATATCTTTTACACTGTTTTGTACACCTGAAACTAATTTTTTTAAAAAAGGAGGAAAAAAATTGTAAGCTTCAATGGCCTTGAGAAAACCATCAAGCAAGAAAGGGACAAACCCAAGCCCCCACCCACCTTGTACTGTAGATGTGGGTACTAGGGATGGCTGGGACCAAGACCACCAGGCCGTTAAGGGGTGGGGTTAGGTCAGTTGTTCAAATCTTTATTGAGTTCCTGCTGTGTGGTCACAGGAGTAATTCCTATAATAGCCACCATATCCTAAGCACTTCCTGTGTGCACCTTTTCCTTCTCACAGCAACCCTATAGCAGCCACCATCACCATCCCCTCTTGCAGAGGAGGGTACAGAGAGGCTGAGGACTTGCCCAGGCTCACTTAGCTAGTCAGGATTGGGCCCAGGGATGGAGCTAAGAGTCTAGGATGATAAAGGCAATGACCTCACTGTGCTTGGGCTCCAGGAACAGAAAGGGAACAAGGCGTGGGGCTGGAGCACGTAGCCTCACTTCAGGAGGGCTTTAGGAATCAGGTAAAGAAGGGTTAAGGTGCTCCTAGGAGGGGGACCTTGGCCTGTGCGGGAAACTGCGTTTGTTTGCCAAGGCATACTAAGTGCCCCCGGGGAATGCAGGGCAGAGTCCTAAGAGATGAAAGTATTGAATTCAATCGGTTATCTTTAAATAATAATTTTTAAAATTTTAAGTTTGAAGACAGTGACATGGAGCCCCCAAGACGTTGCAAAGAGAAAAGTTCCTTGGGGCGTAAACCAGGAGTTCCAGGTTGACAGCAGAGCACTAGCTCAGAGCCTGGACACAGTCAGGGCTCAACAAATAAGCAATGGTTGACCATCAAACTGACCTATTCCCTGGTGCTTCAGAACATGCCAGCCACAAGACCAGGTCAGTAAGTTGGCACACGGTGTTCAGTAGGTGATAGTTGAGTCCCCACCCTCCCAGACTGGTACTCATGTAACTTACTGCGGAGCCCTCTTGCCTCCCACCATCCCAGGTTCCTGACCTAGAAATGAATCTGAGTCCCATCTATCAGATTCCATCAGAAGCCCTCTCCCTGCAGAACCCCAACCCCTGTAGGAGACACCAGCTTGTCAAGTTTCCATGGATGGATATGCACCCAAGTCACCCTCATTGCCACGGGAATCCAGACTCTCCAAAAAATGGTCCTGGCCTCTTAGAGTTTACCCTCCTGGCATTGGACTTAAGAGGTTTACAGAGCAGCAGAAAGAACACGGAAGTTCACGAATCCTTCACTCTCCTCAAGCTCCCACAGGCCAGTTCATTCAACAAGGTCACCAGAAAAACCTGTTATGTTCTGCATTCTTTGCTCTTGGTCCCTCCTGGTTTGAGCCACATCCCAAAGGACCACATTCTCCTCTCACCTGCTCACTGCATCACTTGCGTTCAGCAACCCGCTGTGGCTTCATACCTGGGCCACAATGGTGGAGAACCTACACTATGTCCAAGTGCAGTGCTGGGAGCTGGGGTTCTAGTGAATAGGTAGTAA
The DNA here is from genome assembly GCF_964194185.1 of Rhinolophus hipposideros. Classification (NCBI taxonomy): domain Eukaryota; kingdom Metazoa; phylum Chordata; class Mammalia; order Chiroptera; family Rhinolophidae; genus Rhinolophus; species Rhinolophus hipposideros. The sequence goes on along the minus strand of NC_138067.1, from coordinate 27,464,577 downwards.
ACTGCCCTCCTGAGCCCACATCTCATCTCCCAAGTCCCTGAAGTCCCCCTTCAAAGGGGAAAGACATCTGCTGCCCTGGCTGCTGACAAAGGAATTTAATGAACTGCCCAAGTCCCTGGTGGGGGAGGAAGGCATCTGAGCGCATGGCCGGCCCTGAGCGCATGGCCGGCCCCTGAACACCCTCATCCAGCAGCCTTGCCCCTTCCCGCAGACACGCCTGTAGGTGGGTGTCCTCCTCCTCAAAGTGGTCTCCACTGGAGATCCTTGCCAGCCTTTGCCCAGCTTCCTCCTTACCCCAACCCACCACAAAATGGTGCACAAACCCAACCCTGTACCCTCAAAATGGGCAGGGTTCATTCCAGTATTGCCCATTGTTGTGTCCAGTGGTGTGCTGGTAAATGTTTAATAATCAGCTTGCTGAAAAAAGGAAAGCCCTGGTGCACAGTGCTTGACAATTTCCCTACTATAAATATGGTGGAAATCCACCATGGCGGATTTCAAGCTACCAACGTGCGTGACTAGATGTGGAGTTGGGAAGAGACACGCCCCACTATGGAGTATTTCCATCCTACAGATACAACGGACCAGGCATTAGTGAATAATGGCTGTGGGGCAGACTCAGTGCCTGGCCTGCAAAGCCTAAAACATTTACTCTCTGGCCCTTATACAGAAAAAGATTGGCAAATCCTGCAATAGACATAAATAACCTCCAGAACAGAGATACTAGTAAAATGTAGTAAAATAACTAGGAAGTGATGAGTTTTATTACCTTTTAAAAATATGGTATATTTAATAGTAACTTTACATAATTTAGTTCAATGGCTGTTTGACCACCAGCTTGCAAACTTCCTGAAAAAATGAACAATCAGCTCTCATGAACCAGCATAGGTTAGCTCCAGATGCCACTGTCTATTTCTCTAGGGCCTGGGTCAGAGAAGGTGCACAATGGTTATCTATTGAATGGTTGGAAATCTAACTGCAATGCCAGTGCTCTAACCACCAGGCAACACCACCGTGCTTTCTCCCTTCATTCTTTTATCTCATTCCATTAAACACCTGTTAGCACCTGCTGAGTACCAGGGACTTTGTTGGGTGCTCACACAAAATGCTCCCCTCTTGGAGCTCACAGTTGAGTGGGGGGAAACCAGATACCTGTCCCCCCCACAAGATCACTACTGGCCCCAAAAAGTATACCAAGAAGAAAATAACCTCTTACTTGTCCCTTTACCAGCTGTGTGTATCTTAGGTTGATTTACTATAAAGTGGGTTCATAACAGTACCTTTTTCCAGAGTTGTAGAAATTAAATGAGATAATCAATGTCCCGCTCACAGCCTGGCACACAAAGGAAGCACTTTGAATAAGCTTTAGCTAGCTCACATTGCCACTGGCATTTTAGAACCCGTGTTTACATGGTCCAGATCATGGCCGTCTACCTCGTCCACTTCTCCGAACCTTTCCCATTTGCCCAACAACTGGAATGCAGACATGCCAGATACAGCGTCTCTGCAGGGTTCCCACCTTTGGCTCTATTGACATCTGGGGCTGGATAATTCTTGGTGGCAGGCAGCTGTCCTGCCTCCATAGGATGTTTAACAGCATCTCTGGCCTCTGCCCACAGATGCCAATGGCATCCCCAATTTGTGACAACTGAATAATTTCCAGACATTGCCACATGTTACCTGGGAGGCGAAATGATTACTGGTGGAGAACCCCTGGTTTAAAGGAAGATGCTTTTCTCGCTCTCTCAGCAGGTACAGTCAGCTCCTGAGACACCCTGTTGGTCACAGTCTGAGGAACATTATATCGTTCACACATGCGACAACACGTTCCTCCTCCGACGCCACTTCTGGGGGCTGGAGCAAAGTCACCACCAGCTTTATCAGGCTGTCAAGGAACCTGTGGACCCGTAGGGTAGAATAAGGTTGCTCTCTTTTATGTCCTGTTTTGGGAGCCTACTTAATAGCATGAGGCCACACTTGTAATAAAACGCCAAGCAATCCAAAGCAGGCAACAAAATCATTTATTCTGAAGTGGTCCCAATTTCGTAGCTACCCATGGCGCTATGACTTTTGGGGAAATCTCTGAAAGCTCCATCTGAAAACTCAAAATGATTACGCCAGCTAGGAGATCATTTCTGAACCTCAGTTTTAACAGGCATGAGACACCAGCGTAACGGAACACACACTCTGTACTAATGCCACTTAATGTACTGATCACATAATAAAATGTGCAATTCTTCCAGTATAAGGAAAGGAGTCGTGTTTTTATCCTGAAGTTGATGACCATCCCCCTCCTTCTTTTGAGCTGATATGAAGTCATTTTCCAGGCTCCTCAGAGGAGAATGGAAGGGAGTGGGAGCACGTTTACTATTTATCAGCCTGGATACTTGGTAGCTGAATGATTGCTGTGCCACCCCCACACACACACACACCTTCTCTGGTTTCTGGGGGCCAAGGAAGGCATCGAAGGAACATGAGATACTATGCTCTCCCCCTTTCTTTCTCACTTTCACCAAATAATTAAGTCTGAGGTTAATTTAAGGGGGAAAAAAGTATTACAGAGGATTGAGCATTTATCTGGAACTAATATTTCTTATACACAATCAGTTGATTGAGTTACATACACACAGCAGAACATTAACAGCGGTTATCTCTGGATAACCAAGGTCAAGATCAAGGGGGGTTTGTTTATAAGATTGCACAGCATGACAGTGGAATTACAGGTCATTTTCTTCTTTCCCCCTTTTAAAATCAATGTTATTGAAAGCATAATTTACGTGACATAAAAATGCATTCATTTTCAAAGAACAGGTGGGTAAGTGTTGACGAATGTACACACCCATGTAACCACGGCCTCAGTCAAGATACCAATATATTAATAGAACATTCCCACGGCCCCAGCAGTTTCTTTGTGCTCATTTGCAGTTGATCCCTGCCATCCACTTCCGGGCCCCGGCAACCCCAGATCTGCTATCTGTCACCATAGGTAGTTTTAACCCTTCTTGAACTTCATACAGATAGAATCAAAGGTATGTACTTTTTGGGGTCTGACATCTTTGACTCCATGTAACTGTTTCTGAGATGTATCCATGTGGGTGCATGTATCATGATCTGTCCCTTTTGTTACTAATATATCCATTACATGATGTGACACAGGTAAATTTTGTTTTCTTCTCTACACCTCCCCGAAATTTTCTACAAGGAGACCGCATTGATTTAATTTTTTAAAAGAAGATAAATCCCATTCATTTTTTAAAAAAATTCACAGGGTCTTTATGAAGAGCCCAAATGCCAGGCTATTGCTGACTTGGGGAAATGGATGCCTGGCACAGCCACATGCAGGACTGACGGCCTTGGATCACGTTTTAAAAAGTAAAAACCACTGTGTTTTTCAGATTAATTGCATCTCTCTCTTCCACACCAGCCTTTGCAGTGAGCTGCTCAAATTGACCAGTTTAAATGTGACCTCCTTTCTTTCCCCTCTATGCTCTCTGAGACAGTTGCTAAGAAGCAATGAGAGGAAGTATCCAGGGGGGAAATGTGTTACATGGGTGGGGAACATGCTGCTCTCCCAAAATCTACCCACAGCTCCCTTTGTATCAACCACTCCAGACAACCTTCAGAGGGGCTATCGTGTTGATATCACCCCATTTTGCAGATTAGGAAGCTGAGGCAAGATCAAGGGTTTGTCTCAGATTTCACAGGAGGAGGTTGGGAAGATGCCATCCAGAAGGCCCAGGTAAGATGGGAAAGAGGTTAAAAGCATAAACTTCGGATTTGGATGCCAGCTGCCCACCTTCCTTAGCTGGGTTATGCAAACCAAATCTCTTAACTTCTCTGAACCTCAGTCTCTTCATCTGTGAAACAGAGATCCAATTGTGATCGTTACAATGGAGCTAATAAGATAATGCATCGTAAAGTGCTCAGAACAACGCTTAGGAAGAAGTCAGTGCTCAATAATAAATGGGAGGGAAAAAAATGGTTTCTCTTCCTTCTTCAACCACAGCACAAAACTGGAACTGATTCCTGCCTTCCTAAGCTGAAGGGAAAGGAGTGGACATTTTCTTGTAACTCCAGGAAGAGTAGAGCCTCGCAGATGTAGAGAAATGAGAAGGCAGGCCCCAGCATCCAGGTGTTAGCCAAGACACCTAGTTACAACAAAAACCAATCTGAGTAACTTCAACAAAGAGTGGAGATGGATTATAAGGACTCAAGGTTATCTCACAGAACCCAGTGGCATAAAGGTGGCCAGGACTTGGAAACAGCCAGAAACCAAGGACCCAGGAGCCTTCTTTCTGCTTCATGTGTCGGTGTCTTCTCTCTGCATTATCCCATGCTGCTCCCCCACCCCCTGTCCCATTCTGGCTTTCTCCACTATGTCTCTTCAGCATGACAGAAGGTGGCCATTTGAGAGAACCCCTGGGTTCAAACTACGATCTGTTTGGCCCAGTTCCAAGGGAAGGACCCAGCATGGGCCAGATGCCAACCCCAGCCAATGTCCCAGCCATGCTGTACAAATATGGTTGCTGATGACTGCTCCCTAGAGGTGAGAAGGATGGTCAGGTGGGTCATGGTGACAGGTTCCCTAAGAAATGTCTCCTTCCAAATAATAATCAGTTCTTTCATTGTGCTCCCCAATTCTGCACATTTGTTTATTTTATTAATAATAATCATTATTAATAATAATAGCAAATATCCATATAGGGTTTACTGTGTGCCAGCCACTGGTGTAAGCACTTTGCATATGATGATTCCTTTAAATGAAGCCTCACAAAACTGCAACGAAGTTTGTTTTGTCCATTGTACAGATGAGGACACTGAGGTGTAGAGAGGTTAAACAACTTACCGAAGATCACACTTAAACTTGGTACCAGTTTAACTTGGTACCTGGTACCAATCTGGTACCAGACCTGCTCTTTCCTAGCAACCATGCTGCGTTACATAATTTAGCCCCAATCATACATTTTATAATTCCTCTGTTAGCCCATGTCTCTCAAGATGAGAAAAAAAGATGAATAAGGGGAAGGATGTGATATCCGACATTTCATGAAAGCATTTAATAGTCGACGATGGAAAACACTGGAACTTTGCTGGCTGTCCTCAGTTTGCTTTCGAATTGGAATTTGGGGAGCAGGCTGTCATTGCTTCTCAGGGCCTTATGCAGCCCTGTGACATTCCCCTTGGCCTGGGACCACCTGGGGCAGGACCTAGAGCTTCTTCTTACCGTGTGCCTGCACACGGAGGCACTCAGTAAGGTTTGTTGTTGTTGAGAAAATGTGTACCCCACTTTACTATTCTCAGAGCCCTTTCTAGAGATACGCAAAGAGAGCAGTTAAAATAGTGTCCCTGTGATATCACAAGGAAGGAGTATTTGTGGAAACAATATATGCATGAGAAGCCAGCCAACACTGACCACCCAGGCCTCGGGGGGAATAGGGGTCATGACAGAGTCTGCACAAAGCCTCCTCTTTTCCTGCTGTCTTTTTTCCTGGCCTCTCATGGAACACTGGCTGCCTCTGCTTGTATGTCTGGCATTGGGCCCAAAATGGCCTCCTCAGCCTAGTCCCCAGGGCTAAGTGGTCACTGTTGCCCAATTTCCCACTTCCAAATGTCTGGGTAAGGAATCTGATGGACTACACTAGTTTTTGTCCAGCCAGGTTCCCTGAGTCTCCGGTTCCAGGCACTAAGCTCAATGAAGGAGAGTAAGTTGCTCAAGGTCTCCGAGAGAGAAAGCCACAGAGCCAGGATTCTGTCTGTCAGCACTTGAATGGGTTTCCTGGTGCTGCTGTGACAAAGCACCACAATGAGGGGAGGGGGTGTGGGGCTTAGACAATGGAAATTTATTATCTCACAGCTCTGGAGGCTGGAAATTCAAACTCAAGGTGTCAGCTGGGTTGGTGCCTTCTGAGGGCTGAGGAAAGGATTTGTTCAAGGCCCGTCCTGTAGCTTCTGGTGGTTTTCTGGCAATCTTTGGCTTTCCTTGGCTTGTCGACAAATGTATCACCCCAATCTCTGCCTTCATGTTCCAGACATTCCCCCTGTGTGTGGCTGTGTCCAAACTTCCTCTTTTTATAAGGACACAGTCATATTGGATGAGGGGCCCACCCTCATCCAGCATGACCTCATCTTATTACATCTGCCCCAACCCTCTTTCCAAATAAAGTCACATTCAGAGATACTGGGGGGCTAGGATTTTGGCATCGTTTTGAAGGACACGATTCAACCCATAACAGAGACCAAAGGCTGCCACAGAAGTGCCACTCCGTGCTGCCCCCAGCCAGTTCTCCCACAAGGCACTGCGTTGCTCATCCTGTATTCTCCGGAACAGGCACGGACAGAGGTCTGCCCTACTGTCCTCACGCTCACGTCAGGGCATTCACAGGCAGCAGTCATGATGCCAAAGGACCAATTGCAGGTGCCCAGACAGGACATGACTCAACTCTGGGTGAAGCACTTAGGGAGGTTCCATGCAGACGGACAACCCATTGTCTGCGTGTCTCCACATGCTCCAGTTTCACCAGGCAATTTCTGAGGCATCAAACCTGAACAGCTCACAACGGGCTAATGAATTTTATTCGGCGCTGTTGACTATGACCCACAAATCAAAGCTGTCTAGTGTGACCTCTGGCCAGGCGGTTGCTCCATGGCAGTGGTTGACAGGGGGCTTGGTCCTGGGCCAGGGATTCAGACACGTTGTTTATTTCTATTACTTATTCACGTTTCCATTTTGTTGGGCTAAAAATTTTAAGCAGATTTTACTTGGCAGTTAACTTGCCAAATCTACCCTGAGGATTAGTTGCATTTTGGAAGCCCTGGATCTGGGGTCAGGAGGGGAAAGCCGGCCCTGGCCATTTCTTCAGCCATGACAAACAATACCAATCCAATGTGAAACGCTACCTCAGATCATTCATAGGCCGGGAAATGGCAGAGTGGAGACTGGAATCCAGGATGATTTCCCTAGAGTCTATGTTCACTTCATACTTTGATTTGGTGACTCGCAGTTTTGAGCCTGTACCTGGGGTTTGCCATCCTGAAAAGTGCTAAAGGGGCCACCAATACCTTCAGATCCCAGCAGCCTCAACCCCTTCCTGCATCCCCAGGGAGCAGTGAGTGAGATGGAACATTTGCCTTGCCAGAACTAGAACAAACTCCTCGGGGTCTTCTGGTCCATCCTTCCTATTTTGCAGGTGGGGGAAACTGAGGTTCAGAGAAGGGAAGGACCCTTATCTAAGACCAAATCGGTGATGAGTGGAAAAACCAGGCTCAGAACTCCTGGCCCCCCAACCCAGAGCTCCCCACCCCTCTCCTGTTTTTCTTCCTTCTGCAGCAGCTGATGGAAGACACCGAGTGCCTGTGCATTTCTCATCTCTCTGCTTGTTGTCCGAGTCCGTGCTGTGAAATCCCTGGGGAGGCTCATCTTTCTCTTATTCCATCTGCCCCCGCCCTGAAACCAGGCTGTGCACTCCCTCTCCATCCATAATGATGTGTGCATTGCTTCCTCCCTCTCTTGGGATTTCTGCAGCTTTTCACACCTTCCTGGAGCTTCCGCTGGGCCTCCCACCTGGTGTCACCACCCTCAGCCCCAGGGAAGAGGCTGATCCTGGTTCCTTGCCCAGACTCTGCCCTGGCCATTTCCATTGAGCCCCTCTGGCTCTGGTTTCCACCCCCACACCCCTTTGTTCTGCCACCTCCAACTGCCCGATGCTGGTGGTCCTTCCTGAGGGTCTAATTGATGGGGTGGACCCAGCAAAAAGTGAAGATAGACCCTCATGCATGGTTATACTCCAATGTGGTTATGAAAACGTACAGCAGTCAGGGACTACTTTTTACACTTATTTTTTTTTTTTTACAAAAATGATATAGTTTCACTTGGAAAAATAAGAAAGTATAGATAAATATGCAAACAATGAGTATTTGTTAGGTACCTACTACATTCTAAGTACCATGTACATATTAGCTCATTAAATCCCCAAATGAGAAATTCTATAGGCAAATAACACAGTTTTTTCAACAAATAAATGGCAAGGTAAAAAGATGAGGGAAGGGACAGTATTTGGCTTAAAAGAGACTAAAAAGTGTCACCGACTATAGAGACAGGTAGATGGATAGACATGTGACAAAGAAAGTACAGTAACATGTTAGTGGTTGAATCAAGGGGCTACACAGGAACAGGAGCTCACTGTAAAATTCTTCCACCTTTGCTGGGTGAAAATTGTCCTAATAAAGTGCTGGGGAAAGGGCATATCAGCCAAATGTTACGTGGATCCTGTGGACCCTAATTCAAGCAAATCAAATTAAAAATACATTTATGGGACAATTGAGGACGGTTAAACCCTTATTAGATGATATTAAGAAATTGTATTTTTTTTTGGTTTGTTTTAATTTTAGACATGACAATGGTATTGTGGTGATTTTCTTTTTTTTAAAGTCTCTATTTGGGATTTGCTTCAAAATAACCATCAGCAGAAGGGATGGGGAGGTAGAAATAAACCAGATTGGCAATTTATGGTCATCATTGAAGCTGGGTAACAGAAGTTCATTAGACTATTTCTTCTTTCGTGAAGGTTTGAAACTTCCCATAATAAAGAGTTAAAAAACAACAACACTCTGTTGGTAGGTACTATTATATACAGTTGAGGAAACTGTTTATAGATGTCAGGTTATTTTCCTGAGATTACCCCTTAATAGGAATTTTAAAAAAAATTCCTGGGCCTACCCGATGGCTCAGATGGTTAGAGCTCCATGCTCCTAACTCCGAAGGCTGCCGGTTCGATTCCCACATGGGCCAGTGGGCTTGAGAGTTGCCACAAGGTTGCCAGTTCAATTCTTCAAGTCCCGCAAGGGATGGTGGGCTGCGCCCCCTGCAACTAGCAATGGCAACTGGACCTGGAGCTGAGCTGCGCCCTCCACAACTAAGACTGAAAGGACAACAACTTGAAGCTGAATGGCACCTTCCACAACTTGACTTGTAAAAAAAAAAAAAGAGTCCTGGAAGTACACACTGTTCCCCAATAAAGTCCTGTTCCCCTTCCCCAATAAAATCTTTAAAAAAAAATTCCTACCAGGGGGCGGCCTATCGGCTCAGTTGGTTCGAGTGCTCATAACACCAAGGTCACCGGTTCGATTCCCACACGGGCCAGTGAACTGCGCCCTCCACCAACCAGAATGAAAACAATCACTTGACTTGGAGCTGATGGGTCGTGGGAAAACACGCTGTGACACGCTGTTCCCCAATAAATTAATTTAAGAAAAAAATTTGTTTAATATTAAAAAATTTAAAAATCCTATCACGTCCCATCACCCACTCTTCACTTTGCTGAACATCCTTCTAGACCTTCTCTGCATATCAAAGGATCTTGAAATTTTAAAAAAGGATTTTGAATGACAAAAATAGATATACTTCCTGACTCCATCCCTGCACAACACAAATTATGTTAGTGTGTCCTCATGCATCTATTTCCGATGTAGAACGGAAAAGGAACTATCCCATACCAAGCACTTTGCAAGCTAAGCACTCTCACCTGGTAACTTAGAGGATGCTCATTAATCCTCTAGCATTGTCATTAGGTCACATTATTGTCCCCATTCATACAGAGAAGGAAATACACTCAGAAAGGAGAAGCGGCTTGTCCACTGTCACAGAGCTAATAACTGAAAGGAAATCCCTGCGCAGGTTTGATGATGTGACTTAAGGTCTGCCTACCCCTCTCGCCTGCAACCTCCAGGAGGCAGCACTGCGTCTGCTTCCCTCACCACCTCACAGCACCTGAACAATAGAATAACAATGCCCTAAATGGCTAAAGGAATGCACAAAGAATCATGGCTGGGATCTGGAGGCCTTTCCCCACCCCGCCTGCACCAATCAGCTCCTATACTAGGTACTTTTTTTGAAAACAATTGTGGCAAAATACACATAACATAAAATTGACCATTTTAAGTTCTGTGACACTAAGTACATTTCAGGTTCTGTGACACTAAGTACACTCACATTGTTGTGCAACCATCACCACCATCTGTCTCTTGAAATTTTTCATCTTCTCAAACCGAAACTCTGTCCCCATGAAGCACTAACTCCCGTTTCCCTCTCCCCCAACCCCAGCACCTGCCGTTCTACTTTCTGTCTCTATGAATTTGACTACTCTGGGTACTTCCTATGAGTGGAATCACATAGTATTTGTCCTTTTGTGACTAGCTCATTTCACTTACCGTAGTATTCTTCAGGTTCATCCATGTTGTAACATGTATCAGACTTTTCTTCCTTTTTAAGGCTGAATAACATTTAATTGTATGTATAGACCATATTTTATTTGTACACTTATCTGTTGAAGGACATTTGGGTTGTTTCCACCTTTTGACTATCGCAAAGAATGCTGCTAAGAGCATGGGTGTACACACCTCTCTGTGAATCCCTGTTTCTTTTTTTTAGTCCTACTCAGAAGTAGAATTGCTGGATCCCATGGCAATTTTCTTTTCCTAGACACCTTTCTGAATCAATTTTTATGCTGTAGTTTTCACCTAATCCTAAACCTTTCCGTTTTGCCAGGTGCTGTAATTTTGATAGCTTCTCAGGGGTCCCAGAGAGGCAGAGCAGTGCCTGCCAACTCTGTGCAGGCTGCCTCTTCCTGAAACCTCTTCCTGCCTCTGCCTGGTCCACTCGAATCAACTCAGCCCTCATGACTCAGTTCCAGGGACTCAGATCAGCTTAGGGCCCCCAGGAAACACTTGAGATTTCCCTTCGTGCCCACTTCCTCATTAGCATTGTGTGATCCTTGGGTGGTCATGTGTGGCATGTCCCCCTGTCACTCTCGCATTTGCTGCTCCTGTGTGGACTCCTCCATCTCTCAGTGAGGTGGCATGAGTGACTATTATTGAAGCAATTAAATAATTACCTCCTCTCCTGGGGGTTGTTTCCAACTTTCCAATATTAGTAACACACAACAACAAAGGGAGAATTTTCTTCTTACTGTTGGATCAGCTCCTTAAGGTATATCTCTAGGAGTGGAACATCTCATCACTGGATTTGGGAGTAGGGAGAGAAAATGAAAGAAAATGGAGGATTGGGTGTCCTTCACCCAGCAAGGGAGACAGAAGGAAGTGTATGATTGTGAGGGAAACGATTGGTGAAGTACTCCTTTCCCACCCCCTGTGATGGAAACTCTCCTTCCCATTGCACAGATTGTCCCTGTAGTGGGTTGAGTGGTGGTTCCCAAAAGGTGTGTCTCCCTGTAACCTGTGAATGTGACCTTATTTGCAAAAAGAGTTCCAGCAAATGTAATTCAGAGTCTCAAGAGGAGCTCATCTCATCCTGGATTAAGGCAGGCCCTAAATCCAATGACAAGTCCTGAGGAGAGGAGAAGAGGGGAGGGGAGGGGAGGGGAGGGGAAGGGAGGGGAGAGGGGAGAAGAACAGAGGAGGGGAAGGGTGGGGAAGGGAGGGGAGAGGGGATTTACAAAGCATTCCTACAAATCAATATAAACAATACTCTTAACTACCACTGAAAAATGGGCAAGGGTACAAGTAGAGAATTCTCCAAGACAGAAGCAATAACATATGAAAAGATGCTCAATCTCACTGAAAAACAGCGGGGGTGGGGGGGGGTGAATGTGCAAATTAAATGACAGTGACACGCCATTGCACCACTATCAGACTGCCAAAAATAAAAGGTCTGACAATGTCAAGAAGCCATGAGGATGTGGAAAAGCAGGAAGACATATGTCCTGCTGACAGCGGTGCCTGGTATCACCAGGTTGGAAACCAATTGCCTCACTTGGTGTTCTGGGGTGAAGTGTGTCCAGTCCCCATTCATACGTAAAGCACGAACGCCCAGCACCTCAGATGGAGAGAGGGCCTTTAAAGAGATAATTAAGTAACAATGAGGTCACCTTGGAGGGCCCTAATCCAACATGATAGGGCTGTCATAAGAGGAGGTTAGGACACAGAGACACAGAGGGAAGACCACTTGAGGACACAGGGAGAAGATGGACGGCCAGCTATAAGCCAAGGAGAGAGGCCTCAGAAGGAACCAACCCTGCGGACACCTTGATTTCAGACTTCCAGCCTCCAGAACTGTAAGACAATCCATTTTTGTTGCGTAAGCCCCTTAGTCTGTGATATTTTATTGTGGTAGTTCTAGCAAACGAATACAGACATCAGCCGAATACCAGCTCATTAATTGTGACACATCCATCCTAGGGAATGTGAGAGTGAAAGCTCTCCACGAAAGCTGCAGAGGGACACGCGCAATGTAATGCCATGCATATGAAGTCTGAAAACATAAAAATGCTACATCTAGTTTTTGCAAACATAAATGAATAGTAATGGTCTACAAACATGCCTGCAAAGAGACACACCAAGTTTTATCCCAAGAGTGGTAAATATATCCTTGGGGAGACAAGACTTGGATATAAGAGAGTCCCCTGAAATCAGGCCTTCAGATGAATCTAGAACGTTATGCTTCTTAAAAAGGATTGAAAAAAATAAAGTAAAATTCATGCATTCAGCAAATATTAAGTGTCCACTAGGTTGGGGCAGGGGATGGACCCAATATGGAAATGCACCCAAAAATGTTTCTTAATTTACCGTCTGTCTCTGTGTATACCTCACCTCCTCTCCCACCTGACAGTACAAGCATTTCTCCAAACACAAAGTGAGTTTCAGAAAGCAGCATTTTACTCATTATTTGCAAGCGTGCGCACGTGCACGTCCATACACACACACACACACACACACACACACACACACACACTTCAAAAGAACAACACAACATAGCAATTTTCTCTCCCTATTTTTTTGTCATAAACAGAAAATCTATCTTCCACATCATGGTAATAGAAAAGAACAAAATTATGCCAAGAAAGAAACTGCCAGCAAGACAGCACGAACCCAGTTTCCAGTGAAAGAGGCATGCAAATCCCAGAGCCTGTAAATCCAGAAGGGCCCAGGAGGAAATTAAAAGAGTAAACAAATGTATGGAAAATGTTCAACCTCAAGAGTGAGCAGAATCCCCACTCCCCACCACCACCCCCTCCATACATCAGGTGGGAGGCTTCTGGGAGCTGAGGGCAGGTCTGGGGGTTCCCACCTGAGCTGGCCAACTCAGGGAAAGAGAAAGCCAACAGAGAGGGAAGCCCTGCAAATGACAGGGAATAAATGACACTCAGAGAGGCACCTGGAGTGTGGGACACAGGACCAGATGGAAGAAGGTTTGGCGACACCACGGCCATGTCAGGGAGGCCAGGGGCTCCCCAGTGATGGTCTCAAACATGGATGATTTGTGAGTGCCTCAGCAGATGACTAGCTATCTAAGAAATGACGATGAAAGCACCATTTTATTCTATTTCCAATTTTTCAAATAGTGCCCAGTGCTGGGAAGACGCAGTGAATGAGAAAATGTGCAAGCAGAATTAGATCCATCCATCAATTCACTGAGTGCCTATTTAGGGAGCACCTACTGTGTGCAGCCCACCTACTGTCCGGGCACTGGGGAGCTGTCTGGTATATCTGTGTGGGAGAATTGGGGCCCTTGGTGTTTGACAACCACCTAGATATACCCTCCGCCTCTCGCAGCAGTAAATCAGGAGAGGCTGACAGTCCACGAAGCTGGCCTTTCGTGGAATCAGCTTCTTCTCTACTCACAGCAAGTCTCTGTGAGACATTAACTTCATCCAACTTTTACTAGGCTGACCAACAGGTCCCCATTTGCCCAGGGCATGCACAATTTTAGCACTGCAAGCTCTGTATCCTGGGAACCTGCCGCTGAGCCAGGGTTCAAATCCGGCTGTGAGAATCCACAGTAGCACAGGTGGGGCAGAGAGAGAAGTCAAAGTGCCCAGATCAAAACGCTTTGAGGAAGCCCCACGACATGTTCTTTTGGATACGAGCAGCTAATCCTCAATGGTGGATCAGGCAGGAGTTAGGCAGGACCAGCTGTTCCTGTGTCAGTATCAAGGGGACTGTCGCTTTGTCAAAGCAATCGGGCAATCTGTAGTTAAGCCATGGAACTGTTCATAGCCTTTGACTGAATCATACTATGCTTAGAAACCTATCCTAAGGAAATTATCCTATTTTTTTATTACTATTAAAAAGCTGTTGAAAAGAAAACGTTCTCTGCAGCATTATCTGGAAGAGAAAATAAACCTACAGAGCCCACATAGGGTGTTGGATTCATACATCATGACCCATTTGCCCAGGGACATTGTCACACAGCCATGAAAATATAACTGATGAATGTGTAGAAACAGGGAAAACTCTGATAATGTAAGTAGTACCTTATGGGACAGAATAAAAATGACGTGTGCCTTCTGCCTGCAGTTCTGCAAAATGCTTTTGACTGAGGACCAGGCTGGAAAGGAGTGGTAAGTGTGTTGGGAATAAGGGAAGAGTTTTAAAAATTAAAGATGGCTTTTAATCCACTTATATTGCCTCTTAAAAAGCAAGGAAGGAAAGCTAGGAATTTTCTACACAGATAGGCTCATGTATGTGAATAAAGACATCACTTGCTAAGATAGTCTTTGTGGCACTGGCAGAAATAACAAATGATTAGAAGCAACCTAAATATTCATCAAGAGGGGAATGGTTAAATAAACAACTGGTACATCCATACAATGGAGTACCATGTAGTTGTTAAAACGAATGAAGCAGCTGTACAGTTATGGGACGATCATTTAAGATGCATATGTGTAAAAATGGTACACACACACCTACATTCTCACATAGACAGAGACTGTCTCAGGAAGGACACCTCAGAACTCTTTGGAGGGCTCTGGGTGCCTGGGAGACAAGGAGGGGAGGGTATTTACCTTCACTCCATACAGCTGATAATACCTATAGTGGGTTAAGTGGCAGTCCTCCAAAACAAGATATGTCCACGTCCTAATCTCCAGAACCTGTGAATGTGAACTTATTTGGAAAAAGAGTCTCTGCAGACATAATAAAATTAAGGATCTCCAGCTGAGACTACCCTGGATTACCTAGGTGGGCCCATAGCCAGTGACAAATGTCCTTATATGGGACACACAGAGGAGAGACATGGAGACAAGATGGCCATATGAAGACAGAGGCAGAGATGGGAGAGATGTGGCCACAAGTCCTGGACCACTTGGAGCCAGCAGGAGCTGGATGAGGGGAAAAATGGAATCTCCCCGAGAGCCTTCAGAGGGAGCTGACACTTTGATTTCAGACTTCTAGCCTCCAGAACTGTGAGATGGTCAATTTCTGTTCTTTTAAGCTCCCCAGCTTGTCGTAATTTATTACAATAACCCTAGAAAATGAATGCAGTACCTTTTGGATTTTGGGGGGTAACGTAGGATTGCATTATCTATTGAAAATAAGTTTAACATATACAAGAATATTCATAGCATCTTTACTCATAATTGCCCCAAACTGCAAACAACCTAAACATATAACAAGAGCAGAGTGGAAACAAATCCACTGTGGCATATTAATACAATGGGATACTTCTACGCAGTGATACAAACGAGCTAACCACTGCTCTGGTAACGTGGGTGAGGCTCACAGCCAGTATGACTGTTGAATGAAGGGAGCCAGACACGGAAGCGATACCCAGTGTGATGCCATTTATCTGAAGTTCAAGGACAGACCTAGTGGTGCAGGTCAGAAAAGGAGTTTCCTTGAAGGTACGGACCGGGAGGGGATGCAGGCAGGGCTTTGGGGTCAGGCGCTACCTCTTGATCTCAGTGGTGATTTCTCAGAGCAAACATGCACAAAAAGTCATGGAGCTGTACACTTAAGCTTTGTTCGTTTTATGGTAGACAAGGTATGCCTTAATTTTCAAAAATTAAAAAGAAAAAACAATGGGGCGGGAGATCCCCTACAAAGAGTTAGACACCCCATTTTAAAGTGCTTTGGCGTGAAGCAAATCCTAAAATATAAAGGCACAAGAGGTCCCGAAGGTCATCTGCTCCCAAACTCTCGGTTCACAGGTGAGGAAACCGAGGCTCAGCGAGGCTACATCATCGGCCACACGTGACTGCAGCTATGGAGTGACCCAGCCTTTTGCTTTGCGACGCTGCTGCTCTGAGTCCATCATGACCCGTGCAGGGCGACTCGCACAGAAGCCAGTGGAGTGAAGCCTGCTCTGTGTGAGGGCACGCAGGGCCGGCTAGGTGCTGGCGCTGCACCCTGAGCCTGGTGGACCTCAGCAGCCCTCCCAGCAAGCTCAGGGATGATGAAAAGGTGCTCCTGCCGACTCCTCTGCTCCCTGGAGTGTGCCTGTAGTTACTTGGTTCACACAGAGCCCAGACAGGTATGGGGATTAGGCATCTGGTCACCGACGGGCTCCAGGCCCAGCCCTGTGCTGGCTCTCCAGGGAGGGGCTTGGGAGTGAGAAAAGGAGTCAGGTGTGCGCACCACCCTTGTGATTCTGCTGTCAGAGGTGGCCTGGAACACCGGCATTGCAGCCTGCGGAGCAGGGGCAGGGAGTGAGGCACCGCGGGCTGGGACGAGGGGTAGGGGAGCAGCATCAGAGATGGGCCTTAAGGATGCGTCAGCTGGAGATGGAGGGGGAGGGAAGGGGAGGCTGGGAGAAAGGAGCATAACTGCTCAGGAGCAGGCAGCAGGTGTCCAGGAGGGACTGGAGTCCAGGGTTGTACGCCCCCAAAGGGCAAGGTTATTCACGAGGCTGGTGGGGGCCCGAGGTGGTTGAGTCTGAGGGAAGCACTGGGGGTGTTGAACAGGGCAGTGAGGGAGAATGGAAGATGTCTCTCTGTGAGATTTGAAATTCCACATTCATACTACCCTAGATCCCTGTGTGACTATGGGCATGTCGCCCGACCTCTCTGAGCCTCAGTTTCCTCATCTGAAACATGGGAATAAGAATACTTCTTGGGCTGATATGAGGACTGATTGAGCACAGCACAGAAGCAGGAACCATTATTAGAATTCATGTCCTCGACTAACATTTATAGAGTGCCTACTGTATGCCAGGCACTGAGATTGACCTGGAGTTCAATGGCGAAGGGAGAAGGCTCCCTGCTTCCTCGGGGGAGATGGACAAGTGAACAAAGCTCTCAAAGTGTGGTGGGTGGGGTCAGGGGGCGGCTTCCTGGAGGAATAACAAATGCGTGAAGACCCTCAGAAAGAACAGATGCTCCCTTGATGAGAAGGAGAAGGATGAGCATTGAGCCAAGATCTGGGTAGGGGCATAGCCTGACCTACTAGCCCGTTGTTGTCCTGTGGGCAGGCCTGTCTCTACAACGGTTGGAATTTGTCTCACAACGTGTGTGGGAGCCCCTGGCATTTGGTGGTGGCAGTGGGCAGGAAGTCTAGACATCTTGCAATGTGCCGGCCAGTCCCCAATAACAAATAATGAACCTACAGCCCACCTGATAGTCCGGCATCTCATTGGGTGTTCACGTAGGCGTAAACCCTGTTTGAAATGATCTGCGACTAGCATCTAACTTCATTTTACATATAAATGCAAATTTTCATTTCCTGGCCGTTTTTAATAGTCACTGAAATTTCCAGGAGTGCAACCACCGTGTCAACTGAGGGAAGGTTGTTCTTTGTTTCGTTTGGACGCTAACCAAGAGTTGGTCACCATTTCAGGACGTCACCAATGGCCTCACCCACAGGGCACACCTGTGACCGTCTGCCCTTGTGGCCATTACCTTTGTGGGGCTTCTGGAATCACAACAAGCATCTGATTCCTCCTTTACTTCCCTGCGAGGGTCTAGCACTCCGCCATACGATTTTATAGAAAGTCCCTTCCTTTGAATCCTCCTCCTTTGTATTATAATTAGGGCATTATATTGATGTTTTGGGAATCACATGTACAGCTGAATTATGTATGCATTAATTCAACTTCAGGATAGAAAGTCACATTACAAAATATTAGTTTTATAAAAGAAGCGCTGGGTCTGAATGTTTGCAAGCCCCTGAGTCAGGAAAAGGGGAAAAGATTTTGAGTGATGGTGAGCCAGGAATGGAGGGACCAGCCAGCTCAGGGCACTCACCAAGAAGCAGGAATACCTCAGGGATGAATCAGCGATGTGGGAATGAATCAGGAGAGGGGAATCAGAAAGTTGCACCCCACCCTACTCCCCGAAAATACACTGCCTTCAGGTGGAAGCTTAAAGACCAGCTTTGCCTGCTGCTGACCCACCTGTGTTCTCATATGTGTGAGGACAGCAGCTCTGAGAGCTGCTACGTGCAGATGGCTACCCTGATTTGGTCAGAAAGGTGGAGGCTTTTTATAGCGAAGAAGACTTGGAGGCTGAATCCACCTCAGACACAGTCTTTAAGGAGTGTGACTGACCAATGTCACCCATCGACGAGGGCTGGGAATTGTCCAATGAAAGACACTTCCAGATTGATTGGCAAGTCACTTGCCTAGAATGTATGTTCTAAAGACCTAGTGTTCACCAAAACAGAGAGCGATGGCCTTTACTGTAATAAAAACTGTAGTTTCCTGTTGGATAAATGTGCAAGGATTTAAAAACTCTCAAGAGGACTGTCAAATTTCCAACATGCCTGGGCCCCCTGTGGTTGGGCCCTGGCTGTTGCTTAGAGGGATGAGGCCAGAGAGTCAGGCATTGGCCAGATGACCGAAGGCCTCATAAATCACACCAAGAAGCTGGAATTTAATCTCAGATTTAATGGGAAGCCTTTGGTGGGTGTTGAACCTGGAGCAATCGGTTCAGATTTGCATTTTAGAAAAGTCAATCTGGCTACAGGGTGGATAATAGGAGAGGGCCAAGGCTAGAGGCGGGAAGCCAGTTAGGAGCCTGCGGTATCTTGCAGGGCGAGGGGATGGTTGTCCCGATTGCCTAGGGGAGAGGAGCTGACAGCAGGGGCCATGTAGAAGGGAGATGAGGTGACCCGACTTGTCTGGGAGGTTGGGGGGACAGAGAGATTGTCCAGAAGGGCAATGACAGTGGCCTGGATTAACAAATGGGCATGAGGAAAATGATCCTGTGCAACCCTCTGCAGCCCATGCTCTGAGCCACGCACTGTCCGGTGAGACCCAGAACCTCCACTGCCCGGGCGAGCGAGCAGAGGAACCCTCGGCCCTGTGGGTGTGGGGCGCCCTCTGCTGGACATTTCCACCGTCCGCTGTGTGATGCCGGACTGCATTCGAAATAGGACAACTGGGTGTTTGTGGCAGAGAGCGCAGGCCAGTGTGGGGAGAGGGTCTCCTTTCTCCTCACGCGGGCTGGGGAAGGCAGTCACAAGGAGACAACAGGTGGTTCCCCCGCCGACGAGAAAGGAGACACAGGGCAGATGAGCCTAGGCTTTTCATTTCAGTTTTTGTCCCCATCAATAGGAGTCTGCCCTGCTGACACCCCCACTCCATTCCTCCCACAGGCAGTCTTTTATTGCATCTCTAGGATTCACAGTAGCTCACAATAAGCACAGTATTAAAATTATTTAATGATTAGAGCTACTCCTACTTACTTATTGGGTGTTTCAATGGATATTATTTGAATGGCTGCAAACAAATGCTATTGCTAATAGCTATGACGTACTGAGTGGTCATGATGTAACTCCAAGCCTCTTTGCCTCGTTTAACCCACACTTCTATTGTCAAGCCTAGTTTTTCAGATGAGAAAACTGAGTTTCCCAAAGATCAGGTTGCATGCCCAAAGCCGCACAGCTCTGCAGGTGCAGGCCCTGGGCTGGATTCCGAGGACAGAGCTGTCCTTTTGCCTTCCTGACCCCCTCAGCTGAGCCAGAGCCCGGGCTCCCCTAGCACATGGGAACTCCTTGCTCACCCTCAAGGCAGTGGGGGGGGGGGGTTCTACCTGGGCTCATGTGCTTGCAGATGGCCAGCAGATGGGGGCCACTTACCTTCTGCCATCCTGGAGCAGCTCTGTCTAGTAGCTCCTTGTTTGAGTAGCAACTGAAGTGGGGTAGATGCAAAAGGCATGAGGCCTGATACATGTGCACCCCAAGTTCCTGCAGGGTCGTTAGCACTGCCGGTGGACGGTCAGGAATACCCAGACCTCCTGGAATTCATCACTCCTCCAGAGGCTAACAGGACCACGTGGAAGTGAAGAGACCGGGCAAATCTGTCTGTGTGATCAGGACTGTTGATTAAAGAAAGCTCATTTCTTAGCTGGAGAAGAACAGCCTTTTCCAATAATGTTCTTTCAAAACAAATCCATCTCAGCTCTGTGGGGTGAATCCCAGGCTGCTGGCACTTGGTGAAGATCCAGCAGGTAGGATCATGAAGGAGCCCCTTCAGGTTTTCTCTCTGGAGACACACCTGAGATAAACACGAGGTGGTGGGGCAGGGAGGGCAGGTGCAGAATTAGCCCACACTGAACACATTTGATCCCATTTAACAGGTCCTGTGCTGGGTGTTTTCCATATGCTAGCTCTGTATGAGGTGGGCACTCATTCATCCATGGGGAGACTGAGGCATGGAAATGTTAAGAAACTTCCTTGCCCAGAGGCATGCAGCTAGGGAGTGACAGGCCTAGGATTTGAAGTCAGACCTTTCCCACTCCAAAAACCCCATGATTTCCCCATAAAGTAACTTTGGTATTTGGCCTGTGGCCCACTTTGACTTTCAGATCTTTTCCTCCTCCCTGTATGCACAAGGCTGGTCCTATTCCATCTGGCAACAATGTGTGGTGTTTAAGCGCACAGGCTCAGGAATCACCTTGTCTGGGAATCCCGGGCCTGCCACTTGCCAGCGTTGGGCAAGGAATGACTTCACCGCTTTGCACCTCAGTGTCCTCATCTGTAAAATAGGGATAATGATAATGGTACCTACCTCCAGAAGATCATGTGAAGAATAAATTAATTTTTACACATATAAAATTCTTAGAACCTAGTACAAGAGGAACGCTCACAAATGTGGGCTTTTATTCACAGGGGTAGTAGTGGTTGCCAGCCCTGGTTACAAATCAACCTGGGAGCTTTTGAAAAATACCAACGTGTGGGTCCCACCCAAGAGGTTCTGATTTAATTGGTCTCAGGTGGAAGCCACATGTAGGTGGTTGTCAGAGCTCCCCAGGTGACTCTAGTACTGAAGCAAAGGTGAGACGCGCCAGGCCAGTCTCCTCAGAAGGCTGGTGTCCTGGGCCCCGGGGACAGTGGGCGGCACCCAGCAGGTATCAGGAAATGCTGCAGGGCTGGCAGACGCCCTTTGGATCTATGCCACTCTTTTTTCAGCAT
This sequence comes from Rhinolophus hipposideros, assembly GCF_964194185.1. Lineage (NCBI taxonomy): Eukaryota > Metazoa > Chordata > Mammalia > Chiroptera > Rhinolophidae > Rhinolophus > Rhinolophus hipposideros. The sequence continues at coordinate 27,443,436 of NC_138067.1, read as the reverse complement.
CAAGATCACAGAGAGTGTGGATCTCATCTCCCATCCGTGAGGAGGGAGGTCACCCACTCAGACCGAGGTCATCAGCCCTGAAATAAAGAAAAGCTTTGTCCCATCCTGAAAGTCCCTAATCCAAAAATGAAGTCATCCCGGCCCGGCCTCTGCTAAGGGCTGTGGAAATTCCGCCCGGGACTGGCTGAGCAGTTCCTGAGAATTCCCGAGAAGGCACCCGCCCCCTTTCTCTCTAAGTCACAGGCTGCTGGCCCCTGGCTGCCCGGGATGAGGAGAAATTCAGGTCCCGCGAGTATGTGGGGGCCTGTGGCTCCGGTCCGGGCCCACCCCTTCCAAGTTACTCAAATCCCCCTCCCACAAAGGATGACACATGTGAGCTCTCTATTCCATTTTACAAATGACTTCAGCTCTGTGGGTCTTTGTTTTCTCATCTGAAAATATCTCACAGGTTTTTATGAGGATTCAAATGACAGAAGACAGAGTAGGACTGCATTTAAGTGATGATTACAAGACCACAGTCACACTGTGATGGGGTGGCCTAAGAGATGGCCAGAAGTTCTCTCCTGGAGGGTGGGCTGCTGTGGCATCACTGATGAGAGGCAGCTGGCAGCGCGGGGCCGGGGAGAGGGCGGGGGGGTGTCTCCAGGTCTCAAGGCCTGGGCCTGGCCCTGAGGGAGGGTTAGAGGCTGACAGAAAGCAGAGAAAGTGCAGCTGGTACCAGCGCCAGACCTGTCCCCTGCATTCTAAAGTAGAGAAGCATTTCCCCCCCGAAGGATGACATAAAAGGACCATTATTTCCTAAGTTCCTCCACAGGCCAGGCATGGAGCAGATGTGTACACAGGCACGACACGCATTTCGCTTAGCCTCCAGCAGTCCTCCCAGTAGGTACCAGCCTCTGTTCCCATTTAAAGACAACTGTGGCTTGGAAGGTGTTAAGAGCTCCAGAATCCAGGCCCAAACTTGCCAAAGTGCAAAGCCAGACCTTTTCTACTCTGCAAACTACAATGGGATGTGGCTGACATACCAGCCAGGGGTCTAAGAAACTTCTTTAAATTATCTCTTTAAAATAATGTGATGGAAGATGAGGCACAAGTCTAGGAAGCTATGAGTAGCCTCGTGGAGGGATTGGTCACTGTCATCTCCAGCTTGGTGTCTTGTGACAAGGGGTTGGCATTACCAATGTTTGTTGACTTCCTCACTCATTGATTCGTTCTTTCAACAAATATTTACTGAGCACCCACTGGGCATTTTATGAGGCACTGGAAATCCATCAGGGTACAGGACAGACAAGGTCTGTGGGCTAATGGAGCCAGCATGTCAGGGAGTGGGGAAAGTGGGGCGGGCAGGGAAGAGAGACAAAAAAGTAAACAAAGATGACGAGATTGTAATAAGAGCTATGTATCTGTTATCTATTGCTGAAACACCGCAAAACAGATGGCTTAAAGTAACCATCGTGTATTTCCTCACAATTCTGCAGTCCGGGTGGGGCTCCCCTGGGCTGTTCTTTAGCTGGTTTTTATCTGAGGTCATTTGCAGCCTCAGCTGTCACCAGGTGGCTCGACTGGGGCTGGAGGGTTTCAAGAAGCCAAATGGCAAAGGCCCTTTAGGGCTCAGCTTTGGAACTAGCACACTTCTGCCACATTCTATTGGCCACGCAAGTCACAAGACCGGCGCAGATTCAGAAGATGGAGAAAATGAACTCCCACGCAGCCACGTTTTTCAATCTACCCCAGGCTAGGAGAGACATACACAAGGTGATGAATAGGGCAGAAGTCAGAAATCAGGCCCACAGACCATTTGCTTGGTCTGAACAGTGTCTTATTTTTTTTTAACTTTAAACACAGACACCAGAGCGTTTCATGTAAGACTCAAGACTTTCCAGCTTCTTTGGGAAACTCTGGTCCGCCAACCCTGGGCCCACATTTCCACATGGCAGCAGAGTATTTGATAAGTGGTGTCTTCCTCCAAGAGATGGGGTGATGCATTCTGGTTTGTCACTGTCTTGCCTCTCCCTATTGATTCCTAAGCCTGCAGCTGAGCACCTGTTGCCTTTTAGAACTCTTTAGCGATTGTTCTGACAGTAGCACAAGAAGGAAAAGTCGGGCCGGCCCGGTGGCTCAGGTGGTTAGAGCTCCGTGCTCCTAACTCCGAAGGCTGCCGGTTTGATTCCCACATGGGCCAGTGGGCTCTCAACCACAAGGTTGCCAGTTCATCTCCTCGAGTTCTGCAAAGGACGGTGGGCTGCGCCCCCTGCACCTAGCAATGGTAACCGGCCCTGGAGCTGAGCTGCACCCTCGACAACTAAGACTGAAAGGACAACAACTTGAAGCTGAACGGCACCCTCCACACTAAGATTGAAGGAACAACAACTTGGCTTGAAAAAAAAAAAAAAGGCCTGGAAGTACACACTGTTCCCCAATAAAGTCCTGTTCCCCTCCCCCAATAAAATCTTTAAAAAAAAAAAAAAAGAAGGAAAAGTCAAACATCTCTCCTCCCTGCGCTCTATGAAAAGTGGAAAACATGAAAAACAAACTGAGAGGAGCCCATGTTTGTTTATTTACATTGTATATGGGATTTGTATTTGTAGAGAATCAGCCGTTGATTCTGTACACGCCTGCTTCCCTTTGGAACCTCTTAGGCCTTTCCAGCATTTTCAACCCTTCTGATGCAGAGTCGGGGGAGAGCAGCAGAGGAGTGCCCTGTAGAGAGCTGCCATGGACGCTGTGCCCTGAAGAACGGGAGGCTGGCAGCCTGGGTGAAGAGGCACAGCAGGGGCCGGCGTCCAGTAGTCAGAGGGCCCTTGTGGCGAGAGGGTGCCGTGTGAAGTGGCACAAAATCAAATCGGAGCAGTGGGTAAAAAACACTTAGCAGAGGTTCAGATGCTTTAGCACAAAGGCTGGGTTTCTCTCAAGGAAGTGGGGCAGCAGCAAAGGGTTGTAACAAGGCGGGATTTTCAAAAACGGAGAAAGCAGTTTGTGAAGAAGCGAGGCCAGGATTGGGGGCGGTATTTATAGAAGTTGAGGGGGATCGGCAGAGATCGCTGGTCAGACAGGAGGGTCTGTCTGTTGAGATTCCATGCCCCTGCTGCTGTCTGAAGGAAGCCTGGGTAGACAGGTCTCCAGGCACTCAGGTGGGCCCAGGGACTTCTGCTGTCACCTCTGTAGGGTAGAAAATTGGAGTGGCTCAGATCCAGGGAGAAGTGGTACCAGTGAGTTCTGGCCAACCCTGAAGCGACATGTCTGCAATATGGCAGTTCTCAGCCCTGGTTGCACATGAGGCTCACCTGCCTCCTATCCCTGGGTCCTTCCAGGCTAATCAAATTCAAACTTCTGGAGGGTAGGGTTGTATGAGTTTCCCATTGCCGCTGTGACAAATGACCATAAACGGAGTGGCTTAAAACAAATTACCTTACAGTTCTGGAGGTCAGACGTTCAACATGGGTTGCACTGGGCTAAAATCAAGGTGTGGCCCTGGCTGTCTTCCTTCTGGAGGCTCCAGAGAATCTGTTTCCCTGCCTTTTCCCGATTCTGGAGGCTGCCTGCATTCCTGGGCCTATGGCCCTGCGTCACTCCACTGCTTCTGTTATCACATCTTCTCTTTGACCTTCTTGCCTCCCTATTCTAAGGACCCTTGCGATGACATTGGACCCACCTGACAATCCAGGATGATCTCCCCATCTCAAGAACCTTAACTTACTCATATCTGCAAATGAGTATCTTTTGCCATGCTGGGTAACAGATTCACTGGTTCTGGGATTAGAACAAAGATCTATTTGGGAACCAGTGGGGACCATCATTCCATCTCCTGAGGGGTTAGGGCATCTCAAGGTGTTTTTTTGTTTTTTTCCCCTGCAGAGTGAGAATGCTGAAAACGCAGCTGGCTCTTCTGGCCAGCTGATACGGGGACCCATCAAAACTCAGGAAACTTTGTTAGGGTCAGTCCCACTGCATTGTGTCTGATGACACAAAGAGACAGCACAAAGACGAAAGGGCAGTTGTAGAAATAACAGGCCTCCGTATCAGACAGACCTGGGTCAACTTCCCAGCTCTGCTGTAGACCAGCCGTGTGACTCGGAGCAAGTGACTTGATGGCTTGCGCTTTTCTCATCGGCTAAGTGAGGGTCATCATGATCTCGTAGGAATGTTGGGAGGAGGACAACTGGCAGCTAAAGACACCCCACGGGGCCTAGGATGTTGTGTGTTAGGACGGGAGGAAAGACAGCTAAGGGGAGCTGACACCCCAGGTAGATGACACCCCCTCTGCCTCCTTCCTCCCTCCCTGCCTTACGGCTGCATTGGGGAAACAGCAGCTGGAGACTCTGGCTAGCCTGGAATTGTTAGTCAGTTTCCCCTTTCCTGGCCGTAGCTGATAAGTATATCCTGCTGGATAAAAATACATCCACCCTTACGGTAAGATACCCAGGCGGGGAATTCTCTCAGCACCCGACTCCAGCCTGGAGGAGCCTTGCCCTGCAAACTCTTTAGCAGGGGCTCTGGTTCTTCAGCAGTGCGAAGGGACTGCCGTGCTGTGCTCTGGACCAGGGAGGGGCTGTGACTGCCACGGGGAAGCAGCAGGCTGGGCTGGGCAGTAGTGAGTGTGCCAGACATGGCTCCCTTCAGCCCTCTTTATAACGAGCAGCACCGATGGAGCCGAGAGACAAAAGCCTAATGACCAGCACAAGGTCTTAACGTGTACCAGCCACAGTTCTTGACACCACATAGCAGCTCATTTAGTTCTCACGACCCCACGGCCGAGAAACTAGCCAAAGGCCAAGTTGGTGGTAGAGACTAGATTTGAATCCAGCAGTCTGGTGTTGCACTGGTAGGCGGGGTCCTCTTGAATCTAATTTAGAAAAGTAGTTCAAAAGGCTCCTTTCAATTTCCTGATAGTGTGGAGGTCTGCAGACCCTCCAGACCGCTGGCTGACACACACACAGGGGGCCGACACCGAGAGCCACCTCTGGGCACTCCTCAGACATGTGGCCCCCTCCAGCCTGAATCTCGCCGCCCCAGGGCCATCTACAGTACACACCCCACTCTGGATATGAAAATGGATTCTCCGTTTCCTCAGTTTTCCCAACCACACAACGTCCGGAGTGTTGGTGTTTTTTCTTATTTACTCCCTATGTTCTCTCTCTCCTTTTATTATTGAGATAAACGTCATACAACACAAACCATTTGTAGGTGTATAATTCAGTGGCACTTAGTCCATTCACAATGTTGTGCAAGCATCATTTCATCACCCCAAAGGAAACTCGTACCCATGAGCAGTCACTCCCCACTCCCTTTCCCCCCAGACCCTGGCAACCAAATATCTACTTTCTGTCTCTCTGGATTTGCCTGTTCTGGAGACTTCATGTAAATGTAATCTTATACTGTGTGGTCCTTTGTGGCTGGCTTCTTTCACTGAGCATGTTTTCAAGGTTCATCCATGTTGTAGCATGTGTCAGTGCTTCATTTTTTTCTATGAATGAATAATATTCTATTGTGTGGATAGACAGTATTTTGTGTATCCATTCATCCATTGATGAATATTTACAGGGCTGATTCCACCTCTTGGCTAATGTGAATAGTGATGCTATGAACGTTCGTGTATTTGTTTGAGTCCATTTTCATTTCTTTTGAGTATATGAGTATACACCTAGAAGTAGAATTGCTGGGTCATATGGTGACTGTTTAACTTGCTAAGGAACCACCAAACACTTTTCCACAGTGGCTGCACCATTTTACAGTCACCCCCACTAATGTATGGGGGTTCCAACTTCTCCACATTCTCAGCAACACTTATTTGTATTATTGTATTAGTTGTATTATTATTATTATATTATTATTATTATGTATTATTATTGTACTGTCATGTTGTTGTATTATTATATTATTGTAGCCATCCTGCAATGTTTATCCTTCACTTTGAAAGCACTGGTTTTTTAACACAATGATGAATTACTGCCTTCACCCTCCAGACAAGGAATCCAGTGATTCAGTCCCATTTCAGAGACCAGAAACGGAGGTGAGGTGCTGAGAGGACAGAGACTGCCGCGGTGTCCCGGTGGGTGAGTAGGCACATCCAGGACTCCTCAGTGCTGCTGGTGGGAGGCCTGGGTACTGCAGGGCGGAGCTTCAGACTCTGATGGCTCCGCCCACACACTTCTGCATCCAGCCATCTCAGACACTGGTTTCTAAGACTTTGTGAAAAGGAAGTGTTCCATAGCAAGCCTCCCACTCCCCAAAGATAAAAGGGCTTGCAGGCCTTACAACCTTCTTGCCATGGAAAGTAGAAAAAAATACATAACCAACTTCCAAACCTCCCTTATGCCCTGCTGTATGACTGAATATCAATATCCCGTTTCTTCTTTCCGTGCGATTCCAGCAGACTTGCCTCATGTAACTTGGACCTTACTGGTAGACACTCTGAGCTCTTTGCCTCTTGCCTTCCGTGGGGATCTGCCTTTGACATTGTTTTAGTACCACTGTCTTTGTAGGTTTACAGTCTCTGAGCATCGTAGCAAGAGGAAATGATAAAGAATTCCATTTTCCACAGACGGAATTCTATAACATATAACTACACCCTTGACAACACGGTCCACTATTGCTCTTAAGTCTAATTTTTTTCTCTCTTCCAAGGAAAGGAAATTCGAAACTATCTTGGGGGGAAGATAACGTGGAGACTTACTCCAGTAGGGGGTGGGAGACCCCAAGGCAATGACTGTGGGCTGTGGCTGCCAAGGAGTTTATCAGATACCACGAGCCAGGATCCAGGGGGCTGACACCCATACTGTTCAAGCTGTGGCATAAGAAAAGACAATATTCCATTCATAAATTAAGTCAAGCTGTACTGATGATGCTCAGTTAGCAGAAACCTCTGTAAAAATTAGAACCAATCAGAATGCCTTCCCCATCAAATTGTTTTATTAGGTTAAACAGCTTAAAGACAATTCATTTTGTTCAGTACCCTTCTAGAAAATATTTCAAGTTTTAAATGAACTTTCTAATACATAAAACAAAATTACTTTACCATACACAAATTTCAGATCAAAATACAACACTCTGTCTGTTTTCTTACAGTTATAAAATCCAGTCAATACAAACTACATACAAAAGATAAAACACTTTCACTGATCCTTGGTACAGGAGAACAGCACAACTGCAATGTGTTCCCAAAGCACAGGGCCTGTGCTCATGAGAAGGGATGGACCCCGCAGGAACCCCACAATAAACGGAAGTAGGAGAACAAAGTGCATGCTACTTGATTTAAGGAAGTTAACATGTCCTTTTGCATCAGGCTTACTTGTAAACCATAAAGCAACTTTGTAAGAAAGTTCAAAATTACTAATTCAAAATACTTCGACTTTGCTACATTTCATATCAGCAAAGAAATAGAAAATTACTCCACAGAACAAATACATTTGGACCACAGGATGTTTCAGACATGACATTTCAGTGTAATCACATTAGCACAATTTCTCTACTACACTACTGAATTTGGGGAGTACAATTTTATAAGTTGCAACTTCCTGGTACTTCAAATATTTTGAATTCTCTGTATAATACAGTCTTTCATTTAGCTTAAGTATTTTTCATTGCAAATCCCTGTTTTTCAGTAGTAGGTGTTTCTTTAATGACCAGGATACCTTATCATACACAATACAACCTAATCTAAATACACGCCTAAATAGACTTTTTCAACTTGGAATCTTCCTAGATAATAAAAGCTGCAGGATTGAAGTTAAAAACCATTCTGTATGCACCATGTCAGAAAATGCAGATATGTTCATTAGACAAAGATTTGTGTTTAACAGGGTGAATTTTGATATGGTATTTTGGGAATCTGGTATTTATGTGATATTTATAGAATTTTCCTTATGGTATTAAAAGCAACAAAATGACAAATCAAGAGTGTGCTGAAAACCGATTCTTGACAGGTTGGCTGTCACGTATTTGGTGACTGTACCACACAGGCACCAGCCAATAGGAGTGACGCTGGCCATTCTGCTGGCCCAGGCCCAGGGTGAAGATCGGCCCTGAGTTTGGGAGTCAAACTGAATGTACAACCCTGTTTTAAGGGATTCCCTTGACAGTTTTCTCTCATAGCAGAAGACATGTCAGTGCTAGAAAACAAATGGATCTACACGTTTATGAGTTATGGATGGACCTCATTTACAGACAGATACAAATATCTTTGTCACCAGGATCATGCAGTGATAAAAATGAAGTCTGCCAGAGCCTGCCTGAGGTGCTTCTGCGATACAGCTTCTGATGAGGATGGAGCGAATGGGTAGAGAGGTGCTTTTGTTACATTGGCTGATCATACCCAGGTCTATTAATATGTATTGCAGAATTGGCTGCAGTGGGTGTTCAGCATTTCTGAAGCCATGATTATTTTTTTTATGATTGTCACAATTCCCAAATGGTATGATTCAAAACAAAATAAGAATCACTATGTCACTGGTGGCTTGAAGGTGAGGCCCCAAACAAAAGCTGTGTTACAAATGAGTCAAAATGAAAAGATCCCATGGGCAAAAAAAGCCACTGATCAGTTATTAAGCAAGTTTTGCTAAATAGCCTGTGCTTTTCTCAACTAAAGGCCACTTGACACATTTCCCACCATAAAATTATCTACTCCATGGATTTTGGGTGATCTCTGTTTTCATGCAGAACTTGAATTTTGAGGTCCCGCATAGGAAGATGCTATATAAACCCACATAAATGGAAGGTTTGTGTTTAAGCTGATGATATCCCTTTGCCCCATGTACTAGAGCCTACATATTTTCCTTTTTTTTAACAAAGCCTAAGAGTCAAATTCAATGAGCATATGCTAGATTAATAATAATGAATTTATTTTCTGAAGCAAAAATTCCTTTTGAAAAAAATAAGAAAAGGTCTCCCTTATTGTAAACAGCAATTCTAATTTCTTAGTTGATACACAGTTTGGAGTGCAGTGTGTTTCAGTCAGAGCTAAAGCGAGAAGGACACAATGGCCCGACTGCTCTAATGCACACACGCCAGCAGGAATGGCGCGGAGTACAGCCCACATGGCGCGGCCCGGGCAGGTCTGCAGGCGGCCATGGCTGAGCTCGCTTATGCCAGTTTCTAGGAGCTGCCCAGACCGTGAGCGCGTCCCTCGGACACTCTGGGGCCTGCACAGTGCCTCTCGGCTGGTGCTGAGGTAGTACGCGTGGCACCTGAGCCCCTCTCCTGGCTCAGAGGAGCCTTGGGGTCCTTCCCAGGTTGGTGTGGAAGGTGGGACTGACCTGGGCCTAGGGAGGCTGTTCTAGTCTAAGGAGCTTAAGGAGCCACAGAGCTATAGTTGGCGATGTCTCAGATGGAGAGAGGCTCTGGCCCCCGTTCTATCCTGGGAAGGGCAGAGCAGTGCAGACTTGGGAAGCTACCTGGGGCCTGGGTCACAGGTCTGGCTCTCTTGCAGCCAGGGAGTGCTGGCTGCGGAAAGTGCTACTCACGAGCCCAGGTCAGGGGCTCCCAGAAGACCTTTTCAACAAATACTTTTAAGTTAATGGCCTAGGGAACTAGAACGCTCTTTCTTTGTGTTGTTTTGTTTTTTGAATACATAATTCAAACAGTTATAAAACCAGGCTTGGAGAGGTATGGGATGAGAAACAGAAGGCAAGATGGGAATGCGATTGCCAAGAAAAATGTATAAAAAAGAGTACTCTTAACATGACCAAAGTAACGTCTTCCACTTTATAACTAAAGTGCCTAAACTGGCACAGAAAGAAGTGCCAGCTGCGGGAAGGGCCTATTTTCTCAGAGAGATTCTACTTAGCAGTACCTTGGAGTAGCCACGATAGGACATAGGGAGGAAAAACAAGACTGGTTCAAACAAAAGGTTATCAGTAAGTGAAGATGACTTAGGAAATGGGGAGAAAATACACACACACAAGTAAGAAAAACACAGATGCTCCCCCCCCCCAAGGACCGGGGTGCGTGTCCAGCTTACGCTTGTTTCCTGTTTCGGGACAGATCTTTCGTAAGGCAGGTGGGGTCAGGAAAAGACACACAGCCGTGGCGCCCTCCCTTTCCCTCCCTAACTGAGGGCAGATTGGGGTGTGTCTTCACAGAAGAGGGAGAGACAAACCATGAGGAATCAGGTCCTGTAGAGATCCCTCTCCAAGGACAGAATACAACTGTTACTCATCAGCTTCCTTAAATCTGAGGAGGTACTAAGAGATTTAAAACAAAAAGCAAGGATCACTGTGCTAGTTAACAATGTGGTTTCAAGGGAAATCTCTAGAAATATATTTCTGAAAGTTCTGCTGAAGATGGTTGTAGCTGTTGGCCACGGGCCACAATCAAGAGACCGTGAACTGTGGTGGGCAGAGAAGAAAGGAAGGGAGGAAAGAACAGGGGACAGAATATAGGTTAAAAGGAACAAATACTCTCCTCCTCAAAAACAATGTAAATGTTCAAGTATGGAATCATATTTTTTCTTTTTTACTAAACTGTTCTCAGACGCTCTCGTTTGCAAGGAGCTTTAGGACCCTAACCAATACCCTGCCACAATGCAAGGATTCTCTCACACTCAGTCAGAGCTGTAAGGACTCACCCTTGGGAGCGCTTTTAGAGATGAGCCCTCAAGGCCACAGAAGGCATCCATTGGATCACGAGGCAATTCTATCTGAAAGTTCTAAAACTGACAGAAAAATTCGGTCTCTCCAGTTTCTGCCTGTTGGACTGAGCTAGGCACTCTGGACTAAGCTCATGTGCTCATTTTAAAGACTTCCTTACAGGCCAGAGCCTCATGCCGTCAGAGGTTCCTGTTACAGCTTCAAGAGTGCCTGTCACTCTGGCTGTCATCCTTTGGGTGGCCTCCTGACTTGCTCAGGTCTCTCAAACTGTGGTGCCTGGAACGGGCAGCTTAATGCAGTGGTCCAGAGGCCTAGCAATACAGCTCATGCACGGATGGAAGTAGCAGGACAGACTTCCTTTTCTAGCGAGCAGCCCTCCACACAGACACGTGCTGGTATTTTTTTAAACAGTTGGCTTATGTTTAAATTATCAATGACTCCCTGCCCCTTTTCTTTTTCAATTAGGAACTATCTTTCCTGAACCTAGAGAGACTTTATATTTAGTCATTTTATTCGACTGTAAAGAGCACTGCAGACCCTGATACCCAACACTTAATCCCTTTTTACTGCCTTTTATTTTTTTATACAAGTGACTAATAAAAATGTTGAAATCGGACACTGTTAGAGTACCTCAGTCCATGTCCACAAGGATCCATTCTTATCAACACAGTCTTCGTGTGGATATTCAGTCTATTTCTCAGCCCTTTCAACCCTATTTCTACTTCCTTTTCTCATTCACAAAGATATCAAGAATGACTTTATCAAATGTCTTATTGAAATCAAGATAAGCTGGGCACATCATATACTGATGAATCTACCAGTCCCATAACCTGAACTGGAAAGGAAGTGGTATTATAAAAAAATTAAGTAGCTCCCTTTTGTATCACTTTGTTAAATAACCCTTCTTTATTTGAAGGTACGAAAGTTCTACACACACACACACACACACACACACACACACACACACGAGGACTGGTCACACAAATTTTGTTTCTTGGCTTGTTTCTAAGTTTCACATCACACCACATCCAAGTTAAGAAAGCACAGTTTAGGTCTACTGATCTCAAACAGGGGTCTAGAAAATATCCTGTTTATCTGACCAGTACTATAGTCTATTACTTTTGAGAATTTGGGGAAAAAAGAAAAAAGTAACTCTGGTAAAGAGTTTTAAGTACTACTAGAGGACTTCATTAGGCAAATTCTGAATTGAGGGTTATTCGTAACAACTCTAAATATTCTAAACGCGTATTTGGGATGTTTCAGCTATACAGAATCAAATTTAAATATTAGGGAAGTAGAAGGAGAGTGGTGGCATGGGTCCAGAAAGTAATCCCATTTACACAAACATACATTTACTTGTCTATCATGTGGCAGCAGACATGAGAATGAAGAAAGCACTAAGGCCGGGGATATTGAGTGCGGCGCAGCCCCTGCCCCCCAGTAGCTGACATAACCAGTGACTAGAGGCTGAGACGATTGGCAATTGACAGCCCGGGTCATAAGCAGCACCACCATTTGTGTGCTAGGCACCAACCAGCCCGAGCTCTCACCTGTATCACTTCACTGAATCCTCACAGCGCTAAGAGGTGAATGAATACTTGTTATCCCACTTCCGCAGGTGGAAACCCAGCTTCAGGGTTAAAGGGCTTCCGAAGGTCACAAAACCGTCAGCGGTGGAAATCTTCACACCCACATGCGCCTGGCACAGGCCCACACATGTTCATAACCACTAGGTTTGCTCGGGGAAGGACATCAAATGTTTACAGATGTTTTCCTCAAAATAATTAAAATACGGTTTGGGACTTTAAAGAGGTAGGCCTGGGTTCTCTTGGAAACCACTTAAGGAAATGTTTCAGGGCCTGCTGCCAAACCCACATGGTGCTGACCTGCTGCCATCTGAGGAGAAACTTTGCCATTCTACTGTCAGGAGCAAGTCCTTGCAAAAGCCCTCTAAAAAGCACACGTAGGAAAACTAAATCTGATGAACGCATAAACACGGTTACGTTTTTAGGTTTTACTGGGTACGTACGTAAGTTATTCCTAGTAGGCTAGGTTTTTAGGAATGGGTGTGATGACTCTTCTGGGTACTAGGGATAGTGAGTAATTCTATAAGAAATCACTGGAAGGGAAGGTCTGTCTACAAGAACTGATGGGCTTCACAGCTCCCCTCAACTTACAGGACAGGTAAGCTGTGTAGGCAGAGCCCAACATGTGCCATGTGGGGAAGGTACATACAGGAAATGAGCAAGGTGGAGCATTCCACTGACAGTCAGAACAAACCTGATTACTCACGATTTTAAGTATAATGCAACTCTAGGGTGTTCAGCCAACCTCAATCCTGCACTTAGGAAACATTTCCAGGGTTTCACTTTAAAATCCCAAGTCATCAGAACTAAAAGAAAAGAAGAATCTAGTAATGAGCCTATATTTTCATCAAAACGAAAGATTCTTGGGCAACAAATTCATGAAAATACACTTAATAGATCCTTAAAGTGTTCACGATAGCACCTTATAGAAAATCAAAAATAGTATCCCCAAGCATCTAAATTACTAACACTGGGTCAAACTACAGAGAGACAAATTTCCTGTCTGATCCCAACAAGGATGGAAATTACGCTTTCTGTTTTACACAGCAGTGGTGTTTAAATATACTACTTTTCTACGTTATGAAAACATAGTCTTTTAAAGACTCTTTAAAGTTCAAGTTGAGTTTCAAGTAATCACTTTGCAGCAGCTCTAGGAGAATTATTGTTCCTCCTGATTAAAAGTGCCTATTTAAAAAAAAAAAAAAAAAGGAAAATATGCCTTAGAGAATTGTATTCCTCAAGGCCGCTTACTGCTTGCTTCCAGGCTTTTGTTAAAGGACAGAATGTGTTGAATTCTTCTAAATTGGCAGGGGATCAAGCACAACACTACATAATGAGGTAGCTGAGAACAGAGTTTTTCCTATAAACACAGAGAACAAGGGAATAAGTGCATGTAGTTCTCATCCAATTAAACAGGAAACATAATAAAGCAAGTTACGTATAGTCATATTTAAACTAAGTTCACTGGTTTAACTTGAAAAAATATAACCCAAGGGTTCGAAGGTACAGTTTACTTGTAATTGATGAGTAAGAACAATAAGAATAAGGTACTTAAAAACCTATGATTTGTACTGAAATGCTAAAAAGAAAGTTCTAGTAAATATAATTCACCAACCAGAAAACAAGATGAACCTACGAGGACTTGGGGGTCTGAATTACTTGAAGTGAGTGTTTATTTACACGGGTCCTATTGACTGGCTCATCTTCTCCCGTTTCATCTTATGCAGTATGTGCCAGACTCTGTGGGCTGCCATCCTCCTCCTACTCATACCTTGTCTAATTCACATTAGTGATTTAAGAATTTACAACTTTTATGGGCCATGAGGACATTAATATCAAAATTATAATTAGCCCAGATTTCAGCTGAGTAGCAATTTAAAGATTAGTTTTTAATCTCAAAATAAAAAAGAGAAGGCAACAGACATTTCTCACTAGATAATTATGTAACGTTGCTGTAGATATTTAATTATCTAAGATTCTGTTATTAGATATTTGAAAGGGAAGGAGTTTAAAAATGCAATCACTTAGAGAACTTCAATGATAGAACTGAAAAAGAAAAACTTTCCTCAACTGTATATATCGGACCACACAATATAGTCATAACTGAGCTCTTCAGATGTCACATACACGGAACTTTTGCAATGAGACAAAGTTGATATGTTTAAAATGAAAATAACAACAGACTTCCTTCTGAAAAATACACGAGCAATTTTAAAAGTTATCAGCTGACTTGCCAACAGCAACAACAAAAAAGTAGAAAAAAATCTATAGTTCAATACTCACTATTAAGACTTCACTGCCAGCAGGCAGGACAAACTCTTAAGCTAAGTTCATGGTTTTCTCCAATATGGGCAAAGGGGTCATTCCTCACCTTTATACCATAAATTTCTATAATTTCTGAACCAGCTGTAAAGACTACTCCAGGGATTATTAAAAAGCTAGCAAAATACTTACCATTCTAAGACACAATTTCTTTCCCCTACTGATTACATGTGGCAAGAAAGGGAAGTATTAGGTTGGTGCAAAAGCAACTGCGGTTTTTCTAATTGTTTTAACCTTTTAAACCGCAATTCCTTTTGCACCAACCTAATATAAATGAAGCTTTAGCCCTTTAAAATAAAAACAGCTTCTTTCAAAAACAAATACTTACTACTCCTGTTCTTACAACTGTAGTAAATTCTGAAATGTCCTATAGTTAACTGACAAAGAAAACCAAAGATCTTTCAGCTTATGTCTGCACAACTTGCAAAAAAATGTTTGGGGGTTTAAGTTATACCTCAAATGACTGATATGAATATAAAACTCCTTGTATGCCTAGGAAATAAAGTGATAGTCTAACAGGCTGAACGGTGAAGTGATAATCCAAACGCCTGATTTCTGCTTTTGGCTTCCACCCCCATCTGCAGTGGGGAATGAATCTGCATCTCCCGGGCCTCAGATTGCTGTCTGTCTCGTGGAGAGCGCTGCACCATCACAGAGATGTGAGGATCAAAGCAGTACGTTCTGGAAAAGATTTTGAGCCCCATATAAAAAGCGATAAATAAAACCCACCAGTAAAGGTGATAAACGTCAGTAGGTGTGCTAAGCACAGGGTCTCAACAATCCTACAGGACATATGGGGACCACAGAGTTGTGTGTCACCTATGTCAGGCACTTGCATCTCTCATTCTGTGCTCATTTCCCACTGTTATGAGGCCGGCCTATTTGTGTACAAAGTCTCTCATTTAAAAGCCAGCAAAATGAGTCACTCCCAGAGAGTACTTTTCAGTCCCGTGAAGAACGTCACCTGGATCACAAGCACACTATATTCATTGGTCAAACATTTATTGACTGCTTACTGTGTGCTAAGCACTGAGATCAGCGAACGACTAAGGTGGGTCCCCTGCCCACAAGGAGTTTACAACCTAGGAGGAGGGCAGTGTTACATCTGCCTCACTGTTAAGCTCCCCAGAAATCCAAGCAGAATTCTTAGTAGGCACTCAATAAACATTTGTTGATTAAACCCAGGGCAGGCTTTTCTGCACCAGAGTCTCCTCTCTCACCGACTACCCCAGGGCTCACAGGGCCAAGGAGCAGCCACTGAAGGGTAGCTTCCCTGCTGCCTTCCACCGGGTGCTTTTTAAGGGGATTTCAGCACTTTTTAAATCGATGCAGTGAAAGTGCCACCTCATTCTTCCCCAGATAATCAAATGTCTTCATCTGACCACGGAGGCCTCCTCTTAAATAAAGAAAGCCAACATTCTGGAAGGTAATACAGCAGTGGTGGTTTTAGCGCTCCTTGGAAAACATTTTGGGATCCCTAGTTTGGTATACTGAAGTAGGAACCAAATGGAACGCCAATGGACCAAGGCAGCTAACACATTTCTCTAAAGACCTCACTTACAGCCATGAGTAACTGAGGTGCCACAGTGAAGACTGCCTTATCTTTACCATGTCAATATAAAGAATGTATTTCCTGCACATTGCCTCGGGAACCCCCTCCCCACTTACAAAGGATAAAAAAGGCACTTCTAAAGCACCACTGAAGAAAGTGCCATCATTAAAGCGGTAGTGCAATATAATAGAACCCTTCAATACAAACAACAGTGTCCAACACCCCCAAATGTTCTTTTTTGGTTGCTACAGTTTGAAAAAAGCCTACTGTTAGCTATCAACTCCTCACAGCAATGAAATCATGAATTAATGAAATAAACAATGAATTTAGAAGTTTCTTAGGCCAAATCTTTACAGCATACCAACTACTAGTTGGTAAACGTTGTTCCTAATCCCACTCCAAAAAAGAAATGCAAACACCAAGTAAAACTTACTATAAACTATGAATATATCAATATTTACACTCAACATGAGTTTAACACAGTAGTATAAACTGAAGGGCCACAGGCTCAAGAATTTATCTGAAGCACCAGGAGACAGTAATATATGTAGTTTGGAACTACAATTCAAAAAGTAAACATATACAGACAGATTTACCAAGTCAAGTAAAACTAACTCTCTGTCTCTCTCCTTCTTTCTCTCATCTCTCGCTTTTTCCTCTCACAGAATATAAGCATGATCACGAAAGAACAAAAAACTTCATTTTAAACACTTAAATCTTTGAAAAATCTACAGTTGGATGTGTTAAACAGAGAAACAAACAACCCTACTTTAGACTGTAGCGTAGGAGAGATTCTTTAATTATTCATTTACTCTAACCTGAGACAACTTTCCTTCTGTTGGTGGGATAAGGAAAATAAATTGCACTTCCCCAAAAGATATTATATTAAAAATTTTAAGATCTATCCTCAGCGGCCAATTCCAACATACACCTGATAAAAGTGCCTTATGGAAAAAGAAGTATCAAAAATTCATCAAGAAAAGATGTTTCAAGGCATAAGTGGAATGTTAAAACACAAACCTGCATGAAATGACTTAAAATTTATTTCACAATACTGAAATAACTGCAATTTACAAAAAAGGTCACAATTAATTTTGGAACATAATAAAATTAAATACATCCCTACACTTCAACATAATATTTTTATATTTATATATAGTAAAATAACAGTTTGGCACTTAGTAGCTTTTGTTGGTTATTGCATCCCATATTATATGGCAAATTTTTAAAAAATTCCCTAATTTCTGCAGCTACTGTGTCAATAAACTTAATTTAAAACAAAAAACCAAAAAACAAAATAAAAACACTACTTTCTAAAATGAATTGATCAAGTCATACAGGCACTGATAATATTGCAGTAGGGACCCATTCACTCCTAAACAAAAAATTGTCTCCTTGGAAAGGCCTGGCATAGACTGGGAAGAATTTTAAACTTCAATTTAAAAAAAAAAAAAAAAAAAAAAAAAAAAAAGAGCGAATCGCTGATTGTCATGGCTTTAATAAGACATTAGTTACTACTTGAAGTACTTCAATTGCAGCTTCTGAATGCCGAGGTTGTGTTCTGCACAAGGTATTTTACCAAAGAAAATTCACTTTTTCAGCAATTTGTTTTCTCATGTCTAATTATAAAAAGAAAGTTTTCTTTCTTTGCAATGGCCATGTAGCTTGCTTTGATTTAAAAGATAGCCAAAATGTCATTGGGAAAGTGTGCAGATAACAGCTGACTGGTACAAGATACAAAAAAAAAAAGAAAGAAAAAAAAGAGGGCATCATGATTTACAAATCGAATTTGATTGTGTTACATGAATGTGTGGCAAGTCTGACCTAGCATCTCTGATAGAGAAGATAAAAACCTCAGACCTCTGTTACCAAACTCTTCTGCCAGAATGGAGAGCGAATGTACCACACATAACATTCTTTAGAAACCCCACGGGTAAGGCTCCTTTCAGCAACTTTTATAGCATTGTGTAGACTTCTGATGGGTGTAAAAAAGAAAAACCAAACAAAACACTGCTCACCCCTTTTTCTGTTCATGGTGGGAAAACATAAGCGACATTTCATATGCATGTTAATAGCATATAAACATTCCATATAGCAAGTTTCTAGAAGAAATTCCTGGTCTCAAATTTACAACCAAAGGATACATTTATACATTAATAATTAAGACAAAATGCTGCTTCTTAGAGCCATATTCTAAGAGGAAAAAAAGCTGTAGAAAATAATTAAAAATGAAGACTTCTATATTAAATTGATTAGAAATCTGATATTGCATAAAATTCAAATTATGAAGCAATCAAGCACTTTGAAGTCCCTAATTTTACACTGAGATAGTATAATTTGAATGGAAAACAAAATATCTTACAAGATAAATGCTACTAATGACAGATGTTTTTCCCCCAATGGTTACTGGAATAGAGTGGGTTGGCATGGAAGTGAAAGATAGGAAAGGAAAAGATTAATTTGCTGTACTATGAACAGAATAAAATTAAGCTGAGGTAGTTTATTCTACCAGCCAAACTTTACTTGTAACGTAATTTGTCTAAACTCTTACTAGTGAACGGCATTGAGAAAATTCTACTACAAAGACTAGATTCTTAACATGTTTGCATTCTAAGACAAGTTTTCAAATCCTAAACAGTAGTAAACAAGACTTTGTGTGCTTTCAGATTATTTAAAAAAGTTTTTGATCCCTTTGTATTTTATCTGGACTTTTTTTGTTTGTTTGTTTAAGTCACTGCAGACCTTTATTATTTGCCTGACTCAGGTCTTTCTTTTATAAAATCTCCTACTTGCTAATATCCTCATATTTATAAAATGGTGTTGATTAATTGCAAAGGAAGAGTGGCACTGCATGAGATCCTTCACAACTCCAAGAGTACTACTCCAGAAATTACGGCATGACGTACCTTAATCTAAATTAACGTAGAAGTTAGCAACTTCCTTTAAATTCACATGAGGGCTGCAACCTGACTCATGAATTTGTTCAGTCTTTACTAAGATAGAATGTCATCAAAGAGAAATTTTATCTTAGTTTCATCATAATACAGTTTAAAAAAGATTCTCAGCACAAAGTATTAGGAGTAACTGGAGAGACTAGCTGGCATACAGTCCAATCTAACGTTTTAGGCACAAACCTTAATTTTTGGGCAGGGTTAGGCATATGTCCTCCCAAGTGCAGTAGAAAAGCAGTCTTGGTATGTTCGGATATGTTGATTTGCATATATGGATTTTTGTTTGTTTACCAAAGCCAGGTACACAGCAGTCAGATACGAGTTCCCTTCAGGGAAAATGCACCTTAGTATTTTAACTTCAGTATTTTACATTATACCGATTCCCACTTCCCTTTTCCTTTTGACATTCACTAGCCTCCATTTGTCTATAGACACTAACTGGAGGACTGATTCCTCCTAGGTAGTTTTTCAACAGTTACGTGCTCTCCCAAACAAGAGCCGAAGCTCAGGCTTCTAAGCCTTAGAAAGCCACTAGAGTTACCATACGAAGCCTGGCACGCAGAGCAAGATTCGCTGCCATCTCTGTTCCCCTCACGCAAAGCCATGTCATGGTGCACTTGGTCAGGAGCTCTGCTTCTAGTCTGCTTCCTCTTCAAGGTGAATGAACACGGATACGGAATAAGCCTTGCTGAAGCTGCAGGCGGAAAAGCTTGCAATTTGCAATACGTAAGGCTGCACACCCGGTGCGGCGAAGGTCGGATGGAAGGAGTGGTTTAGTGTGGTGCCAGGTGCCCGTGCTTCTTTTAAACTCACGCACGTAATCGTAATTGGTACCTAAACCATGAGAATAAGCAATGGTGAGACAACATGCCTCCGAACCACTAGGAAACAGTTCTGACAAAATCACCGTAACATTCTTACCTGTATCGAGGTCTCCGATAACATAAATACTGGCTCCTATGGGTACAGCTCCATAAACAAAAGATGAACTGGCGGGGATGCATAAATTCTGGTCGTTAAGGTAGATCCATCTGAAAACAAACAGACCAAACCTTGGTGAGCCTCCAACAGAACTGGGCCCTGAGCCAGGAGATCCCACTCCCACATTCTACTTCTGGGTAACCACTGATTACTGTCACGATTGGTATGAGTTTTGTCTGTTCTAGAATGCCATATATATATTGAATCACAAACAGTGTGCACTTTTCAATTTGTTCCTTTTGCTCAGCACAACGTTTCTGAGGTTTATCCATGTTGCCACCTGCATCAATAATTTGTTTCTTTTTATTTCGTAGTAGTATTCCATTATATGGATATACCAGGGTTTACTTATCCATTCACCTGCTCATGCTCAGTTGGGTAGCACTCAGTTTTGGCTATTGTAATAAAGCTGTTTTGGACATTAGAGTGCAAATCTTTTTTGTAAAGTTATGTTATAGACTTGTTTGGTTATATGATTAATGGTATCTTTCACTTGATAAGAAAATGCCTCGCTGTGTTCCAAAGTACTGTGCTGTTTTGCATCCCATTTAGCAATGTCTAAGAATTCCAACTGCTTGGCATTAGTGCCAGCTCTTGCTACTGTCAAACTTTTCCCTTTTATCCATATTAGCGCTCTGAAGACTAATGATGTGGAACATCTCTGCATGTGCTTATTGGCCATTTTATAATACATATCTTCATTTGTGAAATGTCTGTTCAAAGATTTGATCATTTTTAAAATTGGGTTTTCCCTCTCCTTACTGCATTTTAAGATTCTTTATAGTTGTAGATACAAGTCCTTTGTTAGATACATGTATCATGAATATTTTTCTCAGCATGTAGATTGTCTTTTCATTTTTCTAAGGGAGCCTTTTGAAGGACAGATGTTTTTCATTTTGATGAATTCCAATTTACCCTTTTTTCCTTTTACAGTTCATGTTTTCTGCATCCTTCTAGGAAATCTTTACCTATAATACTCCAAGGTTGCAAAGATTTTCCTTCTATGCTCTTTTCTGGAAATTTCATGGTTTCAGCTCTTACATTTAGGTTTTATGATACATTTCAGGTTAATTTTTGTGTATGGTAGGAGGTAAGAGTCAAAGTTCTTTTTTCCCCCATACATATATCTAGTTGTTCCAGCATCATTTGCTGAAAAGACGTTTCTTTCCCCCACTAAATTGCCTTGGCACTTCTGTTGAAAATCAATTTAATAAGCACTAAAAGGATCCAATGCTCCATGAAGAAGTGGTGGATTCCACAGCTGAGACAGAAAATACAGGATTAGCCTGGAGCGTCTTGTACTGCCAGATAGGAAGTGCTTAAAAAAGGATGGGCATGTCTAAAGGACACAGGAGCCGATATGAAGTAGCTCCCAATGACCAAAGCTGGGAAAAATTGAGCAACAAAATAATGATAGTATTAGATTTATAACTCATAGAATAAAATAAACATCCAGTAGTCCATACTAATATAAATAAATAATTGCATACATTTACAAAAAAATAGGGAGAAGGGACAGGTTTTCTTTTCAGAATTCCAGTCAACAAATGTAGAAGGAATGAGGGAAATAGAAAAGTCACCATTAGGCAAACATCATAGAAACAGCTCCTGGAGGCTGGTCCCCCTATGGGTGTTTAATTACTGGTGAAAGTGTGACAAGAAACAGTATGCATGCATATTCGCAAATTCTCTCTTCCACGATATTTATTAATTACAGAGGGAAAAACAGTAACTGTATGGTGGAGAAACCCAACAGACACCATTTTAACAGGGTAATCAAGATCAGCATCACAGGAAAAGGACATGTTGACATCATGTCCTACCCGACGTGCAGAGAAGGGTACAACATGACCTCTGTGGTATTCCTGCCCCAAATACTCAATCACAGCCTAATAAGAAAAAATCATTAGACAAACCTAAATTAAGAGAGCCTATGAAAAACTGATGAATAATCTTTAAGAGAATTATGAAAGACTGAGGAACGTCACAGATGAAAGGAGACTGAAAAACATTACAACAACCGAGTACAATGTTGGATCCTGGATTGGAGCCTGAAGCAGTGAAAAAGATACTGGCAGACGAGCTGGTGAAATCCAAATAAAGTCTGTAGTTTACTTAATAATATTGTACCAGCGTAAATATTTCGGTTTTGATATCTGTACTATAGTTATATGTAAGATGTTAACATGAGGGGAAGCTGGGTGAACGGTTTATGGGAACTCTATTTTTGCAACTTTTCTACAAGTCTAAAATTATTCCAAAATACACCTGAAACTAATAAATAAATAAATAAATAAATAAATAAATAAATAAATAAAATAAAATAAAATAATTCCAAAATAAAAGTTTTATTTTTTTTTTGCTTAAAAACAAACAAAGAAACTAGACTCTGCTGTGTAATGATGTTCACTCACGGTAATTTCACCAATTTCCCTTTAATACCTAAAGGCATAACCCCGTCATAGTAGACCTCAGTTAGACCTCAGGGATGGATCTACACCCTTAAGAACTCCCAAAGTCCAGGCCGACACTCATGGGAACATACAGGTGTATGGGCATTGCTCCTGGTATCTCCAACTCTAGGCTATGAAGTGTCCTAAGCCACTGACATAGGTCCAGAGTGTCTCGATGCTAAACACAAGGCAAAATTATTTCACTAACAACAGCACTTTTATTTCAATGAACACTCTTCCCATATTGTTATAAAGTAGTAGTTTCCATATTTTGAATTCCAAGAAACATGGAAGCAAAATGATTCGTCCAAATTGCTATAACAACTCAGCAGCAAAGCTAATATAAGCCACCCTATTTCTAAATACCTTCATCTAACATTGATTCACGTAACATCCTAATGTTGACTGGTACTCAGCAGTTTGGGACTGGGAATACAGGCTGGCCCCTGCCTCCAAAACGCCTCTAATTAATAGGAAAAGCGA
Organism: Rhinolophus hipposideros; assembly: GCF_964194185.1. Taxonomy (NCBI): domain Eukaryota; kingdom Metazoa; phylum Chordata; class Mammalia; order Chiroptera; family Rhinolophidae; genus Rhinolophus; species Rhinolophus hipposideros. The sequence continues at coordinate 27,420,525 of NC_138067.1, read as the reverse complement.
AAAATCCAAGAGCTTTCATGGAAAAGTAAAAACGAGGTCCTGAACGGGCCTTTGAAAGAAAACGAATAAAAACTATTAATACAATTAACTGACTTACTCACATGTTATGTCGTCAGGGCTAAATGTCAATAACTAAACCCCGACATCTAAATTCTTCCCAGGCTCTGAATGAAACAAGCTGATGAGAAGCCTTATGCCTTGCCTGCAGCTGAGCTGCACCTGTCAGACCACCCCCAGTAGAGACGCACACACCTCTCTGGGAAGCCCATTAACAGGCCCATGGGTGTGTTCACCGTGGTAACTGGCACTTCTAAATCAGGGCATTTCTGACTAGACTGTCTCCTGAAAATGCGCATCAGAAAACAATGATATTTTGAAATACTTTTGTAGAGTTGAGAATTTAACATAAGTCCTCCCTGAACTAATGAAACAAAGCTGAAGAAACTGGTCTACTTGTATGTGGATGGTCTAACCAAATCTGGTCCCAAGCAGGTCAATGAGTCAGAGTTCCTGGGTTTCAACAAAACCATCCTAGGTGACTTTATAAAGTGCTGGGGCTTCAAATTAAGTAAAGCTAACATGAAAACCTAATTGGATCGTGTATATAGCTGCTGCTTATAAAATAGTTATAAAAGGCATGTGGTTTTGCATTTCTTTCTCTATCATTTATCACCTTGTTGACCTTGGACAATTTAGCTAACCCAGTCTCCGTTTCATTGTCTGTAACGTGGGGACACCAGACACCATCACCATCCTCAAATGACTGTCATGAGGATAAAATGAACTCGCCAACATAAAGCACTTCGCATGGTGTCCAGTACATGGCAAACATCAGTAAGTGGTAATGATTTTTGTAACAGACAGAACATTATTATGCCTTTATTCACAAGGTTTTCAAACATGGGCTTCTCAGGACTTCGAGGCTACAATGATACATCCTCTGGGAACTCAGAATTAAGAATGCCCCCTGAAAACACTTTAAAATATAGCAGGGACATAGCAGCGAGCTTCAGAGAAAGCAGAGCAGGAGGGGAAAGACAGGCAAGGAGAGAAGGAGGGAAGGAGAAACAATCAACTCAGGAGAGAGAGAAGGAAAGAGGGAGCTTCAGCAATGTTTCTGCTTTTAGGGAGGAAGGAATTCTTAACAAGCTGACCCTCCAGCGAGGAGCAGCTACAAACTCTGGACAAAATAAAACAACTGCCTGAGGGCTCTAGAGTCTGAGCAAAAGCAGGCAGATTTGGGGAAAGCTGAACAAACACCCCACATGGAATGTTTCCGTTCTATGATAGCTTTACCCAAGGACAGGCTCAGGGTGGCGGCTCCAGGGAGCTGAAACCCCGAGAGAAAACCCTGCCGTCTTTCGAGCTACTGGAATTAGGGTGAACAGAGCATCGTGGGGCAACCAGGATCACCGAAGTGTGTGTGCAGGGGAGTCTCAGAAAGATGAGTGGTAGAGAAGAACCCCTAAATTTATGTATAACCACTTGTCTCAAGTCTTTGAACCCAGAACCACGAATGCTTGTAACAAAGGCTTGAAGCATGGAACTGAGACGTGAGCTGCCTGCTGCTGCAGGCGTGACAGCTTGCAATCTGAGTCTAGCCAAGCCCACTGCCTGCTAAAACTCCTGGAGCAACACTGAAGCAATATGAGAGACCTCAGTCCACAATGCCCAGGATGTAATCTAGAATTACTCAACAAAAGAAGAGCCAGAAAAATCAGAACATATTCTCGAGAATAAACAACCAACAGATGCCAACTCTAAGATGACTCAGATGCTGGGATTATCTATTAGGCGGGGACTGAACACAGTTACCATAACAATAAGGGACAGGGCAATATGCTTATGATGAAAAGATAGAAGGCTTCGGCAGAGAAATTGAGAAAGAAATCCGAAATTTTACCTGAAGAAGCTAGGAAAGGAAGAACAAAATAAACCCTAAGTAAAAGGAAAGAAATAACATAGCCAAGAATAGAGACGAATGAAATGGAAAACACACAGTGGAGAAAATTATAATAACATCAAGAGCTGGTTCATTGGAAAGATAAAGGCAGTGGTAGGCTTTGTCCATAGAGCATGTTGGAGGGACTGCAAGGCCCGTCCCTTGCTAAATACTATTCGCTTTATTCTGCAAGTAACGGAGCAAAAGAATCTTCAGGAGAATGAAATGATCGAAGTCACGTTAAGCTTTCAAAAGCACAAGTAGGTGAAAAGTATTAGAGCAGATTAGTTAGAAGGCTAATGACATTGCACATACAAAAGAGTGAACACATTGCGGTAGCAGCAGAGAAATAAAGGTGGGTAAATGTGAAAAATATTACAGTTAAAAAAGAAGACAAGACTTGACAACTGATGAGATGTGAGGGACAAGAAAAAAACAAAGTACGGGCAAGTGGGAGGATGGTAGTATCAGTAAAAGAGGGGCACAAGGAACAGAAATGGAGACAGTGTCATTCCAGATATAGTAAGTTATTCCTACGACTTGGTGTAACTTATGTCAATTTCTTTGCTTTCCTTCAAACAGTTTGTTTTCAGTGAGAAACACAGAAAATAATAAAATATGGCATTTTTCCAGGAAAGTTTTAACCTAAAAATAGGGAACAAAGGCAGGAAAGACAAGAGATTACTCAAAAACAATAAATGGTGGCCAATCTATTACAGATTGCTCATCTGGCAACAGTTTCCAAAGAATGCAAATATACTTGGAAACATCTGACCTTTTAATAAATAAAAATATGTTATTTTCTTTCTATAGATATGTATGGGAAAGCCTATATTTTTAAGGCAATATAGCATGGCAGCTGAAAAGGTAGACTCTGAGGCCAGAATACCCAAGTTCAAATTCAAGCTCTGCCACTTGCTACCTTGTATGTCTTTGGGCACATTCCTTAACCTCTCTGTGTTTTGGTTTCCTCATAAGCAAAACAGGAATAAAAAGAGTACCTATCTCAACGGGCTGTTGCAAAGATTAAATAAGTTAAGTGAGTTAAGACATGACAGTTGGTATTACAAATGGGTTTAGTGTTATCTAAGCAAGTAAGAATCCTATACAGTAGACCCTTGAACAACCTGAGGGGTTAGGGGCACTGACCCCTCTACACAGTCAAAAATCCACATATAATTTTTGACTCCCTCAAAAGTTTCTTAATAGCTTACTGTTGACCAGAGCCTTACTGATAACATAAACCGTTGACTAACACGTATTTTGTATGTTATATGTATTATGTATTGTACTCTAACAAAGTAAGCTAGAGAAAAGAAAATGTTATTAAGAAAATCATAAGGAAGAGAAAATACATTTACAGTACTGTACGTATTTATTAGAAAAAAATCCACGTATTAAGTGGACATGCACAGTTCAAACCCGTGTTGTTCAAGGGTCAAGTTGAACAACATTGAACAATATTATATTGACAAGAGAAATTAAGCTTTCTTCATTCTATTTACAAACTAATATCAGAGAGCTTAGAAATAAAGAAACTAAAGATACATGAATTTTATTTTAAATAGCAAGGAGGGAGTAATATTCATGTTTAATAATTGTAAACTGAAAGCAAGTAATACACTTATATTTAGAGCTTATCAACTATAAATACGAAACGTGATAGAAATATAAGGTTTTAAAATTTGTAGCATATCAAGGGCAGACTGAGAAACTTTATAGCCAGATTTAAGTCCTATGCAATCAAATTAGGGACGGAAAATGGTAAAATCATAAACAACCTTGATTATTCCATTAAGTGAATTATAGCTCTCTAGCTTGTACTATCTAAACAGTAATTCAGCCATTATGAAAAAAGGCTTATATAAATATTTAATCAGAAATCAAACACACTGACCACTGCTTGTTAAAGAAGTTGGACAGACTGTCTCGAGATTCATTTGGGCAGGAAATTAATACACTACTTCATGGCTTGGACAGTCAGCCCTCATTATAATATATATTAAGGAAGAGAAATGTAGAAAAGTCTTTGAAATCCTGCCCTCAACCCCACCATAGCAAACATACTCTAAATTGTTCTCACACTTTGTCTAATAAAATTTCCTAAGATAGCCTGCCCCCCTGTAATTGAAGGGGGGAAAAAAAGGCTATACCAATATTCTAAATTTAAAATACATTAAAAGTTACGTTACATTTATACATCTTTCAAAAATCTTGATAACTGCTCATTATTTGCCCTAATCTGAAATAATACAAAATTAAACATTATAATATGGCACCCCCTTCTGGTAACATGACTGAAACACTATCACAAGATGAATTTTAGTAGCATGGCATTTTCCCTATAGGATCTGAACAGATTACTGCAATAAGAATACTGTTTAGTGGTTACAACAATAAAATGTGTGACAGGAGGGAAGAGAGAGGAGGTTGGGAAGAATGTTACCTACTCTACAAGACATATACAGCAGCCTGCCAGAGGTTTTGAGAGTCTCTGATACCATACTTCACCCATTTAATCAGCATTTTACTGAGTGTCTAACACAGGCTAGTTTCGAAGCTGAAGGTAGGGTCCAAAGTTGGCTGAATTGGACCTTGCCTTGATGGAGTTTACGGTTAACAATTACAGTCCAAGAGTGAGACATGTAGAGTTTTATGGGATCACAGATAGAGGAACCTAAATTTGATCTGTAGGGAGTTTTGGAAGAGGCCAAATTAACTGGATAAATGTGGGAAGGGAAATTTTAAGCAAAAGGACTAGTATAAATGCACAGAGCTGAGATAATCATGACATGTTTGGGGGAAAAATACCACTCAGTGTGACTCAAGTGAAGCATCTGAGTTGAATAGTAGCCGGAAGAGTAACAAAGGCCATATCATAAAAGGCCATGTATGGTAAATTAAGGAGTTTAAACATTTTCCTAAAAGCTATAGGAAGCCAATGAATGATTTTAAGCAACTAAGTGTCAAGGTTTGATCTACATTTTAGAAACATTTTTCTATGGTTTTCCTTTAAGTTACCAATACTTCTGAAGTCACTGAATCAATAATATAGTATGCATTAGATATATCTCCTAAATAAATAATTCAATGAAGTAACTTGAAACAAAACTACAAAACTAGACAGAGCTAAAACATAACTATGAAAGCAAAAGCAAAAAAAAAAGTTGCAGAAGCTATGTGCAACCATTTATAATTAAATACCTTTTAAACTCATCATGGTAGAATTCAGACTTGCAAGTTACCATCTCACTACCCTGGATGTCCTCGCGACTTCTGACTCCCCCAAATACATACAGTTCCATGGCAACTCCGCAGGCTACCGCTCCAAATCTGAAAGGCCATACAGAGCATGTTAGCTGTTGGATTTACAACTCATGACTCGATTCCCTAATTCCTCTTATGCTTGTTTTAACTCTGCAACATTAAGTGTTTGGTGAATACGTAGGTGTTCCTTTTTCAGTAAATGGATTATTCATTTAATTTTACATAAACCAAATTCCAAGTCAAATAAAAAGTTTGATTGAAAGAAAGGAGGAGCCAGGTTCGGGGGAATTTATGAAGCCCACGTGCAAATTTCTTCACCTTCTCTCTTTTAATGGACATATCGCGGTCCATTGCTGGGTCCTTGGGTCATAACATTCCACAGACTCAAACAGTTTTCCATATGAGCCTCCACCCATGGCATAGATTTTCTTTTTCATAGCTGCATAGCAGCCAATCTGAAAGAAGAAAGCAACAGTGGGGGAGGCAGTGTTTATTATTAAAGTTAGACAAATAAATACTAATTTGTCTAGAGAATATTGTACGGTATTTGGAAAAGGACTTGATTTCTAACAGTAAAACAATGGTGCTTTCCAATGCTATACAGCACAGGACTTTAAAAGTGAGAAGAGCAAGGTAATACACATATTCTTAATCCTCTGCAAAGGATTAACTTCATCTAGTCATATTTCACTATGTGAGATAAGAAAATAACCCTCTTTTTATTTTTTATTTTTTTAATGAGGGCGCAGTTCACAGTGGCCCATGCAGGGATCCAGCAACCTTGGTGTTACTAGCACCATGCTCTAACCAACCGAGCTAACCAGCCGCCCCAAAACTCTCATTTTTAAAGAAGCTTTCCAGTCTCTCTCTCTTTTCACCACTACTTGAAAATGCCAAGATTTAGATGCCATGGATCAAGATGTCACTCAATTCCTGCCCAAAATAATTTCGTTGAAAGGGCACAGACAGTGAGAGAACATACAGCTCTGGATGGCCTTACCTAAAGATGTAACACACCTATGGCACTGGACAAAGCTTTGGCTTGATCATGCAGTCCCTGCCTGCACCGGGGAATGGTAATAAAGACAGACGATGCTCTCAACAGCTAACGTGAGCCATCTGTTTTCACCCTACCCAGTAAGCAGTGGTAGTTCTTTACCTGTAGATTAATGCTTCTCCCCAGTACTGCGTGATGATTAAGAAATCATGTTTGGAAGACCTTGCTTCCTAGGTTAGTGCACTCACAAAGCCTTTATCAAGTGCAGGCCTGGGACACAGAAGTGCCGCAGAGCCCACCGGCAGGGTAAAAGCTCACACACTCTGTTTCCTATCTTGATGTATGGCTGATGCGAATGAAGGCAAGCTACCAACAGAGACAGAATTCTGTAACACTGACTCTTTCAACACGATCAATCAGATTAAAAGGCATATGTAGGAAATGAAGAAAGATTAACTGTAAAATCCGGTTTGTAATCACAAGATAGTTCTCACCTTTCTAACCATGGTTAAATCAGGTTGTTTTGTCCAGGTTTTAGAATAAATATCATAACACTCCATGGAAATAAGCTCCTTTTCACCATCCTCTCCTCCTAAAATGTACAGCATTCCATCTATCTCGACGATTCCAAAGTTATGTCTTGCCTGAAAAGACATCAAAGATCTTTGTATACAAAAGGCCAGCTAGCATATTGAAACCTGATAGTTATATATTTAACAAAAATTACAGATATCATTGTATTCCAGAGTTCCAGCAAAGAAGGACCATGCTCAAAACCATCTCTCTCAGATATTTCTGATTTCCCTAGCACCTCACTCTTTCACCACAATAGACAGATAACTCAAGCCCAGGAATTTCTCAAAACAAGGGAATTACCTGTATGTTAGATTGGTGGTCAGAATCATTACTTTTTACTCAGAATAGCTCACAACACAAAAAAGAACTACTACCTTCTGGTTCAATAAAGTTACTTGTGTTTAGCAATGGACTATAATTAAGAATTTTCAAGTTGATGTGTGCAAGACAAGAACCACAGTGACAGGAGCACAGGACTGCCTGTGGCTGGAGAGGCAGCGGGGAACTGGCTCTTGCTAAGGGTGTCGGCAATGACGGAAGCCTGAGCTGTGTCACGTTCATTCGTCAACGAGTATTTCCTTAGTCCCCTAGGTGGCCAGCACTATTCTAGCACTGACAATAGAGCGCTGAACAAACAGACAAAAATCCCCTGGCGTCAAAGAGCTTTGTGAACCCTTTAAACCTCCAGAGAACGTGAGAAGGTGCTACCTGGTATGAAGAGAGGGAAAGCAGGGTAGGAGAGACAGGAGAGCTGAGGGGCCAGAGTGAAGCCCGTCCTGACAAGGTGCTATATAGACAAACAATGAAGGAAGTGAGGAGCCTGCCATATGGGCATCTGGCAAAGGTCCTGAAGCAGGAGCATTTCCAGAAGGTTTGAAAGACTGTGACGAGGTCAGATTGAGTAAGGGGAAGGCACAGAGGAGAGCTGGGAGGGTAGGCACTAGTGTATTATGAAGGAGGGGTTGGCAGTGTTGCTAATGCTACTTTTATACTCAAATGCAAAACTGACAAAGTGATAAATGGAAAAAAAACCATACCAAACAAATTTTAAAAAGCAACGTTTTACCTCGTTCATTGGTGGCAATGCAGTCCATGAATTTGCATCTGGATCATACTTTTCTCCTGAGTTCAGGGTCTGCTTATTTTCATCTTGGCCCCCAAATACAAACAAAAATCCTTCTGCAAAAATCAAAGGAGACACGCAAGAAAAAGCTTAAGTCTTAAACATCTTCTGTTGAATATAAATGCCATAGTTGTAGACACAGTATGTAGGGAAACCTTCTCTGACAGAAACAATGGATTCGATGAGATTTTGATCACATTTCATTTGATCCTTGGTGATAGAGCCAATTTTGAGTCACTTTGACCATTTTACCTCACTCAGTATGTTTGAGTGGATTTCCTCTGCCCTACAGCATAAAAGAAAGATGGGCACCACCCACTCAGTCACCAAGCAGCTCTGGGTTATCTCAGTTCATCTATTCTGGGAAAATATTCAACCCTTCTTTATGAATGGCTCTGAGAAGATGAAAAAGAGAAGTCTAAACCCCAGACCCCCAGAAAGTGTGGCTTCTGGCAGGAGAGCCCCTCCAAAGTTCTAACCCTCAGATGAAGGTCAACCAGAACTAGAAACCAGATTTAAATCTCCTTGCTTGTCTAGGAAACCTTAAAGTTTGAATTTGATTTATAGTAATTCCAAATTAGTAGTGTTTTCAGGCAACTGGTAGCAACAAATATAAAACTTCTATTGAAGGGCTGGCCCGATGGCTCAGGCGGTTAGAGCTCTGTGCTCCTAACTCCGAATGCTGCCAGTTCGAATTCCCACATGGGCCAGTGGGCTCTCAACCACAAGGTTGCCAGTTCAATTCCTCGAGTCCCGCAAGGGATGGTGGGCTCAGCCCCCTGCAACTAAGATTGAACATGGCACCTTGAGCTGAGCTGCCGCTGAGCTCCCGGATGGCTCAGTTGGTTGGAGCGCATCCTCTCAACCACAAGGTTGCCGGTTCAACTCCCGCAAGGGATGGTGGGCTGCGCCCCCTGCAACTAGCAACGGCAGCTAGACCTGGAGCTGAGCTGCGCCCTCCACAACTAAGACTGAAAGGACAACAACTTGAAGCTGAACAGAACCCTCCACAACTAAGGTTGAAAGGACAACAACTTGACTTGGAAAAAAGTCCTGGAAGTACACACTGTTCCCTGATAAAGTCCTGTTCCCCTTCACCAATAAAATCTTAAAAAAAAAAAAAAATGAAACTTCTATTGAAGAAAGTACCATTATCTAAACTTTAGATTCTACCATTCTAATAATTTAAAGCATCAAATTATTCCTACAAACAATTTTTAGTAAAATGATCAGCACCAAGCCAAAGGTATTCAATTATACAAAGAAACTCGACCCTACGAGGAAGAACCAGCAGAAGCAGAGAACAGGAAGGAGTCTTGCCAAGATTTCAAATTTCAAACACTGGATTAATCAGAAAGACTTAAACAACAATGCTTACTATGTTTAAAAAATAAAAGACAAATTTGAAGGCAAATTTTCTTGGAAATGGGACTACAAAAGCGGCTTATAGATTTGAAACAGATTTAAAGAGAACTTCTAGAAACAAAAAAAGAAAAAATAGATAAAATTAAAACTTCTGTGGATGGATTTAATGGCTGATCCGTAATAGTTAAAGAGAGAATTCATTAAATGGAAGATAAATCAAAAGAAATCACAAAGAAGGCAATATGGAGGCCCAAAGATGGAAAACAAAACAGAGAAAACAGGAGAGAGGATGGAGTAAAAAAGTCTAATCATGTTTAATCTAACTTCCAGAAGCAGAGGGAGAGAGGAGAACAGAGCAGAGGCAATATTTGAAGACATAATAAATAAGAATTTTCCAGATTTGATGAAAGGCCAAACCAGAGTCAAGATGTCCAACAACCCCCAAATATGGTAAAATTTCAAATAAAATGTGTATCTAATTAAGCACATTGTAGTGAAATAGTAGAAAACAAAGACACACACACACACAAAACACACACACAACAATCTTAAATATAGTCCAAGGAAAAGACAGATTTTTAGACTGACAACTAACTTAACAACAATGAAAGCCAGAAGTCATGGAGAGAAATCTTCAATGAGCTGAAAAATAATAAATACCAACCTAAAATTCTATACCCAACAAAGATCCTTTAAAGATGAAGTCAAAATAATGACCCAGATTATTCAAAGGAAATTCAGAGGGGTGAACTTCAGAGAGAAGGAAAATGATCCTAGGTGGAAGGATTGAGGAGTAAGAAGAAAGGAAAAACAAAGAAGATGGTAAATATGTGGGTAAATCTAAATTAACACTGTCTGCCTATAGATATATATGTAAAACACAGATTAATAAAAAATGTACATATGTAAATATTTTATTCATAATCATATTTTAATACCGTAAGACTGTGGAACATGAAAACTAGAGTATAAATGTACTGTAACTGTATAAATATAACTTTAGGCTTTGGTAACTTAGGAATACGGGCTGTGGTTTCTAAGGAAATCTTCAAAGAAATCTACATGAAGAATATAACTTCTAAACTAGCAAAAAGGAAAACAATTGAATGACAAAACCGTCGATTTTAAATAAAAGGCAAGAAAAAAAGAAATTCAGAACAGGCTGTATAAATAGGAACTAGTCAATCGTTTCACAACTTCAGTTAATACAACTGGACACAATTCCTCTCCTCATTGCTTAAGTTTCTGAAATGCCAACCCCTCTAGGAAATCTTTGAAAATTAGCGATATAGGAACCTTTGTGGTAGGTGAGCATATATGAAAATTATGAATATGTGTACATAATACGGGAGGAAAATTTAAGGCAGTTAATTCTGAAAAGATAGAACAGGGAAATCAGTGCCTATACCACTCCATCCAACTGTTCATGATTGACAGTAACATCAATGATCTTGGAAATGATGTTCACAAAATGACCTCACTGCTGTACTATGGAGAAGCAAAAAGATGTTTTATTTATCTTTTTGCCTCTCCATATTGCCTTCTTCGTGATTTCTTTTATCTTCCATTTAATGAATCCTCTCTTTAACTGTGATGGATCCAGCCATTAAATATATTCAGTATAGCTTTAGACATTTCTATAATATGGTATGGTATGGTATAGCTTTAAACATTTTTCAGATATAGTGGGAAAGTGGAGACTATAAAATAAGAAGGATTCCAGGAGGACTGGTGATAATAATTAGAATTAAGTGAAATGGTATTTGTGGGGAAAACGCAAAAAAGACAGATCCAAGGTGAAGAGAAAGGCAGCAAACAGTGGTAAGGCAGTAAGGACAACATTTTTTTTATCATCTCCTTTAGTGAGAGCTTTGAATAACATGGGCTCTGTTTTCAAACTCGTAAAGGTCAACTAAAACATACTTTCTGTAGTAAAACAGCATAAGCCATTGCTAATGTAAGTAATATTTGCTAAAGTCTCGTTTGAAACGCCTGCTTTTACATAACACATTTATTTTAGATATAGTTACATATTGTAATTCTAAATTGCATGGATTTCAAAGATGATGGGATTATCACGGTGCGAATAAATTCTGTGTACCAAGTATGGTCACACAGCTAATTGGCAGTAAGAGTCACTGAATTTTGCTCTTCTGCTAAGTCATGAAATAAAATGCTCCTCTACTAGAGTCTTAAAAATAGCTATGTATTAAAGATTTGGGAATAATAAGGACTGACAGAAGACACTCTTCTTCCTACCACTGTCTTGAAAGCTAGAGCTACACTGAAAATGTCATCATAGAGAGACTAAAATTCTATCTTTAAAAGGCTCTGAGTCATTCTCTACAACGCTGAAATTACACATTACTTGATCTTGTGTTTAAGTAAAATTTACCACAGAACAGTACCTGCTGAGAGTACTCCGTGATTAATTCTTGGCATGCTTAAAGGGGCCAGTTCAATCCAAAGCTGCCTGTTAGGATCATAGAGAGGGCACATACATCGCATCGCTGCTGTTGGTTTCCGTGAACTAAAGAAATAAGCGGGTTATCAGTTAATGTGTTTTATGTAGTTTTGCTTACCATAACTGACTAATTTTACCGTTCTAAAAAATGTTTAAACCATTAAAAAAATCTTTTGCTACAATGCTTTAGATACTGAAAAATATTATGAACTCTTGTGTACAGGGAAATCTCTCTTCCTTTATACCACTTTTCCAACAATGGCAGACCCATACTTACACTCTTTCTTCTCCACCAACAGTCACAATGCATTCAGAGTAGCCCCGGGGCTTGAAATTTGCTAGCATTGCCTCTCCTTGCTGTGGCTGGCTCAGTGGTATGTTGCTGCACTCTTTGACAATTTCTCGTACTAATGGTTCATTCAGCATCTGTTCCCGTAAGTAGCTGGAGTCTAACCCTGAAACCCACAGTGCTGACATAACATCCTTCATGTGGACCTGTGGAAGAGGGCAGAAAGGATGGAGAGGCAAAAAAACGGAAAATGCAACACACAGTTTTTAGAATATACATTTTCCAATTCATGGCAAACTAAAACTGTTAATAAATTATCAATAGGTAAAGTGCCAATATTGCTTGACTATACTTACTGGCCCCTTTCCTATTTCGCATAGCCTTGAAAAATACTAGTTTAATTTAGAAGAACCTTGCTCTAGTTTGTTTTATCTCTTACTTGGATGTGCTGTGAGATAAATCACATTTATAAAAACATCATATACAATAATACCTTGATACAGTAGGATAAACTAGATAATGAAAATGTATCAACATTAATATTACAAGAAAAATATAGAACAGTTCAAAAAAATATCCTGAGCACGATGTAATCGTTTCTTTAGTAATTGTTAAAAACATCTAACACATATAATAATGTGAATGATACACTGTCGTGCTCAATCATTACATTTGAACCAATTGACTATAGCATTCTACACACATAAGGTGAAACTCTTTAATGACTAGTTTTTCTTGGTTTTGAAGTAGTCATTTTAAGGTATACTCTTCCATACCCTGAGTATTAAAAGTCAACAGTCTTTACAGTATCAAGCTCAGGTTAAACAAAAGATGAAGAGCTGCCTCTTGTTTCCCCAGCAGCCAGCTGACTTTAATATCCTCATCTCTTTAAGGCAAGAAGAGGGTCAGGGAGAAGCTACTGACGGTGGTCTCAGTGAATGAATGGCAGCAAGCTAGAAACTGATCTCCTTTCCTCATTTACCCAACTAATGTGGAAAACAGAACAATAACTGTGCTGACTATGCTGAGACTACAAGCAGTTTCTAAACAGACATCCTCATAGGCCTACAGAATTTTAAAAAATTACAAGACAATCATTAAAACATAAGTCAATCATTATCAAGAACAATTAACAATGCAATTGCACATTTTGAAAACTACTCTTAAAACCAACTATACTTCTTATCTTGAAAATAGTAATTGGAGCTAGTCTCTAATTGCTAAGTATTGGACTTAAAGCGCTATGATTTTGCTCCCTCCCCCAATGTATTCACAATTTGGATCTAAAGCCTGATATTCTCTACAACCCTTCCTTCCTAGGCTGTCACTCCCAGAGCCTTCCCACCTGGACCTGCTTTGCCCTGAAAACTCCAGAGGGCTCTTTCGCTTCCTCCTGGGTGGTGCCAATCACTCCAGGGAGTGCCCACGCCCCTCACTCCTCTGCCAGAGCTCCAACTGCCCCCTCACCACGCTGCCTGCATCAGAGTTGCTGTAGGGGTTGGCCCAGCGATGGAGAGGGGAAGGATGCTGAAAGCGAGGGTGTGAATGCTGCATTTTTATAATATTCAGTTTAAGCTTGAAACGCATTTTCCCATGAAAACCAACATACAAAGGATATTATGTGTCTTATAAGTATTCTTAATTTCATTGCTATATTGAGTTCCATGGGCTTTTATAGGCTGGTCTGAAAAACCAATCGCTTTAATGATCCTACAGGAAGATGTTTCACAGATTATCTTTTAGATCACAACTTTGCAAGATTTTTGCATTGAAGGAGAAAGACAGAACATCTATAATTTTGATTAAAAATAACTACATCAATGAAATACGTAAAAAGACAAAGTTAGACCATGTTATAAACTACAGATACCTTTCTCATTTCTGTATCATGTGCTATCCATCGAATTACTGCCTCAAATACATATCTTTCATTGCCAACGTTTAACTTCTCAAGAGAAATCACTTCTTTCAGCTTCTGAGGACTCAGTTCTAGAAATTCTTCTGTGCTGCTGACATCTCGGAAGTGAGTCTCCAGGTATTCCGTGGCAAGGTAGTGGACGTGGTGCAGGCAGTAATGAAGTGCAAAGTCACGGATCCCAATGCAGTTCTCAGCAGCAATGCAGCCTTCTAAGAACTCACAGCACAGAGTTTTAAGATCCGTCAGCAGGAGCAGGTCCGCTGCCTGTACAACATCTTGGATAGTATCTTCGTTTAGCCGGATCTATGAGAGTATCATAAATATTTTATACTTGACTATATATAGTTAAAACCCAAACCACTAACCTTTAGGCTGAACCATATGAAAACTGCATTTCTGTAGGTCAAAGATGACGGAGTATTGGCAATTTCATATGGTTCAACATAGTCCTTTTTTCAGGGAGATTTTGAGGGCTGGTTAACTTTTCCCAGGGTTCCCCTGCTTTTGTAATGTTAACTACCAATAACCCTCCAAGATGAATTGTCATGTGGCCCACTTCTACACTTAATTTAGAGAAAAACCTTAAATGATTGAAATGCTTAGGAAATGAAAGTTCTACATTCTACGGTAAACTGAAGGTGATTTCTTTAAATACTAGCACCACAACTGTTGAAAATCTTGCCTCCAGTTATATTAAGTTCACTCTTTTGCTGAATGGTATGTCAAGATGAATGCAAGGGGGGAAAAGGGGCCCACACTGCCTCAGAAGCTGCATATGAGAATCAAACATCGTACTCAGTGCAATAGGTACAATTTGGTCTCAAAGCTACTTTCTGGAATAAATTTCTAATATAAAGTTCTAAAAAATTATTATGATCATTTACTTTTCCATAATTTCCTTCAGTTTCTGACAGATGCTTCTTCCTTTACCCACTTCAGTTTTTCTGTACAACAGCAAGATGATGTAAAGAAACCAGCCTCTAAAATATTGCCAAAATCACAAGCAGTTCAGACTCTCCCAAAGAATGGGTATTCATCCTCCATTTGAAAATGTGAAGGGGAGATTTCAGAGTATAGAGTACAGTAAGAAACATTTTACCACATTTTACACACTGTGGACCACAGATACAAACAAAATGTACAATTGCCAATCACCTTAGAAACTGAGCAACAAAACTGAACAGAAGTGTATGGAGTAAGCTACAAGTACAGAGAAATTTCCCATTTACACAACATATTAAATTTAGCCACAAGACAGTAGACTATTCAAATGTAGGCATGTGAAAAAAACATTAAATTCCATCTCAATAAAAACTAAACTGACAAATCAGGAGTTTGTTGTAACTTACGTTGCAACTATGATTTTAAAATCATAATTAATTTAAATTGGGAACAAAATCTGTAAACCAAGTTTCAAATCTAAGCCTTAACATGAATATGCTCTTATTGGCTTATAACTTGTTGTAAGTGCCACTAAATCGCTTTTATAAGTAAGATAAGAGGTTGGTCCTAAGCCTGGTTTTGTGATGCTATCGAGTATCTCCAATAGTTTAAAGGCTGTCCCAAAATTCATTTAAATTAGGTTATTTTAAACAATCTTATACATACACACAACCTTACATCCACACACCCACGAACTAGTGTTTAGAGAAAAGAGAAGGAGATGACATGAAATTAAACCTAAACTTCAAAAACGATGACAATTACCGAGTGTGACTCTGAACACAATGAGTACGTTTAAAGAAAGGAAGCAGTACAAGTCAGAATACTTGGAAACATGTAGGAGACATAGCCCTTACCAAAAGGAAAAGTAAAATAAGATGAAGAAGGAATAAAGGAGAGAGTAAGAAACAAGCTCTCAACAAGAGTAGACATAAAATACATTCTCACATAACCAAATGTGAGATACACTAACTTCTTCCTGTTAAAAAAACAACAACAATTGAGCCCTGGTTCACACCTAAGATTTTTTTCTACAAGTCCTCATACTACACTTTAAATCACATAATATGAGGTGGGGGGTTGGGTTGGAGGAGAGCAAAGAAAAGGAAAGAAACCTAATCCACGATCACTTTCTTTCCTGGGTTTCATTAAATCCTCAGAAATATAAATGGGTAGTAGGAGCAAAGGGAAATCAGAAAGGAAGAATGGAGATGGTACAGGGATGTTGGTCCTGCTAAGGCATCGTGATACAACGCAGATGCCTGTCATTTGGGTGATTCTGGAACTCCTCATGTCTACAAAACAATCCCCACAGCACAAGGAAGATCCCATTTCCATACTACAGAGACAAAATGAGTTCCCCAATAGTGTGAGTACAAAGCAAGACTGGAATTCACATTTAAAAATAAGACGGCAGAGAAGGAAGCATCCCATATTCTTCATATCTCATACTGGAAGGTGAAACTCAAGATGGTAAAGTCAAACAGTGGGATTGGGTAAGATTTTCCTTAGTCTGCCTTTCCGTAAAGAGCAGCGCATCGGAAGAACAGATTTGGGTGCCATTAGCATAGGAGATTCTAGTCAAGCACACTGACAGAAGATGAAAATGAAGTGTTACGTGGTCATAGAATGGATGATAGGAGACCCTCACCCTGAGCTTGAGAAGCCTCTACTGAGTCTTCCTTCCTTTGTGTCTCATCATACCTGCCCACTGAAGATGTAATCCAGGATCTCTCTCATAACCATTACCGATATCCCTTCAAGTTCAATCTTATAGGTTGATCCATCATCTTTTGGAGGATTATAGTTTAACTTTGTCCTAAGAAAGGGAAAAAAATGTAAAATTTCTATGAAAGAACAGAAATAGGTATGAATATTTATGTACTAAATATTCTATAAAGTATATACTTATCAGTATATGAACCCCACCTAGAAAATTCAACTTAACTTCAGATCAATGTATTTTTTATAACTTTGAACTATTAAACATTTGTTCCAGAATTCAGAAATGCTACTTCGTAAAAAATAAATCAAAACAGACCACCAAAGAACTAAGATCCATGTGAGCAAAGATCTCTACTTCACCTTGAAAAACCCTAGGCCTTTAGGCTTATTTTTTTTTCATCGATTATGTCATTATTTTTAGTAATGTAATTAAGGACGCCCCCAAACCTACCATCCAAAACAAAAGCTAGGACCTTGACAATAACCTGCTTCTAACTTATAGTCCTCCCCAGGAATCCATTCCATTGCTGCCTCCATCTGAAGTAACCATTATCCCAAATCCTATGTTCAAGTTTCCCTTGCTTTCTTTATTATTGTATCCACTAAATGTACAATATGTAAAAAGTTATTATATCTATATAATACATTATAACATACAGAAATGTATAATATATAAGTAAATACATATATAATTCTAAGTTGTTTTTAATTGTATAAAGACTTTCATGCTGACTATAATCTTTTGGGACTAACTCTTTTCATTTAATATTATATTGCTAAGAGTCATTCATATTGCTGCCTGTCACACTAGTTCTTTCTGCTATACATTAGTCCACTTTCCTGTTGATGGACCTCTGGACCTTTTCCAGGTTTTCGGTACTGTGAACAGCATTGCTATGACTATTCTTGCCTATGTCTCCTTTAGTACTACGCAACACAAATCCCCCTCGGTTGTAGCCCTGGGAGTACATGAGAAGAATGATGCTCATTTATTCTCCAAAGTATGAAATGCTACTAAATTACTCTCCAAAGTAGTTGGAGTAGTTTACTGTCATCTGGCACGTGGAAGAGAATCTGTGGATCCACAAACTCCACGACATTAGAATCTGTCACACCTCCCAAGTTCTGCCACCCCAATGAGTGAAATATGGGCTCTTGCTGTGTTGCAATCTGCATTTCCCTCATGATCCAGGTGCTGAGTATCTCTTCATATGTTTGGGCCACATGTGTTTTCTCTTCTGTGAAACACACATGTTCACTTCAAGTCTCTTGTTCACTTTTTTATTCAGTTCAATGTCCTCCTCATATTCAGGCGGAGGATTCTTTATTATATTCTTCATATTAATCCTTGGTAGACTTGCCACATTTGAAAGGTGACGAACAAGTTGAAGAGTAATTTTTCATGGTCAATGCTTTCTGTGTCTTGTTTTGGTATCTTACTCAAGGTCTAAAAGATATTCCTAATTTAGCAGTGAGGCAAGCTAAGACAGCCTAAACTGCATTTAAGACCTCCAAAGGATCGGAATTGGTAGTGTGGGGAAATCTGTGGAATGAAAGGGAAAAGATGAGCTAAAAGCAAAAGAATGGACTGACGAAGTCTTAAGAAACAGTTGGATTTCCAGATCCTTCCTGCACATATATACACAATTCTCCTGCACAGTTTATTAAGGCTCTCCCCAGCTCTAGTAGAAGGTAAGTGATTTACATTCTTAAGAGTAAAAACTGAGGGTGGGTCTTCAACAGGGGCATATCATGCACATATGAGGGTGGGTGTACTGTACCAAAAACTGAGAGTTAAGAGAGTCTTTACATACTGAACGTTGAGACCATCAGTCTTTTTTCTCAATTCTGCTCTTAAGATGCTGAAAGCCAGACGTATAGCCTCCAGACAAAAAACTGGAAGACTCTTCTGGAGGATTTGATGAGCCCAAAAGAAAGGACCTAAAGATATGGATATAGGTATGCCCCAAGGAAATGACCCAGCTTGAACATACAACAGTGAAACCCACAGTCAATAAGCCTAACCTACAGGGTCTGAGCTCCCAATACAGTTCGGAACAGCACTTCTGAAGCTTCTTCATTTCACACCATACATAGAAAATGTAATCTTTTCTGGGGTAAACAGATGAGGCTGTGTGGAGGCCAGGGGTGGACAGGGGACCCCAGCCTCCCCAGATGCTGCTCAACCACTCTGAGAGCTGATACCATCATCTTCACACACCTTTAACACATTTTTTGGCATCCTGGTGAAGAAACTCTGCAGTAGACCCCACTATTAAAACTGAGCAAACAGGATTCAACAGATGTCTGAGAAAGAATGACAGAATCCAAAACCAACAGGAAAAAAAAACAAAGGCAACTTGGGAGATAGTAAAGATTATGCAAGATGAAAAGTCAAGGAAAAAAGAAAACCTTTCATTAATATTCCCAGAGAGAAAAGAGGATATGGTGCTCATGAAACAACAATAGGATTCAATAAAAAGGGACATTCAGAGAACAACAACAAAAAAATTTTAAGGGCTACAAAAAAATTTTTTTAATGTAATGTCAAAATAAAAAGTTATAGAAATCTCCCAGAAAAGACAGCAAATAGACGAAGATAGAAAAGAGGAGGACAAGCTAAAAAATAACTGGCAGATCAGTCCAGAAGTTTGAACATCTGAAAAATAGGGATGCCCCCCACAAAAAAGGAGACTATTATCAAGTAAGTGTTCATAATGGATGAAATAACCCCTTTTCGAGGTACATACTTCACAATACTGGAAACAGAAAAAATCTTATAAGTTTCTGGGAAGAAAAAAAGGTTACACAGAAAAAAATAGGAATCAGAATGGCTTCAGACTTCTAAACTGAAGTTAAATAGCAAAGGGGAAATCATTTCAGAATTCTGAAGAAAAGAATTTCCAACTTAGATTTTTATAACCAGCCAAACTACCAATCAAACGTCAGGCTAAGAGACATTTTCAGCTATGCACGGTCTCAACAAAATTTATCCCCCATGAAACCTTTCTCAGAATGATGTTGGAAAATGTGCCCCAACAAACAAGGCAGTACATCAATAAAGATCTTGGATACTAAAAAGACATGATCCAACACAGGAAAGAAGTGAAGTGAATGCAGGGAATGGTGAAGGATAGTCCTAGTATAATAGCTATGTACCAGGAGGAGGAAGCCAGACCATTCTGGTGCCAGTAGGAGGCCTTGGTAGAGCTCTAATATGAAATTGATAGAATATATGATGATCTGAAGGTTAGGGAAGATACTCAGACAACTTTGTTTCCTCCCTATATTTCATATCTACTATTCCTGCCTTTACAGTTTCTACTGAACTAATAGTTTCACTAATAGGGTATTTCATTTCTTGTTGCTACACCCTAGGTTTATCTATATGCCTGACACTTTCATTAAAAGTGAAAAAATTAAAAAAAAAAAAAAGTGAAAAAATTTTTCAGTCAATTTTTAATCAAGAGAGAAAAATAATATAAGTGGCAAGAATAATGCTGAAAACATTAATATTTGGCTCTGAAATGCATCATATACTATTTTGGCAGCAGATATATCTTCCAGTAGTGCTTCACTTGGAATGTCATGACTATTTGTATTTTTTAGTCACTGGGCTGGTTATCAACATATCGACTGTCATATCCAAATTCACCCTTTTTGCATGCTCTGTGAAAATGGATGTGAGCCTTTTAAATAAGTTTCCAATGTTAAGCTTTTCAGTAGAGGGCACTGGAAAGACACTGAAAGAGGAAAGAGTTTTGCTTCCTAGTTCTTGTATAGCAGCTTGGTAGGCTCCTACAATGCAGCCTGCTTTTCAGTTTCAGGCTCCTGCAATGCACACCTGCCAGCAGCACCCTGCAGCACCCCCACCTCCCCCAAAATCTCTTTGAAGCAGTTTTGTAGTAGAGAGTTTCTGGTGAGACACCTCCTCATGAACAGCTCTCCCAGGCACCGTAGAGGACAAAGTTCTGGCAAGTTCCAGAGGGCTGTTTTCAAGCCAGTCCCACCAGTATGACTTCTCTGCCATGCAGTGAGCTAGGGCTGTGCCCTGTCCAGTAATGGCTGGACCTCAGCCCTGGTGGTGGAGGCTGCTTCTTATATCAGCTATTTCTATATTTTTTAAAAAGTTTTCTTTACTTCTTATTAGACAATCCCTCATTACTCCAATCTCCTGTCATAATTCATTCTTTATATTAAACTTTCCTTGTTCAAGTGTGGTTTCTTTCTGACTAGACTTCAACTGAGAGTGGCTATCCAATTTAAAGACAGTGGCTCCAAAATATGTTCAGAGGAGGCTCAACCTAGAATCAGTTGTTCTTATTTATAAAGTAATTCATGTTCAGCGAGAGGGGCTGTGCCTGCGGGTGGGCTGTGGCTGCTGGTGGGAGGGGGACTGGGCCGATGCGGTAAGGGGACTGTTTACAAGGAGACTGCTCCTCGTTGCCCTGTTTCATTTTTGAACGATGTGACTGGATTGGTTTTTTGTGTTTGTGGTGTTTTTTTTAAAAGACAACTATACTGTCATACGTTTTTACAAGGAAAAGGGTCCCTTTTAAAGAGTACAGTTTTCTCTCAGTGGGAGGCAGATTCATGGCTAAAAGGACAGAAAAAAGACTCCTTTTAATACGAGCACTGACCATTTCAGACTTCTATGAAACCAGATTGTTTTCAAAGCCCATAAAAAATAAATTACTGTACAAAGTCTCTAAACATCTGACGGTAAATTACAAAACTTTATATTAATTATGGTTTAAATTCAGACCCTTTTACACCTGCCCTCAAACCTTCTCATTTTCCTATCCTGCTTTTGACCTCCCCCCAATACCATTTGTGCACATCCAATTCCTACCCATCTTCTAAAGGCTACAGTTGACCCTTGAACAGTGCAGGGGGATTGGGAGTACCGACCCCCCAGCACACTTGAAAATCAGCGTACAACTTCTGATTCCCTAAAAACTTAACTACTAATAGCCAAAGCCTTATTGAAAACATAGTCAATTAACACGCATTTTGTATATGTATTACATACAGTATTCTTACAATAAAGTGAGCTAGGGAAAAGAAAATGTTATTAAGAAAATCATAAGGAAGAGAAAATACATTTATAATACTGTATATATTTACTGAAATAAATCCATGTGTAAGTGGACTCATGCAGTTCAAACCCGTGTTGTTCAGGGTCAACTGTAATTAAAATACTAGTTCCACAAAAAGGTTTTCTGTATCACTCCCTCCTGCCATAGGATGGACCTCCACCCTCACCTTCATACAGGTAAAAATAATTTTCTAGCTAAAAATATCCCCAGCACTTGATATTATGAGTTCATCATTTTTATTGTAGTATTTATATAAATATCCCCTTTGCTATCTCCTTTACTAAACTTTAAGTTCCTTGAGGCC
Source organism: Rhinolophus hipposideros (assembly GCF_964194185.1). Taxonomy (NCBI): domain Eukaryota; kingdom Metazoa; phylum Chordata; class Mammalia; order Chiroptera; family Rhinolophidae; genus Rhinolophus; species Rhinolophus hipposideros. The sequence continues at coordinate 27,398,514 of NC_138067.1, read as the reverse complement.
GGAGCCCTCTTTATCACTATAACCCCACAACCTAGCCCAGCAGTTTACAAAGAATAAAAGTTCAATAATCATTTGTAAAATATGTTTTTGAATTGATGGTGGCCTTTAACTATCTGAAGTGCTGTCACATGAGACGTTTTTTCCTGCATGACCTCAGGTACAGCGAAGCAGAACTGGAATCAGTCTGAGGAAGAGCTTTCTAATAATTTCATCCGTCCAACACTGAAAGGATTGAAGCATGGGGCTTCTCAAACTTTATTGAGTCCCCTGAGGATCTTGTCAAATGCAGGTTGCTATTCAGAAGGTCTGTGGCTGGGGCCGGAGTGTCTACATTTGTAACAAGCTCTCAGGCAATGCATATTGCCGGTCTACAGACCATTCTGAGTAGCAAGGGGTTAATTGATGCTTCGCTAATTATCCATGGTGTGTTTTTGTATTTCCCATCCATCCCAAATGAATATTTTGAAAGTTGCTAAGAGAGTAGATCTTAAAAGTTCTCATCACAATAAAAAAAAAAAAAATTAACTATGTATGGTGACCGATGTTAACTAGACTTATTGTGGTAATCATTTCACAATATTACAAATATCAAATCACCATCTTGCACACCAGAAACTAATATAATGTTATATGTCTATTATACCACAATAAAAATAAATTATTAGAAAAATGAAATTAAACAGACATAAAATACAGGCTCTAATTATTTTATCATATGATTCAACAGACATAAAATTACTCTGTCAAATTGCTACCAGAATTTCTAAACTCTTACGCTTGATACAGTATCATGGACAGGTGACAATTCACAGACTATCACCAGCCTACAGATGACATCTCAGTGCACTGGATGACCATCTGTCTGTCAAGAACATAGTGAAAGTTGGTTTTTCCAATCTTACGTAGTAAGAATCACTCAAACCTACTGTGAAATAATCTTGCTTCACACCATTTGTCATTCAGTCACTTCCTTCTTTCATTTCTTAGATAGTCACCATCCCTTTCTCATTTAGTAACCTCATGAACTTGTTTTAGCTTCCCTTTCTCTTCATTTTTTCCCCCTACTCCCCAAACTAAATCTCTATATACCTTTAGTTTTTGTTCTATTCTGTTACACATTTGTTTCCTTCAGTAAATACCTTAATTTTTATACCATAATCCTTGTCACTCCTCTGACAAGGAGACATTTTCTCCATAGCTTCCCTTTTTTATTGATAATTTTCTCATCTTCCACATCATTTTTATCTCCTCTGCCACACATAACTAAGAATTCAATGAACTGAATGAGTTAATAAATTTATATTTAGAAAAACTAAGCTAAAGGGTTAATAACTGGTAGTTTTGTTTCGAAAGTTAGCCCATATGTAAAGTTAGCCCATATGATTTACCATATGGAGGTAAATCAACAGTTCTTTTCTGTGCTTTCCAGCTCTGCCCTCAGAAGCAACAGGGTCATGTGTAAATTTACTGAAGTCACAATATGTTTGTTTTTGTTTTTTTAATTATGTAATGTCAGTTTACAAACTTTCTCCTAGAAAATGCAGCAGTCTTAACATACCACACTTTGAGAATTTCCTAACACTCTGAAAAAACTAGAAATAATTGGGAGTATGATAAAACTGGCCTCAGGTATTCAGATATAAATATCGTTGCCTGTCACATTCTTCCCCAGTTTCTGTTTCTAGGGCAAGACTTTCCCCCTCTCCGCCCTTGTTTTCCCATTTGTAAAGAGAAGAGGTTAAATGAGGTGATTCGACAGCGCTTCCGTCCCTGACCATTTCTGGACTAACCTGCTGAAACAGGCCACACAGACCTAGTGCAAAGAATCAGCTCTGGAGACAGACCGAGACCTAGAGGATGAAGTCCAGCCATCTCAATCAGTTATCCAGGATTTATAATATGCCTTCTGTGGGTCGTGCAGTATAACTTTATTTTTCCTTCAATCACTCATCCTCTGGGCAAGCACTTATTTTCTGTTCTATTAATGTTGAATAGAAGTAAAACAAAATCAATTTTTCTTTTTCCCGACAACACTAAAAAGAGGTTTCAGAAGAGAAAAGTGGTTGGCTATTAGCTAATACAGACACTGGTATTATTCAAAGTTTTATACCCATGAAAGAGGTCTACAACTTTTTTTTTTTTTATTAGTTTCAGGTGTACAAGACGAGGTAATACTTAGACGTTCATCATTTATATCCCTCACACTGTGAACCCCCCGCCCCCCATCCACTATCCCTCCGACCTCACACTGAACCATCACATTATATATATAAAATTATAGTTGGCATTCATTAATGTTTAGCTTCTGGTGTACAATGCCATGATCAGGTATCCACAGTATCCCTGAGGTGGTCTCCCAAATAGGACGCATGTCCATCGGATACCCAACAAAATCTTTACAACATTATTGAATACCTTCCCCAAATTAATTTTCAAAAAAACCCTGAGGCCATCTTGTGGTTACCAGCTGCTTCCAAATCCCTTCACCTTTCCCTTTATCCCCAACCCCCCGCCCCTACCCATCTAACAACTCTCGGTTTTTTCTTTGTGTCCCCAAAACTGTTTCTGATTAGTTCATTCACATAGTCTTTTCTTTAGATTCCATATATAAGTGAGATCATATGGTACTTGTCTTTCTCTTTCTGACTTATTTCACTTAACATAATGTTCTCTAGATCCATCCATGTTGCTGCAAATGATAAGATTTCTTTCTTCTTTATGGCTGCAGAGGTCTACAACTTTTAAAGAAGTGTAACGGAGCCAAAGCACTCTGTTGGTTATACATACAGTCCTCTTCCTATTGGCTACCAATTGCTGAAAAAGTTCAACGTGTCTCAATGCCGTACCAACAACCCAGGTAACCAGGCCTGGTCGTCCTCTTCCAAGAATCATGTTAGCCACTACTGAATAGGATGTGATTTAACAGTGACAGAGAATAAGTCTAAGTGACTTTTCTTCCCCTATGATGCAAAAGCTTGTCTCCAATAAAAGCAATGAAACATATTCAAGTGGAAAGCAAGAGAATGTAATGTTCAAGAAGTCAAGATTTACGACATTCTGGGGTGATTCATGGCATTACTCATATGGCCTCAAACTGTGTAGCTACTGAGAGCAGGCTCTCTGGGATACGTGCAGAGGGGCTGGGGCTCACAACTTCATTTGCCCACGCAGGCCAAACGAATCATCCACGTTCCTGTGGGAAGTATACATTACAGGTGCTGCCCCGACCCCTCCTTGCTAGTCTTCATCAGCTCCAAAAAACACCTCAAAAATGGATTTTCAAGTCAGAGGATTTTTAGGGCAGTGCAACTAATCTGTATGATACAATGGTGGATACATGTGTCCAAACCCACCAAATGCACAGCACCAAGAGCGAACCCTAATGTAAACTATGGACTTTGGGTGACAGTGACGTGTGCGTGTAGGTGCCACCTGTACCAAAGGCATCCCTTTGGCGGGGTGTTGAGAATGTGGAGGCTGTGCCCATGTGGGGACAAGGGTACACGGGAAATCCAGGTACCTTCCTTTCAATTTTGCTGTGAACCTAAAACTGCTCCCAAAACATAGTCTATTTTTAAAAATATATTTTTCAGTCTTCATTCAACTTAATGAAATAAAACTTTACAGGTAATATTTCCATGGACAGATGGCATGCTCTCAGGACCAGGCGGTTTATGGCCTGCTTTTCTGTGAGTGGGAAGTCAGGACCCTGGCTATCAGACTGTCTCTGCCACTCAAGAATTCCATCTACATGGAACAGCATTTACATGGAAGTCTGAGACAAGACCAGGGGTCCCAAAGGGAGCCCAAGGCAGCTCCCAGGCATGCGGTGCGCTCTGAACCAGGTGCCACCGACTGACTTCCAGACGAGCTCCCCTCCCACAGCATCGTGACCTACAGGCTAACTAACCGTGGAGGCACTCCTCCTACAGGGCCAAGTAAAGTGGGGAGCAGTGAGGAGCAGAAACCAGAAGGCACAGGTACGATGCTGCGTGGCCCATCCTGGACTGTCACCTGCCCACCATGGTCCACTTAGAGCAGCAGGTGGTGAAGAAAAACTAGAACTGGGGTCACATTCCTCCTTTTGCCTCTAGGAGTTGAACTGGATTACGAGAGTGGCATTCTAATGGAGGCTAAATACTATTCTTTTCCTTCATTAGTTCCTTTAATTTCCCTCTCTTCATTTCTCTCTGCCTCCAATTCTTTTTACCTAGAGAGATTACGGTTTTCACTTATTTACCATCAAAACATTTTCCTCACAAGATCCTGGAACGACTCATAAGTTAAGTGGTTTTTAAGAGCAGCTCCCCAACCTGGCTTTCCAGAATCTTCTGGAGAGCTTTTATAGAAAAGCAGATCCCTGGGTCCCACCCCATACCAACTACGTCAGGTCCAAGACTAGTGGCCGTGACTGACTTTAGGTCTCCACTCCAATAACACCTCTAGCGAGCAGCCCAGGTAGCACTCTATCTAAAGTAACACCCCATCCGTTTCCTGCTTTATTCTTCTTCATTATCACCGTCTAATAAACCACATTTTTTAATGACAACATCCATGAAAACAGGAACTTTGCTTTGTTTACTGCTGTTTTCATACCTCATAAAGTGCCTGACACACTTTATGAGCACTTGATAAATATGGACTTGATAACAGCACACAGCCAGGTTGGGGAACGGTTCGATTTTAATGCTGCAGTTTTAATAATTTGTGTCAGTTACTGAAACAAAGTGGCCCTGAAGTAAAATGTGCACAACAGCTAGAAATGGCATTATTAGCCAGCTAAACAGTTGCGAGCTTTCCTGCTCCGCATCTCGCTCGTCTGTCCACACTGAGGAGGTGATGCTTTCCCTGGTACCCAATCCAGAGGCTGTGGTCTAGTCAGCAGTTCCAAAACTGACTGTCAAATTCTCTACCACCGCAAAGCTAACGTCCACGGTGCACTACTCGACCTTCGTGCTGAGGCCAGCTGTAAACTGGACTCTAAGGCTGGTTGTCCAGGAGGTTTACAGTTTGTGAACAAGCCTAACTGTCTAGTGCGCCATCTCCCTTTACTTCTTTGCCTTCTTGTCACCATCACCAGTGCACTGCGTGGGAAAATTAAGAGTGACCAAGTGATGGGGAAATGAGATTAGGAAAGGTTTTTGGAAAACCAAGCAGTTACTGTTCAGGTGTCATCCCACCAACCAACCCCGTGCAGAGGATGCAGAGTCTACTCTGAAGAGGCCACAGCCCTACCCTTCCCTGACAACCCCCGGGCCCCCCGACTATGCACCACAAGAGTGGTCATAAAAAGCCTGCCATTTCCCCCAGATATCACTCAGCCACCCGGAAGATGAAATACAGCACTTCACATTTTGATCTGCTCTTAGTAACCATCTCCAAATACATCGCTATCTGACAGAAATATGAGAACAGAAAGTGTATGCCTTCGACAGTCATGTGATTTGAACAAAGGGGAAATTTAACTGAGGGAAGACAGTGTTTTCTGAAAAGAGAACATGGAAAGTATGAATTACATCTTAAGCAGGGTAACAACTCAAGGAACCGAAAGAGAAAGAGAGAGAGAGCGAGAGAGAGAGAGAGAGAACACACAATATCACAGGGACTGAGGATATGCACAACTACAAGTGACGTTAATTATACCTGGCAGAAACACAAATCCCTGGAGGGAAAGATAAAGTGTGACCAAACCAACAAAAACTGTAGTGTCAGAAAAATGACTGTTTTATACAGCTAGTCAGTCCCTTTACTGTTCCAGACACAGAATTAAGTACTAGGTTTAGACTCAGATATTAGATTTCAACTAGTTGGTGGTCCCCATCCTTGAGTAACTGACAAACTATTACTTCTGACCATGGGCTTCATGTCAGCAAAATGAAATGCTGCAGTCATTTCTAGGCGTTTGGATTTCAACCCACTTCTTTGAAGCTTCTAGCATTGTTCTGTGATCTAGTGTCTGTTATGTTCCACAATAAATCTTTTTTCCCAGCCTGGGAAAAGCCTACTCCTCTCCCAGCTGTCCCCTTCTTAGAAAATGGTATTATTTGCTACCCAGCTGCTTAAGCCTAAAATTTAGGAGTACAACTAACAAATAACAGAAGGAATGCTGGAGTTACAAAGTGTATGTGGACAGTAAATAATGAGTGACAGTTAATGAGGAATGGAATACAGGTATGCTTCATTTCACTGTACTTCTCATTGTGCTTTCTTGCAAACTGAAGGTAAGACCCTCCACCAGCAAAAAGATTACAATTTGCTCAAGGCTCAGATGATGGTTAGTATATTTTAGCAGTAAAGTATTTTTTAATTAACTCATGTACATTATTTTTTTACACGTAAGCTATTGCACACTTACTAGACTACAGTATAGTATAGATATAACTACTGTGTTTCCCCGAAAATAAGACCTAGCCAGACAATCAGCTCTAATGCGTCTTTTGGAGCAAAAATTAATAAGACCTGATTATATTTATATTATATTATATTATATTATATTAATTATATTTGTTATATTATGTTATATTATATTATACCTGGTCTTACATTGTAGTAAAATAAGACCTGGTCTTACATTAATTTTTGCTCCAAAAGACGCATTAGAGCTGATTGTCTGGCTAGGTCTTATTTTCGGGAAAAAATGATATTTATATGTGCACTGGGAAACCAAACAATTCATATGACTCAGTGCATTGAGATATTCACTCTATTGCCATGGTCTGGAAGAAATATATGTGAGGTATGTCTGTATTTACATAACCTCAAAGCATCACTGCATAATTTACTTATTAATTACAAAAAGAAATATAGTGGATTAACCTGGTGGACACCATCTTTAACCATGTGATCATACTAACATTACCAATGTGGGGACAAAAATAACCTCATGGGCCCCCCAATATGATGTACAGCAGAGGACGCAATATCGCTACAGTGGTATTCTTGCCTAAAATGCATAACCTCAAGCTAATTGTAAGAAATCAAACAAAGCTAGGTTAAGGGACATTCTACAAAATAACTGACGTGTACTCACCCAGTGCCAAGGCCATGAAAGACCAGGGAAGAGTGAGCTCCTGTGAGAGACTGGAGGAGACCAACGGGGCGGGACAAGCGCCGTACAGCGTGGAGCAGGCACTGTGCTAAGCAGAAGGGCGGCAGAAAGTCAGCTCTCTGGGGACAGCTGGCAGAGAGGGTTGCAGAGAGGTGGCCCCTGACCTGGGTCTTAGCTGAGTATTTTATAGGCATATTAGGAGGAAGAAGAGGGACAGCAAAGGCACTGGGAATGGACAGAACACAAGTAGTCAGCAAGGTTAGAGAGCAGAGCAGACGTGGAGGAGAGGGGCCAGCTTCTGCAGGACCTGCACACCGGACGAACCAGTTGGGGCTTCACCTTGAGGGAAATGGAGCCACTCATGAGGAGGCTTTTAAAAAATATTTATTTTGAGGGCCGGCCCGGTGGCTCAGGCGGTCAGAGCTCCGTGCTCCGAACTCCGAAGGCTGCCGGTTCGATTCCCAGTGGGCCAGTCGGCTCTCAACCATAAGGTTGCCGGTTCGACTCCTCGAGTCCCGCAAGGGATGGTGGGCAGTGCTCCTTGCAACTAAAATTGAACATGGCACTTTGAGCTGAGCTGCCACTGAGCTCCTGGATGATTCAGTTGGTTGGAGCACATCCTCTCAACCATAAGGCTGCCAGTTCGACTCCCACAAGAGATGGTGGGCTGTGCCCCCTGCAACTAGCAACGGCAAATGGACCTGGAGCTGAGCTGCACCCTCCACAACTAAGACTGAAAGGACAACAACTTGAAGCTGAATGGCACCCTCCACAACTAAGACTGAAAGGACAACAACTTGACTTGGAAAAAAGTCATGGAAGTACACACTGTTCCCCAATAAAGTCCTGTTCCCTTTCCCCAATAAAATTAAAAAAAAAAAAAAGAGCCTCTATCTTCTTTCGAGCACCCGCTTACTTTCTGGCACAAAAGGCTTGTGGTGTATTTTTCATGCCCCAGTGCCTGAGTCAACCACGTCTCTAAAGACATTAGAGTTTTAAACATGATCTAATTACATTCTCAGAACATCACTCTGGCAGTAGCCGTGTGGAAGACTGATGGGAACCGAGCACGGAGGCAGACAAACCAGTAAGAGATCCTATCACAGTTCAGAACTAACAAAAGCTAACCCACGAGCTGTGGCAATGGTGCAGAGGAGACAGATCCCAGAGCAGCAGAGTTCGAAATGATAGTTCCCAGCATCAATGAGATGCTAAGGAGTGAAGCAGGAGATGGCACCCCGAGGAGTCCAGGTTCCTCCTGGGGAGTCTGCTCTGACGTTAGCCAGTACAGTAAATGAAGGGTGAGGGAGAGGGAGCTGGGTTTAGGGTGGCCACGTTGTAGGCTGCCAGGTATACAGGCCTGGGGCTCAGGAGGGAGCGCAGGGCAGAGGCCTCTTTGGGTTAGATGACACTGTCATGGAGCGAGTAGAGGGAAAGGACAGGATCTTGTGCCACATCACATGTAGGGACATGGAGGGGAGAGCCAGCAAAGCAGACTGTAGGGAAAATGGGACAAAAGGTGTCAGCGAAGCCTGGAGAGACTGAGTGTCAAGAAAGTGACCAAGAGTGATAAATACAACAGACAGATCAAGTAAGATAAACACTTAAAAGTTTCTGATTTGGTGATTATATTTAGCAAATCTTTAAACAGTTTTAATGGAGAGATAATATAGCAGTCTAAGTGCAAAGTGAAGACAAAAACAGGAGGTGACACCATGGACAAGTTAAATACGCTTCTTTCAAGAATCTTGCTTGTACTTTACACAATAGCCAAGATATGGAAACAACCGAAATGCCCATCGGTAGATGACTGGATTAAGAAGCTGTGGTACATTTATACAATGGAGTATTACGCAGCCATAAAGAAGAAAGAAATCTTATCATTTGCAGCAACATGGATGGATCTAGAGAACATTATGTTAAGTGAAATAAGTCAGAAAGAGAAAGACAAGTACCATATGATCTCACTTATATATGGAATCTAAAGAAAAGACTATGCGAATGAACTAATCAGAGACAGTTTTGGGGACGCGGAGAAAAAACCGAGAGTGGTTAGATGGGTGTGTGGGAGGGGGTTGGGGATAGGGGAAAGGTGAAGGGATTTGGAGGCAGCTGGTGACCACAAGATGCCCTCGGGGTTTTTTTTTTGTTTGTTTGTTTTTGTTTTTTTTTTTGTTTGTTTTGTTTTTGAAAATTAATTTGGGGAAGGTATTCTATAATGTTGTGGAGATTTTGTTGGGTATCCGATGGGCATGCGTCCTGTTTGGGAGAGCACCTCAGGTATGCTGTGGATACCTGATCATGGCATTGGACACCAGAGGCTGGACATTAATGAATGCCAACTATAATTTTATATATATAATGTGATGGTTCGGTGTGGGGTCGGAGGGATGGTGGATGGGGGAGGGGGGTTCACAGTGTGAGGGATATGGATGATGAACGTCTAAGTATTACCTTGTTTTGTACACCTGAAACTAATAAATAAATAAATTTATGAAAAAAAAAAAAAAAAAAAAAGAATCTTGCTTGCAAAGGAAATGGTGCACTTGTTAGAAAAGGACACAGAGTTTGTTTCCTTTTACCAGATGCAGTCATTCAACATTTGTACATTTTCTATATGCCAGGCACTGGAAAAGACTTAAGCATCCTTTTATGCGATGAAAAAGGAGCCAGAAGAGAAGGCAAAAAAAAAAAAGAAAAAAAAATACAGGAGAAGGACGAAGCTACATAACAGAACAACATTCTAGAAGTAAAAGGAGAATACGGATGGGGGAACAAGGGAGGGAAGGTCAGGGAGAATTAGCCCCGATGCGGATTCCTGCTCTATGGAAGACTGGAACGCAAATCATCATTAGATGACATTTAAACAGCATTAAAGGTGATCTTCAGAGTTAAAGTTTTTATGTCCAAATTTTTAAAAATCTAATACTCTGGATCAACGGTCAAATAACGACAACCCACAGCCTGTTTTTGTATGACCTTTGAGCTAAAAATGGTTTTTATATTTGTAAAAGGTTGTTAAAACAAAAACAAAGAAGAATGTGTGACAGAGACCACATGTGGCCTGGGAAGCCGAAAATATGCCTGACCCTGTATCGAGCAAGTTTGCCAAACCCTGCTCTAAATGTTTTTATAACAGCAAACACACAACATTTTAAAATCCAGCCTAACAGATGTGCAAAATAATAACTTTATCAAATATAGGGTGATGGAAGGAGAACTGACTCTGGGTGGTGAACACACAGTGGGATTTATAGATGAAGAAATACAGAATTGTACACCTGAAATCTATGTAACTTTACTAACAATTGTCACCCCAATACACTTTAATTAAAAACAAATAATAACTTTGAGAAACCACTTGCAAAAGTGACAAAGCAATGGTGATAGATCTGAGAAAAAAACGTCAAATACACACTGCCAGTTCCAGATTTTCTATTCTGGTATGATTTTCAGAGGCTATTTATCCTTCTATAACCTTTAGATGATAACGTGTCTTCCTGGACAATAATCTGGTTTCACATAACAGCACAAATCTGTTTCTATCTTCAGAAACAGACATACCTGGGACACAGCCCCCAAAGTGGGTTTATGGGCACCTACAAAAAATATGCAAAGGAAAAAAATAAAACAAAACCTGAAGCTTTTCTATAATTTGTCACAGAAGAAAAAAAGACCTGGAAATTAAAATGTCAAATCAGGGAATGATGAAGCAAATTATATGGAACACCAGCAATATGATGTAATAACAAATAGCTATGAAAAATTATTATGAGCATTATACTGAGATATAAGAGGGATATGAAATGATATGAAGTGGAAAGATAAACCATAAATAATATGTATATCTAGATTACGATAACAATGTATTAAGTATGCTGTTCAGAACCAGAAATTAATTTAAGGTCACATAAATAATTAAACTCTCCTGTGACTTTCCATAATTTTTTGGGTAAAACATAGATTCTTAAAATTTAAATCTAGTTCTTGTAATTTTGAAAGTAAAGCACTCAATAAAATTTATGTCTTAAAAGACAAGGTTTCGGGCCAGCCCAGTGGCTCAGACGGTTAGAGCTCCATGCTCCTAACTCCGAAGGCTGCCTGTTCGATTCCCACAAGGGCCAGTAGGCTCTCAACCACAAGGTTGCCGGTTTAACTCCTCGAGTCCCGCAAGGGATGGTGGGCTCTGCCTCCTGCAACTAAGATTGAACAGGGCACCTTGAACTGAGCTGCCTCCCGGATGGCTCAGTTGGTTGGACCGCATCCTCTCAACCACAAGGTTGTCGGTTCGACTCCCAAAAGGAATGGTGGGCTGTGCTCCCAGCAACTAGCAACAGCAACTGGACCTGGAGCTGAGCTGCGCCCTCCACAACTAAGACTGAAAGGACAACAACTTGAAGCTGAATGGCACCCTCCACAACTAAGATTGAAAGGACAACAACTTGACTGGGAAAAAAGGCCTGGAAATACACATTGTTCCCCAATAAAGTCCTGTTCCCCTTCCCCAATAAAATCTTAAAAAAAAAAAAAAAGACAAGGTTTTAAAATGCATGTTAAAAATTTTAAGATGAGTTCAAAGACAGAATTATGATGCAGCAACTTGTGAAGCAAAAAATTCTTCTAGAATGAAACAAACCTGAATCCTTGTTCTGGTCACACCCTGACCTTTTGGAAACACACATAAAAGAAAGACATTCATGCCCCGACCTGTCAAACGGTTCCAGATTTTCTACTCAGGTATGATTTCTCAGATACTATTAAAAGAGGCTCCTTCTATAACCTAAAGACCCCATGCAGAGATCATCTCAAGAGTAAGCCCCTTTGATTTGGGGGCACTCTTACAAGTCTTCTCTCTCAAGGAACTGACTGATCTGGTTCTTTTTTGCTGCTCTATACAAATGACACTAAATACCCTGTTTCCCTGAAAATAAGACCTAGACAGACAATCAACTCTAATGCGTCTTTTGGAACAAAAATTAATATAAGACCAGGTATTATTATAAGACTGGGAATAATATAATATAATAATGTAATATAATAATATAATAAATATAAAATATAATATAATACTGGGGCTTACAGCTTACATTAATTTTTGCTCCAAAAGATGCATTGGAGCTGATTGTCCGGCTAGATCTTATTTTCGGGGAAACACGGTACTACAAAAGTTCCATATTTCAGAAGTAGGTCCATATTTCTACTCATTTTCCATTCTCTCTCTCTCCCAATGTAAAGAGTTAGAAGGAAGGTTTAGGCCTTTTCAAAGGCAGAGAAAGTAGAACTCTCGAATAAATTCAAAGGAAAAGTGAGAATTTATATGAATTTATTATCATCTTTGAATTCATCCTTTCAAAGCAGTTCAAGCCAAGTATTAAGTGAAGCTTAAGAAACTGTCTTTTTTTTCTTTTTAAAAAAAGAGATAGCAGGAGTAGAGAAAAACAACACAAAACAAAACAACAACTACAGCTGAAACACACCCCCTTTCAGTTCCCTTTAATAAACGAGCGGCAGCTCCTGCGTAAGCTCCACTTTCACATCTTTAAACTCCATCCTAAAAGCACCCTTTTGCTTCTGGCACCTCCTTAGTTTATGATCTACTGGTGTTATAAACTTCTCCAAACAATCCGAAGCTGGAAAATGCCTTCCAAAATGTTGTCAAGGGAATGAATACTTTTCAGTGAATTCTTTAGTCATGCTGCAACAAAAGCTCTCTCCCTGGAGTTACTTCTCCTGAATAAAGAATTTGGTCCCTTTTGCTCCCAGGTTTCTTGGCACCAGAAACGGACTTTGTTAACTGTGCCATCTAAAACAGTCCAAAAGGGAAGACTCTCTTGCAGGTTAAACTCTGTTCGAAGGTTTTGTCCCTCTCCCCCAGCTCCCAACACACATTCAGATACACAGTAAAATGTTAGAGCAACAAGATTAGTCCTATTTGGAAGCAGTGTGTATACAGCACCGTGAGCTCTGATCTTCTACTTCATCAGTACTTGCAAATTGCAGTCAACTCAACTCTTAAACGTGCAGAATTTCCACTAATGGATTTAGTGCCTCTGGCCCAGGAGATAAAAGATGAGGGCTTTAAAAGCACCCAGTGCATTTCTCTGCTCTATTTCTCCCCCACTGATACGCGACACTGAAAGCGTACTTAAGGTACACACAATACAGGAGCCTGTGGCAGGGAGTGATTGGCAAATTGGAAAAATGTTACAAAGGAAGGGATATTGGAACCATGTCCAGAAGGATGACTAAGAATGTATCTGCCAGAAAAGAGCAGGAGGTCAAGAAAGTCAGAGACAAGAAGCACGTGCAAAACCACGCATATTCACAGGTATATGAAGTACTCCTTAGAATGTTCAAGAACTAGAAGAGTATAAATAAGGTGTTCATACAGCAACATTACCTCAAATTCAACACATCAAAGACAGATTATTTCCCCCGCCTTCCTTAAGCAGCCAGGCTTCCTGCTTCCTCACCCTTAGTTCCCAAATTCAAGCAGCAGACAGTTGTTTCCTTCCCTAATCCCTGAACTTGGCCACTGGACCATGCTGTGCTAATCTGAATCATTCGGCAACTCCAGTCATGCCCTCCCAGTCCTGAGAACATACAACAAAGACACCTTCTTAAGGTAGAGCTCCAGTCCTATTCCTAGTACTAATGCTGACTGATTGAACGAAAATTGCAATCTGATTGTCCGCACTCTAGAATACTGCCCATCTACCTCCCACATTGCTGTCCAGACCTCTAGTCCAGTCCAGTGTACCTTCTACCCTGAGGGCATACCTTATATTCCTGCGCTCATACCTGTGTTCTACCTTAATAGTTCTCTGTGCCCAGCTCTTTACCTATCCCACCCCCCCACTCACCCCATTCTCCTCCTCTCCAAGGTCTTGCTCAAATTCTGTTTCCTCCTGAAACTTTATGCCGTCGCCTGAGTAGTTCTTCCTCCGCAGAACTCCTATAGCCAGAAGTATCTATACAATTAAAAAAGCTTTCGTTCCACTCTTTGTTTTTCCACAGCTGAGCCGTAACTTTGAGAACAGGTTCTATACTTGGCAGAATCTTTCAGACTGTCCCTAATTTAATACTCTCAGTAAGTAAAGCTAAGCATTGTTTGCTGGGGGTGAAGAAGGGAACTGGTCTCTCCTTGGTCTTCCTCTTTCTCATTGACCAGTCCTACTGCTAACATCTCTATTCCAGCCACTTCACTCCAACTCCACTGACAAACCCTTGTCCAAGGCATCCTTATTTCCTAGCTGTTCCTAGAGGGAACAACTGCAGTACCCTCCTAAATAAGACTATACCTTCTCCTTCTTAAAACCCAGCAATGCCTTTCCGTAACCCTTACAATAAAACCTAAACTCTCACGCGGACTAAACTAAGTTGGAAGATTTTCCTGGGTCCCTTTCCCACACCCCACTACCTCCCTAGCCAATTCCCAATACACATTCAGCAACTCAGGGAAATGTTACAGAGGAAGTTCAATCTCCTTGGGGAGCAGTGTGAGTGCCAACCTGAACTCAGGACGAGCAAGCCCTACCCACCCCCTAAACCTGCTTCATGCCACTCTACCCGCTGCTCCTCATCTCGTCATGCTGCTGCTCTTCTGCTGCCGGGTGTGCCCATGTTCTTGTCTCCAGACCGCAGCACTTCTGTCCCCTGTGCTCCTCGCGCACACGCCTCCCTGCCAGGCCCACTTTTGCTCTCTTCAATCCTTCCTCCTCCTTCAGATCTCAGTTTAAAGGGCACTTCCCCAGAGCAGTGTGCTCTTCACTCCGTCTACAGCAGCAACCACGCAACCACGTCCAGCCCTTCCACCTCGGTAATTAGACTTCTCTATTGTCTGCCTCCCCAGCTGGATTCCATGGAGGCTGGAGCTGTCTGCCCAGGGCATGGCTGTGCCACCGATAAATGCTCAAAAGTTTAGTGAATGAACAAGCACATTAGGGAACCTCGACCAAGAATCTACGTTCTCTACTTTTAAAAAGTTGTTTCTGTAAATGTAATTAATTGGGGTTACTAATACAGTAGTGAATGATCCGACAAGTTATTTAAATACACTTTTAGAGCAGATTTTGAGAAATGCCTACTCCAAAAATAAAGCCAATCTATTCTGTCCCCATTCTTGAAACTCTGATACTACCACACAACACTAGGATATACAGTACTGAAAAATTAAGTGAACATCATAAATAATTTTCAAACCATGTTCATTTTCTTTACTAACCCCAAAGAGGAAGAAAAAGTCAGCTGAGTTATTTCAGTCTCGACCTACCCCACCTCACTTTGGACAGTGTTTGACAGCATTCAGTGGATGACTGAGCACGCACTCAACTGGTAGCCAGCACGTGAGAAGGAGAGTGGAGCCACGGGAGGTGTAATGTTCCGTAAACTACTGCTACGTCAGCTTTGTCTCTCTTATCACCACTGTCTCCCCAGAACCTCCTGGTGCTGATACTGAGTATTCCTGTGTATTAGTTGAACAAATAAAAACCTACAATCAAGCCCCTAAAAAGTCAACACTAATTGCACAAGGTCCCTTCACTGGGACCTGTATCTGTAATGAATTAATACACAGTACACTTCAACACTTTTAGACAATGCTAATTCTTGAACTGTGATTTGTTAACGGTAAGCACAATCCCACAAGCATATGGGTTCACGCGGTGATGGCATTTCTAAAGAATGTAGCAACAGCTGTGACAGTGGGGAATATTTCCATAAACCCCTTTCCCACCAATAGGAAAGAAGGTGGTAAACAAAGGAAGCAAAGCAACTACTCTGTCCCTGCCCCACTGCAGGAGGTGAGAACAATAAGAAGTTCATTTCCTCCTTGCTAACAACGGGGATTATCATTTTCAAGCAGAGGACCAAGTTGGTAGCTCTGCTCACACAAGTCAGTACTGTTAAGGCGCCAGGCAGGACAATAAGCAAGCAAGCAAGCAAGCAAACAAACAAACTGCACCCAAAGAGAAGCCCCTAATCTGCTATAAATCTACACTTCCCACGATAGCTCTAGTGTAGAGAGACAAGCAAGACGATGGTGGGAAATTCTTCCTTTTACTAACCAAATGGAAGACTACCAGAAGACGAGAGGTCCAGCTGGGCTCCCATTCCACCCCTGAAGTAGAACTGGGCTATGGCAGGAAGAGGACGGGAAACAATTACCAATGATCTTTCTTTCTAAGGATTCTCATTGCTTTCACAATCCTACTTTCCCCAAACTTCCAGCTACTCCCAGAGAATGAACGTGCTCTACATGTTAGAAGAGACTAATACAAACCTCACATCCTAAACGTGTGAGGTTTCCTCCAATTCAGGGACCCACTGGTATAAAACTATGTTTCCCAATATTTCTACACATCTTATCATGTGAACATAAAAATCACAAGTATCAAATGGTCTTTAAAATTGTTCCTAAAAAGATACAGAAATACTTAGTAGTAGAGAGAATCACAAAATACCTATGAGCAAAAATATATATTTAAGATTCTAAAATGATTAACACATTAACTCCCAAAGAGGAAAACACAGGACATTTTATTGGTCTGTAGTCCATTATTCGACAGTCTATTTTCTAAAACTAGTCCTTCCATCTTCCATTTACGATATACCCTGCTTCTCAAAGATTTATTGTATGAAGCTTATCTCTGTTTTCTCTAATAAAATACTTCACCAAGATCTTATGTTCCCTCAGTATTCTATTTTTCTAATGTTTTTGAATAAAGGAGAAAATATTATAACTGATTCCCACAGAGAAATGGAAGCAGCAGACATGAGATCATCATTTGATGGCTAAGTCGCTCTCTGGCAATAAATACTTGGGAAGATGACTTCACTTCTGCTCTTCTGAGCACAGGGATCAAGAGCTCTGGCTGAGCACTGGAGGGCACTTAGCTGGACACAGGGCCCTTACTCTCCATAGAGCTACAGCTGTCACCTTTACCTGAGCCTTTGATGTCCTTCCTTTTTCAGACTCATCATGTCTTAGGAGGCAAAGAACCCAGGAGAGGCACTCAAATTCCAAGCTGCAACCATACCCTGCCACTCATCGCACCCCACACCCTCAACCTAGAATTCTAACTCACAAATCATTCAGTTTTACTATAGCTTCAGTACACAAAATGATAGACCTGTATCCTTCGGAAGGATGCTATAGCTCCCTAAAGGACTTACTCATGGTACTCATAAGCCAAATGACTCCTTATTTGTCCTAATTATGTTTTCTTTATGGATTATAACTAGATTTTAAGCCTCACTTTGAGATCATGAGACGAACTGATGAACAGTTTCAATAGTGGATAAGGTGGTTTTGTAACCTGGATGCTTAGTCTGTATTATGCAAACCTAACTCCAAAGAACCAGCGTTTCTATGTGGAAAAGCACTTGCTTGACGCTCTAAATTATATAAAAATCACTGTGAGAACACTGAAGAGGACTTACAGGGGAAAATACAAACTGTAAGATGCAGAAGTCTAAGGGCATAGGTATTCACTAGAGCTAGGTTTTCCTTCTATCACATTACATTGTTACTCAAAATAACCCTCAGAAAAGGTCTACAATAAATCTAAACATTCAATACTTCACTTTATGTTAGATTCACTGGTCTAACAAGAATTTTATTGATTTGTTTCATCACTTGAAACCTTTCAAAAAGCTCTCCAGAATTAGAGCATTCACTGCTACCAACAGCAGCAATTGCTGTCTTGTATAAATAAACAAATAAGTTTAAGCTGAAATGAGGAATCTAGGTTAAACTCAGAGCTCCAGTTCCCAAGTGCTTAGTTTCCTTAGAAGCCCAGAGAAAATACTTCTTTCATCTTCTAAAACTGAACATACTTTAATATCACTTTTGAAAAACAATGTGATATATAGATGATGCATTACTGAATTGTACACTTGAAACCTATGTAACTTGACTAACCACTGTCACCCCAATAAACTTTAATTTAAAAAAAAGAAAAGAAAAATTCATGTAAGAATAGGGTTTAATTAAACACGATTGCAAATACTGAAAAAGATGAGAAGGAGGAGGAGTAAGAAGAAGGGAAGGAGAAAAGAATCATTTTCAACCATGTGACTGTAAGCCCTTCAGGATAGATTTCATCCTTTGAAGCAGTTGTTAGGATGTCTTATCACAGATGGATAAAAACAAACAAGGCCTAGATCCATTAAAAGACATTCAGGCCCAGCTTATTTCCTTTCCATCACTGCAAAAGCACAGCAAGAGACAGGTATAGTCAACTTGATTTTAAGAATCTCAGGATTCAGCAAGAGTCTCAGGACCTGGAGCTTCTACCTGAACCCTTGAGCACTAAGAAACTTAACCGGTTATAACTATTCAAAGTCCTTATGACGCTCATTCAGGAGCTGCTATGTATGAAGCTCAAAGCACAAGTGGAAGAAAAGGGACTTGGAGACTAACAGCTCTGTGCACAGCAGACAATGCTAATGGACTTTGGTGCCCATAAACTACAGGGCAAATTTCAGACACCCAGAGAAAGGAGGATAATTTCGATGTTACTATGAAACTCGGACTCCTACAGATCTTATTAGTCTCCTTAAGTAGTTTCATCAGCATCATCTATGAGTCAAATTTTATATTTAAATGGCAAAACAGGCTCATCAATAATTAGGCCTTGGAGCATACCCAGATTAACAGCATAAAATAAATGCTTGTTACAAAACAACTCTACAGGGCCGGGTTTGTATAGCAGAATCCCCAACCAAGTCCTATATGACAGGACAAAGGAAATTCTTTAATGTCAATGTATAACAGAACTTAAATGTTGCAATGAAAGTATAAGAACAGAAACAAACCCCCTCCCCACAACATATACACAGAAAGCAAAACAAAAATTGCTGAGAGCCACATAGTTTAGACTTACGGGGCTTTGTTGTTCATGTGGCCCAACCAACCCTACTTTATACATGAGGAAACTAAGTCCCAGAAAAGTTGTCCAATGTCTCCACTCCACCCTCTCTAGACCAGCTTTCTCTCAAAAAACGAGAAGGGGAAAATTGCCATTCTTATTGTTGGCTGGCTCATCAAAGGATCCAAAAACCTTGGGATTCTTCCTCTCCAAACTAATATTCCAACAGATACCTAGAAAAACCAAAATTCTCAGAAGTGACTACAGAACCAAAACCCGTACAAAGCTACTTTAATGTTACTACAAAATCACACAGTAATTCACTTTCAAATCCTTCTTGCATATATTACTCCACAAGAACCACAGCTCTTGAGAGAAAGGAGTCTGAACTCCATCAGACCAATGGGATTGTGCCAGAATCAGAAGAGCCTCAGACATGAAGCAAAGCAAACTTTGCAATATTCAGAAGAAAGAGAAATTTCCTGTAAGCCTCAGGGAACCATTCCCAGAAGGTCTCAGGGTTGCTGAGAAAAGAAAGATTCTGTAAGTTGTTTTATTCATGAATTAAACTTCATCATTCTTAAAGGTCATTGGCTACATTTAGATTTAGTTTTACCAACAAACCAAAGGAAAAAATGTTATTCAGGGGTCAGAATGAGGAAAAGCTGGGAAGACGGTGTGTTGCAAAAGCAGCATCCCACTTAGTGAGCTGAATGAGCGGCTATGAAAGGTCCTGCCTGCCTTCTGGTAGCATCTGTATTCTAAGGTTGCATGACACATACAGCAACCCTTTTTCAGGTTATTAGGGTTTGTTGCTAAAGTTGCGTTTCCTGGCTTTTTCCCTTTATACTAAAAGTCCTTCTAGAGTGGTGTGATAGCTAAGATTTTTAGAAGGAAAAATAAATGCTAAACCAAAGATAAACAAAGCACAGGAAAAGATTAAACCAATAAGTAAGATAAAAAGACTTTCCTATATTAAGTAGAAGGTATGCCAAATTAATTGCTTTAATTCCTAGTTTGACAAAGTTGGATTGGTTCCCTCTGTTGAGTATACAGAAGCTATATATATATATATATATATATATATATATATATATATACACACACACACACACACACACACACACACACACATATAAAATACTGCTTCCAAACCATACAACTTCAGAGGCTTGTGACAGATACTAAAACTAGGCTAACTAAAGACATTAAACAAAACTCAGATTTTTATAAAACTTCAGAGACTACCAAACTTTTGATCACCCAATTCATATATTAATGACATCACAAGTAAATGCTTAAGCTTCAAAAGAGAAAGTAAGAAACATCAAATTCTAAACCATACAAATTCATTTTGTTTCAATATAATTTAAATAATTTTATATTTAAAGTTCTATTCAAACAGAAATACATTAAAAGGCCCAATATCGTTGGTATCAAACATTACTAAACAGTTTATTTCTAAATAGTAACACAAATTAGTCAAATTACTTTCAAGTGGCTTGAGATTGATAACTTTAAAAGACCCCCCCAAGAATATTCTACCACTTCAACCAAAAAACTTAAAAGCAATTAGTCACTGAAAAACACACATATTGACTGATTCATGTTTACCTACAAAATGTCAAAAATATCTGTCCTACCTACTGCACAAGATGGTTGAAAATTTAAATTGAAGTGATAGTATGTGAAAGTATACTTGATAAGCATTTACGTCATAACATTGTTAGTTAAGTAGTAGAGTTTACACAAAGAATAGTTAAACACGAGTAATGCTATAATTTGGTATGATAAACGAGGAGACAAGGCTTCATTACCCTGCCATCTAATCTTAGTTCAACCATTAAGTTCCAGTATCCTCATCATAAGTCACTAATGTCCACTGAGCCCCATTTTCTGATTTGGAAAGGAACAAAATTGGACTATAGGAGATCTGAAGTCCCTTTGACTCAGCTACTTTGATTGGCAATATTTCACACCTAAATTACTGCTACCATGTTTCCCTCAAAATAAGACCTAACTGGAAAATAAGCCCTAGCATGATTTTTCAGGATAACATCCCCTGAACGTAAGCCCCAAGGTGCCTTTTGGAGCAAAACTTACTATAAGACCTGGTCTAATTTTCAGGAAAGCACGGTATTATAAATAAGTAACATTTCACATTACTATTCTCATTATGTGTCACCATGTCACAAATGAATACCTCACCTTTCCTAATTCATTAGATATAGCAGTGCATACTCTCATCATTATAGACCTATGTGCAGACCTGTGAGATGTTCAAAGTACCATTACATATTCCTTTACAGGGTGGGTCAAAGATTAAATGAGACAGAGACACATTTTATCCCTCATTTATCAGACTAGTGAGCTGAAGCCAAGATCAAGTCATCTACCAGGACTCACAGCTATAAAAGTAAAAGCTGGAAGGAGAAAGCAGGTCCCATGCTCTTCTCCATTAGGGATAATTGAGAAGAAATGGAAATGTAACAGAGCCACCCTCTAATGTCCCATCTGCGGTGGTGGCAAGGCAGGCAGTCACTCATTCAACACACTTGCTAAACCACCAGGCACTGTTCTCTCTGGCTGCCAGGGACGCAATAATGAACAAAAGAAAAATCCCTGGCCTCACTGAGCTTACATTGTGGGTGGGGAAGATCAACAAAGTAAATGAGTAAAACATAGGGTACATTAGAGTTGTAAGTGCTCTGACGAAAAATAAAGTATGAAAAGGGGACAGAGTGCATGTGTGTAGGGATTTACAATCTTCTTCCAAGCCGCCTGGATGCCACTTGAAGCACTACAACAATGACGCATTCTTAGAGTAGTCTTCCTAAGCATTTCCCCAAGCAGGGGACACTGAACCCTGGGAAGACTGTGGCCTGCTGATCCCAATTTGAGATTGATTGCTCAAACCTCTGAACTGCCAGCTATGAGCTGTTGTTATACAGGCAATCAAATCCCCTACTAAGAAAGACTTACGCTCCCCCCCACACACCCCCACCTTTAAATCCACAGAGTGCAAATGGATTTACAAAAGAGGGAGCCAGGAGAAGTTACAAGCGCTCTTGAACTGCTTCCGAGTGAGCACCAAGGTCTAAGGGCTGCGAAGGTGAAGAGGTGGTGTGTGTGCTGAGGGCTGTGCTGCTGGGACAGCGCATTCAGAACGCAGTACACTTTAGTTTGCTTTTTCCGACCTATCAATTCTAGCCGTTCTCTACTATTATCAGTCCGTAGTTAACCACCTTTTGGCATTTTCTTTTCTTTTATTAAAAGATCAACCCAGTTTGCGAGAAAGTTGCTGTAAGAAAAGTTAACAGCCCCCCCCCCCGAAAGATCCGATGCCCATTTATCTTGTTAAGATAATTATCATTTGAGCCTTTATCTTATCACTCTTCAATCTGGTTAGTTGAGACGGCAAATCAGGTGAAGCTTTGTTTTACTCGAGTTTTAAAATGTCCTCGGAGTCGCCGAAATCTCCTGGTCCTCGCGTGGCGAGCACATCCCGAGAATCACAGTCTTTTCACGTTCGCTGCGGCGTATCGTAACGTGTGTCTCTAACGCACAGCCCCGATTTTAAACGGGATTCCCACGAGTGGAAAAAGCACGCTGGACCAGAACGCCGGCCTGGGGGGTCAGATCGCCCGCCCGACGGAGACGGTCCAGTGGGGCTTTCCCGGCGCCCACACCCGGCGTGGAAGCTGTTTGTCTGCCTTCCCCGCGGGAGGGGCGCTCCGGGCCGCCGGCCCCGCCGACAGCGCGTCGCTTTGGAGGCGAGCGGCCGGCAAACTTGAGCCGGGATCGCTCGGCTGGGCCCGGCGGCGGGGGCGGCTTTTCCCCGGCGCGGCCTCGCCCTGCTCGCGGATGCGGGTCGCGGGCCGGCCCAGGACGGCGTGCGGGGGCCTGCGGGGCTCGGAGGCCCGGGCGGGCGCCGGGCCGTGGGCAGCGGAGCAGAGATGGCGAGGGGATGGCGGCCCCGGGACGGGTCAACGCCAGGGGGACGAGGGACCCGTGCGGCGCTCGACCCGGCGGTGGGCGAAGCCGCGGCAGCTGTCCCGGGGGCCCGGCAGGGCTCGGCCGGGAGGGACCCCGGCGGCTGAGGGTGGGGACACGACTCCGGGGCCACGCCCGGCCCGCCCCGCCCCTGGGCTCCCGGCAGCGCGGCCCCGCCCGGCCCCCTCCTCACCTGATGTACGGACTGGCCGCCGCCAGGATGTTCTTCTGCACCGGGATCTCCTCGCCGTCGAGGACCAGGTGCGCGTCGCAGAAGCGGGACTCCTCGCGGAAAGAGCTGAGCGCTCGCAGCAAGCGCGCGGCGTGCTGAGGGTCGGACACGGCGCTGCTCTCGGCCATCGCGGCGCCCGCTACTCAGC
Source organism: Rhinolophus hipposideros (assembly GCF_964194185.1). NCBI lineage: Eukaryota > Metazoa > Chordata > Mammalia > Chiroptera > Rhinolophidae > Rhinolophus > Rhinolophus hipposideros. The sequence continues at coordinate 27,375,223 of NC_138067.1, read as the reverse complement.
GGGCCCGTCCCGCTCCCGACACTGACCGGCAGGACCCCTGGAACTGTCCACGTCCGGCGCGCGCCCCGTCTGCACGGCCCGCGCGCGCGCGCACCCGCTTGGCCCGGCTCGGAGCACTCGATGAACAAGCCGGAGCCCCCGGAACGCGCCTGCGCCATCCGTGGCGCGAGAGGCCGGTGCCTTTAAGGAGCCGCTGCATTGCGTCATTTCTCCGCGACGCCCCCACGCCCTCGCTCCCTCCTGCTCGCCCGCCGTCGCCGGAGGCGGCCAATCAGAAGCCTCGTTCCTCCGTGGGACCCTCCGGTCCTCGCCCCCGCGTGGCCACGGGCTGTCGCCAGCTAAGAGTGATCGCTGCGGCGTTGGAGGGGTGTGCGGGCAGACTGGGACTTTGTGGGGAAGCCGGTAGCCTCTGTAGCGTCGAGCCTCGGCTCTTGCACTCGCTAGCTGTGTGATCGTGGGTAAGGTGCCCCTCCTCAACGTCTCCTGCAAAAGGAAGATGACAGGTTGTGCGCTCACGTGCGACAACGCCTGTAAGCCAGGGCGCGGTGGGTGTAGCTTTCGTTACTTGCGAGAGAAAAACGGTTTCCCGGGCCAGAGCACGGAGACCCTGAGAAACAGGCCCTGAAAAGAGCGTTTCGGTCGCGGCCTAGAGCGATGAAGCGGGAGACGGAAGCGGCGGGTCCCACATTTTGCAGGGTCTCCTTGGCTGTAGTCAGGAGGTTGGTCTCGGTTCCTGTAGGTGTCCTGAACCATGAAGGGGCGTGAGCAGGGCGTTTTCTAACGATCACTCGGCTGCTTGCTGCCTGGAGAATGGGGTTGGGGCGGGGGTGCTAGAGGCCGAGTGATGCGGAAATGCTGCAGTGCTTGAGCGAAGGGAATGGTGGTCTGGCTGGAAGGGCGATGCTAGAGGAGGACGACAGTGGAGAGCTCTGAAAGACTAGGCAGAATTGTGAGGGCGGGGAGCCCAGGATAACGTCGAGTAAGTAACTGCGTGGATGTTGATACCGTTTAGCGAGAGCCAGGACACGCGGAAGGGAGGGAAGGAAGCTAGAGAAGCCAGACGTTCGGTTTTGTCGGAAAGCGACTCTGGGTCAGCTCTGACTGCGGGGCAGGCCCTAGGCGGTTGAGGTTGCCCCAGAGGTTGCCAAGAGCACGTGGGAATGTGAACTAGAGCCACCATTTTGTACATGGACTCAATAAGGTTCTAAAGCATTAGCAATTTCACGAGGACCGAGGGCCAGAGGAATGTGGTCAGCATTCCAGATCAGGCAGGATGGTGTTTCCACTGGATCAGCTCAGTCTTTTCCTTCCCCCAAGGCTCCAGCGAAGTCTTGGGTCTTGACCCGGAACTACCCAGGGCTGTGGAGTCACTGGCAGGAATGAGAGTAGTTAACTCTGGTGGTGTCACTGGCAGAAGAATAGATGGGGAGAAAGATGTTACTAGTGGCAGGTCCAGACACTTCCAGTTCCTTCTTCAAACGCAGCTCAATATGGGTGAAATGATAAAAATGTCTAGGATTGCCTTCGAAACAAAAGGAAGGGATACAGGGAAGCGGTTGGGGGTATAGATGAATCAGAAGTGGTTACTAATTGTTAAAGCCAGATTATGGGTGCTTGGAGCTTTGTTGTACTAGTCTCTCTGTTTTTATGTATGTTGTAAAATGTAAGTGAAAAAACAAGATAAGCAGCTTGAGCTTTTCCATAAGACCTTTCCAGTATCTCTGGGAGGAGTCCACACTCCTCTCTCCAAGTTGTTGCTGTACTTTGAACATTGCTCTGGCAGGAAACTTATTGTAATGGGTTTATTGATCTGTCTCACCTGCTAGTTTGTATATTTTAGTGTGTCTGAATTTCCAAGTGCTAAGCACAATGCCTGGCCCTAGCTCAGTGCTCAGTGAATGTGGGATGGATGGAGGAATTAAAAAAATTGTGAATACGAGGCACTTAATAAATGTTTTCCAAATTGTATCCTCTGTTCTTAGTTTATTTGTGTTTGTCTTCTTTCTCAGCTGGGGTGTTGGGGTCAAAAATGATATATATGACAGAGAGAGTTATCTACACAATGTAGGTATTTGATAAATACTTATTGATTAATTGCTTGGAATGCTGTTCTATTCTTCAAATGTCAGAGGTTCCAAAACAAAACAAAGAGCTCAAATAACAGAATCATTCTCAGGCAACCAACCAGTTATCCTAGAATGGGAGTGTTTCCTTAGTTGAAGTAACTGGAGGTAAGTGGGGATTAGTCAGGCAGGCTCTTCCTGGTAGAGGTTAACCTTCTCTGGTGTTTTGACAAAAGGAAGGAATGGGAAGACGTGGGCAGAGGATGTAGACAGACCAGTGTCACTCATGGGAAAGGTAGTTGCTGGTGTGAGAGGGTCGCCTATGTAACAGGGAGCTGATCAGCAGAAGACCTTGTCTATGCTTTCAATACCACCCCCACTGTTTGCAGTATTTCCCACCAACCCACTGGTCTGAATAATTCCCATTCATCCTTTAAAACCCAGCTCAAACATGACCTTCAGGGAACCTCCAACCAGTTTCTCAGGGCAGAGTCCCATGTTATGCCATCTTCTTGCTTTCTGTGTTGCACTGACCGCACTGCACTGTAATTAATTGATTTATATTATATGTTGGTTTCTGAGCTCCACCAGGCTGCTTAGTAGGTGGCCCCTGATACTTTTGCACAATTAGTTAGAGGTAGCAAGTTGAGTAATGGAGCAGTGGAGGCAGGATGTAACACAGTACGGGCAGGTGGGATTACGCGGAGCTGAAGGACACACACCCTGTCCCTAGTGGGAGGCTGCTCCTCAGCTGATTGCTCCATGGGCTACGAGCCCAATGGTGCCAAATCCAATGACTTTTCAAGAGATGTGACAATTCAGATTCACATGTTGAACATCCCAGTTTTTCAACATTAGCCACTAATTCGATTTGGGAAATAAAGACGCAGCATATGTCTGCAGACAGGATCTGGCTTTAATTCATTTCCCATCAATCAGAAACCCATCTTGGTTTACTGAGAAGGGAGTAAACAATCAAAAGGGCACTAGGCTCAGTAAAAATGGTTGAGTTGAACTCAGGTGCCCCAAGAAAATTCACTGTGGTGGTATAGGGAAGCAAGAGAGCCTGATTGTGGGAGGAATGATTGGGGGCGCAGAACCTATCCTTCCATCTGCTGTTGGAACCACTCCTGATTGGGCTATGGACTGTTTTGTAGCCTTTCTTGATATTGCTCAAACTGAGCCGCCCTTGACATTGTTTATGGCCATCAGAATGGTATATTTGGTATTATTGTCTCCCTACATTCCATAGATGTAAGACATCAGCTGTTGTGAAACGTGTAATCTAAGAGACGCGATATTGTCCCAGCAGTTTCTGTCTCTGGTGACTATAACTGTCCCCTTCTGATTTAGAGGCTAAACAAACCCCCAGAGAGAGGTCTTGGTTTTTTTTTGTTTTGTTTTGTTCTGTTTGTTTTTGTTCTGAAGACTACAAAGGATGTTGACAAGATATTAACAGTAATTTATTCAACAGATATTAAGCACCTGCTATAGGGTACATGTTGCAGATACAGTGATGGTAAAAACACAGTTACTTCAGTGGTATCATTGTAGAGTTTTTTTTCTCTCTGCTTTTCTGGTCCTGTATCATTTTTACAATTAGAAAAAAATAAGAAAGCAATTTCCACTTGCAAAAGCACAACAAAAATATATTTGCTTTGAAAAATAATCCATCAAAGAAGAATCATCTTAGGTTTGGGGTTATATTTTTTAATAAATGTCAGAAGGTGGAATAAGAGTCTAGTAAAAGAACTAATACAAAGAAAAAAATTAATAGTTTGAAAGCTCTTTGGAAATCTTAACATCCGATGGATTCATATTATTGAGGAGAAAACTGAAGATGAGCGAACAGCTCTGTCAAGGTCATACATGTGACCTTGTTGGGTGGAACAGACAGGCCCAGAGCTTCTGCCTTCCAGCCCTATAAGCTTTTCCATTATACCAAGTTGTTGACTCTTCGTAAACGTTAATTTGGTTGAGACAGTCTCTTCTGATTCATTTTAAGGCGGTTCTTCAACTACTTTATTGGATAAATCTGTCATTTGTCCAAATCTATATATAGTTCCTTTCTTTCTGACAATTTAAGCTCTTCCAAATCGCTGAGTCAGAGAACATCTCAGTATTTATAACTCTTGAGAGTTGCTTCTATATATTTATACAATATTCAGAGAAGTGTCGCAGAAACACGTGAACTAATTAAGCTATAATGAAGGTAGAAACTGCTTCTGTCCAAATCCATGCTGTACTACTCCCTAGCACTCAGCACAGTACCTGACAGGCACTCAATAAATATTTGCTGAATGAATAACTGTTAATGGGTAGGGAGAACTGAGAGTCTTCTATCCACAGGGATTAGTTCAGATGTTGTTTTTTGTAATTCCCACCAAACTCCAAGCTGGTATATAGATAACAGCCTATTTTAGCTGAATGTCTGATAGATACCTGCAACATAACATGTCAGAAATAAACTTCTGATTCTACCCCTTAAACCTAATAACTCCCCAAATAAATGGCAGCATCTTCATTTACCCAAACTTAGGGACATTCTTGACCTCTCTGTCTCTCACACCCTACATCCAATTCACCAGCAAACCCTGCTCTTCCTGGAGACTGTCTCCTGAATCCAGCCTCATCTCACAACCTCCACTGGTTCTACCTTGGTCCAGCCACCAATTAACTCCATCTGGACTCCTGTAATAGCCTCCCAGCTGCTCTCCCGGCTTTTCCTCTTGCCTCCTTATGAGTTCTTTCTCCCCATAAGTTAATCAGATCAAGTCACTTCCCAGTGCAAAACCCTCCAAAGGCTTCCTTTCAATCTTAGGGGAAAAAACAATCCAAAGTCCTTACCGTGCCTTACAAAGTCCTGGGTGATCTGGCCTTGTACTTCCTCTGTGACCTCTTTTCCTAGCACACTCCTCGCTCAGTGTGCACTAACCAAACCAACCTTTTTGCTCTTCGTTGAACAGGTCTCTCAGATGCCCACCTCAGGGCCTTTGCACTGGCTGATTTCTCAGCCTGGAACTCTCTTTCTTCATATTCTCATAGCTTGCTCTTTCCTTCTACTTAGATCACAGCTCAAGTGTCAACTTCTCAGAAAGACTTTTACTTATCCTCCTGTATAATACCTCCCTTTAACCCGCTTCATTTTTCTTCAGTATATGTAATCACTCCCTAAGATTATACATGTTTATTTGTGTATTGTGCGTCTCTAACGACTGTCATGTAGGGTTCATGAGGTCTGGCAGGGACTTTCTATGTTATTTATCACAGTATCCCCAGTCTCTAAAACAATGCATGGAATATATTATGTGCTCAACAGATAACATACTTACAGAGAGGGAGGGAAGCAGGGAAGGGAAGAAGAAAGAACAAATCTTCCTGGACCTTTTTATCCCTTGTTGTCTAAGTTGACATTGCCAGCTTGGAGGAAGATGAATTATCAAGAGTGATTCAAACAACCTGAAATGAAACTTCCAAACTTGACATGGTCATCATATAACAGCTCTGGACATAGGTTGCCCCAGTAACTTTTCTTTTTATCCTCTCCATCCTTTCTTTTTTTAAATTAATGAATTTTGTTATTAGTTTCAGGTGTCCAAAACAACATGGTGATTAGACATTTACACACCTCACGAACTGATAACCTACCAAGTCCACTACCCATCTGACACTGTACATAGATATTACAATACCGTTGACTGTATTCCCTATTCTGTACTTTATATCCCATGACTATATACTTTTTTAAATTACAATTGACATTCAATATTATTTTATATTAGTTTCAGTATACAGCATAGTGGTTAGACATTTATATAATTTATGAAGTAATCCCCCTGATAAATCTAATACCTATCTGACACTATACATAGTTTTTACAGTATTATTGATTATATTCCCCATACTGTATTCACATCCCCGTGACTCTTGTAACTATCAATTTGCTAATTGCTTCCTAATCCCTTCACCTTTCTCATCCATCCTCCACCCCTTCCCATCTAGCAACCATCAGTTTTTTCTCTGTATCTATGAGTCTATTTATGCTTTGTTCGTTCCTTTATTCTGTTCTTTTGATTCCAAACATAAGTGAGATCATATGGTATTTGTCTTGCTCAGTCTGATTTATTTCACTTAGCATAATACCCTCTAGGTCCATCTGTGTTGTTGCAAATGGTAAGATTTCATTTTTTTTTATGGCAGAGTAATACTCCATTGTATAAATGTACCACAATTTCTTTATCCAATTCTCTGTTGATGGGCATTTCAGTTGTTTCCATATCTTGACTATTGTGAATAGTGCGGCAGTAGACATAGGGGTACATAAATCTTTTTGAATTAGTGTTTTGGATTTCTTTGGATAAATACCCTGGAGTGGAATTGCTGGGTCATAAGGTAGTTCGGTTTTTCATTTTTTGAGGAACCTCCATACTGTTTTCCATAGTGGCTGCACCAATTTGTAATCCCACCAACAGTGCACGAGGGTTCCCTTTTCTCCACATCTGTGCCAACACTTCTTGTTGGTTTATTAGTGATAGCCATCCTGACAGGTGGGAGGTGATGTCTCATTGTGGTTTTTATTTAGTGCAGTTGAGCATTTTTTTCTTATGTCTATTGGCCATCTGTATGTCTTCTTTGGAGAAATGTCTGTTCAGGTCCTCTGCCCATTTTTAAATTGGATTGTTTGTTTTTTTAGTGTTGAGTTGTATGAGTTGCTATGTGTGTGTGTGTGTGTGTGTGTACACGCATATATATATACAAATATATACATATATATGTATATACATAAATTTTGAATGGTAACCCCAATAACTTCTTTCAAACAAGTACATTGCAAGAAACTTTATTTTTCTTCTTCAAGAAAAGTACCACTTTGCACTTGTACCCTGTAAATTTATTTTGCATATTGTGTGTTGTTTATGTACCTGAAAGCATGTAAAACATAATGAATTTTTGTCTCCCCCTCGAATTCCAGCCAGTACACTGCTGGGTGTACAATGAGCTGGTTTATTCTGCAGAATTTATATTGTGCAAGTAATTTGCCTGCTCCTCAGACCTGTCTAAATGTCTGTGAAGTCATCTGAATTTCTTTAATTCATTGGATTTCCTTACTGCCTCCCCCGGGTCTCTTTCCTCTATCCTCGGAGACTCCAGTTCAGTTACTCCACTTCTTGAGTTTCTCCCTCTGTAAAACTGGGATAATCATAGTAACTTCTAGAGAGTGGTTATGAGGATTAAATGAGTTGGTACTAGCAAAGCACTGACAGCAGGGTCTGGCACATAACAGGTGCTCAATAAAGAACAGATGCTGTTATGTTTATCACTGCTATCATCACCACCGTCGTCACCCTGGTTTTCATGGCATCCTTGCCCAGCTCAGGACTTACTAGCTTCTATTTGACTTTCAAGTTGAAAGCTAGTCTCTTCCCCTCTAGTCAGGGCCCCACCAGCTACCTCATCTCCAGCTTTGGGTTGCTAATCTCACTTCTTGTTTCTCACATTTCAATGTCCTACTCCAGCTCTTTGAACATCCCATTCTACTCTTTTTTTCCCCATTCTCCACCATTTAATTTTATTTTTTTAATATTTAAATTCATCTGATATTTTCTGAAATAGGTTAGACCTCTTTAGCCAGCCAGTTTCGAAACTAATTAACACTTTAATACATTATCTTTTTAAAAAGTCCTATCGAGGTACAACCTACAGTCGAGTATGCAGCTCCATGAGTTGTTCCATATGGATACACCTGTGAAAGCACCAGGTGATTCATGGATCAAGATAAAGAGCATTTGCAGTAACTGAGAAGTATCCTCAGGTCCATTTCCAGTCAACACCTCCCGAAGGAAACCACTGTTCTGACTTCTGTTGCTATTGATTGTATTTTCCAGTTCTTGAACATTTGCATTTAGCTTTTTTCACTCAATACAATGTCTGTGAAATTCTTCCGTTTTGTTCTTTGTAGCAATAGCTGGTTCTTTCTTACTCTGACCATACCTTTGTGTGAATGCACCACAATTTATTTATGCATTGTTCTGTTGATGAATGTTTGGAGTGTTTCCAGTTTGGGGCTATTATAATAAAGCTGTTATAAACATTCTTAAACAAGTGTTTGGGTGGATATGTGCATTATTTTCTCTTGTGGATGTGTCTGAGTTCAGTTACTGGGTCATAAGGTGAGTATATGTTCAGCTTTAGCAGATACTGCCAAACAGTTTTCCAAAGTGGTTGTACCAAATTATACTCCCACCAGTCAGGTATGAGAGTTTCAGTTGCCCCACATCCTCCAGTAATTGGTGGTGTCAGTCTTTTAATTACCCATTCTGGTGGGTGTGTAGTGTATCTTGTTTTTATTTTAATTTACCTTATCTTCTTGTTTTAATTTAATGAATAATGACGTTGAGCACCTTTTTATATCCTTTTTGACCACTTGGATAACTTTTAAGTGCTGTTCCAGTTTTGCCTCATTTTTAAAAATTGAATTTCAAATTGATTTTTAGGAGTTCTTTATTATTATACATGGAAACACAGATTTCTTAATCTGTGGCTTGCCTTTTCACTCTCTAAATGGTGTCTTGGATGAACAGACATTCTTAAGTTTAATGAAGTTCGATTTATCAATCTTCTCTTTTATGGCTAGTGCTTTTCATGTTCGTTTGGAAATCTTTACATTCATGATGATATTCTCCTATGCTTTCTTCTAGAAGGCTTTTTGTTTCTTTCACATTTAGGTCTCTGATCCACCTCAAATACACGCATTTTTTTAAAAATCCAGCTCAAAATTCAATTATTCAGAGAATTATTCATTCATTCATTTATTCATGCTTTTAATCACTCATTCATTTAACAGAATTTTTAAACACGTACCATATATCAGGCACTTGTGGAAGAACAAAAGCAATTAGAATCAACATTTATGGAACTTCTAGGCTAGTAGGGGAAATGGTGAGACTTGCACATAAACAATATCTAGAAAGTAGTAATTTAGTTGGAAAATATATGGCCTAATTATTCAAATATACCACCCAGAGTCATTTCCTCTTTGAACATAGGCAGATAGATTACATTCCCTACGTGCCAGTGATCCTGTCTGTCTCATCCTTCATTGGTCCCCCAATTTCCTCCAGGTGAAAGTCCAAATCCCTGATCCTGGCGCATGAGGGTGTCTCATCATCCGGCCCCCTCCTGCTTCCCTACCCTCATCTTCTAGACCCCCCATCTTCCATCCCACACGCTCTACATAGACCATCTGAATTCCTGAACAGCATAAGCTGTTCATCCTGCCAGCTCTTTGGATCAGCTTTCCCTCTGCCTGGTTTCCTTCTCCCATGACTTTGATGCCGAAAAATCTGCACGCTGCTGCAGCATCACCTCTGTGCGGCCTCTCCTGGCTTCTTTCTATCTCACTGTTTGTGCCTTGAAATCTACTTCTGGAGCCAGACTGTTAGGTTCGAACCCTACTTTCCAGCTCCGTGACCCTGAGCCTATTCCTCATTGGGGAGTTGTGGTTCCTGTTATCTATGGTTTTGTGCAGAATAAATGAGATTATCTGGGTACAATTGTTTAGCATAGTGTTTGGCGCATAGTAAGGGCTCAGTAAATGTTCACTTAAAATAGTCAAGAAAACAGTCACAACCGTCATACTAATGACATTTATCTGTTAACATTGGTCTTTTCGCTAGACTGGAAATCAGAGATCACTTCCTTAATTTTTCTGCGATTGTCACTGCTACTAGTACCCATCTGTGGAGTTCTTATTCAGTGCAGTTCCCTGGGCAGGGAGCTTTATGTCCATCACCTAACGAATCTTTATAGCAACCTACAAGACAAGTATTAGGATCTCCATGCTATGGTTTAAAAAACCAACACTCAGAGAAGTGAAACCCTGTCCCATGTTCCCCAGCTGATCTGTGGAGAGGCCAGGATTTTGACTCACAAACTTTTGCAAAGTTCGTGAGCTATTCATCACATCTCCCTGCCTGGCAGCTACATCAGGTAAGCTCGATAAATATTTGATGAGTAGAACTGAATCTAATAAACACAGAACCTACGCAAGTTGGGTAGAAAGGAACATGGGTTTACCTGCGCTGCTAAAATTCTGAACATGACCCTGAAAGGCAAAGCAATCAGAGACTGAGACCCTTCTGGCAAAGTAGATAGCATCTAGAGCAGGTGCTTTCAACTTTTCCATCTTGGGAAATGGCAGTTTCAACATCGATAATTTGTACTTTGCGACTTTAAGGTGTGCTCTTTAATTGACACAATGCTACCTTTCCAGAGGAACAGGTTGTCACTTTTCACAAAATTTGCCCTATTTAATGAAACTTTGTTGTCTAATTACCTACCATTTCCTCTATTGCTATATTACAGTCCCAAGCTTTTACAATGCTGTGCCAATAGTCTTAGGAAGATCGTTTTCATGCAGATTCTGGAAGCTTGACTCCTCTAGCTCAATTATCAATGTCTTGAGAGCTGGGACCACATCGTATCCATCTGTGTCTCCCAGGGCACCTTACTTGGTTAGGCAGGAATTCAGTAAGTATTTGCAAAATTCATGATCTGTGTACTTGTTTCCTGCTGGGTACTGGGCTAGGCCTTGGGAGGGAGAAAGGAGGAATCAGATTCAGATCTTGTCCTCCAGGAGCTTCTAGTCCAACCCAGGAGATAAGGGTCAAACATGAACCACAAACATCTGACATGGGAAATGGGGTGTGTGGTGAGGATTGCAGCAGAGAGCTGCACTGGAGTATACCCCCTTCCCAAAGCTTCACTTGTACTTACGGGTTGCTGGGAAGTTCTTTGATATTAAAACAAGCATGGGCATAATATGCAGTACACCGTAACAGGCACATGATTTTAAGGTCAAACTTTTCAAGGTGCTGTATTTGGTAGACCCATCCCTCTGCCTTCCTCCTGGGCCAGGTGGCTCCCTCTCCTCTGTCCCTAAGAGAGTTTTGGTGGGCGGTCATGAGGAGTATTACCCTTGGCATCAGACGGAACTAGGTTTTCAATCAGGCTCTGCTCCCTCACGTTCCCGCGGTGTGATTGTGAGCAAGTGGCCTGAGCTCTCTGAACCTCAGTTCATGATTTTTATGAGGATTAGAGTTGAATATAAAGCTTTTGTCATGCACATATTAACTTTTATGCATGTTGTGAGGAAATTAATGTTCATGGGAGGATGAGTAGATGGATGGACAAAGAGGATGGATAGATGGATGAATACGTGGGTGGATGGGGGAATAGATGGACGGATGGATGGATGGACGAATGGATGGATGGATGGAGTAGGGAACAAGCAAGTCTGTTGCCACATAGCAAAAAAAGGCACATTCCCTTTGTCATTAATACTTTGCAATTCTATAGCATTTGGTACCCTTGAAGCACTTTCATATTCACACAAAAATCAAAGAAAATAGAGCCATCCCAATTCTACCTATGAGAAAAATTGAAGCCTCAGGTAATGCCCAGAGTCTTGCAAAAACTGAGATTGATCATCTTGAGATTTGAAACAGCACCTGGCTCAGCCTCTTTAACACAATAACTTAGGGACTTGTTAAGGGGGTAGGGATGGGGAGACGAGGCCGTGCCTTTCAAATGATTACCTTTTTTTTCCAAGCTGTGTACAGCCTGTTGCTTTGAGCTGTACATCATGAGTCACAGAATCACAGAATCCACTCAGCTACAGCAGGGCACAAGTTCTTCACTTTCTCTATTGAGAAGCCGATACAAGCTATGGACTCTACTCTCCTTGAGAACATACATACACACAAAACTTCACATGCAATATGTAGAAGTCCATGGGCACCCTGAAGCCCCTCCATCATGCCCCCTCGGGTGCTCAAGACCCCTGCATAACAAAAATCCTGAGCCTGACCAACTGCAGAAACCACAGACTCATTACCTCTAGGCAGACTAGTAAAAACAGTATAACCCAACATAGCAAACCGCAGCAATGTCAGCCAGGGACCGCATACCCTCCCAATGCTGCAATCATCTGAAGTCAGAAAAGTTTATCCTTCAATAAATATACAAAGCCAAGCCATCCATTTCCCTCCCAGACTTTCGCAAGTTTTGATGGAGATGAGAATTGAAGTCATCTGTGTTTTAGAGATCCAAACTGCCAGAGTGTTAATGGAACGGGGTGGAGACTTGTGAACAGGATAAAACATAGGTTACCTAGAATCAATTGGCTTCACCACAGGCAGTGACTCCTTGTCATGAAAGCTGAGATCGGCCATGAAAGATAGAAAGATAAAGAATCAGACTCGTAGCTGAAAGGAAACTTGATTAGGCCATTCATACATGCATTCAGCAGTTGTGTATTGAGCAGCTGTTATGTGCCAGGCACTGTTTTAGACCCCTAGGATACATCTGAGACTAAAACAGAAAAGTCCTTGTCCCAAATGTAATCCTTGAGCTACACTCTAGTGAGGAAGATGAACAAACACCAGTAAATGTAATAAATAAGTAAATTGTATTGTATGCCAGAAGGCAAAAAAATGCTGGGGGGTGGGAGGTGGGGGAGAAAGGAAGTTAAGCAGGATAAAGGGATTAGGAGTATGAGTGATGGAGGAAGCAAGTTGCAACATTAAAATAGGGTCAGGAAATCTGCACTGAAGGTAAGATTTGGGTGAGACATGAGCAAGACTTGAAGATGAGACCACACATGTTGCTATGGTAATTCCTGAAAGGACGCGCCAAGACGATGCCAATAACAATACTAAATGGCTAACATTCACTCAACAAATATTCATCGTGTGCATTAAGAGCTGGGTGCTTCTGGTAGGCTGAGTAATGGCCCCAAAGATACCCAGGTCCTAATACCTGGAACCTGTGAATGTCACCTATATGGCAAACGGGACTTTGCAGATGTTATAAAGGTAAGGAATTCGAGGTAGGGAGATTATCCTGGATTATCCGGTGGCTCATAAATGTCATCATAAGGGCCCGTGTGAGACAGAGGCAGAGGGAGATTTAAATACAGAAGAGAAGAAAGTGATGTGACGCTGGAAACGGGGAGAAAGGGTGATGTGCTACGGAGCCGTGGGCCAAGGAATGAGGAAGCTGGAAAAGGCGAGGAAACAAGACTCCCGAAGAGCCCCCAAACGGACACCCTTCTGACACCTTGATTTTATTCCCATAAGAACCATTTTGGACTTCTGACCTCCAAAACTGTCAGACTAAATCTGTGCTGGTTTACACCCCCTGGTTTGCGGTCATTTGTTACAGCAGCAATGGGAAACTCATACAGCGCGACTGCAGACAAGGGTGTGGTAATGAAACAAAGTGACAAAAATCCCTGCCACGTGGACGTCCTCTCCTGGATCACTCGTTCGTGCCAGGCACTGGCCTGCGTCCTTGATACACAGGACCCCTTTTTCACATCAGTCCTAGGAGCCGTTGTTACATGAGGCCGTGTAAGTCAGAGACCCTGTTCGTTAACGATCTGAGGGTCTTCTGGTCATGCCCGATTAGACTGGGTTTGTTGTACAAACACTGTTTTGGATGGGCCAGGGATCTGCTTATGTCGTCTCTGATGCCAACGGCCACCTGGGTGGACTGCACTACTCGGGGTGCCTGGGAAGCCAAGCCCTTCTTCCTCTCTCACCACACCAGGCGGAAGGCTCTTTCCAAACAGAGGAGGAGCCTCTTTCATTCAAGGGCATATGAGTAGCATCCTCCGCATGAACTGCCCACACGATCTTAGGCAACTTCGATGCGATGTGGAAGTGGCCGGCACTTCTTCTAAAGGCTTTAAGAACATTATTTAATCCTCACCGTAGCCCTGTGAGGTAGGCCTGGTATTACCCTCACTTCCCAGATGAGGAAACAGAGGCACAGGGAGATTAAACAACTTGTCAAAAGTCATAAGACTAGTAAGGGTGGGGAGCCAAGATTTAACTGTTTATCTGCTTTTAAGGCTCATTAATAAAATAACTAAAATTTATTGAGCAACTACTATGTATCAGGCACCTTTCATTTAAGCTTCCTACCAACTCTTTGAATGAGGGACAAGTACTATCTTTATTTTATAGATGATGGAACTGAGGCACAAAGAGGATCAAAAGCCAGGCCTGGTAGTGAACCTGCAGGTCCTGTTCTCACCTACCGGGCTGTCCTTTTATTAAGTACCTACTTTAAACCAGGCACGGCACGAAGTCCCTAGGATGAAGAAGTGAGTAAGAGTAAGGCAATTAAACTAGTAGAGAAGTTGGACTTTGGAGTCGCAGGAACCATCTGTGTGATCTTGGGCAAGTTACTTAACTTCTGATGCTCAGTTTTCTCATCCATAAAATGGGAATGCTACCAGGGTTGCTACAAGGATTACATGAGAACCAGGATGTGAAGTGCTTAAACAGTGTTTAGCACAGAGTGAGTTGTCAATACACGTCAGCTGTTCTATTATTATTATAAGAAGAAGAAAGCTCAGTTCCTGGCCTTAAAGAGAGAAGAACGCACAAATGACACAGACATTAATCTCAATGGTAATTTCCAAAACCCTGAACTAGGGTAAGGCCTCTTGTTTGCCCAACCCAAGTGGTAGACTGAAAGAAAAATCGGAACCTGTCCATGCCTTTCACCTGTTCTGAAGACACCCACCAGCTTTCCCACTTCCTGAAATAGGGCAGGATATCTAGGGACATCAGTCACTCTTGGCTCTTCTGGAATACAGTGGATGTACTTAAAGGAAGAAAATACTAGAAAATCCTACCTGGACGTATGACTCTGAATTGAGCACTCATATGCTGGACTTCCCTGGAACTTCACCAGGACCCAGTGATGAAGACGGAGGAAGATTTTCTAAATCTCCAATGCAGAAGGAGCCATGGGAGCCACCACTGACTGAGGATTCCATCTTGGTTTGCTGGTCTGTGAACCAAGACCTTGCTGGAACCAGTAGAGAGCTGCCCCACAGTTGCTTCTTGCTGGTTGAAGGAAACATCTTCTAAGGAATTAAGGAGAAAAAAGAGCTACTTTTTTTTTTTTTTCCGCCGGGAAGATTTATCAACCCTAAAAGGTGACTTTTATGCTGGGACAACTAGATATCCATATGTAAAAGAATGAAGTGGGACCTCTGTCTCAGCCTACATACAAAAATTCATTCAAATGGATCATAGACTTTACTGTTAGTGCTAAAACTATAAAACTCATAGAAGAAAACATAGGACTAAATCTTTGGGATTAAGCAATGGTTTCTTAGATTTACACCAAAAGCAGAAGAGATAAAAGAAAAATTAGATAAATTGGACTTCATCAAAATTTAAAAACATTTGTACTTCAACAGTATCATCAAGAAAGTGAAAAGACTACCCACAGAACAGGTGAAAATATTGCAAATTATATATTTGATAAGGGACTTAAATCCACAACATATAAAGAACTCTCACAACTACAATAGAAAGACAAATACATACCCCAGTTTAAAAATGGCAAAGAATTTGAGTAGATATTTCCCCCTAAAAAAGGTACACAAATGGCCAATAAGTACACGGGAAGATGTTCAATATTATCATTAGGGAAATGCAAATCAAAACACAGTGAGATACCACTTCATTTTATCTAGGATGACCAAAAAAAAACATCAGATAATAACAAATTAGGGAGGATGTGGACATACATTGCTAGTGGAATTGTAAAATGGTGCAACCACTTTGAAAACCAGTTTGTGAGTTTCTCAAAATGTTAAACATATAGTTATCATATGATACAGCAATTTCACTCCTAGGAATATACTCAAGAGAAATGATAACATGTGTCCACATAAAAACATACGTGAATGTTCACAGCAGCATTATTCATTATAGCCCAAAAGAGGAAACAACCCAAATCTATCCAGTGATGAATGAATAAACAAAATGTGGCCTATTCATACAATGGAATGTCATTTAGCCACTAAAGGAATGACGTACTGATTTATGCAACAACATAGATGAAAACTGAACACATTATATTAAGTGAAAGAAACCAGTCACAGAAAAACCCCATGTTGTATGATTCCATTTATATGAAATGTCCAGAATAGGCAAAGCCATAGCGACAGAAAGTGGATTTTTTATTGGCTAGAACTTGTGGGGGAGGGGTGCAGAATAAGGGATGGCTTAATGGGTACAGGGTTCCTTTTGGGGGGTGATGAAAAGGTTCTAAAATTAGACAGTGGTAGTAGTTACACAATTTTGAATATGCTAAAAACCACTGAATTTTATACTTTAAATGAGTGGATTTTATGTAAATTAAATCTCAAAAAAAGTATTATTTCTTTAAAAAATGACTGTCAGTCTTTAAAGAAGCCATTGGAGACATCTTAATTCCAATTCCATTTCTTACTGGAGCACAGATAACTTGGGGGTCTGGTTGAACCTAGCTGTACTATGGCCCACCTTTTACCCCACAATTCAGTTTTTCCAAGTTTACCATGTTGTCTCCTGGTTCCAGGCCCAGGTTCTGCCTCTTTCTTTATTGGGAAGAAAGAGGCAGATATTTATTTCCCAATAAAATCTTTCTTTATTGGGAAATTCATGCTACACCTGCTTTGTTCATTCAACACACATCCACCTCCAAATCCTCATCCCGAGCTGCACCCTAATCCTACAAGGACCAGCACCTTGCCAGCTGCTCCCTCTGGCCATGCAGGCAGCTCCCGATGGTGTACCCCTCCCGGGAGCCTTTCCTGATCACCAGGAGAAAAGACTGGCTCATCCCCACAATGCTCCCACAGCCCTCTTTGCTTGCCTCATCCGAGAAAGTCCCTAGAAACCAAGAAAGCTTCTTGGTTGGTGCTTGACCTTGAGGGACTGTTTCCTGCTGCAGCCCAGCAGCTGGTACGGTCAGGCCTGTGTGTATCTGCACCTGGCCTCTGAGTCTAAACGCCCAGAAGGAAGTTGGTGTTGAGACCACAGGTCTCACCACTGTTGGATGATGAGGAAGGTGGTGATGACTTTTGCGTCTGCGTGTCCGGATTTGCCACGGGAAAGACTTCTTTCTCATTTAAAAACCACCCAAACAGTCTTAAAACAACTTAAGAAGCGATCAAAGGTGTTTGTATTTAACCTGGACCAGCAACTTTCTTAGCCTTCAGTAACTTCGGTTGGGAGGAAACGAGCACGAACCATTAAAATGCTGACGTAGCTCGAATGCACTTCGATTTTTTGTGTGAGTTGACTTGCTCAGGTATATAGATCCAGCTTATTTCTGAATGGGAATCAACTTAGAGAAATCCTTAAAGGAAAAATTTAGTGTGTCAGAAAATATTTGAGGGATTACCGTGTACCTGACGCTTGCATCTTAGAGGACTTGTGAAAGATTGTGGCTTTATCAAAGCAATAAACACATGTGGAGTGATTTTTCCTGCAGAACTTCCTGGTCACGTATTCCACCCACATGAAGTGTAACGAGGAAGGCTTGAGGGTAAGATAAGCTGTCTTGTGGTCCCCTCAAGAAAGGCGCATGCGTCTTAACTCCTGTGGCATTTCGAGCTAATTACCCTGGCCTGTGTGTGAAATGCGATGGAATTGAAGACCAAGATAAATCGGATATCCTGGCATCGATTGACCTTTGGTGTTTTTGAAACTGAGAAAAAAAGGTTTGGTGTGCCAAGTTTCCTCATCATTCAGGTATTTCACCTCTCATCTTAAACAAGGTAAACAAACCACAGACATATTTTTCTTCGCTGCAGAACTGCACCCTCTTTCATGATTAGGTCTGGGTACTGTTTGGCAATTGGAATTGAGTAGACTCGAGGTGGGGAAGCATTTTTTAATGCCACCCTCTTCTCAAATATTTAAAGTAGAACAATGAGTTAGTTGAGTGACTGCCACATTTGTCACAACTCTTTTCCATCCCTGCCACCTGAATGCAGACCTCAATCACACTTTTCTTAGGCCACCATAGTTGACATTTCCTCCCAATGCATCCTGCAAAGGCTGGAGGTGCTGAGATCCCTGAAGAAAATTCTGACGAAGGGTATATGAGCATCATTCTGCCATCTCCAGAATTTGGGTTTTGTTCAATGGGATCTATAAGCTGAGGGTGAAATGGAAATGCTGGTATAATAGAGGAGGTTTTGAGGAGCCAACGGGAAGAGACAGAGGAGAGACCAGGGATGGCAGGAGAGAGGAACCTTCGTGGGCATTTTGTGTGCTGTCATTGGGTTTCACGTATGAACTGTTTTCCTCATCTTCCCAGGAGATCTTCAGTAAAATATCCATTTCTTGTTGGCACATTATCGAGTTGAATCTGTTTGTTGAGGAGATTCATTCATTCATCCAACAAATATTTATTGAAATCCAACACCCACCAGGCAGTGTTCTAGGTGCTGAAGATAAAGTAGTGAATAAAAACTCACCCCACACGGAACAACTTAGATGAATCTCCAAGGAATTCTGCTGTGTGAAAGGAGCCAATCCCCAAAGGTTAACACTGTGTGATTCCATTTATATAACATTTTTGAAATGACAAAATTTTAGAAATGGTGGTTGCCAGGTGTTAAGGATGGGGGTGGTGGTGGGAGAGGGGTAGGTGTGGTGAAAAAGCAAAATGAGACATCCTTGTGCTGACGTTCTTATTCAGTATCTTGACTGTGGTGGGAGATCCAGAAACTCACACACATGACAAAATTGTATAGAACTACACACACACACACACACACACACACACAGTACAAGTAAAACCGGGGAAACCTGAATAAGGTCTGAGGATTGAATCAATGTCAATATCCTGGTTACGATATTGTACTAAAATGTTAACCATTGTGGGAAACTATAGAGTCCACGTGGGGTCTCTTGTATTATTTCTTAGAACTGCACATGTATCTACAATTATTCCAATAAAAATTTGAATTAAAAAGAAAAAAACAACTCCCGGACTTGCTGGAGCCTACATTTGAGTGGGAGCTAAGCATGGCTTCAGGGCGGCTGCAGGGCAAAAGCCAAGACCATCTGCCCCTTCTTGGATATATCATGTGCTGTCACCAGAGATTCCTTCTTGTGCTGAAGACAGAATCCTCGCTGCTGACTGAACGAAATCTAGACTCGGGAGGAGTCAGGTACAAGAATAAGGGTGGAATCCCAGCTCCCCTAACCCCATCACGTGGGTACCTGGGTATTATCCAGACTTTGTCTCTAAACCCTGCACCAGGCACCTATTAGACTATAAAGGTGGGACTCAGATGTCCCTGGGCTCCCAGTACTGACACAGGAGCCTGTTTGGCTTGCTCCCAGCTTCCTCCATCCCTACCACCAAGCTCCTTCCACCTCTGCCTTAAATGCCTGGTCTACCCTGGCTGCACATTCATCTTGGAGAACCTTCTTTCCTGTACAGACACGGGCGAAGCTTGCTGCTTGGGTTCTCAGCATCAGGCAAGAACTCCTCATGCCGGCCCTGGCCTGGGACTCAATCCTGGATTCTGGCCCCTCGGCCATGGCCAGCCAGGTCAGTGTCCAGTCCTTTAACCCCCTCCTGTAAAGGGGCTGATGCCCACACCCATCTGTTGAACCTTTGGTTGTACAGGGAGCCGCCTAGCTTGCTACCAACCATCGAACTCTGCCACTCTATTTTATTGTCTAAGGAGACAATAAAGAAGAACTTCAGAGGAAAGAAGCCACGTAAAAATAAAATAAGGTCTGAACAGACTTTCAAGTTTTTATTATTTTATGTTATGTCATGCCTTGCATGAAATGACGACAAAGCGACATGCCTTCCCGGCCACATAGTCTACTAACGGCATGACTGAGAAAGCTAGAACTCTGAGGTGCACAATCTAAGCCACTGGAAAGAAGGGAGAGAGGGAAGGGACTGAAGCGGGGAGAGGACGGAGCAATGCTAAGTATTTATCGGTCTCTTTAATGTGTCAGTGGTGGTTGCTCATTCTAAGACAATGAGTACGTGACTTAACACAATTTCTCATTCGTGGTGGTGGAAAGGGGTTTCCTTAGAAGTGCGAGAGCTGATCAATAAGTATTTGACTTTCAAACAAGGTTTTTATGGCCAAAATAAAATGAAAGAAAAGATACTGATAAACTCTATCTCCATACCTTGGTCTCAAAGTAAACACCAAAAGAATAAGCACGAAATGAAAGGAAACACCTCCACTCCACCCAGGCAGGGACGGAATCTTGCGTCCTGCGGGAGCCTACCAGTGGGGCTGTTTTCCCCAGGGCCTCGAGCCCGTCAGCTGCGTGAGGGCACGTGGCAGTCTGAAGCCTTGTCCTCGACTTCCTGGGAAGGGACCTGCTTCCTCGAGCCCAAGTCTGCATCTGGGAGGAATAACCCGTGGAGATCCAGGTGCATCTCTACATCAACATACGCACGAGCCAGTTCTGTAAAACTTTTGGCATCCAGAACAAGCAGGAAAGGCGGCTTTTGGGGATCAGAAGTGACAATGGCTGATAAGATAAGTCCTTTGGGGAAACAAAAAGAGACACTTTATAAAAGTGCAGTCTTGAACCTCCTCCAGCTGGAAGGTTAGGTTTCTTAGCCATGTCTCCCTGTCCTCTTTGAACATAAGTATCTAATCAAAACAGAAAGGAAGTGAATTTGATATTTTCTGTAGGCAGAAGGGTAAGGCCAGGGAACTAGGAATCAGCGAACCTGCTTCCATCCCTGGCTGGGCCAGAACCTTTACCTCTCTGAACCTCAGTCTCTTCATCTGTAGAGTGGGGATAATGTTCTCTACCTTCACAGGGTTGCTTGAGAGGATCTCTTACATGGTGAATCATAAAAAGCACTCTATAAATTATTGCACGTACTGCAGAATGGCTGCTTTCCTGCTGTTTAGAGACTGATTATAAAGATTCCGTTTCGATGCAGCATTTAAGCCAACACATGTCACTAGGTTAAACTCAGACTGGTTGCACTCAAATGGCATTTGAATGAGCCCAATTCACCTCATGCACATGCAGCATGCTAGCAGCCTCAGCTTTCCCCTCTGTAAAATGGAAGCATTCTAAGCACTCACTCTCAAGGGATAGAGGGTTAAACGAAGTCATGCATTAAACTTCCAGCAAACATTCGTACTTCTTCTGAGGTCTCAGGTGGTTTCAGAGTGGCTGAGCATAAATTAAGTCAGATCGGCTTGGATTCAAATCCTACCTCTGTAGACACTGGGCGTGTGACCTTGGGCAAGTTACTTCACTCCCTGAGCCTCTCCTTTGGTGCAATGACAACAATGCTAGTCCCTGCCCATGGAGAGAATGTATAGGACACACTCACGCAGCCCAGTGGAAGGCCAGCCTCAGCAGAAGGAAATACCCCACTTTGGAGATGACAGTGACACGGGGTCCCTCACCTGGTGCCATGCCATGCATGCTCAGGAGATAGAAAACCACTCCCTTCTCACCTGAGGGAAGCAGCTGGCAGGCTCAGTGGGATAGCCCCACCTCTGGTTCTTGTTAACCTTCTTAGCACCCCCAGGGATATAGGTGGGACATTTCTGGGTCAAAGGCAGAATCAAGGAGGAAACCCAGGAAAGAGAGATGGGCCATAAATACACATTTTCAGGTGCTCCATAGAAAAGTTACACACTCAGACAGTGAAGAACTCTGACCCAGGCAGGCAAATGATTTTTCAAACCAAGATTCTCCACTCTGGGAGAGGGTAGTGTTCTCAGTGGACAGGAAGCAGGCTTTCCTGTAGTGAACAATTTAATCCCCTTAAAGGGAGACCCGACCTTTGCTGCTAGGAGGTGACCTCCAAGTCCTGGGAATGCCTGATGAGTGTCCTTGTTTACCTGGGGTCAGCCAGACAACCTATCCTCACACAGTGATTTGGATGGGATCTTTGGGTCACACGCTGTCATCTATGACCTCCAGAGGGGCGAAAGACTAAAGGTCAACCGTGGTTACATGACCAAGCCCCCTAACAGGCTCTGACACTGAGGCTCAGGTGAGCTTCCCTGGTTGACGATATTCCATCGATATTGTTGGGAGAAGGTGGTGTGGTCCATAACTCCCCCAGGAGAGGACAGCTGGAAGCACCACTCGTGGAACTCTCCTAGGTGTTGCCCCATGTACCTCTTCTCTTTCAATCTGTATCCTTTCACTGTGATAAACTGTAACCACGAGTGTTTAAGTTTTCAGTGTGATCTGCGAGTCCTATCAAAACTGAGGCTGGTCTTGGGGACCATTAACCTTGCAGTTGATGTCAGAGGTATGGGTAGTCTTGGGGAGTCCCTAACCTGTAGCTTTGGACTCAGATAGACCTGGGTTTCAAAGCAAGACTCCAGCAGCTGTGTGGTGTGGGGAGAGTCCCTGCCCCCAAATGACATCTCTGTTTGAGGGGTGATCACAAGCAGAGTACAGTGGGCAAGCTCCCCTTCCCGGAGTCTTACCATCATCCTCATCTGTGGCACCTGGTGTGGGCACAAACAGGGGTTCCGCTGGCCAGCAGTGCTCCTCGCTCCATGTTAGGGATGACTTCGTGAGAATGTCATATTTCAGTACCTGGACATCCAAATAGGAAAACAAAGAGGACTTGCTGGGAAGCATGCTTCTTTCCTGGGAACAGGAAGGCATCAAGGCCCGCAGCGAGGCGGAGGAAGCCCCTCCGGGGTAGACTCCAAAAAGACATCTACTGCGGGTCAGTAGAACAAAAGGAATGGAAGCAGCAAGCTTCCTCCCTCTGACTTGAAGCAAACACCCCCACACAGCTCACACTACACACTGCATTCTTTTCAAAATAAAAATCTGAATTTATCTGGTATTTGGCCTTTTCTCGCAATATGTATATGTGTTAAATAAACAAACATTTAAAGTATACTACCTCCTTTGTTGTTTTAAAAGTACAAGTCCCTGGACTTCTCTCAGTCTCCAAGACGCCTGTTTCCCCTTAGGGTGTGGGTATGTGTGTGTGGGAAACTTTTCTTACTTTGTACATTTCTTCACTGCATTTTAAAAAAAGATTTTCCATTTTATTGTTAAAAAATGAAGATATTAAGGAAAAGTGATGTCTGTATAGCACTTAACATAGTCCCTGGGAATACGGCAAGTGGTCCACAAATAGTTTTAAAACACAAAATGAACACCCCAAGTTTCAACTATACTCTCTCTGCTTGAAAGAGTGAACTCCTTGAGGGAAAGGACTGGGATCCCCGGTTCACTACCTTATCCTGGGTGCTCCCACCTTGCAGCCCATACAGTGTTTCCCCGAAAATAAGACCTCACCGGATAATCAGCTCTAATGCGTCTTTTGGAGCAAAAATTAATATAAGACCCGGTATCATTTTACTATAACATCAGACGAGGTCTTATATAGTAATGATATGATATGATATGATATGATATGATATGATATGATATGATATGATATGATATATGATACGATACAATATAATACCGGGTCTTATATTAATTTTTGCTCCAAAAGATGCATTAGAGCTGATTATCTGGCCAGGTCCTATTTTCAGGGAAACAGGGTAGTTGGTGCTCAATCAACGTGTATGGAATGAAGAAATCGACGGACAGACTCTAGCCATTATCGCTTCCCTGAGCTTCAGCCCATTAGCTACGGCTCCCTCTCTTGCCTGGCTCATCATTGCATCCAATGTATTTTGTCCCAAACTGACCTCACTCTCTGACCTACCACTTCCTGTCCCCAGGGAATCTCCCTCCTGCCCTTTTTCTGATCAAGGTCACCCAGTCTGAGACCCTGGGAATTCAGCTCTGCAGACAGATGTGATGGTTTTAGGCTGTGATCACACAGGGATCGGTACCTTGGTTGGGATGGGACTCCACTGAACTTGAGCAGCATACATGTATCGATATGGCTTCCCGTTGTGAGTGTAATTGATCCCAGGCAGCTCTAAGCCTAGAGAGAAGGACACAGCTGGTGAAGCCCCCACCACTGAGGACTGGCTCCACCCGCCCTTTCTGTTAGGCTGGGCATCTTTTCCACCAAAACAGCTCCCAGGCCAGGATCCCTGAACTTGATTCAGGCCCTGGATTGGATCAGGGTGGTTGGTGGTCATAGGGCAGGGGGAGGGAACCTCTGATAATTACCCCAGCGCGATAAGAAGGTTTAGGAGCAAGGTAAGACAGGCGTAGGTTTTTGAGTATATAAACATCGTAAATTATCCAAGATAGAAATCAAAAATAATTGCACGATTACAATCAGAGGCTACTGCAATTTTTTAAAGCTCTTTAAAAAAAAGGGCTCATGTGCATGCACGTGTGTGTGGGTGTGAAAAAGAAATTTCTGCATCTGTGGAAAGGAGTGTCAGTAAGGAATGGTTAAATAAACCTGGTTAAATATAACACCATGATGTAAAAATTAATGTTTACAAAGAATTTTAATAACATGGGAAAGTGTCCATATCATAAGAATTAAGTGTAAAAGGATGATTACAGAATTATTTTCATTATGTTAAAAATGAAGAGAAAAAGTTTAAAACATGCTGGGGTGATAAGTTCCTTATAGTTGATATTTTATATGGTACATTATAAGTTTTCATTGTGTGAAATTTTTATTATACTTAGTATTTTTGTAATTCAAAAAAATTCTTAAAATTTTGTCCATGTAAGTGCATATATATTTATATACGCCTGTTGCGTCAAATTTCTAAGTCTGAATATGAAAATGAAAGTGCCCCTCTTATGAAATATGCCAGGTAGTTGGAGCCAACTGCCAGTGAAAATATAGCGTCCAAGAAAAGACGCAGGGATGGACCCATCATGAAGGCCTCCTGAGAAGGACCCAAGCCATAAATGGTAATCAGGCTCCATAAGGAGTGAAGGGATGGATTACTGAGAGGGGAAGATGTCTAATCTCACAGGTGAGTATCGTGACACTTCCAAGAGAC
This sequence comes from Rhinolophus hipposideros, assembly GCF_964194185.1. Lineage (NCBI taxonomy): Eukaryota > Metazoa > Chordata > Mammalia > Chiroptera > Rhinolophidae > Rhinolophus > Rhinolophus hipposideros. The sequence continues at coordinate 27,350,377 of NC_138067.1, read as the reverse complement.
AGGTCAAGATGAACATGAGGAGGGATCACCCACACATTTAAATCAGAAACAGACGCCCACAGTTGGCCCCAAAGGAAACCTGAGACATTCCGTGATGCTCCTAGGCCCCTCAAACATGGTCTGGGACCCCACCCGTCCCCCACCTGTAAATGGCCAACCATAGGCACTTGGTTAAGGAGAGTGTGATTCATCCCAGCGAATTATGCAAGGGTATTAAAGCCACATTCTTGAAGAATCTTCAGGATGTGGAAAAATTCTCAGGCTACATTCATGAAGTGGAAAAAGCCATTTCAGAACATTCTAGATGGTATGGTACACGTTTGGTAAAAAGTATAAATGCAGAGGTTAAGGGTTTCGAGTCAGAGAAACCTGGGTGCAGATCCTGGCTTTGCTGCCTAACTTGGCCAAGTTAGAGAACTATTCTCAGCGTTGCTGTCCTCAGTTCTAAAACAAGAATAATACATGCCAGCACCTGCTGGTTACAGTTCTAATAACAGCCAGCTTTTGCTGGACTCTCACTAAAGGCCAGGCCCTAAGCTAAGCCCCTTATGTGTGAACTCATCTAATGTGAATAACAGGATGACACTGTCAGGATGAAAGGAGAAGATGTCTCAGCAGCCCCTAGAAGAGGGCCTGGCATACTCGTGTGCCAAGCAATCCATACACAATAGAAAAGATTGGATGGATATTTCCAAGGGTTGTCAAGAGTGGAGGGATTATGAGGGATTTGTCTATTGTCATGCTTTTCAGTATTGCCCAAGATTGCTACAATAAACAGGAGTTCTCTTCTCAGAAGCAAAAAGACTATAATATTTTAAGCCTTCATCTGCCACACGATGTGGTAAGTGAGAGGAAATTACATTTGATGCCTTAAGAATTCAATTCCAGTTGATGCCTTAAGAATTGGGAACAATATCTGTATTTTCACTGACTCCAAGAGGCTGGGGTGCCACACAGAACTGGTTACATGGGACGCTGTTTACAGAAATGGTTCTTAGTGGGCAAACCTGAGGTCATCCTAGGTGAGTCCCCAGGGCTGCACACTTCTGGATGCCTGAACCTGGCATGGGGCAGCCGATGTGGGGAGCAAGGCTCTTAGGTTAGAGCCACGCCCTGCCACACTCGGAGTGTCCTGGGAAAGCCTGTTCATTCCGCACTTAGGTGTTAAGTTCAGACCCAGCTAAGCCAGACTTTTGTCACATGCTGGTGATAACACTGAGCACAGAAACACGGTCCCCGCCCCACAGGCTTATTATATTCTATATAATAAGCCTTATTATATTCTACGTAATAAGAATATATACTTTTATTATATTCTATATAAGGCTTATTATATTCTATATTATATTCTACCTAATATACAATTATATTCTATAGAAATCTAGGGTAGTAGTTCTCGATCAGGGCAATGGTGCCCACCACGGCAATGTCTGGACATGCATTTTGGTTGTTCCAATTCAGGGTTGGGGTACGACTGGCATCTGGTAGGTCGAGGCCAGGGATGCCGCTCAACATCCTTTTATACGATGCCCAGGACGGCCCCACCACAAAGAATGACTAGCCCTAGGTATCTGCAGTGCCAGGTTAAGAAGCCCTGCTCCAGTGGCTGTGACTTCTATTTGAGGGTTTACATTGTGTGTGCAGCCCAACTTTTCTGAGGCCCGGTTTTCCCTCTGTGAAATGGAGCTGTGAGCACCTATTCTGCAGGGTGCTGTGAATGGGTAGAGATAGAAATCTGAACGTACGTCCGTGTTCAGTACGTCACAGCATTTGTAGAGGACAGCCGTGAAAGTCATTGGACCCAACGACCACCCTCATGGCTTCCTGGGGGTTGTTTGAAGACCTAGGAAAGACAACTGTCCCCAAATGCTTTTTTCACTGGGGCGTCCCAAGAGCCTGCCTCTTTGTCCCTCACCCATGTGTAGCTCCTTTGCCTCAGAAGGAGGTATTACATGAAGAGGCCTGGGGGGTCTTCATGAAATGTTGCCCTTCCCTAAACCCAAGGAGAGAGGATGCATTTTACCTTCATAAAGCAACTCTGGCTGGCAGTAGACTTGGTCATCCTTTTCCTTTAGGGCTCTTGCTGTTGTAGATGCCAGTTTGATTAAATTGGAGCCCACTTCTGCATTCTGAAAGAACCAGTTTCCCAAAAAAGATGAAATCTTGTTATCCAAAGCAAACATTTGTTTTACTGTGTACATTTAAAAAAAAACACACACAAAAACACTTTCGTGTACGTCATCTATCTCTGGCCTCACACTAATCACAGGAAGCAGCTATTAAACTATTGGTATTCTCAGTTAAACATGAGGATTGGTGACTTGAAGTGATGCCCCCAAGACTGCATAACGGGTAGGTGGTAGGACGGGGGCCCCTCGAATCATGGCTCTTTATTCCTACTTTGGGCCACCTCATCCCTCACAGGTGAAATTAATGTACTCCTAAGTTCTCACTTTTTAAATACCGGATGATTCATCTGTAAAAGGCTGCATCAGTCATTAAAAGGATATTTGTAAAGAGTTCATAATAACATGGGAAATGCTCGTGATAGAATACTGAGTGAAAAAAGCAGTAGAATAAATTGTATATGCAGTCTGAGCTTAACCAGGTTACAAAAAAAGAAAACTACATTGAAAAGAGTCTGGGAGAAATATACCAGATATTAAGATACAATATAAGTATCAGTGGCATATACGGGGACTTTAATTGCTTCTCCTATGCTTATCTGTATCTTCAGTGTTTTATCCTATAAAAATATATTATATGACTGTTGAAAAGAGAAAAAAAACATGCAATAAAAATTACTTGGGAGAAAAATATCTATCAAGGACATTCCTTGGTCTCAAGTTACAATCAGACTTTGCTCTGTTCAGTACCTTACCGTCATCATTGGAACCCAGGAGACGGATTTAACACAATTGAGTCAATATTTATTGAGCATCTACTAATCCCTGTTTCCCCACATACTAGCTACAAGACCTTGAACAAGTTACTTAGCATCTCTGAAGTTCAGTGTCTTCATCTGTATAATGAGGTATAGTACACGCACCATATAAATAGTACATGCATCATATAAATAGTATATGCATTATATAAATTCAAAGTATTATACAGATTCAATAAAATAATCCGCTCAAATGATTTACAAGAGGGCCTGGTTAGCAGGAAGTGCTAGAAAAATGTTAACTGTTGTTGATGATATCATTGTTGTATTTACTACTACTACTAGTACTAGAACTACTACCACTAGGGGTGTGTTGAAGTTAGGCACTGGAGGAGAATGAGACAAGACCACAAGTCCCTGCCTTCACAGAGTTTACAGGGGAGAATTACTGTTATGGCTGACTTCTCATTTAAACTTCTCTACTTTCCAAATTTTCCAAAATGGGCTTTAATAATTAAACACACACACACACAATTTTAACGATAGCTGCTCTTTGCTGGAAAGGGAAGAAAATTAACTGCATCTTAGCTGTTGAACTACAGGGGCCCTTCGAGATTTGTTTAGTTCAATCCCTTAATTTATAGAAGAGGACATTGAGACCCAAAGTAGAGAAGTGGCTTGTCCAAGGTCACACAAAGAAAAGCAGAGACTGGGCCCAGACCCTCAATGGCGATTCTTCTGCTCAGAAGCAAGAGCACTGCAGGCAGAGGACAAAGCAGGTGCAAAGGCCCTGAGGCTGGCCCACTCCCATCCTGCAGATCTCATCTCAAACATCCCCTTCCCTAAGAACACAGTCTGCAGCGTCTCTAAGACATTTGTCCCAAGCTGTAATAATCTCCTTTATGGAGCTGCTTCCTTCTTTTATGCTTGTCTTTCCCTATGGAGCCAGGGATGAGATTTTGTTTAGTGCATGGCACATAGCTCCCAGGAAGTAATCGGCGAATAAATGAGTGGAGGCATGACTCAGCAAGCTTTTCCTTTAACTGTCAAGGGACAAAACATGTGCTTTGCAGGGTGTTTGTAAGAATTAAATAAGAGGTGCATGAAAAAGTCACCCAGTGCCTGCAGTGTCTTATGAGCAGAAGCTCTGCTTCCACACGCACAGCACCATGAATTGGTGGGAGGCCCCTCCTGGTGCCTTCCTGGTCACATGACAGCAACAGGCGTCTTGTGCATGTCCCGGGCTTGATTCTTAGGGAGTCTATCTGCAGAGACGTCTTATACCTCCAGCCTGAAACTGGTCGGACTGGTTGAGGGGTAAACTGAATTTTTCCACACACAGCAGTAATGAACATGACTCGGCTGCTTTCAGTGGCCAACACGCTCGGTCGGCTTTGGGAAGAAACTGCTTTCCAGCCAGGATTCAACAACATCCTGCAGGCTTGCTCTGAAGGCCCTAAACTCAAGGGAACTCCCCCGAGAAGTCATCTCAGTCACCCCCTGAACACTGTTTTTGTAGTTAGCAGCCCTGGGTGTGAAATCTGACTCTCCAGCTTTCTGTGTGAACTTGCTCAGCCTCTCTGAGCCCAGTGCATTATTTGTAAAATGGAGGGGGGGGTGTTAGGGGTGGTATTAGTGAGGTTCCTTCAACCCGCGTTTGAGGATTATAGTTAGGATTACATTAAATAGTGGTTATATACCTGGTCCAGGGCCAGACCCACGGTAGTTAGTAACTGGGAGCCAGGCAGACATGCATTCAAATCCCACTGATAATTCTGCAAAACTGAACAAGTGACTTTCTCTCTCATCTGTAGTCATGGGGATAATACATCACTCAGGACTGTCGCATGGACTAGGTGAGAAGGATGCAAAGCATTTAACTGTCCCTAAAATGTGCAGGACCCCGGATAAGAGTGGAGACCCACCAACCGTAGGGCTAAATGTATCAAAGTGTTAAGTAAAATTCCGTTCTCTCCTCCTACCTTGACACACAGACCTTTATAATGTGATGGCATGATGTTGGCCAGTATGGCAACCACCAGCCATGTGCAGTTATTTAAATTTAATTATAAATTAAAAATAAAATTTAAAACCGTGTTTCCCTGAAAATAAGATCTAGCCGGACCATCAGCTCTAATGCTTCTTTTGGAGCAAAAATTCATATGACCCGGTATATTATATTATATTATATTATATTATATTATATTATATTACATTATACCCTGTCTTATATTATAGTAAAATAAGACCGCGTCTTATATTAATTTTTGCTCCAAAAGACTCATTAGAGCTGATGGTCCAGCGAGGTCTTATTTTCGGGAAAACACAGAATTAAGTTCCTCAGCCACACTAGTCACATTTCAATAGCATTTGTGTCTGTTGGCTACTGAATTGGGTGGACAGATAGAGAATGTTCCATCATTGCAGCTGGGTCTATTGTACAGTGCTAGTCTGGAAGAGGACACGTGTGAGTTTAGAATTCTAGGACCCTTTTGCATTCAGAGCTGGAATGGGGGGCAAAACGAGCTCCAGCCTCTGGGCCTGGGCTGCTTGTCCCTTCCCCTTTCCTGCCTACCGTACGGCTACCCAAACCAGCACAACCAAGCCGTGGCCATCTCTTGGGCCCTGAGGAGGACAGGGGCAGGTGGTACAAGCAGGCTTGGGGCTACGTGGGCAGAAGTCAGGGGTCCCAGGTAGCTGGTTCATGGTTGCGGCGGGGGGGGGGGGTACCCCCTGGGTGCGCACAAGCCCATGGCCCTGTGAACTCCACCTTGTGGAGAAGGGACACTGCTGGAGAAAGGCTAGATCAGGGCCCCCAAAGTGCCAAGGCCAGAGTAGGGGCCCCTGTTGCCAGGGTCCGAGAGCAGAAAAGGCATCTAACACAGGACCTGGCACAGAATGAGCTCTCATGGCGGCTACTCTTATATTACGGGGTCATTTTTGTATTTGGAGACAAGACAAACACCAAATTCACTGAGCCTGGAGTTGAAGCCACCCCTTGCAGGTCCAAGATGCCTATCCTCCCCCAACCGCCTGTCCACGATGGCCCCTTATGTGTGGATGACTGTCAAGAGGGAAGCCAGAGCTTATGAAGCCACCTGCAGGACAAGGGCAGGGCCCTGCAGGGACTGCCTGTACACGCCCACACCCTCCCGGCCCAGCCCTGCCGCAGACAACCCCCGCGCCATCCTACATAAACAGGCTGAGGGTGCCAAGAGGCCCCTCCTTCCTTTGACCCCAACTGGCCAGAATGCAAGAGAATCTAGGGCAGCAAGGATGTCCCAGACTTTTGAATATACTTCGTTATGGCCCATTCTACATGGAAAGTACTTTCTACCTGGGAAACGTTCCAATGCTAAAGGAAGACCTTGGGCTCTTATGGAGACCTTGCTGCTCATTTTCATTCATTTAAAATATTGAAGAACTTAATGAGAACCCTCTAAATACCAGACACAGTAATGGGGGCAGGGGATAAATTGCTGATAAGACAGTTTATCTTAGAGCTTCAACAGGAAGAGGTGTCTGAACAAGTTCCTTATACTTGAAATAAACATTGGGCAAAAAGCTGCAAGTGCCATTAGAGTGTACAACTTCATCTGAGGGGAGTAATGACCCTGAGACCTGAGGATGAGCAGGAATCTGCTCCCTGGCTGCGAATTAGAATCTGCTGGGGGCTCTGAGACTATGCCCATGCCTGCGCCCCACCCTGAGGTTCTGCCTTCACTGGTCCAGGCTGAGGCCCAGCAGTAGCAGACGTGGTCTCAGAGCCCCCAGGTGAGTCCGACCTGCAACCAGTATTAGAGTGGAGATCTGGTGGGAAGAGAACAGGGCTGCGGGCAGAGGGCCCAGACTGAAGGTCATTTGAGAAAGGGTGGCATCTCCTATAATTCTTCCCTAATAAGCCTTTGGATAGGAAGAAACTAGAGCTGCCGGATCTGGTCATATAGGCTGTGTCTGCCTGCTTGAATTTGTGATTTCAATATGCAAGTGGGGCGACTTGAAAGTGAAGCAAGAAAACATTTTGAAGGAACAATAAGTAGCAATTAAAACGTGTGGCCGGAGCTACCCTTCCTAGGGCTCACTCTTCTGTGTTACTTTCAAAGCAGCAGATGGTTCACAAGGTGCCTTTTTAAAACATACATGCTAAACTTCTTAGCCTGGTTCCAAGGAAGTAAATCATTTTTGAGCATGATAAAAGGTTATAAAATCCTGTGGTGTGTGGGCAGTGGCAGGGAGTGTTTCCTCTCTGTGTGTCATCCCCTGGCTGAGGTTGGCATGAGGTGGGGGCCAGGCCTTGGAATTTGCCACCTGTGTGCTCTGTGACCACCTACTGCTTCCCTGAACCAGGAGATCCAGTCCAAGGCCCTGTGCTGAGGCACTGCCCAGAGGAAGGGCTGCACCCCTTGGCTCACGTGATGCTTGTGTGGGACATGGCCATTCATTCAATAGCCCTGAATCACCTGCAGAGAAAAGTTCATTCCTTTTTCTCTTCCAATCTTTCTCACTGGGTTGAGCAGACAGGCTCAGCTAGGTGCCACCATGTCTTTCATAGCTAATACTTTTAGAACTTTCTTATTAACAAAGAGATTAAGTCTTGGCAAGCAACAGTATCTGGCTAGACCTTAAGATCTCTGCTTTATTTCCCTTTTTTTTTTTTTTTTTTTTTTAATTTTATGCCCACGTGTGCCTTCTATTTGCAGTAAGCAAGGCTGGCTTTCCATTGGGTAGTGATATGCTTCCTTTCAAGAGCGAGTTGATTTAAGCAAAAACGTGACTTTTAAATATTAAATAGAAGTGATAGGAAATACAGTAAAAATCATAACAGATACACAGATGACTTTGGATGGGGACATGCTGGAGAGACAGGAACAACAAACAAACCTGGTGTTTAAATGCAGGCCCCACTCACTGGTTGGGAGATGTCTGAACCCCGGCACTGAGGAGCCCAGCAGTGAGGGTGGGAGTGCCCTCTATTCCCCAGGACTGCAGAGCCCCAAGAAGGGTCACAGTGTGACCAATCTGGGGTTCTTTCCAGAAATTAGGCCGACTGGGGAGAAGAGTAGAGTTATCCTCCTTACGAGCTACTAGGAGGGTTTAGAGACAGGCTGGTGTAGCTGCTAATCCCAGCTCTGCCATTCTGGGCTGTGTGACCTTGGGCGCATTCTTTAACATCTCTGAGCCTCAGTTTCGTCATCTGTGAAGTGAGGCTAATATGAGGGACCTCCCATAGGTTGTTTGGCTCATTAAGTGAGGTAAGGAAAATAAAATGCTTAGCAAAGTCCCTGGCACATAGAGTGCTTTTAGTAAATATGGGCCATCAAAATTGAGTTGAACTGAATTTGGTTTCATTTAAATTAATTAAGTCATGAAGTCACTGAGTTCTGGAGCCAGAAGTCTCTGCAGCCTCCAAAACCAAGCCCAGAACCTTGGCAGTATCATCCTAATTGAGGATAACGTCTGACCTAGTGGTCATTTTTAATGCAAAAACAGGATTATTCAACAGCAGGGCACTGGGTAAGCAAATGGTGCTGAATTCCTGCCATGGGCTGCCAGGAAAATATCAAAATGACGTTGTTGAAGAACATTTAATGTCCTGGAAAGATGTTTAGACATACAAATCGGTGAAAACAGCAGTACACAAAAGAGTATGTACACATTCAGCCATGAAAAGGAGTGAAGTACCAATTCATGCTACAACACATTTGAACCTTGAAAACCTGATGCTGAGTGAAAGAGGCCAGGCATAATTATATTACCTCATATTATTATATGATCCATTTATATAAAATGTTCGGAAAAGGCCAATCCTCAGAGACAGAAAATAGAGTAGTGGTTGCCAAGGACTGGGGGGTGGAGGGACCTGGGGGTGGGGGAGTGGGTTGATGGTTAAGGGGGTATGGGATTTCTTTTTGGAGTAATGAAAATGTTTTAAAATTGATTGTGATGATGGTTGCACAACTCTGTGAATATACTAAAAGCCATTGAACTATGTACACTCTGAATGAAAATGGGTGAATTGTATGGTATGTGAATTACATCTCAATAAAGCAGTTAAAAATTATGTATATTATGATTCCCTTTTCTGAAATTAAAAAATATATATGTATATAATTTTAACTGCTTTATTGAGATATATATCATATTTATTATATATGCATATTACATACATATACTGTATGCATATATCAATTATATGTGCATATATATATTAACATGTATATGTCTGTCTGTCTATCTATCTATCTATCATCTATCTATCTATCTATCTATCTATCTATCTATCTATCTATCTATCTATTAATGGAGAGAGAGAGACTTAGATGGCAATACAAATATATCCACAGTGGGTTTATGGGAATTTTTTTTCCTTTTTACGTAATCTGTATTTTCTAAAGTTTCTACTATGAGCATCTATTACTTTGGGGAAAAATAATTAAAACATTTTCTTTAAGAACAGCTCATTTTGGACTTCAATATCAATCAAATCAGAGCCACAGCAACTTCCTAGCGGGGCTCCTATCTCCCTACAAATAAAACGGGCTTGTCTTCAAGCCGTTACCTTGTCCATGCAGAGGGGCACGGCGAACCTCTTGAGAGTGGGAATGGAGGTAACCTTACAGTTCTCTTCAAAATCTTGGTTCAGGTTGGCCAAGTTGAAATTCTGGTAGAGGCTGCTATCCTTGTAGGCGATAACGTCAAACAGGAGGCAGCCATCCTCTTCGTAGGCGTTGACATGATGAAAGACCACCATAGGGTCCGTGTAAAACTTGGTGGGCAAGGGCTTCCCGGTCCTTTGGTCGACGATGTGAATGTAAGTCTGAAAGAAGAGGGGCACTCAGCGGTCAGCTCTCCCTCTGCTGGCCCAGCGCTGTGGCATTGGGAATGGGACAAGACCCAGCCCTGACATGTACTAGCTCATGACCCTGGAGTGTCCCTTCCCCCTCTGACCCTCTGTGTGCCAGCCATGCAGAAGCACTGAGTAAGTGGGGGCTGTCCGTGGGTGCACCTTTGGTCATCTACTTACAGTGGAGAGAAAGGAAGTTTGGGCCCAGGGCCTCTGTATCACCAGGAAGACAGTGTCTGATGGAGACCCCAGAGGTGCACTGTTTACCCTCCTTCACTTGACTGTGATTCCAGATGGGCGGCAACATGCCAGATCCCTGGAAACGGCCAAGTTAGGGAGAACTGACCAGTGCCATACCTCCAGGCCTCTCTGAGCTCCATCCACAGCCAGAGCCCCTAACTCTAAGCCCACACCTACCCTTCTGAGTCCCCTCTCCAACCTCCACTGCAGAGCTAGCTACCAGGATGCGGTTGTCACAGCAACACCCCTGCCCTGGAGGGCTGAGTGACCTGGTTCTAGTTAAGAGCCCACGTGGGTAACAGCTCATTAGGCCTCCACACACATTCTGGGTGTCACAAGGTGGTATCACCCTGGGTGGTAATTAGCCATATCTGCAGCTCCAGTTGCCTAATCCAAGAGGGGAGGGTGATGTTTCTATCTTTTGGCAGCTCTGGCCCAACCGCCCTCCTTCTGAAAGGGAGGGAGGGAGGGACCACTCCAGGCTGTTCTTTCACCATCTCTTCCCTCTTGTTTGCTTCTTCCTCTCCCAGAATCAAGCTTTGAATGCTAAGCAGTTGCAGAGGAGAAAGGCTTTGAGAGCGTGGTGGTGGGAGTGGGTTTGGGGAGATGAGTACAGGGGTGATTATATTAAGCCTTTTCTTCCCCAGGATCTCAATCCCTGGCTCAGCCACAGGGACTTTCAGAAAGTTCTTGCAACACATTCCAAAGCCCTTCCAGGGCTCTCTGCCTGCCATCACGGGCTGTTTCCTCACTGTGGAACTCTCCAGGGCCAGGGACTCCCCAGGGGCCTCAGGTGGGAGGCCCAGAGGCCCTGTAGCTCCTGCCAGTGGGATACTCCTCGGCACGTTTGAGGAACTGGCTGCAGAGCAAACCCAACTTGGCTCACTTATTCACTCCACAGATGTTTGTAGAGGGCCTGCGACACGTCACTTTTTTAGGAACTGGAGAGACAAATAAAACCAAGCCCCGGCTTTCCTGGAGTTTATATCCCAATGGGGGTGAAGCCAACAGTCCAGGATCAAATAATATGTCAAGGATGATGAGCGCTACTGAGAAAAATGAAGCAAGGCAGGGGATGGAGGAAGCCTGCGGCAAGGTCTGAAGGTCTCAGGATCAGGAGACCTTAGCTGAGACCTAGATTAACTGAAGGAGGAAGCCATCTGGAGAAGAACATTCCAGGGAATGGAAAATGCAAAGGACCTGAGCAGGAACATGTTTGGCTGGTTTAAGACACAGGTGATACAGGAGGAGATGGAGTGAGCAGGAGCCAGTGGTTGAGATGAGGGCACGTGGGGATTTACAGGCCGATGAGTGAGGCCTTGGGATCTTATTCCAAGGAAGATGGGAAATAACTGAAAGGTCTGAGCAGAGGCGGGACCTCACCTCATTCCTTTGTTCCCTCAAACACCTCACTTTCCTCTCTGATAAGAGAAGGCAGGCCTTAAAGAGGTGGCCAGCCACCAAAGGGACACATATTTGTCTATGTACATAAAGATGTCCACGGTGCATCAAAAGAGGAATAGAAGGATGTCAAATGGCTAGTAGTGGCTCCTCTGAAGGAGGGAGTGGATGGGGGAGGGTAGGAGAAGCGATGGGGACTTGATATGTTGCTTTCTACAGTTCTGTAGTATTTCAATAGAAAACACAGAATTACTTTATATTTTTCACAACAACAGCAAATAAATATGCATATGTACACATACACATGCATATGTATATTCATACACACATATACATACATGTACCCATGTAAATACATATACATATAGCCATCCTGTATACCTAGGGACGGACACACACACTCTCTGAGCACCCAGGTGTACCTACATTGATGACAACGTTTCTCTCATACTGTCTGGTGGAACACTCTGTCATTATGATATCGGAATAATCGATGGCATCCCTTCCCTGACATTTCCCAGGGCTGCAGGGCTGCTGAAAGGGCCTTGTCAGTGGATGGTGGAGGCTGCAGGAGCCCAGATATTGGTTAGGACTGAGGAGCAGCCCCTTTGCTGCTGGATGAGTGGGGACTGCCGTGGCTGATGAAGCCACTTTGTCCAAGGTCACACCCCCTTCGGGGATCATCTTCTCTACAGACTTACTGATGTGGAGTGTAAAGGCCTGGCCCCTTTGCCCTAACTCGGGACCACTCTGAAGGACCATCCCAGCTTCAGAACTCTCTGGAAGGTTGCTGATGCCTCTGGGGAGACTCCATGGTAGCTCACTTTCCCCTCCCTAGGAAACCTCCTCCATGCTGACCTCTGTCTGTGCTTCTGGCTGTCCGAGGACTGGAGGTCCCAGCCAGGCCTCCTTACCATGTCCTCCTTGTGGAAAGTCAGGCAGGAACCCCAGCTCACTCCCCGGATGTACGCAGTCGCCATTTTGAGAATATCCATCTTGAAAGGCTGCTCCAGGAAAACGATGTAGTTCTCGGTGATGCCGAAGCTGTGGTAATAGCTCGGGGAGAAGAGGGAGCGGGAGGCAATGGAGCAGAGCACCTCCACGTGCTCCAAGGGACTCTTCGTCTTCATCCCGCCCTCTAGAAAAAAAGCAAGCCTCAGGCACAGTGCAGGGCCTGGCTGCCGCAGACCACGCCACCACCACCTGCAGCTGAGCCTCTCAAACTGACCTGGTCACTAAGAAGAACCTTTGAATATCGGCCGACAAGTAAACCAGATGAAGGGGTTGCTGCCTGGCTGACACAGGGGCAGAGCCTCAGAGTCCTTCCTGCTCAGGCCCACCCCTCCTTCCCTTGGGAGATCTGGTTCTACAATCTGAACACACCAAGCCACAAAGCAGGCCTCAGAAATGTGGGTCTGCAACCACAAGCCGGGGGCTAATCCAGCCTCCACCTGCTTTTGTATCAAGGTTTATTTGGAACACAGCCACACTCCGTCCTTTACGCAGGGGCCATGGCTGCTTCTGCGTTCAAGCTACACCAGCATTGTTGAGTAGTTGCGACAGAGGCTGCGAACCTGCAAAGCCTCAAATATTAATATTTACTCTTGGACCCTTTACAGAAAGTGTTTGTCAACCCCTGCTCTGGAGCAGTGCTTCTCAAACTTGAACGTGCATGCAGGTTATCTGGGGATCACGACAAAACATGAGTGTCATTCAGTATGCTGGGGCCCAGGCTTACGCTTTGACACTTTGCTGAGGACCATCATTTTTTTTTCCCCTTCTTCCACCTCCCTGCCACTCTGGTTCAAGCTGTTGTTTCTCAGCCTAGTTGTGTAGGACACAGCTCCCTGGCCCATGCAGGTATTAGGAGCCTTGCATTCCCCCCAGCTGAGGCAGTTTGGTCGCCGGTCGTCAGTCCACCACTCATGGCAGCTCACGGCAGCTCTCACTGGCCGCTCACGCTGGCCCGTGGCAGCTCAAGCAGACCTCCGGCTGTTCATGGCAGCCCAGCTCCAGGAAGAGCCATTGTTCACACTCTTAGACTGGCCCATGTGGGAATCGAACCAGCAACCTCGGCGTTAGGAGCACGGCGTTCCAACCACCCAAGCCACCAGGCCAGCCCCAGAAAACCATCACTTGATGTTACGTGTTAATAGGAAAAATATGTTAATACCGTGTTTCCCCTAAAATAAGACTGGGTCTTATGTTAATTTTTGCTCCAAAAGACGCATTAGGGCTTATGTTCAGGAGATGTCATCCTGAAAAATCATGCTAGGGCTTATTTTCCGGTGAGGTCTTATTTTCAGGGAAACACGGTATATTGGCCTCTGCCCACAGCTCCGGACACAGAGATCCTAAAACCCTTGTAATTTCTTTGCTAAATGATAAGAGCACTAGAAGCATCTCTTGTTCTAATCCTGGTCTTTGACCCTATCCCCGACACAGGGCTCCTAAAATCCTTGTAAATTTGGAAGTGATAAGAGCACTAGAAGTATCTTCTGTTCTAATGAGGAGACTCTGGGTGGGGGCTCGTCAGCAGAAAGACCAAGCTGTGATTAGACGCTTGGCATTTTCAGCCCAGCCCCTATCCTCCAAAGAGGGGAGAAGGGCTAGAAATGGAGTTAATAATCAATCATGCCTAGGTGAGAGGGCCTCCACAAAAGCCCAACAGTATGGGGTTCGGAGAGCTTGCAGGTACATGAACACATACAAACCAGGAGGGTGATGTACCCCAACTCCACGGGACAGAGTTCCTGTTTTCAGGATCCTCCCAGACCTCAACCTAGGTATCTCTTCATCTGGCTGTTCATCTGTAGCCTTTGTGATATCCTTCAATAAACTAGTAAATGTGTTTCCCTGAGTTCTGTGAGCCACTCTAGCAAATTAATCAAACCTGAGGAGGGGATTGTGGGAACTCTCAATTTGTAGCCTAGTCGAACAGAAGTTGTAGGTAAACTGTAGGTAAACTACCTGTAATTGGCATCTTACGTGGGATGGGAGCAGTCTTGTGGGACTGAGCCCTTAACCTGAGGGGTCTGACGCTATTAAGTAGATAGCCTTAGAAATGAGTTCAGTTATAGGACACCAGCAGGTATCACAGAGAATTGCTTGGTGTAGGGAAACGCCCTCCCCACACACACACACACATACACACACATCTAGTGTCAGAAGCATTGTGAGTGTGGTAGTAGTGTGAAAGAACAGCAGACATGCAGGAGAGAAGCAAAAGGAAAAACTGGAGTTTTTCTAAATTAGACATGTATTTCACAGGGTTTCCATGAATTGCTCTTGGCATTGCCTGTCTGAAATACGTGGGAATGAGACTAAGTACCTATCATGATGAGGGGCTTTTACATATATTGTGACCATCGAGGTAGGCTATATGATTCCCATTTCACAGATGGGAAACTGAGGCTTAGTGGAATGGTCTAAAATTAGGGCCAAAGTCACAGGGTTAAGCCAAGAAGACATAGACCCTTAGCCTGGCGGCTTCCTCTGTTATGTGTTACGGGCCATGATGCTCAGCTTGAAGGCAGAGAACAGAATGAAATAATGGAGTAATCTAAGTACCTCACCCAGGGCCCATACACTGAAGGTGCTCAGTACACTTTTGGTTTTCTTATTCTTCTGCAAGGATGAGTCACCCACTGGCCAAAAGGCCTCCCCACCCAGGCCTGGGGCTGGTTTCTAATGAGTTACCTGCAAGCGTCCCTACCTTCCTTGTGGCCACCTGTGCATACTGTGAACAGCTGGCTGGTGGGAGGGAGGCTGTGGGTTGTGGGCTAGTCTTTTTCTTCACAAAACAAACGGAGTGCAAAGCACACTGAAATGTAAAGCACCCTGGCCTGGCAGACAGGAGATGGATGTGATCCCAGGGAAGCCACCAGCATGAAGCAAGATGTTGCACAATGTTGGTGGCTCCGGCAGACTGTGTGACCATAGGCAAACCACCTGATCCTGTGGGCTTCAGAGTCCTCCTCTGTAATATGAGGTGGCAAACTCAAATGCCTAGATCATCCCCAGGTCTGATATTCTAGGGTTCCAAGCTAGACCCTATATCAACCTTTATTGACTTAATTAATAGGAGTTCAATTTAACAAGAAGACTCATTTTACCTTCTGACCCCAGAGCCTGGTAATTTGCTCAGGAAGTTCTACAGGACTATAGGGAGGAGGAGCAGCAACAGGGGTCACAGACAGAAACCAGTTTTCCTAAACCAGGTCAGGCCAAGCACCCTCGTAGTTCTGCCCTGTCTCCAGCCACCATCGCAGGCCTGGTCTTGTTGGTGTGGTTCCCAGGAGGGTCCTGGAGAAATAGGGACCAGGGGCCCCGCCTTCCTCCCCCTCAGGAACATGCAATCACAACTGGCCTGGGCTTCCCTCCAGGATCCCGACACAAAGTGGAGAAGGTCCAGAAAGCCCGGAGAACAGGGCGGGGATCTGGAGTAGATCCCAGCAGGGCTGAGCACCCTGAACAAACCTGGGAACCTGGCATCGGGGGCTGGAATGAAAGTGGGTGGCACAGCCCTGACATACAAAGGTTTGTCAGAAGGCTGAAAAAATGACTGTAAAAGAAGGAAGGGAGGGAGGGAGAGAGATGGGAGGGAGGGAGGGTAGATGGGTGAATGATGAATGGATGGATGGATAAGAGGATGGATGGACGAGTAGATGACGGATGATACATGAATGATGGAGAAATTAATGAATTAATGAACTGGAACCTAAAGCAAAGGAGTTTAAAATAGTAAAGGGATTCACTTCTTCCAAAAGGAAGCGCAGCAACATCTCTTTTCTTCCTAAAGAAGAAAAGTGAGTTCATGTCATCTGAATCATCTAGGAAGGAAAGTGTCAGATGGAGTCTAGTGTCATTAACAGAAGTCGGCACTCTTCAGAAGGAGCCACCCCTGGCTTCACTGTGCTCCCAGAGTTACCCACCTGGGACTGCAGCCGGGATCTTAAAAAACACGTATCTGGTCTTTCCCTTGTCCGCAATGGCTGTGCCTATGTTGAAGACATTTCCAGCTGCATCGTAATGAGGATGAGCCGTTGCCAAATTTACAGTCACATATTTACGATAATCAACCTGCAAAACATGACAGGCACCTAGTTTTACAAAGGGGAGAGGATAAAGTCCTGTAAAAAGCTGACTGTTCTAGGCTAAGAAAGATGATGGTTATTTTTGCACATCTCCTGATCTGAAAATAAGGCAGACTTCACCTTTAAAGAGGATGTTTACTCTTGCAACCTGATATAACCCCATGGGTGGTGGGGGAGCCTCCTACCCCAAATCAGTTGCAGGGGGGTTGATGAGTTTGTGTGTTTCCTGTGGCAGTTTTTCCGGATCCTGCTGCTTGGCCCTGCCAGGTGGGGTCAGGGGGTTGTCAGTTGGAGACAAAGAGCTCCGATCAATGACCTCTGAGGCAGAGAGGCAGCCTTTAGTGCTAATCTTGGTCGTTGCTCTGTGTCATTCGCCTAAGTCATTTAATTCCTCCCCTTCTGCATTCCACAGAGTCAGAAATCTCCAGGCCTCTCTCATAGGACTATTCTGGGAACAGAGAGGTTACAAAAACATTTGGTCAAAGCAAAATTCAACTAGCAAGCTCAGTAATGACCCCACTCTGAACAGGCCACAACTGTAAAATAATGAGGTGGCCAGTGAACCAGCTGTCCCCCATTCATCCCCCAGAATAGCACAACCTCCAGCCAAAAGTCAGGCAATTCTCCCTTCTCTCCTAGTATTTCCTCTCTGCAGCTCTGTGGAACGTACTAGTGCCATCTAGCTTAAAAGGAGCTGGACATAACTTCACAGCTAAGAAAAGCACTCCTTTTAACAGATTGTTAAAATTTATTACGAAGACATTGAGGCTTTGAACAGCCAGCCGGAGAAAATTTAAAGTGGGCCTATTGATTTTCCAAAAAAATGTAGACTTCGTTCTGCCCAGGAAGGTATCTGCTTAGGCATTTATTTTTGTACCCTTGGTCTTTGCCTAATGCCTCCCTCTTCAGATCAATACAAGGTAGGGCTACTGGGAGTCCTGGGTGTTTCAGCACACCCATTCATTCATTCATTCATTCATTCATTCATTCATTCATTCAGACTCCCACTGAGCTCCCATTCAGTGCCAAGGACTATGAACTCTGCTATGGGTTTAACTGTATCTTCCAAAAAAATACGTTGAAGTCCTAACTCCTGGTACGTGTATTTGGAAAGAGGGTCTTTGTAGATGTAATCAACTTAAAATGAGGTCATGCTGGATAAGGGAGGGCCTTAATCCAATGGTTTATATCCTTAGAAGAGATTGGAGTGATACATCCATCTATCAGCCAAAGAACACCAAGAATTGCTGGCAACCACCAGAAGCTGGATGAGGCAAGGAAGGATCCTCCCGTAGAGCCTTCCGACGGAGCCTGGCACTGCTGATACACTGATGTCAGACTTCCAGGCCCCAGAACTGGGAGAATAAATTTCTGTTATTTTAACCCACCTTGTTTGTAGTACTTGTTACAATAGCCTCAGGAATGAATACAGATGGAAAGATGGAAAGATACAGTCCCAGCCCTAAGGGAGCTCAGAATCTAGCATAAGTGCTGTGCTGAGGAAACCTAAGAGCCAGCGGCATTAGAGGAGGGGGCTCCACCCATGAGTTCCTGCAGACCACGTGGCCTCACCCAGAGGGTCCCTGTCTTGAGTCAGGAATTGATGTTGGTTGTAGATTCACTGATACCTTTTCCAGAGTTTCCAGGGTCTGTGGGTTGATTTTTCGGATGTAATTGGTCTCTGTGGTGGCATAGAATTCTTCTCCACACCTCATGATGTTAATCAGGCAGTTGTCTGTGAAATCAGGAATAATGTGGGCCAGGTAGGAGAAGGCTCTAGAGAGCAAAGCAAATCAGCGGGGTCAGGGGCTGTGTCCACCAAGCTGGAAGCTTCTGCTTGAGGTGTTTTTCGTTTTCCTACTTTAAATGCTCTACTTCAACTAAGGAAGGAAAAGAACTTGGTCCCAGTGGGTTGCTTAAAGAATCTTGAGGACTCTGATAACAAGCTGCCCAAAGACACCACCGTGTTGAATCATCTAAGGAGTCAGTCGGCTGGGACAACATGGCCACCAACTGAGCCCTCCGCAGCCCTCAGAAATCCAAAGGTATCCCATACCAGAGCCAGAAAGAGCTGCTGGGTTATTCTGAAGTATTTTAAGAAGCTCTACAGAAATCATCTGTGTACCCATAACGGCTCCCAAAGACTAACAAAACAGCTAATCCCTGCTTTTGGCAGGAGTGTGAGTCCACACTGGTTACCTCAAATGAGTTGTGTTTTTTTTAAAAAATCGGAAAGCCGACTAATTTTGAGTGAAGAACTCATAACTAACTTGATCAGAAGGCAAGCTCAAAGCAGGAAGAAAAATCCTGTATCAGTGTATTGGTTAGTGCTCCCCCTATTGGCAAACAATGGAACAGCAAGGATGTCCCAGGGAGTTGTGGTTTTAAATTCATTTTCTCCCCTTCCAATTTTCCTCACTGACTCTACCCCATCTGCAAATGTAAGTTCAGTGCAGTTCTGGAAAAGCAGAAGCAATCTTCTACCTCCAGGCCAGTCTAGCTGTAACGTATTTCATAACTCTTCCATATCTTAAGAGCATCAAGAAGGAGACTGACAGCAGGCCTGATTCCATGGCCAACAATTTAATTGCTGAATATGTCATATATTCATCTGCATCATAACCCAAGTGATTTAAAATGTATACAACTAAAACTCTTCCCCTATCCGTTTTCCCCATTTGTCAGTTTCCCACTCCCTTATGGATCCTTCCGGAGTTTTTTTATGCACGTACAAGCAAAAATAAATCTAGATTTCCTTCTGCCTTTTTACACAAAATATAGCTTCATATACCTTTATATAACTTCCTTTTCCCCTACACTTAATATATCTTGGAAATATTTCCATTCAGTCCATAGAAAGCATTCTCTTTTCTTTTTACTTCCGCCTGGCATTTTCTTGTGTAGCTATACTGTTATATATTTAACCACTCGTCTGTTGATGAACATTTGATATTTTCCATTCCTCAATATAACAAATAATGCAGCGATTAATAATCTTGTACATCTGTCATTTCAGACACAATCTCTAGACTGAAGAGAATGTGCATTTGTAATTTCGATAGGTATTTCCAAACTGCTGTCCCACCAGCCACGTGGAGAACCCCTAATGATCAGTCTCAGATGCTCTCTGCCTCTCTTGCCATCAGTGACCAGGAATCGCACAGCATATATATATGGGCAAAGGCCAATCACGTGAAGTTTTCATCCACGCGAAAGGCAATTGTCAGAGGAGCAAACGCTGCTTGTTTTGATAGAAAAGCATGACTAGATTCAAAATGGACAGTTACCTGGAAAATATGTTTTTGGAGGGGTCTGGATAGGCCATTGTTCCAAACTCCGACACCACAATCCTGTTTGCCTTGACATTGGCGTTGTAGGTGTCACTTCTCAGGTATCTGCTCCTGTAATGGACTTCACCTGAAAGAGAAGCAGCAGAATCATTCTAGGCCGACACCTTTATGGGGCTTTAATGTCAATTTCAGCCATTCCAGGGGTTTTACTGGAGGAAGATGATATAAAGTGTGGATACAGTGGTGAGCAGGACAGGCGAGAGTTCTATCCCTGAGGAAATTCAAGTCTCCACACGGAGATGAATCCTTACTCCAGTGTCTACTAGTCACGCACTTGACATGTGTCAGAGGCAGCCCCAGTCCCCTCCGCTGTAATGTGGAGGTCATGATACCTTTCTTACAGAGTTGCCGTGACATTTAAGGCCTGTAAAGCACTTAGCACATAGTAGGTGCTCAATAAACACTACATATGCTATTGAGATGCAGTGGGTAGAGTGGGCAGGGCTTTGGCTCTGGGTTAGTCCCAATCTAAGTCCTGTGACCTCAAGTGCCTCTTCATCTCATTGAATCTCAGTTTCCTCAACTGGAAGGTGGGGATCACACAGTTCTCCCCAACTAGTGTTAGCAGTTTTAAATGAGATGGGATGCTATAAGGACTTTGAGCCATTGTCACACATTGATAAGTGATGGCTCTGAAATTCTAGATTGTCCAACAAAATCCTGGGGGCAGGAAGACTCACCTGGGGGTTGGGAGGCCACACACACTGGTCTCCAGCCCCATACTACACAGAACCTGCTTTAGGGCCACCTTGGTCTCCCCTTGAGCTGGCCTGTCCTTTTCTGGTCATTCTCTCTGAGGGGCACCCTCCATAGGAACTGGCTAAAGTGCTTTGGGCCCTATGGCACTTTACTTGAAATGCCGAATTCTGTTCACTTGAAATGTAAATACCCAGCTCAGGCTGGTTGTTGACAGGCTAGGTACTCATTTCCTATAAACAACCAACCACAGAGCACGGAGCACTCAGAGATCACAGGAAAATGTGTCTCTGGAATGGCTCAAGGCTGACACTCAGCTTTGAGGCTGAGATTAAAGAAGGAGCCACCACACAGTCCCTACCACCCTGCTCATGGGATAGTCCAATTAGCCACATTCCTTCTAAAGGGATACAAGTAAACAGACTCCTGCTTGGAATCTTCTAGAACTGGGTCTGATTTATGCAGAGGGGGAAACACACACACACACACACACACACACACACACACACGTGTATATATGTATGTACATATATATGTATAAGTATATATACACATATTTTTTAAAGCAGCCTTTCCAAAAGGCTACTTTAGAACTATAACAATTGAAAAAGTCAGCTTCGGAAAGGCTAAATTCTCAAGAGCTCCTTTGTCTGTAAATCTTGGTGACTTTGGCTCTTGGAATTCACATATTCAAATCCTCCTGGGACAATAACCTTGCCTTTTATTAGAAAATTATCGTGTATGGCTGAGGGAGACCTGGATTCACACATCTCTATGCCTGCTTTATACAAACGTTTTACTTTGAAATCATTTTAGACTTACAGAAAAGAGCAGTCCTGATACCCTTCACTTGGTTTCCCCTACCCCACTCTGCCTCTTTTATTCAAACCTTTGTTAGCTTTTTAAATCATTAACTTCTCTGGCCTCTACTGAAGGCCACAAGCCATTTTTATTTGCCTTCTTGTTTCAAAGTCTTATTGGTTTGGCAGTAATCTAGGTTCTCCATGCTGGCTGTACTCTAGAATCACCTGGTGTTTTTTAAAAATTACAGAAGCCTGAGTCCCACCTCACAGCACCCTGAGGGGCTTGGTCTTGGGTGGGACTGGGCAGCCAGGCTGGCTTTTTTTCAAACGGCAGTGTGCTCAGGGGCATCTGGGAAATGTGTTGGAAACATAAGATGCTCTGTCCCTAATCTTCAGGATTCTGATTCACTCAAGCCCTGAGGGATGGGGGCTAGGAATATCTATGTTTGTGTGTGTGTGTCAGGATTTGCAGCTTTAATGAGCATCCCAGGGGATTCCAATGCAGAAGGTCCACAAATCATCTTTTGAGAAATATTGACTTTGTATTCTCTGCAAATCCAAGAACCCTCTTGAATCATGATAGAAGTACTTAACATTTTTAGTTTATATTTCTGCTGTTAGACAATGGGGAGCCATTGAGAGTTCTAGAGGAGAGAAGAGACATGGCCAAGCTGTGCCACACCAACACTGGCAATTTGGCAGCCTTGAGAGGATTGGGCTGGAGAGATGGGGAGACATGGTAGCTGGCAGGATGGGAGAATGGGGACACACTTGCATAAAGGTCAGGACTTAGTACTCTAGATTTAGAGAACATTGGGCTTATATCTGACCACCAACGCCTCTTATTTGTGTGCATTTGGGAAAGTTCCTTGGCCTCTCTGGGTCTTAAACGCTTATCTGTAAAATGGAGATAGCAACAATGGTACCTACCTCAGGAGCTATAGTGAGGGCTGAAGTGTGGATGGGCGCGAAGCACCTGGGCCAGCGGCCAGCAAACATTTCCTGCAGTGAGTATTGAAGAGATGGGTTGGGAAGGTATTGTGTCCTTCTACCAAAACAATCTTTACCTCATTAGCTTCATTTCAGCTCCATAAAGTTTTAAAGTGCCCCCTCTGGGCCAGGCCCCATGCTAGGTGATGAAGATACAACAATTTGAACAGGGAACCCGCACTCTGGGCCCCCCAGCTTATGCTGGAGGAGGTCAAACTGATCATTGCAGAGCAGAGTAAGGCATGCCCAGGTTCAAGAGCAGGAAGAGAAAGGGTGAGTAATTGGGTGTACCCTCTACGCTTTCCAGCCAGTTCCAGATTATGAATAAAACTGAGTCTTTCATGCTACTGTATTATGTCCCTCCCTGGGCTAGCCAATTCTTAGAAGCAAAGAGCTCAGCATGTCTTTCATATGCAAACTAACCAATCCAGAGCCAGACCTGGTCCATTCACCCTAGGAGGCAATATTCCTCTGCTTTAACTATCCCAGGCCTAGGTGCCAGCAACTAGAGACCACACCACAGCTCAAAGCTCACGGAAATTGCTCACACAAGCCAATGCTAAATTGTTTACCCAGGCCTGTCGTGCTGTTCCCTTGAAACCCCAATAAAGGCCGTGACCTACATGCTTCCCCTGCTCCCCATCTTCTGCCTTCTGACCACCCTGGTGTTTTCCCACGTGGCCTAGTGCTGGCCAGTCCCTAGGACCTATAGTATAATAACCATTGTTTTCCTGAGCCTTTCTGTGTCTCCTCATGTGGTCACACCTATCTGACCATCTCATAAAAGAATACAAAATAGCTACTTAACTTTGACAATACATTTTTAGTCTGAAAACCTATTAGAACCTTTTAGAATGTATAAACAACGTGGGATAACATTGGTCATTTGCGTATTTATCCAATTTGAGGATTTCGGTGGATGTTGGCCATGTTTCTGCAAGACAGCCTTGTCGTCCCTTGTTGGCTCACTTTTCTCTGGAGGTCTCTATGGAAGCATGCCAGAGCCACTGCTGGGGAAGCTGTGAGGAGTCACTTATGCAACCTGCCATTTCTCAGGTAGTTGGGGTGTGTGTGAGTGTGTGTGTGTGTGTGTGTGTGTGTGTGTGTGTGTGTTGGGGTGAAACAGGGACAACAGCTGCGAAGTTGAACTCTGGTCAACACAAGTTCAGATTTCAGCCCTACCTCAGTGACCTTGGATAAGTTATTCAACCTCTGCAATGTTTCCATTTCATCTGCAAAGAGTGGACTGGAACACCTCCCACAAAGCATGAATGTGAGTATCAGAAATGGATCACCAAGGACCTGGCAGCTCTGGGAAGCAGAGCCTCATGGAAAGGAAGCCATCTTTCCTGTACCTCTTCCAGAACGATGCGTATTTCCCCGAAAATCATTAGTGACTTCTGTTTAGGAAAGGAGGAAATTGGTAAGGCTTAGGACTGTCAGGATATATGGAACCACCCACATTATGGCTGTCAGTAAAATCTATAAGTTTTTGCAAACTCAGAGCTCATGGTTTTCACACATGGTGTCTCCATTCCTGAAATGTTTGACATTTGAAACATTTGAAATGTTTCATGTGAAAACAGAGTCTGCATTCAAAACATAATTGCTGACCAGCTTGAAAGAAAATATAGTTACGCAAAAATAATAGTTAATGCTTATTGGGCACATTTTATGTGCCAGACATACAAAGCTCCTACACATATTAATTCCTCTAAATCCCACAGCAACTTGATGAGATATGCTACTGATATCTTCGTTTCATAGAGAGGAGACTGAGATACAGAAAGAAGGTCAGTAACTTGGCCAGGGTCACAGAGCTTAAGTACAAGTTAGCTGGGATGGTGGAGGGGGTTTCAAATCCAGGAACAATGGTGGTAGTTTTTAATCTATTGAGCATCTACCAGGTGTCAGGTCCTTGTTAGACAGCTAACTTCTAATTATCATGACGACTCTCCAGGAAGGATGACTGAGCTCTTTTTACTGATGAGGAAACTGAGACCACAGGAGATGAAGGCACCACAGTTTGCCTCGGCTAGAACATGGGGATTAAAGAAAATTTTCACCAAGCTGAAGTTCCTGGATATGAATTTGCCCACCGTGTGACCCTGAGCCTACTAAAGCCTCATACAACCTATCCTGAACCTCTTTAAGAACTCGGCTCGGCTACTGAAGACAAACCAGCTCAATGGCCAACGGCACAAAGCTTACAAGTCACTTCATGAGCTGGTCACCTGAACTCCGAATTTTGCCTTATTTGTGAAGCTTCCTACTTTCTGCCCTATATTCAGTGTCCACTCAGGGAAAGCCCACTGAATATGTTGCTTGAGTGACATGGCTCTCCTTTGCCTGGTGTGCAATACATTCAGCTTTGTTCCTTTCAGCTCTGCATTCTCCCTATTGTGATTCGATACATGTTTGATTCCACAGCCAATAATCCTCCATGTGCTCTTGCCCACCTT
The DNA here is from genome assembly GCF_964194185.1 of Rhinolophus hipposideros. Taxonomy (NCBI): domain Eukaryota; kingdom Metazoa; phylum Chordata; class Mammalia; order Chiroptera; family Rhinolophidae; genus Rhinolophus; species Rhinolophus hipposideros. Next base: position 27,325,611 of record NC_138067.1, on the reverse strand, counting down.
ATTGAGAATGTATAGTATTTTGCAAGTTGAACTCTGAAAAAAAAACTTGGCCACCTTTCCAGGGAAGTTTGTAGTTATGGTTGGTTGAATAATCGCCTCCCCAAGATTTCAGTGTTCTAATCCCTGGAACCTGTGACTATGTTACATTGTAGGTGTGATTAAATTAAGGATTTTGAAAAGAGAGATTATCCTGGATTATCTGGGTGGGCCCTATGTCATCACAAAGGTCTGCATAAGAGGGAGACAGGAAGGTTAGAGTCAGAGGTGTGATGATAGAAGCAGAGACAGAGAGTATGTGAGAGATTGCTGGCTTTTAAGATGGATATGGGATCACAAACCAAGGAATGCAGGCAACTTCTAGAAACTAGAAAATGGACTCTCTCCTGGAGACTCGAGAAGAAATGCAGCCCAGCCAACACCTTATTTTAGCCCAGACCTATTTTAGACTTCCAGAACTGTAAAAGAATAAGTTTATGCTGTTTTAAACTACTAAACTTGTGGTAATTTGTTACAGCAGTAACAGCAAACTTATACAGTGCTCTTACCATCTCTAATTGTGAAGCAGTGGAGCAAGGCTAGCCCATCAAACCAATGGTTGTATCTGGTCTCCCCCACCGTGTGCTTCCCAGGCCCGTTACGAAGCAGGGTTCCCTGTAGCCATGCTGGAATCTTGCCTGTTAGGAGAAAGAATTTTAGTTTCCAGTTTCCGTGTCTAAATAAAAAAGCTAGAAGAAATGGCCATGGAAAGGAATTGAGGACATAGCTCCGATACCACTCACTACATCCATTCATTTACTCAGCAGCCATTTGCAGAACGCGTATAATATGCTAGCACTGCGGGTACCAAGAGGAATAGGCACCGTCCCTGTCCTCAAGTTGCTCACCATCCATTGAGAGACAGAGACAGAGGAATCTCTGTGCAACAGGGTGGTTAGACATTCAAAATACACTGTGGTAGAACCAATGCAACAGCCTCAGCCAGGGGGCTGCATGGAGCAGAACCTCCCCCTGATGTGGGGGGGAGAATAGGAGGCTGAGGGCTGCTTCCTGGAGGAGGTGACCTGGATGAGTCGTGAGGGAGAGCAGGTATTTGCCTCACAAAGGCACGAGAAACAAACATTCTAAAACCGTGCTGTCCAATGTGGTAGCCACCAGCCCCATGTGGCAATGGAATACTTGAAATGTTGCTAGTCCAAACTGAGATGTACTGTAAGTATAAAATACACACCAGATTTTAAAGAGTAAGTATGAAAAAAAGTAAACTATTTCATGAGCAATTTCAAAAATACTGATTACATGTTGAACTGATGTTTTAGACATGTTTGGTGTGTTAAATAAAATATACTATTAAAATTACTTTCACCTGTATCTTTTTGCTTTTTTTAAAGATTTTTTTAAAAGATTGTTTTAAAGATTTTATTGGGGAAGGGGAGCAGGACTTTATTGGGGAACAGTGTGTACTTCCAGGACTTTTTTCCAAGTCAAGTTGTTGTTGTCCTTTCAATCTTAGTTGTGGAGGGTGCCATTCAGTTTCAAGTTGTTGTCCTTTCAGTCTTAGTTGTGGAGGGCGCAGCTCAGCTCCAGTTGCTGTTGCTAGTTGCAGGGGGCGCTGCCCACCATTCCTTGTGGGACTCGAGGAATTGAACTGGCAACCTTGTGGTTGAGAGCCCACTGGCCCATGTGGGAATTGAACCGGCAGCCTTCGGAATTAGGAGCACTGAGCTCCAACCGCCTGAGCCACCGGGCCGGCCCTTCTTTTTGCTTTTTTGAATGTGGCTATTAGGAAACTTAAAATTGCACATGAGGCATACATTATATTTCTATTGGATAGCACTGCTCTAAAGATAGGGTGCTGGGGAGAACGTGAGGCAAATTTTACACTATGCCCGCAGGACTCATCTCCGATGGCTCTCAGTGGTCAGTGTCGTGACAATGCCCCTTGTATTGGCTTCCCTCCCAGTGTTTCTTGGGATCAAGTCCCAAACAAACTACTTACATCTGCATTCTTATCTCTGGAGGAACCTGAACCAGGAGATCAAAGACCAGTTCAAAGACCACAAGATATGCCAGCTGGTTAGTAAGACCGGACTGTAATTTTCGAGTGAGGACATCATAAGTATTGAGGCTGGAGTCAAGCAGGGGCCAAGTGACAAAGGTCAACAAGACCACATCCCAAGGGCTTTGATTTGATGGTCAGAGGAATGGGACACCTTTGACCGTTATAACAGGGAATAGTAAGATCATTTTTCTGCAATTTTTTTAATTGATAAAATTCACATAACAAAAAAGACACCATTTTAAAGTGTACAAATCGGGGTTTTTTTTTTTAGTATATTCACAGTGTTGTGCAACCATTACCATTATACAATTCTAGAACACTTGCATCACCCCCAAAAGTTAGCAGTCACTCATTCCTTAGCCCCAGCCTCTGGCAACCACTAATCTACTCCCTGTCTCTAAGGATCTGCCTCTTCTGGACATCTCATATCCAGGAAATACGCTCAGATTTGGAAGTTTCCAAAATTGTCTTTGGCTGTAGTGTGGAGTGTAGACAGGAGGAGGAACCAAGGGGAAGGAGGAAGACCAGAGAGATGAGGGTGGCAGCAGCGGGGATGGAGGAAAAACTATGGAGCAAAGAGACTCGAAGGACACAGAACTCATAGGACTTGGAGTCTGATTAAATATGGGGAATGGCAAGGGGAGCACTCCAAAACATGCCAGCCAAGACTCTTGCCTTGGGCAACTAAGTAAATGGGGGGAATATTCACAGAGACCCAGGACACAGGAGGAGCAGGTGAGGCAGAGCAGGGAAACATGAACCGAAGCGTAGAGTTAATCCATAGGGATAAGGAAAAGAACGTTTACTGAGCACTATGCAATTTCCAAGGTATTTTCTCAGTTCAAATCTCCCATGTGACTTTCCTTCTTCATAAACGCTCACTGTCGTCCTCTTTGTGAAAAACATCCAGTCCATCTCTCCAAAGATGAACCTGCCTGTGAGCCTGAGCTGACCCACTCGTTCTCAGAACACTGAGCAAACTCTGCCCTGGGGGCCTGAGAGTTCAGACCTGGTCACTGCCCTGTAGAGTTTAAATAAGATGGCACCAGGAAAGTGGCAACACAGAAGAGGAGGAGAAAGCCAGACAAATGAACGAGACACAAAGCCCACTGAAGGAATGTTCCTGTGAAGGACGCCCCTGTGAGTCTCTTTTACTGGCTCTGCAGGTATTCCCATGCCCAAATCACCCGTGATACCTGAGAGGAAATCACAGCAGGCTCTCCATGCCTTCCCGTGGGCATGTGCAGCAGCGAGAGTTCAATCCTGCTTGTCCACTTTGAAACTAATTCAGGATGCACACATTTGCACGAATACAGCACCCAGTTGGAATGGGCCACATTTTGCAGAATAATTGCATGGTACATATGCCAAGTGCAGTATTCTGGGGAGTTTTCTCCTGGAAATAGTGAGAACAACTCTCTTCTTGAAAACTGAGTTATAACGTATAAAAGTGCACCTCGATTTTCCAGAGAATGTGTCTGGATTACGGGTCATTTTCTCCCATCCATGTACTGTTTTCCAGATTTTCCACAAATAATGTACAAGTATTACTTTTATAAGCAGAGAAAAGCATACATCTAAATATAAAAGAAAAGCCAACCATTTATACAGAATGCTCACCTGTCACTTTGGCTGTCACGGGCTCGAGTTGTTCTTTCTTATCTTTGCCAAATAGTACATCCATCACCGGATGCAGTGAGAGGTGATACTGACAGTGAACAGACACTTCTCTCCTTAGCTCTGCTTTTTCTTTCCTTCAGGCTCTCCTGCAGCTTCCTTCCTTTACAGATACCTTCTTCCCTTTTGGTGCCACTTGTTTCTCCCTTTGCGTTTTCCCTCTCTGAGGGCCTGGTATCTTTTGAGTGCCAGGAGGGGGTGGGGAATGTGGGGTGGGGGGTGGGTGGGTGGAGGGGGATGCCGCACCGGCACTATTTATGTTTGGTCAAAGGTCAATTCCCCAGCCAGGTGTTCTAGTTAATCTTTAATCTTAGCGTATCCCCCACTCTCCCTTTCCAGTTCCATTTTTGGTTCAACAAAGGAGTCTCTTGCTGGGTTTAGATTGACGGGATAATTTAGCGGTGCATTCTGCTTTGGTTTGCTGTTGGAAATAAACAAACCTAGGAGGTGGAGGTGGTTTATAATCAATGAGAGTCTGTCAGAACCACCAGTGACACCTGGAATTAGAGTAGCCAAGAGCTCGTCCATCATGTGAATTCCTGTCAATCATGTGAATTCCCACTGCCCATCATGGGCCCTTCTTTTGCAGAGATGGGTTTTTTTTGTTTTGTTTTTAATGAAGGTCCCTGAGTCTCCTTCCCTCCAAAGATCTATGTGTAAAGAGCAACTTAATTCATGATATTTCTTTTTTGGAGAAGTAAACATAAAATGTTTCATGTACCCCATTTAAACAACAAATGTAAAAACCCAAAAACTCTACTCACGAACTTTGAGGAATAGTAAAAAACAAATTTCAGCTCAACTTCCTATCTGGTCAAGAGGAAGAAATGATGCCTGAATGTGATGTTGGGGTTTCCCTATTCTCGCGCGTCTCAGTGTGATGCCACTGCCTAAAATCCATGTTGAAGTTGCTGTGAATGTTGGGTGACGAGTTCATGAACTCGTCTTACTCATGCTACTTAAATAAAGAACCAGCCATTCCTCTCTGGGTAGAATAAGGAAAGGGGGTGGTGCCTCATCTGGGTCTCAGCCAAAGCCATGTCCCAGAGCTCAGTCTGAGAGCAGCCTGGGCTGGCTGGGCTGCCACTCTCGCTGTACATCCCATTCACCTACCTGGCTGAGCTACACTCCAGACCCACTGATTCAGAATCTCTGAAGATGGAGCCCAGCCCTCAGTGTCCTTACGATGTCTCCAGGTGATGCGAACGTGTGCAGCAGATGTTGAGAAGCCCAGGTCCAGGGGTAGATGCTACATGTTTGTGTGGAAAGAAGATTCACATTCCTCCCGTTTCTGTGTGTTTGGGGTATGTTACTTATCCTCTCTGAGCCTTCATTTCCTGAACTGTAAAATGATGTCAAAACCTCAAGGGTATTGTAGATCAAGGGTCTAGCAAAAGCACCTGGCCCCAAACAATTATCACTGCTACCTCCCTTCCTTTCCCAGTCTCTCAGAATGCTCTTCCCTTTGACTTACATTTTCCACTAAGTCCCATAAAAACTTACCGGTTTATTTTACTATCTGGTCTAAACATGTGTACCCACGTCAGGGTGATTTATCCCTAGGTTGTGAAAGCTGGGTCCTTGCGAGGGTTAAATGAGAGTGTCTGGCATACAATGAGGGCTCAGGAAAAAATAATTCACACCACCAGAAGCAGCAGCTCTGCTGCAAGAAAAAAAGAAAAAAAAAGAGCTCAGGGCTTAGCGATCAGAAGACCTGGGTTGGGATCTCAGCCCTACGTATTTAAAAACTCTGTGACCTTTGTCACATGACCCTCTGAACATCACTTTACTCTTGCAAAACAGGATGGCAATACATGTCGCAGGGTTTGTTGGGAGGATTGTACTGAAATTGTAAGTGAAGGGGCAGCCGGATGGCTCAGTAGGTTGGAGCTCAACCTCTGAACAACAGGGTTGCTGGTTCAATTGCCACAAGGGCCAGTGAGCTGCACCCTCCACAACTAGATTGAAGACAACAAGCTGCCGCTGAGCTTCTGGAGGGGCAGCCAGATGGCTCAGTTGGTTAGAGCGCGAGCTCTTAACAACAAGGATGCCGGTTCAATTCCCGTATGTGATGGTGGGCTGCGCCCCCTGCAATTAAAAACTGAAAACGGTGACAGGACTTGGAGCTGAGCTGCGCCCTCCACAACCAGACTGAAGGACAACAACTTGGAGCTGATGGGCCCTGGAGAAACACACTGTTCCCCAATAAAAATTAAAAAAATATTGTAAGTGAAAACATGACCGTGCTCTCCTTTGTTGTTCATTTGGTATATTCAGAAAAGGAACGGCCCCCATCCACTGAGCACATTCTCTGAGTCAAATGCTTTGCTAAGCACTCTGCATGTACCAGCTCGCTCTGGTCTTATATAATCCTATAAGACGGGTATTCTTAGCATCGTTCTAGAGATGAGAGAACTCAGAGAAGATAACCAACTTGCCTTAGGATACGCAGCTACTAAGAGATGGAATTAGGAAGCCAAACCAAGCAGCCTGACTTCAAAGTATGTACTCCTCTGTGACAGTTCCACACAGCTCCCATGCACAATGGATGTCTGCCAGATTTTTACTAAATGAAGTAACAGGTGGAGGACCCTGACAGAGTCAGTCTTGGGTTGATATCATTGCCTCGTTTTATACTACTGAGGAACCAAGGCAAGCTCTCTTCGTTTAGAGACAATTATATGCTGAGATAAGGATTTTTTGATAATGGTGATAATAAATTAATCATAACGATCAATATCTGTATTAGTTTTAAAGGCTACCATAGCAACGTACGACACACTGGGTGGCTTAAACAACAGAAATTTATTTACTTACAGCTCTGGAGGCTGGGAAGTCCAAGATCAAGGTGTCAGCAGAGCTAGTTTCTTCTTGAGGCCTTTCTCCTCGGCGCGCAGATGGCCATCTCATTGTGTCCTCACCGGGTCTTCCCTCCGGGGACGTGCATACCTAGTGTATCTTTGTACATCCATTTTTTTTTTTCCTATAAGGACACCAGACGGAATGGATTAGGGCCCACCCTAATGGACTCATTTTGACTGATTCATCTCTGTAAAAGTGCTATCTCCAAATACAGTCACATTCTGAGGTACTGAAGGTTAAGGCTTTAACATATGAATGTTGGGGGGGACACAATTCAACCCATAACAATATCATGAAGGCTCAACAAGTTCATGGAAGATGCTTTGGCTGAAAGTACCAGAATATCTGCTGAAACCCTGAAGATGTGCATTTATCTCAGACATCAAGGCATCTGAGGGTCCTGAGTAGCTCAGAAGCTCACCTGAGTCATCTCGCCAGGCTCCATTCCATCTACCATACCCCTGTCTTCAGAGGGTTGGTTTTTCATACTTGGTCTTACGAATGATTGCCTTCACTCTAGGAATCATACTGGCATAATAATATGCAAAAGCGGGAACATAAGGTGGGGACAAAGGAAGCATTTTCACATTTCTCTCTCTCTTCTTTTTTAAGCTGGAGGAAAATCTTTCCCAGAATCCCAAGAAGGTTTTCTCTTAGTCTCATTGGCTGAACTGTGTCACATGATCACCCCTGGACCAATTCCTGGCAAGGAGAAACAGGAGTGCGCTGATTTCCTTAAACCCATCATGAGTCTCCTCCCCAGCCGGGGTAGCGCATTGCCACCTTAATCATATCTGAATTCCATTAGCAGGGAGCAGCCAGATGGTTCAGTTGGTTACAGCACGAGCTCTCAACAAGGTTGCGGGTTCAATTCCCACATGGGATGGTGGGCTGTGCCCCCTGCAACTAGGATTGAAAACAGCGACTGGACTTGGAGCTGAGCTGCGCCCTCCACAACTAGCTTGAAGGACAATGACTTGGAGCTGATGGGCCCTGGAGAAACACACTGTTCCTCAATATTCCGCAATAAAATAAAAAGAATTCCATTAGCAAGGAAAAAGGAGCGAACAGCTTGGAATAGGCAACCTACAGGCAGTACAGTATTCACTCATTCTCACATTCATTCATTCATTCATTCATTCGACACATATTTACTGAGTACCTACTACATGCTAGAAGTACAGCAGTGAACAAAACGGGAAAATAATTCTGTGCCTTCTTAGAATTGATACTGACTACATGCCAAGTTCTGGGGATATAGAGGTGATTAATGAGACTCAGTCTCTGACTTCTTTGGCTCCCATTATGTTCTTCTTGTTTGGAGGGCAAGTCTGCATATCCCAAAGGACATTCATTTCCCAAAAGAGTTAGGGGTCTTGGAGTGGTTCCCATGACTGCCTTCCTGTTAAACCTCCAGCCTCCCTCTTTATTCACAGAGATAACCAGCAGCAGCTACTTTCTCCCCAAGACACTCTGGCATTACTCTGAACCCACAGAAGCCTGCTCACTGCTTTCTCGGCCTCTACTAATATGGGAAGAGTGCGACAAGGGACTTGTCACCAGCAGGAGCTATCTCCTGGCCCATCCTCCAGCCTCAGATAAATGCCATTCACTGGATGCTTGACACTTGCCAACTACCATGCTAAGTGTCTTATTAGCAGTCTTTTATTTAATCCCTACACATCTCTGCAAGAGAATCATTACCACACTCAGATGTGTGGAGGGACTTGATCAAAGTCGGCAGCTAGTCAGCGTATGCTCTTCCTCACTACATAGTAATGCTTTCCACCTTTTGAAGTTGCTGACTAAGGAACAGAGTAGATATGTGAGTAAAACTAGGTGTTCCACTTTTAAATTTAAACCCGTTAAATTTCTATAATGCATTCACTGCCTTAAAATGGGATGAAAACTGACCAATATAATCTATTTATTTTTAAAACATTTAATAAAATGGGTATAGAAAGAAAGTACCTCAATATAATAAAGGCCATATACAACAAACCTTCAGCTAACATCATACTTAATGGTGAAAAACTGAAAGCTTTTCTGCTAAAATCAGGACCAAGACAAGAATGTCCCCTCTTATCTCTGTTACTCAACACAGTATTGGAAGTCCTCGCCAGAGCAATCAGGCAAGAGAAATAAATAAAAGGCATCCAAACTGGGAATGAAGAAGTCAAGCTGTCACTTTTTACAGACAACATGGTTCTTTATATAGAAAACCCTAAAGACTCCACCTAAAACTATTAGAAACAACAAACAAATACAGTAAAGGTGCAGGATACAAAATCAATGTACAAAAATCTATTGTATGACTACTATATACTAACAATGATATTTCAGAAAAAGAAATGAAAAAAACAATTCCTTTTGCAATTGCCACAGAAAGAATAAAATACCTGGGAATGCACAACACAGATGTGAAGAACCTATACACTGAAAATTATGACATTTTTGAAAGAAATTGAAGAAGACACAAAGAAATGCAAAAATATTCTATGTTCATGGATTAGAAGAATGGGCATAGGTAAAATGGCCACTTTACCCAAAGCAACCTACAGATTTAATGCAATCCCCATCAAAATCTTAATGGCATTTTTTAAAGAAGTAGAACAAAAAATCATCAGATTTGTATGGAATCACAAAAGACCCCAAATAGCCAAAGCAATCCTGAGAAAAAATAACAAGGCCGGATATATCACCCTCCGTGACTTCAAATTATACTACAAAGTGACAACAATTAAAATAGCATGGTATTGGCGGGAAAAGAGATACACAGACAATAGAACAGAATTGAAAACCCAGAAATAAACCTATACATATATGGGTAAATAATTTTTGACAAAGGAGCCAAAAACATACAATGGAGAATAGAAAACCTATTCAATAAATGGTACTGGGAAAATTGGAAAGCCATGTGCAAAAGAATGAAACTAAACTGCTATCTGTCACCATACACTAAAATTAACTCTAAATGGATGAAAGCCCTAAATATAAGACCTGAAACAATAAATTGCATAGAAGAAGGCATAGGCACTAAACTTAGGAAGCTTGGGTTCAGAAAGGATTTTATGAATTTGACCTCAAAGGCAAGGGAAGTAAAAGCAAAAATGAATGAATGGCACTATATCATACGAAAAAGCTTCTGCAGAGGAAAAGAAACCATCAACAAAACAAAGAGGCAACAAACTGAATGGGAGAGGATATTTGCAAACAACACCTCTGATAAGGGGTTAATATCCAAAATGTATAAAGAACTCATACAACTCAACAACAACAAAATACCCCAATTTAAAAATGGGGAGAGAGACACTTCTCCCAAGAAGACATATAAACAGCCAACAGATATGTGAAAAGATGCTCAATTTCACTAGCCATTAGGGAAATGCAAATCAAAACCACATGAGATACCACCTCACACTTGTTAGAATGGCTATTATCAACAAGAAAAGTAATAACAAGTGTTGGAGAGGCTGTGGAGAAAAAAGAACTCTCATACACTGCTGGTGGGAATGTAAATTGGTACAGCCAGTATGGAAAATAGTATGGAGGTTCCTCAAAAAGTTAAGACTAGAATTACCATACAACCTGGCAATCCCTCTTCTGGGTATCGACCCAAAAAATCTGAAAACATTTATCTGTAAAGTTATATGTTCATTGCAGCATTATTCATGGTTGGCAAGACATGGATACAACCAAAGTGTCCTTCAATAGATGACTGGATAAAGAAGATGTGGTACATATATACAATGAAATATTATTCAGCCATAAGAAAAGATGAAATACTGCCATTTGCGACAACATGGATGGTTCTTGAGATTATCGTGCTAAACAGAAGAAGTCAAGAACCACATGATTTCATTTATATGTGGAATATAAAACTGAAAGCAACAAACAAACAAGACAAACAAGTTTAGTGGTTACCAGAGAGTAAGGGGGAGAAGGGTGGTAGAAAAGGATAAAGGGGGTCAAATATATGGTGATGGAAGGAGAATTGACTTTGGTTGGGAAAAACACAATGCAATACACAGATGATGTATTATAAAATTGTATACTTGAAACTTATATAATTTTATTAAGCAATGTCACCCCAATAAACTTAATTTTTTTAAAAAAGAAAACTGGCTAGTGCATAAAAGAACAGGGTAATGGGAACGTGAAAGAAAGTAACTTGTCTTACACAGAATTTTGGTCTGCCTTTCAGAGGGTCTGAGCAGGAAGGCTTCACTTCCTCCCTTTGGGAGGGAGAGGAAAGGTTCACAAATGGGTGACCCTGCTCTGGATTTGCACACATCATATCTTCTAATACTGGCACAGACCTTGCAGGCATTTTATTACCCCTTTTTTATCGAGAAAGCAAATGGAGCTTGGTAAGTTTGTGCCACAGGGCCAGAGATCACACAACATGGGGCAGGGATGGGGGATATGAACTGTGGGATCCTCCTACTTCATAATTTTGGGGAAGGATTTGGGAAAAGGAGGCTACCCTTCCCTGAGGCCACTATTGCACGGAATATGCTGTGTCCATGAAACAGCCATGAGGTGAAGATGTAAAAACGAATTAAAAACAAATTTTGTGTGTGTGCTAAAAAAACCCCAACAGCCTTATTTTGCAATTCTGTATCTCCTATTACAAAATGATTGCCTAAAATGAGTTAATATTTCCCTTTTGGAGATAATGTTATCATATCTAAATTACTTGACAGTTTTTCAATTAAGTTAGCTTCTAAATGGTACCTTTAATTAACCAGGTGATAAGCTGAGCAGATAATGTGGAAATCCCAGATAGCAGGGTTCAAGGGGACAGGCAAAGTCCCAGAAAAGGTGGCAGCTGCCTCCCCAAGGAAGAAGCATTGGGGGTGAAAACCCATACTGTCCACAGGCCTGTTCAGAAAGCAGGATGTAGGGAGTGCCGGGAGAGCAGCCCTAGGGCTCCTGGAGTGAACACTTCATCACTAAAGGAAAGACCACACATTAGGCAATTCATCTTTAAGAGCATTCATTAATTCCACAAAGTCCTACTAGACTGCAGAGACTAGTGTCATATTGGGTATTAGAAATAGAAAAATATGAGTAGGAAATCACAACTTCTAAACTCAATGAACTCAGAGAATGGAATGCAAATAATAATAACAGTGGGGTGGCTCAGGGGTTAGAGCACGGTGCTCTTGACAACAAGGTTGCCAGTTCCATCCTCACATGGGCCACTGTGAGCTGCGCCCTCCACAACTAGATTGAAACAACTACTTGACTTGGAGCTGATGGGTCCTGGAAAAACACACTTAAATAAATAAAATTTAAAAAGAAAATCCTTTAAAAAAATAGTAGTAGTAATAATAATACCAATAATAATACCAATGTGCCACACTTGGGAGGTAGAGTTGATGAGACGGAAATACTATGAGCATTACTGGTAGAAAAGGAAGTGTCTTCTGATGAATGAGCTGGAATACTTCAGTTTTCCACCATGTACTCAGGGCCCAATGAGAACTACTAGGTCATAGCCTGGGCTGTAGTCCTGACATTTCTACCTCCCAAATACTTTTTCAGATTGTTCCTCTCTCTTCCAGCCCCCCAGCCACTATCTTCACTATCGTTGACCTCTTGGGAGCAGCCTCCTCATGGGTCTCCCTGCTTCCACTCTCACCCCCTCCAATCTACCTTTCCTCTGCCACCAGGTGACCTGGCTGAAATTCCCGATCATGTCACTCTATTTAAAATATAGAGTTTAGCATAGTGCCTGGCACATAGTAGATGCACAACAAATATTTATCGAATGGATGAATGGTACATGGCCTCACTGTGCTACGTCGTCATTATATTAGTTTGCTAGGGCTGCCATAACAGAGTACCACAAACACAGTAGCTGAAACAACAGAAATGTATTCTCTCACAGTTGTGGAGGCCAGAAGTACGAAATCAAGGTGTTGGCAGAACCATGATCCTTCTGAAGTCTCTAGGGAAGAATCCCTCCTTATCTCTTTTAACTTCTGGTGGTTGCTTAGAAATCCTGATGTTTCTTGACTTGCAGCTCTATGACTTCCATCTCTGCTTGTCATCACATGGCTGCCTTCCCTCTGTGTTTGTGTCTCTATGTACAGATTTCTCTCTTCTTACAAGGAGAAACAGTCACTGGATTAGGGCCCACCCAAATCCAGCATGGCCTCTTCTTAAATTAATCACATCTACAAAGGCCCTATTTCCAAATAAGGTCACATTCACAGGTACCAAGAGTTAGGACTTCAAAATCTTTTGGGAGGATACAGTGGAATCCACAATAGTCAGTAAGCAAAACACTTTAAAAGTAGAAATTTAGAAAGCTATAAGGGGATTTATTTTTGCAGCCAAGTTCCTGTAGTTTCTTCCTCACTCTCTCTGCTCTCTTTTTTTAAGGCTAAAAACTTTTAAACAGTGCTAAGATGAAAGTAGGTTAACTGCTCTGAGGATATGGAAGATGTGGTTATTAACACCTGTAGAGCCTGAGAAACTTCCAAGAAGGGGTTTACAGTTGAGCTATATTGGAAAAAGGGTACAAGGGTATAAGTGTGCAAGCAAGCATATAAGAGAAGGCATTCTCAATAGAGAAACAGCATGTGTAAAAATATGGAGGTCAGCCAGGGCAGACCGCCCATGGAGGATAATGTAGGGTATTGTAGTTTATGTTGGTTCTGGGGTACTGACAAGAAGTAAGGATTTGACATTCTGGGGCCTCTCCTTGAGACACCCTTCCAGCAATTCCCTACACCCACCCCTTTCTTTCTGGCTAGTCCTTCAAGACCCAGGTTACCAGCCACCATATAGAAGCAAACAACTTAGCATATGTGAACAAACATGGAGGGCTCACCTACACTCACCATCCCAATGACTAAGGTCATTATCAGTTGCTCAGAGATGGTCCTCAAGTATAAAATTCAAACCACAGGAAAGGACACAGCTCAGCTGTTGAGCGTGTTTCCCAGGATTTGATCCGGCAGTCTGAGTCTTCACGGGGGAACAACAGCATGAACAACAGAAAGATAATTAATTTCATTTAAATAGGCACTGAGTTCATAGCCAAGAATCATACAGATGTTCACGCCCTGTGGGCCAGCATCTCAGTCCTGGGAGCAGGCCTGTCTAAACCTGGGCTCTCTCAGAAGCAGACCCCAAGAGAAGGATTCAAGTATAAATGGTTTATTTGGAAGGTGAACCCAGAAAGGGCCAGTCGCAGAATGGGAAAGTGAAACAGGGAGCGAAGACATTAGGTGCATTATCAAGGCCATTACCATCATGGGCAACTGAAGTTCAGTCTGGCTGAGGGACTCTGGAGATGGTATGAACATGCCTCAGAGTTTTTTGGAGGAAACTGGAGGATTGGTCCACCAACTCAGGTCAATCAAGGAGGAGAGTGTCTCCCAAGAGGCGCTAACTTCCAGGCACTTCCATCCCATCCCTTATATGCAAAGGGAGACAAAGAGCTGCAGGCACTTCCCTTTAGAAGCCTTACGTGGTAAGCGTGATGGGTTAAGGTGGGACATTGACAGTTTCTGCTACAACCCTCAGGAGCTACCTCAGCCCAGGATAAAAGGTAAGCGCAAGATGTTCACAGCAGCATTGACTAGAATAGCAAAACTGAACACATGACAAACAGATGACGAAAACCACACAAAATATCTAGCAGCATGGGGATGGTTTAGTAATGTCCATTTAGAGAAAGGAGGCACAGCCACCACCAGGCCAATTTCAAAGGCCTTGAGCAACATGGAAAAGACTTACCATCAGACGCTAAGTGGGACAGGCAGGGTGCCATATTGACTAATTATACTCACACTATGGTTATGCCTGGGGAAACACCTAGCTTCAAGGCAAGAAGCATTCAAAGGAAGCACAAATAAATGAAAATGTATTAGGGTAGTGGGACCATGAGAATTCTTTTGCTTTGTTGCCTTTCGATCAACTGGAGGGCAAAGATTCACTAGACCAATTAAAAACATCAATTCACATAGAGCAATGTACCCCACCACCACCACCACCGTGTGTTCCAGGCATCCTCTCCCAAATGAACTGCTGGCACTTGACTTCTTGTCTCAGTTGGCTTCTAGAGGAACCCAAACTAAAATGGGTCTGTTCCCAGGACTGGGATGTCTGAGCCACAGGGCATGGACATCTTTATGGTTCTTTTCTGTTTAAACCAGACTCCCTCTCTTTCTGTTTTCATTTGCTGACCTCGAAAATCAGGATTATGTAGCTCAGACAGCTGCATGTGATCACTGGAAACATTCACACGTGTCCAGCCATGTCCTGCTTCCTTTTTTCCTGTACACAGAGGTTAAGGCACACCGGGAGCTGACATCATCAGGCTGGGTTCCAGGCCCAGGAGCATGCAATTTATCAGAATGTAAAGAATGTGAAAATGGAATTTAGCCTGCCAATTGGGTTCCTTATCAAATGTCTCCAAGCATGTTCCATGAGCGACATAAATTAAGCCTTTACCCAAAGAGATACATTATCTCTGCGTGAGGCCTTCCACATAGTTTTCTAATGGAAGTCATTAAAGGTTTGGCTCCCTGAGATAAGAGACCAGTTCTGCCCAGCCTGTGAATCAGCCATGACATGCCCTGGGCTCTGTCTGGTAGGGCTACTCCAGAGGACTTGGAAGGGCCTCTGGAAAGGGAAGGGGTGCAAGCGTCGGCCCCAGGGACCTAGGCGATGGGGCCAGGCTGGCAAACGTGCATCGAGTCCCACTATGTGCCAGTGATGGGATAGACAGAGATTTTAAGAGACGTTATTCTTTCCCTGCAAGAAACTCACAGACTAAAACAACTCAGATGTCCATCAATGGATGCATGGATAAACAAAATGTGCTCTAGCCACTCACTGGGATATTACCCAGCCGTAAAAAGGAATGGAGTACTGATGTATGCTCCAACACGAATGAAGCGTGACATTATGCTGAGTGAAAAAAGCTAGACATGAAGGTCAAATATTATATGATTCCATTTATATGAAATGTCTGCCATAAGTAAGTCCATAGAGATAGAGTGTAGTGATTGCCAGGGACTTGGGGGACAAAGGTGAGGGGAGCAAAAAAAGAGAAAAAAAAGACATATCAGAGCAAGGTAACAACTTAAAATCAAATATTAGACAACCATGTTCTCTAAACTCTGAGGCCATCCTGCCATGAAAAACTGTTTACATGACACCTTTTTTGAAGGTTCCAGGGTCCCACCACATTTCATGGCTCCCCTCTCCAACCTCGTATTACTAACTTCTTATGCAGACCATTTCTGCCAGTGCTGTTTTTGTTGTAATAATGTAAACCAGGGGTGTCCAAACTGTGGCCCGCGGGCCGACTGCGGCCTGTGATCCATTTTTTATTGGCCCACAATAAATTCCAAAATATATTTAGTTTACTTAAATAAATCAGGTGAGGCAATACATACTTCATCTCGAGTGAGTGGCCCAGCTGTTTGTGTATTTTACCACATATGGCCCTTGGTGAAAAACGTTGAAAAAAGTTTGGAAACCCCTGGTGTAAACCATGCCCTATCCCAACCCAAATGGCCTATGTAGGTATTTTCCTAAAGAAAAGATTTCCAAGAAGAACTCTGGTATTAATAGTTAAAACAATTTTTCCCACCACTAAAGTAGCATAGTAATTTTGGCAAATTTAATTCATTTTGCAAGTTACATGAACAACACACATTATTCAGGAAGGCAAGCAAAGGCGGGGATTTATTAGTTCTGGAAAACCCTTCATTCAACTATTACTCTACAAACTTTTATTGAGTGCCAAAACAAAACAAAACACAAAGGAATGGGGAGGTGGGGGTGGGAGTTGAGGTTAAGGGGGATCAAATATATGGTGATGGAAGGAGAACTGACTCTGGGTGGTGAACACACGATGGGATTTATAGATGATGTAATACAGAATTGTACACCTGAAATCTATGTAATTTTACTAACAATTGTCACCCCAATAAATTTTTAAAAAAGGAATGAATCACTGATACATGCTACAACATGGATGAACCTTGAAAACACTACACACAAGTGAAAGAAGCCAGTCACAAAAAAGTCCTCACCATATGTATGATTGCATTTACATAAAATGTCTGGAACAGGCAAATTCAGAGACAGAAAGTAAATTAGTGGTTGTCATGAGCTGGGGGGAGGAGGAAATGGGGTGTGACTGCTAATGAATTTCCTTTTGATGTGATGAAAATGTTCTAAAAGCGATCGTTGTGATAGTTATACAACTTTGTGAATCAACTGAAAAACCTTGGCTTGAATACTTTAAATGGGTGAATTGTATGGCATGTGGATTATATCTTAGTAAAGCTGGTATTAAAAAAGAAAACCAAAATGCAGAGGAGAGAAGCGTATTACATAAGGCAAGTTCTACAAAGTTAGTGAAATTTGAGCTGAATCTTGAAGGTGATCAGGGAAGGACTACGGAGAAAAGGGTTCCTGGTTGAGGGGACCCCACAGAGGTGGGACAGAAAGGTCGGGAGCAATTAATTATGATAGGAAGAGCTGTGACGTTGAGCTTGTGGGGGAGACGAGAGGCCCATGAGATTTTTTTTCTTTGAAGAATTTATTTTTTTTGAACAGGTAATATATTTGCATGGCACAAAACGGGAAAGCTAAAACAGGTGGCCTGTGAAACAAGTCTGCTCCCTCTCCTGTCTCCCACTCACCTAGGCGCCCACCACCCAGGCAACAACTATGGACAGTCTCTTGCATGTCCTTTACGAGATATATATTATATACATACAGATAAATATTCATATATGTTTTTATGTAAATGGAATTCGGCCATCAACAAGGTCTCATACTTTGCTTTTAATATTAGCAAAAATCGTAGCTATCCTTCCAAATTTGTAGACTAAGATTTTGTTCATTTTTCAGTGGGTATGTAGGATGTACCACATTTTGTTAACTGGTTTCCTATCAATGGACATTTAGGTTGTTTCCAATTTTTCCATCTTATGAAGTTCTGCAATGAATAACATACGGCATTTCACATACGTATACGAATTTATCTGTAGGTGAAATTCCTAGAAGTGGAATTGCTACATCACAGAGCTTGTGCTTTTTAAATTTTGATAGATTTTGTCACACTGCCTACCATAGAGGTTGTACCAATTTACAGTTCCATTGGCAATGAGTAAGAGAACCTGGTTCTCCACATTTTGGGGTAGGGGAAGGAGTGTTTGGAAATAATTGTCAGGGGTCAGTTCATACAGAGCTTTGTATACAAAGCTACAAAGTTTGACCTTGATCCGTAGACCATGGACACCCACCTGGAGGGTTTAGACATTGGATGAGGAGGGGAAGGTTTGAAGTTTTAAAAGCTTATTTTCATGATGACATCAAATAAATTTTGTAGGAAATTTTTACTCTTTAATAGGCATGACTAATGATGTGATGAATCAGAGAGGGGGGAGAAAAATCTCCATTAGGATTTAAGCCACGCTGGGAAGAATATGATTATCACTTGGGCACAGCGGCCATTCTAGACAATAAGATTGGATATGAGTGTGACTTGTGATTTTTTTTGCAATCCCATTAACTCTAACTTTTCTGCCATTTTTTTTTATCACCTACTTCTCACATGCTGACAGCTTCTAATGAAGCATTTGTCTTTCAAGGGTAATGACATAAAACCAATAGCAAAGAATTTTTATCAGACGCTAACAGTTGACTGAATGACAAGCAGACAGGTGATATAGCAGATTTATCTTCCTCTAGAAGACCATTTTGCAAATTAATTGGATTTGGAACTGGCATTAAACAAAGAGCTGGGGAAGCAAAACTGCAGACACATTCATCCTGAGTCTTTGTTTCTTAAACAAGAGTTAGTCACTATTATTAGATGCAAAGAGAGAAGGAAGGACGGCTGGCAGATGGCTGGGAAGGTAAGAGCATTATGAAGAACTGAGAGCCAGCTCCATCCAGACTCTCCAGCAGTGGTTCAAAGATGAGCACAAGAAGCCTGGTACTCCCGGGGCTCGCTCTGGGGTTTATGACCACTACTGCTAAGCCAGAGGAGGGCAGCTGTTGCTCTAAGAACCAAGTAGCTTTCAGAGACTCTTGCTATAAATTTGTGCCTCATGGCCGCTCCTTCTATAGTGCCCAGAACTGGTGTGAGGCACGAGGAGGCCATTTGGTGTTTATTCGTGATGAAGGCACCCCGCAGTTTCTATGGAAGCACATCTCCCAGGACAGGTAATGGTGGATTGGACTCATAGGGAACTCAGCTCAGGATGGACCCACAGACAGCAGGTGCTGTGATAACTGCGTTGGAACTTGTGGCTGCAATCCTCGCCATCGCTTCCTATCCAGAGCTCGAGCTCCATAGAGCACACTAATATGTCCCAAGTCCCATGGGAAGGATACCCTCCTCTTTGGTTGTTTTGGGCATCAAATTAAAACATTCATGCACAGTACCTAGTCACAGAATCCGGCACATAGTTGACACTCTGGAAACTTGCATATCTTTGCACGGGCCTAACACTACCACCTATGACTTCTTCGGTTCTTGATAGAATAGTGCCCTGCACTATCCTGAGTGCTTTGTGTCTGTTATCACATGGAATCCTTACAATAACCGATGAGATCATTACTCTTGTCCCTATTTTACAGGGGATAAAACTGAGTCCAGGGAAATAATTACTAAACATTAATATATTTTTGAGTCTTCACAGTAAATATTTTATATCTAGTGTTTTCCAGATTTCTAGTGTCCTGGAAACACCACACACACTTCTTCAAGAGTCACATCAGTGTATTTGAAGCACTGAAGAGTCCTAAAGTAACAAAAACTGCCTCCATTTAACCTAGCACTGCCCAGATATGTTTGACGAGGGCCTCTCTTCTGTGTGGAACACCTTTTAACAGCCTGTGGCACACTTCTATGCTCTTTTTTAGATTATAGTTAGATTAAGCCGAAAGTATAGTTTATTTAATCTAACCACCTGGTATGGGCTCTCCAATTTGGCATCCCAGTACGTAGGTCGAGTTCTTATGTTCGATTGTTGGAAGATACCTGCTAGGAAATGCCCCGTGGCTGGCATGGGAAATTGAGGCCTTCAGCCTGTCAGCATTGATTATCTACTGCCCACAAGGAGATGAGCTGGGGCAGGACTGTATATAAAAAGGGATCAGAAGAATGTTTTCGATTCTTGGTGGTCATGTTCCCATCCCAGGGCCAGGGATCTGGCTGGACACCTCAAATGTGGACTACAGTCACTGGTGCAGAGGGCAGGCTGCTCCAGCCCCCAACTCCTGCAGGTACATTGGGAGAGACCCTTCCTCCAGGTGGGCTGCCTTGGATAACTGCACACAGCCATTCGCCTTCATCTGTGAGTCTGGTGAGCGTCTCTGTTGTGCGGTCTACTTCCTTCACCCTCTCTCTTTCTGTCCCTCTGTCTTTGTTTCTTTGTCTCTCTGCTTCCATCTATCTCTGTCTCTCTGCTTCTACTTCTGTGTCTCTCTCTTTCTCTCTAGGTCTCTCTAAATGCTCACTTGTCTCTGTCTGCACGACACTCTGTGTCTGTCTCTATCTGTGTCTCTCTTTCTCTCTAAATGCCTGCCTGCCTGTCATATGTGATGTTATGTATCTCTGTGCTTCACTCTGTCTTTCTAGCTCACATGGCTCTCCCTGTCCACTTACTAGCCTACTAGCCTTGCTTGTCATTCTCTGTCTTTCCTCCTCATACATCTGCGTCTAGAGGGAAATGCTCAGCCCTATTTCCTCTCCTCTTCCAGTCTTCCCATAAAGGGAGATGCTGTCCCAGGAGGCTGTTCTCACTTACCCTTGACTTCCGCTCCCTGGTCAGCCTGGGTCTGAGCACCCCACCCCCACATCCCACCTCCAAATCCCCACGGTTCTGTTCTTGTGAACTTTCCAGCTGCTGCTCATGCCTCACCCCCTATGTAGGCCCTGGGGTCCCCTCCGTGGGGACTGTGCATAAAAGTCCCTGCAGGAGTGGTCCACGGCCCCACTGTATATAAAAAGGGATCAGGTCTTGCCTGTCACGTTGGGGCTGGCATCAGGGCCTGGCCTTAGAGCAGAGCCTCCCCCTGGTCCCCGGACCCTAAAGCCAGGCTTGACAGAAGCTTCTGGGTTTCCTGGGCCCAGCCACCACCCTCAACCCCTAGCCCCAGCTCTAAGCTCCTGGCTCCCAGGCTCGTTCTGGGTTGGGACACTTACAGGGGCCTCTATTCCACTCCCCTGTCCCCACACTCAGCTTTAAATAGGTGCATGGAAGCTTAACTTCCCCTGCATGGTACTTCGGAAACCACGGAAGCTTCAGGGATCTGGGCATTATGCAACTTCCCTCTCTTTTTATCACAGCCCCCGTAAGCCCCTGCTCCCTCCCCAACCGCAACTTCAAGCCTGTCTCTCAGACTCTATCAGCCTCCAGGGCCTTGGAGCACTGGCATGAGGTCAACTATGAACAGTGAACCTGTGCTGAGCTGGGCACTCTGTGTACATTATTCATAAAAATAGAAGTCCCTCCAGTATTCTATTGTAAGCCCATTATAAAGCTAAGAAAAGTGAGGCTCAGAAAGGCTAAGTGCCTTGCCCAAGGCCACACAGCTGGGAAGTGACAGAGCTGAGACTTGAGCCAGGTTTTCCTGTGGTTAGAGAGAGATTGGAAGATGCTATGCTGCTGGCTTTAAAGATGGATTAAGGGGCCACAATCCAAGGGGTAAGGGCAGACTCTAGAAGCTGGAAAAGGTTAGAGAACAGATTCTCCCCAAGAAGTTCCAGAAGGAACCAGCCCTGCCTACACTTTGATTATTAGCTGAGTAAGACCCATTTTTGGACTTCTGACCTTTATAACAATATGATAAATTTATGCTGTTTTAAGCCATTTCGTCTGTTGAATAACTATGCCACAGTTTGTCTCTTCCTCTGGTGAGAGCTGTATGGGCTTTGTCTTAATCCTTGCTATTGTGAACAATGCTGAACAAATGTTCCTGGTGGCATCTGTTGATCACATGGGAGAGTTTCTCTAGGACTTTCTTTTTCTAAATCAGATTAAATTTGCCTCTGAACTGCATGTACCCCGTGGCAATGATTCCATTTCAGGGATTGCGGGGGCTCTCTGCACCCTCCTTGGGGATGCGAAGGCCTCAGAAACCTCTATCCTCCAGGACACAGGGAGCGTCTCCTCTCTGGTGCCAGGACTGCTGTTGGGCCTGCAGGGTCCTGGGAAAGCAGGTAGTCTGCTGCGAGCCAAGGAGGAAACCAGGGCCTCAGCACCTGCCTGTCCTTTCTCCCAGGCATCGCTCTAGGCATTTCATTCACCTACATAAGCAGAAAAATGAGGTATTAGGATGACCCTGACGTTTCTGGCCTGGCCTCTCCCCGCTGTGGGCACCTGGTATCGCTGGAGCTACAGGTTTCCTAATCTCATCCTTTCTTTGTCAGTTCTCAGGTTGTAGGTTTCAGCTTTAGACCATTTGACTAGCTGCCACTGGACGAGTGGTTCTCAAAGTGGTTCTCAAAGTCCCTGGGCCAGACGCATGAACACCCCCTAGGAGCTTATTAGAAAAGCAAATTCTCAAGGCGCCCTCCCCATCTACTGACTCAGAATCGCGCGGGTGGGGAATGGAAGTCTGTGTCTTCACGAGTCCTCCAGGGCATTCCGGTACATTCTAAAGACTGAGAACTGCTGTGTTGGATCCTGAGCTACTTGAGGGCAAGAATCCTTCTTCTCTCCCAGTACCTAGCACAATGCCTGGTCTTTAGGAAACACCAACAGATATTTGTTGGGTGGATGGTGAGTGAATGAGTGAATGAATGAATGAATGAATGAATGAATGAATGAATGAATGTGAGGTCATTCTTCTTTGTCTGAACCTATCCCTTTAAGTCCTTCCTGCTTCTTCTGGGATGCGGGCATTTCCCAGGCCAGTGCCAGGGGCTTCAGGCATGCCAGGTGTCAGCAAACAGGACCTTCTTTGGAGACCTGTGTCCCACCTGGGGCAGCTACCTGTGGGTGCAATACCAGTGTTGAGAAGGTAAGTCCCCAAAGTGCCCAGGTGTGGAAATTCCCTCCTCATTTCCAAGCCAAGTCTAGCCCGGCTCGGAGCAGACGGAGCAGCCACCTGTGGGGGATGATCTGCTATGTTCTAATTCCTCACGCAAAACTGCAGTCCTGTGGCCTGCTCAGCCACCTGGCTTAGTTTGGGGGGTAAAGTGTTTGTGGGTCCTGTTGCAGAAATAAACTGTCAAGCCAGAAGTTCGAAAACATTTTTTTTTAGCCCCAGGACCCTTCAAATTAAATTTCATGGGGTGATCCAGTAAACAGACAAAACCAAAGTTACTTGATTGAAAGGAGTCAGAAGATCTCTCGCACATGCCACACCCACTCAACTGCCACCCTTCACATAGACTGCCGTTTTAGAACACACACGGACTTTTTACAAATCTTGAAAACCATAAAAATAACCCATATAACCACAATTTATAAACATTTTATAAATCAAGAAAGAAAAATCACTCCCTTCAATTCTATAATCCTAGTCCCACAAGGAAGCTACTGTTAACTATTTAAATTCTTCCGGGCTTTTAAAAAGGTTATCATAGACATGGCTGTGTATGTTATATATGTATATTTTTATAAAAATATAATCATGTAAAATCTATTAGTCTACAACTCATTTTTTTCACTTAATAATACATCCTGGATATCTCTCCAAGTCACTACCTTATTCTTTTAATGATAAAGTAGTATCCGATCATAAGATTATGTCAAAATTTATTTAAACAGTTCCCCTATTGATGGATATGTAGGTTGCTTCCCATTTTTTGTTGTTACACACCACTCTGTAGTGCTCTGTTATGCATTCTTGTGTATATATCTTGACACTTGCCTGGGATTATTTTGAAGAGAAGAGTTCCCTAGTAGTGGAAATGCTGGGTCACAGTGTGTGCATTTTAAATGTTAACAGATATTGCCAAATTACCCTCCAAAAGCACTGTATTGA
This sequence comes from Rhinolophus hipposideros, assembly GCF_964194185.1. Taxonomy (NCBI): domain Eukaryota; kingdom Metazoa; phylum Chordata; class Mammalia; order Chiroptera; family Rhinolophidae; genus Rhinolophus; species Rhinolophus hipposideros. The sequence continues at coordinate 27,302,027 of NC_138067.1, read as the reverse complement.
TTTATATTGCTATTAACAGCATATGAGAGCACCAATTTCCTCTACAGCTGTGAAACCAGATTATGCCATTGTCCAACACATTAACAAGTGGCCAGAACAGCAACTTCTATTGAGGGCATGCATAATGCTGCAAGGAGCTCTGATGGGAAAAGATGAGTCAGGGAATGTTGGGTTCCCCTGAGGCCATCCAGGAGAGCAGGGTCCGGGGTATAGGAGAAGAAAGGACCGCATAGAACAGAGGGTACAGAAAGGGAGGGTGGCATGGAAGACAAGTTTTACCAGCAACATTACTTTACTGGATGTGCTTGGGTGGAATAAGAATGAACGAGGTGTCTCAATTCTATTTTCTGGGAAGAGGAGGCCACGTGTTTTGGCAGTGCTTTCCACTTGGTGGTTTTGCTAATGGCCAAAGAGTGCCCTTTGGAGATGTGCCAGTCCCAGGGTTGCTGTCATTGGACAAATGAGTAGCTTAGGGCAGTGGGTGAGTGGGTTCGGACAATCCATGGTCCAAATTTCCAGCCCCAACTTTGATTTCAAATATCCTGTCCCCTTGTGAATCAGAGTTTTCTGATCACAATTACTTTCTGATTTGTGAAGGGGGGGACTTTATCCAGTGGTCCCCTGGCCCCACCCCACCCCCACCACTGTGCCCAGGAGGGCCTAGCTGCGTCCTGACTTTCCTCAGGTAGCTGTGAATCAGGACCTCAACGGCTTTCTTACTAGTTCAGGAAAGTCCTTTTCATCTACATTCAGCTTCTTATACATTTTCCTTTCTCCTTTGTGCTCAGAAACCAAACGACTATGCTTCACAAATTAGCCCACGGCTGTGTGAAGACCCAGCAAATTCTACCTTCCACCCCATCTTCCATGTCAACTTTTGAAGCTCAAGGTTTTGTAAAATTTAATGTGCACTAAACGACTTACAATGATTCATTGGCCACCTTAGCCAAGTAGATTTTCTTAAAGGTGCTTTGTCTTTTTAAACGTTATAAAATACATTTGGACAATCAATAGAATCGTGGTTAAATAAATGATGGTACATTGTGCAGCTAGTAAAAAGAACAAGGCAGCTCTAACTGAATTTATATAGGACTATCTCCAACATATACTAAGTGAAAAAAAATGGAAGGTGTCAAATAATGGCGATCGTATGCACCATTTATATAAATAGAAAAGTACGTACGTGCTTGTGAATGCGTAGGTATCTCTGGACGGTGACCCAGGATACTGATAATAGTAGTTGTCTCTGGGGAGCAGAATTGAGGTGCCGAGGTATGGCGGTGCAGTGGAGGAGCTTTCTTTTCACTGTATACCCTTTTAGAAATTTCAAATTGTGTATCTTGGTCATGTATTGCCTAATGATAAAAAATAAAATTCAAAAGAACTTTAAAAAATATTAAATTTCAAAAAACTTTAAAAGCCCCACGTAAACATGAAGGACAGGTGGACAAAAGAGCCAGTTTTAAACAGAAACAGGCAATTTTGCTTTGCAATGGCATACAGCCTTTTGTGTTGTCATGTACAGGACTGCAGCTGACGGTCTCCAATGAGTTTCATCTTTGACAATGTCACCATTTCCCTGACGTGGCTCCTCTTTCCCTATGTCGGAAACTTGTCCTGTATAATTAGTATGGGAGATGGCCACACTTTTGATCCTTACTACCCCCCACCCCCAGGTAAGAGGAATCTCTGAGCCTTGAGTCAGGATGTGTCAGTGAAGTTTTGCTGCATTAACGAAGCATCCTAAAACTTAGTGGCTTACGGTATTTATTATTTCCCATGGTTCTTCGGATTAGCTGGGTGGCTTTTCGTATCGGGGTTGGCTCAGCTGGGGCTGGATGGCCTAGGCAGGCCTTGCTCACATGTCTGGTGGTCAGCAGGATATTGGATAGGGGCGTGTGTTGCTCATCACGCAACAGGCTAGCCTCGGCTCGCTTGTGTGGTGGCAGAAGGGAGTGAGAGCAAGACCCAATGTGCAAGCATATTTCAAATCTCTACTTGCGGCCCTTTCTCTTTTTTCTTTTCTTTTTTTTAAATTAAAGTTTATTGGGGTGACAATCATTAGTAAAGTTACATAGATTTCAGGTGTACAATTCTGTATTACATCATCTATAAATCCCATTGTGTGTTCACCACTCAGAGTCAGTTCTCCTTCCATCACCATATATTTGATCCCCTTTACCCTCATCTCCCAACCCCACCCCCCTTACCCTCTGGTAACCACTAAACTATCGTCTGTATCTATGAGTTTTTCTTTCTCATTTGTTTGTCTTGTTCTTTTGTTGTTTTTGGTTCATATACCACATATCAGTGGTATGTGCTCTGCTTTTTCTGACTTATTTCACTTAGCATTATAATCTCAAGATCCATCCATGTTGTCACAAATGGTCCTATTTCATCTTTTCTTACCACTGAATAGTATTCCATTGCGTGTATATATACCGTAACTTCTTTATCCATTCATCTATCGAAGGACATTTTGGTTGTTTCCATGTCTTGGCCACCGTAAACAAAGCTGCAATGAACATTGGAGCACACTTGTCTTTATGTATAAATGTTTTCAGATTTTTTTGGTAGATACCCAGGAGAGGGATTGCTGGGTCATATGGTAATTCTATTCGTAATTTTTTGAGGAACCGCCACACTGCCTTCCATAGCAATGGCCCTTTTTCTAATGACCCATTGGCCAAAGCAAGTTTCATGGCCAACCCCAGATTCAACAGGTGGAGAAACAGACTCCACCTGTTGATGGAAGGAATGGCAGAGGCACAGTACAAAGGGGCATATGTACGGGAATGGGAGGAATTGGTGCTCACCAGTGTCTCATTATGGAGGCCACATGAAGAGTCATGGAGAGCTGCGTCCTTTCTGCTTGGCTCTGTGGAGGATCTCTCCTGGGTCATTGTTCAAGGAGTTGGTAATAGAGTGAAAAAGATGCTCCCCTGGGTGTGAGAATGCTTTTTGTTGGTAAGAATAATTAAAAAAAAATAATAGCATTATTAATAGTCCAGCCAAGCAACTTTCATGTATAATATCTCACTTAATCCTCACAACAACCCTATGAGCTAGAGTTATACCATCTAAGTGACAGCCACTCATCACATGAGCTACTGAGCAATTGAAATGTGGCTGTTCTGAACTGAGATACGCTATAAATATACAATACATTTTGCAGACTTAGTTCCCCCTCACCCCCCAAAAAGAATGTAAAACATCTCAGTAATAACTTTTCATATTGATTACACATCAAAAATCTATTTTGGATACATCAGCTTAAAGAAAATAAATTATTAAAATGAATTTCACCTGTTTTTCACTTTTTACAATGTGGCTATTAGAAAATTTTAAATTACACATGTGGCTCCGACTAATTCTACAAGTACAGGGAGGGTTGCCTAAGCCACGTAGCTAGTAAGTGGCAGCATAGTAATGCAAGCCAGGACTGTCTGGCGTGGAACACAGCTCAGGATGTTAGGCGCCTGGTGGATACACGGCACACGAGTCGGGGCCTGAGGGCACTATCCCACATCCTGCAGCAAACAGTTACTGCCCCAGCCCGATAGCAGCTGAGTCCAATCCATAACATTTCAAAGTCCTATCTGGGCCTTGGGTAAGCTCCATTCTGCCCTGCAGGGTGCCCCAGCAGGAGGGGTGCCCCAGACTGTTTTAGAAAATCCAGGTCCTCTTTGGGTTCTGGGGCTCCTTACAGAAACCCTCAGTTCAACATAGGTCCCCAGGGAAATCATGGAGGCCCATGAACCTCTCTCCTAACCCCAAAACATCTCTGGTTTTACCTGTGAGAGCTAAAGATTCTGAATCTAGGCCCATAAGTGCCCAGCATTCCTGGAAACCCTGGGTGAGGGGAGGCAAACAGGGAGCCAGCCCTGTCTCAGCACAAATCTGCTCCAGTGAGTGCAGGTCTCAAACTTAGCAGTCGTCTGAGCTTAGGCTGTGTGCTAAATAAAATGGTGTCCAGAAGCTGGGGTTCCTATCCCAGCTACTGCTACTATGATAAGCGACCCTGAGATAAACCCTCGTCTTAGGCTTCCATTTCCTTCCTCGTCGCATTTTTATTGACGGCTGCTTTGATTGGAGTAAAATGAGAACTTAAATGTGAAGATGCTTTGGGGGGAAAAAAGGTTTTAGTAATACAAATACCTCTGGCATTGTTCAGGTTTCTTCTCATTCGCTACCATTTCATCAAGAAAACAACAAATGCTAAGTTACACAATCTTTAACCCCCCAATTTTATAGAACTTGAATTTGGCATAAGTCAAAATTGACTGTATGGAGCCCTGCTAAGACCTTCAGTTACACAAGGACTTGCCAGTAACAAACAACCAATAGTTAAAAACTGGAGCAAATGGGACAAAATGCAATATTTGTCAACTCTGCATGGTGAGTTCAAGGGTGCTTGTTGTATTACTGTCTGGAATTCTCTGTGTGATTAAAAATTTTTTCATAATCTAAGAAAAACTGCAATAAGCAATGCTTTACATTAGCTCTAAGGGAAAGGGACTGGCATTTTCTTTTAATTTTTAAAAATTTTTTATTGGGAAACAGTGTGTTTTTCCAGGACCCATCAGCTCCAAGTCAAGTCACTGTTTTCAATCTAGTTGTGAAGGGCGCAGCTCACTGGCGCATGTGGGAATCAACCCAACGAACTTGGTGTTATGAGCACTGTGCTCTAACTAATTAAGCCAACCACTTCCCCTGGCATTTTTTCTTTTCTCTTCCAAAAGAAATAGATGGTGACACCCTCCACCATCACCTCACTCGAATAATCCAATTTCCTCTCCTTTAAAGACTTGTTAGACCTTGAAACTTCCCACCCACCTTCTCTATCATTTTATTAACATTGGGAGATATATTTCTAATGCTTTCTAATCGGAATTAGCAACCTCAGCACTCAATTTACAATATTAAAAATGGCATGAATTTTCAGTATACGAAGTCACATACTTTATGTGAATGTCATTGTGATTTTCTTTAATTTGTTTGTACAGATTCCTACTTCTGCTTAACTCCAGGTTAGGCTAAGACCTACATTGGATGCTCTATCTCCATTGTAGTTAAGTAACAGGAGCTGATGGGGAGAATCCAACCTCCAATAGAAACCGCATAATGAAGTCAAACGATTTCTCCTTCAGAAGCTCCTTCTCATCTTGCACTCCCCATATCTTGTGTACATTTGCATGGCAAGCTATTTTGTTTCTCTGTCGTGGAAAACTTTCTACATTTCTGAAATTGTATTAGGGGCCTTATGCAACAATTTGCATAAGGTGAAATTTGTCTCAGACCAGCGTTAGGTAACTCAGCGCCACCTACAGACAGATCCAGGAATTGCCATTATCCTTCAGTCTATTCAGAGTCACCTCCGCACACACAGCTGCCAGGAGGGGGACGTCCCTGGAAATCGATCATTCACAAGACAACGCAAGTCTGAGTCACTTAGATGTACACAGGCCATTGGGCGGTACAGAAAAAAGAAATCTGTGGAAGATGAGAGTCAGAAAGAATTGTAGAGCTGCAGTCCTTCGTAGGGTAGCAAGAATATGAGGCAGGAGGAGAGGATGTCCAAAGAGGGAGGTCGTCGATGTATAGAAAGATGGGATTCCCCAGGTAACTGTGAGCACCTCACAACACTGGGAGTTCAGGGATATGTGGGAAAAATGAAAGATGCTGCTGGAAAACTCAAAAGGGTGATGAAGAGACTTAATGCCAGCCAGTTTAAAGAGATTGTTTTTAGGAGAGTATGCAGGTTAAGTACCAGGAAACAGGCTCTGGTTTGGGGTGCAGGAGGTTTCCTGAGTGTACTAAAATGTGGCAGGAGGTGAAGTTAGACTGGGATGCAATAGAAGCACAAGCCCCACCGATCTCACAGAGAGCTCTGGAAAGGGACGGGCCATGGACTGAGGCAAGAGAGCAGAACATTTGCTCCCAGGCATTGAGCAGCCACTGGATGCAGGATGTCCCAGGGGAGGGGATGTCACCTTGGGAGAAGCAGCTCCCTTTGGCTAAGGGGAATTCCTCAGCTGCTATGACACCAGGATGCTGGGAGGTCTAGCAGGGCAGAATCTGGGAGACACCCCCAAGACATCCACTACAGAGGATATACAAGGATCGTTAGGCCACGGAGTTACATGATCTGTAATTATTAGTACTGTGATTGTTACTCATACTCAGTAATTTTAAGGAGTAAATGGCACTACAAAGAAGAAAACAACTGGTGCAGAGTTGATTCTAAAAAATGGGTAATTGCTACTATTATGTTAACATTACATTAAAGTATACCCTACTTTTAACAGGCTAAGTGCTTAAATGTCATCCTGTTATACAAAAAGCTACAATGTTTGAAATCATTACATACTAGATACTTACTCAGCCATGGTCTCATTTAAACCGGACAATAACCCAGCCAGGAGTGGTTCTCACTTCATTTTATGGATAAGGGCACTGAGTCTCAGAGAGGTTACCTGAGTCATCAGGTTATGCAGGTAACCTAAGGAGCCCCAAACTCTCAATTCCAGTTTTCTATCCTTGCCATTCCACCACACTGCCCAACGTGGTCCATCTACCACGTTGGTAGGTTCCATCTACCATGCTGGCTGGTGATTTGTGAGTGACATAAACAAAATGACAGATTACGCTGTTGTTAACAACTGGACATTATGAACGAGCAAAGCCCAAAAAACTGTGAGCTTTCTTCTCCACTTTCTTTTTAAATAAAAGTTGCATCCCATTAATGTCAAATATCAAAGCAGTGTGTACAAATTTCAGTGAGTGACAGCTTTTAAATTTTTTTATTGAAGCATAATACACATAAAGTGCAGAAAAAGATACAGCTTGATTAAATTTCACACAAAGATACAGATTTCTAACATCATCGAATACTGTGACCTGTATTTGAAAGTTATATTAATGGAATCATAAAGTATATTCTCTTTTGTGTCTGACTTCTGTTCAATAGTGTGTTTTTGAGATTTATCCATACTGTTGTGTATAGTTGTGATTTCTTTCTTCTTATTGCTGTATAACATTCCACTGTGTGAATATACCTCAATTTACTTATCCATTCTACTGCTGATAGGCATTTTGAGGGGTTACCCATTTGGGATACAATAAATTGTGAAGCCATGAATATTCTAGTGCATGTCTTTTGTGCACATTTCTGTAGGGTTTATACATGGGGGTGGAACTGCTGGGTCATAGGATCATAGCATGATTTTTGAAGTTGTTGTCTCCATCTCTTTGTACGCTGAGCATATCTACCCTTTGCTGGAAGCAGTTTCTAAAACCACTTTGCGGTCTTCTCTGTTGGGTGAGATCACTGGGAGAGAAATCAGAAAAATATCCATTTCTCTGCTTTTCAGTCCTGGGCAATTTCAGTTGGCACTAGAGTTCAAAGAACAGATCAAATTATTTTTTCCAGAAAGGTCATTGACAAACAAACTGGATTTTGCTAAAACCATCCTTCATGTATCCATAAAGAGTTAGCGTTTTCTTGTTCTAGAATCTACATTACCTGATATTAACAATGGCCAAACCAACATTCTTTTGATTAGTGTTGGCTGGTAGATCTTTCTTCCATCCTTTTACTTTTAACCTATCTGCATTACTGTATTTAAAGTGGGCTTCTTGTAGGCAGTGTATGGTTGAGTCTTGTTTTTTTAACATCCCATATGGCGCAATAATTGGTGTGTTTAGACCATTTACAATTAATGTATTTATTGATATAGTTAGATTTAGGTCTATTATTCTGTTATTTGTTTTCTGTTTGTCCCCTCTGTTTACCAGCCCTCCTCCCCTGCTGTTTCTCTCCTTTCTTGATTTCTTTTAGGTTATTTGAATATTTTTCATATTCCATTGTCACTTATCTATTGGATTTTTTGGGTTATATCTCTTTGTATTACTTTTTAAATAGTTGCTTTGGGGATTTCAGTATACATACATGTATCTAACCTTTCAGAGTCTACTTAGAGTTAACATTTTACCACTTCAGGTAAAATGTTGAAGCCTTACTAGCATATAGGTCCTTTTGCCTGACCATTTTTATATTATAATCATCATATGTAGGACATCCACATACATTGAAAACCCCTTTCAACAATCATACATACTTTAAAGAACTTAAGAGGAGGGAAATACGCTATACATTTACCAAGTTATTGGCCATTTCTTGTGCACGCCATTCATTCCTGAATTTTCAAGTTTCCCTCTGGTACCATTTCCCTTCAGTTGGAAAGACTTCTTTAACATTTCTTTTAGTGTAGATTTTTCTGGCAACAAACTCTCTGAGAGAATTTCTTTATTCCTGAATGTCTTTATTTTGCTTTAATTCCTTGATGACATTTTTGCTGGATATAGAATTATGTGTTAATAGTTCTTTTCTTTCAACACTTGAAAGATGTCATTCACTGTTGTCTGACCTCTGTGGTTTCTGAGGAGAAATCTATAGCCATTCGAATCACCATTTTCTCTATATGTAATGTCATTTTTTTCAGACTGACTTCAAGATTTTTCTCTGATTATTTGCAGCTTGATTATTATTTGTGTGGGCATGGTTTTATTTATTTATTTATTTTCCTTTGGGGTATTCACAGATCTTCCTGAATCTTTGTGTTTTGCCAAATTTGGGAAGTTATTCTTCCTTCAAATACATTTTTCTACACCAATCTCTTTCTTCTCACTGGTACTCCAACCACACAAATGTTTTCCATGTTGATATTATTGTACAGATTGCTGATGCTCTGCTCATTTTAAAAAAAATACATTTTCTCTGGGTTCTTCAGATTGGATCATTTCTTTTCCTCTGTCTTCAAGTTCATGGGCTTTTTCCTCTATCATCTCTATTCTGCTATTGTACTCATTCAGTGAATTTTTTATTTCAAATATTGTGTTTTTCATTTCTAAAATTTCCATTTGGTTCTTTTTTATAGTTTGTTTCTCTGATAAGAATGTCTATGTCTTCATTCATTTCAAGAGCATTTACTTTTATCCCATGGAGCATGGTTACAATAGCTGATTAAAAGTCTTTGTCTGATACTTCCTACATCTGGGTGGTCTCAGAATTGACATCTACTGATTATGTTTTCCCTTGAGATCTGATTACATTTTCCTAATTCTTTGAATAGCAAGTAATTTTGGATTGAATTCTAGATAGTTTGAATAGCATAGTAAGTTCTGAGACTGGGTCCTGTTAAAATCCTCCAGAAAAATGTTGATTTTGTTTGTTTTATTTTAACAGGCAACCAATCCAGTGAGGTCCTGACCATGCATTCTGACTTGCCTTCTGAGTGGTGGTTCCCATGTCAGTTCAGTTTTCAAAGTTGCTTTGGTTGCTCCACTCAGGCACCACTCGGAGTTGGTTTATGTTGTAGTTTAGTTCACAAAGCCTTTGCTATGTTTCTTTGGGCCTGTTCTTCACATGCATAGGTTGTGGGTGAGCTCATGATTTATTCTGGGACATACAACAGAATTAGGGAATCCTTATCTCTAGATCTCTCCTTGTCAGAATTTCTCCCACAACCATCAGCTCTCACAGGTCCTTTTTCATCGTTCCTCTGGTTAGAAAGATGAGTTTCCTCTTGGGGATGTACGTGTCTGCATCACCTCATGCGGTTCATGCAGAGAGAGGACAGCCTGGGGCAGAGTCAGGAGAAAAGGAAAGAGAAACAGCACAAAACAAAAACAGGTATTTCCTCTGTCCTCTCAGGCTCACTGCATCCCTTTTCCCGGTTCTCTGGCTAAACAGAGAGGATTTCTCTTGGGGCTTTTGTTTTCTTCACTCAGTGTGGAATTCCATGACTCAGGCTACCCTAGAGACAAAGCCAAGAGAGAGAGTTTTTTTCTTTTCTCAAAGACACAAAACAGGAAACTCCCATCTTTATGGGTGATTCTTGAAGTTTTGACTTTCCTCCCCAATCTGTCTACCGTTGATTATTTTTCAGAGTCCTCAGGTAGTTTAGTTTTGAATTCTGTCCAAGGCAGTTGCAATTAATGGAAGAAATAGGATACGGTGAGCTGACCCCATCTTGGCTGGCACCAAGAATGACGTTACTGTTTCCTAAGCTTCTTCACAAATATGTTCATTTGTCAACTATTTCTCAAGCATTAACTGTGTGCTAGGCTCTGTGCTAGGTGCCAAGTATGTAACAGAGAACCAGACAGACACTGACTGCGCTGACAGCCTAACAAGGAAGAATGACAGTGACTAAGCAAGCATATAAGGGATGAGTGTCACCTATGGTAGGAGAAGCAGCAAAGCTATGCCAATAGGGAACCTAAGAAAGGCTTCCCCAAGGAAGTGATGTTTAAGCTGAGAACGAAAGGAGGAGCTTCAGTGTGAACAAAAAGATGAGCAAGAGCCTTCCCAGCAAAGATCAGGGCACTGGCAGGCCTTGAGGCGGGCAAGAGGTGGCATGTTCTAGGAACTGAAAAACAAGGTCTCAGTGAACACATAGAGGAGTGTGACAGGAGATGGAGAGGCAGTCAGGACGGAAGATCATATGCATCTTTGCAGGCCATGTGAGAGATTTTTAATTAATCCCTTGAGAAAATGAGAAGCAAAACAAACCCATCATTTTGATATGTTTGGAATCTGACCCCATTTTACAGGCCGGGAAATAAGGCTCAGAAAGGTAGGTTGGGGCATAGTATTTTACAGATGAAGCACGAAGACCCAGACAGGGGGTTTGTGTGAGCCACAGAGGGACTAAATGGCAGAAAACAGACTCGAAACCCAACAGCCATCATCCTGGTTGCTCAGTGCTATTTCTGCCACTCTCCCCCGCTCTGGGACATCTCAATGTAACCTTTGAGAACACCGAGAGTTTGGTTGTGTAGCCTCTTTATCTTCATCTGTTTATCTTTGCAGAGCAGAAAAGGTGTGAGGTGGATGACTGCACTCACGCATGCATGTATGAATACACATGTTTGCATGTTCTCAACTCTGGTAACAGTTCTGTTTCCGGCAGTTTGTCCAGCAACGTGATCCCCAGTTCACGACCCCTGGGGAATTCACTGTGTTTGCCCAGTGCACAACCAGCGAGTGGCATGTGACAGCTCAGAAGCCAGTGACGATGCGAGACAAGTGGAGAGGCTCAGTGTGACTGGGTGCTCCGGCCTGTTCAAGTCAGGAGGCAGCCCTCTCCCTGGGCTCTCTTCCAGGACCCTATGTGGATTCAGGTGGAGCTCGATGGAGGTGAGTCTGCAGAAACGGCTAAGGTCAAGGCAACCTAGATTTCCTCCAAATCTATCCCAGGCTTTAATAAATACTAACAGCAATCACTTAACAAGTTAGTTTTTTCACTATTCATTTATTTAGCTCCTCTTGTGTGCCAGGAACTGATCTAAGTGCTTTACATATGCTAGCCCACCCAATACATATTATCTCCATTTTACAGATGAAAAAATGGAGGAAAGGTTCAGAGTCAAAGATTCAAAGTCACAAGGCTAGTAAGCTAGTGAGAGCTCCCGGCCCTCTAAAGGCCCTTCTTTGCATGCCCACAGTCCTATCACAAGAACTGAACTTCTAATCCACTCCTTGTTGGGAGGATTCAAACAGGACTGGGAGTGCTACCAGCTGGGCCTGAGCACTGACTAGTTTGGCACAATTATGTTGCCCCAAGTCAGGCTGACATTCAGCTGCACACACTGCTACAGCCATGGGAGCTCTTATGGCTGGCGTCCATTCGGATTGGTCAGTTTCTTTCCTGATTGGTCACAGAGGCCATTCTAATTGGTCATCATGTCTATTTTGATTAGTCAAGGTGTCCATTCTGATTGGTTATGGCATCTATTCAGATTGGTCACAGCAATATTTCTCATTGGTCACAACGTCCATTCTGATTGGTCACAGCATCCATTCTGATTGGTCAGTGTCTATTCTGATTTGTCACAGCATCTATTCTGATTGGTCACAGCATCTATTCTGATTGGTCACAACGTCCATTCTGATTGGTCACAGCATCTATTCTGATTGGTCAGTGTCTATTCTGATTGGTCACAGCATCTATTCTGATTGGTCACAGTGTCTGTTCTGACTTATCAGAACATCTATTCTACTGGGTTGGTGCCTACACAGTTTCAGGTGTTAAAATATTTTGAATAATACCCGTTCTCTCAATAGAGACCCTCCCAACTAAGACCCATCCTTACCCAAGGCCGCATCTTTCCTCAAGGCACGGGCCAGTTTAAGATGTGGACAGAGGGCTGTTGATGTAAACTGTGAAGCCCGGAGCTAAGGAGGTGATGGCGTGACTTCACATCACCTGACACCACCTGGAGCCTCACGCATCACAGTGACTTACAGGAGTGCTAATATAGTACGTGAGGCTCCTTCCTGTCTGATGTGCTTGTTGGGTGAAGATGGCTACTGTGTGTACCTGGGAAACTTAAAATAATCCTTCATTTATTTATTCATTCTCCAGATAGAATTGAGTGCATACTCTTTGCCAGGTGTGGGAGAGGCAGCAGTCAACCTGAAGGTCAGGATTCCTGCTCTCAGAGGGCTTACATCATCACCGTCACCATCACCATTACCACCCAAACAAGAAACACACTCCCTTGGTTTCCATTGGAAAGAATCCTAATTTGTTGGTTTAAATCATAGTTCAAGAGTCAACCACAATATTCAGCATCCAGTTGGGACAACCAGCCCCAACCTGAAAGGGAGCGCCATCATGATTGGAACAAGCTGAGTTCTCCTGTTGGGCGAGATTTCAGGCAGTCAGCCATGGAAGTGGAAGGAAATGGCTTCATTTGCTCCTCTTGAAACAAGACTTGAGGCTAATTCTCATGCAAAAAAAATCAGCCATACTCTCAAGAGATGCTTCCTTTTAAGCCTTCCTCCTCGCAAGGCTATCGCTGTCAACGAAATGCTCTAATATTTTTATTATAAACTTTTAAGTTTATGGGTAACATATGTGTAGTATAAACATATGAGAATATACAAATGAGAAGAGAGGACCCAAAAAGAAAAATGACTCATGAACCCGATACTCAGATAATCACTTTATATCCTTCCATTTCTTTACAGCTCTATCCATATCTATGTCTATACCCAGAATCACACTTCAGAGCTTGAGTGTGAGTCTGAACTATCTCAGCATAATCGACTACATGGTTCTTACCAACATTCTTAAATGTTTCTTACCCTGCTTAGGAACAGGGGTGACTTACACTGAGCTGTCGGTTCACAGCAGCCTGGCTGAGTGCGCCATGCAGAGGGGCCCCTCCCGACAACCTGACCCTGGACAGAGCAGCCCAGCAATGGATGGGCCCAGGGACGTACCACCCGGAGATCCAAGGTACAAGCAACACCACCACCTCCGCACTCTCCACAAACACCACAGTCCACTTCATGGAGCCTCTGTCAGGGCTTCAGGCCTCCTGGGCTTCTGACCACTTGGAGCTTGGACAGGACTTACTGGTCAACGTCTCGGTGACTCATGGCATCCCAGAGGAGCTGACCTTTGAGGTAGCAGGACGCAATGCATCTTTCTCCCATGAGGAAGAGAGCCCCGGGCAGCCATCTGGGATTTACCATGTAGCACTTCCTCTTGAAGGTACTTGGGGCTGGTGGCTCCCCTTCCAAACCTCCGTTCTCTTTCCTTCCCGACTTAGAGTCCAGGGTCCTGCCAGCTAGTTCTCAGTGTGTCATGAACACAAACATGGTTCACAGCATCCAGCCTGAATCACAAAATAATGAAAAGGCCGATATTACCTGCCCTCATAGAGCTTATAGTCACAGGGGTTCTCAACTTTGGCACCTCTGACACTTGGGACTGGATCACTCCTTGCTGAGGGGGCCTGTCCTGTGCACTGTAGGAAGTTTCGCAGCATCTCTGGCTTCTGTCAACCGGCCTCCTAAGTCATGACACCTAAAAATGTCTCCACACATTGCCAACTGTCCCCTGGGGAGTAAATCACTCCCACTGAAAGATAGCAGCAACATTTTGATTTGTTCCATTACTTCTAGAGGAGACTGTGGTTCAGGAAACTGCAGTCCATGCCCTTGGGGGGGGGAGAGAAGTAAAAACTGAAGAGTGAGAGAGAAAGGGACAAGAGAGGAAGTGTCATGATGCTGGCTGGAATAGAGACAGGCTACAGAATGGCTGGGGATAGACTGGCTGGCACCAGCCAGAGAAGAAGACCACAGCAGACATTACTCTGATTACTCTAAAAAGGCAACAGTGTATGCGTAAAACATTCAATGATTGATATAGAATTCTAAAACATTTGTATTAGTTATGATACTTTAGGCTACAAGTAACAGAAAGCCAACCTAAGTGGCTTCAAGGCTTTATAATCTCACCTAATAAGAAGTTAGGAGGTAAGTAGTTGCAGGGTTGATTCAGTAGCTCAGTCTCACCAACAAGGATCCAGGATCAGTCTATTGTTCTGCTCTACCATCTCAGAGATGTTGCTTTGTCCTTAGGCTTGCTTCTCATGCAATCACGATGGCTGTCGCAGTTCCAGACATCATGTGTCAGCCCAGCATTATCCAGCAGAGAAGCAGCCCCTTTCCTCCTGTACACCTCCTTTTATCAATGAAAAATCTTTCCCACCCGTTCCCAGCAGTCTTCTCCTCAGACACCATTGGCCAGGGTAGGGTCATGTGCCCCTCTGTAAGGGGTGCTGGGAAGCACGTAGACAGCATTTTCAGCTCTGCAGGAGAAGGTGGCTTCTGGCAGCCAAGAGACAGGGATGAGCAAGAGCTGTGAGGTAGGCCACTGAGAGATCACCTGGAATGTGTTTGCCAAGATGCTTTGAGTAGCAAGGGACAGAAAAGCAGCTCAAACTGGCGCAAGCCAGAAGGAAACTGACTTGAAATCAACTCAGAAAATGAAAAGTTCAGGGTTTAAGTGCAACTGGATCCAGACACTCAAGGGCTTCAGAAATCCGTGTCTCTCCATCTCTGGGTTCTATGCTGCTTCATTCTGAGTCCCTCTTCTCAAGAAGTAGCAAGATGGGCCCAGGCTTCAGTCCTTAACCCCAGAGAAGAAACAGCATCTCTTGGTTGATATTTCAAGTGGATATTTCAAGTCCTGAGGCTGCCCCTTACTGGCCCAAATTCAGTTCCTAGTCCCTCCTGGACCCCTTGATGAAACCAGGGGAGGTAGTACTCAGTTTGGGCAGGTCATGATCACACATCCAAGCTGGAACACGATGTAGGATTGGCTTCACCCAAACCAAGGACTGAGAGTGGGGGAGGGATGGTTCCCCAGAGAAAACATCACCCATAGGTGCTATTACCAAAAGAAAGGGGCATGTGTGCCTGGACAGGGGAAAAACCATCAGACATCCATTCTATTCTCCACAGCCCTCTGTTTCCACCTATGGAACTGGAGGCTCAGAGAAGTTAACTGACTTTGCGAAAGCCATTCAGCTAATTCATGGCAAGACCAGAGGTAGCAACTCTTTTTCCTGATTTTTTTATTCAGGGTACGGAACCATCTTCCTACTTAAGGTTAAGAAAGTCCTCTGTATCTGGCATCTTAATTTGCTTTGTATAATTGTATAAACCTTTGAAGCTATAGTTGTGCAAATGAGATTTCACTGGGAAAGAGTTTTTCACAGATCAATAGTACCCAGATCTTAAAATATCCAAGTCACATGGAATAACCCTAAGTTCCTATCTTAACTACTACTCCTGAATTAGACATTAACCATATTCACATTTCCATATCTTCACAGCATATTGAGTGTACCTTCTCCATTATTTTAACTTAATGCATTACCATTCTTTACAGATGTATAGATTACAAAACGATAGTGTATATAGCACAGCATTCAGTCCTTCTGGAGCCCTGAGAAACAGGGATTGCTTTCAGCCTTTTTATGGATGAGGAAGCTAAGACTCAGAAAGAATACCTAACCTGCCCACGTGCACACAGCAAATGAACGGCTCTGGAAACCCCACAAGGGGCTGAGGCCAGCCCCTACCAGCTTGCCAGAGCTGTTATGCCCATCTCTTCTCTGCATTCAATGAAGTCAGTGTGGTAGCTTACTGGCCCAAGTTTGGTTCATGAGCTGCCTTGGTGGGAATATCCACAGTATAGAAATTAGCACATGCTACAAATCAGGGCGCCCCACCCCAACCTCCTCAACTGATAGTTAAACATGAACAGTGTACAGCTGTTGATGTATGATGCTGTCTTGTGTCTTATCTGCATTGGCAGCTGTGTGTCTCTCCCTTAACTACCAAAGATGTCTTTAACCCAATGGCGAACATGATGGTTTTGCTTTTGACCATTTGCACATGACCTCAATGTTTGCTGTGTTCCCCTATACCATTTCCAAAGATGGCAGTTCCCCTGGGACTCTTCAACATACCCTCTGACTCTGCCCTTCGACGACTGTATAAATACCACCAAAGTCTGACACCCATCCCCACTGTGTTCACAGATCCTTCCAGTTTCCAGGAACCATTTGGAATAAAGGCTGAGAAAAACAGTGTGAGTATTTTTTTAAACACTTAACCTCACAAGAAAAAGATGTCCAAGCACTCTGTTTCACTTTGGGGTTCTGGCTTTTCAGTGCCAATAACCGGGACACTTTTGAGGTTTCCTCTGGTTGAATAGAGACCCAGACGGATTGAAACCAAACAAAGCATGTTCTCTAACCACAACAGAATGATGTTACAAATCAATAATAAAATCTCGAGGACATGTACATATCTTTTAGAAATCTTGGAAATTAAATGGCACACTTCTAAAAAAAAAAAAGAAAATCAATGGGTCAAAAAAAAAATCACAAGAGAAATTAAAAAATATTTCTAAGTGATAACAACAATACCACCTACCCACATTTGTGAGACGCAGCTAAGGCAGTGCACAGAGAGAAGTTTATAGCTTTTAATGCTTATATTGGAAAATAGGCCCAGGTTCTTTAGTTTTTATAACAAGACTAAGAATTCGACCCCTTGCTGTTGGCATTGATCATGCATGCATTCAGTAAGTAAGAGTTATTGTGCTTCTCCAATGTTCAAGTTTAGGTATTAGGGGCTGGGAATATAGTGGTGAGTAAACAAATGTAATCCCTGCCTTCGTGAAGCTTAGTCGGTGAAACTAACCAACAAACTAACATATAATTAGTAATTGTGACGTGTCTGACTAGAATCAATAGGGTGTAGTGACAGCAACTAAAAGGAGGTCTATCTCACAAATGTGATCAGACAAGGGCTCTTAAGAAGTGACATTTAAGTAGGGACCTGAATATAAGACAGTCAGCCACGCTGGAAAGCAGAACAAGAGTGTTCTGGGTACACAGATGAGAAGGCCCCAAGCCCTATAGAGGGCGGATGTAGGAGATGACAGAGAGATGGACAGAGGCCAGATCACATGGGGTCTTAGGTGCCAAGGCAAGGAGGTTTGGGTTTTATTATCAGGTCACGGGAGACCACTGGGGGATGAATTCCGCTGTAGCCCCATGATATTCCAGGTCAAGCCCTCTGGGTCTGAGCTGTTTAACAAGTCTTACCAGAACTGACTCCAGGAACACACTATATGCCAGCTGATCCCTCTTCCTAGTATCTATATGCTCTCCATCTCTGCCCAGCTCACCTTCACTCCTCCTCCTTCAAGATAACTCTGGGGTCCTGTCCTTGCGCTGATGCCAGCTGTCTACTTCATAGAGGTAACAGCTCTGCACCCATCTCTGTACCAGACACAAGAGGAAACACATCTCTAGTTTCTCTCATTTGATCCACAAGAACGCCACGAGTCAGATGCTATCAAACCCTTGGAGAAACAGAAGCTCTGAGAGGCTGAGAGGTCCCCATTGTCCCCAGAGGTCCCAGGGACAGTGATCCAGTCTGAGATCTGGCTGGCCCCATGGCCTACGTTCTTGTTATAAAAACTAAAGAACCTGGGCCTACGTTCTAAACCTGCTGACCCCTCTCTTACGTTCTCATAATCTCCTGGGTCCCTTCAGTAAGCACTTACTGTGTGCTGTGAAGAAGCTGACAAGAACTTACAGAACTGACCTCATTACAATCTTCATGACAATCCTCGGGTATGGGGACTATTAATGTCTCTACTGTCCAGAGAGGTTAAGTAACGAGTCCAAAGTCACACAGCCAAGAAGGGACAGTGTCAGAATTTGAGCTCTCGTCTGTCTAACTTGGCAGCCATGCTCAGCACACGTACCCAGAAGAGCCTCTTCCTCTATGTTCCTGGTCTCAAGAGGAGAGGGTACTGTCAGGACATTGGGGAGACCATCAGGGTAGGCCTTCCTGCCAAGATGCCTCAGTTCCCCTCTTCCATGATGTTAGACCTCGTCTCCACAAGGCTTCAGGCTGACTCGAGCCCCCTTCCCTGCAGATGGGCCATCCACGTGGATCCTGAGCCCAGAGGACCTGCATTTTGGAGAAGGTGTCTACTCTC
Organism: Rhinolophus hipposideros; assembly: GCF_964194185.1. Classification (NCBI taxonomy): domain Eukaryota; kingdom Metazoa; phylum Chordata; class Mammalia; order Chiroptera; family Rhinolophidae; genus Rhinolophus; species Rhinolophus hipposideros. The sequence continues at coordinate 27,283,638 of NC_138067.1, read as the reverse complement.
GGACTGTGATCCCCCAGTCGGACCTGGATCCAACCCCCAGCAGGGACTTCACAGTTGGCATCACTGCCTTCCTGTGCCACTGTGTGTTCTGGGTTGAGGGCCAGGGGACTAGGGACACCTCCGGGTGCCAGGTAAGGAGAGGGAAGTGAAGAAGACAGAGAAGCTTGGTTGGATGTATCTCACTCATTCAGGATCCCCTTTTAGTGCCTCTTGCACCACCTTGGGCCCCTGCATGGTGCCTTCGCATATGTGCCTGGAACGGCCCCCGCCACCGCCAGTCTAGCTATCTCCTCCTTCAGACCCCACCTGAAGTGTCACTTCCTCCAGAAACTCAACGCCCTGGCTAGGTCAGATTTCCTACGGTGAACTGTCCGAGCTCACAGGCCCACCTCCTCCAAAGCATTAAGTAGAGAGTTAGTTCTACATCCTCTTAGGAGATCACTGAAAGATGTCCCCTCCCTTGGTGTGCTGCGAGCCACATGAAACAGGAACAGTGTACTATGCTCACCATTGGGAACAAATGACTGTTGAATGAATGGACAAATAACTGGGAAGCCCTGCTGATTCTGGGTTCGTGAGGGAGGCCAGAGAGTCATGTCCAAGGAACTGAACTCATAGCCGAGTCCTTTATGCGATGCCAGCTGCTGTGTTCCATGCTTTACTCGGCGTTATTTCATATCAAATCTTCACATAACCCTGTAAGATAGCTGATCTTCATATTTCACAGGTGGTAAAACAAAGGCTCAGGAAACTCAACTAACCTGCCTCAAATCCACCACCTAGTAGGGAGAAGAGCTGGGACTCAAACTCAGGTCTGTCTGTCTCCAGAGCACGAGCCTTACTGATGCGAGGCACCGCTTCTCCAGAGCCTTGCCCAGTCTCGCTGAGCCACTACATGGCACGCGGCTCTATTCATTGCAATCAAATCCCTGTCTCGGGTCAGCTCAGCTCTGCCCCGAGGAGCCAAAGCCTGTGACAGTGTCCTGGAAGTAGACATTGGCTTTGAGGCTATCAGAAGCCATCTCTGTCCCCTTTCCATGCCACTGTGTATGTTGTTCTCTCCCCCAGAATGCCCTTCTTACATACCCACCTGGAAAACTCCTATTCACTCTTCAATCTCCTACTCCAATGCCACCTTTTTGGGAAGCCTCCAGAGTCTGGAGTCTCCCTCTGTTGGAATGCTACGGCACTTCATACTCTCCCCAAGAACAGCAACCTCCACGTCTAGTTGAAATTTCTCCCTACCTACTAGACCATAAATACCTTCTTTTATTTATCCTACAAAATTCACCATGTGCCTGGCCAACGAGTGGGGATATAATGACCAAAAAAAATGGTGAGCTTTAAGTCTAGCAGAGGACACAGACAAGAGGCCAATGGCACGCACATGTCAAATGACAAGTCACAAGTAGTGTTAAGAAGCCAGGTCCCAGCATAGCCACAGACGGGGACTCAGAACTGAGTTCCTCACGGGTTTGTTTCTGCTGCGACTTCAGCTTCCTTGTCAACTCCTGCCATGGCTTCCTGGTGCCACACATGGGGAGGTCCCAAAGCACAAGAGGTTCCCCCCACTCTCAGCACAGGCCTTTGTACCTTGGGAACGAGACCCTAGGTATCATGACCTTCTAGAGTCCTTGCTCCCAGAAGCTGTCTGATCTCTGTGTTGCTGGCACATAATGCCCATGGCCGGCTGCCCTCAGAGGCCTGAGGTTCAGAAAGTGGGGTGGTATATGGGCGGGCAGCATGAGCCCTGCCATCCGACAGACTTGGGTCCAATCCCACTTCATCTATTCTAACAAGGTGACCTTGGATGAGTCACCCCACCTCTCTGAGCTTTCCCATCTGAAAATGGGCATAAAGGATACTTTCAGTTGGGATGGAACCTTGATGAGATTTGGGGTATAAAGTACTTAGTGAGGTACCTCGCATACAGTGAACTCCATAGACTAAAGTGGTTGCCATGTTAGCCAATCTGAGTATAGAGAAGACAAAACTGTATATAAAATGGAAATCAAGGGAACAATGAACATGGGACTCAGCACAGTGGTTGGGTGGGGAGCAGCATGGGTGAGATTGGGGAAGGACCACTTAACTAAATGTAAGTTATTGGAAAGTTACTAACTTTTGAGTAGAGTCCTGGATTCTCAGGTGATTCTTATGTTACAGCTCTACAGACACAGACGTATAGAGACCTTTGAGGAGCCATAAATAGGTAAATGGGATCATCAAGTTTGGATGGAAAACCACCACTGAATTCTCTAAATGGCTGAAGCAAGTTCCAAATCCATGGATTACAGACCTTGTCACGGGGTAAAGGCAGAACTATGCAAGGGGTCTGAGGACCATATTCTTACTTGTATCTTTTCTCAAGGGATACTAAAGAGGCAACTACTGTTTGGAGGGGAAGCACAGATCCATTCCCGATGTTCAAAGAGGCCCTCATGCTGGAAACGGTGGAGAAAGACACTGCCCTCCAGGTTTTTGTGAAAACCCAGGAAGACAAAGATCTTAGGCATAAGCCAGGTCTGGTTCCTGGGCTCCCAGCACTGAGATAGCCGTGTCACTGGCACCTGCTTGGGTTTCTGCTCTGAAACCAGCCCCACCCCTTCCGTGTGCGCCAGGTGTTCCCGTAAGCCCACAGCTGCGTGCCAAATGCTGGTCAGGATTGGGAAACATTGAGAAAAACAACGGAGCAAACACGGAACGAAGACCCATGTGAAATCCATCAATGCACAGTTGGTGCCATGCCCACCTGAAGGGGTCAGCCTTTGCTGGGTGGCTCCTTGAAGGGAAAGAGACAAGAGTTACCTGTTGGGCTATGTTTGGGCTGTGGCAGGTTCTTCCTCACCAGGCATTGAGCAGAGAACTTTCCACGTGCGGGTGTTTTCTGCTTCCTCCCACCTCACCACCTCATGGTAGACCCTGGACTAGAAAGGTGGTGCTGGGTTGTGGGGTTGAATTAAATCTTCTTTACCCACCAAAGGGCCCAGGGGGTAGATTTCAAGCTGGCCAGGGACTTAAGGAAGGCCTGCCCCTTAGCACAGGGGCGGGCGGGGCGGTCCTTGCCCTGGCCCATTCCTGTCTCCCCACCCCCGACCGCACTGTCCCAGGACACCTGGGACCACATGGCCCGCTCCTCCCATAGCCACATGCAGCCACCCTCATGTCCAGGGGTGGGCACACTGGCGGCCAGTCCAGCACAGAAGGAGCACCCTGAGGAAAGGCCCTGTGCAGGCCCTGAAAGCAGGGAATTCTGAGGCTCCAGGTCCCTAAACCACAGTCTAGTAGGGTGGGGTCCCAGGGCTGGGACTAAGGCTAGGCAAGTGAGGCCTCTGGAATGTAAAATTTAGGGAGGGGCTCCTTCTCAGGCCCCCCCCCCAGGCCTTGCCCTAGTCCTGGCTGGGCGATGTGTGCGGCGGTGGGAGTGTCCCCTCTGCCCCAAGTCCTCATCCTGTGTTGAGGAGCACAGCCCAAGGACAGCTAGAGAGGGAGCCTTCCAAAGATAAGCGCAGGACAGAGGCCCCAGGGCCTAGATCTATGGGAGGGGGTGTCAAGTTTAGGAAATACTTTCTGGTGCTGAGACCAGCTCTGAGTTAAATATCTGTCCTTCCCTTTTCCTTGCAGGGTTCCCCCAGTCTCGGTCTTCTTTTGCTCTTCAGTGTAAAATAACCAGCTCTACCCACTTGCCCGGACCTGAGGGGCTCCCAGGACTCAAGACCTTCCCTGTGAAAAGCAGCAAAGTCCCCGCCACACTGAGCTAAACCGGTCACCGTGGATGTCCTCTCAGTACCTAGCCCGGTGCCTGGCCTAGAATTAGCACTCAGCAAACATCTGTCCAACGAATGAGTCTGAGGTGGGAAAACGGACGGGACTGATACACATCAGTGTGATAAGCTGGCTGCGGAGGACAGGGGACAGAGAGGACTTCAGCTTTACCCCAAACACTTATCTACAAAAGGCAAGGCAGACTGACGAGACGGGCAGTTGCCCATTGAGAATGATGGGTGCAAAGATATTTGTTAAAGATAGTATTTTCTGCATTTTAGAATTAATTTTTAATTAAATGAAAAGGCCCCAGGGGAATCCTGCAGCTGGTCTCCCAGCAGGCTCCCCAGGGACAGTGTCTACCCCTCATTCTCCTCCCGTAGGCTCGAGCCACCCAGGGATGCACTCACATTTCCACCAGGGCCTCTTTGCAGTTGCAGGTGGGGCCACGGACCATCCCCTCCCAGACAACCTCATCTTTGGAAGCACATTCCTGGTGATGCCCAATGCCATCAATGTCTGCCAGACCGGTGAGCTCTTTGCCACATTCGAAGACAACCCAGTTCTCGTGACCACTGTGGGCTGCCTCTGTGTGACCTACGTGCTGGTGGTGTTCTGGGCAGGAGAAAGGATGCTCAGGATCAGGCCCCAGGAATGGGAGGGAAGGGGAGGGGTGTCCCACTGCAGAAGGTCCAGAGGATGGGGCCCAGGCAGGGAGCCGAGAGGTTAGCTGTAAATCCAGGCCTTGACCCCCAGGGGTCATCTCAGGCAAGCTGGCCCCTCAGCCTCTTTATCTATAAAAATATCCTTTGTCATTAAATTTTCAGGAAGATTATGATACTGACCATTTATTGAGGATTTACTATATGCCAGGCACTACCCCATTTAATACTTACAATAGCCCTAAGAGGAAGGTACCATGTTGAGGGGCCCCAAGACCACCCTCAAGTTCAATGAACTCAGAAAAACTGTTATACTCATAATTATGGTGTATGACATTGGAAGGATGCAGATTAACATCAGCAAAGGGAAGGAGCCAGGAGAGATCAGGCAAGGGCTTCCATCTGTGCTCTCCCAGGGGAGTCGTACGGACAGACGTAATTCTCCTAGCAAAGATATGTGACGATACATGCAAAGTATGCCAAAAAGAAGCTCACCTGAACCTTGGTATCCAGGATTTAATTGAGGGTCAGTCACATAGGTATGGAGTGCCCACATGATTGACTTTTGTTACTCAGTCTCCAGCAAACCCATCACGCCCAGAGGTCCAGGTCATACAACATGGCCCAAAGCCCTCACCATAAATCACATTGTCAGCACAGACTATCCAAGTCCCCAGGTATTCAAAGACACTCTTATAACGCAGAATATTCCAAGGACTTAGAGGTTCTCTTCCAGGAGCTGGCCAAGAGCCAGTCCTTTCTTTGGAATGTGCAGGGTTTGGACAACCCACGCCTGCTGATCCTTTTCTGTACTCCATCATCTTACAGACGGGGCAACCAAGGATCACAGAATACAATGAACTGGTCCAAAGCCACCCTCCCAGGATCCAGAATTCAAACCCAGATTTGCCTGACTATAAGATAGGTCTGAGGATAGAAATAAGATCAAACAACAAACTGTGCAACAAATTGCAGCAACAGAGTTCTGTTCATTTTTCCAACATATGCACCTTGTCTGACATATAGTGAAACTTCAATAAATACAGAGGGTGTCAAAAATATATATACACATTTTAAGAAAGGAAAAAACTGTATTAAAATTGTAATACTCAACATATACATGACAATACAAATCACGTGTATACATTTTTTTGGCATCCCCGGTATTTGTGAGTGTCTTAGTGAGGACATAAATAAATGAATGCAAGGATGCATTGTCACGAAGCTCTGAAATATTCCCCATTCCCTGCCCTCTCCGCACACAGAAACACCTCTGAGGAGGTTAAGATGGTATGAAACTTAATAAGATAAACAGTTGCAGCATTTATACTGCTGTGTTTGATTCATTTAAGGAATTAAACATGAATATTTTAAGCACCTGAGCTGTAGGTTGCTGCCTGCAAAGCAGACTCTGAGATGGAGTTGAGTATGCAGGGTGTTTATCAAGTAGTACCTGGGATCAGTCCGTGGGAAGGGAGGGAAGAGGCAGGAGGTGCTGAGGGAGACACTGAGCTGGAACGCAGCCCACCGACAGCCCAGCTGTTCCTGGGGCAGCGCTCGCGCTCCAGAACCGAGTTGAGATGCCCAGGTCTTGCTCATGCCCAGGTACCACACCAAACTGCCATCGGATGTGGGCCTCCCAAGGAGGGTGTGTGACCTCGGCAGAGGTGGCGCTGGCATCTCTGACAACAGCACCTCAGCAACCGGGGCAACAAGCCCTCCATTGACAGGTGATCTGCGTGGCTCATCCCAGAGCCATTGTAGCCTCTGGCCAACTCTAGCTTTTTAACTTTTTAAAATTTTTTTGCTTACCCACCTTAACATTCGTTCCTTTTAAATTCCCTGCGAGGCTTAATATGGTTACCAGTGCTATGAGAAAATACGTATAAACAGAGTTTGTAACATTCACTAGCTCAAACATCAAATATTCTCAACTTAATACCGACTTCATTTCCAATTTGACTACTTTGGGTCATATTTAATAATAAGTGCATTTTGTACTTTCTTATTTTAAAAGTTTTTGTTTTCACTTGTTCTCACCTGATGGAATGAATAAATAGCATACATAATTTTGCTCTCGTGAATGCCCAGCTTACTCTTGGCTAATGTGCAGTAGATGAACCCACTGAGCAGAGCCTTCCTAACTTGGTCCCTCTGTCCGGGTAAAGGTCACATGCTGGAGGACACTGATCCCTTTGCCCAGTGCCACTACCTGGTGACAGTCTACACTGGACATCGGAGAGGGGCAGCTACTTCCTCGAAGGCACCGGACCACGCAAGGTCTCTCGGTGGATCCGTGTGTCCCACCAGCAAAGTGCTTGCCAGTCGATTGTTGGGTTACTTTAGCACAGTGGATTTGGTGGTGTTTTTTAATCTCTTGCTTTTTTTTTTTTTTTTTTTATAGGAAAGAATATTTTGTCAAACAAAATATCACCCTAAGCCCAGTATTTAAAAAAATAAAGGAGGGGGCCGGCCCAGTGACTCAGGTGGTTGGAGCTCTTGCTCCTAACTCTAAAGGCTGCCGGTTCGATTCCCACATGGGCCAGTGGGCTCTCAACCCCCAGGTTGCTGGTTCAATTCCTCGAGTCCTTCAAGGGATGGTGGGCAGGGCCCCCTGCAACTAAAGATTGAACACGGCACCTTGAGCTGAGCTGCCGCTGAGCTCCCGGATGGCTCAGTTGGTTGGAGCGCGTCCTCTCAACCAGAAGGTTGCTGGTTCGACTCCCACAAGGGATGGTGGGCTGTGCCCCCTGCAACTAACAACGGCAACTGGACCTGGAGCTGAGTTGAACCCTCCACAACTAAGATTGAAAGGACAACAACTTGACTTGGAAAAAAAGTCCTGGAAGTACACACTGCTCTCCAATAAAAAAAAAAGTCCTGTTCCCCTTCCCCAATAAAATCTTAAAAAAAAAAAAAAAAGATAAATGAGGAGTAGGTTAGGGAGAGGTGGGCTCTAGCATAGTGCCACGGGGCGTCTCTCTTATCCCTGCCAAATAATAACTCAGAAAGTTACTGCAGTTGGTTACCTGCCTGCAAATCTGCTCACATATGAAGAACAGTCAGTAAACTGTTATCAATGCATAAAGGGAAGACAGAATTTATAAGAGAGAGGGGAGAAAGAAAAGAGAAAACATGCCAACCATTTGAAAACAATGAGTTTTGAATTACGTTTTTTAGGTAAACTGATTTGCTGGCCCATAGCTAAGAGGTCAGGCTGAGCCATCTGTCCTTGAACAGGCTGACTAGAGGTAGTAGAGACTGTTTCACTTATTTATGGATTCTTTGAAATCCTTGAACATTAGCTGTGGAGCACAGAGGGGGTTGTCTCTGTAATGTCTCAGAATCTTTAGTTAAGTCTGCCCTGCACCACAGCCCTCCTCAGAACACATTATCTTTTGCAGTAGCCTCCAACGTTCCTTTACTGAAACTGAGGGCTCCAGGGAACACAGTTTGAGAACCACTGGAGTATTGTCCTGGAAAAAGCTCCATGGTTTTTTCAAAAATGGCATTAGGCTTCATTAGATCCGGGCACGTATCTGTTTAGTTTTTATTTTTCAATCTTATTTTTATTTATGTATATATTTGTTTTATTTTTTAACTGAAATTTTTTTTATTAGTTTCAGGTGCACAAGACAAAGTAATACTTAGACGTTTATCATTTATATCCCTCACACTGTGTGAACCCCCCACCCCCCATCCACTATCCCTCTGACATCGCACAGAGCCATTACATTTCCACTCTCTATTCCTAATGCTGTACTCCGCTTCTTGTAGGTATATACATACATATATATACATACATACATACATATATATATATATATATATATATATATATATATATATAGTTGGCATTCATTATTGTTCAGCTTCAAAATTTTTATTTTTATTTATTGCTGTGTCTTAGGTCTCCAACCAGCTGTCTAAAACAGAGTAAGTGCTCAGTAACTATTTGTGAAATCAACATAGGAATCCATTTCATCCATCTACTAAAACATCCATCTCCGTTCTGTTTCACACTGAAGAGTCGCCCTTAACAGGGAGAAGTGAAAACCTATGATCCACAGGCTGTTTCTCTCTGTGGAGAGTTGCAGTCACATTTCAACCTGATACTGTCTCAGTTTGAGTTCCCCTTGCACAGTGGTTCTCAGCTAGGGACGATGTTGCCCCGGGAGGACAGCTGGCAACGTTGGAGGCTATGGGGACAGAGCCCCAGAGAGCAGTTTCCAGGCTCTCAGCCTCACGTGGAAAGGTGCTGGCTCAGGTAGTAAATGCCCATCAACTGTGATTGGCTGGCCATCAGCTGTGGCTAGTTGGCCGTCAGCTGTAACCCGTGAGCCATTGGCCACTAATATAACTGCTGTTGCTACGTTAGCAGAAAATGGGGGCTAGCAAGAGCGGATTGCAGTTAGGACGGCGGGTTGCGGACAGTGTGGCTCTTGCTTCCTGTGTCTCCAACCCAGCCGCCAGCGAGAATATAGTGGCATGATTCCCCTACCTATGGCTCCATGGGTGTTCCTTTTTGGCCTCACCATATCCTGTGTTCTTATGGGGGGAGCTGGAGCTGAGACCCCGCAGGCCGCCCCGCGTGACAGAGGCATTTTTGGTTGTCACAACTTGGGAGATGCTATTGGCATCTGCTGGGTAGAGGCCAGGAATGCTGCTAAACATCCTACAGTGCACAGGACAGCCCCCAGAGCAAGGAATTATCCGTTCTAGAATTTCTATAGTGGAGAAACCCTGCTACAGAAGCAGACTCTGAAACAAGTGTAATAGTTGATTTGAGAGGGGATCCTAGGACACCCCACAGCAGGGAGCAGAAAGCTGACGGGGAGGGGAAGGGGACAAAAAAGAGTGCACTATCAACCTGTTACTCTTCTGGGCAGCGGGAACCTAATCCCACTGGGGGCTCTAGAAAACAGTAAGAAATGTGGGCTTCAGTGTCATCCCAAAGGAGGGCTGAGGGCGCTGGGAGTACTTATCCACCAATCCCATCAGTCATTGGTGGAAGACAGTTTGCAGGGGCCATTTTCATTCTCTGGCTCTTCTGGCCTGCCAATCTAATAACCAAAGAAATGCTCAGGGGGAAGAGGCACAGCTGTCGGCAGTTGGATGAATGCAGGGAGTGCTGTGGTGATGAGAATGAGGGATGTCAGCAGAGCACAGGTAGCATCTACTGCAGCTGTTTTGGGCTCAGGAAATCAGGCATGCCCATCAGCATCACCTGGATAGCTTCAGAAAAACAGATTCCTGGGCCCTGTCCCCAGTACTCTTACTTGGTAGATCAGGAGCAGGACCTCAAAATATGTATTTTCAATGTAGGAGGCATTCATTCATTCATGTCTCAGTGTCAGCCCCTCCGGGAGATACTGGGAATATAATTTTAGGGGGGAAACCTAAATTAACCTAAAATTAGTTCCTGCTCTACATCCCTCACAAATAAATATATAGGAAATTTGAAAAGGTCACCAGGAAGCATTTGATGAGTATAATTAATCTTGAAGACATAAATGCAGATAGCGTTGCCCCAAATCTTCATACAGCTAAAAAATAACTTAGGAAGGCCCACGACGGGAAGAGAGGAAACGGTGAAAGGGCTGTGCTTTGTTGGTTTTCCTTGGTTTTGGGACACTTGCAATGATACACAGCCAGTGGGGCTTGGTTACCATGTATAGTTGGCCATTCCTGGTCTCTGGATTTCAGGTGACTATCACCCTATATGGCCTGGATGGAGAGAGTGAGCCCCACCACCTGTCAGACCCTAACATCCCGGTTTTTGAGCGAGGAGGAGTGCATGTCTCCTTACTTTCCACCCTGTTCCCCCTGGGGGAACTCAGGAGCCTACGGCTATGGCATGACAACTCAGGGGACCGGCCATCCTCGTGAGTCATAGGTGAGCAAACCACGAGAACCTACTAAGCACCAGGCAAGAGCTGGTGCATTTGCTACTTTGCTGATCCTCAGAAGCCTCTACAAGACACATGGAATGGATCCCTATTTCACAGATAAGGAAACAAGGTCAGAGAGGTCCACCAGTCCACATAGATTGAATCAGTAGTTAGGAGAGAAACTATAAATTGTAGCCCTGGGGTCCAGTGCTGGCCCACCCTTGGCACTTTTGCAGCCTCAACCTGTCCTTTAGCTCCCAGTTTCCCCATCTGTAAAATGGGGATAGATGCCTATCGTTAAGATAACTCCTGCCCAATAAGATACTAACTGAGACACTGAGCTGATTCTCTGGTAGAAGCAAGAACAGCTGCCGCTGCTGAGCACTAAGCTAAGGTCACCTTCACAAATGCCCTCAGGGGTGAGTACTGTTATTATCAGTACTTGTTTTACAGGTGGGAAAATCTAAGCTCAGGGAAGATAAGTGTCGTGCCCAAAGTCACACAGCTGGCAAGCTCAGAGCGAAGACTCCTCTCCATTTAGTCTGAGCCCAAACCGGTGACTCAGAGGAGTGGTTTCCAGCCTGACCACCCATCAGCACCTGGCAGCTTTAGAAAAGCGAAGCATTTATATTGCTGTCTTTGATTTACCGAAGGGATTAAACATTAATACTTTAAGTGCCTCAATAAGTTGGTTCCCACAAAGCAGACTCTGAGATGAAGTTGAGCATGCAGAGTGTTTATCAAGGAATGCCTGGGATCAGCCCATAGGAAGAGAGGGAAAGAGGCAGGAGGAGCCGAGGGAGAAGTTGAGCTGGAACGCAGCCCGAAAGCCTGGCTGACCCCACGGGTAGCTCCAGAGCGCTGCAGAATTGGGTTGAGATGCCCAGGTCTTGACGCCCAAGTACCACATAAATCTGCCATTGGATGTCAGCTTCCCTGGAGGGTGTGTGACCTCAAGAGAGGTGGCTCTGGCATGCCTGACAGGGCGGTCCTCCCAGAAATGAGAAAATACATGTCAAGAGCTTCTTAGCATAGTCCCCACTATGCAGTAAATACTCGATAAAGACTGGCTGCTGATATCATTACTAATCTTATCAACTGTAAAGCAACAGGGAAACTGGCTGCTGCTGGATCTGACATCCCAGCAGAGGGGAGATGATTTCATTTCTTCCCCAGGCTTCTTAGTCCTAACTCAGGTTAGATGATGCCCAGGAAGTCCTAAGTCCAAGATAGACGGCAGGCTCATTCTCTGGTGGAAGCCCACACGAGGATCAGGTTTTGTGTACTTAACGTCTGCACCTCCCTGAACACACACATTTGGACAACCTGGCTTTCTTCACTTGTATCTGGACGCCGGACCTGGGTTTGCTGCCCTGTGTCGGGGTTAATCGTTTCAGAATGTACTCTCTTGCAGCATATCTGTGAAAACGTGGCAGCCGTCAACAGCTGGCTCTCTACCCTAGCTGACTCCCCACTGGAGGCCAAGTTCACCCACTGAGCAGAGCACTTTGATCACGGCATCAAGACAGTGAAGCAAAATACAAAGTCTCTCTTTCCAGGAGTTCTTGTTCTTGGCTCAGGTTTGCAAAGGTGTTACCTTCGTGGTATCCAAAGCAGTCTTGGTCCCTGACCTTGCCCTCAAAAGTGTGTGTCTCGGTCCGGCCCGGTGGCTCAGGGGGTTGGAGGTACGTGCTCCTCAGTCTGAAGGTTGCAGGTTCTATTCCCACACACGCCAGTGGGCTCTCAACCACAAGGTTGCTGGTTCAACTCCTCGAGTTCCACAAGGGATGGTGGGCAGCGCCCCCTGCAACTAAGATTGAACACGGCACCTTGAGCTGAGCTGCCACTGAGCTCCCAGATGGCTCAGTTGGTTGGAGGGTGTCCTTTCAACCACAAGGTTGCCGGTTCAACTCCTGCTAGGGATGGTGGGCTGTGCCCCCTGCAACTGAACCTAGAGCTGAGCTGCACCCTCCACAGCTAAGACTGAAAGGACAACAACTTGACTTGGAAAAAAAAAAGTCCCGGAAGTACACACTGTTCCCTAATAAATTCCTGTTCCCAATCCCCAATAAAAATTTTTTTTTAAATCTTTAAAAAAAAGAAAGTGTGGGTCCCTTCTCCAGGTACGTGAGCTGGGTGCTGGTGCATGACCTGGTGATGGACAGGAAGTGGTATTTCCTCTGCAACTCATGGCTGTACATCGACGTTGGAGTATTTGCAGTGGCTGCAGAGCAGGACAGGAAACAATTCAGGTCCTTTTTTTTTCTTTTTAAGTAAATGCTCTTCATTTTGTTCTTTCATCTCTAGGGAAGCTGCATCACAATCCAGTGCAGCCAAATAAAATCACTTTTCAGCTACCAGGACTGGGTAGCTTTGAGTGTGTGACATTAACGACCAACCAGTTTTCCTTGTTGGGACTGAAAGGCCCTGGAGGGACAGGGACCCTCCAAGACAGAATGATCTTCAAGTGGTGAAAATGGATCAAACAGTTATCCATATTTCCTGTGAACGTCACAGAATAACATTTTTATATGAGTGAACAGACTGCTTTGAATAGTGATTCAATGTCTGGTCTATTGGGGCTTCTTCACGTTAGTTTACGCTAGATGGATCCTCTAGCACCTGTCTCCCTTTGCTGTACTCACTTCCCTCCACATCTGTCTCCAAACACATAAAAGCAGATACAAATTTACACATGTGTGCACGCACACACATACAACACTATAGATTGTTGTTTATGTTATCTCTTTTAAAGTGGTGTCCTTTTTCCTTTAATGATGTAACACGAACAGCCTTCAGAACAGTATGTTTGGGTCAAATGTTTCCTAGTTCGTTGCATAATATTCTATCGAATGAATGGCCCACAACTTATTCAACCATCCTCCTGTAAGTCTGTTTCCAATATTTAAAAATCAAGAGACTTCACACACACACGAAATGGCTAGTGTGGAAACGCTGAACCAGCATTCCTGCATGGTACCCACCTGCTGGAGCTGAGTACCACCCAGCCTTCCTCTTGTATGGGCCACATGCTCTCCAGTTGCTCGCAGTCCTCACCACTCCTTATTGTGTTACTTCCAACCCACTTCACTCATTCACTTGACTTATTTACATCTACCTGGGCATTTGGGTTTGTGACCTCTACTTTAAATGGCTTTTGAGTTAGGCTCAAGAAAACCTGGTTTTAGTGCATTTACTGAAAAGTGACTTATTCCTCCCAGCTGCCACGGTGAGTCGCTCAGGCTCCAAGGCAGAAGAAGTCTGAATCAGAGAGATGTGGACCCCGAGAAAGGTATAACAAAGACACGCGATGGATGGACCACTTGCCTGCTACTGGCTTGTGGCATGACCTCGGATATGTCTCTCGCTTCTCTAGGTCTCAGCTTCCACTTCTGAAAAATGTGCCTCAATGTGCCTACTCCAAAGGGGACCTGCGCAGGCCCCGGGAAATGACATAGGTAACATGCTGAGTCACCAGTCTGAGGGGCTCAGCGTAAGTGCCCAATACAGGAGCAGGTATTATCCTCCATTTGTATCAAAACGTGCGACGCCTGGAAACAAGACAAGGAGCTCTCTACAGGCAAGACTGTGTCATTGCTCCCATGACACCCTGGCGCCCAGCAGAGCGGGCATGCGGAACAGGCTCACCAGGTATTTGTTGGATGAGAAGAACAATCACGTGGAAAAGCACTGTCGTTGGCAACTGACCTCTCTCTTTATGCACCTTTACTCCAATCCCAAGCCACCCACACACCCCAGAGTTACAGTCCAAGTATTGTTCAACCCTGGAGGGGTCTCTTTGGAGAAGTGTTGGGATGAGAGGGTAGGATTTGTTTCTAAGATTTATCATACACATGCATACACACACACTTACATATACACACACAGACACACACACACTTTTGGGGTACCTACCATGTACAAAATATTATACCTTCATTACAGATTATAGGCTGGAAGCCCACAGAAGGGACTCCCACTGTACTCATGCACTCAATAAGCATTTACTGAGCACCTACTATGTACCACACTTTGAGGAATACAGCCTGGGATGCGACAGTTCAAATCCCTCTTGTAGGTGACAAAATAGAAGCTCAGGATGGTCCAAGATCATGTCTCAGTGGGCAGAGCTGGGATTCAAACCCAGATTGTCTGACCCCAGGGCAAATGCTTTTGACCATATGCTGCCCACCTTCCCTGTAGCTCACATTGTGGTATCCTTACCCTACCTGGGCCGATTTGCAGGAGATGTGGAGACTCATCGGTTCCCTGGTTAAAGCTCTGAAGGTGCCTTCGGCTGGGACTCGGCAAACCTGATGGACATCGACTAACTGCTGGCCTTGGTGGAAGACGTCATCTGTCTGCAGAATATGGCAGGGCAGATGTCCTGGGAGGAAGCCAAAGAGAGAGAGGAACCTTTAACACTCACTCTTGGGTCTATAGAAGTAAAAGGTAAGTCCTGATGTTTCTGTGCTAAGAGGAGGCATATTAGAGCCAGGTGAAGACAGGACTGAGGGCCACGACTATTCATCAGGGGGTCAAGAAGCCCCACCACGGTCTCCCTTACCGGCCTCCACTCCAACCACTTGCCACTGCCTCCCTCTCTGCACACAGGCTCCCTGCTCCCCTCACGACGCCAAGCTGCCTTCCTAATACAGGCCTTTGCACCTGCTGGTCCTTTAATCTAGACCATTCTTTCTCCTCTCCTTGCTTACTCATTCCCCCACTCAGCACTTAGTCTTGGTTTAAGCATCCCCTCCTCAGGGGAGCGACCCAGCCTCCCACCACAACAGGGTCTCCAGCTACATGCCCCTTAGCCTGTAAGCTTCTCTGCTAAATCATGAATTGTGTGAAGAGTTGTTTAACGTCTGCACCGTCTTTCCTGGAACATGAGCAACTCTGTGAGGTGGGAGTCATCCGACTATCTCGTCTGCACTGTTTCCTCAGTGCCTGGTCCGAAAGGCTGGTCTCATACAACACATAGAAAACGTGCAACATGCATGGGATGACCCCAGCATAGGAGGTCATTACGGAATGCACAGAGTGAAAAGGCACGTTCTTATTCCATATATAGTAAAGAAGAGCATTGGCCAGTCTTGGCCATTCAGAAGAAGAACCTCTGGGTCCTGACTCTGCCATTGATAGGCTGTGTGACCTTGGACAAGTTACTTCAGTTCTCTGTTTCTTTTATCTGTAAAGTGCTGGGGGGTGCAAAGTTGAACCAGATCCATTTACTAATGTGTGGCGCAGAACACAAAATGATGGACAGGGCAGTCAAAAACAACAAAAAACACTGAATCGCAGAGTAAGAAAGTTACTCCTCCGTTCTCTTCCAATCCTCCTAATTAACTCAAGGAGAAAGTCTTAGTTTGGTACCACTGTGTCTTTAACACTTGTTAATCTCTGTTTGGCAGAGAGATAGCACGCCTCAAATTCAGAGCCTTTTGAAACAATATTCAGCTAGAATTTGGTAACATAGTTTCATTTTTATTAAGTTCTATGTATAGTACATTATTCTGGTTTGTCCCTTCCCGTCCATCTTCCACCCAGATCAATGGCCGCCAATATTTAGACAAGGATGTCCATTAGAACTTCCCGCAATTCTATAGCTACACTGTCCAATATGGCAGCCACTGGCCACATGTAGCTGTCGAGCATTTGAAATGTGAAACTAAATTTTTAATTTTAATTAATTTTAATTTAAACAGCCACATGTGGTGAATGGCTGCCATACTGGATGGTGTGGGTTAAGAATGCTGCCATTTTTAACATACAAGGTTGGTCAAGTCCAAACCTTATTTAGAATATAAAAGCGGAGTCTATAGAATGGGGAATTTGAATTCCTAACTCTTGGCCCCTCCTCTGATACAGTGAATTAAATTTTATGGTGTGAGACCAGGAATCTGCATTTTTAACCAGTCACTTTGGTGACTTTTTTGCACATTGAATGTTGAGTCACTGCCTTTAAGACAAGGTCCCAACTCCTGACTTTAGCACTCCAGGTCCTCCAGACCAGGCCCAGGCTGACCTCGTGGTCACCTCACCTTGACCACCACACTCCAGCCACCCTGGTAGACGTTTTGCTCTGAGGAGCCGTGCTTGGACTGCCCGTGAAGGTCATCCCCGAAGGGGCTCTGCTGATACTGCACTGCACACTTAGCCCTGAGTCTGGGGACGCTTGCTGCACAGCATGGACCCTAGGACATGGACTATGGAGTCAGCCAGACTCTGGGGCTCTCCCAGCAGCAGCAGCTGCTGTGCAACTTTGGACAAGTTGCTCGTCTTCTCTGAGACTTAGTTTCCTCCCTATAAAATGGAAATATTGATCCACTCAGCTCCTTGGCTTGTTGCGAGGACTCAATGAGATCATAAGACACATGAAGCACGTAGGCTGCAGCCCGATACAAAGCAGGTATTTAGTAAGTGGTGTTATGATTAGGAGTGACGGCATCTTTCAGAAACATTGCTAGAACTCTTGCAACAGGGAGGCTGTTGATGCTGGAACCTTTAGCTGCAGCTGCAATGAGGGAGGCCCAGGTTGGGAGGGTTTGGGAGGAGGCTTGAGTCAGAGGGAGGAGCAGTCTACGTTGCCCTAGGCCTTTACCAACCGCTGGTCTGAGATGAGCCTTCTCCACCCATGTATTATTTTCTCATTCACTTCTCACTGGTGACTGGATAAGGTTCATGGGTGGGGATGCTTCAGGGCCCTTATTGCCCCGGGAGAATATGCCCCTGGGTGCCAACCTCCCAGCTCAGGGTCAGGCGACCCAGGCCTGGTTCCGCTGTGAGGTCGTTTCCCTTAGAATGCACAGGGAATAGTGGAAATGGTCAAATTTGTGTTTTTCTTGCAATAAGTACATATTATCTTTATTTTAAAACAACAACAAGAAGTGAATGCTTTTTAAAAATTTTTAGGAAACTGAATTTGAACAAACCAACTGTAGGAAAACATTCCCAAGTAAATGTGGGGCGGGGGGGAATTGCCCACTGATTGGATATTTGATGCTATTAAGAGACTACTGTTAATCATTTCAAAGACTGATAATGACAGTCTGGTTTCATTTTTACAAAGAGATCTTATCTTCTATAGAAGCATATTACAATATTTAGTAACATGACATAAGGCTTGCAATTTGCTTCAAAATAATCCACATAGAGAGAGTGGGTGAGGTGCAGGTGAAACACGGATGGCCATGAGTTGATAATTTTGAGTAATGGGTATGTGCAAGTTCACCTCAACATTCTCTCCACGTTTGTAAGTTTAGAATTTTTCACAAGTAAAAAAACTTAAAAACAAAAGATTAAGACAGACCATCTTTGGCACCAGACGAACCTGGGTTCAAATTCAAATCTTGTGAACATTAAAATATTTGCAGATGAGATAACACTATGTCTTGGACTCAGTTATAAGTACTCCAGAAAAATAAAGTTGGGGGGCGGGGCAGAGTAAAACAAGATTGGGAAAAGTAACTGTTCTTTTCTCCTCTATGTATATATAAGGAAATTTTGAAAATGCCCTTGATAAAACACTAACAGGGGAACATTCAAATCCTAACTAAGCAAAGGGGCCTAGTACCTTCCTTACCCCATCTTTCTGAACCTCAGGTTTCTTGTGGCTTGGCACATAGTAAGTACCTGATGCAAGAAAGCTGGTACTAACACTGTTGTTTTTATTGTGGGCGGTCTGCTTTGTCAGCACCAGCTGATACACTTTCTCTCCCTCGTCCTCCAGGAAACATGCAGTGTCTGACACCTGGGCCCGAGTGACCCTTGGAAGGACAGTGTCTACAGGCAGTGTCTTTACCTTCAGCTGGAGCATGTGGAGCAAGAGCCGCAGCTCGTAGGGCCCAGAGAGTTCCCCCAGGGTCAGAGCTCTGCCTGCGCCCTCAGGTAGCTGCAGACACTGAAGTGCCGCCTCGGGGGACAATTGGGCACCCCAACTCCATCACAAACAAGGTAATCCACTCCCCTGGGTGCTGAGTGGGCACCTCCCTCCCTGGCCTGGGGCGTTTGAAGAGAACTCATCCCAGGCAATGCCGGAAGGATGTTCACCCAGACCTCCCCAGGCAGAAGTGATTCAGGATACCTGCACAAATTCTGGGAGCGGAGCTCTGAACAAGAAGGCACTTATAGCCCTTTGTATAGCATTTTGCAGCTTATAATCATTTTTAAATGGGATGTTTCCTAGTTGTGCACGCTTGGACAAGTCCTTCAACCTCTCTGAGCCACAGTTTCTTCATCTGTAAAATGGGAATGATAATGCCTATCTCCTGATTCAAACTTAAAACAAAATACATTTTTAAAGATAACTAGTGAAAGTTTGTGTTGGGGAGAAAAAATTTTACTCTACCCTTCAAGGTTTTTCTGGCTAGTCTAATTAAATTGACATGAGACAGATTAGCAGGGGGGAAACAAATTAAGTTTTTGATAACATGTATACCTCCTGTATACATTGGAGAAACCCAGAAAAACTGAGTAAATCACCAAAATGGTAGAAGTCAGCACCTTAAATACTACCTTCAGCTAAAGACAAAAGATGCTGGAGGTGGGAGTCAGCTATGGGAGGTCACCGGGAAAAGCACAGTTAACAAGAGTAAGGTTGTTATGCAGATTTAAGTCTAAGCCTTCTCCACTGATAAGTCTCTAGAGATTTAGATATTCTCTTCCTGGTACACTGAGGAAAACACCTTATAAGTGGAGATTTGCCTTATAAGTATAAATGTCCTTTTGCAAAGGGTAACTTCTACTTGGTTTGCTGTCTCTTAAAAATAACCACCCTAACATAATCAATATCCTCAAATGGCATATTTTGGGGTGGCAACCTCTGCTCCCCTTCATTTGAATACGAACAGGTTATATTAGATGACATTAAGGAATGGTTAATTTTGTTAGATGTGACAAGGGCACTGTAATTCAGTAAGAAAATGACAATTTTGAGAAATATTCTGGAGTAATTAGGGATGATTTTATATCTGGAATTTATTTTTAAATAGCCCAGCCAAAAAAAAAAAAGAGGGTGGGGATAGGTTAAACATGACAAGGAGGTGATGGTTATTGAAACTAATCGATAGGGGTTCCTTGTGTTTGCAGATTTGTGTATGATGAGGCATTTTCACAATAAAAACTTCTAAAAAATTATATAGTACCAGCCTTCTAGGTCTGCCATGAGGAATAATGGAGCAAACCTGTGCAAAGCAATTCACGTGGGGACTGGCTCCTAGTAAGAACTGAATAAATGTGACCTCAATAGAATATATAGATAGTTAACCTAAAAATAAACAGCAAAGTGAGAGGCAACAAGCCTTTATTTGAGATCCATAAGTAGCTATTCAGGAAGCACTGATTCAGGCAGAAATCCAAACAGCGTTCTGATTAGGAGGTAAAGACAAGGGGTATTTATGAGAAAGGGAAGAAGAAATAGAGGGAAGGAGTTCCTTCTATGGCTATTAATCAGCTAAGGAAGGCATTTCTATAGATGCAAATAAGCTAACATAGTAATGCTAATCCTAAAGAATGTCTTTAATTTTCATAATGTCTGCTTCCCTGTTAGCTTTACAACATTGTTTAGAAGATAGTGTTGCTTTAGGCCCAGACTAAAGGTTATTTTGGCCTTTTTTTAACATTCCAAAAGCTTAAGGAATAATACGTGCAGGGCAGTTCCTCTGGGATGACAACTCCTACTCCGTTTTGAACTGGCTCTGTTTACAATATTTTTTACAATAGGTATACTGCATAGAATATGGAATAGCCCTTTGAAGCAGGTACAAGATACAGAGGAGAAAACTAAGGGTCTGAGAGGTCAAGGAGCTTGGCCAAGGTTACACAGCTGACGGGGTGAAAGGGGCATTTTAACTTGAGCCAGGCAGATGTCACTCTGACGACATCCGCTTTGCACTGCAGCTCCCCGAGAGCAAGACCCCTGGCGGCCGGCCCTGGTGGTGCATGCTGGTGGGAGGGCTGCTGGTGGTAGCCTGCTTCACCGTGCTGTGCGGCCTGCAC
This sequence comes from Rhinolophus hipposideros, assembly GCF_964194185.1. Lineage (NCBI taxonomy): Eukaryota > Metazoa > Chordata > Mammalia > Chiroptera > Rhinolophidae > Rhinolophus > Rhinolophus hipposideros. The sequence goes on along the minus strand of NC_138067.1, from coordinate 27,263,321 downwards.
CGTGGGCGGGCCGGCTCTCTCAAGTGGCTCATCTCCGTGGCGCTCTCCTTCGTGGAGAGCGTGTTCGTCACCCAGCCCCTGAAGGTCAGGACCCCCGTGTGGCTGCCCTTCTACCCTCTGCCCGCACTTTGCCTCCTGCCAGCTGCCCTGTTCTTACTTGAGCTGCTCCATCATCAATTCATTCAACAAACCTACATGGAGCACCACCTCTGTGCAGGTCCCCAGGCAGGAACAAGAATGAAGATAATCTCCATGACAGCCCACACTCTTGGACACTCACTCTGGGCCAGGCTTGTGGTTTTCCAAGAAACTGGCATTTCATCATCAAAACCACCGTCAAGAAGGTCCTTGCCTCCATTTTATAGATGAGAAAACCTGAAATTAAGAAGTTAAGGTTATAAACATCCTGCACTAGGCCACACATGTAAATAGGAATAATACCATATTTCCTCAATTCTGAGATACTTTTGATTGTGAGATAGGCCAACAATTTACAGGAACTTGACCTTCAGATAAAATCCTCAAGTCACTAAATGTGTACATCAATTCCTATTTCTGAAAAGTAAAGTTACTGTCAGAGTGGAAGAAATACTGAGCCCTGGCCTGGAGCTCAGGGCCATAGCTTCCCTTGGAAAGAGTCAGATGGCAGGAATATTGGGGGGGAGGGGAGCTGCTGAAAGGAGGGGACATTTTCAGTGAATCCTTACTCAATTAGACTCACCAAATCCTCCACACCCATTCTACCCTTTGGTCCCCTGTCCTGCCCCAAGCAGTGTTTATCAGAAAACTTCAACAATTCCCTCCACCTCCCCCAACCTAGTCTGAGAATTTTAAGAACAGAGTCCTGGGCCCTTTTTGTTTCCAACCAAATCACAGAATCCTGCTATGCTTGTGCACTGCAGGTGCTTGGGGGATGAAGAAACTTTCCTTTACCCTCAAGGTTCATTTGGCTGGTTTAATAATTAAATCTACATGAGACAGATTAGCAAGAGAAAAATAACCAAATTTAATCCATACATATGCACGGGAACCCAACACACATGAGAGAGTCAGGGATCCTGCATACAGGAGAGGTTCAAAGACAGAAAGGGAAAAGGAGGCTTGTATGGCATTCTGAGCAAAACTTCACCTTCGGGTTTCAAGGGGGGAGGAAGGTCATGGCAGGACAGTAAGAAGAGCAGGTATGAAGTAGTTAAAAGCTTGCCCTGCCCTACAAATAGGTCATAAAAAGATATTTCTGGTAATAACTCCTATTATGGGCAAGGCCCCTAATTTAAATTCTTTAAGGGAGAGGTAAAAGTTTCTCCTGAGCTTGCAGAGTCTTGATTCCCTCAGCTCAAAATAATTCACATGCCGAAGTGGCATATTTTGGGGAGCCCTTACCATGCAGAGTTAGTGTAAGGGAACTAAGGGAATTGCTTAATACAGGAAGAAGGGGAGCGAGGAGGGAGGAGCAACTCACCATACTGCAGGGACAAAGGGGGAAGAGAAAGGACGAGCAGCAGGAGAGCAGTCGGTGGTAAGGCCCAGGGTATGACGGACGCAGGGTGAGCTCAAGGATTTGCCAGGCTCTGCCTGGTTGGTAGCAGGTGCACGCAAGCCCTGGCCCTCACCCTTCATAACCATTGCCCCTCTCTGCAAAGGCTGAGCTGGTTCCTACCTGACTTCCCCAGCTGGTGGCTCACATACCCAGGGCACAAATGTGGCCCTGATCCAGCCCTCTCTCAGACCAGGAGTTAATAGTTTCCCACTGGGCTTGGGGCTCAGGGCGGGTATTTTCCAGGTGCTGGGGTTTGCTACCTTCTTTGCACTGGTCTTGAAGAAAGTAGAAGATGAGGAGGAGCCTTTGGCACCTCTCCCGGGACATCTGTCCAGCACAGGTAATGGTGCACAGATAGAGGCAGGGGCGGGCCTGGGACCGAATGAGGCTGAGAAAGCCCGAGAAGCCCCGCCACTGGGGTGGGTGGTCCTGTCCTCAGCCTCAGAGCTTCACTCCCCGTCAGCCGTGATTGGTGAACACCCCCAAACCATCCAGAAACAAGTGACTCCTTCATGTCTCTTGCACAATCTTGTTCCTTCTCTACCTGAACCTTTCTCTCTGACAGCCATGCATGAGCCCCTCTCCAGAAGAGGGGCCTTGAGAGCCATGCTCTGCATTGGCCATCATTCTCTATGTAATCCCAACCAAGCAACTTTCTTCTCCAAGGCTCAGGTCCCTGGTCTTTAGAATGAAAACCGAAAAAGAACAAGCGTGCGGTAGGCTGCAAAGAATCACTAGAAGTTAGAGTTCTAGGACAAGGGCTTGCAAACAATAGCCAGGGGCCCAAATCTAGCCGACCACATGCTTCTGCAAACAGTTTTACCATGCTGAGCCCTGGTAGAGGAGCCCACTGACCAGCACCCCTCCCCCGAACCTGATTTCTCACTTCCCAACCAAAACTTCTGAGGGTGCTGACAATGAGAAAATTATAAAAACAAACACGCAAACAGAACAAAAGCAACCCTCTAATAGTCCATGCAGAGATCTTGACTTTCAGGGAAAACAAAACAGGAACTAACAAAAGCCCAGGTTTCTACATCATTACCCAGTGAGGTTACCCCAACATGGGCCTGTATTCTTCCACTCTGGATTAGGGTTTTGGCTTTAGAGATCCAAAAGGTCCATTAAAATCTTATTCCCAACACAAGCATAATGTTTCTCCAAGGAGAGGCCAGCCTCCTGACTAATTAAATATTCATTAAGTCATTCCTTTGATAATTATTCAGAGAGTACTTGCTCTGTGCCAGGCAGTGCTATGGCTTGAGAACATGATTTATATGCAATCCACTTGTAAACGTGTAATTCATTTTTGGTTCTCGCTGATTTTAGTAAATGTATAGAGTTGTGCAACCATCACCACAATTCAGATTCGGAATAGCTTCATCACCCCAGAAGCTTTCCTCTTGCTCATTGAAGTCAATCCCCGCTCCCACCCTAGCCCCAGGCAGTGCAGTACAGTCTGAATGGAACAGGGTGCTGACCTTGGAATGAACAGCCCATCTGGGGAGACACATTAAATAAGGAAATGCACAAGTAGACATATAAATGTGAACGGTGATGAGAATAGGGTGTGGGTGTGGGAGAGTAAGTGAGTGCAGGCCTCTCTGCTGAGGTGCTACCTAAACTGGCTCCTGGAGGATAGGGGAAGAGAGGGTTTGCACACTGGGCATGTGCAAAGGCCCTGAGGTGGGACACAGCTTTTCATTTGATAATTATTGACAGTATGGCCGAAGCACAGGAGCTTAAGGGAGAATGGTTCAAGATGAAGGCAAAGAGGTGGTGGGAAGCAGGTTGTGCAGGGCCTTGCAGGACCCGAGTCAATGCTAGGGTTTTGGAGTGTTTTAAATAGGAGAGAAGCATGGTCTGTTTGTGATTTTAGAAAAATTACTGCGGCTGCTCTTGGAAATCTGAGGTATTAGGTAAAAACTGGAAGTGGGGAGGCCAGGAGGAAGAATACTGCAATGGGTCTGACAAGAGATGACATGTGCTGGAAGTGGGATGGACAGAAGTACATGGATCCAAAGACTGGTGGGTCAGTACACCCCCACCAGAATGGGTAAAGTGAGAAGAGGGACCACACGCTGACAAGATGTAGAGAAACTGGAACATCGTATGTTGCTGGTGGGAAAACAGTCAGGCAGTTCCTTTCAAATCTAAAAATGAACTTACCATACACCCCAACAATTGCACTCTTGGACATTTATCCCAGAGAAATTAAGACTTATTTTGATGCAGGAACTTGTACACAAATGTTCATAGCAGCTTCATTTGAAAAAACCAAAAGATATTTGACCACTCCTAGAAATCCACCCAAGAGAAATGAAAATGTATGCCCCCCACACCCGCCTACGTGAATGTTCATAGCAGTATTATTCATAATAGCCCAAACCAGAAACAATCTAAATTCTCATTGATGGCTGAATGGATAAACAAAAGGGAGTATAGCCATACAATGGAACACTACTCAACACTAAAAAGGAACTGCTAATATACACAACAACACGGATGAAAACCAAAACATGCTAATTGAAAGAAGCCAGATACAAGAAACTCCTCCCTTTTTGTTTGTTTAAAGGAGGTGGGCCTTGACCGAGTGAGGGAACAGAGGCCTGGTTCCTCCAACGAGCAGAGCTCGTTATTGGATGGTTTTGGGTATCTTTTGTGGAGGAGAGGTAGAGATTTTTTGATACCAACCTCTATGCAAACCAGGTATGTTCTCAGGAAAGTTAAAGGGAGCCGACCGTTGTGAGTCGAGCCCTTTCCTTGCAAATGCTTTGCTTTGCACTCACCTCGGTGCCCATACCCCTCCCCAACTCGTGGGGGGAGTAGACATACCCTTAGTATTATGCCGTCCCCGTGGGGAGGAAGCCAAGATAGCCTTCTTCGAGGCCGTCCCCTGTTGCTAGCCGCTGATAATGGATTTGGATTGGTTTGGCCAAAACAGCATCGATTTGGTTTTTAATGAGGTCAGTAATGCGCCTAAAAGCCCATGGCCCGAAGGCTATTAAGAGAAGGATGCATAGGAGGGGGCCAAGGGTGGGGAGCAGGTAGGGGAGAAGTCCGTTGAGACCCGTCCAGAGCGGGTTTTCGAAGAGTTCTTTGCGTCTTTTTACTAGGTCCTCTTGTAGTTTTTTGATCTTGTCTCGGACGATCCCAGACTTGTTAGCATAGAAGCAGCAGCGTTCCTGTAAAGCTAAGCAGATACCTCCCTGTTCTGCAGTGAGAAGATCTAGGCCTCGACGGTTTTGTAAGACTACTTCAGCTAAAGAGTCAATCTGATCTTGGAGATCATTGATGGTCCCAGAAAGTGTTTGGACATCATCTATCAGCTGGCGTGATAGTTTATTGTAGGACTGGACTGCAACACCTACTCCCGCGGTACCCGAGGCTATTCCAGCAGTAATTCCTAGCCCTACGAGTAAGGGAATGGCTGTAATAGCACGCTTGTGGCGCCCGGTGGCAAATTCTAGGCTGGGGAGAGGGACAGGTGTGTCTCCTGGGATAATAGAGATATCAGGGAGGAGACTAGCTGAGACACAAAGTCCAGTCCAGTTGGTGGGTAACGTGGTGTAAGCGAGGCTGTTCCCACATATGAAAACTTGTCCAGGGCTAGAACACAAGGTTCCGTTAACTTGAATGATGTCAGAACAGTTAGTAAAAGTGACAAACCCTAGATCTACATCAAAAGTGTTGTTTTGAAATCGTCCCTGATAGCAGGGGGAGGTATTAAATCCTACAGGTTGAACTCTAAGAGGAAGGGAGAGACGGGAACAGTTAGAGATTTGTGTGTTTACTGTGATATTGGAGGGGATTGCAGTAGGTATGGGAGTTCCCATAGTCATGCAAAGCCAGCAGTCCTGGGCAAGAGAAGGGTTGGAATGATTTAAGGCCCAGAAGGTGGATTCGAGAATGTTGTTGGTTTGTGTGTCTAAATCCATATCCCGGGATTTTGGGAGAGCCAAGGGGTGGTAAGTTAAAGGGGGGAATAGGTGGTGGAGTATTTTTTGAATGTGCTCAGTGACAAGAGTCTCTTTTATTATGTCATTTGGCCCTCCGCCATCTGAAATGTGGACAGGCATTTTAGTTGGCCAACAGACTTTATTTCCAATTGTACCACTGCAGCCCGCCTGACTATATTTGTTATTGTCAGAGAGGGAGGTGGAGTCCCAATCGCCTCCGAATGTGGCGGACCTACGTCTCAATAACATGGCTGTGAGATAAGTTTGGTTGTCTGAGCCAGTACAAATTTGGGTGGTTGTGTAGCAGGAAGAATGCATTTGATCAAAATAGCTGCATTCGCTGGGGCAGGGCGGTGGTAGTCCTGCAATGGGGGGAATAATGCGGGGCTTATTGGTACAGGTCCATTGTGTTTCATCTATTCCTAGTCCGAATCCCCCCTTTATATTAGGATTATAGGCGAGGTAGGCTACTTTATTACCGCAATCAGTGGATGCTAAGTATGCTAAATCTACCTGTCCTTGTGGGGCTGGCTCCTCGGTGTGGGCACGGAGGTATCCACTGGGCACTGTGCCTCCCGGGCAGTCACATGGGTTGCCATAGAGCTGTCTGTATAGCTGCTCGCGGCTTACGGGGGGCCCAAACCCTCCGTAAACGGGGATGATGAGGAATGTGAAGAGTGTCAAAGTGAAGGACTCCATGAAGAACTTTATGTCCTGTGAAAAGAGAGAGAGATTTTCTCAGGGAAGATATCCCTGGAGTCTTTATGTGTTATTTGGATTTGGGGTGTTGACAGGCTTAACGAGACGCTCTGGCAGCCATCGCGCGCCGCCTTCCTGAGAATCATAAATGCAGGCTGACCCACGTCCCCAAATGAGGACTGGATCGGGGCCGTTCCATTTGGAGGTTAATGGATCTTTCCACATAACTGTAGCATATTGATTTTTTGTTTCTTGGTGCCAGAAGCGATCGGCAGCCGATTTTCCCTGAGCGTCAAGTTGTAGGAAATTAAGGGTAAACAATGCATGGCTGAGAACATTACGAGGAGATCCTTTGGTCGGATAGGCAGTGGTGGTTTTTAACTTGTTGATGGTGTTTTTGAGTGTCTGGTGGGCTCGCTCTACAATGCCCTGGCCTTGGGGATTGTAAGGGATGCCAGTGACGTGTTTGATTTGGAATTGAGCACAAAAGGCTTGAAATGCCTGGGAGGTATACCCTGGTCCATTGTCTGTTTTTATAGTTTGAGGTTTTCCTAGTGTGGTAAGGCATTGGAGGGTATGGGCTATGATGTTTTTTGTAGCCTCGCCCCCATGAAGGGTGGCAACCATGAAGCCGCTGAAGGTATCTATAGTTACGTGTACATACTTTAAATGGCCGAATTCAGGAATATGTGTAATGTCCATCTGCCAGATTTGTCCAGGGAGTAAGCCCCTTGGGTTAACTCCTAGGTGAGGAAGAGGCAGAAAGGTTATGCACCCTGAGCAACTTTTAACAATGTGTCTAGCCTGATCTCGGGTAATTTTGAATAACAAGCGAAGTGTGTGGGCATTGACATGATGTAAGTTGTGGAATTGGGTGGCTCGCGTTATAGGATCTAAGGTTAAGGGACATACTAAGCGGGTATGATTGTCTGCTATAGCATTGCCCTGTGAAAGGGGTCCAGGGAGGTCAGTATGAGCCCGAAGATGACTAAGGAAAAATGGGGTCTGTCTTTGTAGTATGAGATGTTGTAGTTGTTGAAAAAGTTTGGCAGCGCTGGTAGAGGGCTTGATATATGGCACTGTTTCTAGTTGGGGCACAGACAGGGCGATATAGGCACTATCAGTGTACAAGTTAAAGGGTGACTCCTGTAGTTTTTTAAACACCTTTATAACGGCATAAAGTTCAACAAGTTGGGCAGACTGAAATGGAGACTGCACCTGAAATCTTTGTGAGTTAATGACATATGCTGCTACGCCAGAAGAAGACCCATCCGTGAAAACCAAGGCGGCATTTTGTAATGGTTTAGTGGCTGTTATCTTTGGAAAAACAAAGGGATGTAGTCTGGAGAACTGTAGGAGTTTATTAGGGGGATAATGATTATCTATCTTGCCCTGAAATGATGTAAGGGAAATGATCCAGTCATCGTTATTTTGGGTTAGCCAATTAAGCTGTTCTTTAGTGTAGGGGAGAATGAGCTGATCAGGGTCCCTGCCAAAGTGTTGTCGGCTTTTTTCTCTTCCTATCTTAATAAGTTTGACTACCAGGGATGGGTATGTGACTAGGACCTTAGACGGGGAGGAGGGTAAATGAACCCAGAAGAGGGGATTATCTTGCCATAAGACCCCAGTAGGTGTATGAGGGGTTGCACAAATAATGAGGGAGAAGGGCTGTTTGTATGATAGAAAGGTGACTTGTTGTTGTTGAATTGCCTTTTCTAGTAATTGAAGAGAGCCCTTTGCCTCAGGCGACAGCTCTCGAGGGGAGAGAGGGTCTGAGTCTCCCTGAAGAATATCAAAGAGGGGCTTGAGGTCTCCTGTAGTGAGCCTTAAGTATGGTCGAAGCCAGTTAATATCTCCCAAAAATTTTTGAAAGTCATGTAAAGTGTATAAATGACTAGTTTTAAGTTGGACTTTTTGGGTGGTTATGGACTGATTATGTAGCTCAAATCCCAGATAGTAGTAGGGGTCTTTGAGCTGGATCTTATTGGGGGCAAGTTGGAGTCCATAAGTGGTAAGATTGTGAGTTAAGTGTTGGCAGCATTGGAGTACCTCTGTGGTGGTCTTTCCTGCTAGAAGGATATCGTCCATATAATGAATAATATAAATAGTGGGCCATTGTGTTCTAACAGGATCCACAGCTTGTGCCACAAATTTTTGGCATAGGGTGGGACTATTGGCCATGCCTTGTGGGAGGACTTTCCACTGAAAGCGCTGCATAGGACCCTTGAAGTTGGTTACAGGCAGGCTAAATGCGAAACGCTCTCTGTCCAGGGGGTGTAAAGGAATGGTAAAGAAACAATCTTTAAGGTCTATAATAATCTTGTGATAGTTAGCTGGGATAGCTGTCGGGGAAGGGAGGCCTGGTTGGAGGGCTCCCATGGAGAACATGGTTTTATTAATTTCTCTGAGATCCTGAAGGAGGCGCCAAGACCCAGACTTCTTTTTAATAACAAAAATGGGTGTATTCCATGGCGAAGTAGTTGGTTCTATATGTCCTGCCGCTAATTGTTCCTGCACTAACCGAGAAGCTGCGGACAACTTTTCCTCAGGTAGTGGCCATTGGTCCACCCAAACGGGGGAATTATCTTTCCATTTTATCTTCTCCGCATGGGGTGCAGGAGGATCAATGGCCGCTAGGAAAAATCCTGACTGCCTAATCCTTGTCGGTTAGGGTTGGGCTTTATAGAGAGGGGATTTTTTATCCCTTGACCAGCTTTTCCCAGTCCCTGTCCAGGGAGATAGCCTTGGTTAAGCATCTGTTGAGTAACTATTTCGTTGGGGCTGCACATGATAAGTTTGAGTTGTGATAGGATATCACGGCCCCACAGATTAATGGGAATTCCAGAAATAATATATGGCTGGACCTTACCAGTATTGCCCTCTTCGTCTTCCCATGAGAGTATTTTAGAGCTTTGTCTGGGATTGGCTGATTGTCCTATGCCCTGTAGATGGGTATATGAGGCTTTAGAGGGCCATGTTGAAGGCCAGTATCTATCTGAGATGACTGTTGCGTCCGCTCCCGTGTCTATTAAACCTTGAAATTTTTTTCCATCTAAGTACAGGGTTAAAAGTGGCCTCTCTAAAGTGACCTGTTGTATCCAATAGGCATCTGAGGAGCCGAAGGCGGACTCCCGTCTCTTTGGTGTCAGATATTGTTTATTAGAGGTGTCTAATGGGAGAAGCACAAGCTGTGCTATCCTTTGGCCTTTTACTATGGATACAGGGCCCAGAGGGGCCGAGGCTAAGAGTTGTATGAGTCCTGTATAATCATTATCTATGACTCCTGGGATTATATTCAGGCCGGCGAGGGAAGAGCTGCCCCGTCCCAATATAAGTCCAAATGTTCCCGGGGGCATAGGTCCCGTCGTGGTGGTGGGAACGAGTTGGACCCCTTGGTCTGGGGTTAGTATTGAGTCGGCGGCGGCACAGAGGTCCAGTCCTGCGCTTCCGGGGGTAGCCCGGTGGAGGGAACCGACACTTGAGCTGGGAGGATCTGAGGACTTGGTTGTTGGGGAACAAACCTGACAGCCCCTAGGTTGTGTCCCGATGGAGGGGCCAGGGGCTGGCCCCGACTGGGGTTTCCCGGTTTCCTGGAAAGGGGGATACCTTCAATATCTGTTTTAGAATAACAATCAGAGGCCCAATGTTTGCCCCGTCGACATCTTGGGCACACGGTGGAAGGCATTGGTCTGGAGGGTGTCGGTGGGGGCTGTGATGAATTTTGGGGTTGTGGACCTCTATTTTTTATTGGGCAATCTCGACTAAAGTGTCCAGGTTGTTTACAGGAGAAACATAATCTAGATTGTTGATTAGGAGGCTTGTTTGAGGCAAAGTCTCGGAGGGCGGCTCCGATAGCGAGTCCCAAGGTATGGGAGGCTCCAACCCCTGAGCATAGTTTAATGTAGTCAGCAAGGTTGCCTCCACGGTGGGGGCGAATGGTTGCCTGGCAAGTGGGGTTAGCATTTTCATAGGCTAAATGTTTAACAAAGGCGCTGTCGTTCTCGCCTTCTCCGACCAACCGTTCGGCGGCGTCGGTGAGTCTGCTGATAAACTCACAATATGGCTCCTCGGGGCCCTGACGAATCTTTGCCAGGGAGGTGGTAGCGGAGCCTCTTGGAGGTAGGCGGCGCCACGCCTTGAGACCAGCGTTCTGAATTTGAGCTAACAGCCCCGGGGGAAAAGTTGCCTGGATTTCATTGGTATGATAGGGTTTTTCTCCTAGTAATTTATCCCGAGTCCATGATCTTGTTGTTCTATTTTCACTATTGCGCTGTGCTATCTCTCGGCAGTTTTCTTTAAACTCTGTGTGCCAGAGGACGTGGTCCCCCCCAGAAAGGGTGGCACGAGCTAATTTAAACCAATCATTGGGTGTGAGCCAACGGTCACTGAGACCTTCAAGAATTGCCAAGGTGTAGGGCGCTGTCGGGCCATAAGAGCTTACTGCACCTTTTAAATCTTTAATATGTTTGATGCCTAGCCGGTGATATTTTTGGCCAGTGGGATCATTGGAGTTGGGAGTGTTATCTTCTGGGTCTTCTGTGTCAGAGGCCTCATCGGCCGAGGGGGGATTATGAGAGTCGGGGGGTTCATTGTCAGTCTCTTCCATTGTATCCTCTTGAGAGGGTGGGCCACGGTTTTGGCTGCGGGTAACTGGAAAGGTCATTAGGGTCTTTTTATTAAGTATTGGGCCTTTTTGAGGTTTTTCAGGGTTTTGGTTAGGCATTAAGGTTTTAAGTTCTTTTTCAAGGGCATGCAGCTCCTTTAGGAGTTGCATATGTTCGCGTTTTTGTTGGAGTGTCTCTCTAAGAGAAGAAATTTCTTGGGTAAAGATATTTTTGCCTGCCTAATGGGATCGGTTAAGGATGGGGTGTTTTGAACTAGGGTGTCTTGAGGGAATAGGGGTGGGTTTGGGTTTAAGACTGGGTCATAGAATGTTGGGAGTTCCTGAGGGGGGACATAAGGGGGAGGGGTATGTATTTTTTGTGAAGGGGCGCGCAAGGTTGGCGCGGCGAGGCCCCAGGGATCTTCTTTTTTATTATAGCGGGCAGCTTGTTCCTCTAAATCTATCTGGTCTCTTGGGGAGAGCTGGTCCTGATTATTAAAGGCCAAAAGGGAAGGGTAGATTTTAGGGGGGTCTTTTAATGGGTGATTCTCTAAGGCAGAGGCTTCCTGATTATCAGTTTGTTTTTTAGGTTCCTCTGGCATGTCTATTGAAACAGATCGGCAGACAGAAGGGGGGCGGGAACTCTCTTTTAGGACTGTTTCCCCTGTCTGTAAGATCTCTCTAACATCTGGGTCTGAGGAATGTATTTTTAGGATATCATTAATCAGATTCCAATATGAGAATGCCGATACAGGGACCTTGTTGGGTCCAAAAACCCGATAGTAATCATTAAAACAGTCTCCAACTCTCTTCCAATATTTTTGATCAATCGTTCCTTCTTGGGGGAACCAGGGGCAGATATCAGAGACAAAACTGAAAAACTCACGTAAATCTTTTTTTCTAGCCTTAACTCTCCGCATCTTGAGAGATTCCTTAATACCCTTAAGGAAGAGTTCATGTGAACTCAACTCCTGTCCCATGTCAATCACCTACTCACCAATCTCTCGTCCTTCGCTGGGCGGCTACTCCAACGTCGGGCAAACTTGGAGTCTTTTCTTACGGGTGAATACCTCGTGAACTCCAAACGAGCCTTTTTACTGCCGAGGGGGCTGTCGAGTCTTGTCCCTTACGGGCTCGAAACAAGCCACACTCGCGCCGGGGAGGCCCTCGAGTCTTGTCCCACGAGTGAAAACTGCGTGGGCTCGAAAGAAGCCAGCCCGTGGAGGCTCAGGGAGGGGGGGGGGGCCGCGGCGGTTTCCAGAGTAGGTGTCCTCATAGAATCTTCGTACCTCGGGCCCCACGTTGGGCGCCAAAATGTCCCGACCGGCAGGACAATGCAACGTGGGACGAGGGGAAGAAACCTGTTGAGGATGAAAAAAAAAGGGGAGACAGGAGACGCGAAGAATGGAGGCAAGACAGGGATCTGATCAAGCCTCAAAATTTTATTACGATGGCGGGTTATATATATAGCTATGTCAGATGGGGGTGGGATATGCTATGTCATAGGGTGGCGAGGTACTTGTCGCGGGCTGATAGGCTAGGACAGGGCGATGCCGTATGAGGTACAAGGAAATGGGCAGGCTCTGGGTTTGGCGCGCGCGGGCTCTGGGTTTGGCGCGCGCGGGCTCTGGGTTTGGCGCGCGCGGGCTTTGGGTTTTGTGACCAGGAAGTTCTGCCTAGGCAAGGCCTGGGGATTTCTATGGCTTCCGACAAGAAACGACGTACATATGATTCCATGTACATGACACATCCAGAAAAGGAAAATCTATACAGACAGAAAGCAAATGAATGGGGCTGAGGATGGGAGCAGAGTGAAAGTGGGGACTAACTTCAATGGGACATGAGGGAACCTTTAGGGGTGATGAACATGTTCTAAAACTGACTTGTTTTACATTTATTATAAATTTACTAACATCATTGCATTGTAAACTTCCAATGGGTGAATTTATAAAAATTATAACACAGTAAAGTGATTTGAAAAAGAATATACAGGAATTAGACATGGCAGGACTTTGCAACATTGGTTACCCTTCATTCGTCCATCTATCCAAGCTTCAGAAGCATTGGGACCTATCTTAGAGTCCAGGAACAGGAACGCAAGGAAGGCAGCGTTCGGGAGTCAGGAACACTTCAGGGGGCAGAAGGCATTTGTGGTTTCAGTACAAGGAGAATTCTCCAGATGGAGGAGGGACAGAATTCCCGGCACTGGGATGGCATGGGCAGAGCACAGAGGACAGTGTTGGGAAAGGGTCCCCATAGAGGCGGAACAGTGGATTCTGGTTGTACCTGGTTGCAAATGAAGAGCCTGGTTCCACTGCCCATTTGGGGGACTGTCCTTTTGTCCTTACTTCCATAGACCCCTCTGTCTTGTTCCAAGTATGAAGAAACAGCAGAAAAAATGTCTACCATACCAGCCACCTCTTGGCTGCTGACATTGAGAAGATGTAAACCATCCACCTCAAGGAACAGAAAGTGTTTGTCCTAATTAGAGCAATGGTGGGTCGGCAGCCAAGATTACCCACGAGCGATCTTCCCACTTGCTGGTTCTCAACGCAGACTCAAGCAGACACCATGCAACCTCTGATAGCCCCTTGGTTGTTTTTCCTACGTGTCAACTCACACCAGCTTCTCCCTGACACTTAAAATCATTCGCTGGCCCCTCATGGCCCTAGGTTCACGTCCCAACTCCTACTATGGCTCCACCCTTTCTAGGTTACCTCTCTCAGCCCCCTGTGCCCTGAGCTCCAGTGACACGTCATTCTGCAGGTTCTGGGACACAGTACCTACTCCTGAACCCAGGCCTTTCCCCAGGATGTTCCATCTAGTCTGCGGGAAGGAGCTCCCTTCCTCTCCCCTCCCCACCTTCTCTTCTGGCTAAGTCCTCTTCTTCTTGCATTCTCAGCCCAAACACAGTATCTTCAGACAGGCTTCCCCTGGCCCTCTGGCCAGGAGCTTTCAAGACTTAGTGTGTGTCTTAGTCTGGGTTCCCCACAAAATGATTTGGGTACAAGTCATAGGGAGGTGATACTGGAAAGCATGTGTAGGGAAGGGAAAAGTACAGGGGGAGAGAAGGAAGCCAGTGGAAATTGTGATGAGTGGGTTTCATGCAGGCAACAGACTCAGTCCTGCTCAGAGGAGCATATAGTACACACCCCCAGGTTGTCACCCACCAGTGTAGTCACACAGCAACCTAGCAGTCTGTCCCCTCCAATCTTTCCTTAGGGAAAGGTGACCCTGTGGGATTGTCCCTCATTGGGGTTGAGTTTATGCTACTCTAAGTCTCCATGTTTGGTCCTTGTAAGCAGGGTCTGCAGTCAAAGACGGGTAAGATTTCTCAAGGGAGAAACAACCTAAGCCAGACGGGACCCCCCTAGGGCCCCCATGAGCTAATGTAAAGTTAGGAGGTAGCTGTGCCCCTCCTTCTGAGAAGCTGCTGACGCATGCCTCAACTATTGTCCTTTACCCTCAGGAACAATAGCATCTCGCCCCTCCTGTTTGGCTCATGGGATAATCTTAATCTTATCTTGAGAGACTTGCTCCCCCCAGGGATTGTATGTACCACACGTTGGTCATTTGGGGGATGGTATGCATCGGTTGCTTTGGGACGATTATGGGATAAGGATTGTTGTGTGGTGTAAGAGTTTCACAGACCCTGCCCCTAATCATGTGATCTCTATTGTGAAAGATCAATAAATACCCACGGTGACCCGATTCGGGGCTCCAGTCCTTTGAGGCTGTGAGTCCCTTGGTCCTCTGTGATTTAACTACATTTGAGTCTCTGTCTCTTTATGAGAGTTTAACCCTCGCCGCCTCCCTCGCCTTCCCACGGCTTGTGTTGTGCAGGACGCAACACACCAGGCCATGGGTGAAGGTGCAGTTGAAGAGGGCACTGACCGTGCCGCATGCCTAGCCTGCCCTTCCACTGGCCAGAGCAGAGAGCTGGCGGGCTTGTGCAGAAGGAGTAGCGTGTGCAGAATGAAGAGGGCTGAGGGATTTGGTCAGAGCCCTGGGAAGTTATCCTGGGAAGGGGGTGGGGGGCTCCAGAATGCCAGTTCCCAGGCCCTGGTCCCAGAGATTCTGGTTCAGTAAGGCGTCACATCCCCCACATGATTCTGATGGCCGGCCTCCTAAACTAAATCTTTGTATTTGGGGTCCTTATATCACACTCACCTGTCTCCTACAAGACAGGGGCGCTCCATGAGGGCAGGGAACACATCTGTCATCTTCATTGCTCCATCCTCAGCATTACAATATGGCAGATGCCCTATTTTTAAAATAAAATAATAATATTTAAAATGCACTTACGTAGCATGAACTCTGTGCAGGCACTATTTCAAGTGCTTTGTAAATATTCTGTTGACTCCTTCATCACAACCCTGTATAATACAATTATTACCCCATTTCACAGATAAAGAGAGTAAGGTACAGGGTTGAGTCGCTTGCACTGGACACGTGAATAGGAAGTGGCAGAGCCAGGATTGGAACCTGGGCAGGAGGCTCATGGTCTGTGGACTCCAGTCCTTTCTGCGGTCTCTATAAGAATCAGTCCCACTGTCACCAAAGGGTCAAGTAGTTGGTCTACAAGCCCACAGTTGTTCTGAGCCCATGTGCCATTCCACTGCCTGCCCTGGGCTTTGGGGAGTCAGGGACCCTGCCTAATCAGGGGCTGCACCTCCTTTCCCAGTGGACCCAAGCTTCCTGTGGACGCTGCTGCTGATGGCCTATGGGCACCGGGACCCCAGCACCTACCACTTTACCAGACATCTCCAGCACAGCGTCACCCAAGGCTTTTCAGCCAGGCTGAGTTTCCAGGAGTCCCTCATGTGGGCCCATACCCCCCTCATGAGCAACCTGTACAGTCATTCCCCCCCAGGACGTGTGTCGGCGCCCTGGGGCACCCTCTTGCTAGGAACGGGTATGGGCCACTGTCAGCATCAGCCTTATAGAGAACCGATAACCTTCTAAGCACATGCTTTAAAGGAGAGACCCTCAGAAGACTGTACACAGAGAGGGGCCCTAACCCTCCCTCGATGCGGAGTGAACTTCCTAAATGAGAGTTGGCTGAACATAAATGGGCTAGGCAGAAATGGGGTACCAGGCAGACGGGACAACGTGAGAAAAGGGCAAGCCCGAAACACCATGACACGTTCCGGGAACAACAAAGCATGGAGTGTGGCTGCAGTGTCAGGTAGGAGTGGCATACTGTTGAGTCCTGCACAACACAAGCCGTGGGGAGGCGGCGAGGGTTAAACTATCATAAAGAGACAGAGGCTCAAATATAGTTAAATCACAGAGGACCAAGGAACTCACAGCCTCAAGGGACTAGAGCCCCAAATCGGGTCACCGAATTGGGTCACCGTGGGTATTTGTTGATTTTTCACAATAGAAATCACACGATTAGGGGCAGGGTCTGCGAAACTCTTACACCACACAATAATCATTTATTCCAAATCCCATAATGTCCCAAAGCAACCGATGCATACCATCCCCCAAATGACCAAGGTGTGGTGCATACAATCCCTGGGGGAACAAGTCTCACAAGATAAGATTATCTCATGAGCCAAACAGGAGGGGCGAGATGCTGTTGTTCTAATGGGTCCATTACACCTGAGGATAAAGGACAACAGTTGAGGCATGCGTCAGCAGCTTCTCAGAAGGAGGGGCACAGCTACCTCCTGACTTTACATTAGCTCATGGGGGCCCAGGGGGGTCCCGTCTGGCTTAGGTTGTTTCTCCCTTGAGAAATCTTACCCGTCTTTGACTGCAGACCCTGCTTACAAGGACCAAACATGGAGACTTAGAGTAGCATAAACTCAACCCCAATGAGGGACAATCCC
Organism: Rhinolophus hipposideros; assembly: GCF_964194185.1. NCBI lineage: Eukaryota > Metazoa > Chordata > Mammalia > Chiroptera > Rhinolophidae > Rhinolophus > Rhinolophus hipposideros. The sequence goes on along the minus strand of NC_138067.1, from coordinate 27,246,683 downwards.
ACAGGGTCACCTTTCCCTAAGGAAAGATTGGAGAGGACAGACTGCTAGGTTGCTGTGTGACTACAGCATACCAGTGAGAAGCAAAGCAGAAGAGAGCAATGGCAACCAGACCATAAAGGTCTCGAAAGTCCTATTTATTGCTCAAGGAAATACGGAGCTATTGATGAGGGAGTAACATAATTAAACCTGTGTTATAATCAAACTTCCAGAAGGCTCCTTCTGGAAACACGTGAGTTGGAGTAGAGGGTGGGTAAGTTAGTATGCTGGGGGTCAATTATGGGGCTGAGGCAGCGATCAGGGCGGGGTGATGGAAGGAGACAACATCAAAGAGGTAGAATTGATGGGCTTGCTGAGCGTTAGGATGTGGACATTGAGGGAAAGGGCACAGATGGGCTGCAGGTTGATGACTGGGTGGTGGCAGTGCCATTCCCTAAGAGAAGTTATGCGGGAAGTAGCACAGGTCCCGGGAAAGGAGACAGTAATGACTGTTGCCTATGATTGGCCAGGCACTTCTCTTGGCTATCTTTATAGTCACATTAGCATCCGGGCAGGGAGATGGGAATGTGTTAAGATGATCTGGCTTGCTAGATTTACCCATCTAGTTTTGATCTTCAGGCTTCTTCACTGGTGGGAACTCCAAACTGGTTGGCAGTGCCAGATTCGCCAAGTGAGAGTCCGGGAAATCTACTGCACTTCTGCCCCACAGCTGCAGACATCTCTTGACGGCTGCCATGCACCATCTTCCCTGGATGATGAAGACGTCAGACTATGGCGAAGGCTGGAATGCCTCCAACCTCAATAGCGGCAATGGCTTCACCCAGGCGTGGCAGTACCAGAGCCAGAGCCAGCGCCGAGGGGATCCCATCTGGGGCAAACTGTATACCAGGGAGGAGGTTATGTGGTTCCCTTGGGGACTGATCGCCAAAGCGCATCAGGGTAAAGCTGACTTGATTCATGTGCAGCCGAGGAAAGCCATTTGTTGGAGTCCAGGTCTGACTGGCAAGGGCAGGCTTCGAAACCGGGCTGAGCCAAGCTCACTCGTGTCATTACGGGGGATTCAGAATTATTCAGGTCATCTTTTCAGGCCCTTGGGAACTGCGATCTCAGAGTTGGAAGGCCCTCTTTAGCATTCTCAGCCTGGTGATCTCAGTCTAGTGGCCTCTGCTAGAGCCAGTGTGGGATAGGGTGCTCACAGTCGTACAAAGCTCTCCACCAGGCAAGTGGGGCGTGGTTAAGGCTTAATTAACCTTACCAAGAATCATGCAGGGGCTGAGGCTTTACCCTACTTGTAGCTAATGAACTAGCTTATTACTGTTTCACGGGTGTAGGCAGAAGATACGTGACTCCTGAGTTAGAGACAAAGGACTTTATTACAGCAAGAGGAGTAGCAGAACTTCACGGTGGTTTGAGTCAGTTCCCCACTGAGGGCCATGATAGACGCCTGCACGTGCAGTGCCTAGCAGGACCAAAGGGGAACACTGAGCTTGGAAGCATTCACTGCTTTTATAGTGGCAGAAGCCTGCTGTTTGTGCAGAGGAAGATGCCACCTCACTCCTCAAGGTTGCCCACTGGAAACACAGCCCTGAGAAATGGCCTGGGTGAAGCCCACCCAGGGCCTGGCACTCCTGGACCAACCAGAATGGGGATGCTCAGCGCCCCTGCAGACTGTCTCTCCCAGCACACACCGCACTCAGAGGGCTGTAGGTTAGAAGCCCTGGCACTGCTCCTGCACGCTGTGTAGCCGCCGACAAGTTAGTGGGTGGTGTGCACCCGTCTCCGCCATTGTATTATCACAACACTGAGGTTGTTTATGATGGCAGGACCCTGGCCCTGCCTACGACACAAATAACAAACTCCCAAGAGAACAACTGGCAGGGATCCCCTGGGATTAAGGACAGGCCAAGAACAGCCTACTTTAGAAAAAGGTCTTTTCCTGTCACTTGGAATAACTGATACTCTCTCCCTGCTTCAATGTACCAAGCAGGGTGCAGACCCATGGGAACAGGGGATATTTTAAAATAGGCCCATCATTATTCCTCTAAGAAATAACAGCTATCATTAGTACGTACACACACACACACACACACACACACTCTCTCACACCGTTCCGTTTTCTCTTCACAATGATCCTGAGGCACTGCATTAACAGCATTGTAGACGAGGAAACTGAGGCCTGGGAAAGTTGTTAGCTTGCCCCACAGGGCAGTCAGGATTTGAACGCAGGTGCTTCTGGGACACGCTGTTTCCACCACACCAGCAGGCAGAGCTCTAGGAACTGGTCTCATGTGAGCTGTCAGCCCAAGAGGGACCTCAGCAGCTGCAGCTGCTGCCTGCCTAAGCCCGATGTTTTATGTGGCTCCTCTAACACCGTGGTCCTCAAACGTTAAAAAGCATCATAATCCCCTGGGGGCTCATCAAAGAATGGATCTCCAGACCCCACCCCGCTGCAGCGTTTCTGATTTGGGAGATGGGGGGGCTGCTGAGAATCTGCATTTCTAATAAGTTTCCAGATAATGCCAATCAATGTTGCTGGCCTGGGGACCCCCACCTTGAGAACCTCTGCTCTGACAGGCCAGAGATCATGGGTGTCAAGATGTTGCCCCACGGGAGGGGAAACATGACCTCTCCCAGGAGCAGCCCCAAAGCCCTGTGGCCCAGGGAGAAGAGCAGAGGCAAAGGAAGAAGTCTCAACAGGAAGCTCCGGTCTCCTCCCCAGGCTGAGGGGGGAGGGAGCCCTTCTTCCCACCGAATTCTCCAGTATCTCTGACGACACCTGGCTGGACAGCCTAACCAGAGCCGTGTTTGTGGAGTTCACTGTCTACAATGCCAATGTCAACCTGTTCTGTATCATTGCTCTGACCCTGGAGACCCGCGCCCTGGGTGGGCACTTGCTGGTGAACCCATCTGCAGAGTTCCAGAAGACAGACACCCACCCCCCCAACCCCGCTCTAGGCTAGGGCCCTCCCACCCCAGAGCCAGAGCTCCAGGGCAAACAGTTGTTTGGGGAAACTTGGGGGGGCGGGTCCTGATTCTCCCTGGGCACCCAAAGGCAAAGCTTCAGGGCTGCTCCAGCTTTATTCCTAGCGGACCCCTAGCCTCTCGGGCCTTATTTCCCAAGTTATCCTAAGAGAGCCCAGTTGGGGTCTGAAGGCAGCTTATATCCCTGAGCTTCGCACTCTCCTGGGGCTGGGAGAGGGTGAGCTGGTAACAGTATTTTACAGCTTGTACCTCAATCTACAGAGCAAAGTGCATTTTACAAAGTAATCCAACACACACAAATATACACAACTGAGACAAAAGCTTCAAAAATATTTCCCTTAACTACACGTGATATACTCTGATATTTTATGTTCTACTCTTTCTCCCTATTCCCCCACCTTCCGCCCTCTTTTAATGCTAATCACAATCTATTGTAAACACAGACCTAAGGCCTCTTCAGGTAACCATCAATTTGCCTAAAACTCAACCACCTCTCCTTTAAAAAAAAAAAAAAACAATAAAAAAATATGTATTACTTTTATTTAAAATGTAATGTTGGTAGTTTTTTAAAAAAATTTCAGAACTGTGAAAAGGCCTTCCATTATTATCATATTAACTTCCATTATCATTTCCACTGTCAAAAATTTCTTTCAAATACTTTTTTTGGAGTTTATTTGTACCTCTTTTGTTTTCCTAGTTCTTTTTGTCATCTTTGTGGCTTTTTAAGGACCTCTTAAACAACTTGTCCCCAAACACACCTGATTCAATTATGTTTGTTGGTGTTTTTTTTTAAAGATTTTATTGGGGAAGGGGAACAGGATTTTACTGGGGAACAGTGTGTACTTCCAGGACTTTTTTCCAAGTCAAGTTGTTGTCCTTTCAATCTTAGTTGTGGAGGGCGCAGCTCAGCTCCAGATCCAATTGCCGCTCTTAGTTGCCGATGTGCCCACCATCGCTTGTGGGAGTTGAGTCGCACCGGCAACCTTGTGGTTGAGAGCCCACGAACTGCCTGAGCCACCGGGCTGGTCCCCAATTGTGTATTTCTACAAATATGAAGTGTGGGACAGGTTTCAGGTTTGGTTGATCAGCAGGCCACTGATACCAGTAGGACTCAGGCTGTTTGCGCCTTTCCCTTCTGCCGTTCTTGGGGCTGGCTTTGTCTTTGTAGGCAGAAGCCTTATTAACGAAATTGGTTTTAAAAAAGTCACTAAAAACACCATTTCAATACAAAAAAAAAAAGGAAAAGACATACAAATGAATGAAAGATCATTCAACAAACAGTTGAATTTTAGGCATATTGATCAATAGATGAATGAATCCTCAGTGTTCAGATGAACCGGCTTTAAATGTCCAGCTTGCAGTAAACTGATGCTGGGTGGGTGGGTGTGCTTTGGCTGGAGGCGACTGAGGGCGCTAACAGCCAGCACCCTGCAGAGAATAGGGGGCAGGTCTTCCATTGCAGCTGCCTTTGTCCCTTCTCATCTGGGCATTATCTTTGACATCCGTTTAGAGGATCCTTTGGGTCTGTGGGTCTGAAAAACCTTCATTGTCTCTTCTGCCTCTGGCCCGCCCTCAGAAGGGCTTCACCTGGAGTCATCCCGTGGATGACTTCTGGACAGAGGCAGTGGCAGTGAATGGGAGGCGCCAGGGGTGGGGGATGGGGTGAGAACAACACATTCTGCTTCCCAGGAACCTTCTTTGCACCCGCAGACTTGCAGAGCCTGCGTCTGTATCCCTGCACCAATGGCTGGTACCTCTTTGTGGTGGTTGCAGAGGTCCTCTACCTCCTGTTCCTTCTCTACCACATGATCGTGCAGGTGAGGGGTGGATTTGTGGCTCCATGGGCAAGGATGGAAATGGCGGAGTGCCCACTCCCTCTGCCACCCTTTCCCTCTTCCCTGGGGTGGGGTCCAAAGGAGGAGGAGGGAAAGGTTCTGCTTACCTGTTTGCCATGGCAACCTTTTCAGGTCCCTTTTGCTGGTCCTGAGGGCTGACCTGGCTCAGGGATCGAACTTGGGCCCCTCAGAGGAACTAAGAACTCAGATGGTGGTCCTTTCTGGGTGTGAAAGGTGGGGGTGTGGGGAGCAGGGCTCCTGTTTCTGCTGAGACCTTCCAAAAATGCTAGAAGTGGTTTTCCACAGCTGGGGGTTCTCTGAATCTACATTGTGGAGGGGTTTAGCACTTTTGTTCTCACCGGTGGCCCCTGAAAATTAGGAAAAATCCCCCTTGCTACCTTTCCCACCATGTTGCACAATGAAGGGGCAGAAGCTGACATTGAGGGTGGTTTCAGGATGCTGGGAACACATCTATAGCACATTATACACTCCCGCCCCTCCTTCCACCAAAAATGGAAACCAGATACCTTCAAGGGGCATCTTAGCCTCCCCCAGCCTCTGCTCCAACAACCACAGCAACCACTTTAAAGTAAGAAAGATTCTTCGAGTGCTTACCACGAGGCAGGCATTGTGCTAAGAACCTTATGCGGATTTTCTCCTTTAACAACATGAGGAGACAGATCCTATTAACTCCTTTTCAGAGGAGGAAGCTAAAGTCCAAAGATGTGAAGTAACCTATCCAAGTTCGGAGCTGAATCAGGAGTGTGACCCCTGATCTTGACACTCAACCCTTATGCCACATAACCAGCCTCATAAACCAGGAACCTACACAATCTCTTGAGTATCACCAATTCAAACCCAACAGCCAGTAGTGGTCCAATAGCAACTTTAGTTCCAGCATTTCTTCAAGAACATCAAAGGAGGCCCATCCACCACCCCTCAGAGCTTCATTCCTCTCCTCTCAGCTGCCCTCACACTCAGCCCACGGCTGTTTTAGGAAGCCTCTCTCCAAAACCCTTAAATCTTTCTCAAAATTGTTTGAGCAAGTTTTTAAATATCCCCCTTGCTCCACCCCATTATAATGGAAGGGAACTTAGCTTTTTACCATCCAAACACTAGTCCTTCCTTCATATGGGTGGGTAGGGGAGGAAAACTAAACAGACAGTAAAATATTATCTTGAGTGGAAGGGAAAAGGAACAGGAAGGAGGCCAAGAACATGCACAGAATAATTCTTTTTGACCTGTGACACTAGTTGGAGAAATAGAATTAAAAACAGTCTCCTGCTAATCCAGGAAATCTCTCCACAAAGGTAGAAAAAAAAAAAAGAAAACGACTTAAAATTACTTATTTTAAACTTCATACGTACCATACAATTTACCATGTTAGCCATGTATGGTTCAGTGGCGATAAGTACAGTCACATTATTGTGCAGCCATCACTACCATCCATCTCCAGAACTTTTCTCCTCTTGCAAAACTGAAACTGGACCCATTCAATAATAACTCCCACCTCTCCCCTAAGAAAACTTTTATTATTGAAAAAGCATTAACCAGAGTGTGATATACATCTTACGCAATCCGCTAAGGAGAATGCAAAGACAAAGAAATCACACCCTTGGATACCGCCAGGAAGATACAACCCATTGTATATACATTCTTTTTTTTATTATTATTGTTATACATTAACTAGATAAAATACAGCTTTAAAACTAAGGAAAGATTCCAAAATGTTGACAGTAGTTAATACTGAACGACAGGACCCATCTTCCATTTCCTAAATTGTCTTCAGTTACCTGGTAGTGCTTGACTATCTGAATCCCAGAACTCTCCTCCAACCCTGGGACAAAGGCAAGAATATTAGGTGCTGTAGTTTAAAAGAAAATCAGACGTGGAATAGTAGCTCAGTTGTTGTCTGCAGTAAGGACCAAACAAACGAAGTGAACCCCCAGTGCCCAAGGGCCGGTACAGGCAAAAGATTTAGGGCTCCATAATAAAGTGGCAACCACTGCAATAATCACTGTCGTAGGACGGATCCACTGCCTAGGGGGACACAAGGTTGGGTGGGCCTCAGCCCCCTTTTCCTAGCTCAGGCTTAGCGGGAAAGAGGGGGCCCAAAGCGCTGCATGGTCCGCACCACCAGGGATAGCTGGTCAAGAAAGTTGATGATGGACATTCGGAGGAGGCGAGAATCAGCAGCTCCCCAGCGGACCGCGAGGACGGTGCCGCTCACGGTGAGCTCCTTCCGAACGGCCCCTGGGTGGGGGTCCGCATCTGGGGCCAGAGACCCACAGGCGATGTCAGCCTCCAAGGGGGACGGGAAAGGCACACTGAGGGCGAATACATGTAGGCGGCTTCCCGGTCTTCTGGCCGTGGACGCTGCGTCTCCGCCCGGCGCTGGGCCATGCTGTGCTCGCGAGACACCAGGAGCTCCGCCCGGCGCTGGGGCCGCCGCGCCCGCCCTGCCCGGGCCTCGCCGGCCTCCCGCTCCGGTGCAGCCCGCGTCCGCTGCCCGCCGCATGGCCGCGGCGCTCCGCCTTCCACCTGCGTATACATTCTTAAAATGAAGGCTCGTTAATCCTTAAGAGGACTTACAGCCCCGTTTCTTCCACTAGTCCATCTTAAATTCTCCTGGTAATTGGGGTGGCCACCTGAGTTTGCTCATTACCTTTATCAAAAAGGAAAAATAAACCTCTCCTATGTTTACAACAGGGGGTAGTTTTGCAATGTGGATCGAGATGACTGCCGTTAGGCACCTACCCTCTCAAGGAAACCGAGAGACGGGGGTGGGGGTGGGCGTGGTGGGGGTGGGGTGCTATCTTCCTTGATGATTACATTTCAAAGAGATGGCTCTCAGGTCCTTGAGAAAGACATTCCTGAGTTGTAAAACTGGCCGGAGGCTTGTTTAGCTTTTTAAAAAAGATTTACATACATCTCAAAGGGGCAGGGAAAGAGTTCACAATTACAAGTTTTCTTAAGTAAATGCTCTATGGTGGGGACTATCTTTCCTCTCCCCCCTTCTTTTGCATCAGAGAGAATTAAATGTTCGTCTTATTAGATGCTGTATTTACTCTTACACAGCCCCAAATCCTGCAGCTCAGCTTAATGATGGCAGCAGATAGAGTCTGTGCACAAAGTTGGGGAGAGGCCCCCAGCACTCTCTGCCTGTGGAACCAGGGCTTTGAGAAACCTCCAAGGATCCAACCCCCTCCCAGAAGGACGTCCTGGGTGGTGCAAGGAGCCATCTTGGGGGGTGAGAGTGGGCACAGTTCTCGCCACAGCCTTTGGTAGAACCTCTGGCTCCTTTCCCAGGGTAAGCTCCTGAGGAAGCAAAAGTGGTGCTATTTTCACAGCAAGTGGAACCTTCTGGAGCTGGCCATCATCCTGGCTAGCTAGAGTGCCGTGGTGGTGTTTGTGAAGAGGACCAGGCTGGCAGAGCACAACATCCAGCGCTACCGGAAACACGGGGAGGACTAAGTGGCTCTGCCTCAGCCCCGCGTCCTACCACTGGCCCTGCTTCCTGGAGCTCTGTGTGGCCCAGGGGTCGGGGGAGCTTTTGAAGTCTTGTTGACCTTCAGAGGATCAACGGTCACTCTAAAAAGTAACTACAGCTATCACTTAGATTCAGATTTGTGGTCTGAAGACAAAATAAAACAGTATCTTTTGCAAATCTTATCAAAACATAGGACCAAGTGACACTCAGTTAAGGTCCCTCGAGCCTTTTGGGCAGGGTTTTTGCAAGTATTAGTGCCTTCAACCTGCATCTGCTACCAATTTCCAACTGTCCACTCTGCTGGGCAGGACGCACTCACCCGTCAGATCCTCATGAGAACCCATGGGAAAAAAGGTTATTATCACCCCATTTTACAAATAATGAACTGGAAGCTCAGAGAAGTAATGTGACTTCCCTATGACTACACAACTAAAAAGTGGCAGAGAAGTCCTTTAGACCTAGCTTGTGTGTCTCCAGGGTCCCAGTCCTGCTTTGAACCATTTGTGTGTCTTGACTCACTGATTTTACAGATGTAGCTAACATTTATTGAGTTATTGTTGGATGCCATACACAGTCATAAAGACACTGCTTTAAAAGCATTATCTCATCTACTCAATCTTCCTGAAACGTCTAAGATATCTTATCATCATCCTTTTTATCCCAGATAAGGCAATTGAGGCTCAGAGAGGTTAAATTGTCTGCAAAGTCACACAGCAAGGAAATGCAGGGCCTAGAATTTGAATGCTGCACTCCTAACCTCCGCTCTGGACTGTCATTCATTCAAGAAACCCGCAATGAGCTCTTCTTTGTGCCACATCCATGTTGCCACACCAAATATATGACAAAAACTCCACCTTGTCTGGAGGCCCCCTTCCATAAAAGTGTCTCAGCATCAATCGAGTCCTTTGAGTTAAAAAATTATCACAAATACTTGTATTCTAATTTACACTGATTGTAAACCTTATGCAAAACAGTTATTTTGAGAACTTAAAGATGTTTTAGCTCTTGAGGGGGGTCTGCAAAAGATAACCTCGGGGCCAAAGTCAGCTATCGCCTGTTTTTGTAAATAAACTTTTATTGGAACACTACCTCACTCTCTCATTCCTGTATGGCTGCTTTCCTGCTACAACTGAGTTGAGTTGTTGGGACAGAAACTGGCCTACGGAGCCTCAAATACGTATGATCTGGCCCTTTACAGAAAAAGTTTGTCGACTCCTGCTTAGAGAACAAAGCCTAAGTTCTAGGAAGGAACAATGGTGAGTTAGTTTTAGGTCATACATGACTGAATTCATTGACAGCCAGTGTGACTGTTGAACCAGCACTGTCCCCACACTAGCCGTGCTTTACGATTCCTTACAATGACCTAGAATATACTTGATTCTTGATATCCACACACTGGTTTCTTGCTTAGATGGGTTATAAAACAATTGTACAGTAAGAGAGTTCTCTTTTTACATTAAGTATCAGAAAACATAAAAGAGATCTGCCACTTTTGATAGAAACCTGAGTATGGTTAAGTTTTCGGTATTATGTAAAACCCTCGGTTGAATTGGATTAATCAAATAACCAAAGTTTGTGTTTACTTCAGAAACTTGTAAATTTTGTTTCCTTGTTGGAATCGACAAGCCATTTTATAGCCAGATCCTGAATTTTATTTAATCAATCAATTAATTAATTAATTTATTTATTTTTAAAGATTTTATTGGGGAAGGGGAACAGGACTTTATTGTGGAACAGTGTGTACTTCCAGGACTTTTTTCCAAGTCAAGTTGTTGTCCTTTCAGTCTTAGTTGTGGAGGGCGGAGCTCAGCTCCAGGTCCAGTTGCCGTTGCTAGTTGCAGTGGGTGCAGCCCACCACCCCTTGCAGGAGTCGAACCAGCAACCTTGTGGTTGAGAGGACGTGCTCCAACCAACTGAGCCATCTGGGAGCTCAGCTCAAGGGGCCGTGTTCAATCTTAGTTACATGGGGCTCTGCCCACCATCCCTTGGGGGACTCAGGGAGTTGAACTGGCAACCTTGTGGTTGAGAGCCCACTGGCCCATGTGGGAATAGAACCGGCAGCCTTCGGAGTTAGGAGCATGGAGCTCCTACCACCTGAGCCACTGGGCTGGCCCCCCCAGATCCTGAATTTTAAAAGTACTTTTTAAGACCAAATGATTTGCTTCATAATCTCCCTTTAATCCACTGGTTCTCAGGCCTGGCTCCTCAGCAGAATCACCCAGGGAAATAATCAAACCCTGATACCCAGGCCATATCCTAGGCGTACTAAATTGGGATGTCTGGGAACAGAGCCCCAGCACCAGTATTTTTCATGGTCCTCTGGTTATTCTGAAATGTAGCTGAGGTTGAGAACTGCGCTCTAATTAGAGCTAATTGTCACCATAAAGGAGGGCTTACTTGGTTATCTCCACATATGTGAACAATCAAATGCCATGAGAGAAGGTTAGGTATTTTAAAAGAGGCAGGGAAAAGGTGCTGCAAGAGCCCAATGAGTGAGCAACCATCCACACCAGCAGCTCAAAGGAGAGGAAGGGGAGGAAGATTCTGGAGGACAGGACATTAGGTAGAAGCATGGCTTTCAGTAGGGCATTATATATACGTATGAAATGCTTTTACAAACTTAAGATCACAGAATTTTGTTCTATAACCTGTTTCCCTTCTTGTCAATACATATGTATCTGTGCCATTTTTAATGACACACCATTAAGATTGAATCGATGCAAAGGCATGAGAGGGGAATGAGATACAGGGTGGGAGAAGGGGAAGAATCTAGATTTTGGAATCAGACACACCTGATTGCAATTATCATCCTTCTCCCATTAGTTATGCCACTAGCTCTGACCTTGTGCCACCCCTCTGTCCTTCTCTGTGAAATGGAGATAGCATATTTCCTCATCCAGTGGTCTTAAAAGTCAAATGACACCATGCAATTAAAGTTCATTAGGCCCTCACTTAGCACAGCAAGTGAATGGTTGCTTCCGTCCTTCCTTCAAATGTAAGGGTGGTGGGTACATTCACTCAAACAGCAGGACGTGGCAGAAGGACCCCGAACTGGGAGGAGAGGCTCACAGAACTCCCTCACCTCCGTCCGCTTGACCCTGGGAGGATTCCTCCCTTGGCATTCTTCCAGAGATCTACAGCCATTGGCCAAGACTGCTAGGTGGTGGCCCCATGAAGTGTCATGTCCATCACCGGCCTATCCTGACTATCATCCTCACATCACCGTCACCATCGCGCTCACTGTCACCTGCATCACCTAGTCATCACTATTAGAATCCTCCTCCTCATCACCAAGATCATCACTCGTTTCCTTCAGCATCATCGTCATCCTCACCGTCCTCATCACTGTCATTATCCTGAGTCCATCATCACTGGCTCCTCACCACCTAACTGGGGGAATCGGGACAGCTCTGACTCCTAGACCTGTTGCAGGCAGTCATGGCCGCTGAGATAAGCCCAATTCTGCATCCTGGGACTTACTGAGCCCAGATGAACTCTGGCTGAGCTGCTAAGAGGGTCTGAGACCCAGTCTCCCGTCTTGCTCCCACGGGGTGATCAGTTTTAGCGAGACAGCAGCAGTCAATGCTGCCCTTGGCGACATCATCGTCTTTCTGGGACTGCCGTCCACAGTGAATGAAGCTTGGGTATCTGCTCAGGTGGATTTATTCAGTCCTCCGTGGGCAGTGCATGGGCTGCAGGGACACTGCAGTGTCCTCTAGAACTAGAAGTTACAGACTGAGAGAGCCAAGGGAGTGCTGGGCTTCCCTCTGACACAACAGCCCTGGGGTGGGGGCTGCTGTAATGAGGGGGAAATATGGTGGGGGGAAGGCTCTGTCCATCAAGCCTGTTGTCCATCTAACCCAACTCCCCACAGCAAAGAGGACGGGGCCTCAGAGAGCCCAGTTTCATTCCTGAGTCTTAGAGAAGCCATCTGAGTGAATCAGTAGTGGCCTAGTGGTTGGTGCCTGAGCCCCAGACGTGCACATGCACCCCACACAGAACCGGGTGTGTCCTCACACCAACTTGCACACTTCTGTAGGTACGGACAGCTTGGCCAGGCCAGGCCAAGTTACGGCTGACCCAGACCACTGACTCTGCTTTCCCTATTCATGAAGACTCTGTAACAGTCATACTTAATATTTGGTTGGAAACTCCGTTCCTACAAAACCCTCTTTGATGCAGCAGAGATGATGATCAGCCTTCAGCTAGGAATCTTCAACTGTGAGGAGGTAATGGGGTGGGGTGGGGGGCCATGGACACTGCCATCCACACCAAGCCTTCATGAAAGCTGGAAAAAGCACCTCCCTCAAATGCCTCCCAGTGGATGTCACCGCTTGGGGCCATGCCTGGCAAGTCCATGCCAATGGTAACAATGGACAAATGAAAAGATTCCCTCTTCCTCCAGGCAGATAGTCCCACTAGGGCCCACAGCTCACGCTGGGGACCTCAGCTTACAGAAGAACATCAGGTACTGGCTACTCAGGACAGGGCTGTGCTGGGTGGGAGGGGGGGATTCCTTGCAAGGGAATGCTTCTGGCCCTAGCCACAAATGGTGCCCAATTTGGAAATGGCAGCAGTGGGGAACAGGGGTGCTGCCCTTTCCTTACCTGGCAGCTCTTGAAAGCACTGCCCATACTGTCAGTCCCCAGGGAGAAAAGGATCTTTCCGGCTCAAGACTCTGCCTCCGGCTCAATCGCTGAGGACCAGCTCTGAGGGTGCCTAGTAGGGGAAGTGGCCAATAGGACACAGGACCCCCAGGAAGGACTGGCTTTCTTCCTGCCAGGTCCTGGACGACAGCCCAGTTCTCGGCTCCTTCCTAATTGGGTCCTGCATTGTGTTCATGACATTTGTGGTGCTGAATCTATCTCTGTCATCTTGGTGGCCTTCAATGAAGAAAAATACTATCAGGTGAATCCCTTTGGTCTATTCTTCAACAGTCATTGACCTTGAACTAGGAAGAGGCTGGCTGAGTAGCATTCGACATTAGGGGAACTTGAGAGACCACTGTAGATCAAAGCTCTCATTTCATAGGAGGGGAAACCAAGGCACAGAAGGAGGAAATTACTTCACCAAGATCACAAGCAAATGAAGGGTAGCTAGAAAGGGGTCTCCTGATTCCCAGGGTGGGACTCTGTTCATTACATCAGTGATTCTCAGCTCTGACTGTACATTAGAATCACCTGGGGAGTTTTGGAAATTGTTACTACTGCACCTGAACAACCAATAAAAACAGAATCTCTGGATGAATGATGCGAACATGGGTATTTTTGAAATCTCCCCATGTGATTTCAATATACAGCCAAGGTTAAGAAGCTGTTAAAAAATAATTTAAAAAGATAATTTAGGTGCTACAAACAAACTTCAACACTTCATGGACAGTCTCCATTCTGAGAACTGCCAAATGGGATGGAAGGCAGGAAGCTTTTATAGAGTAAGGAATAAAAAACAAGGAAGAGAAAAATAGAAAAGATCGGATTGGCTGTTGCCACATAGTCAGCCCTGTTTGGAGTGAGAAGGAAAAGGAAATAAGTGCAAATAGAGCCCCGAGTTGGCTTGGTGTTTGGCCATTGGCTGACTGGATAGACTGCATTTCTTCTGGTCAAGGGGAGCATTTACAGGAACACAAAAGTTATATAAGTTTTGTTTTGCTGACATGGCATTCCAAGCAGAAGTGGCTCCATCTTGGGCCTAGAAATTTATTTCAAGAAGTCATCTGGCAGCTTTGGTTTAAATTCTGAGAAACCACCAAATTATTTTCCAAAGCAACTGCATAATCTCACATCCTAGCAGCAATGCATGAGGGGCTTAGTACACAAATTCCCAGCCACCTCTGATGGGGGTGGTGGAGGGATTCTGTCATTTCCATCGGAGGGGAAGAAGGAACCCCCTGGGGATAAAGGTAAGCACATACCCTTGGGGTTCCCTGAAGGAGGTGAATCCCAATGCAAAAGCAACTCTAAACAGTGAAGCGACTTTGGCAGGGAACCAGATGGACAATAAAACCGTGATTTTCCCTTAGAAAGAGAAGGCCCCAAAGAGAATGTTTCTATATGCATCAAATGGTTCTTTCTCCCTCTGCAGCTGTCAGAGGAAGGAGAGACCGTTGATTTGCTGCTGATGAAAATACTCACTTTCTTGGGCATTAACTGTAAAAGACAGGGGCCTGGAAGCAGGAGGGAGCAGCCTGAGTTGCTGTCAGAGGCCTGACCCCCTCAACCTGCCCTAGCTGTGCCCAGGTTTAAGCTTTTTGTCCACACATGGTCATCTGCAAAGTAGGGGAGGCCAGAGCCTCGGGCCTACACTTACCAGCAATTCTGTCATCTCTCCAGTCAAAGTTTTTCTGTGTCCATACATGACTTACCAAGCCTGGTGAGTAAAAAACTAACAAAAATATGTATGTACATATGTACTAATGCCACTACTGTGATAGACTGTTCAAATGTATTTCTTCTTAGAAATTAAACAAATATTGTCTGGAGTTCGAGAAGAAAAGTCTTCTCTACAGACTAATTATTTCATCTTCCCGGTTAGTCAGGGGTTGCCTTTGAATGATTTTAATTCAGGGTTTCCCAAACTGAGAGAGGCTAATGGGTGTCATATTAGTTTGCTAGGGTCGGGTAGCTGGTACAAAGGACACAAACTGGGTAGCTTAAAATAACAGAAATGTATAGTCTCACAGTTCTGGAGGATAGACGCCCAAAATCAAGCTGTCGGCAGGGCTATGCTCCCTGGGAAAGCCCTATAGAGGAATCCTCTCTTCTAGCTTCCAGCACCTGCCAGCAATCCTTGGCATTCCTTGGCCTGCAGACCCGTCACTCGAATCTCTGCCTTTTCTGTCTGATGGCTTTCTCCCCAGTATGTCTTTGTGTCTCTTTTCCTCTTCTTACAAGGACACTGGCCACATTGGATTAAGGACCCACCCTAATTCATTATTAACTCATCTTAATTAATTACATCTGCAACAATTTCTGTTTCCAAATTTGCTCACAATCTGAGGTACTGGAGGTTAGGACGTCAATGTATCCTTTTAGGGGACACGATTCAACCCATAACAGCTGTCATTGCCCCCCAAATGTTTCTAGATCAAATAAATGTGGGCAACACTGGGTTATAAAAGGTCACATAAATTCTTTAGCCAGGGGATTGTCAGAGCTTTTAATATGCTGCATGTGCACTATGCGTCTCCTGGGATGAGATAGCACGAGCGACAAAGTGTGTAACGATTCCAAACCTCTTTGACCAAGGCATTCAGTACTGCAGCACCTCGATCAGGGCTAGTCTTCCTTAGATGGTACGTTGGGAATTGCTGATCTAAACCAGCGGTTCTCAACCTTGACTGCATGCTAGCTAGAATCCCTAGACTTCATGCCAATAGATCAGAATCTCTGGGCTGGGACCTAGGTGTCAATATATTCTAAGCCCCCCAGGTGACTCCAGTGTGCAGTCAGACTAGATACCGTAACCATGCTCTAGAATCACGTCTAGATAATAAAAGGCTCCCAGGCGTCTGTGTGGATGAGTACACATTTCCCATCCCTCACACGGGGGAAGCACCTCATACATCCTCTCCAGTTCACCTGTCTTCTCCTCCTCCTCACACACCCATTGTAGGAGACACTCCAGGTTGCCTGCTCCAAACCCATTTCAGACTTTCCTCCTCGCTTTCAGAATCCCAACTTTTTTAGGTAGTCACCTACCCCTCCCATACAAGACCCTGTAACCACCTCAAGGTAAACCTGATTTGCCTTAGTAAAGGTAATCTATTTCCCTTGACAGTGAGCAGCAGTTTAGTGTGCACATTACCCAGTGTGGCCAGTGAAAAATCAGGAGAGGTCTCCAGGACACTTCCAGGAAAGCTCTGCTTGCTAATAAAAAGAGACCCAAAGAGATGGGCTCTTATGCTGCTGGACATTGTCCGAGTAAGAGTCCTGGAACTTTGACAGCTACCTTGAGACCACAGAGAACAATGTGAAGATGGCAGAGCCAAAAGATGAGAGGAACATGCATGCTTGATGAAGTCTTTAAACAGCTGACTTAATCAACCCTGAAGCTGAACTACTGCCAGCCCTTTATCTGGATGAGAGCTTAAATGTCTTTTTATGACAGTTGAATCAGTATCCCACCTTAGTACCCTGACAATCAAAACCCAAGATCCTTTATAGAGAGAGGCATATAACATGCAATATACATAAAACCGTGGGGATTTCATCATCTTCTATCCACCCCAAACCCATAACCATTCCTTACTGTATCAGGTATGAACATGAGCTATATATGAAGAGATGCTCATAAACTAACCCACAGCAAGGAGTACACATGTCTCTGAATAGATTGGTACAGAGACCTACCCAGATGCATACAAAACAGTCTGTTTCAAATAGGAAAAGTTCTAAGATCTGGAGAGGTTGTAAATTCTTCATTTCTCTTTCTCATCTTTCCCATCTAAATTCCACTTCTCTATTGACTGTAAATATCAAACTGGCAACGCCTTCCATCATGTTATGTGTGGAGGACAGTTCCATGACGTGACTCCTGCCAACGCCAGCTAGCTAGATCCAGACCACAACAGAGATTGCTTCCCGTACTTCCCTCAGGAGACTATCTGAGCGTCCCCTCGTGTTGGTTGCTGGAACAGGCCATTCCTCTGGTCCCAGCAAGCAGGAAAGGCGATTTCCCCTTCTGTGGGCAGGTCATACCCAGGTCATACCCAGTGCCCCGATCTATCCTGCCCTGTTCTACTTAATTCTTTAGCACTTGCCATGCCCCATTCCACTACTGGGCAAGTTAAACTGTGCCTCCAGCTCCTCATGTACGAAATGAGTTTGCCTACCAGAAAGAGGTTTGGGGAGGATTAAACCAGAAAGAGGTTTGCACAGTCCCAGACCCATAGCAAGGGCTCAACAAATGGCTATTATTTACTCCCATGAAAATGGAGCATGACAGCTCTTGCAAGGCTCTGCACAGATGTGCCAGCAATCCCAATTTTATGTGAGGCAGAAGCTCAGTGCAACAAGACGAGCCTTCCAAACAAACACTCAATCACACACACTTCAAGGAACCCACTCTGTAATATTTGAGGTGTGGGGCTTGAGGTGCTTTTCACGCCTGTGTTTCTTTGCTGATTCATGCCCACTCTGTAAAATCTGTGTTGAAGGTGAGGTCTTTCCCAGAACTTAATTATTTTTTGTCTTCTTGGATGGAGATATGTCTTCTGCTTTTCCCAGAAGACCTTGGTCACGGGGCTGGTTGCACAAGCAAGAGCCTTGCTAGATCCTGACTCTGCTTTTTGATTGCTCCTGCATTAACTGACTGGCTCCAGTCGAGTCTGTACCAAGAGCCACTCCTGATTCTTGGGCAAATACTTGCCCCCTATGAGTTTTATGATTGTCTGTCCCGTTTGGATACCCTGAGCCTTTTGGGATCTGTAAAGTAATAAAGTGGATTCTTGGATTGTTTTCAAAAGGTCAAAGAGAAACTGCATTTGTGTCAGCGCACCTTTGACCAATGCCCAACAACCATCTTCGGCTGGGATGATTTTGTTTGGACCTGGCTATGAATCCCCACTCTGGATGACCTTGATCCTCAGTAGGAGGGTAGGACGTATCCTTTAACAAGACTGGGAGAACCCCGCGTTACCCGAGACCCCCTGGCACAAGGGCACTGTAATGTACTGGCCCAGCAGAGCCATTCCAGCCTGCAGCACCTCTCACCACCAGAGCCAGTCACGTAGAGCGGAGTTGATGACCCAGCGCTTCCACTCCACCTAAAGCGACGCCCGACGCCCGGGGACGTAGCCCCACCCCTCCCCGGGAGGCTCCGCCCATCCCATCGGTGCGCGGCCCGCCCCGTCACTCCCTCCGCACTAGTCCCCGCCCCTCGACCGCCGTCCCTTCCCGGCTTCAAGCCGCTCCGCTTGCCCACGCCCCTCCTGCGCGTCGCCCAATCCGAGTCGCGCCCCCTCGCACGCGGCCGTATCAGGCCCCGCCCCGCCCGGGGCCGCCCCTGCGCCCGGGCGCAGCCGGCTCGCTCCAGTCCAGGGCCGCCCCCGCCCCCGCTCCACCTCGACCCCGACTGCGCGGTGGCGGAGGAGCTGCACCACGACCCTCTGCACTCGGGCGAACATGGCGCTGCGATCGGCGCGGAGCGTGCGGGCGGCGGCCTGCAGCCTGCGCGCCGCCTCGGCGCCCTGCGCGCCACGGCCCTGGGGCCTGAGGGTGGGCGCCGTGCGGACGCTGCGCACCGGCCCCAACTTGCTCTCGGGTAAGCGCGGGCGGGCACGTGGGGCGAGCACGCCGGCCTCGGGGCGTGGGGAGCTGGGACGCCTCCCTCCCGGCCTTGATCCTTACCTCTCGTCCTCGCTGCCTCTCGCCTCGGGTCGAGCCAGGCGGCTCCTGCGCACGCTTGTTATTGCCGGGATCACTAGTTCCTTGGCTGCTGCTCCGCTCCCAAAGTGGCGTGGACGACGCCGCAGCCTTTGTCCAGCGGGTGAGCGAGCGGGGGGGGGGAGGAGGCCTGGAGCACACGCGCTGTCGCCGAGTCCCGCTCCTTCGGGCGGGAGCGTCATCCGAGCTTCGGCGAGCGCAGCCAAGCGCCTTCGTGACCGTAGGTTAGCTCGCATTTGTGGGCATCGTGGACCCTAAAAGTGGAGGCAGATAGGCTTTAGTTTGCTCCACGGACCATCGTTGATAACTCTGAAGTAAAACTAAGGCAAGAGCACTTACTGAAATTCAAGCCCAGGGTCTAGACTTTTACTAGCTAAAGCGAGCAAAACTTTGAAGACCCAGTTATTGCCTAAAAACAGTAAGATAACGTCTTCTGGACTTTTTACAGAAGACGTTCTGCTCAAGTGTATGTTGAGTCTTGGATGTGTGTTAGGGTTGCAATGAGGCCCAATTTACATGGACTTGAAGTAACCGGGGGACCTGCCCGTAAATGTCTTGGCCCGTCTGTGCTCCTTCAGCAGTTATCTCGGCGGAAAAAACGTTTTCTTAACATCGCGGGCAAATACTTGAGACACTAACCAACTGCACCAAGAAGAACTCGGGCTTCTTAGGGAGCATCGGTCTGCGATGGCTGTGGTCTCATCAAGTTGATTGTTTTAGAAACCTGTTTGGGCCTGGAAGAGTTGATAAATGTATTTATTCCAAAGTCTGATACAAAGATGCTTATTCCCCCACCCCGTTATTATAATCCCTAAGCTCTGTGGATGCCACATATCAGTGCGTTACCAATTTGAATATAAAGGAAAAGCATTTCTCAGATGAGATTGAATTTCAAATCTATGGTGTTTGATTATTCAGTGTTTGACTATTTGTTAGGTTTTTGCATTTTCAAACAGTAATCTAGTTAAATATTGCCCTAAATATCAATACCCAAGATCTGGATGAACACCTAGGTTTTTAAAAACAGAAACCCGAGTTCCAATTTTGGTTACTTACACCTTTTATGAACTAACTATGTGATCTTGATAGAGTCACTTAACTTCTCAGTCTATTTCCCGCCTCAGAAAAATGGAAATGGTAATCCTACCTCACAGTTGTTGGGAGGATGAAATGATATAATGTAACTGTTACATATAGCCTGACACATACTGACAAATGTTACTTGTTGTTAAATATTAGTGTATAAATCAAATAAACAAATGGTTGACCAATGTTAATATATTTTATCTAATTATTTTGAAAGAAGTTCAAAATTTTTCACAAGTTACTCAAAATGTCTAATTTTCTCAGGTCAAAAGCTGTTCCTCAAGGCCCAGTAAGAAAGTAATTATTTACCTAATCTCCTGTCCACTTTTTTCCTGTTGGGCCAAGGGTTACAGGAGAATTATACTAACCATTGTCTTTAGCCTAAAAAGCATGGCCTACTAAAAAGACTTAATGGACTTTGAAGTCAACTGGCCCTCGGTATATTTAGTAACGTTGCTGCTGCTTCGTTTAAACTTGCTCAGTTGCTAAATTGAATGTGAGAGTGATCTTACTCCTAAGATTATCTTTACAATTAGGAAGATGGCAAGGCCAAATCAGGACAATAGTCTAAGAAGTCACATACTATATAGTTCCCCAGCCCTTACTTTAAAAGATATATTAGATTAAAACTGCCAGTTCTAGAGTTGTCAGGGCATGATAGAGAGAATTGAGTGTCGTAGACAACTGTATACTAGATATTTTTCTCAGAATCCCCTTAAATTTTAAAAAATTACTTCATTCCAACTTTTAAGTGCTTACTCATGCCAAGCATTGTTTAGAACTGGGAATACAAATATAAGCTCTGCTTTTGCTTACTTTGTACTTAGGGTCTACTTCCTGGGGAAAACTAACAAACAAGCTTTATCTGTAGTACTGTGAATGTGTTTGCGGGTCAGGGTGGGAGGAGGAGGCTGAATGGCTCAGGAGTCCAGAGTTGGAGGTCTGGACCAGGCTTCTGTCTGGAAGGAGCTTCTTAGGTGAGATAGGAAATAGTTAAGAAAAGGCAAACAGCGTTAGAGTGTTGCAGTCAGAACAGCAAGTACAAACCTTAACCTTTTTATGAAAAGATCAGATTGACATGAAGCATTCAGTTATTTGAAGTGGAGTGAAGCAAAGCAAATTTCCTTTGTGTCAGACTTTGCAACTTCTTCCACTGAAGAGTAAGAAATTAAAGTTTTTTACTGATTAGGGGAAAAGAAAGTAATAAGCTACACTCTACGTTCTGTTGCATATCAGATCTGTGTAACAAAGTAGTTTAATGCTGTTTTAAGTACAACTGTCTTTTGGGTAAAGGGAAGCGTGAACTAGCAAGGCTTACTTTAAAGCAGGACTGGAATTACTGAACCATTTTCCTATTAACTTCTGATGCATTATGTTCAGAAAAATACTTCACTTTGGAATGTAGTATCTATTTAAGAAGATAGCATATGCTTTTTAAAAATTTACTTGTTCCTTAAAGCAAGTATTTTTAACATTAAACCTTAAATAAGTTTTTTTCACATCTCTTGAACTTTGATCAGTCTTTCTCCCAGGAATCCTTGAATAGTTCCATCACGTCTTTGAAGAGAAGCTCATAAAGCCAAGGGCTAATCTGTCCAGTGAATGTTTGGCAGAGCTTGACTTTCCACCAGTTTTAATGCCTTAGCTGAGGTGACTGTTTAGTTCTGATCTTATAGTTTGCTTCTTTAAATGATGGTGGCATATTTCTTCCAGGGCAGGCTTGAAATCCATTAAAGGAGAATTTTAAGAACTTCATTGAAGTTATAATTGTTCCAGGCCAATTTTATGTAAGATTTCATTTTATAACCAAGTTGCAGTGAAGCTCTGTTGGGTCAACTCTACTAAAGAGGCACATTATTATTTTTTAAGTTAAATAATCTATGAGCAGCAGTCTCTGTGCTCCTCCCCAAACTGATCACTCCAAGTCTGTCTTCAGAGGGACAGACGTTTTAGCAAGACAGACTAGTAGTAGATAAGTATACATATTGGAAATGTCCTCCAAAATTTTGTGTGTATGATTTAGACTAAGTAATGTTAGAGCAAATAATCAAATCTCCAGAAGATGCACAGGGTATTCACATCAATCCATCTTTGTCTAAGTGATACATACCACTGTTGAGAAGATGTGCCATCTTTTCACATGATCTGTTTTTTTCCTGGGCAGTGTACTACTGAAAAGCAATGTCACTAAGTCAAACACAAATACTGGGAAAATTTTGCCTTTTGACAGCATTGATACGAAAAATGCTTTTTAAGAAATGATGATACTGCTTTTCTGAAATATTGGTCTTTTATTTTAGTGCGTAAATTCACAGAGAAACATGAATGGATAACAACAGAAAATGGTATTGGAACAGTGGGAATCAGCAATTTTGCACAGGTATTGGATTGTCTCGAAATAGTTAAGAGTCTGCTCTCACCTAAATTGGATTTTCTCTACCTTTTAAAATTTGTTTATTCTGCCCTTAATATTTTGGGCCCTTTGATGGAAAGGGCCATCAAAGGGCCCTTAGAAAAATATTAATCATAAGTTAAATAGGCAAAACATAATTTAGTTAGGGCAGCATTTTAAGAGACATTGAAAGGTTAACATTTAAAACTAAAAGTAGGAAAATCTTATTCAAGAAAGAAATATGTTTGTTTCGTATTGGGGCAGTTAAACAGAAAAAGAGGAAGCAAAAGTGTTGACGGTGTTTTGTAGATACAGAGATACATAACTAGGGGGACATGAAGAGGAGGGAAAACCTAGATTGGTACAAATTACACAGAGGGAAAACTTTTATTTAGCCTATCTTTTTCTCTCTTAATTCCCGTGCCCACTCATCCCATATTTGAGATATTGTGTAAAAGAAAACAAGAAGCCAAATAGCACAGGTCAGTGATTTTCAACTTGATCTGTGTGAAGGGTGAGGCAGGAGGGGGAAAGGAGATGTAACTGATGAAAGTATATAGAATTCTTGAGAAATGTTGGAATATCAGGAATTGAGAGTCAATCACAACTGTATCTTCATTGACATATCTGTGTATCTACTGAAGCCCAGTAGAGAGAGGGGGTGCTTTGTGAAATACTGTTTAAGTGTTGTCCTCACCTCCTAGAGTTTATCTATGAGGGTAATTACCTACATGGAAAATGACATACAAAACATTACATGATGGTAACCTGAGTGGTACAAGGGGTGTTAACCCACTCACCTGATGGAGAGATCACTTCTTATTGGAGTCAAGGCCTTCAGGGAGTACAAGGCATGAGGACTATGATTTACAGAATCAATGGATTTCAGCAAATGCAGTAGGAGAAATGGACTAAGTAAAACTGCAGAGGTGAAAAAGCAGTGTGTTTCATCTCAAAGGAGACAGTAATCTTTTGGGGGATATATGGTTTGCAACGGGGGTCACTACTGCTTGTGGGAAATCCAGCTGGTGGCCAGTTTTTTTGCAGATCTTAATCTAAGAATAGTTTTGTATTTTAAAGGGTAAGAAAAAACAAAATATGTGGCCCATTAAGTGTAAAATGTGTACTACTATCTGAATTATAGGGGGTTTGGTGATTGGCTTGTTCCTATTTTTTAGGAGGTTTAATTTGATTTCTTAGAGGTTTGTGTTTTTTGGTATTTTGTTTTTCTTTTTAGGAAGCTTTGGGAGATGTTGTTTACTGTAGTTTGCCTGAAGTTGGGACAAAATTGAACAAACAAGGTGAGTGTTTTTCTCATCTTGGTATGTGTCATGATTCACGCCATGAATTTTCTTTACCTTGAATAACTTGTTTGCCCCCTGGATCAATTAGAGTGCTTTTTACTCAAGTAACAGAAGACTCAAAAGTAGATTAAACAATAGCAATTTATGTCTTATACAACAGTCTGGACATAGGTGAATATGGGATTGGCTGTGTGGCTCAGTGAAAGTCATAAAAAACACAACCTCTTTTGGTAGTTTTTCTGCCTCTGTGTCAGAGGTCACAAAATGCCAACAAAATCTGAAAGCAGCACATTCTCAAATGACAATATCCAAAAGTAGGAAGAGAAGGACGGGCTCTCTCTTTTATCTCTTTTATCTTATTAGCCAGATCTGGGTTATATTGCCACCCAGGGATGATGGCGAGGAGAATAATGAGCAAATTTAGATACTATAATCGAAGGTAGGAAGAAGTAGAGGAACCCTCGCTCCCCACTCCACACACTTACATTGATGCAGCGTAATATAGCTGAGGTCTATTAAGTTTAAAAACTAAAATCTGCTTTTCTTTGGATGCATTAAAGAATATCAGGAAAGAAAATGAGCTTAGAAGGATTTGAACCTGGTTTTAAATCTTGGCCCCACAACATGTCAGCTGTGTGATTTTGGGGAAAATGCTTATTCTACATCTTAGGATAATAATGGTACCTACTTCATAGAGTTGTAATGATTAAATGTAATATAGCATAATGTCTGGCATAAGATTAGTGCTTGATAAATGTTATCCAGTACTACCACATATATTATTCATAGGTTCCTTGACATATATAAGACAGACCTACAGAATTTAACTACTTTCTAAATATCTTTGACAGTACTGGTCATGTCTTTTTTTGTTTCAACTTTCCCCATCATTTATCTTGTTTGAACTTTTTCTGCTTCCTAGCTCTCCATAATCTAGTTGATCGTTATAGTATAATGTCACATCCCTCTTTGAAGAAACCATTTCTGATGTCATAATAAAACTCTTGTTGTGATTGATAATCTTTGTCCATTTTTTTCTGTACATCAAAGCACAGTTCTTATTTTATT
Organism: Rhinolophus hipposideros; assembly: GCF_964194185.1. Taxonomy (NCBI): domain Eukaryota; kingdom Metazoa; phylum Chordata; class Mammalia; order Chiroptera; family Rhinolophidae; genus Rhinolophus; species Rhinolophus hipposideros. The sequence goes on along the minus strand of NC_138067.1, from coordinate 27,222,147 downwards.
TTCTCACATTGTTTTATTTACTGTGTACCTATTCTGCTACTCTTAAGCAGGAGACCATAGGTTTCTGAACATCTCTTTACAGTGAGCAGCATGAACCTTTCTGTGCTTAAAAAATTCTATTAATGTAAATATGTTGGGTAATATCCCTGAACTAATGAATGCATTCTTTAAACTTTCTGCTAGGGTTTTTTTTTTTTTTTTAAATTGATACATCCAGTGAAAGTGCATGGATCTTAAGAGTACAATCCAATGAGTTTTGACAAACATATACTGTGTACACCTTCCCAAGCAAAACCCTTCTCAGTAGACCACCTCTTATCTGATTTCTGTCCCCATTGGCTACTCTGTGTTCCTGGAAGCCCCTGAGCACAATTCAAGTGTTATCTCCTTTACAACAACCCTGTGGGGCAGATGTTAATCACTTTATTTTATGGTTCAGGACAGTAAGACAAGTTTAGCAAGTTGTGCGAGGGTACAAAGCTATTCTTTTTCATTTAAAAGGAATCACACAGTATGTATGATGTCTCTTGTCCAATGTCATGAATTAGAAACTCATTCATGTTGAGTGATCAGTTTTTTTTTTATTGCTGAGTGGTGTCCCACTGTATGAATATAACACATGTTTATCTTTTCTCCTGTTGATGGATTTTTGTGTTACATCAATATGGGCCTATTATGACGAAAGCTACTATAAACCTTTGTATAAGTCTTTTGTGAACGTATGTCTTCATTTCTTTTGGGTAAGTATATATATGTAGGAGTGGAATTTCTGTAGTGTATATATTTAACTTTGTAAGACTGCTTGTTCTATTTTACATTCTCTCCAACAGTATGCGAGTCAGGCGCTGCACATCTCCCTCATTGTGGTTTTAATTTGCATTTCCCTAGTGAGATTATTGTTGAGAACCTTTCTATGTGCTTTTTGCCACTCACATCGTTTGTGTGTGTGAAGTCTCTACTCAAGCCATTTACCAAATTTTTTATTTGGGTTGTCTTTTTACTATTGATTTGTAGGCATTCTTTATATATTCTAGATACAAATCCTTTTTCAGATATGTATTTTGTGAATATTTTGTCATAGCTTGTCATAACTTTTCATTTTCTTAAGTACAAGCTATTAATGTTTTAAATTATGTATAGAACATTGTGTCTTCTCTAAGAAGTCTTTGTCTATCTCCATATATAGTTCCCAAATTACTGTGTTTCCCCGAAAATAAGACCTACCCGGACAATCAACTCTAATGCGTCTTTTGGAGAAAAAATTAATATAAGACCGGGTGTAATATAATATGATATAATATAATGTAATATGGTATAATATAATATAATAATAGGGTATATATACTACCAGTGCCATGTGGTACTGTGGGGTGTTTTAAATTTTGAACATCTTTTGGCCACCACACAAACTCGTAGGTCACTGTAGTTAACAGTTTCAATAGTAGATCTCGTTATATTACTTTGGGTAATATATCTTTGAAACAAATACTTCATGAAAATCAGTGTGGAACATCAAACAAGGCAGTAGTTGATATTCAGTCTGATTCCCTGGTGTAGAACTTGTACAGTATGCAACAGACACATTTTCCTTTCAATTTATGTGTATTAGTTTTTCAGACAGCTACTCAGTTGTTAGAATGTAAAAACTTCTAATTAGTTTGAACCTAACCTCTTAATAAATTAAACTGTTAGGTATTTGTTTTAGTCTAGGGATCACCATAAAAAGTTACTGACACACTAAGGGCACTGTGAATGGAATAGAGAAAGCTTGAACAACTCTGGCCCTTATCAAGTTCAGAAAGGGATTCTTCCATGCTTTCTTCTTGTAACATTCATATAGTTTTAGCTTTTGTGTTTAGTTAGGGTTTATTAAATCCACTGATTCTAATAGTTGTATATATTCCCTTGGATCTTCTATGTAAACAATAATGTAATCTGTAAATAGTGTTCTTTAATCTTTATGCATTTTATTTCTTTTCCTTGCTTTAGTGCTGGCCAGGTTCCTCAATATGTTGAATAGAAGTGGTGAGAATAGGAGAAAGCATTTAACATTTCATCACCAGGCATGATAGATTTATAGCTGTGAGGTTTTTCATAGATGCCCATTATCAGATGAGGCGCGGTTACTGTCTGTCTATATGTAGTTTACTGAGAGATGTGTCACTCGTGGATGTTGAATTTTGTCAAATTCATTGTCTCCATCTATCGACATGATTGTAGGGGTTTTCTTCTTGATTCCATTAATGTGATGAAAAAGATTGATTTATTTTGGAATGTTCAACCAAGCTTTTATTCCCAGTAGTCATGATGCAAAAAATTCTCTTTTAAAAAATATTGCTGGATTTGATTTAATTTTCACATTATGTTCATGATGAATATTGATTGGTCTTTTCTCATAATGCCTTTGTCAAATTTTGGAATAAGTGATATTGGCCTCACAGGATAAATTTGGAAATGTCCCTACCTCTCTTTTTCTGAAAATGTGCTAGATTAATACTATTTCATTAAATGTTTTATAGAACTAACCAGTGAAATCTGAGCCAGAAATTTTTTTTTTTTTTTTTTTTTTTTTTTTTTTATTAATTAATTTATTTATTAGTTTCAGGTGTACAAAACAAGGTAATACTTAGACGTTCATCATTTATATCCCTCATACTGTGAACCCCCCTCCCCCCATCCACTATCCCTCCGACCTCACACTGAACCATCACATTATATATATAAAATTATAGTTGGCATTCATTAATGTTTAGCTTCTGATGTACAATGCCATGATCAGGAATCCACAGTATCCCTGAGGTGGTCTCCCAAATAGGACGCATGTCCATCGGATACCCAACAAAATCTTTACAACATTATAGAATACCTTCCCCAAATTAATTTTCAAAAGAAAAACCCTGAGGCCATCTTGTGGTTACCAGCTGCTTCCAAATCCCTTCACCTTTCCCCTTATCCCCAAACCCCTCCCACACACCCATCTAACCACTCTCGGTTTTTCCTCTGCGTCCCCAAAACTGACTCTGATTAGTTCATTCATAGTCTTTTCTTTAGATTCCATATATAAGTGAGATCATATGGTACTTGTCTTTCTCTTTCTGACTTATTTCACTTAACATAATGTTCTCTAGATCCATCCATGTTGCTGCAAATGATAAGATTTCTTTCTTCTTTATGGCTGCGTAATACTCCATTGTATAAATGTACCACAGCTTCTTAATCCAGTCATCTACCGATGGGCATTTTGGTTGTTTCCATATCTTGGCTATTGTGTAAAGTGCTGCAATAAACATAGGAGTGCATACAGATTTTTGAATTGGAGTTTTGGATTTCTCCGGGTAGATGCCTAGGAGTGGAATTACTGGATCATAGGGTAGTTCCATTTTCAGATTCCTGAGATACCTCCATATGAGCCAGAAATTTTTTATGGGAAGGTTTTTCATACAGATTTAACTTCTTTAATAGAGATAAGGTTATTCATATCTTATGTTATCTTACATTGGTTTTGTTATTTTTTTGAGGAATTTTTCCATTTCATGTCAAATTCAGCATAAAGACGCTCATTTTTACTATCCGTTTACATTATCCACTTTTTATTATCCTTTTATATTCATAGGATCTGTATTGAGGATCCCTTTTTTATTCTTTCCTTGTGATAATTTGTGTTTTTTTCTTTTTTGGATCAGACTTGCTAGCTTTTTATCAATTTCATTGATCTTTTGAAACAACCAAATTTTTTCTGTTAATTTTCTCTATTTTTCATTTCATGATTTCTGCTCATATCTTGTTTTCTTCCTTTAGCTTACTTAAATTTAATTTATTTATCCAGCTTCTTAAGGTGGAAACTTGGTTTTGCTGGGTTTTGTAAGTACTTTTTTACTTGAATTTTTTACTCATACTGTAAAACACTCTTTGCCGTGTGGGTGGCAGCTAAAATCTAGTTTCATTCTTTTAGCCTAGCCAGGATACTTGGAGTCAACCTTGTGCACGAATGGTATGGGGATCATTCAGAGACCTGGGTAGAGCTTATACACAGAATTTGGGATTTTCCTTTTAGTCTCTCTCCTTCTTGGGATTTCCCACTTTACTTCCCAGTAGGTATAGTGGCCCTAAATTCTTGTCTCCTGGTTTTCCAAGCCAGTAAGACTGAGATTTTCTTTTGAGAATTTGGGTGCCCCACACTACACAGATTGGTGCCTCTCCTCAGGCTAAAAGCCATTAAAAGAAATAAGCAGTATTGTCCTCCTTTCAAGTGTTGCCTCCTTTCCTTAAACTGACAGTTTTGTTCATTTTCCAGTGTCTTTAGAATCCAGGTTAGTGATTTTAAGATACTCTTTTTTAAGTAAAATCAAAGCTAAAAGATTAATTTGCTTCTAAGTATTATTTTAGTGATACCCCCAAAATTTTGTTATGTTGCATTCTTATTTTCAGTTCAGACCATTTGATATTGTCCTATAGGTGATTAAGTCTCACTTTTCAGCCTTTGTTGTTTTTTTTTTTAACTCTGTTCTTTAGATAGGTTAATTTTACATGATCTTTTTTCATGTTCACTGACTCTTTCTTCTGTCGTATCCAGTCTGCTGTTCATGCCATCCAGTGATTTTTAAAATTTTAGATATTATACTTTCCAGTTGTAGAAATGTCCATTTTAAAATTTCCATTTCTTTGCAAATATTCCCCCATATGAAGTCTTTCAATATATTTATAATAGCTACTTTAAGTTTCTCTGGTAATTCTGTCAGGTGGGACTGTGGGTCCTTTGGGGATCTCTCTGTTGATGACGTTTTCTCTTCACCATGGCTTCTTTCTAGAATTTCAACCCCCATTTTCCAAACACCTTGGCAGCCCCACATTCCACCTTGTGACCCTTCAAATAAGACTGTTTTTCACTTGTGATCTTGTTACACTTTGCTATTTGGATGGGGTGGTGTTAGCAGGATACAAATTGTATAAATGAAGATCTCACCCAGTTTGGGTCCCTTTTTTTAAGCATTGACTCCCCTTCTGGTCACTCTCCAGAGCCTTCATACAGTTGTATTTGAGTGTGTGCGTGTTTTGTTGAGGGTTTATAATTGCTATCGGTAGGAAGGTTGGTCTGAGGTACTTCACCAGTACTGGAATCTTCTAAAATGTTCATTTTGTTTTTTCTGAGTCTCAGTAAATTGAGAGAATGTTGAGTTTCACTGAACTCAAGCACATCTGGTATTCAGGTACATCACCATTTGTTTACTCTGTTTAGAACAAGTAAGTACACTTTACTGAGAATATTTATACCCGTCTCATAGGTGATATATAAGCATGACAAAACCTGTGTTTTATTTTTAATTAAAGATATTTAGAATTTTTTATCATGACTGTATTAGAAGTGACCATTTTTCCACATTTTGAATTTTCAGGTTATAAACTTTTGACATTTAATATTTTCTTTCACTTTTTCAATTTAGATGAGTTTGGTGCTTTGGAAAGTGTGAAAGCTGCTAGTGAACTCTATTCTCCTCTATCAGGAGAAGTAACTGAAATTAATGAAGCTCTTGCAGAAAACCCAGGACTTGTCAACAAATCTTGTTATGAAGATGGTAAGTTGTTCGAAATTTTTCAAAGGATTATTGCTTTAGTTAACATTTAACCTAGAATTTAAGGCCAGAGTTAGCTGACTGTGACTTCATTCTTTTGCACTTCTTGGTACTAAATGTTCTGCTTTAAAAAACAGGAAAACGCACATTAGCCAAATATCTAGTTATGTTTAAGATCTCTGTTGATAGGGGGTGGCTGGTGAGTGCGGTGCTTTTAACAAGGTTGCCGGTTCGATCCCCGCATGGGCCACTGTGAGCTAGCTGCGTCCTTCACAACTAGATTGAAACAACTACTTGACTTGGAACTGATGGGTCCTGGGAAAACACACTTAAAATAAATAAGTTTTTTTTAAAAAAGATCTCTGTTGATAAAAGCACTGCCTTATTTATAGGGTTCTTAGAATCATAGTTGTAGACTCATTGTAAACACTTCCAAAGTATTTACCTCTTCAAACATAAGGCATCTATATTGTGTGATGTAGGTGGTGATAGAATACTTATTTCGTTAATTTTCAGTTTTCTCACATTTTCATCTTTACAGCAAGCCAGTGAGGTAGGCCAGTAGGAATTTTGTAGATGAACTGAGGCCCCAAAGGATTTATCTGTTAAGGTCACACATCCAATAAATGGCAAGATTGGGATTAGGTTGTAGTACTCTGTTGCCTGTCACCCAGCCTTTCTAACTCTACTACTGCTTTGTAATGTCTTTCACATCTGTAGTTACAGTATTGGTGTTCTGTTGTTAAGAAAGATATACCTGATCTTACATATTTGGATCCCGTGTGAAGTCGTCAGTGTGCTATGTTGATGCTTATTACAACCTAAGAGTTCTTCATCTGTTATGGTGGAATCTACTCTAGCTGTTATTTTTTCAATTGTGATATGCAGGATACTAATTTCATTCTTAAGGCTAAAATGTGAAGCTTCTTAAATAATGAGTTGTTGTAGTTAAAGAATATTACATTAATTTTGGGGCACTAAAGAATTTATGTTACATTTTGAATGAACTTGACTTTTACTCTTGAAAATGATCATCTGGAATATAAGACACTTTGTTTGGTTGCAGGTTGGCTGATCAAGATGGCGCTCAGTAATCCCTCAGAACTAGAGGGGCTGATGAGTGAAGAAGCCTACGAGAAGTACATAAAGTCTATTGAGGAGTGAGAATTGAACTCCCTGAATAAAGCAGTGTGAAACAATTTAATCTAGCATAGTTGTCTTAAATTAGTGGTGGATAGAAGATTTAAAATAGCAACCTTTAGTAACACCAATGGAAAAGAAACTACAATGTTTCTGGGAAAAAAATACCCTTTAACTTTCCAATGATTGCAGATAAACACAACATACATCTTCATAACACCCTATGATATTTTTAGGCTAGGCTACAGTTCAATGTTCAGAATTCCTGAAACTATTTGAGGTAAAATGCAGTTATAAAATTTATGTAATTCAACAATAACATACCTTAAGCACTATATAGTATTATAACTTGCTTACACTCATCTCTGGATTTGGGTCAGAATACTTAGTGATCTTTACATTTGAAATAACTGGCAGTGGAGAAAAGCTTTTGCTGTTACAGTATCAGGTGATGAACAATTCTGTCTTAATTTTGCAATATACTGCGTTTGCTGGTGCTATTTTTATACAGTGAAGCAACAGCCTTGCAGGAGAACAAAGTTTAATAAAACATTCAATTTCTTTATTAATCACGTTTTTTGTTTTGCTGTTAATATTTCATTTAGTGACTCTGCTAATATTTGTGAAGATGCTAATTTTAACTTACGGAAAGTTTTTAAACAGAAATTTAAGCCGTAACAATGAAAGGTTTCAAGAAAATGTTCCCTTTTAGTCATAAATCTGGTTTTCCTTAAACAAAAATCTAATTACTCGATAGTATTAAGTACTTTTTTGATCATCTTAAATATCATGAAAAAGAAACCACTGACATTATTTTTCTATCATGCTAAGTTAGAAGAGAGAAGAGGAAAAACAAGGGATGGTGGAAGTTTCATCAGTATAGCAGATGGCATCTTTAAGAAAGTTAAACCACATTCAGGTTTCCACTTAAGTAATGGGAACAGAAGTAAAACTTTATGAGCTCAGACACTGACTCAGTGAATATGCATTTTTAGTTTAAACATATTTAGAGTGCAAAATGGTATTTTAATTAAGTCAACTGTAGTATGCTGATATTTTGAGGGGAATATTATATACACATATAAATATATATGCACACATAGCAGACAAACTCCTCTATCATTATTCCAGTTACAGGAAAAGGAAAGTATTCAGACACTACTATATTCTGATGGTGAACAAACAGCAAATATGAGAACCTAGAGGAAGTAGATAGGTAAATAACTTAAGTAAATCTTTCCTGCTCCTCAGCAAAAAGAAACCATTCTTTCCAAGACTGCCAATGGCCATATCACTGCTGAGCTGTATCTTTGCACCCTTATCAAAAAAGTATCCAAGGTATACTGGGTGATTGTCTCCCTACTTGTGTAATTATTATTCAGGTTAATTAATTTGACTTCATTGGAAATAGAAAAGGGTGAGTAATAATTACACAGATTTACTCTTCTGTTTTGAAGGTACTCTCATATTACCTTCTTTGATCTTCACAACAATAACCATTTCACAGATAAGAAAGGTGATGGAGAGGATAAGCGATTGTTAAAAGCTGGGAAGTCATGGTTAGGATTTTCATATTTCCTGACCCACTTTTCATCAGTTCCTTAGCAAATGTTGCTATAAAAAATACTTAAATGAGAATCTTGGAGGGGGAAGGATGAATGTTCTACAGTGTAAGTACATCAATGATTGTAGTTTGAAAGAGACGGGCAATTTTGTATTCTGTCATTCTTTTCCAAAGACACTTGCTCTTATACCCACTCTGGGTTTTTTTCAAAGAGCAGAATATTAAGACAACTTTCTCTTTTACTATTCAGAATGTAGAGCCAATTCAACCCTCATTTCTATTATAGTGCTGTCAAAAATAATAGGCATTGAATGACCCTCCAAATGGACTAAATCAATAATTCATCAGACCTCATGTTCCTTTTGAATGAATAGAGCAGCTTAATAAAGGTTTTGAATAATGCTTTCTAATAATTAAAACTCAAGAAATGGAACAGGTTAACCTGGAAGTGTTAAACGAATTTTTTGGGGCCAGCCCGGTGGTTTAGGTGGAGCACAGTGCTCCTAACACAGAGGTCGCCGGTTCAATTCCCACATGGGCCAGTGAGCTGTGCCCTCTACAGCTAAGATTGTGAACAACGGTTCTCCCTGGAGCAGGGCTGCCACAAGCAGCTGCCATGCGCTGCCAGGAGTGGCCAGAAGCACTGGAAGGCTCTCTGCGTAGTATGAAAATGAGGCTGGTATTTCAGATCAACTCTCAGCAAATTAAAATTTCTGAAGTTTCCCAATTTTTCTGGGGTTGCTAATGCCCACCTTCAGTTTTAAAAAATGCTAACTGCCCTCATTACTCCTCAGCAATCACTATTATTTCAGACCTAATCACACATCTATCTGCCTTCTTCAGAGAGGGCCCTCACTGTACATCAAGATCAAATTATTTTTCTTCCCTACAACATGGTTTTACTACTTACCATCTACCCTCACCAGTCTTTTTTTTCGTTTTAAATAGACTATTTTGTAGAGATTAAATTAAAAGTTGAGCACAAAGTACTTTCCACATACTCTCCCGACCCCATCTTTCTGTTTTTGAAACATCCGTTTGCCAACTCTGAGATTTTGTTTTACCAGAACTGCTGATATCTTGATTCAGTCTATACTGGCTTTTTCTAAACATGACTAGCCAAACACACTTGTCTCTTAATGTTTCTACTCAATCATGCTATCGGGCTTCTACCTGCTAGACTTCAATAGTGATTACTAGCCTATTTAACACATGTAGGACACAATTAGTGAAGGAAATCAGTTACCAGATCTTTCAACTTCCATATGTACTTATGAGAATACACTTTCAATCAAGTTTAAGTCATTGAGTAAATCTTAGTTAAGATTTGGGGATACTTCCCACAAACAGAGAAAGTAACTAATGACTGGGTAACAAATCCTACTGGTCAGATGGTATCAAATTTCTATTTTCAACAGAACTGAAGGAGGACCTAAGCAAACTGACAGATCATTCAATTTTGTTGTTGATCACTATGTGATTTCTAGTGTGCAAAGAAACACTGCTATAACAAAACCTCTTTCAATGTGCATCTTCATGTGAACAAGATATCCCAGCTTACATCTATAAAAAAAATGGAATAAAATTGGGGCTGAATTTGACTCAATCTAATAATATGTAGTATCTACCCATAGATACATGGAATGTATTCCTCTTTTCCCAACTGATTAGGAATAAAGGTAATTCTCAATCCGGAAAAAAGTTGAACTGTTAGTTTTATGGTCTTAAAAATTTTTTTTAATTTTATTTTCAAATTATATACATTTATTGCAGAAAAATGACAGAGTACCATAAAGAATCTATGACCATAAATGTATGTTAGAATAAAATTTTGTGGAGAAAGCAGAATAAATACAATTATGACTTTAAGGAGAAAAAGCAAAAGAGAAACTTCCATCTTTAAGTTTATTTATGTATTTAAAAAATCTTTTTATCGGGGAACTGTGTTTCTCCAGGGCCCATCAGCTCCAAGTCGTTCTTCAATCTAGTTGTAGAGGGCGAAGCTCAGCTCCAAATCCAGTCACCATTTTCTTTAGTTGCAGGGGTTATGGCCCACCGTCTCATGAGGGAATTGAGGGTTAGAGCTCACGCTCTAACCAACTGAGCCATCTGGCTGCCCCTATTCATGTATTTTTAAATAGATGTTAATGGCTATCAAACTACCATTAAAATTTCTTTCAAGACTTTTTTTTTTTTTTTTTGGCGGGCGGGGGAGAAGGGGAACAGGACTTTATTGGGGAACAGTGTGTACTCCCAGGCCTTTTTTCCAAGTCAAGTTGTCGTCCTTTCAATCTTAGTTGTGGAGGGTGCGGTTCAGCTTCAAGTTGTTGTCCTTTCAATCTTAGTTGTGGAGGGCGCAGCTCAGCTCCAGGTCCAGTTACTGTTCTAGTTGCAGGGGGCACAGCCCACCATCCCTTGGAGTCCAGGAATCAGAATGGCAACCTTGTAGTTGGAGAGCCCAGGCTCCAACCAACTGAGCAGCTCAGCTCAAGGTGCCGTGTTCAATCTTAGTTGCAGTGGGCACAGCCCACTATCCCTTGCAGGAGTCGAACCGGCATCCTTGTGGTTGAGAGGACGTGCTCCAACAAACTGAGCTCCAACAAACTGAGCCATCCCGGAGCTCAGCGGCAGCTCATCTCAAGGTGCCGTATACAATCTTAGTTGCAGGGGGCACTGCCCACCATCCCTTGCGGGAGTCGAGGAATTGAACTGGCAACCTTGTGGTTGAGAGCCCACTGGCCCATGTGGGAATCGAGCCGGCAGCCTTCCGAGTTAGGAGCAGGGAGCTCCAACCACTTGAGCCACTGGGCGGACCCTCAAGACTTTTTTTTTTTTTCTAATTTAAATTTATTTATTGGGGTGACAATTGTTAATGAAATTACATAATTTCAGGTGTACAATTCTGTATTACATCATCTATAAATCCCATTGTGTGTTCACCACCCAGAGTCAGTTCTCCTTCCATCACCATATATTTGATCCCCCTTACCCTCATCTCCCACCCCCCACCCCCCTTACCCTCTGGTAACCACTAAACTATTGACTTTTAAAAGAATAATGTAACATTTTAAAATGGAAACATTTACGATACTCTGGAGTTCACATCCTTTGCTGCTGTTTAAATTTAGGATTAAAATTTTTTTAGGTTTAACACACAAAAATGCGATGAGGTTTTATGTTTTGTTTTATGTACAATTATTTTTAGAAGCATGCAAGCATACCATTCCTTCCAGGTTGTGAAAGACAAAGGATCCAAATAGGTGTATTTTAGGTAAAGAAAAATTATACCTTAAAAAAATAGTCATATTCTAGAAAAGTATTTTGTTCTAACATCTTAGAACAATGTATTTACATTACATAAAAGGCTTTCCACGGACTTATTTAAAGGCCAATTAATACTGTACTGTACGAAGCAGTAATTACTCCTTACAATCACAATGATGTATTCTAATATTTTTCTACAGCAGAAATACACTTCTAAACCCAGAAAGCGTAAGGGCTCTGGAATCAGACCCGAGTTGGGTCCAGGCTCTGCCACCTACTGCCTGCCTTGCGGCTTATGTTCCCATCCCTGCTGCACCTGGAGGCGCTGAGAAGTAACCTGCGCCAAAGTGGGAGGGCAGGAAGGGGGAGCCGTGCACTGTCTTCAAGGAGTCCCTCAGTTGATTTAAGGACGCGAGGCTACATTTCTTCATTTGTACAAGAGACGCCAATACCCACTTCACAGACTTGTACTGTCACGCAAGTTCGATAAATGCTACTTGATACCACCAGCCGATTTAAACTATTACAGTACTGCCCAGTCGCGCAGGCAGGCGCCGAAAGTTAAAGAACAACGGGTCCTCCTCGGATGAAGCTTTTGGCCTGCATCACCTTAGCACAGTCGTTCCCAAGGGGAAGGGGCGATATGGGGACAGCTGGCAAAGTGGGGCACATTTTTGGTTGGCATCTGGCAGGTGGAGGCCGGGGAGGCTACTGCCTATCCCGCATCGCGCACCGGGCACTCCCTCGGAATCCTCCTCCGTCCCCGGGACAACAGAGTGTCGGGTGAGAGGCCCGCTGTCTGCGGGGGAAAGCTGGTCCAAAGGGCCCTCCCTTCCTAACTCCAGGGTCCCGCCGGCAAACAGCCCCTAATTTATTTCCCCGAACGGCGCCGAAGGCCACACAGTACCTTGCCACGCAGCCTCCGGCGCCTGCAGCCGGCCACGAGCTCCTCCGACGCACTGGGAGGTGGGCGGCCACGCAGCGCCTCCCGCCGGCACGCGCCCACGCGTCAGCCAGCGCCGCCTCCCGCGCTCAGTTTTGTGGCGCGAGGTGGGCCCTACGTAACTTCCGCTGCGAACCTCCGCGGGCCCGCCCCAGCGCGTCGTAACCCAGGGCAACCGTCGCCCTTCCCTACCAGCGCGGACTAAGCGGCCTCGGGATCTGCCACCCCACTGGCCCCACGTGAGGGTGTGAGCGTCCCCGCTTCCGGAGCAAAGCCCCGCACCACTCCACGGGCGGCAGAGCGAGAGGCCTGCCCCGTTCGAGAAGCTGCGCTCTGAGGCGGAGAGGCACAAGGGAGAGGTAGTGCGGCCTGGGGAGCAGCAGCACGAAATGGGTGGGGCAGTGGGAGGAGCCGTTGGAAGGGCGGGGCGCTGCGAGGGAGGAGCCAATGGAGGGCGGGGAGGGGCTGGGTGGGGCAAATAAGGACGTTTTGCTGGCGGGGTTAGCTCTTGAAAGAAGAGAAGGTATCCTTTGTGTGATGGTAGGAACTGCTGGAGGAAGGAGAGGAGGTAGATGAGGAAGAAGAATGGCTCCTGGAAGAAGGGGAGGAGCCTGCAGGGGAGAGAAGAGCCAGGTGTGAGGTGCCTGAGCTTTAGGAGGGACAGGTTGGGGGTCTGTGATTGAAGACGTATTTTTATATAGATTGTAAGCTGTGTGAGAGCTGGGAAGACGGGCATTGTTTTATTATTTTATTCCCAGTGTTAGGCATCTAATAATGGGCAGTCAGTGAGTAAATGAATGTGAGTGGAAAAGGCGGAAGAGTTGGGAGACTGGGATTGTAGTAGAAATGGTCCGATCCAAAGAAATAGCTGTGGGAACCACCCTCCTAGGAATCATTCTACGAACAATCAAAGCTGCTGAGCTCTGTGGGCACATAAGAAGCATAAGGCACGAATAATTCACGTGGGGAGATAAGATTTATACTCTGGAAAATGTGAACAAATTGTACAAGTTGGGTGGTGTATGCGCTTTAACTTGGAGGCAACTCCTTGCCAAACTGTGTTCCAAAATTGTGAATTAGATTGAAGTCCCAATGTCGTTTTTCCTTTAGAAACTGTATTACCAGGGATCAGCATGCTCCAGCCAATCTTCAAGACCTATTTAACCAGTTCACAGGAATGAAGCTTACTTAGCTTCGTATTAAGAAACTTAACTTCCACCATGGCTAACAATGTTTCTGTTCACTGATTTCTTCATTCAACACATTGATAAGGATCCGCAGGAACATCCATTCAGAATTCCGAGTGAGGCTGCCAGAAACCCATCTTTCCCTGGCTGGAAATCTGACATAGATTAAAAATTCCTTTAAACTTGAAACTTCTAGGAAGATGGGGGTAGGTGTGGAGACAGTAAGGAGTTTTGAAGAATTTCAGCCTGCCTTTGACGTAAACAGCCTACTTTTGACTTAAACACCCTGGGTTTCTCACCTCTCCTGACCATCAATATTCCCCCCACCAGGTGTAGGAATCCACGGTGAGGCATTTGTAGTCTGACTGTATTGACAGCAGTGGCAGATACTGTGTATGGCTCATGTGCTTCCACAATCTTCCGTTTTTATTCCCTAACAGACATCATTAATCAATCACAGAACTCTTTCCTCTAGTGGCCAAGTCTTAAGATCCTTCTCAATACAACGCCCTAGGTAGCCACTACTTGTTTGGAACTGAAAATTGGAACATAGTCTTCATCCCTAATGTAGACAATAAATGTAAAAAGAAATTAATAGCCATTAATGTACCTGTAAACTTCCTTAACTCTTGGTAAGATTTGCTTTTGTTTCATTAGGATTGCCTAAATTGATGGATGAGGAATCCTACAGATGAAATTTGAAATGTAGGCCAGGTAATTGTAGAGTGAGGTGAACTTACAGCTGGTTGGATAATTAGTAAACACCCAAGTACTAGGAATATCCACAGGGCAATGTCTTTTACCCTTTCCTCACCAACATTTGTATCAGTGGCTTAAATGAAGTTACAGAAGATACGTCCATTGAATTAATGGAGTCTTAAAGTGGGAATGGGAAGAAATGGCCAAACTGTAGGGTGTCAGATTCAGAATTATCTATAAGCAGGTTGGGATGATGGTCTTTGGACCGTCCCAAAAAGGAAATTTTAGAAAGGATCTGATATATTTGGATGTCTACAGCTAGTGTCACGTGGGGACTCATGCGGGGGTCTGTGCTCCCGCTCCCCACATAAGAATGCAGGATACGGTGAGGCCAAAAAGGAACACCCACGGAGCCATAGGTAGGGGAGTCACACCACTATAGTCTCGCTGGTGGCTGGGTGGGAGAAACAGGAAACAGGAGCCACATGATCCGCAACTCTCACTCCACCACTTGCTAGCTCAGCCACCATCTTCTTGCTAACCCCCATTTTAATGCTAGCGTAGCCATGGCAGTTATATTAGTGGCCAATGGCTCACTGGTTACAGCTGACGGCCAACTAGCCACAGCTGATGGCCATCCAATCACAGTTGATGGCCATTTACTACCCGAGCCAGCACCTTTCCACGTGAGGCCAAGAGCCTGGAAACTGCACTACTGGCTCCGTCCCCACAGCTAGCTAAAAAAAAAAAATTAAAGGAAATCAGCATCATGGATATGAACTGAAGAAGAAGGGATTATTAACAATTCATATGAAAAGAAATCTAGAAGTTGTAGTTGACCTCAAGCTCAGTGTTAATCAAGATTGGTATATAGAGTTTAAAAAAACATAGCCATCTTTGTTGAATTCATAGATGTAGATTTCAGATCAAAGGGAGTCAGATTTCAAACAGACACTTCTAGACAGACTGAATTTAAAGTATTGCCCTCATTTCCAGATACTACATTTTAAAGACATTGACAAGTAACTGTGCATTCTTAAGAGAAGGGAATTTGAGATTCTTGTCTGAAGAAATGATAGCTGTCTTCAGATATTTTCGGGATTATCATATGCTGTGTTTGGGAGGAACGCCAGGAAAGTAGCAAAATTTGCAGGCTTGCAGATGTCTTGATTTGAGAATATTTTAGTCTTAAAGCTGCTGCTGGAATGAAAAGAAGTAGCATGTAAAGTAATAAGCTCTCAGTTATTAAAAGTACTTAAACATGTCTAACAATAATGCGTGACTGCAGGTCATGAAGATTTTCTGTGTTCTTTTAAAAGTTATGTAGTTTTATGATTTATATTTAGATCTAGGATCCATTTTGAGTTCAAAATAATTTGGCCTCTGAGTGCTCGCTTCGGCAGCACATATACTAAAATTGGAACGATAATTTGGCCTCTGGATGGCCAGTGGTGAAACACTATAGTTAAAAAGACTATCCTTTCTGCATTTAATTATTCTTGCATCTTTGTCGAAAATCAATTGGTCCTGTTTGTGTGAGTATATTTTTGGGCTCCCTATTCTGGCCCATTGATCTATGTGTCTCTCCATTCACCAATATCATACTGATTCCTGTAGCTCTATGGTGGTTTTTAGAACTGGGGAATGTGATTCCTCCACTTTATTCTTTATTTTCATAATTGTTATACCTATTGTAGTTCCTTTGCATTTCCTACTAAAGTTTAAAACCAGCTTGTCAGTACACATCGATAAGAAAATCCTGGTCTAGATTCTAATTTTGATATTCAGCAGTTGTACTTCCAACTTCTTCTTTAAGATTGTCTATTCTTCGGCCTTTATATTTTCATATACCTGGGTGCCAAAAAAATGTATACACATGACTTGTATTCATTTTTGTTATCAGTATATATTGAGTATTAGAATTTTAATACAGTTTTTTGCTTTCTTAAAATGTGTATACAATTTTGGCATGCTCTGTACGTTTTAGAATCCAAAGAATTGATAAAAGTTTTAAGAAAAGAATTATCATGTTATAGGCACATAGCCTTACCCTTCCAATATCTACAACTTCCCATTCCCGGGGCCCCTGGACTGTCTTCAAGGACCACTAAGGTCCACATTTTAGGTAATAACGTTCTTAATACATAAGAACTGTTTGCTTTGCATGACGCATCTGATATGATAATACCAGACTAATGTAGTACCAAGACATTACTACTGGTCACCAAAATCTGGCTTCCTTTTCCCTCTGGAGATTTAAGAGGAAGTGTAATCCACACTTCTCCTTAAAGTTAGGCAAAGCTTTGTGAATTGTTCCAGCTAGTGGCATGGGGACTGAAGTCTTATATTACTTCCAGGTAAAAGCATCTAAGAGTCAGTTTGTGATTCCCTATGTTTGCCCTCATAGTTGGCTATGGTTTCCCCATCACGATGCCTCCGTTAGTTCAATTCCAGAGTAAGGATAATATGGAGCAGAATCCATGACATACAACAGACATGTAGCATATATTAGAAATAAATTTTCGTTGTTTTTTTCATCACTGGGGGGAAAATTAGAATTGTTTGTTATTGCAGCATAACATTGCCTATCTAGATTAATACTAGGTAATGGAGGCTAACAGACAGTGCCATGCCAAACTGAAGTGTACCCTGGTAAGCTTGCCAGGGCAACCCTTTTTCAAAAAGAACCTGGCAGCTTGAGCCATATCTAGGGCAAACAAACTACAAACAAAAAATTCAGAGTTTTATTGGGCTTTTTTAAATATTAGGTTGGTGCAATAGTAATCCGGTTTTTGCAATTATTTTTAACCTTTTAACCTAGATCCATTTCTAACTTCACTTTCATTGAAATGATAAAATAACCACATCATCACCCTCTTGATCAAAGAAATACAAAGTACCTTTCTATACTAATATGGCATCCTTCTGTCTCTTCTTGTGTCTTCTGCTATCCCTTAGTTTCTCATCATCTACTAGCCTTTTGGAAATTTGTGTTCTTGCTCATGTGGTCTCTTTTTTTCACATAGGTTTTACTTCATGCAACATTACTTATTTTGCAAATAGTAGATATGGTCATTGTCCTTAGTTTACATTGATTTCACCCCCTCCCATCCCATTTTAACTTTTATACAACACATGCATGAGATCAGCAACATAAAATGTGCCTTTTCCTGGACTCCATTGTAATATTGGTATGCCTCTGCCACTGGTCCTTTATAATTTAATAGAAGTCTTTGTTCATTTCAGGAGCAGGACGCTTTGTATTCTAAGTTACAGATTGGCTTGAGTGTTAAAGCTACATTGATTTTGCAAGATGTATAACAAAGAGGCAATTGGTAGTCTCTGTACTTCTCAGTTAATTAAAAATCTGCATGATCATAATACAGTGTCAGAGATCCAAAAGGTAATGTCTTTTCTTTTCCCTTCATTTCTAGCCTTTCTTTTGCAGTGCAGTAAATTCAGTGAGATTGCCTTGGGTACTTTGACTTATGAGTAATTGGACAAATACTGACGGAGTTGTCTGAATCATCTTCATAAACTCTATTCTCTGATTTTTTTATACCTTTGTGGTACACCTGTTCTTTGTCCATAAGTCCTTGTGCAAGGTTTTTATTCCAACTTAAAATTATACAAACTATGTTGTCTATTCTTTGATGCATTTATTTCAGCTGACTTACTGTGAAGATTCATTGTATACTCACCTTCACCATCATCCCACATTTCATTTCTTGAACCGTTCTGATAACATAATGGCTTAAAAGTTTTTGTTATGGAAGACTTCACGCTTACATAAAAGTAAAGTGAAGAATACAGCTAATCTCCATGTCCTCATACCCATCTACAACAAACAGCAATTTATGGCCACTTTTATTTCATCATATAATCTCTAACCCCAACCACCACAACTCCCACACTTCCCATACTCCTTGCAGGATTCTTTTGAAGCAAATCATAATTGCTTATGTTTAATTGGTAAAATAAAATTAAACTATGTTACAGTTTTGTTTCTTTCTGATCGTTTCCTTACCATTTCTGTCTTTAAATGCTACTCGAAGAGATATTTTTCTGGATCATAGTGAATTTCCATAGGCTCTGTTTCTTAGACTCTCATTCATCTTCTTTATTTCATTTCCAAAATATCTTAAGTTCCTTGATCAGTTTTTCTTTGGGTTTATTCTTATTTATCCAAGCGTGTACTTTTGGATGCATTTTCTTCTTTGTACATTTTGGTTTGAGTCCCTTCAATAGCACACGTCATAGCCCTTAATACCTTGTGGCCTACGTCTGTGTGCCTTCCTGCTTTGTGCTCGAAATCCAATTTTCTAGTTGCAAGTACAAATGCATTTTCCCATGGTAGCATTTTCATTATGATCTTCGTGTTTCCTTAATGTGATTTTCTTGGAAAACATTAATAAGGACTTTGATGTATGCTTTATACCAGTGATTCTCAAATTGAATCAGGTTGTAAAGCTCATTGGAAGTCAAGAAGTGGAATAGCATGAGGTATTGATTTACTTCAAATCTGTAAAGTAGGCATAATTTTACAGAAAACAAGTGTGTCATATCAATGCAGATTTCTGCATTTCAACATAAAAGTCAAACTGCATATAATTTGTAAGAAGTCACATATCTACTCTTTTAGGATCTTCGATTGCTTCTTGTACATTCCTATTTGTCATTTCTTATAGGAGCTGGAAGACAAGAATGGGCAATAAAACTTGAAGGCACATTTTTAGGAGGAAAACGTAAAATTAAGACCATTCTTTCCACTAACTGAATCTTTTTTCTAATTAGGAAAAGACCGCCGATATGTTGTTTTAGCAGTGAAGCATTTTGAAGAACACCAGGGTTCCAGAGGACCACCTAGCAATCTGGTATGGAGGAATCTGACCATTTGACTAAGAATACTATGTGTACTGACTCCGAGTTTTCAGTCATAGGAGTCAGTATAGTTCCCATGATCCCCCATAAAATAAGTAAAGTACTTATAAAAATGTAGAATTTATAACAAATGTGTAAAGTGCTTATAACAGTGCCTGGAACACAGAGTTATGTAACAGTAAGTTTTATTACTAAATTATTACTGTTACCTGGGTTTCTTTCAGCACTTTGTAATATCATGTGACTAGGACCTCTTCTGGTGCCCTCACTCGGTCCAATTGTACTGACTCCAAAATAGGGGCTTACTCAATATTGTATCCTGGGCCTCTGCTGTTCCTCTCTCTGGATATACAGAGAAAGAGGCAGAGATAAAGACTTTCCCTCAGATTTCAAAATTCTCAAGGCATGTGGGAAGTATTAGGTTGGTGCAACAGTAATTGTGGTTTAAAAGGTTTAATTACAAAAACTGCGATTACTTTTGCATCAACCTAATAGTAGAAGGTGCTGAGGATGGTTAACCTGAAAGAGAAAAGAATACAATGGAATTTTTTCATAGGGCTGTCTAGAGGCTGAGGCAATGGACTATCTCTGGATCAATGATTCTTCAACCTTTTGTCGTGACGGACTGCTTCATAACAGATGCAGGCCCTTCCCTGAAAAACAGATTGAGCATCTTCAGAGGCACCATAGACCTCCTGAACCCCATCCATGGATGGGAAGGCTTCCCATCACTGAGCCTTGCTCTGGAGGGCGAAACTAGGACCAAGGAGTAGAGGATGTTAAAAGGGCAGGGAAAGCAGTGTTGGTTCAATATAAGGAAGAACTTTCTAACAGAGCAGTAGTTCTCTAAGTTTGCTGGGCTTTAGAATCACCTCGGGTGATCTAAAAAATCACGAAGGCAAGGCTGTGCTCAGACCCGTTAGAATCAGAATCTTTGTGGGTGGAGTCTGGGTAGTTTTATTTTTCGTAAAGCTCCCCAGATGATTCCAAGGTGCAGCCAAGTTTGAGAACCAGTAAATTAGAGCGCTTTGCATTTGAGCAGGGTCTCTAAGTAGTGAATGCCTTGTCAGTGGAGATACTTCAAGCACAGAACATTTTTCTTACTGATTTGAACATTCTAAAGCTCTTTAATCTCTCCTAAACAGTATCTATTTCATTGCTATAATAACCTCAAGTTTAAGTTTGTTTTATTATTTAATGAACAGCTTTGCTTTTGATTCTCTGCTTTTCCCTTTCGAATTATACACATGCGTATTAAGTTTGTGGGGTTTTGGGGGTACAAATGTAGTTGTAATTCAGAAGAGTACAAGGTTTAGGAGCTTCTTTGGCCTGGGCAGTGACTGAAGTGAAATTTCATAATATGAAAGGATTGGGCTGGTTTGTACAATCTGTCAGGTCCTTAATCTTGTTTCTGTGTGTAACCAAAATAGCACTTCTAGTTTTTAGTTACTCGTAATAGAAGTTTCTTCCTTTCAGATCTCATTCCTTTCCTCTGATGTCATATTGTAAAAAGATTAGAATGTCCAAAGATATTTGACCTTCCACAGGTAAATTGAACTTTATTACCGTCAAAATGCCACTTTAAGCTTAAGTGAAAAAGCTGAAATAATAATTGAACAGATACTGTTATAAACAGTTACTTACCTTCACCTCAACGGAAAATGAAAAATGTGGGTTTCTTGGGGCGAGAGAAAGCAAGGTGTGTGATCCCAGGTGTACTCTGTCTCATTACAAGCAGCACTTCCTCAAGAAGGCACTGGCTGTTCTTTAGCACTCAGGTGGATCATTGTCAGTCACTGCTTAGGCATTAGAGGAGGGGTGTCCAAACTTTTTTCAACGTTTTTCACCAAGGGCCATATGCAGTAAAATACACAAACAGCCGGGCCACTCACTTGAGGTGAAGTACGTATTGCCTCACCTCGTTTATTTAAGTTAACTAAATATATTTTTGGAATTTGCTGTGGGCCAATAAAAAATGGATTGCGGGCCACAGTTGGCCCTCGGGCCGCAGTTTGGACACCCCTGCATTAGAGTTCATCTATGCAGCTTGTGGGGTCCCCAGGAGGAACCCGTCTGTGGGAAGGTATGAAAATCATGCTCTTTTCATAGATGAGCAAACAGACCCAGAAAAGTAACTTACCCAAGGTCATGCAGCTAATAAATAGGATTGGAACCCTGGCTGTTTGGCACGGGAGTAGTCTGTGCTCATAATCAGGATTATAACCTTCTTAACCCCTTGACTGGATTATGAATGCCAAGTCCCATTTTTCAACCTGGAAAAGCATTAATTAAAGATAGATAGTATCATCATCATCATTACCATCACCACCACCATCACTGTCACCACCATCTACTGTACTAATTTCCTAGGACTGCCATAACAAAGGGCTACAGACTTGGTGGCATATTGTCTCACAGTTCTAGAGGCTCAAACCCAAAATCAGGGTGTCGGCAGGAGTTGATTCCTTCTGACGGCTACAGGGAAGGATCTGTGGCAGGCCTCTTTTCTTGGCTCGTAGATGGCCATCTTCTCCCTGTGTCTCTTCACATCTTCTTCCCTCTATTCATGCTTCTACATCCAAATTTCCCCTTTTTATAAGGACACCAGTCATATACTATGAATTAGAATGAACCGATTGACTTAGCTCAGACTACATGCTCCACCAGTTTCTGCAGAAGCCTAAGGATCCCCAAGCCAATATCCAGAGTTGTTGGAAAGGGAAAGAAGAGGAAACTGGGGTGCATTAGTGACACACACCCACTGCGATTCTCTTCATATTAGTACAATATCATTTGGACATTTTTGGAGTGGAAGGTAGGGATGCTTAAACCCACTTTGCTTACAGTAGTCTGTACCCCATCAGGATGGATAGAGGCTGTGCTCACATCTTCCTCTCCTCTTTTCTTCACTCCCAACTTTGATCTTTAATTAAATCCATTAGTCTGTAATTAAAATTAGACTTATCCTTTATAATGTCAATAGTTGACAATGGGTGGTTTTATATTTCTTCTCAGTTTATTCCTGAATGTCTTGAAGAAGATATTGAATTGAGTTATTGAATTGCTTTTTAAAAAAATGAATATTAAAAACAATTCAATCCGCGTTTCAAACTACAGGAAGAAGATGTTAAAAACTTTAAGCAACCACCATAGTAATCACAGTAATGGATCTCTGCCAGAAAAATGAGATTGAGTTAGAAAATAGCGAAAATAATGAAATTCAAAGCACAGAAGGAACTGAATTAAGCTACACTTGTCCAGATGAAAAAAGTGAAAAGAATCATGTTTGTTGTCTTCTCAATATCAGTGACATTACACTTGAACAAGATGAAAAAGCCAATGAATTTCTTATTGGAACTGGATGGGAAGAAGCAGTGAGTATCTTCTTGTAGCTTACTTACACATCAGTATTTTGATGCAAGCCTTTTCTTTTACTTGTTTTTCAAAAATAGTTATAAATTACCAAAAAATGTGTCATCAATGAAATATAGAAACCTTTGGAACAGAGGCAAGATATTAATAATGAGATTAGTAGTACCTTTTATTTAGTATTTATGGCCACCTAGTATTGACAAGCACAGTGCTAAATCCTTCATGCGCATCTCCATTCCACCTCACAATCGCCCTATGCGGCAGGTATTACAAACAGCCTCACTTTTTGGACAAGGATACTGAGGCATCCAAAAGGTGAAATAATGTACCGACGGTCACCCAGCCAGTGGCCAAGATCTGGACTCCAGCTCCTTAACTACCAAACTCCCTGAGAGTTCTTTCCTGGAGGTTCCACTCAGAACCCTGTGAATTTATTCTTCAAATATTCTTCAAATCAAAAATAGAATCCTAACTTTAGAACTATAAGGGAATTATAAGGTCTAATCTATAATGGATTAGAACTATAAAGTCTAATCCAGTGATTCTCAGGCACCACTTGGCAATATCACAACTGGGGGAAGGGGGAGGAGATGCTGCTGGCATCTAATGGGTCCGTGCCAGAGGTGCTGCTCCACATCCTACAATGCCCAGGACGGCACCTACCACAAGGAATCATCCAGCCCTATCTTAGTCCGGGCTGCTTTACAGAATGCCATAGATAGGGCGGATTAAGCAACAGACAGTTACATCTCACAGTTCTAGAGCATGGAAGTCCAGGATCAGGGTGCCAGCATGGTTGAGTTCTTGGTGAGGGCCCTCTTCCTGGTTATGCCCTCACATGGCGTTCCTTTGTGCAGACAAGTAGAAGGGGCGGGGGAGAGAGAGATATCCCTATCTCCTCCTCTTCTTATAAGTACACTGATCCCATCCTGAGGGCTGAACCCTCTTAACCTCATCTAACCCTGATTACCTCCAAAATACCATCACATATGGGATTAGGGTTTCAACATAGGAATTTTGGAGGGACACAAACGTAGAGTCCATAACAAGCCCCAAATGTTGGTAGTGCCAATGTTGAGAAATCCTGATCTTGGTTTATTTTATAAATATGGAAACTGCGTCCAAGATGAGGCAGACTGACTCACCCAAGTCTGCTGGACAGTTGAAAGAATCATGTCTTCAAGAGCTCTGCTCTAACACTCTCTCTACTGTACTGCCCCCCCACTGCCACCTGAAGCATTTATGGCCTTCCGTATGCACACTCCCCTGCCAGATAAGTCAGGGCTGTAGACAGTCCTATTTAAGAATTTAAAATAGAAGTTTAGAGAGCTCAGTTTACTACTGAAGAGAACTACTTTGAAATACGCATTGAAGGGTTGTTGGAATGGCCCTGCCTCTGCTCATCCTCTCCCTCCAGCCCCTCCCTGCAGCGTTCTCCCTGGGGATGGGAAACAAAGCCTGGTACAAGAAGTACAAGAAGGTAGGAAGGGACAAGGATGGACCATTGTGACTTTATTTGTATGTAATAGTTCCAAATTCATTGTAATGTACATCTGAAAAAATATAGTCAGCACATCAAGGTGGCCATTTACAGATACTTGCTTAGTATCTTAGTATTAACAAATTCTATTGCTAGTATTGCGGATTTACAAATATTATTGCTTTAGTATGAGGCTGAAATAGGTATTAAAGGTTGAAAGAAAACAAAAAGATAAGTCTATTTAAAGAAAAATATCAGTTCAAATAGGATGGCCAACATGGGGATGTGGCCATAGTTGGGGCGGCTAGAGTTTGGGCAGCTCAGCTGAGAGTAACACGCTGCTTTGTTTGCAGGTTCATGGCTGGGGAAGGACTTATCCAACTGCCTGCATCTGGCCCAGGAAGAAGCTTAAAAAAGCGAAGGTGGGAGGAAGTGCCAGCAGCTGCTTACTCTGTATCAGTCTCTCCCAAGGGAGCCCTGAGACCAAGCCTCAGTCTCTGGCCACGAAGTTGGAGGAGGCAGGCTCAGAGAAGGCTCAAGGCAGCCCCTCCCAGACTCAGAGACTCCCCCAAGGTCCCGTCACTGCCCCCAGGGAGATTAGCAAGATCTGCTTACCCTCCTACAGTCAGAGAGAGAAAAAAAGTCTGCAAATAACGGAGTTTATTTGGTGCATGGAAGAGTGGGCCACCCCTGAGGCTGGGGGCAAGGACCCCAGCAGAGGCCCTGACAGAGGTCCCCCCGTCTCAGACGCCTTGACTTCCAAAGCCCTTTTAGTTCTGCCTCCCCTGAAGGCTTCAGTCCCAAACAGCTTGGATGTTCTGGATCAGAAAAGTAAGAACTTTGTTTTGCAGCCAGAAGAGAAAGTGCTGAGTGTGGGAAAGGATGAGTATGTGGCTTGTGCATATGGATTGAAAACAGTTGACAGGAATGATGGAAAGAGCCCCATTGAGCTGACTAAGCACCTTAAGGTCAGCTGCACACAGCCTTTCGCTCCCCCGGGGGCCAGGACATCCCTGCTGGCCAATCCTGAGCGGCGCTGCCTGCACTGGCCCCTCCTGCCTGACACAGACCTGCTCTGCCCTCCCAACCCCAACAGTGTTCCCCGTCTCACCACCTTGCGGATTTTGCAGAAACAAGGAATGCAAAGCTACAAAGCCAAATTCACAGCCAGGGAGCCCAGACCTCCCATGAATACCCAAAAGTGTGTTGTCAAGGAGACCAAGCAGGAAAACAGGCCCCAGACATTGGAGACCCATGTGTTCCCAAGACCTGCCCTGCCATTCCTCACAGTGAGCAGAGTTGTTATTCCCATCTCCACTCACAGACTCCTCTGAGTTGCCACAATACAAGTCCCTGTGAATAAGCACCGTTTGAAAGTCCTTCATCCTCTCTCCTGCCCCCATTCTCTCCTCTCCCTTCTCCGATACTCTTCTCCCTCCTTCCCTCCCTCCCCTTGTCCTATTTTTGTAGTAGAACCAGAGGAAATTGAAACGCATTGTATGGGTTTTGATTTATTCTCAAAACCCCATGTTTATGTGTTACCTGCTTCTGTTGCTTAGTCATTTACAAAAATGCAAACTGGTAATGCCAGTCTCATCCTTTGCCTGCCTTACATCTCCTCTCCCACTGGAAGCCAAGTGGATAATGGGAAATCTGAAGGGCCTCCATCAGTGATGGCCCCACGTCAGCCCCAACCTTACTGGAAAGGGCTCTTTCTGCCCTACCCCAGTGCCTTAAGCTAAGTATACTGGGCTTGTTTGGACTAAATTATTTCCCAGTCTTTTAAACCAGGCAGGTATCTGTCTGTTTGCCTCATTTTCTGTTACAACAAAGATCTGAAACATTGCTTTAATAGAAAAATCCAGCCTGTGTCTAAATGAATATCCTTGCGTCCAACATGAGATATCCTTACATCCACGGATATACCATATCCATTGTATCCTATGTGTCCAAAGTGACATATCCTTATATTGTAGCCTCTTGCTAGTCTGTCTGGGAAGGTTTAGCCACAGTTCCACAAAATCCATATTGGAAGCGGGTTAAGAATAGTTATTTGAAAAAAATGTCACTGTGATTACTGTCATTCCACATGCTTCCTCCAGCTTTACTTTGCATCCGATATTTGGGAATTCTACAACTCCAGGCAGACACTGACAGAATGGGGCTGCTACTTTCTCGCTTCTCCTATCCCATCTCCCCCCTCATTTTACTTCATTGCATATTTCCTGAAGTTGTATATAAATTAAACATTTGTGAATGAGTTATGTTTTAAATGCCAAGTGATGATGCTATGTAGAGAAATGCTCTGAAAAAAACATTTTGCAATATGAATAACCATTTAGCTGCTCTATAATTACAGTTTGAATTTGCTTAAGATAGGTTGCACTTGAACTCTGGACTGTATTTGTAAACATCTTTCCATCATTTGTCTTTGTAACGTCTTGTCTGTTAGTTTAGGTGTTTTCATTTTGTTGGTTTGTTTTTACAAAACACCAGAAATGCAGAAATGATTATAGTACAACAGTCATTAAAAGGTATAATTTGTCAAATATATGGTGATGGAAGGAGAACTGACTCTGGGTGGTAAACACACAATGGGATTTATAGATGATGTAATACAGCTGAAATCTATGTAATTTCACTAACAATTGTCACCCCAATAAATTTTTAAAAAGGTATAATTTGCCTATTTAGGTTGGACACTTCTTTATAGTCTACAAGCAATTTTTAGGTTCTGCCCATACTTTCTCCCCTGAATGAAGAAACCGTCTGGATTCCATCCCCCAGAGGAAGCCCCAATTTCCCACTGTTTATGAACAGTGGAGGTGTTGGACCCAGTACTGTTTGAGGACCCCTCTAGCTATGGCAGCTTGCCCACCTAAGTCAGTGTTTTTTCAAGCCCCCGTTTATAAGCAGCAGAATAATGAATAAGCTCAATATGTGAAACAGTCAAAAGTATTTGATTGGGAGGGAAGGGTATGGACCAGCATGAGTGAGGGGTGACAATACTCAGCCTAGATGTACTTCTGAGATCTTGAGGCAGTTTGAAAACACTAAATTACAAAAGAATATTTCTTTCTTGAGAAGAACTCTTATTGAGATAGGGTTGTAAATTCTACAGATTTTGGGGAAAACATATAGTAATAATTTAGAATTAAGAGGAGGCCCAGTCTGAACAAAGGAATGACCCAATTTACTAAAGATTCATAGCATCCTTTTTGAGCAAGTAATTAATTTGGCCAACAAAATATTGAGAAAATTCCTCTGTGCATACATAATAATGTTGTGCATTTGGCATCTCTTTGTTAGGTAATTATTCAAATACCTGATCAAGTCCTTCTGGAATCTTATTTGCAAACTGCAAACTAGTAAGAGTGAAGACCCATCAAACTCCAAATACCATGTTTCCCCGAAAATAAGACCGGGTCTTATATTAATTTTTGCTCCAAAAGATGCATTAGGGCTTATGTTCAGGGGATGTCATCCTGAAAAATCATGCTAGGGCTTATTTTCCAGTTAGGTTTTATTTTGGGGGAAACACGGTAACAATCTGCCATGCCCACAGGATTTTTGCACAATTTTTGAACAGCCAGTTATTCATAAGAGGGAAATAAATGATCCAGCTATTCATATTTGATCAGATCAATATATTCAGGAAAACCACAAATCTTATTAGCCCAGGTTTAGCTTGTTTATCTGTGGATCATGTCACTCTACGCCTTGTCCCAATTTCCATTCAGATTAAATCAGGACGTCCAAACTGGTCTTTGATGTCCAAGTCTAGATAAAGGCTAAGTGTTTACTAGAATGCAGTCCCTATTAGTGTTCTAGGTTACTAAGAACACTTACAGGGGAAATCTTTTGTTTTCAGGAGTCAAGCACAGAAGGTGAACGGTCTTCCTACCTCAAGTTGACAATCTCAATTAGGTTTTGGTTTCTCCAGTCCTTTCCAAACCATGCATTGGAGGGCTCTGTGTTTTATCCCTCATTTATTTTGGATGTCTCATTAGTAACTTTCCAAACTCCTATTTTCCTTGAAAACTTAAAAATCACCACGTGGAATTGTGGCAGCCCCTGACACAGGGCTCCTACAGCACCTGAGGTCACCTACTGGGTGAGGCTTGGCTGTGGCATGGGGGTGCTGCTGAGGGTCTGGCTGAGGGAAGGGAGGGGCCAGAGGGGCGGGAAACTTTTTTCTCCCATTTATTTTCAGCACCACAGAAAGTTTATGACTGGTTCACTAACCCTCTACATGTGAAAGAACCGTTAGCAACTTCATTTGTTTTAATCTGCCTGTGCTCTAAAGAAAACTAGTAATCTCTGAATAAAGGATGGAATTTGGATAAATATCATTGGTCCTGATATTGTTCACTGGTGCTGATAACTCTTCACTGCGAAGGCTGTTTCTGTGGCTATTCACCCCAATTTTCTTGACTGATTTCTGTAATGTAATTTCAGGAAAATGGAATGTCAGAAAGAGATTTGTCGTTATGGTAGCTACTTACAGAACTTTAAATCTGAAGAGTTACTACTTAGGCACATATCGCGTTACAGAATGATTTAAAGGGTTTTAATATACCACAGCTTACAAAAAAAGGTGAAAAATAAAAAAAATGATACCAGCTTACAATTCATTAATAGTACTAGACACTCAAACACAGCTAAACAAAAATTATCTTAGGGGCTAGCCCGGTGGCTCAGGCGGTTAGAGCTCCATGCTCCAAACTCCGAAGGCTGCCAGTTCGATTCCCACATGGGCCAGTGGGCTCTCAAACACAAGGTTGCCGGTTCAATTCCTCAAGTCCCTCGAGGGATGGTGAGGTCTGTCCCCTGCAACTAAGATTGAACACGGCACCTTGAGCTGAGCTGTCGCTGAGCTCCCGGATGGCTCAGTTGGTTGGAGCGCGTCCTCTCAACCACAAGGTTGCTGGTTAGACTCCTGCAAAGGGGTGGTGGGCTGCGCCCCCTGCAACTAGCAACTGGCAACTGGACCTGGAGCTGAGCTGCGCCCTCCACAACTAAGACTGAAAGAACAACTTGAGTTGGAAAAAAGTCCTAGAAGTACACACTGTTCCCCAATAAAGTCCTATTCCCCTTCCCCAATAAAATCTTAAAAAAAAAAAATACAGTTCACACAACTGAGAGAATCCATGGGATGTAAACATTGCAAAACAATGGTATTTAGCAGACTATCTTGTTGGCTATAACATGGTACCAGCCAACATCTCGCTGAAGAAACTGGATTAATTCATGTCATTCAACAAAGTGTTTTAGATGTTAGGAGTATGTATGAAGCCCAAAGTATATGTGCTCTACTAATGCCAAATCTAATCAGTGGCACTTTAACAACATTCAGACGAGGACACACACACACACATGCACGCTGTGAGATATAAGGAAAATAAAACTGTACAACACTTGACACTTCAATGGCTTCATCCCTAAATCCCCCAAAGTTACATGTTTCCCCTTTTCTTTCTTTAAGAGCCTCTGAGGACAAGTTTGAGAAGCACTGATTTAAATATACTAGATAGTAAGTGCTCTTCAGAGTTAGTATTAGGTAGCAGGTTTAGATGAGCAGGTTTGGACTGCAATTAAGATAGGCATTCTAAAATAAAGGCCGTGAAGGATTACGTGAAAATATGACCCGTAGTTTGACACCATTAATAAAACAACACTTCACAACTAAATTGACACTGACACATTTTTCTTCCCATCAAAAGTAGCTACATGGCATCTTTCAGGTAAGTCTACAAAAATTTTGTACTTTTTTTCCCCTTTATGTCAAGGAAATCAGAAGCAGGGATTTGGTTTTCCTGCAAATTAGTGACTAAGCAAAGAACTCATATTCTAACCCTTTTTATGCTCTTAAACCAGAACATTATTTACAAAGATAAAAGTCACCCCATTATATAATGGTCACATTTGGCAAATGCATGAATTGGAGAGTAATTTCCTTTGAATAAATTTTCCAAAAACTTAAATCTCAAGATGTATAGTTTTTATCAGAATAAAAACTTTACATCAAAGTAGAAACTTTGGTAATGGAGTGTCTTTTCATTTTCTATTAGGAAAACTGTTAGCATGCTTTCATGACCAAAGGTAAAACAATAATGAAAATAACTACGCTCAATCATTTCATTATGTGACTTTTGGAAGATGATGAATTTGTGAAAAATTAAGGCAACAACATAAGTCACGTTATGAGTACGTCAAAGAATTCACAAAAAAAGGTAGAATTCTTACTCTCTTTAATCACTGAATTTCAGCTTTTACAAGTAATCTTAGCACAATTCAGGTAACTAAGGTTTTGGGGGAAACAGTTCTTACTTGTACATGAAGAACTATTACATGCTCCATTTTTCTGTAAGTAACTCTATTGGCTGGATTAACAAACACTGTCACAGAAACGAAGAAATTTTTAAAGCCATAGATCACTGCATTTATATTTACGAAAAGCCATAAACAGACATGCATTTCTCCTTTATGGAGAGGATCTAAATAGATGTTTGAACATTAAGGCAGTGACAATTCTAAAACATAATGAAATCCTAAGTTAAGGCTTTATGTTTGTTTTGAAACCCATATTCATAAGCAACTGTGACCAAAGCAAACTTTTAATCTACCAGGTCGAGTTCATCTACCTGGGGTGTGTTATGTATCCACTACTAACAATTCTTCTATGGAATAGGAATTAGCAACACCATCAGGTAGTCCTCTCTTAGGTTTTATTTTGAGGATTCAGCCTTCATCAGCACAAACATGTGCCACAGAAGGAACAGAGCATGTTTTGATAAACTTGGAAAATCTACAGGCTGCACTGATTTTTACTTGCCTGCAAATTGTCCAAGAATCAAGAATTCAGGGTCTCCTAAATACAGAAAACCCCTAAAGCAACCTTGATCACGCTCCCATCTCAAAACATAGATGTCTTTGATTATGGAAGCCATCGGCCTCTACCTCAGTTTTCTTTGGAGAAGACTGGTGATATCACCCTCTCTAAATAAATAAATAAACAAAATGCAGAAGATGGATCTATTCTACCATTGCTATCCTCAAGGCACAAATAATATTCTTACTAGACCAATGTCTTTCCTTATTCAAGGAAAAGATGAAAGGTGGATGAAAAGAAGATTCACTTTAAAATAATTGTGGATTGCACTCTTCCCTTTCAAGCTTATGCCAAGTATTGAAATTTAGGGAGGAATGTCCTTTTTCCTTTCCATGATATATTTTTTAACATTTAGAGTGACAAAACTCAGATCCAGCCTGGGGGTGCACTTTGACAAACAGCTCTGGAACACCACCCTGGCCTACTGGAGCGTCTAGGAGGGGATGTTTGTAGCATGCACTCCAGTAGGAGCTGACAGGCGTGGTTCCACAGCCACAACTGTTATTTAGATAAGAAGCATCACTATTTACACTAAGGGCTTGCTGCTACTACATTAAGCAGTAATTTTACAGTGACTCATCTTGTGAGGAAAATACTGTACACTTACATTGGTATCAATAGTTCATGTAGAGAAGGGATGGCAATGACTACATGAAAACTGTCTGAAAAGCTAAAGGCAGATGTAGTTTTCCTTTGTGTCTTCAAGTCAGAAAGATGTCAAAGCAGCAGGCAGCATGAGTTTCGAAGCACCTAAGCATTGGCGTCTAAATCTGACGATGCAGCATCAGATTTCTTTAGGTATTATTATCAGGAAACAGGAATTTCTAACACGCACTGTCAAGAATATTTAGGTGCAATTTAAGTAAGTCACACTTCTACTAAAATATTTTGAAGAGTTTGTACCCTAGTACCTGTTAAGCTTGGCTTCAGCTAAATGGCTAGATGGGTTTTAAAGGTGTGAAATTCCCTTTTTTTTTTAAAAAGATGGGAAGACTAGCTGTAAAAGGGCAAATGTAGGCAACACGATACAGTTCTTTTTAGATCAACATCTTACTTTATAATACACTCACATTTATACACAAATTTCATGTTTACAAGTACAAACAAAAAGCAAAGAACCTCAAAGAATCGAAGCAACTGCATATCAACTACATTCAATAGAGTTAATACTGTTGTCCCCATTTTCCAATTTCTAAGCCCAGAAGGAAATTGTAAATGCCATCCCACGCGTGGATCCCCTTTTAGAAGTTGGAGACTGTGTGTAGTTCTGCACAGGTCTGGGTTTCTACGGAGCTGAACTGAGATTCCATTGTGTTCCAGGCCAAATCGGCCAGAAGAAAGTCATCCATTGCTGTCTGTGTTTCATTGCTGGTGAAGAACAAGCTCCCCAGGGTTTCAAAGCCAGAATTCATGGTCTGTGTTTCTGCACTGTTCAACTGAACCTTGCTTTCTAGAGCAGGTATGTTTTTAGCAGCGGAGATTCCTTCAGTTTGGGTCTCTGTGTCAGATGAATCAGTACTCATGGAAAAGCTGGAGTGTTTCAGAATACTTCCCAGAGGCAGAGGAGGGCTACTGTCTAAAAAGAAGTTTAAGTCTGTCTGTGTCTGCGTGTCAAACATTTCAAGGCCTAAGAAATTAGAATTTCCCCTACAACTGTAGGACTGGGCAGAGGAGTCTGCAAGTAAGAAATCAGTTTGGGTCTCTATATCTAGCGATTCTAAGACTGGCTCAGTGGTCATGGTGCTAAGCTCACTCTCTTCGGTTTGAGTCTGGATATTTGAGGCCGAAAAGAACTCTTCAATATCAAAATCAATGGCAGGATTCTGAGTTGGGCCAGATGCGAGCTGGGGGTCAGGTCCAGTATTCGTGTCAGACAAAAGACTACGATTGTCCAGTGTCTGACCAGGCAGATTACTTGATAAGATGTTTTCTAAATCACTTAACAAATCTATAGTTTGGGTCTGGTTATCTGTCATGTTCTGTGAAGGAAGCATACTGTTCTGTGCACTGAAGTTTATAATTGGTGCAGATTTCTCAATATCTTGATTTAAAGTCTTAGGGTGGCTCTGAGGTAACAAATCGTGAGTTACAGTCTCTGCTACTAAGCTGCTGCTTATAATATTGTCTGTAGAAACACTGAATGATGAATGGACACTCTCAAAAATGTCTCCACACATTACAGCTTGGTCCATCTGTACTCGGTCCTCTGTCGGACTCTGCATTCCACTGGTTTGAGTTTCTCTGGAGATTCCACCTGACTGGAAACAAGCATCTAAAAGCGCATCAGTCTGAGCAGCTATAGATGAAGTTACCTTAGAACTGGGCAAAAAGGTTTGAGTATGAACACTAATGGGAAGGGAAACTTGAGAACCAAATGTCAAATCAGTTTGAGAACAAGACGACACAGAGGAATCAGGGCTCACCCACTGTGCAGAAGGTATAAAGTGTTGTGTGGCATAAGACAGATCTGTCTGTACATTGATTGAAGAAATGCTGTTCTTTTGACATGTGTCCCCTAGCTCTTGTAAAGAATTGGACGAACTTTTACCCAAGTTCACTTGAACACCTGTACTAATTGGCTCAACAGCAACAGGATTTACAATTTTTGAAAGCGGGAGGCTCTCCTTAAGAGAGCAGGCATCTGAATCAAGGCCGAAGATCAGGGTTCCTATTGACAAGGGCAGTAAGTGCACAGCACCTGGGGCAGAGCTCTGATGATCGACACCTAACACCACAGGCTGAGCCGAGGAGTCAGCTGTAGGCACAAAGACAGGCACAGGAGAAAACTGCATGACGGGCAGTTTAACCAGAGCCACTTTGGGCTTTGGCAAAAGCAACTTCTGAGGATATCGTGTTGCTGTTGTAAGAGTCTGCTTTCTGGCAGTGGAGCCACAAGAGTCTTCAAAAGAAGCTACTAGTTTTATTTCTGAAGTTTCTAATTCTTGAGGGTCTGGTCTTGGGGTTGGTTGGTTACTCAATGATTCAATGGTCTTACTGGACAACTTCTGGTTGTGCAGGCAGTTTTCCATTTTCTTTTTCTTACTAGGTGGATCCCTGAAAATAATGACAGAGTGAATAAAAAGTGGTCAGATTCAACCCAGTTGAATCCCATCTTTGGCACTCTGAGAAATGGGCCTACTATGTGGTAGGTAGAAGTTCAGAAACATGCAAACAGGGAAGGAGGACGCATAAAGCTCTAAATACTAGAACTCACATCTGTAAGCACAAGGAATTTAAGAGATTATACAATGTAACTTTTATCACTTCTAAAGTAGGAAGCTAATAACCCAAATATAAATATGACCTTTGAGATGAAGTAATTTCATGATAAGGGATCCTCAAAAGGAGTTGGCAGGAAGAATAAGGAAGAACAACTGGGTCAAGTAGACATGAATCCTTTGTTAGCACTGCTGCCATTTCCGAAAGTCACCTTCTTCCATGTCACATCTTTTCTCCATTAGTTTTCCTTTCTTCCTTCACTCTCATCTTTTCAAAAAGTTTAATTTGAAACTTCCCACAGCTATTGACTTTTGGGCCACCATTTTTTCTCTTTACCTGTGCTCTGCAGGGATCTCATGGCCAGTTCGGTAGATGTGGGACTGTAACGCAGTTCTACTGGCATAGGGACAGCCACACGTGCACTGGAAGGTCTTGCCACAATCCTCTGCATGTCTTTTCAAGTCCCACTCAGTGCCATATGAATTGCTGCATTTACTACATTTATGCTTCTTTTCCGCGTGCATTTTCATAAAGTGCTGGGAGGAACACAAAGGGATCAGAATGAAAAATTGCAACTGCTCAAAACATTTCAAAAACCATCAACATACCCAAATTAACCACGATTTTACATGACAAAACATAGCAGTCCAAATCAAAGGAATGTAAAAGCAGGCAAACTGCAGTTTATCATATGCTTCTCTCTGTCACTTTTGCTTTGTGAAAAGTGGAGACTGTTTTGGAAACAATCCATGGTGCGGGGCATTTAGATTCTGATCTACAAATAAGTGCTGCAGGCAGAAATCAAAGCCTTTGCAATGTTTTTCACGGGACCCCCTCCAGCAGCTTCTCAGGGAAGTATTTCAGCCTCCAATCTCTCCCAGCCTTGAATCACCTCTTTTCCTGGTTGCTGTGCCCCTCCCTCCTCTTAAAATAGCTGCTTCTGAAATTCTTCTTTTCCTGAATTCTGTAGTTTCTTATTCCCTTGGGGAGCATTTTCTTGGCCCCTTTGCTTGTCTGACCTCGGAGGCACACACATTCACACAAGAGATCTGGATGTCCACATTTTCTCATTCTTTGAATTGGTCTTCTTCTCTCTCCGAATCTACTTCCGGACATCTTCCCTCCAGAACAAGCCACAATTCCCTTCATTTGCATTATACCTTACTTACTTTTTCCAACTGGAACACTCTTAGGCAGCTGTCCTCACAAGCAATTTTCTGCTCAATTCTCTAGTTATGTTTGGTAAGTAATTAGAAGGCACATTGGATTTATACCATCTGCATTTCATCCTCAGAGAAGTATACTTAAGTAAAATACCTGTTTTACGAGAGAAAATTGAGAAAATGGTCTGTCAGGGCCTCTAGGGCATCCTTCAATTGGACAACAGTAGAATTTCGGTACAGTTTTCAAATCTTTTCTTATTGTTGGATTTACTATGCCATCCTGCAAAAGAAAAATTAATTATTTTCAAAAATACCCAATAGAATGGGCTAGGAGTGAAAACAAAGAATGACTAAAGATGGGAACAAGGGATCTTTTTAGAGAAATAAAAATATTCTAAAATTGGACTGAAGATGACTGCAAAACTATGTAAATCTACTAAAAATAATTGAATTATTCACTTAAAATGTATACATTTTATGGTGTGTAAACCATAGCTGAAGCTATGTTCTTTAAAAATCTTCTGTCCATTCCTTTAAAATGACTCATTCTAAACTTATAATCTCTGCCCTTGTAGATGAAAAAGGGGCTCTATAACAAATCTAACTGAAAGTAACTTCACAGGGGTGATCCTATCATAAATTCCTAACTGGGCAGGTCATGCCTCACACTTATAAGTGTCCTAGTAGAAGGTTCTTTGCCTTAGGCAAGCCCTGTCCATTGTTTTTGTGCATCTATGTTAACACACCTTAGAAATGCTTTTCAGATCCCTCAGAAGAATAATCAAGAGAGCACATAATCTTATTAACTATCATATAATCCAATCATAAAGATACCCCCCCCCCCACCGCAATCTTCCTTGTTTTGTCCTTAATTCCAAATGTATAACAGAAACTGCAAACTTCATTTTTCAGACTGTTGACACTTTGCTTCCAGGTGAATCCTCTGGCTCAAATAAATTCTAATGAATTCAGATAAAATTTTTCTGCAGATTTGGATGTTCTTATATCAACACCTTAAAGCCAACTTCTCTGTTCATGATCTATTTACAGTTTCTCAACTCAGGATTTCTGTATCATCCTTAAGTCTTCCCTTCTCTTTTATCCCATCCCAATGTCTTAGTGTGAGCTCCTGAAAAAAATCTCCTTTGGCTGATGTAGGCCTTCCTGCTAAATAGCACTGTGACTTTCTCTGATCATCACACTGCCCCCTAAAGTAGCTAAAGCTAATTGACACAACTTTTATATAGCAGCTTCAGTATAGGCAGCACACTATGTTTGAAATTTAATAATCATTATAATGGCCAGCACTAACATACCTTTTACTACTGTGCCAGGCACTATTACAAGCATGTGGCAACAACCTGACACTGTTCACTTTCTGGCTTTCTGAGGGCCAGCTCCTCAGCTCTTGCTGTCACTACCACTCTTCCCATTTCTGGGCCTTCTTCCCATTGGGTCTGAGATGATAAGCTCAAAAGGTATGTTGGCTGAGATAAGAACAGGGAAGATAAGAAATGGTGATGGCACAATAAAACATAATTGCAGTGAGAAAGTGATGTTTTGTTCTGAAGTTCTATACATATTTAAGAACAAAATTTACCATTTTGTGCTTTATCTTTCATGTGCATAACTGAAAAAATGCACACAAAAAATGCTTCATGTTTTGTGTATTTTTTTGGGTACCTGTTTATGAAACATTTTAAAATAAAAATAAACATCTCATAAAATATTTATGAAACATTTTAAGTAAAAGAATTTGAAAAGAACCCACGAGAGGAAACAATCAAGAAAACAAGATGGGAAAAAATAAACATACAGAAGAGAAAAGCAAGAGGGCAGAACACAAATGAAGATGAGAGGGTAAAAGGGAAGAATTGTAAGAATCATGGCCAGAATTGGGGAAAAGGGTATTATAGCTAGTCTAGCACCTGACTGCCTTCACAGAAAGCATCCAAGAAGAAAATGAGTTTGCTTTGTCGTCTTCTTATTGTAAATTTAAAATTAGAAGTCTTTGTACAAAATGGTCTATAGAGCACGTTGGAACCGTTTCTTCTCTTTGCTTTTAGAAAACATTCCTGGCAAATCATTAAAAGCAAACCCTTGGACTGAACATAAACAAAATCCTCTACGTCATGTTTTAAAAATACATGTGCTTCTGGATAAAAAGGTTTTTAAGGACCCTCCTGTCCCTTTCACTGCTTTCAAATACGAGGAATAAAAGAATCTCTTAACAATCAAGAAATGCCCATTTACTCCTACCCTTCCTTTCTCTGAATCACCCGCTTTCATTTCTCCGCAGACACCCCCCTATAGGCAAGGCCGAACTAGAGTATGTCCTGATTTCCTTACAGGATATGGAATACAGACATGTACATTAAGAACCCACATAGAATCAAAAGGCAGTATGTACCCTCTACCATACAATCCCACTTTTATCCATCATCCTTCAGAAGGATTTATTAATCATTTACGTTAGAAAGAGAATATTTGGTTGGGGGCAAGGTATCCCGTGAAGAAAGATTAGAATAGAGTAAGAACCACACAGCAACTAATGGGAAAGGGAATGAAAAAAGATCACAATCTAGAAAAAATAAAAACTAGGAAAGAAACTAGAATTATGCAAGTAGCTGTAACCAAGAGAACGAAAGGGAAAACGTCCATTGAATATTATACAAATGTGCTAAGCAGATATACTCAGACTAGCTTCAGAGCAGAAAGTAGGTGCACGCTTGACTGGTAGTGGAATCTCTGGTCCAAACACAGACTGCTTTCAAAATCACAGGGAGTTTGCAGTCAGCCCTTGTCCCCAGGCCTCCTCCTTCTCATACTTTGAGAATATCAAGTGTCGAGAGGTAATGTTTGAATTCAAGAGCCTTCTATTCAGGATCCAGACTGAGGGTATAGATTTGCCACACTGGGGCACCACTATTCGAATATGACTATTTTGTCACATAGGCCACCTTTGTTAAAGAAAAATGAACCCCCTTTCCACCAAGAGAGCAGATGCTCAAGGGCTGCTGAGCACCATGGTTAGAAAGGCAGAGAAAGGCAGGAAGATGAGCCCGTGTGACAAGAAAAACACAATGATGGTTCTGGCGGAGTTTTTAAAACTCTTGCTGAAACAGGTCTTCCTAGGTCACTCAGAAGAGTCCATTTTTTCGTTGTTCAACATTTCAGTTCAGAAAGGGATCTTAAGTATGCTATGCTGTCTTCAGACAAGTGATTTCTGAAAAATGAATCTGACTAGAACTGGAAGAATGACTTCACACAGATAAGCAACGGGAGGATAGTTATACTCTGAAGTGCTCAAGTCCAAGTAAAGATTTGACTGCCAGAGTTGGTACTTGCCTCAAACACATTCCTCCTTTTTAGACTTATTATATGTATTGGTATCTTCAGAATTCCTGAACTTTACATATTTTGCAAACATACTTAGAAATAAACCTATTGTATACCTACTACCAAGCTAATCTGGAAGAGTAAGTGCTATCTTTATGCTTAACAGAGCTTCACCGAGTCTTGAGAGATGCAGAGCTCCCGGCAGCAATTCCAGAGAAACGAACAATATAACCGTTGAAAAGTGCTGCTAGAGTGATGCTCAGGCCACCGCAAGGTGGGTCCTGGTCAGACTGGCAGCTTCATTTGTGCTCAGAGCTGCAGTGCCTGCCTTAGTTGTCCATCAGCGAGGGGATGATACTGAAGGTGGGTGATGGCCGTTGTACATGCGCTAAAGAGAACCAAGGGATTTGGCTGTAGAGTTCCTACAAATATAAACTCATCCACTCGAATTAAAATACGGTTAAGGAAGGATTTCGTTACAAGTCAGTATGAGAGAGAAAACAGGAGACTGAAGACCATGCCCCGAGTTACTGCACTTGTGTCCTAGAAGACACCCAATACAATTGTGCGAGACACTGCAGCCCCACCTGCCGGGTCTTCCTCAGTATACCTCCATGTACATTTCCTGTCTGGGGTCCCTCATCGTCACATGAGGATGTTGTTGCATCTCTGTTCAGTTGGTGCTAAAACAGATTACCCTTCAAGGGCACACATTTCCCCTCCTAGAGACTATAACCTCACCCTTTCTGCCGTTAAATTCTTATCAGGAGCTGGATTCTACGGAAGCTTCCAAGGAGGACTTACCTGCGCGTAGACACAACATGCACTACATGAAGCAATTTAAACTTCCTCCTGAATCAATTCAGACCATCAAAAGGCTACACAGTCACAAAACTTCTTCCAGGGACTTAGGGTTTCAAATTATGTCGCTGTTGGCAAGGCCAGGCTCTCAGTGGTGCAAGGGAACCTTCTATTGTGATGGCTGAGAAATTATGATTTAACAGGTCTGGGTAGAGCTGAACGTCTGGCAGTTCAGCACGGTTTCCACAGGCGTGCACTGCAGGTTGACAAGCACCACTGTGTTCTACACAAGATGGAAGGGATGCTCAGACTCCGTTCACGTCCTAGGTACCGTGTCCGCGCTCAAAGACGGTCCGAGGCGGGCGGTTTCCCTTTCGGTCTCATCCCTGAGCCACGCCGGTCTTATCGGCACTGAAACGCGTATGGACACAGACGCCGACGGCGCCCGGGCAGCTACCTTTTAACGCGGCGGCGGGACCTCCACGCCCGAAGGAGCGCTCGTGGGCGTGGTGGCAAGAGCAAGGCTTCCGCCCCGGAGACCGGCGTTACACCCCAGCCCCGCTCCGGCTGCGCGACCCGCTTCTCCCCGACAGGGCGGGCGCCGCACGTACGCACCCCACGCAGCTGCTGCAAGAACTAACCAGATAACCGTACACGAGGCCCGGCGCGCCCGGGAGGGCGGCTGCTGCCGGCTGGTCCCCGCCTGACGGCCGAGCGGCCCGCCCAGGGCTTTCCCACGACCCCGCGTGCCCGCGGCCCGGCTCCCGCTTTCCCCGCGCGGACTCCCACTCGGCTCGGCCCGGCTTAGGTACTTGGAAGCCCCGCGACGCGGGCCGACGGAGGCGGCGCTCACACGGCGCCTTCCCGACCGCGGGCCGCGCCGCCCCGAGAGCCGGACCTGCTCCCGCGCCCGCGCCCGCGGCTCTTTGTCCGCGCCGGGCCTGGGCAGGAGCCGTCCGGCGGCGGGCTCACCTGCAGGCGGTGGCTCTTGACCAGGTGCATGTTGAGCGCGGGGCTGTTGGGCAGGATCTTGCCGCAGCCACGCACGGTGCACAAAATG
Source organism: Rhinolophus hipposideros (assembly GCF_964194185.1). NCBI lineage: Eukaryota > Metazoa > Chordata > Mammalia > Chiroptera > Rhinolophidae > Rhinolophus > Rhinolophus hipposideros. The sequence goes on along the minus strand of NC_138067.1, from coordinate 27,181,573 downwards.
TTGGTCCGCACCGCCCGGGACAGCTCGCTCACCGACGGCTGGATCAGCTCCCGGGCCGGCGGCGCCGGACCCGCGGGCTGCTGCCTGGCCGCCGCGTGCCGCGGCCGGCTGCCCCTCAGCCGTCCGGGGGGTCCCCAAAGGTCCGAGGCGGCGGCGGCTCCCCTCGCGGCCGCCGGGACGGCCGGGGCACCCGAGGCCAGAGCCGCGGGACCCGCCGCCGCCGCCTCAAAGGCCGCCATGGCTCCCGCACAGCAGCCGGGCCCAGCTCGCAGGCCCCGCCTCACGCCGCTGCAACTTCCGGCAGGGGGCGGGGCCGCGGGCTCATTAGCATCCGGCCGAGCAGCCGCGGCCGCGGCGCCCCCTGCCGGCCCTGACGGACGCGACTGCGGGGAGCCGTCGCCAGGTGAGGCGGGCAGGTTGCAAAACTTCACGGGGATTTCGTGTGAACAAGGACAAGGCACTGGTTCCGCGGATCCATTCTTTGCCTTCCTAGACACTTGACCTGGCGCAATAATTGCATTGAAAAAGTAATGCGTTCAGGAACTTTACTTCCCAAAGATTAGAGATAGACCAAAATGTTCAATGGCAGGACAGGCAGCAGTACGTTAATTACTGCTATCGTTTATTTAGGGTTTACCAAGTGTCAGACACTGGGGAATGCACTTTTCCTTTAGTATCCCATTTTGTCCTCAAAACAGCCATAGCGGGTATGTACTATAAGTTTTCCCCATCTTTGCAGAGAAGTAACCACGTGCGTCACGTTGTACAAATGAAAAGGATTGTTATAATTGACAGTTCATTTTAAGGGGGCTGGATTTACTTGCCTGTATTTTAACTGATGAAATTCGAGTACTATTTGGGAGATAGTGCAGCTCAGGGCAGGGTTCTAAAACCTAAGTGCCTAGAGGGACTAGGAAGGTCATGTAAATGAACATAGCAGGCCAGGTGTAGACAAAAGGGAGGGGTGCGGGCTACAGCGAAATGGGAAATACATCCTTTGTTGAAAGGGGGCAGCTGCTATGCATCTTTGGTATCACTAGAACTATTTATCAAGATTTTTATGTGAAAACTTCCAACTTTTATATATTAGTAGCTGTATGAGGTTTCTATTGCTGCAATAACAAATTACTAGAAACTAGTAGCTTAAAACAACAGATTTGTTATTATATAACCAACTCAAAAAGAGTCCGAAGGCTTTGGCTAGAAATAAATGAAAAAATTATTCAAGGGTCTTGGAGTTTTGCACACTGGGAACAGAGCTAGGCAAAAACTCAGAAATGTTCCAAAGAAAGAAAAAAGTTTTTATTATAGAAAGGACAGTCTTGAGAATTATCAGTCCTGCATTCTTAGTCCTAGGATTGGTCCAGGACAGTTATCAGTCACATGCCAGGCAGTCTGGATGCCAGATGGTCCAAAGTATGGGCTCCAGGAGGTCTGGTCATGTCTCATGATCTGGATAGTGGATGTCAGGTGGGTGTATATGTGAGTCCTTCAGGGGATAATCAGAGGGTTATCTAGAGGTCCAGATTTAAATCTAGGCATTGACACAGGGCTGGAAAGTTCATAAAATTTTACATTCCCAGGCTAGTTAGAACAAGAATGGAATCTTTCCTCATGCCTCCACCTTCATGTTAATAATTTTAGCAGCTCGGTTAAAATGACTCCATTTTATATATTCCCCATCTTCACTCTTTCCTCATTATCTTCCAGTTCTGGAGGTCAGAAGTCTGAAATGAGTCTACTATATTAAGATCAAGGTGTTGGTAGGGCTCCACTTCTTCTGGAGGCTTTATGGAAAAATCTGTTTACTTCCCTTTTCCAGCTTCTCAGTCAGGAATGGTGAGTTGAGTCTTCGTCACATCACTGTGATTTCTTCAGTAGTCACATCTCCCTCTGTTCTCTTCCGCTTCCACTTTTGAGGACCTTTCTGATTACACTGGGTCCATTGAAGAACTCTCCCCATCTGCAAAGTCCCTTTGCTTGTAAGGTAACATATTTACAGGGATTAGGATGTGGACATCTTTGAGCACGGGGGTATTCTGCCCATCAGGAACTAATTCTGATTTAAAAAGTACTGTGGACCAACCCCCCCGCCCCACATCTATGTGTGGGAAAGCATCCATGGCTATTCCTTTTCACATGCTGTCTAAGAGTGCAGGCTCTGGAGTCTGACTGCCTCAGTTAATGTGGGTCCACCCACTTACTAGCCTAAGCTTTGGTATTCACTTAAGTAGCATAAAACTAGTAATGCTGCCTGCCTTATAGGATTGTTATGAAAATAAGATAATGCACATAAAATACTTAGCACAGTGCCTGCCACATAGTAAGTGCTCAGTAAATGTTAGCTGAACAGTGTTGAAGACCCTACCTAATGTAAAATTAGATCCCTAATTAGAAAAAAATTAGAAAATCCCACTGGATTATTCTGAAGCAATTCCTTTACCTAATTTTACATGAGGCAGTATATTCCTTTGGCTGTAGAGGTCCTTGGATCTACATTTACTGCTCCATCTGTTCACAAGACTCCATTTGAATACAGTTATGTGTCTCTGGACTATCAAGCACATAATAGATAAGAGCTCCACTGTATTACCATTTCCTTAAGCAGGAGCCTCTGTCTGGCAGAGCCTCGGGGTGCAGCCTCAAGTGATTCCACTAATACCTTAGGCTGGGTAATACCATTAGCATCTTCTTGTTCGGGCTCCAGTTGCACATCCCCACCCAGCACAAGGGAAGACTATGAGCCTGTGAGAACCAACCTAGGAACATGCAGGGCCTCTGTTCAGACCTAACACGGGCATTCAGGCACCGAGCAGAAGTGCCTGCCATGTGTGCGCACGTAGGGACAGATGCTCTAAACCATGACTATGACATACAAGGAAATTAGCATCATTAAGTCCTGCAGACTCAGAGCCTCACTCTGAGATAACTCAAATGTCTTTGCTATTACTAATTAAATCTAAAACCATATTTTCCACAAAAGATACGTACAGTTTGTAGAAAGTACCATTACATTATAAAGCATACTTTAACCCTTTTTTAAAAATTGTTTTTATAGATTTGTACATTAAGCCTCTTTTTGATTTTCATCAAAAATCACTGATATGGCCGGTCCGGTGGCTCAGGCGGTTAGAGCTCCATGCTCCAACTCCGAAGGCTGCCGGTTCGATTCCCACATGGGCCAGTGGGCTCTCAACCACAAGGTTGCGGGTTCAATTCCTCGAGTCCCCCAAGGGATGGTGGGCTCCGCCCCCTGCAACTAAGATTGAACAGGGCACCTTGAGCTGAGCGGCCGCTGAGCTCCTGGATGGCTCAGCTGGTTGGAGCGCATCCTCTCAACCATAAGGTTGCCAGAGGGACAACACTTGAAGCTGAACGGCACCCTCCACAACTAAGATTGAAAGGACAACAACTTGACTTGGAAAAAAGTCCTGGGAAGTACACACTGTTCCCCAATAAAGTCCTGTTCCCCTTCCCCAATAAAATCTAAAAAAAAAAAAAAGTCGCTGATGTACCATTTTTTAAATACCTTTATTCATAAGTCAGTATAATATTGATCAGTTTGAATGCCATATATGATAAAATAGATTATGAAAAGTATCATATTTACAACAAAACCATTATTTTATATAACTGAATGATCTGATATGCTATCTTCTGCTATAACTCAATGGACCCAACGCTACCCTATGAATGGATCGATTTTATGATTCTCCTAGAAAGTTTTGAGTTGGGTAGTTTCTTGGTGCTTCTTTCTGTGATCCAAGGCTTATGAGAAAAATCTCTGAAAACGAACAATTGGAACCAGAACTCTTCAGTATCAAGGAGAGACAGGAGTGAGAAAAAGGACATCCTGTCACATCCTAAAGACCCACAGCTACAGGGCTTTGCAGGATATGGGGGAGGGGGAGCACATAGTGTAAGAGGACAGAATCATTTCCAACGATTATATTGAACATTTTTAAATTGTCAATATCAAGGGTTAATTTCTAAAATACAAATTTTTAGACAGAAGCTATCCAGTAAGCCATTAACTAAGTATGCAACATAGACAAGGAGATGCGATGCTTGCAAAACCACATACATCTTATTTGTCTTTAATTTTAAAATAATTCATTCCTTTGCTGGGTATGCAAGTGAGCAGTGGAGAAAGTGGTGCGTCTGCAATACCTGAAATTAAAAAAAAAGAAAATAATCACAGGGGCAAAGATTTGAGTCACTTTAAAAATGGGCAAGATTAGAGTGTGGATCATGGACTCCATTAAGTGCAGAAGCAGAATATGCAATACAGGGCATGATGGGATGGCAGGCTGGCCATGAGAAAGCTCAGAGGTAATTAGTCAGCAAAGAGAGCACTGAATATAGCATACAGTTAATTCTTCTAGCTTGTAAAATAAACTACTTACCGGCTGGCGCTAAGGATTTCAGTGCTTCTAGAAGATGCGGGCTAGAGAACTTTACGAGGCACCGGAGGGGTTCTTCTCTTTCAGCCAAGATGCCCCCATTTAAGTCACTTTTGAATTTTGTTTCAAGCTGTCAACAAATGTATTTATAAATGAATATTAAATGTATCGGTTGCAATGGCAAAATACAACAAAATCAGATTACACGTTTCATTAATTCTTGTCATAAAGAAATATAGGGATTAATAAGGGTGGGAACCATTTAATTTGCTAGTTGCAAACATAGAGGGCAACCAGCATATCAAACGACAGCACACACAAAATGCCAAGTGTGCACAGTGCCTGACACACGAGACCTTGGATATCAGTTCCGTCCCCAGTGTCCTTTTTGGCATTCTTCAATGGAAAATTAGCACTATCTTTTGTAATCTGTCATTTCAATATGAAAATGTTGTATTTTTTGAATCACTACCATGATTCCTCTTTTACTCCTGATTATGGAAGTTATTAAAAAACATACAAAAGTAAGGAACAGAACTGGTGGCCAGTCTTTTTCATTTATTACCCCTACTTCCATTATCTACTGCCCGCCCCTACTGGATTATTCTAAAGCACATCTAGGACACCATAGTATTCCATCTGTAAATATTTCAATATGTACCTAAAAAAGACCTTAGAAAGGACTCTCTTTTATTCCCATAACATTACCACACATAAAAAAAATTAAGAATTCCTTAATATCATCAAATATCCATGTCCTGCTACTTCAATAGATTCTAAGTTCAATTCTTTTTTCTTTTTTAACTTAAAGTAAAAAAAATATGATAAATCTAATATGATAAAGAAGTCTATTTAGAGGCAGTATGTTGAAATAACTAAAGGGTGAGTGATGTCTGCAACTATCTCAAATTGTTCAGAATAAACAGAAAGAAAGCAAATGTTAATAATGGCGAAATGTTAGTAATTAGTGAATTGAAGCAAAGGGGAAATGGATATTCACTTTAAAATTCTTGCAAGTTTTCTGAAGGTTTGACATTTTTCAAAATAGAAAAGATAGGGAAAAATTAGTAGCAGGTAGGAGTCAATGTGCACCTTGATTTAAATAATAGAGCCATTCTAAGATGTGTGTAAAGGGAAGTTTTGTAGATTAGATCTTACTTATCCTCCATCAGTGATTCTCTAATGTGTGCAGAATCTGCTACAGTGCTTGTGAAACCAGATGGCTGGGTCCCACCTCCAGAATTCATGATCCAGTAAGACTAGGGTGGGGCCAAGAATCTGCATTTCTTATCCATTTATAGGTGATGCTGATACTGCTCGTCCATGGACCACACTTTGAAGACCAGTGTCCCCCAGTATGATCTGTTTAAAGGAACTGGGTTAAAACCAGCCATTCAGGAAACTAAATTTGAAAGGTGTCTGTCAGCTTTTCCCATGGAAAACAAGTTAAATACGCCTTGGGCCTGAGTGAGCAGATCAACAGCAGATTTTAAGTGTGGCCTGTAGCTGTAGTGGGGGGATGAACAGAAAGAATTTTATTGGAGGGTTTAGGGGGTGGAAGGTGTTGTGAGTATGAGCATGAGGATTAGTTTAGGGTGATCATGATATAAACAAATTCTTCTAATGGTGGCAATGCGCTTGCCTCGAGTGGCCTTTTCGGTGGGCAGTGGCATACTTCTATAATGAGCTAGGTTTACAGTACTGACTAAGCAAACTGGGCTGTGTAATGACTTATTTATTCACCCTTTTATTCAACAAATATTTATGAGCCGTGACTACATTGCAAGTATTGTCCAGGTGTGGCTGGGCTAGAAAGGTATAGCTTATAGTTTTTCCCCTCAAAGATACAGATCATAGCCAGTTATACATGACTGAATTAATATGAAAGATGAAATGAAAAGGCAAATTCAAAATTTCCAAAGGTCTTATTTACTAATAAAGGAACTTACTAATATGATAAAGAAGTCTATTTTAACTCATAAATTTATTATACAAAATTAAAGTGACAAATGAATTAGAAACAGTTCCTTAGAATTATTTTTCACTTAAAGTTTTTGTTCTTTTAAAAAAAAATATCGGTAACTGTAGTCTATAGTTAGTTTACAGCAACAACCTACCTTATATTGTGCAAACTCTAGTCTTGGTTGAGAATAGTCCCCAAAAATTTCTTGAGTCACTCTTTGGACTCTCTCTTTTTCTATTCTGTTTTCATGAATGATCCTTGAATCCACTACAGATGGAAGATTTCAAATAAAAACAGTTTTTAGGAATATATTTCATCCTTAGAGTATCCTCCTTTCATACCTAACCTTTCAACTTGCTTGCCTAACTTAAAGATAATATTTACTGTTTCTTCTCTTGATTGTAATAATTTATTTTAGAAAAATTAGAAAGTATGGGCTAATAAAAGAAAATAAAAACCACCTGTAATTCTACCACATAGAAATAAGCACTGTTAACATTTTAATATATCTCTATCTAGCCCTTTTTCCAGTGACTAAAAAAAATATATATATATCTATATATATTAAAATTAGGATTATAAAATACAATTTTCTATCCTGTTTTCTTTACTTAACACGAAATCAATAGCAGTTCCTATGCCATTGGAAAGTCATAAAAATGTTTAGTTCATAATGGCTATAACATTTCATTTTATTGCCAAATCACTGCTAAGAGATAGGAAAATTTTCATTAAAAAAAAAAAGTGTTTCCAAATTTCTGTTTTTATCTTAGGAAATACATACTATTTATATCTAGCCCAAGTCTTCTTTCTTGTAGAGGTGTAGCAGAGTTGTGAGTTTCGAAGATCTAGGGAAAAAAAGGAAAAGGAGAAAGTGAATGTTTTCCTAATTTTAACACCTTGACATATACCTATTAATTGGTTTTAGTACATAAAAGTATGTCAAATTCTATCTGTATTTTTTCCAATAAAAAAGAGATTTGAGGGGGCGGCCGGATGGGTCAGTTGGTTAGAACATGAGCTCTGAACAACAGGGTTGCTGGTTCAGTTCCCGCATGGGCCAGTGAGCTGTGCCCTCCACAACTAGACTGAAGACAATGAGCTGCCACTGAGCTTCTGGAGGGGCGGCCGGATGGCTCAGTTGGCTTCAGCACGAGCTCTCAACAACAAGGTTGCCGATTCAATTCCCACATAGGATGCTAGGCTGCGTCCCCAGCAACTAAAGATTGAAAATGGCAACTGGACTTAGAGCTGAGCTGTGTTGTCCACAACTAGATTGAAGGACAACTACTTGGAGCTGATGGACCCTGGAGAAACACACTGTCCCCCAATATTCTCCAATAAAATTAAAAAAAAAAAAAAGAGATTTGAGGCCATATCCAGGCTGAGTTGGGCATTTCTCCTACAGTATGATATTGGCATAGACTGGTGGGGCCAGCAACATGGCTGTTTTGTATGAGGAGCTCTGCACTTTGTTATTATAAAAATTGATTTGTAAGAAGTATGGGTGGTGAGTGCAAAAGCTACAGAAATCAAGCCAAGTACCTACAACGTGATATTCCCCTTTATAGCTATGTCTTTATAACCCTAAAAAACTCAGATTCCTTTGGAAAAGTAACTTCCCTACTGAAAGTCTGAATCTCTCAAATCCCTTCCCTCACCTTCCCCTACTAAAACCACTGTTTTTATAATTAAAAGTGTTTGAAAATGTGAATTTTCTTAGGAATGCAACTGTCATAGCAGAATAGTTGATATCAATTTGATGGGAGGGTGGTGGGTAAGGGGAAGGGGCTGCTATGGGAGAAAATCATTATCTAACTTCTTAGTGTCAGCTTTTTTTCCTTCAAGAGTGGCTTGCAGAGAGAGCCATCACTTCTTCCTACTTAGAACAGATGAAAATACATAAGTATACCTAAGGGCTCCAAGATATACACAGAGGTTAACAATACACCTACAGGAGTTCGAACACATGAGCACACAGATGCATGCAGAGGCAAAAATAATCCTGAGCCTGTGAGTAGGGCCAGATCCGTCCTTATCATTAAAGGGAAACAATGCATTTAAATAATTTTAACAAATATATAAATTTTGGGACTTAATAGACCAATGCTGCTCCTTTACGTCTAACCCCTATATCACCTGCTTGACTGATGGGACAAAAAATGAATTCTACTTCTCTCTTGCATAACAGAATGATATAATTAGATTCAAAAGACAGTGTTAAATTATTCTAAAGAGAAAATAAATTCTAATTGGTATAGCTGATCGGGAATCTGGGATCAATAACATAGACTCCAATGACTAATGAGCGGTGTAAAACACAATACAATTATAAAAGATGACAGTGAGAAATTAATTTGTTTCCTTTCATGTTAACTAACTGAAAGCTTTCTTTACTTCAGTAATACCTGAAGGGACTTCCTTTTGTTAGAGGTGGACTTTCCCCCCTGCTCAGTGGCGTCTAACTCATGTGTGAAAAGGAAAACGGAAACTTAACTCTGAAGAGAGTTACAGATTGGCTCACCTGATTATACTGTTTAAAAACAATAGCCTTAAGAGAGTCCAGATATCGACTTCTGAGGTCCATTTTCACAATCTGATGGTGTTTGCTAGCAATTGTCAGTGCCTTGAAGTAAAAATTAGAAAGACTGTTAGGATTACTACATTTATCCTATTGTATTTGTATCTTATGGTATTTGTAATATTTGTCAAAGATGTAGGAGCTGCAGTAAGTGAACAGTTTCCACCCAAGAGTGAAAAGACATCCAAAGAAAATGTAATCTCATGACCTGTTACTCATCTTAGAAAACAAACAAGAAATGGTTAATAGCATTAAAATTCTCATAAATACAAAGTCTTTTGTACCATTTTTAGAAATGTGATCCAGTTTAAAGTTAGGAACTATAATAAATTAAGTTCAGACTTAGGAATGAACAATGAATACTCGAATGTTGCCATTTTAGAATATTGTCATCTAATACTACAATGGCACTGCCACACAAAAATGCAAATATGTATGCTTTAGGACAAATACTGAAGAAAAAAACGCATATTAAGTGCAGTTTATAAAAGCTTCCCATTATATGGGGAAACAAGGTAGAAGATTTAAACAGAATAAAATGTTTACTTGGAACTAGAGGGTAGAGAGATAAGTTTGCCTTAAGATACACAATGAAAATGAACATTAGCTTTTGGGGTAATGTTTAAACTATAATAGCTGTGGCAGGGTGGACTCACCTGGCTGAAGTGAATGAATGACCACTATACAGAGGGTGCCAAAAAAAGTGTATACACAATTTAAGGTAACATCTCTTAAACTCTACATACATTTTTTTTTTTGGCACCTCCGTGAAGGTAGAGGAAGAGATCCCAAATGTGAAAAAGCAGAGTCATGTGTTAAGGGGAAGTACAAGTGAGCAGCAGTAGAAATCTTTCTGCTGTTTCAGGAAACAGCCAAGGAATTTAAATGACAAGCAAGTCTGCCCACTGGGATCCCATAGCTAGCTCTTAGAGCCACAGCCCTGGAGTGTACACTCCACTTAGCACTAGAGATGATGCGGCCAGGATGGCGTTGCTGCTCCCCTCCATCCAAATGAAGTGGTACCTCTGGCACCAACTGAGGTGCCATTGGAGTTGTGAGTATTCACAGACAGGGGATGCAGCAGCACTCGCCAGGTCAGTTTAGGGATGGCTTTTTCTGGGGAAAGATGCTAGGCGGCCAGAAGCATAAAGAGAAGCAGGCTCTTCTTCTAATGTACAGAATGTGGGGGAAATGGTTACAAATGAAAAGAATGTTCATGGATAGGCGAATTATGCAGTCATGAAAAAGTAGTGAGTTATAGAATTTGTAACCACACGGCAATGCTAAAACAGCAAATCATAGATGCTACGTCCTATGCTGGTTTTTGTAATAAAACATCTTCTGAAAGGAACTGTTAACAGTAGTGAATGGATGAATGGGATTGGGAAAAACTGTACAAAGTTTTAAAATACTGTTTATCTTTAGACTGCTGTGTTGGTTGACTTTTTACATTAAACAGACATTACTTCTAGATTAAAAGACAATAATGAACAGCTCCAAACCAACATGTATGCCACTTTACCATTTGTAGAAAAATAACACTTTCTGCTCCTTATTTTAGGAAAGCAAGAATTACATGTGGCATTTTATATATAATGCTTATTGAGCAGCTTAAACCTACATAGACCTCTGTGATAAGGACAATAAAACATTATAGCTATAGTAATTAGTTCCATACCTGACACAGAAGGGGTGTATTGCTTCTCAGCCGGGAGAAAGAAATGAAGGCATATGGAGTCTGGGAATAATACATCACATAAGCAGGTTTGTACTGGTTTGGTTTTCTATACTGTGTTCCCCAGGCAATTCGAATCCATACTGCATTCTCCTCAGCATCTCTGAAAGTGACTGTCACCTTATTAAAAAAATATTGAAGTTTCCTAAGTAAAATCTCGTGGCACCAACAACACGTGCTTTTCAGGGGTGAAGGGTGTGACCGTAATCTTGCACACAGTCTTTTCTCCTACTTTTCATTACAGTGTTTTGGGAATCTTTGAGAAAACATTTTGTGGTTGTTCTGTAAAGACACATACATGCTTTGCAAAGTCTTTTGGAAGAAAAAAATGAAAAACCCACAATCAGGGTAGGACATTACAAGTTTTCAATAATTTCTTGGGCTTAGCTTGAAAAGCTGTGTTCCTCCACCTGTAAGAGATTATGATGGCAGTCTTGCAAACGAGATACCTGTTTTAAAATGGAGCCTTGTTAGCACTGAGCATCGAGCTAGTTAGTGTGCACTATGAAATTTCACAGCAACATTTTCATGTAGTAATGGGCTTAAAAATATACTTATCCTAATGCTTTTATGTGTTTAGCTGAGATGCTAAACATTAAAGCAGGGGTGTCCAAACCTTTTTCAACGTTTTCACCAAGGGCCATATGCGGTAAAATACACAAATAGCCGGGCCACTCACTCGAGGTGAAGTACGTATTGCCTCACCTGGTTCATTTAAGTAAACTAAATATATTTTTGGAATTTGCTGCGGGCCAATTAACAATGAATTGCAGGCCGCAGTTGGCCCGCGGGCTGCAGTTTGGACACCCCTGCTCTAAAGGAAAGTTATGTGGTGAGAATATAGGAAATTCTACTGGGTTTTCATCTCATGGATAAAATGTAGACCTTTCTAAACTTTTAAATACGATTGTCAGTTGGTCTGCAATTCAGCAGCCTACTCTTAGATTATTAGCTCCTCCTTGATTCAGCTTCCTTTTGGAGCTCGGACCCTGGAAAGGAGGCACTTGAGACAGGTATACTTGGATGCCCCATGTCTCTTTATTTCCTCCTGCTTGTATCTTACTCCAGATTGTAATGTGACTGCTGGCATTAATAAAGGAGGCAGTTGCTTTGACTCTGCCCACTCTTTGGCTGCTTTTCCAAATTCCCTTGGTGTATCACACAAGGAACCGCCCCCATTCCCAGGTGTGGAGGGCGCGGGCTGTCTGACCTTCCCTGAGGGACCAGTACAGCACTTGGCCCAAACAGGGGGGACCTCCAGTGCCTTGAATGGAAGAGGATAGGGTCTTATTCTGAACGGCCTTTGTGTCCCATTACCAAAACAAAAATGCCTGTAAAATCAAGACTGAATACAGTATATGGAGGACACATTTTTACTAGAGGGAGAAAATTGGTAGCACTCCACGTAATTAGATAGTGTCTCTAGCCCAGAATGAGGATCCTTTAAGTGAGAGCTCATGGAGGGCTTACAGAGGCCTGTTACCTCCCTGACTGGCACAGCCAGGTGTACATGTCCAAGGGTATGCTTTTCTGGAAAGAGGTACAGTATCACTTATCACAATTTTCCCAAGGGTCTGTGATCCAAAAAGATGAAAACATCAGTGGTCTAAGAGAAAAGGATATCCAGAGTCAGGATAACCCTGGCCCAGCTGGCTTTCAGGTATTCCATCTCCCTTTTTTTTTTTTTTTAATTAATTTCTTTTCTTTTTCAGTTACCGTCGACATTCAGTATCATTTTATATTAGTTTCAGGGGTACAGCATAGTGGTTAGACATTTATATAATTTATGCAGTGTCCCCCCTCCAATAGTCTAGTCTCACCTGGCACTATACATAGTTGTTGCAACATTACTGACTATATTCTCTATGCTTACATCCCAGTGACGACATTCTGGTAGTAAGGAAGATACTCAGATACCTGAAGAGGTGGGGCCCAAATGCAGACCTTTGTTATTTCTCAACGAAACTATCTCAATAGATGTCACCCTGCAATAGCCAGGATAAAGCATTTTCCACAGACAATAACTCAGATGAACAATGCTCAAGCTTCACTAGGTGACTAATCCCACCAAGGGTCCTAAGTGGTTTGCCTAACGTGGGACTGTACTGCCGGCCAGGGTATACGCTGAACTTTAGTAACTGACTACCACCCGCAAGCTTCTGAATGTAATTAGAAAAAAGTTTAGTGTGAGAATCAAATAAAGCTTACAACACACAAAATTGCCACATCTTACCAGATAAAACTGTTCAAAATACAATATTCTTGGAAAACTTAAAGAAGACAAACTAAAAAATATTTTAATTGTAAAAAGGTAGCACATTTATCTCCTTTTTTATGCTTGTATGTCATGGAGTATAATGATAGTCTGTGTTAAACATGTTAAAAGTTAAATATGTGGCAATTCACGTCTGTCTCTAGCTGGCCTTTCAAACAGGACAGATATGACCCATAAAAAAACGCCTCTGTTCCCCAAACCTCCCCCACTAGCCTGCCTAAAATTCAATCAGGAGGCAAAAGCTTTGGAACACGGCAGTGCAAAAAGAGAATAACTCTAACCGCTGACATCCATGAGCATTAAAGTAGGAGGAAATAGCATTTCAGATTCTTTTCTCCTTGAATGGTGGGGGCAGGAGGCATGGGGTTCAGAGGACAGAATTTCCCGGTGCCTAAGAGACATCAGATGAGGAGAGGGTACTGAAAGGGAAGGATGCAGATAAACTGAACTGGACTCGAGAGAGCAGCTGTCTAGGAGGTTTCTTGTTCGGGGTGAAGCAGTGTGGGAACACTGCCACGAGATTCTCAAAACAAGTTAGTCAGTCACGTTCAGCTTGACAAAAAGGCTGGTCCCAGGTGACGCTAATGCTGCTGGTGTGGTGATCACACTGTGGGAACCACTGCCTTTCAAAACTCATTTTCAATCTGGCAGCGAGGGCAGTAGCCAGCATACAAGGGATTTAAGCATAAAGCTGGCAAAGATGGATTACTTTTTCAAGGGGTCTTTTTGCAGAGGCCTTTGAAGGGGTTCAATAAATAATACCCCGCTTCCCTATCCTTCTGGAACAACTAAGAAATAAGGCAAAAGAATTGGCAGGTGAAGGCCAACATAGTATAACTCATATTGCCAAGAAACTGGTGACTGGCTAGTATCTGTAGGCAAGTGGCCCTCCAGACAACCCAGAGTCAGGCAGAGTTGCCCACATGGTCACTGGCAGAACCACTCCGGGTGACCTCCCTTGTAGGGGCAGAGCTGGCCCCTGGAGGAACAGAGCAGAATAGGTGCCCCCTGCAGGCAGCTGCTTTCGCTCAGGTAAGGTCAGCGCTTCTGCCGGAGAAAGGTGAAGGGCAGGCAGTGAAGGGGGGGACTCCCTCTACATAGCGACACATCAGGAGCAAAAAATATTTTCCTCCAAGAGTCTTATGCTTAGGATGAGAGTGGAGAATGGATGTACTTTTACTGAGACTTGGGCATGTTTATAAGCAGTAGAGTGGGCACCGGTAGAGGAAGACATTAAGGAATGTGACAGAATAGAGAGAAACCGAGTATGTAGGCCCTACGAGATGAGGTGCAGGGGATGGATTCAAAGCACACACAGAAGGAGCATTATAAGAAAGGAGAGGAGAGAATATTTTCAGTGACTAGTGGATAAGTAGAAAGTATGACAGAAGTTACAAAACATGAGGTAAGGAGATGGAAAGACAGGTCAAGGGATTTGTGTATGGAAAAAAACACTACTATGCTAGAGAGGACAGCCATGGCATGGTGAGTGTGACAGATTTTGGGGGCATATCTTTATATGTAAGGAGGACTAAGGCAGACTAAGGTGGAAAGAGAATGAAGGAGGGGCTGTTAGAAAAATGATCGCCTCAACCTACATCAAGACACACAGGTGGTGCTGTGGGAACAAAATGGCAGCGTGCTCTTGAGCAGCCCTGACCAATACCATGGCCACTAGCCACCCATGGCTATTTAACTAAAATAATAGTGAAATAAGGTTAACAATTTAGTTCCTCACTCACATTAGCCACGTTTCAAGGCTCAGGAGCCGCATGTGGTTACTAGCTGGTGTAGTGGACAGCGCTGATAGAGAACACTGCCACGGTCGCAGAGTTCCATCGGATGGGGCCGCTCTTGAGAAAGAAGCATTTGACCCTGAACTGACAGGTGAGGGGAAAGTTTTTATAATAATTAGAGTTTGTCTTTGTGAATAATGTGGAATATTAATTGAAATTTCTTCCAAAAAAAAAGGTGGTAGCAAATGTTAAGTGCACAAATGCCATGAAATTGTAGTTCACGGAAATTCAGATAAATTTTAGTCTTACATTTTTTAATGCCCTCTGTAGAATTTTCTTAAATGAACTTTTGAACTGTTCCATATCGGAAAGGTCAATGTCTTCACCTGTCAAAGTGAAAAGAAAAATCAAGAAAAATTAAGGGAGCTACAATGTCGTCAATAAATACATTTGCGAAGAGCCTGAAGGTGAACATTTTGTGTAACTTCAAAGAACAAGAATGATCAAATCACACAAATGCAACTGGTCCCTCTGACACAGTATCGCCAAATATATTTCTCATTTTCCCATAAATGAATAATAATCACGTCACTTTGAAAGAGATTTAAGAGGAACATAATGTATTCATCTTTAAACTGCCAAAACATCAAATACAAATGTTCAGTTTAGAAGGGAAAACGTTACCTGGCTCTTTAGCCATCTGAAAAACATCCCAAACTCTCTGGTGCCGATGAAATTGAGTATCTGAGAGGGAAGAAGAACTTATTTCTATTATAACATAGAACTTTAAGTAATGTGCTCATAACTATATATTTTTAACAACATGAAAGTGGAGAAAATAAAGTAATTTACAAATTAGGTTATATATTTTTATTCAAAATATAAATTTAACATGGATTAAATTTACTCCAGACAAATAAAACAAGTCAAAAAGAATAATTAGTATAGTAGACCCTTAGCATTTACTCTTTTTCAGTCAGACCATTTATTCTATTTCCGCACAGGATGTCTCATTTAAGAGCATGCTAGGGATGACGTGTTTCTCACAACTGGTGTGTGCACTGGCTCTAGACCATTCCTTCATCTGAAGCATTCTTCTCCTAGCTCATTGCACACCTCATCACCACACCTCATTCTAGTCTACTAAAATGCCACAGATGCAGTGACCTACTCTGATCACCCGACCCAAACTGACACCTCCATGCGGCTCTGCTTCAGTTTCCTTCATAGCACTTATTACTACCTGACATTATATCATATATTTAGATGTTCATTTGTAACTGCTTTCCCAACTAGAATCCCATGGAATACCATGTTTCCCCAAAAATAAGACCTAGCTGGACCATCAGCTCTAATGCGTCTTTTGAAGGAAAAATTAATATAAGATCCAGTACTATATTATATTATATATTATATTAGACCCCCATTCCATCCCCTCCCCTCCCCTCCCCTCCCCTTCCTTCCCCTCCCCTCCCGTCCCTTCCCCTCCCCTCCCGTCCCATCCCATTCCATCCCAGTCTTATTTTACTATAAGATTGGGTCTTATATTAATTTTTGCTCCACAAGATGCTTTAGAGCTGATGGTCCCGTTAGGTCTTATTTTCAGGGAAACACGGTACAGGACTTTGTCTTGTCAAATGTTGTATTATCAGTGTCTAGCCACTGGCTGGCATTAAATAAGGACTGCTTATTAAATGGACTCCATTAAATAAGGACTGCTTATTAAGTGGACTGCTTATTAAATGGCTGGCATTAAATAAGGACTGCTTATTAATGGACTCCATTAAATAAGGATTCATATATTTGATGAATGAATGAATGTATGATATAGAAGACATGCTTCAGGAGATACAAACTTAAGAGTATCTTGGAGCATAAATGGACCTAGGAAGTTACTGAGTTCAATCCCACCACATATCATCCTGGCTTTATTATCCCTGTGCTGACCTCTGTCTATTTGCTCTGATCTCGTCTGCATCCCTGAGTCTTTGGATTTAGGACTGAAGTACTGCGAACCCCATAAAGAGGGACTGTTGGCCCCAATACTCAAAGGCACCAACTTGCTGTGTCTTTTGCACTTACTACTTTTCTTGTCCTTCCTACAGTTTAGTGTCTTTTTTTGTTGTTGTTCTTTATTTGGTGCCTTAGTGTCTCTGTCTCGCTCTCTCACCTCATTTACGGCAATGGCCTGACAATTCTTGATGACCTAGTTTTGTCTAAAACAGGTATAACAAGGCACAATGTGATGACAGAGCATTCAAGGGGTTTTTGTTCCTTTCTGGTATCTCTTCCTTGGTTCTGTGCTTCAGAGTTAAGATGGCCTGCTAATTGATCTCTGAATAAGGTTGTTATAATAATAATGGAAATTAAAATTTTTTGTTGTTAATGATTCCATTCAACATCATGTCAAAGTTCATGATAAATGGCAAGGGCTTAAACACAAATGAAGACATTTCCTCAAATAGAACACATCTTAGACTAATCTATGATCTTTGTGACAAACTTGGTCCACCTCTAGAGTTTCCTTAGCAAGGGGCTCCACTTTCCTTCTAGTTGCACGTACAGACCCTGGAGCAATGTGTGCTCCTCCCACTCAGTCCCTCTAGACCACACCATGTACAAAGTCCAGTCAGTTTTTTTCTTGTTTGTTTGTTGTTTTTTTTTAACGTGTGTTTTTCCAGGACCCATCATCTCTAAGTCAAGTAGTTGTTTCAGTCTAGTTGTGGAGGGCGCAGCTCAGTGGTCCATACAGGGGTTGAACCGGCAACCTTGCTGTTAAGAGCACTGCGCTGTAACCAACTGAGCTAACCGGTTGCCCCAGGTCCAGTCAGTTTTCATCCTTACCTTCCTTACAAGCTGCACTGTAATAAGAACAAATTCCCAAAATTATATTTTCAATTCTGTTAATAATAATACAAAGCCTAACAGATATTTACTATGTGCTTATTATATGCTAGTTACTGTGCTAAAAACCTTTCAAACATTATCTCATTTAACCATCACAATGATCCTGTGCTATTATTCTATTATTATAATAGGTGCTATTATCATCTCCATTTTACTTAGGAGAAGTCTGAGGCCTAGAAAGGTGATATGACTTGGCAAAAGACACAAGACTGGTAAGTAACAGAGCTGGGATTTCAAACCAGGTCAACAGACTCTAGAATCTGAGCCCTGACATATAAAATTGCCTCTGATGAAACTGGATTGGTTAAATGTAAATACAAATCATCAAAACTTACAAATGATGTCTAAAAGGGCTGCGTCATTCAGACTCACACCATTCTCCTGAAAGAGAAGATAAAATGTTCAGTAAGTGTGGCAATAGGTTTGATTCTACCCCATTTATAGCACATTTTAGTATTGCTCAAAACAGACCAAGAAAACCCTCTCAATACTTATACTGACAACCTGTCTTCAATCTATGCTTTCCTGTTAAGTCACAAATACACTTCCTGACTGTTCTCCCACAATACACCCCTCATTTATCACTTTTAACTTTTTGTTTTGTTTTTTTAATTAACCTTCTAGACGTCCTCTACAACAGGGATTCTTAACTGGGCACTACTGACATTTTAAGTCATATAATTCTATGTTGTGGCGAGCTGTTCTAGGATGTTAAGGAGTGTCCCTGGCCTTTATTCACTGGAAGCCAGTAGCACCCCACTTCCACAGTTTTAACAACCAAAAATGTCTCCAGACATTGTGTCCTCTGGCAGACAAAACCATCCAAGCTGAGAACAACTGTCTAGACATACACATGTATGTATTCATTTCTTTATATATATACATATCATATAGTTTCTTTTCAATGTGTACATAAAGATCTAGTTTATTATTTTTAATGGACAAAGACTACTTTATGTGGATGTATCATTATTTAGCTAATCATGATGTATAGTTTTTTTCCAATTTTTTGTTTTTTAAACAATGCTAGTTAACATCTTTATTTATAGTATATATTTACATATTTATGTCTACATATATAAATGTTTATCAATTATATTTTTAAATATATATATTTATATATACACTTATATATATAATATATTTTTTATAATATAGATCACCTTATTTTTATGATTTTCTCCATATAAATTTTCAGAAATGGAATTGCTGGGTCATCAAGTATATTTATGAGTGACTATGGGAATTTTTTTATACAATACTTGCAACTTTTCTGAAAGTCTGAAATCATTTTAAAACAAAAAGCAAATAAGTAAATAAATACATGTGAAAGAGTATCTCTTTCCATACAACTTGACCAACACATCTGAGTATTATTATCTTTTCATCTTTGACCATCTAATAGGTAAAAGAAGAATACTACTCATTACCGTGTTTCCCTGAAAATAAGACTGGGTCTTATATTAATTTTCGTTCCAAAAGACGCATTAGGGCTTATGTTCAGGGGATGTCATCCTGAAAAAATCATGCTAGGGCTTCTTTTCCGGTTAGGTCTTATTTTTGGGGAAACACGATAGCTTGTATTGATTGTCTTCTTTTTCTCCCAAGGTATTCACTTTTTCCCCTAGTGATTTGTGTAAGCAGTTTTTGTAAGTTCAAAAAGCTAATTAAGAATAAGTGCCTTCGCCACTATAGTAGTACATAGCCCTCATCACTTCACAGCTACGGGCTGCCTTAAATCTCTTTTAGACTAAGGAAAGGAAAGAAAGAAAAAACCCAAAGCGGGTAGGATGATGTTCAGATTAATCATTTTGAGCATTGTTACCTCACAAAGCAGAACCAAGTCCTGAGCCAGAGATTCCTTTCTCTTCCGGAAGTTTACAGTCTGCAGCTGATTTTCAGACAAAAAATTCCAGGCTTTAAGGACTGTCATCATTTTAGTCATTGGGATTTTCAAGATGGTCCTCTTGATAAACTCGGCAACAGTTTCATCCATCTCTTTGGCACTTTAATAAAAACAGAAACAGCACAACAAAGTATTGACCAAACACAAAAGTGTGAATTTTTTCAGCACCGTATTTTTAGCCAGGATTTTGATTTGTAGATTAAATATCCAAATGTTTATTTTATCTTTTCTCAAGCAATCTGCAAAGAGAGTTTCAACAGAAAGATTTAAGTATTTTCTCCTGAAGCTGTATATTTAGATATGTAGTAGTTTGCAAAAATTAGTGCTTTCTCTCCTTTCTTGACTAGAGTATTTTGATGGCAATGATATGTAAATTATTCACTCATTTACTGATGCATGTAAGAAACTGCTGAGTACCTGTGCGTGCCAGACACTTTCCTATGCACTGAGGGTAGATGCACCTTTAACCAAAAAGACAAAAATCTCTGCCAGTATGAAGCATCCATTCTAGTTGGGACAGAGAGACAACAGGAAAATCACAAAATGAGTGAAAAGTAACAGACACTGCAGTGAAATGGAGCAGTGTTAGGAAACTAGTACTACCACGAATTTGGAGCAGGCTGGGAGTGATGTGGAGGTAGTTGGGGTGCAGAGGGTAGGCCTCACAGAGAAGGTGACATTTGAACCAATCCTTGTGGAGAGGGAGTGAGCCATATGGCTAGCTGGTAGAAGAGCTTTCCAGGCAGAGGAACAGCAAGTGCAAAAGCCTTGGGGCCTTCAAGGGACAGGGGGAAGAAGGACCTCAGGGAGGCCAGAGAGAGGAACAGAGAGGCGAAGGGGAGGTCAGAGATCATGAAGGGCCCTGAGGGCCACTGCAAGGATCACAGCTTTACTCCGACAGAAACCAGCTGCGGGAAGGTCTTGAGCAGAGGGAGGATACACTCCCACTTAGGTTTTCAACCAGGATCAATCTGGGTACTACACTGAGAACATAGTCCAGAAGGAGGGAGGACGCGGGAGGCCAGCTAGGAGGCTACTGCAATAATGGAGGTAAGAGATGCTGGTGGACCAGAGTGGAGGTAGTGAAAGAGGTCAGATTCTGGATATACTTTTAAGAGAGGGTCCACAGGATTTCCTCATGGATTAGATACAGGGTGTGAGAGAGAGAGGGATCAAAGATCATACCAAGGTTTTTACCAGGTAACTGAAAGAATGGAGCTGCTATTACTGGAGAAAGGGAAGACTGGGAGGATGGGCAGAGGCAGAAGGAAGGTCAAGAATTCCATTTTGAATATGCAAATTTTAAGGCTGTCTGACCTTTATGAGCTTGCTGGACATAATAAGAGCTGGAGGTGGAAGATTGCAGCCTCCTTCTCCTTTAATGTGTTGCTAATTAACATGGAGCTATTACTTTTCCTGTCCCATGCGGGAAGGTGAGCTTCTTCAACTGTCCAAAAGGTCTTGAGCCCCAAATCTGGTGTGGCTTCCTAAGCAACAGACAGGGCAATGATCTTCCAGAGATCATTGTGGTCCTCTTACAGCTGTGGCATAGGGAAGGGGGATTGAGCCCTCTCACTACTTTCTTCAGGGTAGAAGCGATGGTCCAAGAGTGACAGCTGATCTCAACTCTGCTACCTCATTTGGGGACACTGACTCTCTTAAAATATAGAACATCAACAAGCAATCAAGCATGATTTCTAAACACAGATTAGGCAGGATATCTTAAATTCCCTTAATATCCTCTCTTCTAGGAATGAACATACAGACCTTGTTTGACAGGTTTGTCAAGACTGTCTTTGACAAGAGGCAGTAGTCAGTCTGTCAGTCTCATCTGCTGCCACCACAACTGTATGATATTCAAAGACAAACAGAGCAGTATCCCTCCACAAGAATCCTGGCTGCGATTTATCTACCATTTAGGTGTTTGCTGAACATTGCATGTAATTTATTACCACTGACCACTTCCAAAAAGATATGGATAGTGGACTGTATTTTAAAAAGCTACTGAAGGGGTGGCCGGATGGCTCAGTTGGTTACAGTGCGAGCTCTGAACAACAGGGTTGCTGGTTCTATTTCCGCATGGGATAGTGGGCTGCGCCCCCAGCAACTAAAGATTGAAAACGGCAACTGGACTTGGAGCTGACCTGCGCCCTCCACAACTAGATGGAAGGACAACTCGGAGCTGATGGGCCCTGGAGAAACACATTGTTCCCCAGGATTCCCCAATAAAATTAAAAAAAAAAAAAGATATTGAAAACAACAGTTAAAACAATAGTTAAAACAAAGTTAATCTCCTGTTAGGAGTTATTTAGAAAAATAACTGAGTTAAGAATACGAGAACAGAATTAGGATCACGAAAACTGAGCCTGATTTATTTCTTTGTCCAGATATAGGACCAACCTGCCTTAACATCAAGACTAAAATCCTCTCTATGGTCTACAAGACCCTGTGTTGCTTGGTTCTTGCCTCTCTCCCCATCATCTACCACTATCTTCTTGGCTTTCCGAGCACCAGAAACATTGCCCTTTTAGTTCCACTAATACAAAATGACCCCTCCAGTGAAGGGCCATTGTACTGAGTTGCCCCTGCCTAGAAGACTCTTCATCCTCCCATGGGCAACTCTTGTGATTTGGTCTCAGTTTAGATAGCTTCTCAAAGACACTTATCCTCATTACCCGAGTCTAAAGTTATTCCCCCACTTTCTACTCCTTATTGTCTTTACAGAGCTATCTGAAATTATCTGGATCATTTTATCGCTTTAAAATATTTTACTGAGCTCCACTAGGGTAGGGACTGTATTTGTCTAATTCATAGCATGTCCCTAAATGACAAATAATTGCGGCATGAAGTACTAGACACTTTCCCTAAGCAGTATACCCGAGGAGATGAACAACGTGGGAAGGATTCGGGTCCAACAGGGAAATGCTGAACCAACTTCTCCCACCGAAAACACTGTTGGTGGGGTGGGCTTGTTAGCATGCAGATCCCTTGGCCTCATTGATTTAAACTGAGGGGTGGAGGGTCACCGGGTAGGGCTTGAGATTCTGCATTTTTAGAGTGCCTCAGATGATTCTTAATTCTGGATAAAGTTTGCAAAATACCCTTCTAAAGACCTCTTGTGGAAAGAGCACACTCAGTCTCAGCAATAAAGCTGGGAAACCTTTGAGTACACTCTTCCAATTCCCCGTGATTAACTAATCTCTTGTTTCCCAGCTTAGTACCTGGCATATAGTAGGTGCTCAAGATACACTTGTTGAATGAACGCATGACAGCCGGTTTAAGTAACTTTCCTGTAGATCTACACTGCTGAAGCGCTGCAAAAGGAGCGAGAGGCTGAATGCACGAAAAAGGACGGAAGCCAAAGTTAACTAAGAAATCAAAACACCGAACTCTGGGGGGAAAGCAACCCCAGGCTGGGAGAGGAGTGTAGCCCAGAACGTGACAGCTCGGGGCGGCTCCGCCCTTGACGCACGCACTACGTAAGGCCCTGCCCTTTAACGGGCGGATGTGACATCAAGACCAGGCATCGCTGCCCTTTCTTCTCAGCCTCCACCGCATCTCCTGGCCCTCCCCACCCTCCGCCTCCACCCGAGACCGGGCGCCAATCCTGCACCTTGGGACGTGCGGCGGTAGCGAAAAAGCGCCCTAGAGGCCGAGGATGTGACTTCCACAAGGCTTCCGCCACCCTCCGGGGCCCGATTCCGTACAGCCAGGGGTTCTCTTACCGGCCCACATCGCCAGCTGCCTCACTCCTCAGCAGATGTTCCCGCCTGCTGCACCTTCAAAGCCACCAATTGCAGTTCCCGCCGCCCTCTAGCCCCGCCCACCGAGCCGAAACTTTCGACTC
Source organism: Rhinolophus hipposideros (assembly GCF_964194185.1). Lineage (NCBI taxonomy): Eukaryota > Metazoa > Chordata > Mammalia > Chiroptera > Rhinolophidae > Rhinolophus > Rhinolophus hipposideros. The sequence goes on along the minus strand of NC_138067.1, from coordinate 27,158,220 downwards.
TACCCCCAGCGTAGGGGCCTGCGTGGGGAGAGCGGCAGAAGGGAAACTTCGCGAGCCCCCACGTCACTCTCCGTAGTACAGAATATTGTTTCCACGCAGTTAATCTCAGCCAAGACATCTAGCTTGTTGGTTAGGTTTGCTGTTGAGGTTCTGTCGTACGTCTGTGGACTCGCTCCCCCCCCAAAGCTCCAGAAAATGGGCCCGTCCAGGTCGTGTGGCGCATGCGCCTTCGAGGCCGCGAGCGGCTGGGACTGCGGAGCAGGGTCAGCTGTACGGCGTGCGGGAGCTTTCGCCACCCGGAGCTGGCTCGACCCTGGGGCCCAGGCAGTCGACCTTCGCGTGAAGAATCTTCGCTGGTGAATACTGCTTCAGCCCTCTCGGTGTGACATCAAGTCGGGTGAGTCTCGGGAGTCGGGGCAGTTCGGAAAGAACGCTCTTTTCCTGGCGGCGGTGTCCGGGGAGGCCGTGGGACACCCACCTGTCCCTCCTCCGGTCCCCTGCTCTCTGGCGCCTCGCTGTGCCGCGTCCTGTCGGGCGTTCTGCTGCCCTTGGAGGTTGGGACTTGGAAGGCCGGGCCCCCGGTCGTCCCGGCGGCCGTTACCTCCGTGCCGGGGATTTTTGCCCAGGTGGCTGGAGATGCGTCCCGAGCTCTCCGCTCCTAGACTTTTACTGAGGTCCTCCTGGTGGTTGGCCTAGACCTTTCTCTCGGCTGCAATCTGTCCTGCTACTGCTCTTCGCATCTCGTGACCGGGGACGGGCTCCTCCTCCCCTCCCCTGGACTCGGCTGCCTCGCCTGTAAAATGGGTACAACTCAGCGTATCGCTTGAGAGAAGGGGAATCTCTTAGCTCAGAGCTTGACCTGGTGAACGCGCAACGCATTGTATAGTTATTATTGCTATTGATTACCTAGGAGTTCAGGATTTGCAAGTAGAAGAGGGGAGCCTGTTAGGGCGCGTCTCAGCTGCAGTGTACGTTGCCTCTAATCCGTATTGCGATGTGAGTACGCTTTTCAAGAAAAGTAGACATTCACATCCCTTTTCATTCGGTTTAAAGATTACCGTGCCTGTGGTTTCACGATAGGTGCTTTATGAAGAGTCTTTAAGTAAAGCCGAGTTCTGGCAACCTTCAATTAAAATTTTAAATGCATGAAAGAAGTTTGCACTGGCAAAGGAATTCTGTTGTGACACCCTTCCCCATACATACAAGCTTCTGCATTTGTTTAGTTGATTTAAAATGAGTCTCCCTCCCATTCTTTTTAAAAACTGTGTTGAGGTCTGAACCAGTTTTCAAATATGTGATAATCCTAAATTCTGCAAACATTTATTGAGCATTTTTTAACTGTGCATTTACAAGACTATTCCCTCACTAGTCTGTGCGTTCTTTCAGGGTATGTGGACTAATTTTCCCCCCGTTGAAATTCCCGTGATTTGGCAGAGTGCTCAGCACCTACGTAGCACCTACGGAGAAATGTTTGTTCATGGAAAGCTACAACTTGGCTCATTCCTTAAGAAACTGTGTGGTGGAAGTTACATTCCTTCCCATGCAGCCCGAGGGTTGCTCTCAGCGGTGGAGCATGGTCTGTACTTTGAGAACCCAAGTCACTTAACAGCATGTTTAGATTTGGTCACTTTGCAGCTGTGATAAGTAGAAGTGGGTGGGGTAGGTAGTCCCTCGCTGTCTGCTTTGCCTATAATCTCTGCTGAATAGGGTGCACGGTTTGAAAGAGTTGGAGAAATACTAATTTAACTATTTCCAGTGCTTTCTGAAATGCAGGCTTTTTTAAAAAAGTATTTTAGAAATTTCAAAGTATTAGTTTACAGGTTTTTGTGGAGAACAGATTCTTCAGGTTCAGAATAAGATACTTTTCTGGCCTTGTTTTCTGCTTGTTTTAAAATGTCATTAGAAATTGTAATTGTATAAATTTATTTCTGGAGTAACCACACAACAGCAAATCTTTTCTAAAGAAAACCCAAGTGGCATTAATATATGGGTTTTCCCTCTTGTGATTTTAGATTTGCTGAAGTATGTTATTAGAAGGCTTTCTCTTCTTACTTTTCTAGATTGGTATATTGCTTACTCTTGGTTTATTTATTTTCTGAAATTGTACCACCTGCTAGTTGAAATCCTCTATCATAGAATATTCATTAGGAATGTTTTGCCTCACAGTCTTGGTAGAATAAGGTGAAGGAGTGCATAAAATATGACTGTAAATTTTACATCGTCAGTGAGAGTCCCCTACTGCTTCTATCCTCCAAGCTTGCCCTCAAGTAAAAATTAAAATTGCTTTTCAGGGGCCTGTTAGCTAGTTAATCAAAACATCAAATTGCCACAGCTGGACATTTTAGAGTTTTAACGTGGACTGTTTTGGTATCAATGCGTGCATCATACTTGAGGAAGTGGGTAAGGTTGGCATGGGGAGGGAAGTGTAATTGTGACAAGTCAACCCTCTGTTTTCTAAATGCCAGTGGGACTGAAGTTTTGTGTTTAACTGAATAATAATGGAATTTATCCCGGTCTTTCTCACCGTAAACATGCATGCACAAAGGCTTATCACAAATGAATGTTCCCTTCACCTTTGTTTCACTGGCGCAGGTGATGTTCATAATTACCTTGGCACTACCCTTTTGAAATTGTTTTCTGTATTCCTAGTAGTAATAAGTATTTACCATTTGAGTATGAATTTCACTTTTGGAAATAGCTCAAAATCATTGAATTGTGAGCTGAGATTTGAGAAGAAATTTAAGAGTGCAATGCTAGAATATATACTCTGTAACATCCTGAATTGATGTAGTAAATCCTTAATTTTGGGCTCATTTGGACAGATAACAGAGCTTCACGCAGCAGCCTGTGTCATTGTTCAGCAGCTCCGGGAAGATGATGTCTACCTCTGTAACTTTCATCCTTTGGCTTCCAGTCCTGTTCTCCGAAACACCTGAGAGTAAATTCAGTTCATCCTTTCCCATTATGTGTCAGAGCATTTCAGATAAACAATTAATACTTTACATATGTCTCATGCACTCTTTATTGTTTCAGAGACTCTCACATATGTTATTTTAAACCTCAGGACAACACAGAGATATAGTTTAAGAGGTAATTCTATTTTAAGAAAGAAGAGATTTAGGTCTCAGATTAAGTAATCAAAGTGAAATAACTGAATAGCCCAGTCTACAACTTTTGCCCTCAAACCATCTTCTCCCTTCAAATCCGTTGTCCAATTTAACCAGGTTATTCCTTCCAGTTGTCTCCTCTGATGTGGGCTCCCCTAAGTTGGTGAATATTACCAATTTCATGTAGTAATATTTTTTTCCTTGATGTAGACAGACCCTCTATTTCTAATTGTATAGGATAATATTACATAGACTTCTTTGAAAACTAGGCTTAAAATTAGTGCCTGTTGAACTTGTAGCCAGCCAGAGGCTCTTTGGGAAGTAGTAGTTTTTTTGTCTATCTGAATTTATTTTGTTCACAAATTGCTAGTATGTCTTTCCTATTTCGAACATGGGAATATGTTTGTCATGGTGAGAGATTATCTTGTGTAATGACTCTGCCACTTCCTGTGTGACTAGGGCTTAGTTTTGCTTTGAAAATGTGGGTAATCCATATTTTGACCTACAAAAAGACAATTTCTTATGGTTCAGCTGAATTTAAAAAGGTACCTACTTCCTGTGCTTATTGGGAGGATTATTAGACTTGTGCCTAGCACATAGTAAGTGTTCAACAAATTATTTTCCACACTAATAATATAGATACATTCTTATGGATTTGAAGAAATTTTAAAAATAAGAATATAGAATATATATTTAGCTTTTCTTTAGTTCATAAAAATTTGCATTATAATAGTGTTGTTAGAATAAGATGACTGTAGAAAGTATCTACATTCATTTAAGTGTGTTCTAAGAACAATACCATTGTTTTATAGTTTTTTTGTTTGTTTGTTTGTTTTAAAGATTTTATTGGGGAAGGGGAACAGGACTTTATTGGGGAACAGTGTGTACTTCCAGGACTTTTTTTTTTCCAAGTCAAGTTGTTGCCCTTTCAGTCTTGGAGGGCGCAGCTCAGCTCCAGGTCCAGTTGCCGTTGCTAGATGCAGGGGGCGCAGCCCACCATCCCTTGTGGGATTCAAGGAATCGACCTGGCAACCTTGTGGTTGGGAGCCTGTGCTCCAGCCAACCGAGCCATCCGGGAGCTCAGCAGCAGCTCAGCTCAAGGTGCCATGTTCACTCTTAGTTACAGGGGGCGGAGCCCACCATCCCTGGGAGTCCACCATCCCTTGTGGGACTCCAGGAGTTGAACTGGCAACCTTGTGGTTGAGAGCCCACTGGCCCATGTGGGAATCGAACCGGCAGCCTTGGAGTTAGGAGCTCCAACCGCCTGAGCCTCCAGGCCGGCCCTGTTTTATAGTTTTATATGTGTATATAGTTATATATCATAATGCATTTATGCTTATATACAACATGCATGTATGTTTTTATTTCAGCAGCCAAGTGTCTTCTCAAGTATCCACTTTGCTAATTAAAAAGGTCATTTCAGAACTGTAAAATCACAAATTTGAGGGCTAGCAAATACACTATGCAAAAATATTTTGTCTCACATATTTACAAAATGTTAAAAGACATTTGCTAGGTGACTAAACCAGTCTACATCTTCCTTCAAAAAAAAAAAACAAGTGAGGCAGAAACGAGGTAACTGATACTATACATAAATGTAGGTGCCTAATATTGGTACGGTATTAGATGACTTAAATTGCTGGACTGTATGAGACCTTGTTTTTCTGAGGCAAAAAAATTTTATCATTAAAAAGACTAGTCAATGCAGGCAAACAAAACTTGAACTTGGCTGCATTTTTAGTTTCCGTTTCAAATACTCAACTGGGCAAAACAGCCTGATTTGTGATCTTCAGCTGTGGTATGTATGTTTTTGGGTATGTGTTTACTCAGTGAAACAGTGATCTTCTAGTATTTTTCTAAATTGAAATCTGAAAGTGTACATGTAGGATAATTCTTTGGAATTGTTTGTTTAGACATTTTTAAAGATTTTATTTGGAGTGGAAGGTGGATGGGCAGTTTGCATTTCTCATAACTTCTTTTTAACAGCTTTATTAAAGTATAATTTACATATCCTAAAATTCACTCATTGTAAGTGAGTTCAGTGATTTTAGTAAACTTATACAATTGTTCAACCATTATTACAATTCTATTTTAAAACATTTTCATCACCCAAAAAGACTCCCTGGTGTCCATTTGTAAATTGCCCACTCAAGCCTAGGCAACCAATGATTAGCTTTGTATCTCTACAGATTTGCCTTTTCTAGATATCCCATAAAAAAGAAATCATACAATGTAGTGTTTGGAATCTGGCTTCTTTCATTTAGCTTACTGCTTTTGAGTTTTATCCATGTTGGCAAATGTAGAAGTTAATTTCTTTTAATCGATAAATAATATTCCATGGTATAAATAACTACATGTGTTTATCCAGTTACCTGGTTATTGGACAGTTGGATTGTTTCCAGTATTGGCTATTGCGAATAATGCTGTGAACATTTATATACACATTTTTGTGTGAATTTATGTTTTCAGTTCTCTTGGGTAGATTCTTAGGAGTGCAATTTCCAGGTCATATGGTAAATTTGTGTTTAACTTTTTAAGAAACTGCCAAATTGTCTTCCCAAAGTGTCTGTACTGTTTCCATTCCACATAGCAATGCATGTGGTCCATTTTCTCCACATTCTAACCAATGCTTGGTATTGTCAGTCTTTTTGATTGTAGATGTTCTGGTGGATGTATAGTACTATCTCATTGTGGTTTTAATTTGCATTTCCCTAATGACTAATGGTCATTTAGCATCTTTTCTTGTGCTTAATTAACCATGTTTGTATCCTCCGTAGTGAAATATCCATTCAAATTGTTTGTACACTTTTGGGTCCATTTTAAACATTGGATTGTTTGTAAGCATTCTTTACATTATTCTAGGTACATTATTCTAGATACATAAATGACTTGCAAATATTTTCACCTAATCTGTAGCTTGTAGATTTTATTTTTATTTTTGGGAGTAAAAATCAAAGGTTACTTTTTGCTCCCAAAGACGCCTTAGAGCTGATGGTCCGACTAGGTCTTATTTTCAGGGAAACACGGTGGAGAGATCCCATACACCCTCTGCCCCCACATAGCACAGCCTCTCCCCAGCTGTCAACATCCCCACCAGAGGGGTATGTTTATTACAGGTGATGAACCTACACTGCCACGTCATTATCACCCAAAGTGTGGTTTGTCTTTTTATTGTCTTGTGTTTTTTGAATCAGGAAAGTTTTTTATTTTGATGAGTTTTTACACTTTTTCTTTTATGGATTGTGCTTTTAATGTACCTAAGAACTCTTTTCCCAACCTAAGGTCATGATTTTCTCCTGTTTTCTTTCTTAGAGCTTTTAAAAGATTAAAGCAATTAATTGGTTCATTCTTATAGTAATCTTTTCTGAGTTAATCTTTTCTGAGTAATAGGTTTAAAAAAGACAATGGATGTATAGTGCTACATAACTATAGCACACACCTCAAAATAATGCTTTTTCCCTTGACCTTGACTGCTAATTTTCTATGTGAATGAACTAATTAAACTAATTTTAGGGATTTCAGCTTCTTGTTTTCATTGTAATAGCATTTTAGCGATATACTCATCTGCTAAATTTGAAATTTTTATTTTACATCTGCTTGTTTCTTTTCATTGTTTAGTTAGTTTTTTTTTTAAGCCAGCTGTTAGGAAGAAAGCAGGCTATATTAATTCACACTAATGTGAGACTAATGACCCTTTAACCCTCTGAGGTATATACATTTCTAAAGGATTAATAAGCCAGTTCTCTTAATTGGTAGAATTTCATCTGAACAAAAATGAGTTGTAATCAGTTTCAGGAATGTGGGAAAAATAATTGAAGTCAGGCTTATTAATAGTGGCAAGCTGTTTTCTGCTTGAGCACTTTCTTTCAGGATTGGGTGTGTTGAGTTCTGCTTTTTCTGAACTTGCATGTTCTCTAACTCTCCTGCTAACTTGCTGAATCTGTTAAATCGTTGGATAAGGAACCTGAAGCTCAAGTTTAATAATTTGGCTCAGGTCAACATTCTTTTCAGATAAAGGTCACTGGAGGTTCTGAACTGAAAATAGTTTTAGGTCACATTAACAAATATAGCCACACATATTCAAGACACTCTTGTATCCACAGGTTGCTCTGCAGTGCTCCATCACCTTCTTCTAAAGATGCATCCTGACTTATCTCCACACTTGCACACCGAAGAATGCAACGTCTTGATTAACTTACTTAAGGAATGTCACAAAAATGTAAGAGTTCAGAAAAATGACCATAAAGCAAAAATGAAACAGGCGCAACACATTGATGTAAAATGTTATCTCCATTAATGGAAGAGAATGATAATGTCTTAGCTTAGTAAAGAATAGTAATTAATGCTTGTGATTTTTCAAAAATCACTCCCTTTTGTGATTAGTAAAAATGAAGGATGAAAGTTTGTTAGGAATCTTTTGAAATGATGATACATAATAGTTAGAATCATGTTCTTACAATAAAATACTTTTCCTAATTACAGGGTGCTAAAACAGTTACTTTCGGCTCTAACTCTTCTGATCAAAATGGAATTCTGAGATTTTCTCTTCCTCGATGTCTACCATTCTGTGTTTAAAGGAAATTGAAATATTTTTATAATTAGATGTTAATAATTTTAAATTATGATTGGCCTAATTTGACAAGTTTACTTAATTGTGGAATGGAAGTAAAATTCCATGATTAAAACTAAAATAGAAAGAAGCCCATTTTTGGAATGCATTTAATCTAGCTGATTGATATTTTTTCAGATGTCGAATATTTAGCTTTTTTCATATATCTGATGCATGAGACAGTTATATATTGTTCCTTAACTTTGCATGATACATTATTTTTCTCATGATATTCATAAACTGTAGAGATATCAAATTATTATAATATTGTCATTTAAATGAGCAAAATTTCACGACTAAAAGATAGTAAAACCTGTGATCAGTGAAGTCAGATATTTTTATTGATTCAAAGAATGTTGATGATGATGATATACTTTAGGCAGACTATTTTCACCATACATTTAGATCAAGATTTGATATTGTAAGTCTTTTTAATTTTAACCGTTCTGTGGGTATGCGGTAGTATCTCATTTGGTTTAAAATTTTATTTCCTTGATGGCTGATGCTTTTGAGTATCTTTTCATGTACTTATTGTCTAGTCATATAAAGTCTTTTGCCCATATTTAAAAATTGAGTTGTTTGTCTTATTATTGAGTTGTCAGAATTTTTTTTTGTCATTGGGCATGCAAGTCCTTTGTCTGATAAGTATATTGTATTTTCTCCCTTTTTCATTTTCTTAAGAATGTGTTTCAAAGATCAGTTTGTAAATTTGATGAAGTCCAATTTACCAGTTTTTCTTTTTTGTGTTTGTGTTTTTTGTGTTCTAAGGATCTTTGTATTCCTGATCACAAAGATTTTTCTCCTAGTTTTTCTTCTGGAAGTTTTATAGTTTCAGCTTCTACATTTAGGTCTGTGATTCATTTCAAATTAATTTTTGTGTATGGTGTGAGGTATGCGGCAAGGTCTCTTTCTTTCCCAGTGGATACCCAGTTATTCCAACATCATTTATTGAAGAGATTACCCTCTCCCCACTAAATTACCTTTATGCCTTTGTCAAAAATCAGTTGACCATATGTACTGGGTCTATTTCTAGGCTCTCTGGTCTGTTCCATTGATTTATATATATATGTCTATTCTTAACACCAGTTACTTCCAAAGGTATCTTACTGGGGGCCAAGTGATCCTGACTTTTGTTCTCTGTCCTAGTTTACTTTCCACACTGCATCAAGAGGGATCTCTCAAATGTAAGTTTAATCATTGTTCCCCTTTAATGGCTCCCTTTGCCTACAGAATAAAATCTACATTTCTCAATCTGTATTTTAAGATCTTCATGAAACCGGCCCCTTTTTATCCCTTGGGCTTCACCACAGTCCCTTACGTTTGTCCTTCCCCTTATTCCTGTCTCTTTTTCTGCAGTTGTTCTGGAGCATGTTTCTCTCTTCTAAGCCTTTGTACTTGCTTTTTCCTTTGCTTTTTTTTTTTTTTTTTTTAAGATTTTAGTGGGGAAGGGGGACAGGACTTTATTGGGGAACAGTGTGTACTTCCAGGTCTATTTCCAAGTCAAGTTGTTGTCCTTTCAGTTTTAGTTGTGGAGGGCGCAGCTCAGCTCCAGGTCCAGTTGCCGTTGTTAGTTGCAGGGGGTGCAGCCCACCATCTCTTGGGGGAGTCGAGGAGTGGAATCGGCAACCTTGTGGTTGAGAGCCCACTGGCCCATGTGGGAATCAAACTGGCAGCCTTCAGCGTTAGGAGCATGGAGTTCTTATCGCCTGAGCTACCGGGCCGGCCCCTTCCTTTTGCTTTTTAACTTATAGAGTCTTCTTTACTATCTCCAGTTCCCATTTGCTAGACCATTTATCATCCTCTAGAATTTATTCAGCTTAACTTGTCATTTTCTCTTTTCTTTCCTGGCTTAGATTCTCATGGTACAGTCACTCTGCATTCCAGTAATACATTTCCTACTTTATGAATGTTGTTCTCACACTTTTTGGTCTCAGGACGCCTTTACTCTCTTAAAAATTATTGAGGACTTCAAAGAACTTTATGTGGGCTATATCTACCAATATTTACTGAATTTAGAAATTAAAACAGAAGTTAGAAAATATTTATTTAAAAATTATAATGAGGGGTGGGGGTGGGTGATGAGGGTAAAGGGGATCAAATATATGGTGATGGAAGGAGAACTGACTGGGTGGTGAACACACAATGGGATTTATAGACGATGTAATACAGAATTGTACACCTGAAATCTATGTAAATTTACTAACAATTGTCACTCCAATAAATTTAATAAAAAAAAAAGAAATTATAATGAACTTATTACATGTTAACATAGTTATTTTTCATAAAAAAAGATCTTAGTTCCCAAAACAAACAAAAGAGTGAAAAGAGTGACATTGCTTTTGCATTTTTACAATTCTCTTTAATGTCTATTTAATAGGACACAGTTGGATTCTCATAGTTGCCTCTACATTCAATCAGTGGTGACATTACACTTCATGTAGCCTTTGGAAAATTCCATTGTATGCTTGTGAGGGAATGAAAGTGAACAAAACAGATTTTTGATTATTGGGAAAATAGTTTTTACCTCATGTGTCCCCTGGAAAGGTCTTAGGAACTCCTGGATGTCCCTGGACTACACTTTGAGAATCATTGCTTTATAGCAGTCACTTCATTATTTGTCTCTTCCCTCTGACTATGTGCTTTGAGAGTGGAACCCAGGTCCATCTTGTTTACTGCTGTATCCTCGTGCCTGGGACATGGTCTTCCAGACATCGATTGAGTGATTGATTCACTTACTCAATTACTTGCTTAGCCAGTTGGGCTCTTTAGAAATCGACATCAGGCACTAGAGGCTCATGCTGTGTGTGTACAAGAGAATCGCAGCAGATGAGCATATCTTTCTCCGATTCCACTGGGGCCTTTTAGGTTTTTCACTAATGTCACAAGAGTATAATTCTTATTTAGGCTTAATGTTGAGGTAAAACCAAAAATATAAATTAATTTTTCTCTTGGATTTTTAAAAGTAAGATGTATGTATATGGGATGATATGAGTAAATATAAACTAAATTATGAGATATTGCTGTGCATTCTAAAAGTCCAATCCTTTGTTATTTCTACCTGACCAAAAGATGTGTGAAACTGCACTGTTCCTCCCGTTTATTTGTTGTCAAGGGAGTAGTTCAGGAAAAATGCACAAGAAATATTTATTCTGAAAAGGTCATTAGATAACCAGTAAGAGATCTTAGTCTGTCTCCTGCCAGAAAAAATGACCATTTATCCATTGTGGACAAGAAAATACATTTAAACTGGTGATGAATCAGGAAAGAAAGAAATAGCATGAGGCATAGCTTACTAATTGTGTGTCGTCTGGTTTCCATGAAAGCCTTAATTAGAAAGAAAAGGAAAAGGATGTGCTTATTATTGTAGCTACAAGTTCAGCATTTATGGCACGATCGTCACAGGAGATCACTATGCTTTCCAACCCACCCTCAGTAATTGTGACATACAAACACAGCAGTTATGCCCTGCTCAAGTGCAGGTTCTTGACTTCAGTCCATCTTAATGTGCTTCAGAGCAGCCATACTTTTGACATGATCACAGTCATAGGACTTGAAACCATAGGAGATTTTTATTTTTGCTTTTCAAACAAGCAGACTGGACTCCAGACATTGATTTCCTTATATTGTGACTTACTGGCTAATTTATATGGCCCATCTAGGCCATCTAATAATAGTGTTACGTATTTCTGATGACATTTTGAATGGAGGCAAATGAGAAAATGGCTTTGGCACTGAGCATATATTAAGTAGCTCTTTTCTGGGACAGTGTTTGCTAGTGAAGGAGGTTGCTCGTGTTAATAGACCCCACTGCACTTTGACATCACTCCCCGTAATAGAGGATGGATTACGCTGTGGTTTTAACATGTCCTTAAAGAAAGGTATTAGGAAATAAAATTGTTTACACTGTCATTGTGATGATTTGGCAGGTTAATAGGCTTCCCATTTATCAAGGAAAAGTCTTTGTTTTTTATTTCTACCTATAGAGCAGGGGTGTCCAAACTGCGGCCCACGGGCCAACTGCGGCCCGCGATCCATTTTTTATTGGCCCATAGCAAATTCCAAAAATATATTTAGTTTACTTAAATAAACCAGGTGGGGCAATACGTACTTTACCTCGAGTGAGTGGCCCGGCTGTTTGTGTATTTTACCGCATATGGCCCTTGGTGAAAAACGTTGAAAAAAGTTTGGACACCCCTGCTATAGAGTATTTATTCTTCTTTTGTAGCAAGGCCAGTATAAGCCTATTTATTTGTGTATTTTATACTTATGATTTAGCTATAACAAGGTGACACATTAAACCCATTTCTGTAGGAATAAGGATATAAATTCTATGTGCCAGAAACCATAGCATATTATGGGATGAAATATTTTGCCCCTTTTCTTCCTTTTAGCACAGCATTCTGAAATTTTTTGGTCATTGCAATGATCTTGATCGGGAGATGAGAAAATGCTTGAAGAATGAGGTAAGAAAAGTGTTAAAGTATGGAAATGGTTGAACAATGGAACAGAACATTTTTGAAGTGTTATATATTTCTGCCATTATTAAATTTCCCCCCAAAGTTTAGTATAAACGGAAAAATTGACTTTATATGTATGTCCCACCCTAAAACCAAGGAGAGAAATTAAAGCCTCTTCTGGGGACAGTTTTAGAGTATCACTGTTTTTTTTTGCAAGCACATAAATGAAAACAACTTCCTTATTATAATAATCACTAATTCCTTTGGATGAATTTTAAGGTTTGGGAAATTGATTTTCTGTTGAGCAGAAACACATGTCAATCAGCCATTAGCTATACTAGGTAGCTAACTTTCTGGGTGTCAATATTCTTATATAAATGGGGGATACTAGACTTCAGGATCTTTTCAGCTTCCAAATTTTGAATTTCTTTTTAATTATGGTATGTATAAGCCATAAGGATCTAGTTTGACTTATTTGGAAAGACGCATTTCCTGAACCCAGTTTTAGGATAAGACTTGGACATGGCCAAATAGCCAGAGTACCTCAATTCATTGTCTTTTTACAGGTACTGCTGACCAAGCAGGATGCATTTTAAATCTTTGAAAAGAAATTCCATTTCTGTTTTGTACATCAGACATTTTATGCCCAGAACCTTTAAAAATCTTTTACTACTAAAAATCTGCCATCCAGTTTTCTTTCATTTTCTGTGTTTTTTCAGCTTTCTCCCCTATTAGTCTCATATTGAAAGGTATTAGATATAATATTTGAAGCTGTCCGGCATCTATCTTTCTTCATTTTTTTATATTTTCCACTTTGGGCTTTTTTTTTTCCTTTCTGGAATCCCTTTCTAAAGTGTCTTTACTGTTTGAAGAACTTCCTAGAGTTCTTAGTTAAGGGAGGTAATTTTCTTTGTGTGCACAAATGTGTACATGTATAAGTGTTTAAAACTGATTTTTGCAAAGATTTTTTTCCTTCATATGCAAAGGCTGGTTTAGATGGAAACTAACCCTAGGGCTGTGTTCCTTTTTTGAATAAGATATGGAAACATAGTGCCCACACTATTTGGTATAGCTATGTATTTCTCACATACTTTCAGTTGTGTTAAGACAGCTTTTTTCCCTAAGTTTAGATTTTTTTCACCTTACAGTTCAATGATTTTGCTATTGGTTTGGTGATTAGATCTTCATAAGAAATATTCTTCCCAGATAGTCCTGAGCTGTTAGTGATTATTTGGTAGAATGTTGGAGATACTCTTATTTTGTCTGATTTTGTTTTCATATAAATTTCAGATTTTCTCCTCAACTTATTTTCTAAGTCCTCTGTGGTTTTTATGTTGCTTCATTACTTGATTTATAGATGTTTTTCTGTCCTTTTATCCTTCAGTCCTCTGAACCTGTGCTCATTTATTTCCTCTCTGCCTTTAATGCTTTCTAGTTTACCATTTATTGATTCTAATGCTCTCTTCCTACTATTTGCTTGCTGCGTCATTTGAGTATTTAGTTTTCTGAAGCTTTTAACTGGCCAGTTCTGTTGAGCCTCTGTTGTGTTGCTGCTTTTGTTCATTTTATTGAAATAATCACTGATAATACTTTTGTACCATCATCTTTTGTCTCTCTTAATTGTTTTGTTCTGTTTGGTTTTTGGTTCATGGATATTCCATTCTATCTGTGTTGTTTAGTGGAGTTTTGTGAACAATATCATATTCATCCTTTTTCTTTTCTTCTTTTATTCAGGGGTCATGTTGATGCCCTTTGGAGATACCTTAACATATATTTTAATATAGACTAAATTTTAATTTGTTCTATGACTTATTGGCCTGCTACAAAGTGTTATCTTCTGAAGACTTACTCTTAAGACTCTTCTCCCAAGCTGATTGCTGGAGGCAACGTGATTACAGACGAGGTCTGACAATTAAGTTCGCGAACTTGCCACCGTGTGCTTACATTGGCAGCACTGTACAAACAGCTCTGTAAGGTTTCATAACCTTGGTGTATCTGTCTCACAGCTGTGTTCGTGTCGACGTGTGGCAGTGTCTTGCTGAGTGGCGTTCATTATTGTTGTGTTTTTGTGTGCCATGGCGAGAATGTCTGAGCTTGAATTAGAGCAACGAACAAACATTAAATTTCTTGTTAAACTTGGCAAGAGTGGAAGTGAAATCAGGGACATGTTAGTCCAAGTTTATGGGGACAATGCCATGAAGAAAACGGCAAGGTACAAATGGATTAAACGTTTTTCTGAGGGGAGAGAACACGTCACTGATGAAGAGAGGTCAGGGCGGCCAGTAACGAGCAGAACTGACGAAAACATTGCAGAAATTCGTCGAATAGTGTGTCAAAATCGTCGGCTAACTTTGAGAAGCATAGCGGAACAGGTAAACATCGACAGAGAAACAGTTAGGAAAATCTTAACTGAAAATCTTGGCATGAGAAAGGTGTGTGCAGAAATGGTCCCAAAGGAGCTTACCGATGAACAAAAGCAAAGGAGAGTTGAAGTTTGCCAAGACCTTTTGGAGAGGCAAGATGATGTTTTGGGCCGTGTTATCACTGGTCATGAAACATGGGTGTACCAATATGACCCTGAAACAAAGCGTCAAAGTGCACAATGGAAGTCAGCCAATTCTCCACAACCAAAAAAGTTCCACCAGTCCAAATCAAGAGTCAAAATGATGTTGCTCACCTTTTTTGATATCAGAGGGATTATTCATTATGAATTTGTACCAACTGGACAAACAGTTAACCAGGTTTACTATTTGGAAGTGCTGAAAAGGCTGCGTGAACAAGTTAGACAAAAACGACCTGAACTTTTCGCCAATAATTCATGGCTCTTGTATCATGACAATGCACCAGCTCACATGGCACTGTCTGTGAGGGAGTTTTTAGCCAGTAAACAAATCACTGTGTTGGAACACCCTCCCTACTCACCTGATCTGGCCCCCAGTGACTTCTTTCTTTACCCAAAGATAAAGGAAATATTGAAAGGAAGACATTTTGATGACATACAGGACATCAAGGGTAATACGACGACAGCTCTGATGGCCATTCCAGAAAGAGAGTTTCAAAATTGTTTTGAAGAATGGACTAGGCGCTGGTATCGGTGCATAGCTTCCCAAGGGGAGTACTTCGAAGGTGACCGTAGTGATATTCAGCAAGGAGGTATGTAGCACTTTTTCTAGGATGAGTTCGCGAACTTAATTGTCAGATATCAAATTGTTGTAGATATCATATTTTTCTCAGAGCAGGTATCTATGTTCTAGAATAGTGACTCTTTTTTACTAAACATTTTAGAGCAATGAAACACCCTTTTCCCCTAACAATTTTAAGTGTATGACCAATAATGTATGACTGATAAAAGGAATGGTTTTGGCTAAAGGGGCCTGGTGCTTCATCTGTAATTTTGAAGTGGCTCTTTGATGAGCAAGGAAAAAAAGGTTTGAAAACTACCATTCCATAGAAATGTTAGAACCCTTTAATCAAAACCTTAGACTCAGAAAACTTATTAAAGATTACCTACCCCAACTCCTTACATTGGAGGTTACTGGACCAGAGGGTGAAATAAGTCAAAGTCAGGAATCTCCACACCATTTTCTCGGGTCAGGGGAGGGGATCTGATCAAGTCCCTGATTAGCTGTCACTAATCTTTCGTTTCTGTGGCCTCTTTCCACATCTCTGTCTCTTAAAAAATTTTGATGTCCAATGTCAGTTCTTTCAACTTGGATTTATTTTTTACTTTTTCCCCTCTCTTTCTAGGGACCCTTCATTCACCTTAAAATATATAGCTTTATGGTATATGTATTATAAGCTTGTAAATATATACATATAAGAACACTCAAGTTTTCTGCTTTAAACAAGTGCTTTTTCTAAGTGCCAAGCTCTATATTTCCTGTTGTTGGTAACCTACTGGCTAGGTCAAAATACTAGCCTGAAAACATCCAGGGTGGAAAACTGCATTTAGATCTAGTTGATTAAAGAAACAGGGTTTAGGGAGAATCACGTTCAATGACTAGTCATGATGAAAATACCCTGGGAAATGCAGGTGACTGTAAGTTTCTATATGAACCAGTAGGATAATATGGTTGATAAGAGCCAGTTACTCTTTTGATAGTATTTATAGAAATGTAATGTGTCCAGGTATTAAGAACTAGTAGACTCATTGTAGTCCACATCTGTCAGACTATGTCTGGAGCATTGTATTTAATTCTGGTGATATTTTTTATAAGGGGTATTGATATTAAAGTACTTTAAAAAAGGTACTTATAGATAAGATGTTAGAAGGCAGAAACCATGTTCTGTGAACAGTTATAGAAACCAGCAATGTTTAGCCTGAAAAAGAGGCAGGAAGTAGGTTATCTGTAATCAGATATTTGGAAGATTATAGCAGGCAAGAAGAAATAGAGAGCAGTAAGAGAATTTACTGGGAAATACTGTTGGTTCAACATAAAAAACTTTGAAACAATTAGTGCAACAATAACTAAATTGGCTATATTTCAAGGTAGTGTGCTCCTCATCTAGAAGTGTTCAAGAGGTGATTTGATAGACTGTGAACTGGAGAACAGGGACAAAAATCATCCATTTTAAATATTTACTAAATTCATGTTTGGGGAGGAAATTCTGTAAAGACTTGAGCACTTATTAGAATGTAGGTGCTGTACTGTATTGGATGAAATTGTACTAGGTTACCTCTAAGGTCCCTGTTTCCAATATCAGATGCAATGAAATAAAAGGCAAATAAGAATTTTGTCAGCAAAAACATTATTTTTATTTTGTAAATATTTAGAAATATTTAACTGGTATAAATGGTGATAATAACCTGCTGTTTTCTCCCCCTTTTATTTTCCAGTACATGGAAAAGAGGAACAAGAGCAGGGAGCATGGCAACATGATGCGAAGGAAACTTTTTAATCCTCCAGAGGACTCTGAAAAATAAATTACATTTTCACTGGATGCCTTGGCTAAGAGAAGACCTAAAGACTCTTGGTTGATAACCTAAAGAATCCCATCCCATTTGGCCTCCAGAATCCTTTGAATAAATGGCAAGTGAGCCGGGAGGAATGGTGCTGTGGAGAACTACGAAATCCCTGGATTCAGAATGTTTGTTGGGTAGAGCCTTCAGTACTCTGACTCCTTTACCAACACACTGACTTCTAACAGTTTCTTCCCTTTGCCTACAGCCAGTTAACCTTCGAGGAACAGATCTCCCCCAATAAAATAATTGACTTTAATCATATTTTCTCCATTCTCTTAGACTCTCCTGGAATTAGGGCAAAATGGTCCCATTAGATTTTCCTTTCTGACAACATGGCAATTCTGGAGCTTAAACATTGAAGACACAGCCAGCGTAAAAAGAGTTTGAGAAAGTCCCTGCTGTGTTAACTATATAAAAACAGCTTTATTGTTTTTTAAAGAGCTGTTTGCTAAAATGTTGTGCTTTACATTGATAAAATTAACATCAGGTTAGGATTTAAGTCCTGACAGACTTTGCTTCTTATTTGGTTGGATGTGCCCACCGCCCTGGGTGCCAGGTAACTACTGGGCATTAACCTTAGGACAGCATGCCTCCTCTCTGCTTGGGTACAGGGCACTTCTTCCCAGACTCATTTCTGGCAGTGTTCTTTTTGCCTGGTGTTGCTGAGACCTGTGAGAGTCTGGAAGTCAGTACCTTCCAGCCACGAAACATCAGGGGCTTGATCTTGTCAGATAAGGTGACAATAGACCGTGAGCTGTGAGCTCCTTCCAGTGAATTCTGTGTATGCACGTATGGTCAGCATGAGGTCTTGTTGGTATCAGTGTTTAATAAGTGATTTCCTCATCACAAGTGTTCAGGAGGCGAGGTGGGTACACAGGATAACAGACATTTGATGAAGAGTTGGAGGAGAAAGCAGAATTAATTCTGACATCCCTTTCAAGACTGAGATTTATGAATATTCAGTCCCCCCAACCCCCGTGTCAGGCAGTACAGGTACAGAAATGAGACATTTTGTCTTTAGAAGCTTGTAGTAAACTGACAAGGAAACTGACTATTACTGTAGTATAGTAAGTGCCATGATTAGGTAGGTGTCATAGAAAATATAGAAAGGGCATCCACGCCCAGCTTTCAAGAAGAAGGAGCCATTCTAAGAAAGCTACTTAGTGAAGGTGACCTTTGACAAATGGAGTAAAAATTGAATACATTCTGGGGACCTTCAAGTCGTGTAGCATGACTGGAATACAAGAGCTGTTGGTGGAAGATCAGAAATGGCTGTGAATTCTTTTGGAATATTTTCTTCAATGCTGTGGTGAGCAGCTGCAAATTTTAATATGGTGATTAGGGATTTGTGTAGGGGTCTTAGCTAGGAGGGTGATATGTTTCAATTTGTATTTTAGTAAGATTTTTCTGGTTGTAGTTTGGGGTATAAGATGGAGAAGAAGGGAGTTTGCACCCAGGGTGAGCAATTAGATGTTGCCCTAATTTAGGTGATAAATAAGGGCCTGAATTAAGCGGCTTGGGGATCAAGGGGAGTGACTAGATTTGAGAGGAATTTGAATATAGAATCAGCATGACTGGCTAGGTGTAGGGTATAAGAAGAGCCTAAGAGGGCTCAGGCATTTGATTTGTGCCTGTGTGCTGATGGTGCCCTGCCCTGAGCGCGAGGGGTACAGGAGAGGCACGTGTGCATGATCTGGTGGAGGTGGCATATAGGCTTCTGAGTGTTCAGATCTGGAGCTTATTAGAGTTGTCTGGGCTAGAGCAGACTTGGGAGGCAGCAGCATGCAGATCAGAGCTAATGCCCCATGGCCAGCGTCGATAGTGGAGCGTGAAACTCGTTTTATAGAGTAGAAACTTTGGAGTCAGTTTTTAAAATTATATAGGTACTACATTTTTATGGGACAGTCAAACAATTTGTAAGTTTTATAGAATTAGGATCCTTCTTTATACCCAGTACCACTTGACTTCCCAGAAGTATCTGTAATTGACAGTTGGGTGGATCTTCTGTGCATTTATATTAATATTTCAGGACAGGAGAGGGAGCCCTATATATGGAGGAGGCATAGAGGTAGAAGGCAAATCATAGAGAATGGTGCCACAGATTGCCAAGGGAGTTGCAGAGGAGGGAGTGTCACTGGATCAGAGTAAGGGCTGAGTTGCCAATTGATTGGGTTCCTTTGTCATCTGTGACCTTAGAGCCATTTGGTGTGGTAAGGAATGGGTGGAAGCTGAAGTGGAGCTGGAGGATATAAACACATTTGGTTCTGAAGGGAAGGACAGTGTAGCATCGAGAAAAGGTTTTAAAAAAATCAAAAGGAAATGGTGGGGGACATTTGGGAATAGGTATATGGTGAAAGAATGCCAGAGGAGAGGGAGGGATTAGTTTCTGGAGTGAAATCTTTGAGGATGCAGACGTGGATGAGATTTAGTGCCCATGCTGACAGTGGTAATGGTTTTTCTCCCCTAGAAAACAAATTAGAAGGTAAAAACTTAAAGCACTACAAGAAATGCAAAGTATTCTTTTCAGAGAACAATAAATGCCTATTTGTGCAAGATGCAATGCTGGTTCTACAAAGAATTAAGAACAAGGCTGTTTCTGCTCTCTGGACCAAAATCTCATATACTAACATGGTCACCAGTAACACGCTGGGAAATGTTGAATAACTGGCTCTCAGAAAAGGGGCACTCATTTGTAGCATTTGCCATTTTCTGTGGTGTAATTACTCTTGCCTTGACAGACTTCAAGCTACCAAGCTGATGTCACTCAAGGTGTAGTTGGGAAGAGGTGCACACAGTAGGCTCTCCTGAGCTGGTACCGGCTGACTCCAGCCTTCCTTGGCACACCACGCCGTGCAGAAGGACTGCAAAGAATCATCAGGTCAATTGATTGCCCACTGATTGTCACCTTTCCCACCTCTAGCATTTTGTCAGTTGAAAGTACCTGTAACCTAAAGCAGGACTATTGTGACTTCTGTGACAGAGCAGCTGTAGTTGAGGACTCTTGGAGTTCAGAGTCTCCAGGGATGTGTCATTTTGTAAAAGAGCAAATAGCCCTCTGTCAGGTGGATTAGAAAGCCAACGAGACCTGCCTGTGCCGTGCTGAATGGTTGGATTTGTGCCCAAGGAGCTCAGATGCCTTCAGCCCTCTTCTTTATCACATGAACTGTTGGGACCTTCAAAAATGGGCAGGGGCTGTTTGTAAGTTGTTACCCAGCTGTATGACTTCTGAGAGGATGCTCAGTCTGGATTGCAAGTCTCATTTTTAAAATGCGGTCATTAGACTAGTTTACTGTATTGTTTACCACTGAGTCCTTAGTACCTCAGGCCTAAGCACTAAATAATCAGCAGAAAGTAACTTTGTTATACAATAAAAAATGCTGTGACTGAAGGCAGTGTGAGCTGGGTTTTTACTGTTGTTTTGTGTCATTTTCCCTTTAAAGTTCCATCGCATCCAGGTCTCACCTTCCTAACCTCACCTTTCTTATTGCTGTAGGGTGCCACTTTTACTGATATGATAGCACGAATATATCATATCCCTCAAGAGAATCGATGGTAAATCGAGCGTCAAAAAGTCCTGCTCAGACCTACTGTCCCTGTTCCGGTCCAGCCTCCCTGCAGATAACCCTCCCTGTGCTGCCAGGGAAACTCCACATACTGCTTTTAAGATCGGACTGAATATTCCAGCTGTCCTTAATCCCTGTGGACTAATGTGCACCCTCAAGGCCATGGCAATACCAGCCCTTTCTGCCTTTCTAGCTCCCTCTAGGAAGGGAGTTTGAGAAAGAAAATGCTGTGGGACTGGAGCATCGGGAGCAAGGGAGAGCGTGGAATGAGATGAGGGGAAGAAGGTGGGCAGGGCTTGGGAGCCACAAGGAGCTCGGATTTCATAAAGATCTCTGGCTGCTGGGTGAAGAACGGTTACGGTTAAGCTAATTCAACCCCAGTGGAGCTACTTAAAATTTTTTAAGCTTCAGGTTCTAAATCTGTACCTGAGGGATAATATCGATACCTATCGCATAGGGCTCCGGTGAGGATTAGTTGAGATGTTTGTACGTATAGCTCTTAGCAAATTAACTGGCACAAAGTAAGGGCCCACTCAGTATTGTTATTCTGTGTGACTGCATCCAAATTGAAGTTATTGGAAACACTTGCCTGCACTTTGGTAGGATGTACCAAGTAACGTGGGGTGGTCCTATTCGGGCAGGGTCCTAGACAGGCTGGGGGATCAAAGGGTGAGGGGCCTGATATGAGGCAGAAAGAGGAGCCAGGCTGCTACAGCCCCTAGGAACTCGCCCCTCCCTGGTTCCCTGTACATCTGCCTTTTCGTAGAGTAAGCAAGTTGCACTGTTCTTTCCACTGTCACACCATGACCTGGTTTAGGTCATGTCTCCAGTCTCCTGCTTTCCCCAGCTCTCTGTGATTTAAAGTGAAATCTCTCGGGATCACAGTTTTGTCTCTAGAGCAAGCACATGTTCCTCCTGGGGATTTCTGTGGTTTTCTTTTTTAAATTAAATTTATTTATTGTCACTTGCGGTAGAAGCTTAAGTGGCTGGAGGCAGCTAGGGGTGGGGAGGAGCTGAGGTCCTGTGTCTTCTTGCCTTTGTCAGATGCCTGGCACTGCGCTGAGTGCTGGCGATATGGTGATGAACACGCTGCATGTCCAGGTGAGGGCTCATGCCAGCCAGGACCACCTAAGTTCCCGTAAGGAGTTGAGCTTTGCTTTCGAGGGCACTGGAGATCCATGGTAGGGTCTGTGCAGGATGCAGGGTGAAGCGATAGATTTATTCCTCTCAGTGTTGAAGTGCTTTTGGGTCATAAAGGGGACCAACTCTTGAAGTCAAAGAGCTCAGGTCAAGGTTTTCCTAAGAAATCTGATTTTGTGGAATGCCAGGAGCTGTGATGCTCTCATCATGACAAAGTTATTAATGCATTACTGGAAGAAGCGCTACACAGTTTTACTGAAGAGTGAGGCTAGAAAGTTAAGCTTTTCTGACCCTTGAAAAATGGAGTTTAAAACCGGTTAATCTCCATGGAGTGTTTAACTCAAAGCATAGAGTTTTTAGCTCAAATAGAGCTTGGGCTAGATCAACTAAGAAGTAATGTCATTGGTTTGCCAGGGGGACATACCAGAGATCATTCTGTGCTTAGCTAAAGAACAGGTCCCCAAGTCTCAAGGGAGCTGCCTTTTCTACCACACTCTGAGATGGAAATTGGTGCCTTTTAAATGATATTATATCCGGGGGTTCAGATAACGCCAAATCCTGCCTTATCATTAGTCAGGACACGTTCCCCAGTGAGGCCACTGAAGGAGGTGTGTCCATAGTGGAGAATGCAAGGAAAAGCACAGGGAAGCTTTAGAGATGGGACAGGTGGCCTAGGCTGAAGGCCTGTGGGGCAGTTTCCTTCTAAGCTCAAGTCTGAGCTTACTGGCGGCTGGTCACATGGGAAGACAGGAGGCTGCAAATGAGACTGATGGTAGCGAGGGAGAGCGAGAGTGAATTGGCTGAGCTGCTCTAAGAGAAGAAACTGGTTCAGTGTGCACCACCTGACGCACCAGGAGAGCGCCACATCACGTGACCTTTATGCTACTAAGGATTATGCCATTTTGTTCGTAAAGGAAATGTTTCACACTTGCAGAAAAGTATACAGATTACATGAAGACCATACTCACTATCTAGCTTTATTAATTTTAATATTTTGCCATATTTGTTTTAGTTTAAGAAATGATGTTACAAATGTGTGTGGGGCTTTCTGTGCATCTCAGCCCCATCCCATTCCCCATCTTCCTTTATCAGATAACTACTACTCAGACTTTGATGTATTCATTTCCATGTATGATTTTATACTCCTAATATGTATGTAAGTATCCATAAACTATATTATTTGGCATGTCTAAACATTTTACTTAGTACTCGTCGTAATGCATAGCCTTCTGTAGCTTTTTTCACAGAATATTATGTTGATAAATGAAGTTTTAAAAAAATGTTAACTGCTACGTAATATTCCCTTGTATGACTGCACCACAGTTTGCTGATGCATTTTCCTGTTGATAGTCATTTAGATATTGAATTTTTGCTACTATAAACAATGGCTTGAATTAGCATTCTTACCTGCCTTGTGCAATCTGTGAGAGTGTTTCTTGAATATAAACCTTGGATTTTAATTGTTGAGCTGTAAGGTACAAATCTTCGACTTTACTAGAAGTTGCTAAATTACACCTCAAATGGTTATAGATAGAATTAATACATTGTAATGATATTAAGTTTTTATATCTGTGAACACAGTATATCTCAATTTAGTCGGATCTTTTATGTTTTTAAATAAGTTTTTATGATTTTAGTTAACAATCTAATGTATCTTTGATAGATTTGTTCCTAAGTGGTACTTTTAAAATTACAATTTCTATTTTATTATTACTGGTATATAGGAATGCAGTTGATTTATTTACATTGATCTTATATCCAGAAAGTTTGTTGAATTTTCTTATTAATTCTAAGCTTATATATTACCTTAGATATTTTTGTACAGACAATCGTGTTATTGGTGAATGTTAACAATACATGTTGCCTTTTCCTTTCCAATGCTTATACTTCCTTTTGTTTTTTAATTGCACTTAAGGCATCTACCGTGTTTCCCTGAAAATAAGACAGGGTCTTATATTAATTTTTTCTCCACAAGACACATTAGGGCTTGTTTCAGGGAATGTCATCCTGAAAAATCATGCTAGGGCTTATTTCTGGTTAGGTCTTATTTTCAGGGAAACACGGTAGTACAATGTTTAATAGAAGCATCAGACTTCTCTTGTTACTGCCATGAAATCCTAACATTTCACTGATAAGTAATATGTTTGCAGTAGGCTTTTGGAAGATGCAGATGGCTGGTTAAGGAAGTTCCTATCTGTGATGGGTATTGTGGGTAAATTGTGATATTGATACTGCAGAAACTGGAAACTTAAAACACTGCATTTCCTCAGATTGCCTCATAGTTAGGCTCTCTGGTAGGAATTAGTATCCATTAATCAGTGAGACTTGAATTTGAAATCGACTTACTTTGGGGGGACAGGCAGGATGTCCATTTGGTTGGTGTGGATTGTAGCAGACATGGTGGGCCAGCAGTGGTATCCACAGTCTGCCCCTCCACCCCCACCCTGCTGTTTTTAAGTCAGGCAGCTTCCTAATTGTGTCAGAAACATATACCCAGCTCTACAGTGTAACTTCGGGAATTGTTCCTGAAGTGTCTTCATCTCTCCCAGTAATTAGGTAGGTTATTTAATACCTCGTAGTAAATACTTTCTTGCCATTATGTACGACACTCCCTTTTAACTCACTTTATATAATATACAGTATAAGTATATATGTAATGCTCACCACTGGTCTTGTATTAATAACTCCTTAGTCATTTTGGTTGTCCCAAGTTTGTTCTCCAGCAGATTCCTCAGGAAGTTCTTGTGGTAACAAATTTCCCCGGGTTTTGGTAATAGTTTGTGCCTTTTAGTTTCTGAACTTGCAGAAGGAGTGTTTTGTTGTTAAGCAAATCCATACTTTTTTTTTTTTATTTACTTTTCAATAAGTTTAAATCCTTAAGGAGTACAGCATTACACAGATTTTGTGTCCAATGGCCTTAGGCAGGTTGCTTAGGAATTTGTCATGAACCATGCCACTGTTTCCATGAGCAGGAGTTACCTCTCCCCAGATTACTCTGGTTTTGTTCGGTTTGCCACCAGGAGTCACTGTGTTCTTTGTACAAATAAGCACATCTCTTGCCTAGATCGAATGTTTCCTGCATTTCCTCCCCAATGTAGGATCTTGTCTTGGAGAGGCAGCTTAGAGGGTGGGTTTTGAGAGTTCACAGAGGCTAAACTGCTCCAGCTCTTCTCACACCTTCCTTTTACTCACTATTGAAGTGGGCAAAACCCATCCCATTTCAACTGCTAGGCTCAGATTGACCTGGCAGGCTTTGCAGGTGAATATCTGTTTGCTATGTTGGGTTCTCCAGTACCCAGGTGTTTCAGATGCCCCATTGCTTCTTTGTGCATGTTTTCACGTAGATGCTCATACCTCACAGGTCTTGTGACTCTTGATTTGCCCTCACACACTTGCACTTTGGGATTTGTGGCTTACCTTTTACCTAGTTTTGTTGTAAGTATTGCCCATGGTTCTTTTGTTGTTGTTGCTTGTTTGTTTTGATTTCTTATCTAGTTTCTGTTTTCATTTGGGGATTTGGAAGATACAGAAAATTTGCTTCCACAGCCACAACTATCTTTCCAGAATTTCCAACCATTAACTTTTTGTTCTGATAAAGATTATCTATATTAAACTATACAGCCAACCTCATATTTAATGATCCCCCTGAGATTAAGAATGAGACAATACTTGCTATTACCAATTCTATTCGGCTTTGTACTGGAGGTTCTAGCGAGGACAATGACACCAGAAAAGGAAATGAAAAGCATAAAGATTGAAAACGAAGAAATAAAACTTTCAAATTATTCACACAACAGGATTGTCCATGTACACAATCTGAAAAAATCTACAGATAAACTCGTAGAAATAGTAAGTGAATTTAGATACAAGGTCAAGTTCAAAAATCAACTGTGTTTCTGTATACGCCACCATGGTGCTGATGTCACTCCTGGGTTTTCTAACGTATAGCATCTTCTTGACATGTACACTTGACTTAACTAAGGCTAGACTCAATCTCCCTACCCTCCTCCTGAGTAGAATGTTTTAACTAATTTCTTAGATGTTATTGTTATTTTCTATTTCAGAGATGTAATCGTTATTTTCTGTTTCAGAGAATTCTCTATTTTTCATCCCTCAGAGTAGTGGTTGTTTTGTTTTATAAATCCAATATGTGTATAGGTTCACAATAGGTTGCTCATCATTCCATCTTGTGTCCCACTCCTTCCAGATTTAATTACTTAATTTCTGAAAAACAAACCTTAGAAGTTCTTTTAGTCATGGTCTACTAGTTGTAAATTCTTTTAGGATTTTTCTGAGGATGACTTAAGTTTGTCCTCTCCTTGTATGATACTTTGGCTGGCTGTAGAATTCTAGGTTATCGTTTCTCTCATCATTTCAAAGACATTTTCTTGTTGTCTCTGGCTATTGTTGAGAACTCTACAGTTAATTTAATTGTTGCTTCTTTGAAGATAATTGTCTTTGGTTACTTTTAAGATCTCTTTGTTTTCAATGCTCCTCAGTTTCATGATGATTTGTCTTGATGTGGAGTTTTAAAATCTTGCCTGAGATTTTGTCTGTTCCTGAGTATGAGGATTCATGCCTTTCTTTGGAAAATTCTCAGCTATCAGTTGTTTCCTCCATTCTCACTGTCTTTTTTTCCCCCAGAGTCCCTGTTGTGCATATATAGGGCTTTCTTAGTCTCTTTTCTGTATCTTTTTCAAATTTTCTATCATTTTACCTCTCTCTACTGCCTTCTCAGTAATTTTCTTTTTTTTTTTAATTAAATTTATTGGGGTGACAATTGTTAGTAAATTTACATAGATTTCAGGTGTACAATTCTGTATTACATCATAATTTTCTTGAATCTTATTTTCCAAGTTATTATCTTTCTGCTGTGTCTTCTCTGCTGTTAAACAACGTGTCATGGTTTTAATTTCAGTAACTATAATTTTGTCTTTTTAGAGAAATTTGGTTCATTTTCATATTGACTTGTTCTATTTTCATAAAGATTTTTTCTTATATTTTCAATTTTTTCTTTTTTTAAAAAATAGTTTTAGTAGTTTTTATCTAATAGTTCTATTACTTGAAGTTTTTGGTATTTAATACTTATGCTTGTTTGCTGTCTCTTCCACATGGTAGATTGTTTCCTGTTGTTTTTAATTTCTTTATTGGTATCTCTTTAGCAGTGTATATTTAACTCCGTGCAGTGTAACTTGAGGTTATGTCTCTACATTTGTCTATGCAAGGCACTCCATGTGTGTTTCTGTCTCAGAGCCACCTTTTATGCTACCTTTGCTGTTTAAGAATTCCTGGATTACTTGAGGGATACAAATTAATAAAAAGTACTCACGTTTAGGTGAGGGAAGACTCATGATTATGAATTTTAGGTGAAAAAAATTTTTTTCTGCTCAGAGCTGAAGATGAGTCAGGCATTGCTCTTATTTCCCTATGCTGCTGCGTGGGTGTTTTTTAGTTACCTTTTCTTAGAGAGCATACCCTTTGGTGGTCCTGGCGCTGTGTGATTTTCATATTTCTCAGACCACTCCTCATGCAGACCCAATGTCTTCATCCTTTTTTCCAGTGTGTGAGTGGAAAACCTCAGTGTCTAGATTACTGGACTTGGGTGCATGGCATCTGCTGCTGCTCTTACCTTTCTGGTTTGCAGTTTTCTGTTTTCAACCCCCAGGGATTTTTTTTTTTTAATTTTCTTGTGAGCTCAACTATACCTTAAAACATTCATTTGAAATATGTTCTCTAGTATTTTAAAATAGCTTTTTAGCAGGAAGGTTTTCAGATGATCTAATCAGCCATATTTCCAAAAACAGATGTCCTGTGCATAAAATTTTAACTGCACAGACTGCTCACTAGGAATGATTGTATTTTGAACAGTTAGAGGTCTAAGTTTTCATCTCTAGAGGGTAAGTGGAGAGTGAAAGGGGTTGGGAGAATATGGGGAGGTGGGAGAGCATGGTAAATAGAGGAGTTGTAAGGGACCATTCTCTTCCCAGATGCCTTCATCTGCATTTTGGATTTCTGCTACCTAACCAGTGGCCCATGGACCAACGATTTCAGCATCACCCTGGAGCTTCTTAGAAATGTGGAGTCTCAACCACAGGCCTGCTGACTGAGAATCTGCATTTTAATAACATTCCCAGGTGATTTGTATGCACATAAAATTTGACTTAGACTATTTCTGATGTAATTACCTTCCATAAAATGACTACTACTTTCAGATTTAAGACCTTCCTCCACTCTTGTCGACCACTTCTCTAGCTTAGTCCTTTTTCTCCAGTTACTTTTTGAGCATTTTTAAGCACTTCCCTGACATGGCTTTTGTACTGAAGTCTTTGAGAATAGTTCCTATTGTGATATATTATATTGAGGAAGTGTTGATATGACATGTGGTCATATTCAATATGACAGCAAAATCTTACTTAAATCTAGAGCAAAGCCATTATGAAATTCTCAGAGCATTTGCTTTCTACTCAACTCTGCGGGGTAGAGAACTCAGAAAGTGAGGCATTCTGGGTAGAAAACTTGAGAGCTTTTTTTCACCAGTGTTTTCTCTGCGCACAGAGTATCCTACTTCCCAATATCCCAGCAGTGCACAAGGGTTCCCTTTTCTCCTCATCCTCACCAGCACTTATTATCTCATGTCTTTTTGATAATAGCCATTCCAACAGGTGTGAGGTGATATCTCTTTGTGGTTTTGATTTTCATTTCTCTGATAAGATTTAAATTATTATGTTCTTGGAATACTGTGAATGTCCATAGAATCCTAGTGTGTGGACGTGTGAGAGAGGGAGTGCGCACTAGAGGCTCAAGAACATGGCCACATGAAGACAAATGCCTCTTGTCTGCCTTTAAAACCCCTTCTCAATTGTACATAACCACCTGTTTCTGAATAAGGAATTAACTACTCTGAAGTGAGTTTGTACAAAATTCCTATATTTCTAGAGTTGACCACTTAGAAGTGCAATTCCAAATATTTGTCTCATTTCCCTTAGGACTTGATTTGTCTTCTTAACTTTCTCCCTTGAAAAGTGAGATGTGAGAATCAGGCTAAGAACCATTTGATTGATTGAGGAAGGTACTGCTAGATATCACCTGGGCTACACAGATGAGCAAGACCCAGCTTGTGATCTCAAGAAGGCCTGGGACATATCTATATGTCTTTATAGAAGAAGGAAGAAGAGATGGTGGTATTCTGGCAAGTTCTAAAGCCAGAATTTTTCATTGGAATCTTGGCTTCCCTTCATATCTTTGGCCATCTTTACTTCTTTGAACCTCAGTTTTCTCATGTATAAAATGGAGACATCTCCTTCACCAGTTATTGTGTGGCTCAAAGGAGAACCCATGGCATTACCTTGGAACTGTAAAGGGCCGTAGATAGTAGGTGATATTTTCTAGAGAGTGTGTCAGACTTCTCTTGGAATTCCAAGAGGCAAGCTGGAAGTGGCCGCTGAATGACCTGTTGGCTCTCCTGGAGGCATGAGGGGGGCGTTTGTGGGGGGTCTGAAGGAGAAGTGTTACCTTCTTTGTCTTGTCTTTGGCCTCCCTGTTCTGAGCCTGAGCCCGGACAAAGAAGCTTCCCAGGATGTGGTCCTTGACCCACACTGCAACTCAGAGTTGGGAAGCCCGACTCAGCAAGCAGAAGGTGTGAGAGGCCACAGTCCTGGTGTCATTCTTCACCTTCACACAAGTCTATGGGATTCCCAAAGCATGATGGGCAGTGTAGTACATATTGGGAGTACAGTATGAACAAACATGGAATTTGTAAGTTTGGTAAGAAGTCTGCTGGGCTTTCCATGTACTGTCCAGTAGAACTTTCTATAATCATGGATACATTTATGTATCTGTGCTGTGTAGTTCACTAGCCACGAGTTGGGCTCTTGAAATGTGGCTGTGTGACTGAGGGACTAAATTTTATTTAATTTCAATTAAAATAACCACATGTGGTTAGTGGCTACCATATTGGACAGTGCTGGAAACATTCTGAGAAAATTAGAAGGGCACCTAGGCAGGCCAAAGACTTGACTTCCCTTCTTCAGTAAGATCTGTGAGACTCAGAAGACCCGGTCCTGACTCCTCCCACTGTTGTGGATTTATTATGGCACTTGGCCTTCTCTCTGTTTACCTTCCTGATCTATAAAATGGAAACAGGAGGAGGATTGGATTAAATTCTTTCCAGTGTTCGATTCTTGGTTCTGTTGTGATTTGCCTCTTATTTGTGTAAATATTACTACACCCAGTAATATTTAATAATAGTGGGTTTGCTTTAAATTACATACTGTGACTATGTAATTGGATGTGTGAAAGTTGCTGCCTGCCCACAGGCTCTCTCAGGGAAAATTTTCTCAACTTTCAGAATGAGGATTTGAGTTTGAAAAATAATTTTTCCTGCTTATACCTTGATTTGTTTATTAAACAATTTTTTAACTCATGAATGTGCCCCAATTTATACACTATCAATATTGAAATACTCCCCATATTACCCCCAGTCTCTCAGTGTGGATGGGGCTTTGGGATTTGAGCCAGGATTCCCAAACTGTATTGCATGCAAGTGAGAGGAAAGCATTTGTTGGATCAGCTGGGTAAGTGATGTTTCTCAAGTAGCGTACTCATAAATTTGAGCATGTAAAGGATTGGCCCCGACACAGCCCAAGAACAGCTTGTAACTCTGATTGGAATGTCATATTTTACTGTTACTTAATTAAATTAGAGCAGTGGTTGGGGAAGTGGGTTTTGTAAATATTGCTCTGAAGCTTTCAAATTTCAACAGAAAACAGATGCCAAGTGTTTTCATTACTATCGATGTTCAAAGTTCCTGGAATAAAACACAAATCTAGTCCTTGGTATAGCAAAATGCCAGCAGTGGCCTGGGGTAGGGAGGGTAGGATGGAGGAAGAAAAATGAATTAGTACAGTTTGAATGAGGAATTAGTTGACTGGAAGACCTTCCCCTTTTGCAAAAGAGACCTAAAAATGAAATATTTACCAGCAAAAGGATATAGAAACACAATTATAATTTAATGTGAGTCACAGCACCATGTTGTTCAACCAGGGAACAAAATGACTTAGAGGCAGAATAAAATTACTTCAGTTTTGTCTCTAAAGAACATGATGTTTTATTGGTCTGCTCATGTCCGTGGATTAAATGGTGTGGTGTCTATTCTCGTTCCCCAAGATGGTCAGTGGCTTTATTACTGGCCATTCATTGGGGGTTGCTTTTCAAATTATCAATCATGACAAGTGTTTCATAAGTGCCAGGCCCGGCGCTTTGTGTTTTACTTGCATCATCTCATCTAATCTCATTACCCTAGAAGGTAAATATCATTATCACTATTTTATAGGTGAGGAAACAGGCACAGAGAAATTTGGCAACTTAACCAAAGTCTAGGTATCTAGTCTACTGGGTGTCAAAGCTGAGGTTTGAGTCCATGCCCTCTGATGTACACCCAAGCTTTTAGTCACTTGCCCTCTCCTCCTAGTAAGACGGGCTTGGGAGCCCCCTTCACTTTCTCTCAGAAGCCCATGGAAGTGCTCTGCCAAGTTCTGCCCCGCCATATTCATGGTCACTGTCATTGGGGAGGGTTAATGTGCACAAGGTTTTGGTTGCTTTGTGATGTCTGAGCATTTAGGCTCTTTTTTTTTTTTTTTCTAAATGGTAGAGGAGACAGGATGCACTAGCACACATCTAAAGAAAATTTCACTTATTTCCATACAGGGAGCATATTTTTCCTTCAGATTCCTAGTCTGTGTCTGACTGATGAGTTAACACCCTGGTTTCCAAAGTGTGTTTGTAGCAGGCACTTGAGTTCTGCAGGCTGGTGCCACAGATTACTGTGTTTATGCCTGCATTCTTACACGCGACATGTATTTGTGGAGCTCCCACTATGTGTCAGGCCCTAGGCTGGATGTTGGCGACACACTTATGAACGTGAAAGGCCTTGCCTTCAGCCTCTGAGAACCCACAGCGTTTTCAGTGAGGGCACTGGTAGCATTTTGGGCGAGACGGTTAGTTCCTCACTGCGCAGGTCTGTCCTGCTCCTTGCAGGCTGTTCCACATCCCTGGCCCTGCCTGGCCCACTAAATACCCAAGCAGGGAGATGGCTGAAAATACCATAGGCCTCCAGAGGGCGCTATTTCCCCAGGTTGAGAACCACTGCAGGGAAGACAGATTTGGAACAAACAAAAAATTGTTTGGATGCAGTCCCCACCGTTTTGGGTGTGGTGTACCCTTTTTCCCCCTGGAAATTTGGCTTATACTAAGTTAGGACAGTAAAAGGAGGTGTTTAAAAAAAGCAGAGGGAAAATCAAATCCATTTATCAACATCCTGTGCTGAGAAGTTGGTGTGTTTATATGCTCCTCGCTGAGGGGAGCTTTCCTTCTCTTTTTTCACCCCATCCACCCTGCCCACCCGCCTACTTCCTTACCCCCTCCATCACCACGAAACGGTAAAGCAGATGGACCTGAATGACTGAGTGAGCCAGAGGCATAGTGAGGGGTTACGTGACACGTGACCCAGAGCACTGTGAGGCAAGGAGAGAAAAGTGGGGGACTCCTTGGTAAGATTGATAGGCAACTTGGGGAGAAAGGTGAAGACATCTTTTCCCCATCCTCTGGGTTCTGTGTGTGCTGATCCAGCTATTAGGTTGGTGCAAAAGTAATTGTGGTTTTTGCAATTATTTTTAACCTTTTAAACTGCAATTACTTTTGCACCAACCTAACAGCAAAATTTTCGCTGTATCCTCCGTTCCTTCTTAACTGTTAACATAAGTTTGATGAAGTCTAATGTACCATTTTTTTTTCTTTTATAGTTTGTGTTTTTGTGTTCTAAGGATTTTTGTATATTTCCTAGGCACAGAGATTTTCTAGTTTTTCTTCTGGAAGTTTTATAGTTTTAGCTTTTACATTTAGGTCTGTGATTCATTTCAAGTTAATTTTTGTGTATGGTGTGAGGTATGAGGCAAGGTCTCTTTCTTTCCCAGTGGCTACCCAGTTATTCCAGCATCATTTTTTGAAGAGACTGTCCTCTCCCCACTAAATTACCTTGATGCCTTTGTCAAAAATCAATTGACCATATGTACTGGGTCTATTTCTAGGCTCTCTGGTCTGTTCCATTGATTTATATATATGTCTGTTCTTAACACCAGTTACTTCCAAAGTTATCTTACTGGGGCCATTTGGTCCCCTGACCGTTTTTATTGTTATCAACATAACAAAGGATTTACACAGAGAAGAAGTACACAGAGGGCTGGGACCCTGCCCTCAAGAAACTCAGCATCTGACCCTTCCTTCCCTCATGAAACCTACCAAGTGCTAAGCATTGTGTGGGGTCTGGGAATGAATTAAGTAAACACTGTCTTTGCCCAGTGGAGTTTGGAGACAAGCAAGAGCGACAGCAAAATCTTCCATTTAAGGAAGATTTGCAAGACTAACAGATTTTAAAGTTGGATTCAGCATATGTTGGCAGGGTGTGGAGGGGCAGAACTGTCATACACAGCTGGTAAAGATATGACTTGGTACAGCTTCTACTGAGAATAACAAAAGTTAAAGATGTACATACTTTATAACTCAATAATAATGCCACTTCTATTTATATACCCCAAAGAAACTCTCCCGGGAATATAGAGTCATGTACTGAGAATGTTCACAGAAGCTTTTGTGTAGTATTTAAAGAAAACAAAGCATTAACCTAAATGTTTATGAACAGGAGAATCAATGAATGCATTCATTCTGGGATGCATCTGTGGAAATGTGGGAACTGGGACCTCACATATTCCTGTGGATGTGTCTCACCATCTCAGGATGAACAATGAAACCAAGCTGCAGAATAGAGTGTGCACAATATGATCCCATTTATATTACGTTCAAAAACATACAAAAGACAAAATTCATAGACACAACAGTTTAGTGTTTAGCAGGGGAAAAGGGGGGAAGGGGAAAGGCAGAAAAGGGTAAAGGGGGTCAAATGTATGGTGACGGAAGGAGATTTGACTTTGGGTAGCAAACACAAGGCAATATATAGATGATGTATTATAGAATTGTGCACTTGAAACCTACATAATTGTATTAACCAATGTCACCCCAATAAATTTAATAAAACATACAAAAGAATGCAACATACTGCTTAGGCATACAAACATATACCGTGTTTCCCCGAAAATAAAACCTAGCCGGACAGTTAGCTCTAATGCGTCTTTTGAAGCAAAAATTAGTATATATAACATAAGACCGAGTCTTATATTAATTTTTGCTTCAAAAGACGTGTTAGAGCTGATTGTCCGGCTAGGTCTTATTTTCGGGGAAACAGGGTAATAAAAAAGGAATCAAATACATGGGAATGATAAAGCCCTAAATTTAAATTAGCAGGTAATGCTAATGAAAAAGAAGGGGATGTAATTGTGCAAGAGGACGCAGGTGTCATCAACCGTGGCTGTATTTTCTATTTTTAGGTGAATGGGATGGTGGGCACACTGGTATTGTGGCATTATCATTGATATGCAATACTACCCGTCATCTGTTTCCCTCCTCGTTCTTCCTGACTGAACCTCCATTTTGTTTAGTTCTCCACCCCCCATTTTATGCATCCTATGGGAGCCTCAAGGAAGCTGACCCACCCTCATTAGTTTGAGGGTGACCCATCATTCTTCTCGGCAATTGGTTCTAGAAAGGGCATGTGGTCCAATTTTGGCTAATTGGTAAGGTTTGCTGAAGTCTTCTGGGAAGCACCTTCTCTAAGGAGAGAGCTACAGGAAGTCTCTCTCTCATTCTCGAACCCTCTTCCTGGACCTAAAGCAGGAAGCATGTAACCCTGCTTGCCTGTGGCAGCCTTCCTCCAACCATGAGGGGAGCAGCCGTAAATAACTGGCACTGTACATGGCAGAATGGAGAAGTGATTCAATATCAACTCTGTCACCCCAGCTCTGAAGCCCATCCCACCTTTGCTTGTCCCAATGTGAGCCAGTAAATGTTCTTGAGGTTTAAGTTACCTTGGTTTGAATTTCCCATGTCTGGCAGCTGAAAGCATTTGACCTGGAACACATAGGATCATTGTAACACAAGCAATCATTTGTGAAGCAGCAGGAAATATGTTTCTTAATTTACTCAATTTTAACTTTTTCTATTTTTACTTAAACATTTGTAGCCTGCTCTGATGGTTGGCTATCAGCACTAGCAAGGCTTACGCATTGAGGAAACCCACAAACAAGAAGGAAACCAAATATTAATGGAAAAAATCTTGAAGAGCCCAGTGTGGTTAGTGTCAGATTATCTTTTTCTGAGAACATATGTACATTAGTTTACTGTGTCAGCTATAACAAATTACTACAAACTAGGTGTCTTAAAACAACAGAAATTTATTCTCTCACTGTCCTGGAGACCGGAAGTCTGAAATCAAGGTGTTGGCAGGGCTGTATTCCCTCCAAAAACTCTTAACAGAGATTCTGTTCCTCGACTCTTCCAGCTTCCAGTGGCTTTTGGCATCCCTCCAATCTCTAACTTTGTCTTTACCTAGTCTCCTCCTTGTGTCTCTGTGTCTCTCCTCTTCCATATCTTATAAGGACACTTGTCATTGGATTTAGGACCACCTGGATATCCAGGATGATCTCATCCCAAGACTCTTAATTACCTCTGCAAAGATTGGTTTCTCAAATAAGGTCACATTCACAGGTTTTGAGGGTTAGGACATAGACACATTTTTTTTGGGGGGGTGCCAACATTCAACCCTCTACAAAGTTGAAGAATAGCATATGTACAATATGATACCATCTATTTTAAGTTCAAAAACATACGAAAGACAAAAACTCATAGACACAGACAAGTTTAGTGGTTACCAGAGGGGGAAGGGTGAGGAGGAAGGTAGAAAAGAGTAAAGGGTGTCAAATATTGGGTGCCAAAAAAGGTATTCACATTTTAAGAAATGTTATCTATGCTCAAGCAGTAGTTCGCCGTAATCAGAAGTGTCTGGACGCTGATGGTAACCACTCTGAGCACCTCCTGTAGTTGCAGAAGTCAAACGTGACTTGTATTCATCTTTTGTTATCAGTATATATTGAGTATTACAATTAATACACTTTTTTCCTTTCTTAAAATGTGTATACATTTTTTTTGGCACCATTTGTATATGGTTGCTCTTTGTTGTGATTTTATAGTGCAAACAGATAACATGGTTTTATTTTCAACCCAAAAAGTGGTTCCTGATTCACAAAATTATGAATAAATAGGTCAGTATTTACTGGTGCTCCATGGAAAGTGTTAAGTCTTATCCAACTAATTGCTTAGTTAACACTTGTTTTTAAAAGATTTTAACAGAGGAAATGAAGTTGTGTGATGTAAATGTTGGACAACATGTTCTTGACAGTGTAAATTCCTGGCTCCCTGGGAGACAGGCAGTGTTCAGCCTCAGATATGTTCCAGGACAAATGTAGACAAAGAGGCCCAGCACCAGATACAGGTTCGCCAGAAAAGGAAAGTATGAATAAAATTAGCAGAGAGCAGATGGGTGTGAGAAGGGAAAAACTAGTCACGTTCTGAGGCCATTTAATCTCCTCTGAGAGGTGGTAGATAGATCCCAGACAGACAGCTGTGGATGTTGGAAAGGAAAGAAAAGATATTGGACTTGGAATCAGAGAGACCAATTTACATTTCTGACATTTTTCCATATGATCGCTGGATCTGTTTTATCTCCCTAAATTTTAGGAAAATTGCACTTCCCGACACAAGTTTGTTTCATTAAAAAATGGGGGAGATGATGCGTACCTGTCAGGGTTGTTATGAGGATAAATTGGTTTGTCCTCTGTAAGAGAAACTTGCTCATGATGGGGACATAGGACATGTGTGTTGAATGATAATCTGAACTAGAAATGTCTTTAGTGAGTAGTGACAGGTTGGGAACACCTACAGTGTGGACATAATATCATAATTCTTCAGATTCATCAAGTTCTATAAGGCTTCAACTAAAAATAGAAAGGCCAAGATAAACACACTGGACTTCAGTTTCTAGCTACAATGGAGGAACTAGTACAGACTAAGCCTCCCACCACAAATATACAAGGCAACTTTTGTCAGTGGAGAGCAAGACCGATCCCTGAGAGATGGAAAAGTCAAGAGTTGAGTCCCATAATTCTCCAACTCCCTGTCTGGGAATAGTATTCCAACCATGGCACAAAGAACTGGAATTGAGCACAGCAAAATGGTCCCATGACTGAAAGAGGCAGAGATCAGAGCTCAGGGCAACTGAAGAAGCTAGAATCCATGGGGCAGGATATCAGAGAGCAGGGCATTGTACAGAGAAAGCTGTATGTGGAGGTCCCCCTGAGTCAGCAGCTGAGAGACACACGCACAAACAAGACTACCTTAGGCTCACCAGAGAGCAGCCACTACAGCTTTGAGAGCACAATATTAGGCAGTACTAGAGGATGAGCAGGGCTGGGGCTCATTGGATTTTTCAGCCCTGCCAGAGTGGAGAGATCTCATTAATGGCTTGTTAATACCCCTGATCCAGCTGAGAAGCTAGAATGACCACACCTCAGGAGGAAGGACTGTGCTCTAGAGCAGGGTTTCTCAACCTTGGTCCTCTTGACATTTTGGACAGGAGAATTCTTTGCTGTGGGGGACCATCTTGTGCATTGTAGGATGTTTAGCAGTATCCCTGGCCTCCACCCAC
This sequence comes from Rhinolophus hipposideros, assembly GCF_964194185.1. NCBI lineage: Eukaryota > Metazoa > Chordata > Mammalia > Chiroptera > Rhinolophidae > Rhinolophus > Rhinolophus hipposideros. The sequence goes on along the minus strand of NC_138067.1, from coordinate 27,120,732 downwards.
TACATGCCAGTAGTGCCCCACCACCAACTTGTGACAGCCAAAAATGTCTCCAGACATTGTTAGGTATCCCCTAGGGGCACAATTGTCCCAGGTGAGAAACACTGCCCTAGGGTAAGACCTAATTTATACCTTCTATAGCAAAACCCAAAGTGAAATCATGAGAAGATTTGCAGTAGAGGCAGAGTTTGGAAGTTCAGTCCTACTAAGTTGGAGGGGTTTGGGAAACCCTTTGGCCTTTACACACACCCACACTAACAAATTATAAAACTGAACCTACACTAGTTCAAAAAGATTTGCCAATAACTGAACTTCACAATCAATATCTTTCAGGAGAAGATAACAAAATCCAGGTATGTACACCGTAATACTGCTATATATTAATCACAACATCTAGTTTTCAATCAAGAAGCACTAAACATACAAAAAATAAAAATGAAAAACAGAAAAATGTAATCTTTAGTTAAGAAAAGAGCAGGCAATAAAAGCTAAATCTAGGAAAACCCAGATATTGGACTTGGAAAATGAAAGCTTTAAAGCAGCTATTATGAATATGTTCAAAGAATTAAAGGAATAAACAGATAAGTAATCTTAGCAAAGAAATGGAGATCACAAAAAAGAACAAAAGAAAATTCTAGAAGTGAAAGTAAAAATTGGAATGAATAATACCTGAAGATATTTAGCATCAGATTTGAGATAGCAGAAGACAGGGTCAGGGAACTTGAAGGCAGATGAGTAACAATGGTCCACTCTCAAGAATGGAATGAAAAGATATTTGAAAATGAGCTGAGCCTCAGGGACTTGTGGAATAATATCAAATAGTATTAAATATGTGTAATTAGAATCCCAGAAGGAGAAGGAGGCTTAGAAAATTTACCTCCAGCAGACCTGGATTACAAGAGATGCTAAAGGATATATCATTCATGCATAAGGGAAATGATACTGAAATATATAGACCAAATCTAGGGACCATGTCATATTAAAGCAACAACAACAAAAACTGTGTAGTCAAAGCAAAAATAATTCCAAGTCTCACATGTAGTCCTCCAAAAATTTCAAGGGACTTAAAATCACAATCCACAGCAACACTTCCTTAAATCCTTTTGGTGGTTTTAAAATATGTCCACAAATTCTTTGACACTGCCCCCTTCCAAAGAAGGAGGCCTCTGTGACTGTGGGCAAGTAGTTTAATTTCTCATTGCCTCAATTTAATTCCTTAAAAAAATGAGATAATAGCATCTACCTCATTGGGGTATATTTTTAGGATTAAATACATCTAAAGCTCCTAGCACAGTACTTGACATATAGTAAACAAATAACAAATTTTGGTTATAAATACTAATGTAATAGGGACAAAAATGGTTGACATATGTATGTTTGTAGCTTTCCCCCTTCCTTTCCTATTGAAAAAAAGTTGGCATTACTTGGTCAATATTTCCTCCTTCTGCCATGCTCTCCTCCACTTTTGGGTCTTACTGGGGGAAAGCCGGCTAATCAGTGGGAGAAGAACAAGAGAAATGGGGATAGTGATTTGCAATGGAAAAGACTAAACAGAACAAAAATAAAAACAAACAATAAACAAGAGAAAGTAGCAGAAGGAAGGGGGAGAAATGGGCCTGGGCAGTGGGGGTATGTGTGCAAATTTTGAAAAGAGTGGAAAATAAGAAACAGGACGTGAGATTATGGAGCTGTTGCGTAGTGTGAGAGATGGTAAATGAGATACCAAGGAAAGGGACTGAATTCATTATTTTTTGCTGCATAATAAGTTATTCCAAAATGTAGTAGCTCAAAACAATATTTATTATCTCACTGTTTCTGTGAGTCAGGAATTGGGGAGAAAGAAGCTTAGCTGAGTTATTCTGGCTCACGGTCTCATGAGGGTGCAGTTAAGATGTCAAGTGACAGGGCCAATGTTTAAAGGTCTGTAAACTCCAATGCCATGACTTAAGTCCCTATGTATATTGCATCACATTGGGCTCAAATGGGCCCAGACTCATTTTTAAGTGTTACAAAATCACAGGGCTGACTTCTCACCAATTCAGTGTTCCAGCTAAGACATTTTAAAACCTATGTTGCCTAATCTCCCTTCTTGGGCTAGAAAGAAATCCAAGATCTCAAACTCATCCTGAACTCATGGTGACTATCGTCTTTCTTCAACCTCAGATGGAATCAGTGGAAAATTCCTAGAACATCTTAGTATTTGGAAGTGAAGTCTAATTTGTTCCCACACACAACCCGAAGAAAGACATCCTGATCACCACCTTTCTCTTTGTCAGTGATTACAGTTGTCGGCAAGACCATTTGCCCCACAGACGTGAAATAACACACCCTTGGTGTGTCACTGTCATGTGAACATTCCTCAGTATCATGAGGTTTGGTCCTGAAAAGCAGTTGTCTCTTCTGCCCCTGCTGTTTTAGGCTTCAGGAAGGACACATGTCTTTTAAAAAAATGTTTGTTATTTATAATTAAGAAAGGTACACAGCAATGCAATAGAAAACAGAAGGGGAAATTATTTACAACCCGTGCTCTGAGAAAATGATGATTCTTATGATACACTCATCAGGCATCCCCTTGGGCCATTGTATTCTGGCCGTTTGTTAGGTCCTTGCTTGGGCTCCAGATGTTGAAGACTTTAGCTCTCAGGATTTTCTGTGTTGCCACTGAAACCTGGTCTGTCTGCAGCTGAGACTCTGTCTTGGCTCAATTCAGAATGTCTAAGAGCTTTATGTTCTTCTCCCATTAGCCCTGCTGGAGGGCTCTGTGATGACAGGTAAATTTGTCATGTGTTCCATTGTTCTAGCACAGGCTTGTTTCTTGGTATAATTGATTGTGTTATTGTTTTCAATAATCTTCTTTTCTATAAGGGCGTTATACATCCACACTTTGTGCCACGTGACTTCCAGGAGTGATTCCAGTAAGTGGAATATATTTCTTCCAGGAGTTATTCCAGAAGGTGGAATGTATTATCAGACTTGGCTATGTGACTTGCTTTGGCTAATGCAATGTGAGTAGACATGCTGTGTCCAAGCAGAAGCTTTCAATGAGATTGCATAGTTTGGCTTAGCCTCTTGCTTTCTTGCCTTCTGCCGTAAGGTCAGCATGTTCCAGATGGCGGCTGCTACTTCAGCATGAGTTCTGGAATGAGAAGACATGTGGAGTAGAGCTGAGTTGAGATGCAACTGACCTGTAAATCTGAGCACAAGAAATCAACCTCATTGTTGTAAGTCAGTGAGATTTTTGGAGTTGTTTGTTACAGGAAAATACTAATACACTGGTTCTCTAGGTAAGCTGGGAAGAGTCTGTCTTCTGGGTGAAACATTCCTCACTGGAGGTATCTATACTACTTCTAGCTCCCTCCCCAAACAGAGGCATAACATCACTCTGTTAGGATTCAAATTGGCATGCACTTTCATCATGTTGATGGAAAGCAATATGACATGGTGATTGTGTAGGAGCCCTGCATACTAAGTTCTGCTCTGCCACTCTCGTGTGTGACCTTGGACCATTTGCTTAACCTCTTTGTTCCTTATTTGTCTCGTTTTGGTAAAAAAGACTAGAGCTTACCATGGAGTTTTGACGTAAAGAATAAATGAAAGGTAGCTGTGAAGTTTGTGGATTTTGCACTTCTACCCATTGACTGACTTTATCTGTCCAGGCTGCTATAAGAGAAGTTCACAGAATGCAAAGAACTTCTAGAACTGGAACGGGAGGGTCAGGAGCTCTTGCTGTCCATCTCTCATTTTCTCTGGTTTCTGGTTTATTTCTCTGGTTTCTCTGGTTTATTTTCTCCTCTTGAAGATTAACTTTTTCCAAGACCCAAGAGGCAAAGGGCCTTCCTTGCTGTCTCCATTAACACAATCCAGGGAAGAACTCTGATGGCCCTGACTTGGGTCATGTTTCCATCCCTAAGTCAATCTCTCTGTCCAGGGGGTATTCCCAGGCAGCTGTGCCTAGATTCACCTATTCTGTGGCCAAGGGTGGAGGCAGGGTTCACTGCTAGAAATGTGTAGAAGGGGTATCAAGACAGTAGCACCATCACCAAAGTTGCCATACAAAGACCAATGTGTGATTACTGTCACTTGTATGTGGATTGTAATTGTTGGCAGCCTGAAAAACACACAGCCTTGGCAACTGTATGACCCTCAGGAAATTTCTTAACCTCTATAAACCTTGATTTCCTTCTATAAAAATAGGGATAATAATTTCTCTCTCATAGATTTGTTGTGATTAAATGAGATAACATATGAAAGCATATGGAACATGCTCAAAAAATACTAGTTATTATTCCCCAAGTCCTGTTATACTGGCAATAGGATAATGCTTTCCCTCCGTTCCCCGATGTCCCCATTTCTTACTTCGCAATGAGAAACACAGCTGTCCAGTGGAGCCAAGTGACCCCATCAGTTGCTCACTTCATTTTCTCTCTGGAGGCAAGCCAAGTAGGAAAGCTGATTATCAGAGGGGAGTGTCCTGGGAACGAGACTGGAATATACCAAAGAATTTGGGTGGTTTTGAGAAGAGTTTCTGCGCGAGGATGCCTGAAACACTTTCACTTACAACGCCTGTGATTCTTACCCTACTTGGCTTAATGAACCCCTCTGAAAATCCGATTGAAACTATGAACACTCTTCTCTGAAAGGTGCACAGTGTACATGCAATTTCCAGAGGTTCATGAAACTCCAGGGAGCTCAGTCATGGGACCCCAGATTCAGAGTCCCCATACTAGATGGGGAATCTTGCCAAGGAAACTCTGATACCTCTTAACTTGGATGGTGCTTGTCTAGGTACTGCCAACTCTTTCTCCACTACCCTCTTTTCCAGGCACCCACATCTGACCAACCCTCCATTTAGGGGACAGTGAAGTCTTGTCAGTCACAGGGCCATTTTGTCTCTTCAGATGTCCCTTTACTTTTATTTTGATGGATGATATGTGGATTTGAAAGTCTTTCTCTCCAGGGGTATTCTTATTTCAGTATTCTTGAGGGATGTCAGAATTCTTTTGCTTGTAATAAATAGAAAATCCGTGTTCAAAATGGCTTAGGCAAAAAGAGGGCATGGCTTACAGAACTAAAAAGTCCAAGCCATGCCTGACTTCAGCCACAGCTGCATGTAGGGGCTCCAGTGTCACCATAGGAACTTCTTCCATGCACAAACTCTGTCTTTGGTTGGGGTCCATTCCTAGGTAGTGTTTTCCTCGCAGTGGCAGCATGGCTGCCAGCAGTTCCAGGCTTACACATTTTATTCACTCTCAGAAATGTAAACAAGCCCATTTCAAACCAGCTTCCCATGGGAAAAGAGCAAACCTAAGACTGTATCCGTGTCCAGTCTCCAACCAGAAAATACTCATTCACTCATCCTGTTCTGTTTGAGGTGGTGTGCTGGTCAGAAGGGACAGATTGAGACATGACTTGTAGGATACATGTGAACAGTAAAATATGCGCCATCATAGAATTGGGGAATAAGTGTAATGGGAGCTCAAAGGAAGGAATTGTCAATTCCGCCTGTGAAGTTTAGAGAAGTCCTTTCTAAATAGGGGATGTTGGAGCTTGGTCTTAAAGCATAAGAAAAAATTAACTAGGTAGAGCACAGGGAGAAGGGCATTCTCAGCAGAGGAAAACAGCATATGTAAAAGTGTGGGTGCTCAAAAAAGCAAAGGATATCCAGGAATCAGTGAAGAATTTCATGTAGCTGGAGGACAGTGCTTGAGTCGGAATGTTGAGAGAGAAGATGAAATGAGACAGAGTGGCAAGGAATACAAGACCTTTTTTTTTAATCATGATAAGGAGTCTTGGTTTTACTGAGGGGCAAGGGATGGGGTATTGAAGAGATTCAAGTCCCTGATATAACCAGATGGAAGATTTGAGAAAGATTGCCCTGCCTAGCACATGGGAGACGGGCTGGAGGAGAAAGGCCTCGAGGCAGTAGGCATCTTCCTGGAGAAGCTATTGCCACCTTCCAGGAGAAAAAGGATGAAGGCCTGAACTGAAGCAGATGGAGGAGAAATGGATTTGCAAGCTCTTGAGGAGGTAGAATTGATAGACGTGGAGACCAGATGGGTCGGGGATGAAAAATGGAAGGGCCTAGGGTAATTCCCAGGTTTCTTCATTGGGAAAATGGCTGAACAAGGGTGGCCTACACTGAGACAGGGAACATGGGAGAGGCAGTCTTAAACATGTGAATGCCCTTGGGACATCAGGTTGCAGCTGTGCACATGCCAGCTGGGTCCCTACATCTGGAGCTCTGGGGAGAGGTGGGCTTTAAGGGGCAGACATGAAGCTGATGGGTGTGGGTGATGGTGGAGGCAATAATAACCCAGATAGGGCATCACCACTAGAAAGAAAATGCCCCCATGGTTATTATTAATGTTATTGTTTTCTTCTGTCCTTGCACATTCCCTTCACATTTTCAAGTCCTGGGGGAAGGAGAGTCCAGTTGGCCAGTTGGGTCATGGGCCTACTCCTTGGCTTGGGGAGGGCAGGAGACTTTGATTTTCAGCCACCAAAGATGGCACAGTGTGGGCGAGGTAATTTCGCCAGAAGAAATGAAGCTTGTATTAGCCATTAAAAGGGGGGAATAAAATGCTATGTGACCCCCAAATGACTGATGTGCATATAACTCCACTGCTGATTTCAGTCTCAGTTTTCCTCCTAGTGGTTGCTGTTGAGAGGCTAAGAGAGTTATGTCATCTAAAGCCCTGGCATCTTCCATCTGCATCATAGCACTTGCTTTTTATGGCGGTTTATTATTTTTTTGATACCAACAGTTAATCCAAAACACAGTTCTTTAGGCATGGAGCCAAACTATCTCATAGGAAATATGTCAGAAAGGAGGCGTTTCCCCAAGCACTTGGTTACTTCATGTCTCAGGGTATAAGTAACTATGATGACATCAATCACTCCTGACCAGATGTGGATAAAGTCGAGTTGGCCAGTGCCTGGAGCTGGAGCCATCAACTGGCGCCTCCTACAAAGCAGCTTCCTCACCAGTGGAGAAACTAACGTTTATATTGAGCACCCACCATGTTCACGGCACTTTCACACATGTTCTTTTATTTAATCCTCACCTTGACCTTCAGAGGTAGATGGCATTTCTTCCATCTTAAAAACAAGAAAGATGAGAGACTTGTCCAAGGACACGGAGTGTCCTTGGCAGAGCTGAGCTGACCACCGGAGCCTATCAATCTACTAGCCAGAGGCAGAGGCAGATGCTAGGAGGCCGATTGGACCAGGAAGGTGTGTGTGTGTGTGTGTGTGTGTGTGTGTGTGTGTGTGTGTACACACAGGTAACCAGGTGGGCCTCCCTGTGGCCTGGAGGGACCTGGAGGGGACATTAGCTGGAGAGGCGAGGGTCCCAGAGCAGGAGGATCTAGTTGTCTTCCAGGGAGAAGGGAGCCTGCTCTGTGGTGGAAGATCCTATAGCGCCACTCGGGATTAATAGACTGAACTCACTGATGTTTTCGGAGAAGGCTGCCTCAGGAGTCTGCGAAGGGATTCTCCCTTTCCCAGGGAAGCCTGAGCGGATGAAACTGACAGCTTTCCGCATGGCGGAGAAGGAAGCAGTGGAGGGTTCCCAGTTTGTTTGCTCCTGAGTCTGAGTCTCAGCGAGGCACTGGGCTGTCTCAACAGTAGCTTTGGCAGCGAACAGATCGACCCAACAAAAGTAGGTCAGCATGCAGGACAGGCTTTTTCCATGGCCCGGCAGCACTTCCTGCTTCTCCCCAGCCCTGGGCCCTTCATTTCTCAACGTGTCCTCTCTCCCTCTGCTCTCTGCCTTTCCCCAGTTCCCTGCTCTTCTCTGCTCTTCCTGCCTCTGCGCTGCCTTGTCTGGTCTCCCTGTGCTTCCCCTTCTCTCATCCCTCCTCCTGCTCTCCTCTGTTCTCTCCATCTGACACCCTCCCCTCCTTCCTCTCTCCTTTAACAGCTTGGCATAGTCACTTCTGGTATCAGTAGTTAATAATATAATCCATCTATTGTCTTTTCAAAGAGACAAGGTGCTTGCTTTTAAAGAGATCAAATGATGCAGAGGAGTTCACACGTGAAAAAAAGGAAAAAAATCCCACCACTCAGAAATAACCATCATTAACACTGGCTGAACCCTGCTCCTACTGTATTTTTATGTATGTATACATATTCTTAATTATGTATTGTATTATGTACACATATACAGTTAGAGGATAGCTATATATATTTTGTAAAAATGAGATGTGGTTTTAATTAAAAATATTCAATTTAATAATTTACTTTTATTTGAATTCAATACAAGAAAAGAAATTATAGTGAAATGGAAAGAATTGTTGAATTTTAAATTTAATGTGTCTTTACCATGAGAGATACAGTAACATATTCCTTTAAGAAGGGAGAAAAGGAGGGTGAGAGAAGGAGGGGGCAAGAAGGGAGAGGGGAGAAGGAGGGAGGGAGAGAGAGAGAGAGAGAGAGGGAGAGAGAGAGAGAGAATAAGAATTAAGTGGTTGGAAATTTTAAAAAGCTACATGTCTCAGGTTTTAGCTAGTATAATTAATTCTTGCTAAGAAAGATGAGAGCATTAACATTTATGCGTTTCCTCCTAACACTTATCCATTTCTTTTCTGATTTTTAAAAGTTACACTGATTATTTTTAATTTTTCAGATTTATAACGTTCATATTCAGTTATATAATATATTTCCCATTGTTTTTTTTTTTTTTTACTGTGGGTTTTATATTTAAATAAACTCAATTTTCATCACCAGCCCTTTTTTTCCATTTCTTTTACATTCTTGAATTATTTATTTAAGGTCATGTCTCAATTGTCTGGATTTCATTTTGAAGTCATTGTTTTAAGAATGACTTATGTATGGGTCCTGTATTGCTTGAACAGCATCATTGGCTAGGTATAATATTCTTAAGATATACTTTCTTTCATTTAGAACTTTGTAGACATTATTCCATTGTCTTCTGGCATTGGGCACTACTATGGAAATGTTTGAGGAAAGCTACATTTTATTTTCCCCTTGTAGGTATTTATTTCTTTTCCTGGAGGTTGGAAGAATTTTTTTCTTTGTTTTCATTTTTCTTTCCCCCTCCCCCTATTTATATACCTAAAGAAGTGATCACCGTACGTCCAGCAACCATCTGACACTGTACCATATTATCACAATATTATTGATTGTAGTCCCTATGCCATATATTACATAAGGTGTGGTTAGACATTTATATAATTTAAGAAGTGATCCCCCTGACTAGGCTAGTACCCACCTGGCACTCTACATAGTTATTACCATATTATTGATTAGATTCCCTATACTTTATATCCCATTGACTATTTTGTAATTTCCAATTGGTATTTCTTTTTCTTTCTTTTTTTAAAGATTTTATTGGTGAAGGGGAACAGGACTTTATTGGGAACAGTGTGGACTTCCAGGCCTTTTTACCAAGTCAAGTTGTTGTCTTTTCAATCTTAGTTGTGGAGGGTGCCATTCAGCTTCAAGTTGTTGTCCTTTCAGTCTTAGTTGTGGAGGGCACAGCCCAGCTCCTGGTCCAGTTGCCGTTGCTATTTGCAGGGGGTGCAGCCCACCATCCCCCCGCAGGAGTCGAACCGGCAACTTTGTGGTTGAGAGGACATGCTCCAACCAACTAAGCCATCTGGGAGGCAGCTCAGCTTAAGATGCCGTGTTCAATCTTAGTTACAGGGGGCACTGCCCACCATCCCTTGTGAGACTCGAGGAATTGAACTGGCAACCTTGTGGTTGAGAGCCCACTGGCCCATGTGGGATTCGAACAGGCAGCCTTCGGAGTTAGGAGCACGGAGCTCCAACCGCCTGAGCCACCGGGCCGGCCCTAATTAATATTTCTTAAACCCTTCACCTTTTCATCACCTTTCACCTATATCATCTTTTCTTACCGCCGAATAGTATTCCATTGTGTATATATACCACAACTTCTTTATCCATTTCATCTATCGAAGGACATTTTGGTTGTTTCCATGTCTTGGCCACCGTAAACAAAGCTGCAATGAACATTGGAACATATGTGTCTTTATAGAGAAATGTTTTCAGATTTTTTGGGTAGATACCCAGGAGAGGGATTGCTGGGTCATATGGTAATTCTATTCGTAATTTCTTGAGGAACCTCCACACTGCCTTCCATAGCGGCTGCACCAGTCTGCATTCCCACCAACAGTGGATGAGGGTTCCTTTTTCTCCACAGCCTCTCCAACACTTGTGACTATTTGTCTTGTTGATGACAGCCATTCTAACTGGGGTGAGATGATATCTCATTGTGGTTTTTATTTGCATTTCTCTGATGATTAGTGATGTTGAGCATTTTTTCATATGTCTATTTGCCATTTGTATGTCCTCTTTGGAGAAATGTCTCTTCAGGTCCTCTGCCCATTTTTCAATTGGGTTGTTTGTTTTTTTGTTGTTGAGCTTCATGAGTTCCTTGTATAGTTTGGATATTAGGCCCTTATTGGAGGCGCTGTTTGCAAAAATCTGCTCCCATTCAGTCGGTTGCCTCTTTATTTTGTTGATGGTTTCTTTTGCTGTGCAGAAGCTTTTAAGTTTCATATAGTCCCATTCATTTATTTTAGTTTTTACTTCCATTGCCTTTGGAGTCAAATTAATAAAATGCTCTTTGAACCCAAGGTCCATAAGTTTAGTACCTATGTTTTCTTCTATGCAGTTTATTGTGGCAGGTCTTATGCTTAAGTCTTTGATCCATTTTGAGTTAATTTTGGTACATGGTGACAGATAGCAGTCCAGTTTCATTCTTTTGCACGTGGCTATCCAATTCTCCCAGCACCATTTATTTATTTTATTTTTTTATATATATATTTTTTATTTTATTATTTTTTAAATTATTATTTTTTTATTTTTATTTTTTTTAGACGTTCATCATTTATATCCCTCACACTGTGAACCCCCTCCCCCCATCCACCATCCCTCCGACCTCACACCGAGCCACCACATCATACATACAAAATTATAGTTGCCAGCACCATTTATTGAAGAGGCTGTCTTTCCTCCATTGTATGTGTTTAGCTTCTTTGTCAAAAATTATCTGTCCATACTTATGTGGTTTTATTTCTGGGTTCTCAATTCTATTCCATTGGTCTATGTGTCTGTTTTTCTGCCAATACCATGCTGTTTTGATTATTATAGCCCTGTAGTACAAGCTAAAGTCAGGGAGTGCGATACCTCCAGTATTGTTCTTTTTTTCTTAAGATTGCTTTGGCTATTCGGGGTCTTTTGTGGTTCCAAACAAATCTGATGATTTTTTGTTCTATTTCTTTAAAAAATGCCATTGGGATTTTGATGAGGATTGCATTAAATCTGTATATTGCTTTGGGTAATATGGCCATTTTAACTATGTTGATTCTTCCAATCCATGAGCACGGAATGTCTTTCCATTTCTTTGTGTCTTCTTCAATTTCTTTCAAAAATGTCTCATAGTTTTCAGCATATAGGTCCTTCACATCCTTGGTTAAGTTTATTCCTAGGTATCTTATTCTTTTTGCTGCAATTGCAAAGGGAATTGTTTTTTGTATTTCTTTTTCTGAGATTTCATTGTTAGTATATAAGAATGCAATGGACTTTTGTACGTTGATTTTGTAGCCGGCAACTTTACTGTATTCATTGATTGTTTCTAACAGCTTTTTGGTGGAGTCTTTAGTGTTTTCTATATATAGCATCATGTCATCTGCAAAGAGTGATAATTTAACTTCTTCATTCCTAATTTGGATGCCTTTTATTTCTTTCTCTTGCCTGATTGCTCTGGCAAGGACTTCCAACACTATGTTGAAAAGCAGAGGTGATAGGGGACAGCCCTGTTGTGTTCCTGAACATAGAGCAAAGGGCTTCAGTTTTTCACCATTAATTATGAGATTAGCTGAGGGCTTGTCACATATGGCCTTTATTATGTTAAGGTATTTTCCTTCTATACCTATTTTATTAAGTGTTTTAATCATATATGGATGTTGTATCTTGTCAAATGCTTTTTCTGCATCAATTGATATAATCATATGATTTTTGTCCTTTATTTTGTTTATGTGATGTATCACATTGATGGATTTGCAGATGTTGAACTATCCTTGTGCCCCAGGGATGAACCCTACTTGGTCGTGATGAATAATCGTTTTAATGCATTGTTGTATTCGATTTGCTAGAATTTTGTTTAGGATTTTTGCATCAGTATTCATCAGAGATATTGGTCTGTAGTTTTCTTTTTTTGTGTTGTCCTTACCAGGTTTTGGTATCAGGGTAATGCTGGCCTCATAAAATGAGTTGGGGAGTACTGTCTCTTCTTCAATTTTTTGGAAGAGTTTGAGCAGAATTGGTATTAGATCCTGTTTGAAGGTTTGGTAGAATTCACTAGTGAAGCCATCTGGTCCGGACTTTTGCTTTTGGAAAGGTTTTGGATGACTGATTCAATTTCGTTACTGATGATCAGTTTGTTTAGATTTTCCAGTTCATCGTGGTTCAGCCTTGGAAGGCTATATGTCTGACTGGTTTATTTTAAAAATGTTTTCTATCTCCATATTTATGTTTCCTATCTTTTTGCTGAAGTTCTCCCTGAAATCATTGAACATTCTGTAACCAGTGTTTTGAACTCTGCATATGGTAGGTTGCTTGTCTCCATTTTGTTTACTTCTTTTTCTGGGGCTTTTTTCTGTTCTTTATTTGGGACATGTTTCTTTGTCTTCCCGTTTTGGCTGCCTCCCTGTGTTTGTTTCAATATATTAGGTAGGGTTGCTATGCCTCTCATTCTTAGTAGAATGGCCTTATGTAGTAAGTGTCCTATGAGGCCTAGTGGCACAATCTCCCTACCGTGTTTCTCTGAAAATAAGACCTTGCCGGACAATCAACTCTAATGCATCTTTTGGAGCAAAAATTAGTATACGAACTTACATTATATAAGACCTAGTCTTATATTATAGTCAAATAAGACTGGATCTGATATTAATTTTTACTACAAAAGATTCATTAGAGCTGATTGTCTAGCTAGGTCTTATTTTTGGGGAAACACAGTAGTCACTAGAGCGAGGTGCTACTGGTGTGTTCCTTGTGTGGGTTGTGTGTGTCCTCCTGTTATAGTTGAGACTTGGTTGCTGTTTGCATGTCAATGAGAGGGGTTAACCCTCGGGCTCATTGGTTGTGAGGACTGGCTGTGACTACAGTAGAGGAGCTGTGATGCAGGGGCTGAACCTATGGAGCAGGATTCACTTTAGCAGGGCTCTGGTGCTTTATCAGTGTGCCCTTTAGGTGTGTTATCCTTGGAGGCGAATGGGTGATGCTCTAGCTTGGTTTGAAGCTGTCCACTGGGCACACCAGCCCCAGGGCCACCTGGGAGGGGACCTACGATAAGCCAAGTTCAGCTACAGCCCTGTGCCCTGCCCAGGACAACAGGGTATAAGCCACAAAGCAATCCATAGATGGCTGCCACCGGCACTGTGCTTGGAGGTGCCTTTAGAGGCCAAGCCATGAACCAAGGCCAGTTGCCACTAGTGCCAGTCTTGGTTCTGCTCAGCCAGAGGTATGGGAGGGACATGCTGAAGTCAGATGCTGTTTGTTTGAGTTTTCTGAACCTTTCAGAGACTTTACAAAAGTCTGCAGCAAGAGCCAAGGCAGGCGGTTTATATGAAAAAGCCACTGGTTGTGCCCAAAAGTTGGATGGGTGTGGTCTTAGGGAATCACTAGGGTGGGGCAGGTGAAAGATGATAGTCAGTTTGATGGAGACTCAGAAATGGCATCTGCCTGTGTCTGCACATAGGGAGGGCAGAAGGGCTCAACAAAGAAACAATAGCTTTCATTAGCTCCTCCTGGGAGAAAGCTGCCTCTCTAGCCCTCATCCTGAAGCGAGACACTTCAGTTCCTCCTTGTATGTCCTTGTCGCCTTTCGAGCTATTGCCCTAGTGCTGGATCTTAGAGTGAGTGAGTTTGTTAGCAAGTAAGTCTGTGAGCTGGCCCTCCAAGTGTAGTGCCTCAGAGTGTAGCTGCTCTCCATCCCACTTAGCCACAACCTCTGCTGGTTCTCACAATCAGGAATTATGGGGACTTCTCTCCCAGCACTGGAAACCTGGGCTGGGGAGCCTTATGTGGTGCTGGTACCCTTTGCTCCTCCGAGGAGAGGGGGGAACATCTGCAGCCGAGATATCCCTCCTAATATTTAATGGTCACACGCGGGTGTTGAACCAGCCAGTTCCACATCTCTGCCCCTCCTACCAGTCTTGAGGTGGCTTCTTCTGTTGTCTTTAGTTGTAGGGCTTTGGTTCAGCAAAAGTTCAGGCGATTCTCAGTGACGGTTGTTTTGTAGTTTATTTGTAGTTTTGATGTGGTCCTGGGAGAAGGTAAGACCAGCGTTTACCTACTCTGCCATCTTGACCAGAAAAATCTCTCCTTTTTTAAAAATACTTTCTTAGTTGAGTTCTTTGTTTTATATTCCCTCCCTCCCTTCATCCCTCCTTCCTTCCCACCTTCCCTGCCTCCCTCCCTACTTTCCATCTGTCTTATATTTTTTTGCAGTAAGTCTGCATAGTTTCTGTGACATTTCTTTTCATTCTACTTACGTGGGGGCAGTTCTGACTAGACATTCTATTTGCAATTATATAGCATGAATGACTTCTTGACTCTCTTCCTACTCTATCTGAAACCAGATTGTTTCCTCTCCAAGCTATATATTGAGGGCTAGGTGTTTTGTGTTCCGTCCACTTATCTGTGGCCTAGGGGAATGACAGAGAGAGATCAGTCTGGAAAAAAATGCTTTCTGTTAGAATTACCTGGACTCTTTTCTGTCTCCTAAATTGTGCTAAACATCCTGGCTCAATGTTCAGCTCCACTCATTTGGGGGGTGTATACCCATTTCCTTGGGGGTTTGGGATATCCTTGTGTTTTGTTTTCCATTCAGCATATAGGTCTGGAGCCTGCCTTTCTATTTTCTCACTTTTCTTTGTTTCCTGCTTTCTCTCTATTTATTCCCAGCAGTCCTTTCCCCTATTTTAATATCAGAAGAATAAAAGATAAGCATTGGGGAGTAACTAAAACTTTTCTGGATTTCGTTGATTTATAGGTACAATTTCTTGGGGATGAGAGTAGCTTGAGAGCTATGCCATGTTGTACTTTTTGCTTTGATCCAAAATTTCTTCTTTTCTTAATTGATCTCTCATTAGCTTATCCTTTTGATCTTCTTTGGTTGCTATTAATCTATTTTGCTTATTGTGTTATATGTTAGGGTTGGGAAATTTTGAGATTCAATTTCAATCACATTCTTAACTTGTTAACCTGGAATTTCTGAAGCTGTGGTCTTCTGTCCATGACACCTAATTGCCCAAAGGCCCACCACTTTGATTAAAAAAACAATCCAAAAAAAAAAAAATCCTCCCTGGTCCTTGTCCATATTCATTCATTTGATTTTTTCATTCACTCATTCAACAACGTTTATGTCCGAGACACTGTGATAATTACACTATTTCATCACTGTTGTTTCTATATACTGTATGCCCCCATATCAAATTTATCCAATTAGTTTAACTGAATTGAGAGTATTGTCATATCATGTAAAAACTACCCCAGAAATAGAAAATTCAAGAAACCCTTTTTAAGTTGTTAAAAGGTAGCTAGGGGAATAAATTTTTATAAACATATTTTTTTTCCATTTTAAAAACACTTCCAGCACAGTTCACTTTAAACCAGCTCATAAACACACACACACACACACACACACACCAAATAAAAAACAACCTGAAGTTGTTTAAAATCTTGTTGTTGTTCCTTATTAATCTTCCAACTTCCTGTTAAACTATTAAGTTTTTGCTATTTCCTGGTAATTGCAACATTTTGTTTATATGTACAGTAAATTATAATTTCTAACGTGTTTTCACTTACTTTTTTTTTTTAACTTTACACATTTTATTTACCTCAGTTTACAAATTAAGGAACCAAAGCTTAGAAGGTGCTATCTTGAAATATATGGGATGTTCTTGTTTATACAGAATAAAATTTAGTTCTTGTTTATGGTGAAAAACCATTGTACATATAATGTTGTATCCTTTTTTTTAGCCTAAGACTACATTATTAGTGGTTTTTAATTCTCCTCAGTGTTCCAGATGTCATTTTTAGTGGATATGTCATAATTCACAATGCAATTCTCTAGTACTGGACATTATTAATAGTTTCTAGTTGTTATTTCCTGTAATAGCTGAGAAAGTGGTAAACATGTTTGTGACATATAGGTCTTTGCTTTATTGAGTTATTTCCTTAGGATAAGTTTCCAGGGATAAAATTATCGGGAATATATTGCTTTCCAAAGAGGTGATCTTAATTTATAATGGCACCAACAGTGAATGAGGTTCTAGTTTCACTCCAATTTGGTCCACATTACCTGTTTATTTTGTGAAATTTTGCTAAATTGGGTAGGTCTAAAATGATGTGTTAAGGTTGCTTTAGGGTGCATTAAAATTTAATAGCAGGGACTTTTTCTCCTTAAGCTTTTTTACCATGTGTATTGGCCCATATAAATGATCTATTTATATCTTTTACCCATCAATCTATTGGGTCTTGAAGTGTCAATATAAATCTGAATTACCTGAAGCTTAACAAATTTAATCTAAATATTTTCCTCCTCTTTTCTTCACACCTAAATTAAAAAAAAAGTAAGGTAAAATTTACATATAGCAAAACCCCACCCTTCTAGGGATTTTGACAAATGCATACAGTTGTGTCATCACCACTACAATGAAGAACAAAT
This sequence comes from Rhinolophus hipposideros, assembly GCF_964194185.1. NCBI lineage: Eukaryota > Metazoa > Chordata > Mammalia > Chiroptera > Rhinolophidae > Rhinolophus > Rhinolophus hipposideros. Next base: position 27,104,018 of record NC_138067.1, on the reverse strand, counting down.
CTGTTACCCCCCCCTCCAGTCCCCTCATGGGCCTTTGTAGTGAACCTCTTCCCCCAACCCCAGACCCTGGTAACCACCAATCTGTTTTTTGCTCCATAATTTTGCCTTTTCCAGAAAAATCATATAAATGAAACATGCACTGTGTAGCCTCTGAATCTGGCTGCTTTCCCTTAGCATAACACCTTTGCAGTTCCTCATGTTGTGTTATTTCTCATTGCTGAGTCATATTCCATTGTACGACTGTAACACAGTTTGTCTATCCCCACTTCTGCTTTAACCCTTGTATTTTTAGTTTTGTGACATCCCCCTTTCTAAAAGTTTTGACTCGTAAACATTTAAGTCTATCAGCCAATCTTTCCCTTTGCAATCGCATCTGTTGAGATTTTACTTAAGCAATTCTTTTTGTGTATAGGGGAATGCTAAAAAGCATAATCCATACATTCGTCCATTCTCCTTTCATAGACTGGCTGACATGTGTCATCACGTCCTTTTCTACCACAATGCACCAGATTCTGGGCAGCTTGGATAAAGAGGCACAATCCTGAGAACTCTCTTGCTGTGAGCTCTCCATTTTAATGGAATTTTAATCATTAGTGATAGCAATGAAAATGCTGAAAATTAAACATGTTCTCCTGGAGACAAGGGTGAACCCTGGCACGGCAGGGATGCAGCACCCCTGAGAAGGGTAAAGAAGCCAGGTGGCACCTCACTGGTTTGGCTGTCTTGGCACACTGAGAGTAAACATTACTTTAAATTCAAGGAAGTGGTTTGTTTTTATATTGGTTGCATACTCAAGTCATCAAACATTCTCCTTGGCAACTTCTTAAAGCAGCTGATAGATTCTTTCCAATTCCTGGTCCAGGCCAATGTCAGGATTGAGTTTGCATAACTTGCTTGGAGATGTGTGGGAGAAGTAGAAAGCTCATGGGACCTGATTAGTATAAGAACCCTTGAACCCTGTGCGAAGGGGAATGTGTGACAAAGAATCTGGGGATTTCCAGATCTCTAGGCACAGCCAGCGACACATGTTTCCCTTGGTGGATGGAACAGGAACAGCGTCCTTGAGGCCCCAGGACCAATGGCTGGTGTCGCCATTAGACTATAACCTTCATGAGGGCAAGGGCTGTGTCGTGTTTTGTTACTCTCGTATACTTAGAACATAGTACTTGATAAATATTTTATTAAATGGGAGGATGGGATGGATGGATGTATGGATGGATGATGGATGATGGATGGATGGATGGATGAGCTGATCTACTAAAACTTTCTGGTCCATTTCCTAAAGATACAAAGGCATATATCACATAAATCCATCCAGGAGGCTGACCATGCTCCCCTCCTGGTGCAGTGGGAATTGAGTTAGGAAGACACACCTTGAGATGGGGTGGAGGAGCCACCAATAAGACTTTAGGCTGTAGCATTCAAAATGCCAAAGATCTGGATGAAAAGTAAACCCACCCTGTACAGTGGTGGGTTCAGAAATGTCCAGATTCTATAAAGCCGCAGGTTATAGAGGGTCTACCTATAGTTCACTTTGACCGTCAAGGCTAGAAAGGCAGGGCTCAGTCTGATGGGGGATCTCTTCCAGATTCAGGGAGAGGGGAGATTCAAAGAAACAGACACAAGACAGCTACTTGGCATAAGAAGGTGCCACTAATGGGCTGTTATTTGAGTAAAACACTGTCAAATCTTATGAGCTGGTTTCCTGTGCCTTGAGAGCCACTTTTCACATCCCTAGCTTTCCTTTCTTCCTTGTAAGATGCCTTGTAGCCACCACCAGGAGTTAAATCTTCAGCCAGCTGTGAATAATGGGGGTTGTCCTCATGGGTTGTTATTCTCAGCCTAACCGAGTCACACTAACTCAGCAGTATGACCTCCCAAGTCCCAAAAGAATGCAAGACCTGGTGACATGGGTTCCATCTCTGAGTCCCTTGGATAGGAGATGGGGGGCATTTCCTTGGGTTGGCAGATGACGAGTATAAGACCCCAAACAGCTATGTGAATCTGCTGCTTAGTTTCTGTTTGTTTGTTTGGAATATTGATGCTCTGTAGACAAAACAACAAGTTGTTTAACTTTTTGTCTTTGTAACCATTTGCTCTGGAATTAGTTAAGGACCAGGGTCCAAAACCCAGTATCCAAGCAGAGAAACAGCTAACTACCAATTAGAAGTTTGACAGGGGCAGATACTATGCAGGGAACCTGAAAACCATCCACAAATGCCAGAAACACAAACTGTGCATACATTCATACATTCACCCCAGATGGAGATCCCACAGAAACCTAGAGCTCCGTATATCAAACATTGAATTCATCCCCTTCCCTAGTGTCCTCTCTCTTAGTGACTAATCCCATGGATATATCTACTTGTTTATGTGGAAACCCATCAGGCACCTTCAACTTCTCTCTTCCCCTCATCCCCATATGCAGTTACTCACCAAGTCCTGATGACTCTATCTCCTAAATGTCTCTCCAGCCTGTCCCTTCTCTCCTTCTCCTCTCTACTGTCCTCTAGCATCTCTAGCCAGGGCTAGTGAGTGAAGAATTCTCCTAATTGGTCTTCCTGCCTTCGGTACCACCTCCCCTTCATACCGCCCATCCAATCACACCATGGGCTGCAGACACTCTGCATTTTCTCAGGGTAAACGTGCTTCACGTAATCTCACCAGAGTTACTCTGGCTTTATTTTTGTTTTTTTAAATGTTATTGGGGAATATTGGGGAACAGTGTGTTTCTCCAGGGCCCATCAGCTCCACGTCGTTGTCCTTCAATCTAGTTGTGGAGGGCGCAGCTCAGCTCCAAGTCCAGTCACCATTTTTCAATCTTAGTTGCAGGCGGCGCAACACACCATCCCATGTGGGAATGGAATAGGTAACCCTGTTGTTCAGAGCTTGCGCTCCAACCAACTGAGGCATCTGGCCACCCCAATTCTGGCTTTATGTACTGGCTTTCCCTTCCTTGCAATCTAGGCTCCAGCCGTATGAACCTTTTGTGATCTATCTATCTATTTCTTTTGAGATCTTTATTTGTCTTTTCTTTCTTTATTTGTTTTGCCATATGAACCTTTTAGTTCCTCCAATGTGTGGGCCACTCTCTGCATGTCCCCTCCAACCCAGCCCCCACACCTTGTTCCCATTTCCTGGCTAATTCCTACCTATTGATTAAGTCTAGTTATATATCTCTCCTTGGTCCTGGTAGAGTTGGAGGCCTTTCCCAACCTGGCAGAGTTGGGGGCCTTCTCATGTGTCCCTATAGTGCCCTCTGTATTTCCCATCATGGCAGTATCAGGCTGTATCATAATTGCCTGTTCATTGTTGTAGCTTCATTGCCTAGTACAGACCGTGGCACATAGTAGCTGCTTAATAAATGCTTTATAATGAATGAATGAACAAAAACAAGAGAGAGATTGGGTTGGTACCAAATGAACACATTAAGACCTCGTAGGTTACTAGTATGTATCAATGAGAAATTATGACTTTCTGGGTAATGATAGTGGTTATTTCTAGTCCCATCCCCCCGAACCTCCAGCCCCTTTTTTGCCATCTCTTCTCTACCCCCTTCTCCTCCTCCTTTGTCTTTGGGCTTATGGATTTTCTAAACTTTCTACAATCAACATGTATTTATTTTGTATTACTGTAAGAAAAATTAGATTCATTCATTTTATTGCCACAAAGAATGAATTCTGCATTCTGGATTTTGAATTTTGCATCACAAGATAAGACATTGAACCCTGGGTGTGGCTCCTTGAAGGCCAGCAACAGCTCTCTCTTCTGGATGCGTTTTTCTTGTTTAGTTGCGTTTCCGCATTTCAGGAATTTTCAGCCAAGTAAGATAGATGTACTCAGATATAATGGCTAAAAATCAGTCTTTGAAATGCTGAAAGCAGGCAAAATAGCAAGCTACATTTAAAAGGAAACAACACACCAAAGTGATAAAATGCTACATATTATGGAAAAATGAATTAATTTTGACCAATGCTGGTGACAGATGTGAAATTAAGGTGGACATGTTCTTGGACAAACAAATTAAAAATGCTCAAGAGCGAAATTAGAGGAATGACTCCCTGGCATGTGCATTGCGCACCGCCATTTGGGAGATTGTGCTGTGTTCTGTTTATTCTTTATGGTCCTTCAAGGTGAGGTCCCGCCCATCCAGCTGTGGGTGGGCGGCTTCTGCAGGAAGGAAAACATGCTTTCCTAGGTCAGTCACGTGGATGTGAGAAGCGTCCTCAGACAGGGAGGGGGGTGCTGGAAGTTTTATCTCAGATGGAGAAAGAGCACCCTGTTCGATCTCAGCGTCTTGTTCTTTGCATCTAGACTTCAAAAAATTGAAATGTCTGGGAAGGTGCTTCTACTCTGCTTCTTCCTCTCGGCAAGTTCATTCTCCACACAGCTCTTTGTTCTGGTTTCCTGCTGCTGCACGACACATTCTCCACAACTTAGCGATGTCAAACACGCATTGTTAAAATCTATAGATTCCATAGGGGAGGAATTCAGAACACAACGGGGATGCCTTGTCTCCGTCCCCTCACTATTGGGGCCTCAGCTGGGGTGGCTCCACAAGGCTAGTGGCTGGAGTCGTCTGAAGGCTTCTTGACTCACATGTGTGGCAGTTGATGTCAACTGTTGGCTGGGGGCCTCAGTTCCTCTCCACGCGGTTCTCTACCTGGGCTTCTTTGGTTTTCCTCACAGTATGGTGCTGGTGTCCTCAGAGCAAGCATCTTGAAAGGGACTGACGGGGCAGAGCTGTATCCTTTGGACAACCTGTCTTCCAGAGTCACGTAGCACCACCTCTTCTAGAGAGAGCTATCCCAGCCCCTGCCTCAGCTCAGACGCTGGGAACATGAACCTTACCTCTCAGTGGGGCCTGTCCAAGTCACACTGGAAGAGCATGTGGGATGGGAAATCTTGTTGTAGTCATTTAGGAACTCCTGTGCTTAAAGACCGGCAGTAGCTTCCATTACAAGCCCGGGATAAAGCCCCAACTCTGTGTCGTAGAGCCTGGCCCCCTCTCCTTGTTCACTCAGCAGCCGCTCGGGCCCACTTGCTGGTTCTCTAACACGTCAAGGTCTTGGTCCATTCAGGGCCTTCACACAGGCTCTCCCCTGCCTGGTATTATCTTTCTTCCATCTGTGCAAAGCTGGCTGCCCCTGTTCAAGTCTCAGATTAAAGGTTATCCTTCAAAGAGTTCTTCCCGGGCCACCCTGAATTGGCTCTGATATTCTTTACTACCATACCCTTTTCCTTTCCTTTACTGGTCAATCGCACTGTGGGATTTTGTATTGATTTCTTGGTCAAGTATAAGATCTATGCCTATTTATTCAAAATATATTCCCATTGCCTAGCACAGTGCCTGGCACACAGTATTCACCCAATAGAGACGTGTGAAATGGACAAATAAATACCCTAGAGAGGTCGGCTGAGAGCTGGGTTCTAGGGCTGGCCTAGAGCCCCAGGTGATTACATTTCCAATGAGTGCCTGCGTTTAGTTACCCTTTGCTCTCCTCTGGTGTTGCAAATACTGATTACGTACTTCAGCCTTGACCCCTCTGTGCTAAGGGACATTACAGAAGCACTGGAGTTCCTCATCGAGGGCAAGAGGGCATTGAGCGGGAAACAACGCCCCCTAGCGGCCACCGTGCTGGTGGCCGTGACAGATCCCAAAAGGCAGAAGGGAAGAGTTTAGAGGTTCAGCTGCCCCTTCCCATGTGGAGATTCACTGAGAATCTCATTCATTCATTCATCCGTTCATTTTCCAGTTCCACCCTTGGAGAGTCTGGGTTTTATTGGTATTAGTGAAGGGTGTTTTTGATTACAATTGGCAATATAGGGAAAGACCCTGTCACACAAATGTGCTTATAAAGGACTGTTGTGTCATGTATAAATGTTGCAATTATTAAAAACGTGACTTATGGATAGCTATCACTAGGTGAATTGACTTACAGCAGCTGTGACTTACCTTTGGTTTATAACTTCCATTAATAAAAATTACACCCTGACCTCATTGCTAACTCTTCTCCTTATACACTCCTCTCTGGCCCAGTGGCCTCTTTGCTAATTTTCAAACCCATGCAGAATGCCCCTGTCTAAAGGCCTTTGTGCTTGTTCTATGCCTCAGGTACTCTCGCCCAGGGCTTTTCACATCTCACCTCATCTCCTTCAGATATTTGCTTAAAAAATATCTCCATGAGGCTTTCTCTGACCATCCTATTGAAAATTGCAATTTCCTGCCAACACGGTCCCCATCCTCTTTCCAAAAAACCAGCTCCTTTTAATGTCATGTAGTAATAATAATTATTCTCCACTAATTGTCCGACTGCTTCCGCCAGACTTTAAACTCTAGGAGAAATTTTTGTTTGCTCTCTTCTCTGCTGGATCCCTAGCTCCTAGAGCTGCGCCTGGAGCATAGTACATGCTCAATAAATACTATTAAATGAATGAACAAAGAACTTGATGAATAACCACTCTTTATCCTGGGCATTTAACAAATAGTTTTGGTAATCAACACCAGCAGCCTATGAGATATTTTTCTTTTTATGTGTTTTATAGAAGAGGAAATTGGGAATGGGGAGGTCAAATAGTTTGCCTGGGAGAACACAGCTACTACCTGGCAGAGTTTGGAATAGAGTGCAAATGTGTTTGATTTCAAGATCAATGTGCTGTTCAGTCCTGCTTTCTCTCCTGTTGATTCAAACACCCTAGAGACCCAGCTCTACTTCTTGGCCAAGTGAGGATAGGTAGGGTCACAGAGGAACAGCTGTACAATTCCAAGGTCAGGAACTATGGTCTGGACAGAAAGCATAAGAGAGGCTGGCTGTTTAGCCCAAGGGAGCCTGTGCAAGGTTTGGGTGAGATACCAATGGATTATTCTCTATGTCATCCCACAGAGTCTGCAAACCAGAAGAAATGGACAGGAATTTCAGGCTAGACCTGCCTGTAGCAGCCTGGCCTGCAGGCGTTGGGAAGAACAATCCCCCCAAGATTACACACTGATCAAATTTCCCCCAAAAACTTTGTTCCTGAAATAGTAGAATTCAAGGAATTTCATGTCTCATATTGCTAATCATGATTATAGGCTATATGATGATAAACCTGGGAAGTCTTTTGGAATATAAGACTTTCTCTCTCTCTCCCTACTGAAAGCCTATGACTCCTTATTCCTGCCTGACAACCTCAGTGGGGAAGAGAATTCCTTCTCCCATGGCCAGATACAAATTCAGGAGAAATTCCTAAGTGGTCCTTTTTGGGTCTCAAGCCCATTCCTGGAGCAATCACTGTTCCTAGCAAACAGGATAGTGTATTAGTTTCCTATTGCTGCTATAACAAACTATCACAAACTTAGTGGTTTACAACAGTTATTGTCTTATGGCTCTGTCATTTAAAAGTCTGACACAGGTCCCACTGGGCTAAAATCAAGGTGTCAGCAGGCCTATATTCCTTCTGGAGGTTCTAGTGGAGAATCTGTTTCCTGGCTTTTTCTATCTTCTAGATGCTGTACACATTCCTTGGCTTGTAGCCTCCTTTTGTCTTCAAAGCCAACAACAAAGCATCTTTCCAACCATGCTTCCATTCTCATATCTCATTCTCTGCCTATCTCTTCTATTTTGAAGAACACGTATGAATACATTGCACCCATCTGGGTAATTCAGGATACTCTCCCTGTCTTAAGGTCAGCGAATTTGCAACCCTAATGCCATCTGCAGCCTTAATTCCTCCGAACCACGTAAAGTCACACGTTCACAGTTTACAAGGATTGGGATATGGACAGTTTTGGAAGGCCTACCACAGGTAGAAAATATAGTTGGCCCAACCTGGTTTGCATGGTACCTTCAGTAGGTAAGGGGGGCAGGGCTCCATGATTGACAAACTCACAAGCTCCTCATGGGATGAGGGCAGAACAGTTACCCAAAGGAATAGTGAGTGGCAAGGCAAGGGGATCATGTGTCTACTTCACATTCCTTCTGGGAGTCTAGGCAAGCTCTAGCAAGAATCTGTTGATGCTACACAACACTCTCCTCTGCCCTGTTGAAGCTGATTTCAATTAATAGACTTCCAATTCCAAAGTGGAAGTGCCCCATCTAATGGTTACTTTTATGTGTCATCTGTTTCTCTGGAGAGCCCTAACTAATACACATGTGTGTAATAGAAAGAGCGCTGGGCCGAGAGTCAGGGGCCCTAGTCCTGCTTCTGTCATTTGCTAGAAATGATTTTGAAGGCTCTGTCCAGCATAGGCATTCTAGAATCTTTTGGCCTCACTTGGCCGGCACTGGGGAGAAACCATCCCAGAGGGTGGAGTTAGCCTGAGAAGCTTCTGACTGGCTTTTCACTTAGGGGCAGCAGATTCTCCGGAGTTGGAGGCAGTCCTCACCTGTAACAAAAGAGAATGATGTGTCAGACTCCATCACAGCAGCGCCTTTTACCTGTTGCATGCAAGAGACAAACAAAATGACATGGATGTCCGCGGGGAGCCCAGTCTTCCTGGGGCTTTGAAGAAGAGACAGACACGTTAGCGTCCCCAGAATTCTCCTGTGGTCTGATCTGCACCAGAGAGGGAGACAGGGGCTCCCAGCTCCAAGACAATCTGTGTCCCCAGCCTCATTGGCCCAGGCAGGCACATGAGAGCCTTGGCTGATGATACTGCTTAGATGTGGAAACAGAGCTGGGTAGTGAATTCCAGGCCCTGGGGAACTCAGAGCACAGGTAGACACTGCCTGCAATGGACTGAATGTTTGTGTCGCCCCCAAATCCCTACATTGAAACCCTTATCACAATGTAATGATATTTGGAGGTGAGACATTAGGGAAGTGATTAGATTATGAGGGTAGAGACCTCATGAATGGAAACAGTGCCTTTAGAAGAAGAGGCCAGAGAGCTGACTAATTCTCTTTCCACTATGTGGGATAAGGAGAAGACAGCCATCTGTGAACCAGGAAGCGAGTCCTCACCAGACACTGGATCTGCCCGCCCCTTGATCTTGGACGTCCCAGCCTCCAGAACTGTGAGAAGTGAAGTGTTTGTTGTTTAAGTCACCCAGTCTATGGTATATTTGTTATAGCAGCCCAAGTGGACTAAGAAAATGCCCTTCATAGTTTTCCAGAGCCTGTAGGCAGACTGACTTACATATTAACCGATACAGGGCAACCTCAGCTCCCCATTTCTGAAGTTTGGAGTTGGTCAGAGTCCAAAAATTAGAATTTATGTATAGCTGTGTATAGCTGTGTATAACATTACTGCCCCTCCGCCCCCCGCCTTTTGTCTAAACCCTGGAGGAAGAATAACCATGGAAATTAGAAGGAGCATGGAATATTTCTGAGAGAGTGAAAACAGGTACCACAGTCCACTTGGGTTATTTATAGAGAGAAGAGTTTAGATAGAGCGCTCAAAAAAGTGGTCGATAGAATATTACCTTCCAGATGACAAACAAACAAGATATATGCCAGCCTGAGGACATTCTCAAGCTTCTGGGTGGCTCACAAAGGGAAATTGTATCTGGTAAATCTTGGGAAAACAAAAGTAGGCTAACAGGGTTGAGACCAAAGGCTAGTCAGAAAGGTGGCTGACCAACAGATCTTCTATATCTTGAAATCTTGTCCTGAATTTTATTTATCTTATTAAGGATTATTTTGTTGTTGTGATAAAAAATTAAGAGCTTGTAATTATCTTTTTGAAAGCTTTCTGTTCCTTTATTTTCCCTCCCTCTCACCCTAACAATCTCCTTTCTCTATTTGCTGTGGCCTGTGGCCTTGCTATCGTTGCATGGACACAGTAGTTTAATTACATGTATGTCCACTTAATGCACATCAAGCAAATACCACCTCAAACAAGGGCAGCAGATATAATCTACAAGACTAGAAACTGTTTTGCTTCATTGCTTTAATTTCTTTTTATTTAATGGAATAGAAAATTCAGTGGAAAAGTGTACTGAGACCATCTCTGTAAGTTGTGTAAACCAGGATTTCCCAAGTGCCACAATATATAAATTACCTGGGTAACTCAGTAAAACACAGATGCCTGAGTTTTACTTCTAGAGATTCTACTTTAGTGGATCGTGGGTGAGGCCTGGGGATCTGTGTCGTTATAACCCTCCTTTGGGTGAATTGGCTGTGTGCTGCTAGGCTTGGGAATTATGGTTTATATGGTTTACTGTCGTCTAGGCAGCATATCCACCTGAGGCAACATACAGTGATACCACAGGACGAGGAGCCAGGAGGGGAACCACAGCATCTTGGGCTTTAGCGTCATGGAGCCACATTCGTAAAATGTCAGGAATGTCCCAGGTGGAAATTGGCAACGTGGGAAGGGGAACAGTGGATGGAAGAGGAGTTCCATTGGGGAGGTGATGAGGGCCTTAAGGATCGTCCAGGTGGAGATGACCAATGGGCAGGTGTAGACACGGCTCTGAGCTTCCAGAGTCTTGAGCTCACAGATAATGATGTGTGATGAAGTGAGAGGCAGGATGGGATTAGCCCAAGTGTGTAAGGAACTGACAGAAGTGGAGGCAAGATGCAGGTGAAGTTCCACATCTCAGACTTAAAAGGTAGAGGAGAAGTCGCCAGGGAAGGCAGAGACGTACGGACTGAAGATAAGATGTCCTGAGTGACCTTCCAAGGGGAAATTTCCGAAGCTTCCGGGGAGAAGAAACCAGATTCAGAGCTATAACATGCACATGCGTGCAGATCACTTGCTTACGAAAGTTAGCGAGGTCAGGAAGGAAGAACTACTATGGAATTTTTAGGGAGTTGCAAGAAGGTTGTTTTAGTTTTGGGCTCAATGTATTCACAAGAGTCCTTACCAGAGAAAGAGGAAGGCAGGAGGGGAATAGTCAGAGAAGGAGATGTGACGATGGAAGTTGCCAGGAACCAACGAATGCCTGTGGCCTTTAAGATTTAGAGGAGACGAGGGTCCCAGGAGCCTTCAGAAGGAGCCAGACCTGCTGACACTTTGATTCTAGTTCCACGCAACTCAGTTTGGACTTCTGACCTCTAGAATTTAAGAGAATAAACCAGGGCTTTTTTAAGCCAGTAAGTTTGTCGTCATTTGTTACAGTAGCAACAGGAAATGAATTCAGTATGGGAGCCCTGGTGGTGCAGTCCATCGAAGTCAGCTTTTGGGGGCACCCAACAGGACAGAGAGGGTGAAGAATGGAGTGGAAGGGGCAAATGGAATAAGAACAGATATCAACATTGAGAAATCAGATTGCTCTGGAAAACTATATTCGCTCTGCTGCTGGTTAGTATGAAGAGGAGAGGGACTAGTTGAGGAGGAAGATATTTTAAAGTGTAAAGGGGGATACTAGTGCAAAATATTAAGTGGATGTCCTTGATTTGGAGTGTAGTCAGATGAGGTGGGGCCAAAGTTGGGGAGAAGCTACAATGAAAAGCCAAGATAAGTCCTGGTGAAGGGATCCCCTGTGCCCGTCGAGAGGGAATTCTCAGCCTCAGTCCTCCATGGTAGGTCCTGCTTTTTCTTTGGACTTCACCGTTTTCCCCATCTCAGTCCGGGGATGGGCATATCTAGGCCTACACCAGGCAGCCTAGCTCTGTCCTTCTGTCCAAATGATTGATTGATGGATGAGCATGTGACCCAAGTTGGTCCAATCAGAGTGAAGCCCAGGATTTGCCCAGAAGTTACCTGGAAGAGAATTTTTCTCTTTTCTATTGTACTTGAACCTGGGAGGATAAGAAGGCAGAGTTGTTTCCAACACGGCAGAAATAAAAGATGGAGAGAAGCTGGTGACATTGCTCAAGTCTCAGAATGCAGTCATGGCCTCAGTCTGCTACAGCCCCGATCTTTTCTGTTTCATGTCAGTGAATTTCCCTTTTTGCTTAACAAGTTTGAATCATCTCTAATTGAAATGCTGCCCTCCTGACACCAGGTTCGTGCTTGGGATCAACCCTGACCCTCGTTTGGCCATTGTGCATTGAACATTTGTTCCCCTGTGGCTTCCACACCTATGTAATTTATCAAAGAGCACTGTAGACAAGGCAACAGGTCATTAACAGGTTTTCTGAGTGGAGAAAACTGTCCCCAAAATAGGATACTCTGTGCTCTTCCATTTGAAATGGCTTCACTGTCAAGTCACAAAGGGAGCTTTTGTCCCCTACATTTGTAGGTATGTAAAATTGCAACAATTTCTCTTTTAGGGGATGAATAATATAAAACTAGCCACTGTCAGAAACCAGTGTGCTAGATAAATGTAACCTCATAAGAGAATGATTTTACTTAGAATTGTACCAAATTAACAAGCATTTTATAGCTCTGTACTCTTTGCATTTTCTTTCACATCTTAAGTTATGGTTTAATTTTTTTTTAATTTATTGTGGTGACATTTGTTAGTGAAATTACATAGATTTCAGTGTACAATTCTGTATTACATCATCTATAAATCCTATTGTGTGTTCACAATGCTAAGCGAAATAAGTCAGACAGTAAAAGCAGAGAACCCTATGATTTCACTGATATGTGGTATATAAAACAAAAACAACAAAAGAACAAGACAAACAAATGAGAAACAAGAACTCATAGACACAGACAATAGTTTAGTGGTTACAATAGGGTAAGAGGGTGGGGGGTGGGAGATGAGGGTAAGGGGGATCAAATGTATGGAAAACTGCATTTTCATGTATATCATCTAATTAAATCAATCCATGTTGACACCACCACAAGAGATGGGTATTATAATCCCCATTTTATACATCTGGAAATTGAAGCTCCACAAGGTTAAAACAGGTTGCCTGAGTTCTCTAGCTAATGACGGTTAGACCTGGAATTAGAACCTGGGTCTCTATGATTTCAGAATCCCATGTAGTTCATACCACATTGTGCTGGCAGAATGAGAAAGTTTGTAGCAGTGTTAGGTGGATTTGGGCTTGGAGTCCGTTTTATACTCTTTGCTGCCAAGGCAATCTCCATGACTTCCTTGGACTATTGAATAAAGAAGAATCAGAATGTCCTTAATAGAAAGAGCAGTGTCAAGAGTTAAGAGGTTATCTACCAACCTGGTCTTCCTCCCTCATCTTTCTCCAAGCCCTCTTAATTTTGCTTCTCAAACAGCCCTCTATTTCACTTCATCTCCAAGCCCCCATCTTCATATGCCTGGACCACAGCTATCGCTTCCCTGCAGGTCTCTTTGTTTCCACTCTTGTTAACTCCAACCCATTCTCCAAATTGCATGGGAGTGATAGAATCACAAATTGCTATGTCCTTTCTCAACTTAAGAATGAATCCATCTTCTCTTGGGATGTAAAACATCTTAAAAAGGCTTTGGGGGCCATATTTGTTCTGGCCTTTCTGACCCCTCTGGCCCCATAACTCACGTCTTCCCTCATCTCTGAGCTTCAGCCACACTGGCCCTCTCCCAGCTCCTTTCAGTGTCATGATCCCATTAGTCCCACAGCCTGTTCCTCACCTGGGATGCTCTAACCAATCCTCTCCTCTATCTTCCACATACAACCCCCCTTCACCTAGTTTATCTTGCCCACCCTTTCATCTCAGCCTTCTTTGTTCATACAGAGGAGTCCTCCAATTATCTGTCACGATAGCACCTTCTTCATTTCTTTTCTTTGTAGCACTTACCACTGTTTGTAATGGTATGTTTGTATAGTCATTAATCACTCTCATCTCAACTAGACTGCAAGCTCCCTGAGATCAGGGAATGTATTGGCTGCTTCTAGTGGATGCTGGTTGCCTGCTTTTCCCATTTCCTTAACCCTCTTTCCCTTCCTAAGATCATTCATGCTTTCCTTTGTGGAATCAACTCAACTCTGTTGTGTAACAAATATGACAAAAAAAGTCTGAGGGGCAGCTGAGAATGTAATCTCATTCTTGCTATAATGATTGGTAGTTGGAGGAGAGTAATACAGCCATGAGCTAGTCCACATATGTCATTTACCTGGCCACATTTTGTTTGTCCTTTTATCGGGCAACTTTGGACCATTATAGGATGATTGGGAGAGTATCTCTGATCTGCCTGAAGCCATCTTGCTACTATGGAGGTAGCTTGCCTGAGGACAAATACGAAGCTGACATTCAGAAGAAGGGAGAGCTGCAAGCATTGCAGAGAAACCGAGGCAGAGGGGATTCTTACCAATGAGGTAACATTAAAGATAATGACCCAGTTCAAAGCCTTCTCCAGTTAGTTCAGGTCATTTCGAGGATGGAGATACTGGACCAAAGTGCTCTTGTTTTTTTCTCTTTGGTTGCCTAGTCCTCATGTGACTCCTAACTACTGTTATTGCTAGAGTCCTGGTGGGATATTATTCACTCTTTCCTGCATCGACACCTTTGCCTCATCACGGGTAGAGGGTATTGTGCCAACCCTTGACCACATGGCTTGCTTTGGCCAGTGGTACATGTGTAGACGTGACCATAGGATTCTCACACATTTCCACTTGCTTTCTTGCTCTTCTGCCATTGCCATGAGACGGATATGCCCTGGCTAACCAACTGGTGCAAGGGAGATGAGAAATACATGAAGCAGAGTTGCCTCTGGGGAGTCCTACAGCAGCCTACAGCAGCCAACCCCTACCTGACTTTTAGACACATAGTGATAATAAAGAATTGTTTGAGATAATAAATAATTGTATGGAGGGTATTGAGGTGATTTGTTAAACACCAATAGCTAACTGATACAATCTTCTATGAAAATTCTGTTCCACTGAGCATAGCCGTTTGTGCTGGCCTCCGTCTGTGGCCAACTGTGTTTGTAAGCATCCTTTTTACTAGCTCTCTACCACATTGTCACGTGGACCCCATAATAGGACTGCTTATGCTCAGCTCCTCAGTCTTTTCTGAACGCAGCTCCTTCAACTTTTGGCCATTTCCCCTCTGTGTAGACTCAAAACCCTCCTAAGACTGGGCAAAGAGACAGTCCTTTTACCGTCCTATCCATCAGCCCGCTCTTCCCAGTCCCCAAACCTCAAATCCCATGATCCTCTTTCCTAAAAATAAATAAAAAAGCAACAGAAGCACCCTTGCGTTGACAGGCCTACAAACTCAAGCAAACACCTGTCTGCAGGCCTCAGTCGCCGGTTCAGTTTGACAAACTGCTAGGCTTTGTGTGATGGATTGGGTCTTCTTGGAGAAGATGAGATTAGACAAGCAAAAGATTTATTGGGCGACTTGCCTGTGAAAGGCATGATGGGGCAGGAGGCAGGAAGAGGCTGGACGATATTTCGGATTAGATTCACGTCTGCCACCCGGGTAAGGAGCGTGGGAAGGAAGGAGGATTGGGTAGGAAAAGCCTCAGACCGCAGCACAGGTCTAAGAATATGTGGGTCCGGCCGAAAGGGAGTCGTCCAGCTCAAGTCAGCGCTTAGCGTGGTCTCGCGTCCTGTGGGAAAGGGCTGGCACTGTTCTATGCTGTGCTCGGTCCTTGGGTGGCATAACCTGTGTGGGAAGAGCAGAGCCTCCGTGCAAACGTGGTGCCTCCAGATGAGTGGCATCTGGGGCTGTCAGTCACCTTTGTCCTTCAGCAGGAGCTCTGAGCAATGCATTTCCATGGCTGCCCTACTCTTGATCCCAGATTGGCACTTACCTGCTATGGCCTGGATAGAAAAACGTATTTAAAGTGTTTAGAGAATGGGGGTGGTTGGGAGGTGGCGGGGAGGAGAAATCAGATCTCTTCAAGGAGAGAGTTTGGCCTTTTTAGAAGACGTTCATATGGAACAGACATATGGAATACGTGACTCAGAGACAGGTACCCAAGACAAGGTTTCTGTCTTGATGTAAATCTAGAACACTAACCAGATGGCTTTGGAGCAGGTGGCGGGTCTTGCGGTTGTTCAGAATGCTGTTGATTGTCAAAGGGCGCATGGTAGGTGGCAAGACTGGAAATATGGGAATCACTTCTGTAATTTCCCCTTCAAAGCAAAGAAGAAGTTACACAAAATCCTCTACAGCCCGAGTCCAGGCATAGGTGAGAAGGTTCAGGGTCAGAATGGTCATTCATTCAACAAATATTGATTTCAATACCTTCTGAGCTCAAGCATGTGAGCCTGGTTCTAGGGGAATTCTCCAGACAGCTTCCATTTGCCCCTTCAGACCCACTCTCCACCCTTCCCCATCTGGCTCCAGCGCTAGGAGGCTTCCTTGTGTGGGCAGCATCAGGCTCCAGTGGCCTTTGGTTTCTGGCTGGGCTTGGCCAACAGGTGGTCCTGGCAGCAGATCTGGAGGAGAAAAAGTGGAATCAGGTGCTTCTTCCTCTGGCTTCCCTCGACACTGCCCCTCCACCCCCCCAGTGGTAACCTCACTTCTCCATGAGTGGCAATCACTGTTGCTCCAAAGGGGCTGATTCAACACAGCTCTCTCCTTTGTGGCTTCCCTAATGACCCCTCCCTCCCTCTCTCCCTTCAAGCCTAGAGTGGTAAGTTCTGGGTTATTGCCCCTACACCTGCCCCTTTGTGTAAATAAATCCTCCTCCGCGTGTCCTGTTCAGATGTGTCATTAGTCTCTTGTGAGGTCTAGGAGTGATAAAGGAACAATAACAAGACAGACTTGGTCTGTCTGGGGCAACAGACATTGTCTTAATCAGCTCTGGCTGCCATAACAAAATATCATAGACTGGGTAACTTAAACAACAGATGTTTATTTTTTACAGTTTTGGAGGGTGGAAATCCACGATCAAGATTCAGTTTCTGGTGAGAGGTCTCTTCCTGGTTTGCAGACATCCACTTTCTGACTGTGTCCTCATGTGGAGAGAGAGAGAGAGAGAGAGAGAGAGAGAGAGAGAGGATGTGAGAATGTTCTGGTCTCTCTTCCTTTTTTTATTAGGACACTCATCATGGGAACCCTACCCCCATGACCTCATCTAACCCTAATTACCTTCCAAAAATCCATCTTCAGATACCATCACATCGGGGGCCAGGGCTTCCACATATGAATTGGGGCAGGGAGCAATATAGCTCATAGCAGGCACCAAACAAATAATTCCACAAACATTTAAAATTATTACAGTAACATCTACAATGGAAAAGTACTTGGTGCCCCTCGTCTGAGGTCAGGTGGGGAGTCAGAAAGGGCTCTCCTGAGGAGGTGACATGTTTCATGTGCTCTGTGCTAGGCACAGAAGGGAAGTTTCAGGCAGAGCAATAGCACACATGAAAGGCTGAGCTGGGAAGGAACTGAGGCGTTCCAAGAACTGAGAGAAGCGCAGAGGTGGTGGGCGGCAGCTAGTGATGACAGTGGGGAGAGTGGCAGAAAGGAGGGGGCCTCTCTGGGTGGGGTCCATGGGGGGCCTTGCGGGAGATGGGTAAGGCAACTGCCTGGGAAGAGAAGCTCAGCCCTCCATGTCCCTTTGTCCTGGCCTGTCAGTGGGATAAGCCATCTCTTTCCTTGTCCCACCTCCTTGAGTCCTGGGATTCCAGGGTCCATTGAAGTTATTTTTCAATTCATATTTGGTCAGTTCCTCTCTCTCTCTCTCTCTCTCTCTCTCTCTCTCTCTCTCTCTCTCTCTCCCTCGCTCTTTCTCTAAAGAAAATTGGCTTCAAAGAGGTCTCCAGCCCAACGTCACCTGCTGACCTTGGGAAGGACATGGGGTCAGAAGCCCCTGACTGAGCCAAGAGAAAAAAGCCTCCCCCGGTGCAAAATGCTGAGGAAAGGCTGGGGTGTTGCTGTTTCTTTTCATCTCCTTTTGGAGTGCAGGGTGGATGGGAGGATTAACTCCTTGTGATCTGAGTGGTGAGAGGGTCCAAACGGCTCAGAGGCAGAGCCAGCCTAATGCGCAGAGGGCTGGTTATGAAAGGTTCCCAGATGCCAGGGCATGCAAGACAGAGTACACTTGGCAGGACACTGTGGAATCTCCTTTATTGGATCCATTATCTGAATTAGGAACAATTTGAAATTATGACCATGAGATAGAAATAAAAGATAAGAGTGTTTGCAGTCGTCCTCACCCCTGCTTGTCTGTGTTGTGGGCATTATGGGGGCCTGTCCTACCGTTCCTCATGTTTCAGATCATTTAATTAAATTTAATTAGTTCTTCTGGATCCCAGAAAAGGAAGGGAGCCAGCATTTACTCTGTGCTTGGCACTGCATTAAGTATTTTGATCCTGGAAACCACACACAGCAGTTCAGTTTCTCATTCAGTCTTCTCAGCAGCCCTACAGTCAGGTTGGTGCAAAAGCAGTTGCGGTTTAAAAGGTTAAAAATAATTGCAAAACCGCAGTTACTTTTGTACCAATCTAATAGAAGGTATTTTTATCCACATTCTGTGGGTGGGGATATGCTGAAGCTCAGAACGATTAGATAACCTAATTTTAGCCCCTTAGAATTACATATCCATCTCTCCATCTGTCCATCCGTTTACCTATTCATCAAGCCATCTGTCTGTCCACTCATCCATCCATCCATCCATTCACCATTTGATCAGCAATACTCACCAATCATGTTTCAAATGCTCTCCGCTGGGTACTGGGGAAGGAGACACTTGGTCTTCTGCCCTTATGGAGCTCACAGTCCAGTGGGTGGGTGCTCAGACCTCCCCAGACCCCTTGGGTGGGATGTCTCAAAGGCCTTTTTCATAGCCCTATTCCAATGTCCCCTACACAATCTAGGTCTGGACTGGGGTGTCTGGAAAGACTCAGGGCTTTTCAGTGGCACATGAGCTACCCTCAGCTCTCAAAGAGAATAACGTGTTTTGGGTGGGCAATTGATGGAGACGTGTCCCAGAATGTGGGACTTTTAGTGCTAAAACCAGAGAGTCCTGGGCACACTTGGATGGTGGGTCACTATAGTTCAGTGGTTCTTAATAGAGAGATGATTTTGCTCCACCGAACCCTGGGACATGTGGGCAATATCTGGAGACATGTTCGGTCAACACATCGGGGGTGGAGAGCTGCTCCTGGCATCTAGTGGGTAGAGGCCAAGAATGCCGCTCAACGTCCTACAGTGCACAGGGCAGCCCCCTTCACAAAGAATCATCCGGTCTAACATGTCAATGTGCTCCAGGTATCAGGGATAGGCTGAAACGCCGCGGAGTTACGAACACCAGGAGCAGCAGTCAGGCCAATGGTGGGTGGGAGTTGTTGGGTAACAGCTTCTTTGCCTGTTATGTGTGAAAACTCTGACACATGTTCTACGTGGTCTCCCCGACTTTCCCAGTGGCATCAAACCCCTGAGTTGCCCATGGTAGCAGCCTGCTCAGTAACACACTCTTTCAGTGGCTGTCTTCCATTCTCTGACTCCTTCCCCTGCTCGGTGACTGACTGATATTCCCCCAAAACTACAAGCATTCAAGTTCTTAACTCAAAGTCTGCTTCCAATAGGACCCAATTATCTTTATTAGTAGAAAATGAAACACGCCCAGTCTTATTAAAAAGATAGCAGTGGGTTGGCCACTCGGAAACTCCAGCCCTCCATTTCTGTCTCTTAAGCTCAATTCCAGCATCCAGCTGTGTAGCCAAATCCAGATGTGTGAGTGGGAGGCCACGTGATGCCGAGCAGCCTATTCATGCAGCAGCTGCTGCTGCACGGCCCTCTCTGGGCAGCCTCAGGTACACACTGATGTACCCAAAGGGACGTGTAGGGGGGTGTTGTTGAAGTGAGACACGGAAAGGGAAGTCGAAGTCAGGTGGGCAGGGCTTCCTCTGGTCTGGCCTCACTGACAGAAGTCACTCAGGTCTGTTGGCCTTGTGATTGCCCATTGAGGCTTTTGTACCCACACTTAGCATGAGTTAGTAGACTGGGGAGGGTAAGAGTCCAGGTTCTGGAGTCAGACCAAGAGGGACTTGAAACCTGGAGTTGGCATTTAGTAGCTCTTTGACCTTGGATGCCTTACTAAGTCCCTTGCCTCATGTGATTATCATGGAAATTAAATGATAAAATTCAAATGGAATGGTATGCATTGTGCTTGGCATGCGATATAGTATACATGTAAGAATTATAATATTGGTGTGTGTGTCCACACATAAAAAATATATGATATATCTGGGTATATATATGTATATATATTTTCAGAGTAGGCTATACATATCTTCAAATATGTAATTTTGCAGTTTTCAGGGTTTCATAGAGTCTAGAAAATGTGGCCAGCTCATGTTCCAAAAGTATATATCTGCAGAGAGATAAGGTTCATGCATGCAGGATGAAGACCTGTTTTATTCAAGGGTAAAGGGGGTTAAATATATGGTGATGGAAGGAGAATTGACTCTGGGTGGTGAAGAGACAATGTGATAAATTGATGATGTATCACAGAATTGTACACTTGAAACCTGTGTAATTTTACTAACCATTGTCAACCTGATACATTTCAATTTAAAAAAAGATAAAAAAGAGACCTTTTTTCTTCAAAAAAATTGTTTTAATAAGAAATTTTCAAATCTACACAAAAGTAGAAAGAAAAAATAATATAATGGACCCCCAAACAGCCATCCCCCACCTTTAGCAGTTATCAGCATCTCACCAATCTTGTTTATCCATCCTCCCACACTTTTTTCCCCTGGAGTATTTCGAAGTACACTCCAGGCACCATGTCATTGCAGCTGTCATCTTCAGTGTGCATTGTAAGCATTAAGCCTCATGCCCCTTCAGTCAGGGCTGGAGACACCACGAGCACTGGTGTCAGCCCTGGGCCACACGGTCTTGATGGTTCCTTCCCGCAGCCCTAGGGACCACTTCCTTGTCCTCCACACGTGTGCTCTTTCCTCCCAGGCCATTGTTTGGAGTGATGGTTTTGAGGTCGTATTTCCTTTATACCCAGATTCCTGCTGCCTGCTTCTCTAGACTTAGCCGGTGTCATTCATGTTGAGTGCCTGTCTCGACTTGGGGAAGACGCTGCTGCCTCCACATTTCACAATAAGTATCTTTTGAAATGGCCTGGTGTTCAGGCTCATTTCTCATTTCCAAGGAGGTTTTTTGACTGATTTGCTTCCCGGTGACTGGCAGGGTAATACAGGAGCACAGCGTTTCCTATTGTCTCCCTCCAGGAGGCTGGGGAGAGCTGTGACTTCAGGTGCCACAGGCTGCTTCTGTCGGAGGCATGTACCCCAGTTACTGCCTGTTTTCCTCTGCCTGCCTGGGGCTGATGGTTGCCAGCCAGTAAGTCAGGTTCATCTTGGAGATGCTTCATTGGGGTGCATTTTCACAGGAAATCAATGTTTAAGGCCTCCCAGGGCAAGGTGAATTAGGGCTCTCTGCCCACTGGGCTCTGAATGCCCTCGCTGGAGCGTGCAGACACCCCACAAAGGCACTGTTTCATAGAGACCTTGAACTCCATTGAATGCGAAGACTATATGAGGAGGGGAGTTGTGGTGAGAATTCTCTCTTGACTCGGAGGCCCCAAGCTGCAAAGTCTGGTTATTCGAAGTTCTCCCTAGATCCTAGGCACTCTTACTTTGTGAAGCCCCTTTTTACATTACATCAATCACAATTAAATGCACCCCCCCCCAGATGAAATGCAATTCATGTATAAATGTCGAGTTGGGGATGACTGGAGTCATGAAACAGATTCTTTTCTAGAGCCTTTCATGAGCATGACCCTATTTTTGCTACCAGTGAAAACGAAGAGGCCTAGCAAATGATGGTTCTTAACTTTTGACTCTTCCACCATACTTAATTCACTATACAGAATCACGAAGGGCCTGAAGAAGTCACCTAAAGTTATACTTTTTTGGGGCTTAGGGAGGAATATATTGCCCAGGTTTGGATTTTTGTCATGTAAAAAAATATCAAGCTTGTAATTCCAGGTAATTCACTACAGCAGCAAAAGGAATTTGACCTGCTTTCTATTGTTTCCCCAAAAATAAGGCCTACTCTGAAAATACGCCCCAGTTAAGATCATCAGCCAGATGGACGCATTTAGTACGTTATGACAATGTTCCAGAAGAAGATGACAGGATCGTATCTGAATAAATGTAGATTGTTGTACATGAAAAAATAAGACATCCCCTGAAAATACGCCCTAATGCATCTTTTGGAACAAAAATTAATATAAGACCCAGTCTTACTCTTGGGGAAATATGGTATAAGACCCAGTCTTATTTTTGGGGAAACACGGTAGATGTCCTAAGAAAGTTGTTCAGTCTTTAGATGTGAATGGAATCCAGTTTAGAGCAACCACGTTAATTCTGCTTGCCGATTGATGGTGCTTCAAAGCCCCTATCCCACTCATTCTCAGAAGTCAGTCAGTAAAAAAATAAAAGTGCTGTAAATGAGAAGGCCCTGGGGAGCATCGTTAGCTGGAGGCTCAGCCTTCTCCACTCCGAGATTCATCATCAGCTTGTCCTGGGGCCGACAGTTTGGTTCTGACTGTGGTCCCTTGTTATGAGCTGAACCGCATCCCCCCGCAAATTCATATGATGAAGCCCTAACCCCCAGAACCTCAAAATGTGACTGTGTTCAGAGATAGGGTCTTTAAAGATGTGATTAAGTTAAAAACGAGGCCATTCGGGTGGGCCCAAATCCAATCTGACTGCTGTCCTTATAAGAAGAAGAAATTAGGACACAGATGTACACAGAGGGAAGGCCATGTGAAGGCATGGGGAGGAGATGTTCGTTTATAAGCAAGGAAAGAGGCTTCAGGAGAAACCAACCCTGCCCATCCCTCAATCTTGGACTGCCAGCCTCCAGAACTGTGAGATATACACATACATTTCTGTTGTGTAAGGCGTCCAGTCTGTGGTACTTTGTTATGGCAGCACTAGAAACCAATGCAGCCTTAGTTCTGATAATGGGCTTCTCTGGCTCATTCTTTTCCTCTGGACACCCGCTACCCTGCCCCCCTCACAGCCCAATCTTTCGAATTCCCAGCCCAGGGGCTGGTGTCTGAGCTCCATCTGTGATTGTAGCTTGGTTCTCCACATACACTTTTCTGAAGCCAGCTCGCAAGATTTATGAATATCATGGCCCCAGATTCCTTGTTCACATGCTGGTGTGGGGTTTGCTTGCCCATCATCCTTCTTTTGGAAAACCTTCTTTCTCCCATTCCATGTGTTTTTTGTAGAAC
The DNA here is from genome assembly GCF_964194185.1 of Rhinolophus hipposideros. Lineage (NCBI taxonomy): Eukaryota > Metazoa > Chordata > Mammalia > Chiroptera > Rhinolophidae > Rhinolophus > Rhinolophus hipposideros. The sequence goes on along the minus strand of NC_138067.1, from coordinate 27,081,082 downwards.
TGTCAGTCATAGCAGCTGCCCACCTGGCTCACTACATGAATCATTATTCTTGACCAAGAAACTTTTTTTTTTTTTTGGCTGGGTACCATGAACTTTATTGATGGTGCACGACAAGGTAGGGCTCCCTCAGCCCCTCCCCTTCTTTAGGGGGTCTGGGATGGAATTCTCAGTGTGTTGCGGGATCAATTTGGGAAAAGGACGCCCCAGTAGCTGAGGGCCTCTCTTCCTTTTGCTGGGACTTGTCAATGCCTCTGGGTTTCTGTCAGTTATGTGTAATTTTGACATTGGTCTGACTGGTGTTGGAAAACTTATTGGTCCTCTTTTTGACGATCTTGGGCTTCACGTGTGGTCTGAGGGCAGCCATGATACCAAGTAGGAGATGAGTGCCACCTCCGTCGGCAGCACAGAAGAAGAGAGGTTGATCAAGAAACATTTTAGAGGGAAAATTGAATGGTTTTAATGGTCAGCTGGATATGGGGAGAGAGAGGAGATGATGTTGGCATTGATATTAATCCCAGGAGATGCCTCTGGATTGGGTATACAGGTAGATGGTGGTGATATTGGAGGAAGAGCCAGTTTGGGAGAAAATGATGAGCTTTCGCTTTCAACAGGTGAGACGTGAGCTAATAAAAGTGATGTTTTGGGAAGCCTGGCTTAGGATTAAAGGGGAGAGTCTGGAGGTCAAGACACCAGAGAAAAATCAAAATGATCCTGGTGTGTGTGTGGGAGACAAATTATGTTATTAACCAACCACTCTGCATTCTAAGGATTGTGTCAATGCCCAGTTTAGCTGAGCACGGTGTTCAAAGGTGGGCCTGGAGCTGTGTTGGGGAGTGGAAACTGGGGAGAGTCCATTATTTTACAAGACAGAGGAAGGGAATTTGAAGTTCTCAAGGATAATCGAGAAGAGAGTGGGTGAGAGAGAAAGATGAACGGAGGAAGGCAGAAGGAGGAAAGAAGAAACAGGGATCTATCTCAGCCTAGGGCTGGGGGTTTGGGGTGTCCACACGCAGTAAAGGCACAGGAATTCTAAGAACAAGATCTCCAACGTTTATTTTAAGTTCTTTGCTTTGCTCCACCCCACCTAAACTTTCATTTGTGTCTCCCAAGCACACAAACTTCTTAGCACAGTTTGATTTGGTTTTCAAAAGGAAATCAGGAAAGGGTCCAAGTGTCGATATTTTCAGCAAATCGAGAGCATGCCAGACGTGATGCAATGCTCACACGACCGAGGCTTCAGTTGACAGAGGGGTTCCGCTGCTGTTCATTATCTGCCCTAGGTCTGAACTCGCCAGTCGGTTACGAAGGCACCTTCCAGACTGCTGCTCTCCACCGCACACTGGAGGTGCTCAGCAACATTTGGTGATTGACTGATTGCCTCGGAAAGGTTCTCCCAGAAGAAGTCTTTGAATGACCCACCTTCCAGTTCTGTCCACTGGCCTGGCCTTGGGAAGGCTGCACAGATGTTGGCATTAACCTTGGCCTTAAGCCACTATCCAAAGATAGTGCAGAATTGTCCATTGCCACTTTCAGGTCACAGTCAGGGAACTGGCTACACTTAAAGAGGCAAGGTTCACTCAGCAACTTCAAAAACATTTTTTTTTCCAGCCAAGTTTCTGTTCTGTGAGCAGTTCTTGCTTGTGACCTAGAAGCGGCCAGTGCCCCAGGGAATGATGCTGTCTAAACTTCCTCCCATTTACTGGCCTCCCCTCCCCCTCCCCTTTCTACTGGGCACTTGTGCTTCCCAGCAGCCTTTGCAGGCCAGTGGTTCCTGCACCCCTCCTCCAGATTCAGCCCTGCTAGGAACCCTCATCCTATCAGACCTGCCGCTGGAAGGCAGCCAATCGCAGCCACGAATGTTGGCACCGGTCTTAAATCCACACTGGCCTCCCTTCTGCCTGCAGTGGGTCCAGTTTGGTCTTCCTGCTCTCACTTCTCTCTCTGCTTTGGCCAAGGCGTGTGTGCAGAGTTTCTTTGTCCAAATCACACACGAACAGCTGGGATTTGTGTTACTTCATGCACCCTGAGCTTTGTGGATAGGTACTCTGGAAATGTTGTCTATAAATTAATTTTTCTTTTGCACATTGGTTTGTGTGATCTATTAACGTATGTATCCCCCTCTGACTTGAAGAAATGTCAGAGCCCTCTTTTCCTTGTCTTTGAATGGAAGTGACTACTTGTCTGGTTGCCCAGATGTGGCTGGGAGCAGGACCAAGAAAATCCCCTCTTATACACACCACTCAATGCCCACACCCATCCTGAATCCTCTAAAAAAAAAACAACACGACCACAAAACCTGACTCACCTTTATCATTGACATTCATTCGTTTACAAGAATATTAAAATCTACTGCGTGCTATGGACTGTACTGGGTGCTAAGGGCACAGTGCTGAAGAAAACAACAATGGCTCTGCCCTCCTGGAGCTTGGAGTCTAGTGGGGGATCTAAATAAATAAACAATTTATTTCACTGATGTGATAGGAAGAGATTGGGAACACCTAATCCAGCCTTGGAAATTCAGGACAAGTTTCAGGAAGAAACGCCATATGCATGGGGCCTCTAAAATGTTGACAGTCAGGGAGGACTGGTTGATGTTGACATTCACCTTGGCCTTCAGCCACGCCATGCATCTATCATGCAGGCAAATGCCATAACAGCACCAGGCTGTTACAGGGGAACAGGGAAAGACATTGACTCTGGTTTTTCCATTTTTTCGGTTTAAAATATCTTCATTGGCAGCCTCTAAAAATGAAATGGTAGTGAATTGCTCATTAATTTTTCACTTGTGGAGTCTGTACTTTGTAAAGTCAAACTTTCGACTTCATAGAATCAAGACTTGTTCAGCATCCTTATTACCCTATGGTAAGTCTCCAGTGAGAACCTCCCCAGGTCAGCCTCACTCCTAAGCCTTTGGGTACACTGATCATAAACTTCCCATTGGCTGAGTGCCTTAAAAATGTGTGCTCACAGTAGGCAGACAGGGAAAAGAGCACCTATTAGTTATACATACATATTATATATATGAAACCAAATACACACATCATATATATGAAACTATATACTATATGTGTGTGTGTGTATATATATGTGTGTGTGTGTGTGTATACGTATATATGTGTGTATAGATACATATATACATATATATATATATATATATATATATATATATATATATATATATATATATATATATGACCAAGTCAGGTAGTAACTTTGGAGAATTGAGAATTTAGTTAAATTTGGAATTATTTCAGTTGAATAATAGTAGATAACATTTACTGAGTGCTTACTATGTGCCAGGGGCTACGTGTTTGATACGTATGAGCTCATTCTGTCCTCATAACCACCCTGGGGAGTAGGCACTATGAGCTCTCGAGTGCAGAGATGAGGAGAATGAGGCACAGTCAGGTTGAGTAACTTGCCTCGTGTCTCAGGGTCAGTGGCCAGGCAGGGGTGAGAACTCAGGCACCTTACTTTGGAGCTCCTGACCATGTTGACTCTCAAAAGTACTGCTTGCTCTTTGGTTTTTCATACATAGAGTTGAGCTCCCTTCTATGTTGCTCGTTTGATTCTTTTGGATTCAGAGGTGGTTTGGGAACCATGGGAATCTGAGCTAGAGAAGAGAGCATGGAGAGAGAGCGCAAGTGTGTATGAACTGGCACGTCACAGCTGCCTTGCCTCATGTACAAGGCTGCAGACTCATTCTTACAGCTACTACACTCCCTTAGGGTCACTCCCAAGTGGCTGGGTGGGAGCTGAAATCCAGCTCCGCTTCCCTTGTCAAGCACAAAGGGAGCATCCTTTTCCAATTTTGCAAAGGTGTCTCAAGGCCTGTTCCCTTGCACACCAGTGTGGCAACAAGCTCCCCTCCCTCTCAGAAGTACTGCTCTGTCTTGCCTGAGCCCAGGAACAAAGCCAGTTCTTCAGAGCCCGTTTTTTGCCTCCGAGTCTGTCTCATGTAGATTTGAGACTTTGCAGGGCCAACCTGGTTCTTCTTGCCCCATATCCCAGCGCTGTGGGCATGCCCCACCCCATCCTCACACTCAGCTGCCAGAATCACACACCAAGAGGCAGTTTCAGGTTTCTGATTTTCCTAGGAGAGGAATTCCAATGAAAGCAGAGCATTAAGAAAGAAGGAAGAACAGGGAAAGGGAAGAAGAGAAAGGAAGAAATAGTGTGGATGATGGATTGCCCATTTGAGATCACTAATTGAAGCCTTAGGAGAAAGGGGTTTCACATCTCAGGCAAGATATAATGTTTACCCTCTCGGTAGGAGATAAGTTGTATTAATGGGATCAGCAGACATTTACAAATAGATATAGAGCATTGGGTTTTCAATTTCCCCCAAATTACCTGTAAGAAATACTAAATGACAGATATGAAACCAACTAAATATATCCTTGGAACACTTCTCTTTCTGGCCAGATGAGAAATAAGTACCATTTGTTTCTTTTCAAAAGATTCGCATGTTCCCACAGTACAGGGATCCGCCTCTGGGTTTGTGCCTGTGTGTCTTTAGGTGTGCCTGCGTATAGGTGCCCATGCTGCCATGTTATTGTGTGTGTCTACATGTGTGCATGCATATGGGGCTCTCTGCTTGCATTAATACAGCACGATGTCTCCGTTGCTTTGGAAACAGCATTCTTGCCCTGGCACAGCTGGGGACAAGGGGGCGTGGCAGGCTGTGACGTGATTCTGTGTGGCTTGTGATTCTCTCAGGGGTGTGGAGGCTCTCGGGCCGTTGTTTCCTTTTCTTTAGTCTGTGAGTGCACATTGTTGATGTGGGATAACAAGTGCGGGAAAGTCTCTTTCAAGGAAGTTATGAAACCCTCCTGTGAAGGCAGATCTGGAAAATTAAGCCAATGGGCTGTGTAGATGGGCTCTTGGATCCCTGTTTCCTACTTCCTAAAGAATGGGACCAATTCCTACTTCCCCCTAAAGAATGGGACCAATTCCTCCCATCAGTGAGCTCTCTTCCAGAGAAGGCAGGTACTGGGCATTGTGGTCTCGTTTTGTGGCCACAGGGGGACACAATTTAGGGCATCCTAGGAAGCATCTATATTTGTTTTACAAAATGAAATGTTAGCAGCCACGTTGTATTTTAGGGTACAGAGGATTTTTGTGATTCCTGCTGGGCAAGTGACACAAATCAGTGCGGAAATACCTGGTTAGAGTGATGGCCTTGTGAGAAAGCTTATACATACAAATGTAGATTTATACAATGTGTGCTGATGTACTTTTTCATAAGGTGCTTATTCTCATACTTTAATAAATAATGACGTGAAATCATTTACGAAATCTAGGAGCTAGACAGTGAAGATCCAGGGATGAAAGATCCAGTCCATGCTCTGAAGGAGTTCACAGAGAGTGGAGAAAGTGTTTCATTCAAGAGGCAATTTCAACAAAGTGTGATTTGTGTGAAAAAAGAAGTACCAGGTGTGGTGGAACACGTACCAGGGAGGGCAGACCCAGCAGCCATGGTAGCAGGGTCGCAAGCTCTCCCTGCTGCTCCCCAAACCGGTACTGTATTCACATGGCCTGGGAACTTGTGGTTCCTGACCGATGAGTCGGTTGAGAGGAGAATGATAATGAATACAGGAATGTCAATGTCAATGTTACTTGGGAAAAAAACAACACATCTCACTCCAGCAGGCACTGTTGGATTGTAATCTGACAGATAAAAGCACTGACTGCAAATTGGTGCGGCTCTTAGTGAATATTAACGCGACTTCGTAAGTGACCACCAAATGGGAGTGAGAACATGGGTGCTAATGATCACGACAAGAATAGCTGTCGTATATCTGGGCTGCAGGATGGCAGGCCCTGTGTGAAGAACTGTGCTTCCCTCGTCTCATTTAATCTCCACTCATCGTGGACCCCACTACTTAGTTGAGAAAAATGTACCTCAACCACTTTCATAGATGGTAAAGCTTCAGGTCTTTCTGTCTTGAAGGCTTGAGCTATTTCCACTGCCCCCACACTCATGGTGCACAGACACACAGTCTATGTACATATAGTTGGAACAGGCCTCTTAGTGTGATCAAAATCAATGTTATCTCATTCTTCCTCTTCCCACTCCTTGTGCCATGTGATGGGACAAGTTCTTCTCTCACTCCTGGTGGAAGCTCAAATGGTTCTATAGCTTCTCCAGCCACTCTCAGATAATAACAATAACACATAATATCCTGTGAACTATGTGTACTGAAGGGGTCTTATTTCAGTAATCAGTGTGTTTCATCTGTTGATTACTGTTGTTGAGGTCCAAACTGCAGACCTCCCTAACAGTCAAACTTCTGCCCTGCCCTCCCCCAGCTGGAGAGGCTGAGTAGTCAGCTTCACCCTGTTTCTGCCTTCTGCCTCTCCCAGCTTGGTCAGCAGTTTCTGATGCCTCTGGGGTCCAAATGATGGAGGGAGGAAGGGAAAGGGGCTGCAAAAGGTCTTACCTGTCAGGTCCTGTCTTGAACTTGCTGCCAAGTTCAAGGTTGCTTGAAGAGAATACCATTTTAGCTCAAAAAATGGCAGATTTGTTTATTTTTGGAGGAAAGGGATCACGGGGAAATAATAATGCTTAAAACTAGCTGAGCCCCTTTCTCTGTTCTGTGTAAACACATACACAACCAGAGGTGGGTAAAATTACTTTTTCTCATTTTATTGTTAGGAAAACTGAGGCTCTAAGAGATGAGTAATTTGTTAAGGTCAGAGAGCTTCTTAAGTGGGAGACCAGGTTTTGAGCCCACAGAGTTTGACTTTAGAACCTGGTCTCTTAATCGCTCTGCTATCTGAAGTTGGATATCTATCAGGAGTGGAATTTATTATTCCTTACCAAATTGACAATTTGCCTTCTTTCTTATTCTAGGAAATATTACCAGACCAGATAGTATTTCCTTTTAATAGCTGATATTGAAGCAAATCTAATGAAAATGTGTAGTCCCCCACAAAAAAACACTCTTTGAAATTGGATGATGTGTAAAGAATTAGGAAAACAAAACAAATCTCAAGAGAACTAATCTGTATTACTAGAAACTATCTCAAGAGAATTATTTCTTGCACTGTGTGATACTTGGGAGCATGTTTTATATGGTTGAATTTGTACCCGGAAATAGTTTGTTGTAAGAAATAAGGCACTCTCCCCACAAGTTGAAGCCTGTAGGGAGAGAAGAATATATCACTGATAATGGTTTTCACATGTAAAGCTGTTATTTCAGTTGTTGCAATTTGTCGCTTTCTCAATGCTTTAGTTGAGTTGGTAGTCACAGAAACATTGAAACACTTTTTATATATTATTATTACCCAAAGTATTTTTAGTTCATGATATTGGCGTATTTTGGGTGGAAGTGGGTATTTTGTAGTGCATGCCTTGCATATGTCAGTCTTCACTTTTTTGTCCAAGCCATTCCCTCTGCATAGTCTATCCTCACTGTTTCTACTTGTAGAACTTTTACTTATTATGCAAATCCCACACAGATTGTCACCTCTTCATGGAAGCCTTCCTAATTGCCACAACCAGATGGGCTGTCTGCCTTCATTGAACCATAGAGAGTTTTATAATTTGCCTTTGCAGCATTTTATCTTACATGAGAGTTGCCTATCTTTGTGTTATTGTCCTAATTAGAGAGTTCTCAGTAGGTAACATATAGTCTAGCTCTATGGCCCATGGACCAAATCCATCCCATTACCTATTTTTGTACAGCCCTTGGGATAAGAATGGTTTTTATATTTTTAAACCATTGGAAAAGAGTCAAAAGAATATTTCATGACATGTGAAAATGATATAAAATTCATATTTCATTGTCCATATTAAAGTTTTATTGGAACATAGCCACGCTCATTTGTTTATGTATTGTCTGTGGCTGCTTTTGCACTAATACAGCAGAGTTGAGTAGTTGCGACACAGACCATCTTGCCTGCAAAGCCTGAAATATTTTCTGTCTGGCCCTTTACAGAAAATGTTTGTTGACTTCTGCTCTAGAGCAGGTATTCTCAAATTTTAGTGTGTATCAGAATAACCTGGAGGGCTTGTTAAAAAACAGATTGTTGGGGTGGTCGGATGGCTCAGTTGGTTAGAGTGCGAGCTCTCAACAACAAGGTTGCTGGTTCAATTCCCACATGGGATGGTGGGCTGCGCCCCCTGCAACTAGCAACGGCAGCTGGACCTGGAACTGAGCTGTGCCCTCCACAACTAAGATTGAAAGGACAACAACTTGACTGGAAGTACACACTGTTCCCCAATAAAGTCCTGTTCCCCTTCCCCAATAAAATCTTTAAAAAAAAAAAAAGAATACATTAGAGGGAATCAATAGTAGATTAGATGAAGCAGAGAATTGAATCAGTGAATTAGAAGACAAGGTAGCAGAAAACTTTCAATCAGAACAGAAAAAAGAAAAAGGAATCCAAAACAGTGAGGATAGTTTAAGATTCTAGGACAACATCAAGCATACCAACATTCACATCATAAGGGTACCAGAAGAAGAGAGAGAGCAAGGAATTCAAAACTTATTTGGACAAATAATGATGAAAAATTCCCTAACCTGGCAAAGGAAATAGGCATACAAGCCCAGGAAATGTGGAGACTTTCAAACAAGATGAACCCAAAGAGGACCATACCAAGACACATCATAATTAAAATGTGAAAGGTTAAAGACCAAAAAAAAAAAAAAAAATCTTGAAAGCAAGAGAAAAGCAGTTAGTTACCTACAAGGGAGCTCCCATAAGATTATCAGCTGATTTCTCAACAGAAACTTTCCAGGCCAGCAGGGATTGGTAGGAAATATTCAAAGTGATGAAAAGCTAGAACCTACAACCAATATTATTTTACCCAACAATGCTATCATTTAGAATCGATGGACAGATAAAGAACTTCCTAGACAAGAGAAAGCTAAAGGAGTTCCTCACCGCCAAACCAGTATTACAAAGAATCTTAAAGGGACTTCTTTAAAATGAAAAAAAAAAAAAGATCAAAAATATGAATAATAAAATGGCAATAGCTATATACCTATCAACAATTACTTTAAATGTAAACAAATTAAATGCTCCACTGAAAAGATAGGGTGGCTGAATGGATAAGAAAACAAAACCCTTCCCTATGCTGCCTACAAGAGACTCACTTCAGATCAAAAGACACACATAGACTTGAAGTAAAGGGATGGAAAAAATTACTTCATAAAAATGGAAACAAACAAATAAATAAAAAGCTGGGGTAGCAATACTTTTACCAGACAAATAGACTTTAAAACAAAGGCTATACCAAGAGACAAAGATGGACCCAGCAATCCCACTTTTGAGTATTCATCCAAAGAAACCCAAAATGCTATTTTGAGGGGATGCATGCATCCATATGTTCATTTCAGCGTTGTTTACAATGGGCAAGCTGTAGAGGCAGCCTGGGTGTCCATCGATGGATGAATGGATAAAGAATAGGTAGTACATATACTCGTATACAGTGGAATATTGCTCGGTCATGGAAGGGAATGGGTTCTCGCCGTCTGCGGTGACATGGATGGACCTGGAGGGCATTGTGCTGAGTGGAGGATGTCAGACAGAGAAAGACAGATGCAATGTGATTTCACTTATATATGGAATCTAAATAACAAAATAAACAAAACAGAAACAAACTCATAGATACAGAGAACATTTTGATGTTTGCCAAATGGAAGGGGAACTTGGGGTGGATAAAAAAGTGGAAGGGATTAAGAAGTACAAATTGGTTGTTACAAAGTAGTCATGGTGACGTAGGGTATATAGTGTAAGGAATATAGTCAATAATTTTGTAATAACTATGTATGGTGTCAGATGGGTACTAGATTTATCAGGTAATAGATGTGAGGGGGTTTAGGGGAGAGTCAAAAATGTGAAGGGGTACAAATACAAATCAATAACCCTCCTTTCCCAATCTATTACCCTCTGACATCATATATATTTGTTACTACTACTAATAAAAAATAAATAAAACTAATTGAAAAAGAACATAGATAACAGAAAAAAATACAAATTGATAGTTGTGAAATAGTCATGGGGATGTACGGCATAGAGAATATAGTCAATAATATGGTAATAATTATGTATAGTGCCAGGTGGGTACCAGACTAGTCAGGGGGATCACTTCTTAAATTATACAAATGTCTAACCACTATGCTGTACACCTGAAATTAACATAAAATAATATTGAATGTCAACTGTAATTGAAAAATTCAAAAGGGGGGAAAATGGTTAGAGAGGGAATAAGAGGTTCAAATTTCTAGGTATAAAACAAGTCATGGGGATGTAATGTACAGTGTAGGGAATATAGTTTATAATATTGTGATAGTGTGGTATGGTGTTAGATGGTTGCTGGACTTATCATGATGTTCTTTATGCATATAAATGTCTAATAACTATGCTGTACACCTGAAAGTAATATAATATTGTATATTAACTATATTTTAATAACTTTAAAAAACTAATGAAAAAAAAAGCTTACACACTATATGATTCTATTTATATGGAATTCTGGAAATGTCAAAGCTATAAGGAGAAAGAATAGATCAGTGGTTGCTAGAGACCAGAGGTGAAAGGAGTGTTTATTTACAAAGAGTACCATAAAGGAACATTTTGGAATGAGAAAACTTTTCAATATCCCGATTGTAGTGATGGATTTTGAGGTTCTATACATTTGTCAAAATTCACAAACTGTTCTCCAAAAAACATTAAATATTACTGTCCGTAAAATTTTTAAAAATTTAAGCAGTAAAAGGAAAATGTTAACGATAGTCTCCTCTGGTAGTAGTATTACAGGTTTTATTTCCTTTATTCTACTGTTCTGTGGTTTTACCAATGCATGTATGACATTTACAGTTTGAAATTTTTTTTATTAAAGAATGGCTGTAAAAATTAAATTAAAAAGGTATCAGAATTGTCCAAAAAAGAAAAGTGTCTTTGAAATCACAGATATGTCTTTAATTTGTTATTTATCAAGCAGAGCAGTTGACCTCTCTGAATCCCACTTCTTCATCTGTAAAATGAGGCTGATGAAAACCTGGTCAGGTTGGTTGAAGATTCAGGAGATGAAGTCTATGAATGTTCCTGGAACACATAGCAGGCATTCAATACTTGGCCATTTCTTTCTGTCTCTCCCTTCCTCCTTCCTTTTGTTCTCTTTCCCCTCTGAGAAGGAACTATAGATACTTACTTTCTCGCTGATTCTGAATTGCCCTTCCTCATGAGGCTATTTGGTAATTTTATTGCAGTGTACAACTCAGGATATATTTCCCTCCAATATTGGTGCTCGTCATGTAATACAAGCAAGACAATCTGGGAAAACCATTCTTACCCAATGTGCTTGAGCACATACTGTGTACAAGATCCTGTACTGAGAAAGAAAATTAAGATCAAGGACTGAAAAGGAGATTGTTTGTCTACCTCTCAGAAGATTTCATGATAAAGGCCAAGACCAGGGGTTAAAAAATTAATGGTTGTCCTTTAGTTAATTATAATCACATAGTTTTGTCTTTTTCCCCAGAAAGAATGATAAAGGGCAAGTGCTTTAGAAATAAAACCATACTGAAATCTTTAAGAAACCAGATATGCGTTCATTCAAAAGAAATACAGATGAATTTGAGAGGAGCATTTTATTCCTGAGCCTGGTTTTAAAACCACAATTAAATTAAGCACACAAAAATACTAAGTTTTCCCTAGGAATTTTTTTTCCTTTAAAATTTAGCCATTCCTGCTTCATAAAATTGTTATGAGTATCAAACTAGATTAATTAATGTAATTGTATTTGAATATTATACAGTACTATTTAAACAAAAGGGAAATCAGGTTTACCCCATTAAGTCACAATCTAATTAGAGGAGAAAGTGCAATTTATTGGATGAATAGCAGAGAGTACAGAGAATTAGGTAGATATTGGAGGACCCCACTTCTTCCCATCTTAGCCCCTGGGAATCTATATACCTTAATTTACCTGTTAAGCTAATTATGGAGAAGGCCTTTTAACCTCTTTGCTCTCAAATTTCTTACCTTCTTTCTCTATGTGTGGCAGAACATGAAAGATAAAGAATTAACCTCACAGTTTCCCTTCACACAAGGCACAAAACCTTAGTTGTTTACTCCCCCCTTAGCCCTAGTTAGAAAGAGGTACTTTTTAACTTTACCTTTACATTTTTGCTTTAGTACCCCTCTCCCATTAGCTCTTTGACTTCTTCAGCTGTGGGTGCATTTGCAAATTTTGTTTGTTAGTAAGCTCCTTCTACTGAGGAAAAAATGTTTTTAGGCAGTGGTGTGCTGGCAAATGTTTAACAACAGGCTCTCTGGGAAAACGTATGCATATATATATATGTGTATACAAGTTAATTATCAATATTACTGATATAAAGCATATGTAGCACACAATTTACAAATAATGATAAAATACACAGTCCTCTATTGTAAATTCCATATAGCTGATTGTTTTTCATGGGATGCTTTTGCTGATTTGTGTCGAATTCTTATATCCATAGCCAAACTATGGTTGCAATTGACCAGCAAGTGTAGTTCCAACATTAATGTGGGTTGATATTTTCCTTTATTTTGACTAGTAAGATGAAAGACATATGTAGGGATGTTTGTCCATGATGTGAACGACTCCTTTGCTGAATTGGATAACAGTTTTTGAATACTGGAAGAATATTTCCTTATTTTTTGTGTGTGCGATTATGACTGTGGACACAACACACATTTTATTCTAATCTGCATTATTAACATATTTCTCTGTCACTTTCTTATGCCTAGATGACCAAGACAATAACACAAGCCCTGATTTGTGGCATTTGCCAATTTCTGTGCTGTAAATACTATTGCTATATACTTAGTTTACTCCATTGAATTGGACTTATGCCATTTTCCATCAGTGTGGACCTTCAGATGGGGTATTCCCTGGCTCCCCCTGGATTGCCCTCACTTCCAGTCTTTGCCCTCTACTTTGGGGATCTCAGCTATATTTTCAATGTTCACTATATATTCCTTGCTAATTTTACTTCGTTTTGCTTATTTCTTTCAACTTCAGGGTTTAGGCTTTTGGATAGCTGTCTTGCAGCTATCATTCTTGGGGGTTTCTCATGTTTTTGAATATTGTAGTCTTTTGAACATTGTATAGAGGAAGAAAATGAAAAGCAGTCATAATCCAATTTCTCAAGATTTTGATGTAGTTCTCTCGATTGCTTACTTGATGCTCTCCCAGATCCAATCTTATTCTTTCTTCCATCAAATTAGAACCATAGTATCCATTCATTTTAATTTTTTTAATCAAAAGTATGATATATATGTGGAAAAGTGCACAAACCAATGAATTATCATTAAGTGAAAATGGCCATGTAACCATCACCCCGCTCAAGTAATGAAATGTTACCAGCTCTTCTGACGCCCCTTCCGTAAGCCTCCTGCAGATTTGTACCCTTTCCCTTTTCTCCAAACTTAAAGGCTATCCTACAATCTATCATAAATTAATTTTGCCTATTAGTAGGCTTCTATTATACTTAAAAACATATGAAATGTAGTCTTTTGTGTATGGTTGCTTTTTCTTAGCATTAGGTTTGTGAGAATTGTCCCTGTTGTTGTGTGTAGAAGTAATTTATGCATTTGCAACTGAGGATTTTTTTTTTCCATTCTATGAATCTATCATAGTTTATTTATGTACTCTACTTTTGATGAATGTTTGAATTGTTTCCAGTTTGGGCCTATTTCAAATAATGCTGTTGTGCACATTCTTTTAATGTACTTTTTAGTACAAATGTACCTTCATTTACATGGGATAATTGCTAGGAGTGAAGTTTCTCTTCACACGTCATACATGCCTCCAACTTTAGGAGATGATGCTGACCATTTGCTTGTAGACTCTCATCGGTGGTATAGGACGCTTCCTGTTACTTCACATTCTCACCAACACTTGGCATTGTACTTTTGCTTTTTAAACTTTTTTTTTTTTAACACTTAACATCACATTGTGAACATTTTCATGGGTTATTAATGTTATTTGTTTTATTACTTTTTATAGCTGTATAGTTTATTGGATAGAGCTGGGGTCAGCACTTTTTCTATAAAGGGCCAGAAAGTAAATATTTTCAGCTTTGCAGGCCATAGTCTCTGTTGAGGTGTTACTCAACTCTGCCATTGCAGCACAAAGGCAGCCATAGACAACATGTACATGAGTATGGGTGGCTGTGTCTCAATAAAAATTTATTTATAAAAACAAGTTGTAGTCCAGGTTTGGCCCATGGAACATAATTTGCCAACCTCTGGTATTTATTCAATTCCCTAATTATAATACTACTTTGAAAACTTGTTTTTAAACAGGAAAAAGATGCTGAAATCCATGACAAACATCTATTTGTTGAATACCTACTATGAGCCAAGTACTGTGCTTTTGGGAATCTGTTTACACATTACTTATAGATGGGTTCTTCATGGATCTTACATTCTAGTTGGGGTAAACAATTATTACTCCTCACTCCAAAAAAAAAAAAAGAAAAGAAAAAGAAGAATCTTAATGGAAACTCAATATGTAAGATAGATAAAAGCAGAACTGTTTGACTTAGACATAGAGAACTCAGATCATAGCTTGAAAATCATGACCTAACTATCAATTGTAGGGTGTTGACAGTTTCTAGTTATCATGCCACTGCTTTGAATTTCTTTGTACATAAATCTTTGTAGCACATTATTTGCTACAGTAGATTTCTAGTGGAACATTTTTGAGGTCAAAGGCTATCACTACTTTGGAGGGTCTTGCTCCATTTTGCCAAAACATATTTCAGTTTGTGCTACCATGAGCACTATTATATGAGTTGTAGTTCACCTTTGCCAACATTGGTATTGCCAATTAAAAAGCATTTGCAAATTTCATAGGTGGAAAATATTACCCTCTTTTAATTTGAATTTCTTTGATTAATTGAGTGCTGAACATTTTTTTTCGTAGTTATTAGTCATTTGCATTTTTTCCTCTGAATTGGTGAGAATATGACTTTTGAGCATAATTTAAATAGAGTTTTGAAAAGAGATCAACAAATAGTTTTTCCTCTCAGAAACCAGACTTTGAAGTAGAAAAAGGTGATGGTCAAAAAAGCAGATTCTGTAGAACTCTCCTGGGTACAGTTTTATTCTGGACATACTACTATTCTTTTTCTTTCTTTCTTTTTTTTTAGTTTTGGATGTACAAAACAATGTAATAGTTAGATATTTACACCCCTCACAAAGTGATAACCACCCTCCTCTAATCTACCAGCCCTCTGACATCATACATAGCTGTTACAGTTCCATTAACACTATTCCCTACACTGTACTCTACATCCTGTGACTATATATATATTAAATTATAGTTGACATTCAGTATTATTCAGCTTCAGCTTCAGGTGCAGTTGTCAGGCAGCTACACCATCCATGAAGTGGTCTCCCTAATAAGACAAGTGCCCATCTGACACCCTGCAAAATCTTTACATTATTGATTATATCCCCCAAACTGTCTTTCGTATCCCCTGGCAATATTGTAGCTACCAGTTTGTGCTTTCTAATCCCCTCACCTTCTTCCTCTTCCCCAGCTCCCCTCCATCTAGCAACCATCAGTTTTTTTCTCTGTATCTCTGAGACTGGTTAGTCTGCTCATTTATTCTGTTCTTTAGATTCCATATATGAGATCATATGGTAGTTGTCTTTCTCCTTATTATTCTTAATTTGATAAAATAATATTATTTTTTCAAGTGTTTAAAAACATTATTTGAAAATTTACAGGTAAAGATTTAAGTGTGAGGGAGAGACAGCGTGGTATCAGCAGAAGGGAAAAAATTAAAATTAAAACTAGGTGTAAAGAACTAGTTTCTGGGTATGTGCTATGGACTGAATGTTTGTGTGCCCCCCAGGTTCACATGCTGAAGGCTAAATGCCTTCAGGTTAGGTCAGAGCTACTGTTCTGTGAATCCCTTGACCCTGGACTTCTCTGGCATAATCACAAAGGTAATTAAATAACTGATTGTGCAATTCAACCTTTGATGTCTGCCTTACGGTTGCCACGTCAAATAAGGTAGAGATAAATGGAAGGTAGAACCAGAGCAGTTTCATTTGCCGCATACCACACCTCACACCATCCCTGTTAGATAACATCCCAGGCCAAACATTGAGGGAGAGAGAGAGAGGGAAGAAGGAGGGAGACGGGGATGGGTGGGAGAAGGAGAAGGAAGGAGAGGGAGGCAGGACGAGAAGGGGGAGAGAGAGAGAGAGAGAGAGAGAGAGAGAGAGAGAGAGAGAGAGAGAGAGAGAGAATATGAGAGAGACTATTAGAGAGAATGACTTATGTATATATTTATTTTTCAGATGAATCTCTCTTTTCTCATTGATTCTGACCCTGATGGAGAAAATGTTATCAGAGGTGGCAGGATAAACGGTCTTGTCATTGCTACCTTTGCCCTTTGTCTGAGAAATCCCCTCCACCTTCTTGTGAGCTTCTGGCTCTCTGTCTTCTGCCCTGAAATGCAGAAGAAGCTGGGTTTGAAACGCCCTAGTGCTTGATTAGCTCCTCACCCACTATTTCCAAAAGGTGAGCAGGAAAGCACCTAAAGTTTACTATCCCCAAGGGAAAGGTAAAAAGCAAAAGATTAAAAAAATGCAAGGTGGAAAGAGAAATTTACCTAATCCTGGAGTTCTGTGACTAGACCCCTGCTACCTAACTGGAGAATATTTTCCCAGTTTCACTAAAGTTATTATCACATATCATTAGACCACAGCTGGGGTGTATCACCCACGAGTCTGGGAATCTCCTCTGATCTTGTTCACTGCTCCGTCCTTGCTACGTCACATTAGTCTAGCTCATAAATTTGTACGTGGTAAACATCTGTTAAATATATAAAGGCAGTAAACTCTTTAATCCATTTAGAATCCATTTTAATGCGGTGATTTAGAGAACTAGCTTTATTTTCCCCCACAAATGATCAGTCTGTAACTTCAATGGCTAACGTTAAATTATTTATCCTTTTCCTATTGACTGAAAACACTACATTCATTATACAGTAAAATCATATCTATACTTGGTGCTGTTTTATATTCTGTTTATGAATTGGTTGTTGGTTTATGCCATTACCATCACCCTTTTAAAAATTGTTTTTGATTTATGTTTTTTTAAATGGCCAATAGAAAATGTACTTATTTTTGTAGAAAGGTCTTACTTTCATAGATTGTACAAGAAGATAGTACTTGAATATCTTTAAAGCTCAGAGCCAAAAAAATCACAGAATATGAAAATATTACATTCTGTTAACACACTTTAATTAATTTATATAGACAGCTAGTCATTTTATTTCAAATTGCGGCATTCTATTTTAAAAATAAAAAATATGGAATATATTTAAAGTACATTCTACTGAAGGGGCCTGTTTACTAGGTTAAAGCAACCTTTAGCATTTTGTAGCAATGTCCTTTTCTTTCTTTGGACAACTGTGAGTGAGCTAGAAGAATCTGAATTTCTGGTTTTCTGGAAGGAAGTAAAATAAATTATTAAAAAAAATGTAGAGCATATTATGCATTTCCTCATTACTAATTTTCAAAATTTCTTGGCTATTCTTACTCACTTACTACTCCAGATAAACCTTAAAATTATTGTGTCAAATTCTGACAGGGAAATCATGCTGATATTTTGACTAGAACTGAATTACATTTAAAGCTTAATTTGGGAATTTTTGTATCTTTGCAATACTGAATATTTTTATCCAGGAACATGATATGCTTTTTAAATTTTTACTCAGTTGTCTTTGATGTCCCTTAATAAACTTTTTTAGCTTGATATGAATCCCGCGTCTCCCTCCCTTCATCCTTTCCTTTTCTTCTCTCCCTTTCTTTCTTCCTTCCTTCCTTCCCTTCTCTTTTTCCTCCCTCCCTCCCTCTCTCCCTCCCTCCCTCTTTCCCTTCCTTCCTTTCTTCCTTCCTTCCTTCCTTCCTTCCTTCCTTCCTTCCTTCCTTCCTTCCTTCCTTCCTTCGTTCCTTTCTCTCTCAATCTCTCCCTTCTTTGCTTCTTTCCCTTTCTCTCTTGTCTCTATTGTGAATGACTGTTTTTTCCCTATTAACTTTTCAACTAGTTATTCATTTAAAACATAATTATTGAGCACTTGTATAATGCCAGTCTTATTCCAAGTAATTCAAGTCATTGACTTTATTTATTGTGGTAAGATACAGTGTTTTTTAAATAATAGGTATGCTGCTACTTGATGTCTTACCATTTGATATTGATATACTTTACTAAATTATAGAAGTATATTTCAATTTCTATTTTGTTGGAGGATTTTTTTAAGGTGATATCTTTATTTATTTATTTATTTATTTATTTATTTATTTATTTATTTTATTAGTTTCAGGTGTACAAAGCAACATACCATAATAGTTAGACGTTTACACACCCCCATCTACTACCCCTCTGACATCATAGGAGATTTTTTTAATAATCAGAGGTGGATGCTGTATTTTATAAAATGCTTTTCTATCTTCATTGAAATGGATAAAGTTTTTACTATTTAGTCCTATTGATATGGAACCATCTCTGCATTCTTAAACTTCATATTGTTGTGGCTATGGATATATGTTGCTTTGTTAGGCATGTGTAAGTGTTATTTAGATTTTTGTGACTACACTTAGAAGTGATATTTCTGAAAGAGAAATTTTATTTTTCATTCTTAAAGTTTTCTGTTTGTGTTCTCTCTTTCTCTCTCTCTCTTTCTCTCTCTCTCTCTCACTCTCGCTCTCTCTCTCTCCCCTTTTGTTCTTATTAAACTTGCTAAATTTTATCCTGTATTTAATTGGCCATCTCAAATAACTAGTTCTCAGATATATCAGTTCTACTATATTTTCTAGTGTATTAATTTCTCCTTTATTGTAATTATTTATTTCTTTTCCAATAGGTTTATAGCTTCCTGTGTTAAACGTTTATTTTCATTATTTCTTACTTAATAATAGAAGCATTTAAGACTATGAATGTGCCTCTTACTACAGCTTTGACTTCATTCTGTGAAATGTGTCATTTATTGTTGGAACAATTTTCTAAATTGTATCAATATATAGATTTTATTTCCAACATGACCCAAGAACTATTTTGTAAGGAATTTAAAACTTTGCTGGTGATAAAATAGTGAGAGCACATGACTTGTACAAGTTCTATTTTTGAAAAAAAATTGAGATTTTCTTTGTAGACAAATAGATAATGGGTATATATGTTATATATATTTGTTTACTTATTTAAAAAACTCAAATGGTTTAGCCTACTTTTTGTCATTTCTTCCTTGAAATTTTTATAGCAATTGCTATATTTTGATGCCAGTACATCAAGGGTCTTTACTGTTGTGTGTTTATTGGTTCTACCTTTACCAGGTAGTTTCATGTCACATGAGGGAAGTGTACCAGAAGACTTTGCAAATCCAAGACTGATTTTCTCATTGGAATGAATGTAAAGTGTGTGTGAGAGGGTGTTCCTGGTGTCCATAAATCTTCAACTTCTACACTATGTTTTTATTTTAATTATTTATATTTCAGCATTCTTCTGATATTTTTTTCAAAGGGTGTAGTATATCATGGGTATATTTTTACCCTTCTTATAATGTTGTATCATATCTGATTTCTCTTTTAAAGTTATTGATTTGGGGTTACCATTTCAGCAATAGCAATTGTAATTATTTAACCAACATTCTTATAAATATATAAATAGTTTACATTTTATATTTAAAATTACCCTTTACTACAAACTATTATTTTTACTGTATGCTATAGTATAATAATAGTAATCCACCAAAATAATAAATATCCACCAAAATCATCTGCAAAATTCTAATGTGTAATAACAATATGAGTGCCAGGATAATGACAAAAGATAGTGGGTATATTTGTTTTCTGCAAATGTGGTGCCCTCATGTGGCAACATCAATCATTATCATTAACATCATCACTATTATCATTGTCATAACAAATGCTATATAATACTTACATAAGCCAGACTGTGTTCTAAGTGCTTTAAATACATTAACTCATTTAATACTCCTAACATCATATAAGGTCATTATTATTATTATCCCCAATTCATAGATGAAGGAACAAGGCACAGAGAGGTAAAGCAACTTGTCAAAGGTTACACAGCTTGTAAATGGCAGAATTTAAACCCAGACGCTTGGCTCTGCAGTCCAAATTTGTAACTATCATGCTATGCTATCTCTCCACAGTTTATCATTCATTTGGTTGGAAAGCTGTGTAATTTTGCTATGTTTTTCAAGTTTTAAAAATGGTGGGCTTTGCATTATTTCAAATTTTGCACAGAAAGTACACTTTTCTTAAGATGTTTATATATATCCCACTATTTAATTTACTTAATTCAAAATCATGCAAAATGTAATTATACAGTTTTCCTAAATTGTATTACAGAAAGTTTGCATGAGTTTATATCTAAATTACAATTTTATTACCATTATTTAAAAGAAATCTTTCAATAAAGGGAAATGTAAAATCACCTATTGTTTTAATTTGCATCTTTTATTGAATTAAAAATTAATTGATTGACCTTTAGTGTCTCTTCTGTAGACTTTCTGCTTACGTTAATTTTTCTTCTGGGGATTTAGTAGTTTGTTATTTGATTTCTGAAAATTCTTTCTATTTTAAAGATATCAAGTAATCCTTCAAATATAAAGCACTTTGACTAAATAGTGCAGTTGCATTCTTGCATGAGTTTGAATTGTATTTGTTATAATTTGTTGTTTGTCTTTACCTCTGATTTTTCTTTCTGAGTTTTTATTTGGTTAGTAGAAAATTTGCATTTTTATATTATCAAGTCAGTTGCTGTTTTCCTTTATAATTTATTACATAGGCATTCCTTCTCCCTCAAGAAGTTGATAAATATTTAATAATATTGATTCCACTTTTTTATGATACAATTTTATTTTTATTTAACCCTTTATTTGAGCTGGGATTTCTGTCTGTGTATGGTGAAAGGAAAAATTCTTAATTACAAGTGAATCTTTACACTCCCCTTGCAGTCATTAGCCTGTTGTGTTAACACAATTTATTAAAATCTCTGTCTCTGGTTTTGGATATACATTAAATTTAATTATGTACACAATAGATTATGTTTCTCAATGACTGGTTTTGTTCCACTGATTCCCTTTATCTGTTCTCCTATAGCATCACACTGTTTACTACACCCTGAGATAGCTGTTAGGGCTAGTTTGCCTCCACTGGTGTTATTATTTGACAGCCTTATCTATTAATGCTTCCCATTTCATTTTAAAAAACAAATTGCAGAGACTTTTAGAGCATGGACTATGGAACTAGACTTCTCAAGTTCATATTCTGCTTAAAACCTTGGGCAAGTTGCTTCAGTTTCCTCATTTGAGAATAATAGTGGTATCTTCTATGAGCTTAATAGTAACATATTCTTCATGTGCTGTGACGAGGATTAATGGAGTTAAAACACATACCAGAACAGAGTAATTCTAAATTAATACTAGTTATTATCACAATTTTGTCAAGTTCAAAACTCATCCCACTGGGATTATTGATTGGAATCATATTTTTTAAAACATTTTTTTATTAGTTTCAGGTGCACAAAACAATGTAATAGTTAGATATTTATCATTTATATCCCTCACACAGTGACAACCCCCCTGCCCCCATCTGCTACCCCACTGACATCGCAATGGCCATTACATTTCCACTGTCTCTATTCCTAATTCTGTACTCCGCTTCTTGTAACTATACACATACACACACACACACACACACACACACACACACACACACACAATTGTAGTTGACATTGGAATCATATTAAATCAAACCTATGTGTTGGTTGAGAAAGACTGATAACTTCCTCTTCAGGAAGATTATTTAGTTTACTTTATTCAAGTAATATTGTACATTTTATCAATGAAAAATTGTAGTTTCACCCACATGTAGTGTTCCAGTTGGATTCTTCATTAACTAGAGAATTTAAAATCCAGTTTGAGAAGGGGGAATTCAGACAATTGCAAACCCGCCAGATGGGAATCCTCACCAGTCTCTTGAAAGGATGAAACCATTTACTGAGTGGGGTAGATAAAAAGGATAGAAGTAGTATCAACCACTCCTCTCCCAAATAAGAGGGTCTTGACCCTAAGGCAAGACACTCTTTGATTAGGATGTTCCTCCTGGGGCAAGCTGCGGCTGGCAGCTTTGGCAAAGTGGACGAGGCTCTACCTCCAGGTACCACCAACAGGCTTGTTGATTTCAAAGTCAAGGGTTGAGCACCTGCACTTCAGTCTTCTGACCTGGCTTAGGTCCCAGACCTTGTTAAAACTGCACCTCTGCTCCATGGAAACCCTCAACTCTCCAGTCTTCCTTGAGCTTGTTACATTAGAAAGAGGGATTAACTTGTACAGACTGTTTACTCCCAGTATCCACTTATTAGGGGCACTAGTTAACTCATATCCTTTATTTTACTCAGCTAGTCAAAGTTTGACACATTAGAAACTCCAGCATTCTTTTTTTTTTTTTTTTGCAGCATTCTTATGTTTAGGTTTTCCAGACCAGCACAATGTGGTTTACTTTTGCTTTCTTATCAAACACGTGCTGTTCATGAACAAATTTTGAACTTGCTGTCCTTTTCTTATCTCTCGAGGCTAGATAACTAGAAACAGAACTTATTCGATAAATACTTGTTGTTTTCATTATATGCCACCCATAGTTCTCATTTAAATGTTTTAAAGACATTGTAATTCTTTTGCTATTATGAATTGGATTACTTTGTAACATGCTTTGTAATTATTACTAATATTAAGAGGAAAGTTATGATTTTTTTAACTCATATGTCTTAGCAGCCACTTTACTCTTTTCTTTTTCCTTTCATAACTCCTATTTAGTTAATCAAGTTTTCCTTATCATCATTCCCCTTCTCCTTCTCTGGTTTAGAAACTATATCTATATATTCTTTCTCTATTCTTTTAGTGTCTTCCTTAAATTTTTAATGACATATGTGACTTACAGTTTGAAGTTAATGAGTATCTCTGTCCTCTTTCCAAATATATGATGACCTCAAAACGCTTTAACTCGCTTTTCAACATAGTTTTGGAAGTCCTAGCCAGACCAATCAGGCAAGAAAAATAAATGAAAGGCATCCAAATTGGGAATGAAGAAATTAAATTGTCATTTTTGGCAGATGACATGATGCTATATATAGAAAACCCTAAAGACTTCACAAAAAGCTATTAGACACAATAAATAAATACAGTAAAGTTGCTGGTTATAAAATCAACGTACAAAAGTCCTTTGCATTCTTATATATTAAAAATGAAATCTCAGAAAAAGAAATTTAAAAAGCAATTCCTTTTGCAATTGCAACAAAAAGAATAAAATACTTAGGAATAAACTTAACCACGGATGTGAAAGACCTATATACTGAAATCTCTAAGACATTTTTAAAAGAAATTGAAGAAGACACAAAGAAATGGAAAGACATTCCATGTTCATGGATTGGAAGAATCAACATAGTTAAAATGGCCATATTGCCCAAAGCAATATACAGATTTAATGCAATCCCCATCAAAATACCAATGGCATTTTTTAAAGAAATAGAACAAAGAAATCATCAGATTTGTATGGAACCACAAAAGACCCCAAATAGCCAAAGCAATCCTAAGGAAAAAGAACAATGCTGGAGGTATCACACTCCCTGACTTCAGCTTGTACTACAGGGCTACAATAATCAAAACAGCATGGTGTTGGCAGAAAAACAGACACGTAGACCAATGGAATAGAATTGAGAACCCAGAAATAAAACCACATAAGTATGGACAGATAATTTTTGACAAAGAAACAAAAAACATATAATGGAGAAAGATAGCCTCTTCAATAAATGGTGCTGGGAGAATTAATTGGAAAGCCACGTGCAAAAGAATGAAACTAGACTTCTATTAGTCACCATGTACCAAAATTAACTCAAAATGAATCAAAGACCTAAACATAAGACCTGAAACAATAAACTGCATAGAAGAAAACATACGTACTACGCTTATGGACCTTGGGTTCAAAGAGCATTTTATGAATTTGACTCCAAAGGCAAGGGAAATAAAAGCTAAAATAAATGAATGGGACTATATCAAACTAAAAAGCTCATTGACAAAATAAAAAGGTAACCAACCAAATAGGAGAAGACTTTTGCAAACAACGCCTCTGATAAGGGGCTAATATCCAAAATATATAAGGAACTCATACAACTCAACAACCAAAAAACAAACAATTCAATTGAAAAATGGGCAGAGGACCTGAAGAGACCTTTCTCCAAAGAGGACATACAAATGGCAAATAGACATATGAAAAAATGCTCTACATCACTAATCATCAGAGAAATGCAAATAAAAACCACAATGAGATATCACCTCACCCCAGTCAGAATGGCTATCATCAAGACAAATAGTAACAAGTAATGGAGAGGCTGTGGAGAAAAAGGAACCCTCATACACTGTTGGTGGGAATGCAGACTGGTGCAGCCGTTATGGAAGGCAGTGTGGAGGTTCCTCAGAAAATTAAGAATAGAATTACCATATGACCCAGCAATCCCTCTCCTGGGTATCTATCCAAAAAATCTGAAAACATTTATCATAAAGACGTATGTACTCCAATGTTCATTGCAACTTTATTTACAGTGGCCAAGACATGGAAACAACCAAAATGTCCTTCGATAGATGAATGGATAAAGAAGTTGTGGTATATATACACAATGGAATACTATTCTGCCATAAGAAAAGATGAAATAGTACTATTTGTGACAGCATGGATGGATCTTGAGATTATAATGCTAAGCGAAGTAAGTCAGACAGAAAAAATAGAGAACCATATGGTTTCACTAATATGTGGTATATAAAACTGAAAACAACAAAAGAACAAAACAAACAAATGAAGAAACAAAAACTCATAGACACAGACAATAGTTTAATGGTTACCAGAAGGTAAGGGGGGTGGGGGGTGGTAGATGAGGGTAAGGGGGATCAAATATATGGTGATGGAAGGAGAACTGACTCTGGGTGGTGAACACACAATGTGAGATATAGATGATGTAATACAGAATTGTACACCTGAAATCTATGTAACTTTACTAACAATTGTCACCCCTAAAAACTTTAATGACAAAAATGTTTGAACTCTGATTTCCCCTGACATCTTCCATATTTTTATTATATAGTGGTTCCATCTTAATTTTTAAATATTTTCTTTTGAAATAATGATAGATTCATAGGAAGTGGCAAAGATAGTACAAAGGTCCCTATATCTTCCATCCTGTTCCCTCTAAAAGTTACATTTTATGTAACTATAGTGCAACATTAAAACAAGGATGTTGACATTGGTACCATGTCTGTTTACAGTTCTGTATCATTTTATCACATGTGTAGATTTGTGTGACCACCACTGACAATCAAGATGCAGGACTGATCCACCACCATAAAAACCTCCCTTGTGATATTCTTTTGTAGTCTCACCCTCCCCCCTGCTCTCCCATCATCTGCAACTCCTGGCAACCACTAATCTGTTCTCCATCTCAATAACTGTGTCATTTCAAGAATGTCATATAAATGGGATCGTACAGTATGTGACCTTTTGAGATTGGCTCTTTTCACAGAGCATACTGTCCTTGAGATCTATCCAAGTTGAGTCTGTTCCTTTTTATTGCTAACTAGTATACCATAATTTTGTTTTTATCAACATTTGTCATTATTATTATTGCTCTTAGATTTATTGATGTTTACCAGTTTCTCTACTTAATATTATTTCTTGCATCACTGTACTTCCTTCTGAGTTTAATTTCTTATTTCTTAAACAGGCTATAACCTTTAGTAATTCTTTCAGTGAAGGTTTGTTAGTGCTAATTTTTTTCCATCTCTGTTTAACCAAAATTATCCTTTCCTTCTTACTTTGAATGGTAGTTCAGGTCGATTGATATTTCTAGATTAAAATTTGTTTTTTCACAAATCTTTGAAGATGTCATACCCTTATCTTCTTATTTCTGTTGTTGTTGTTGATAAGTCCCCTATCAAGCTAATTATTATTCATTTGCAGCTAATCTTGTGGACCCTTCTCTGCTGTATATCCATTCTCCTGCTTCCTCCATAGCTTTTAAGATTTTCTTGTTGGCTTTTGACTTCACAGTTTTGCCACAATGTTTTTAATTGTGGATTTGTTTATGTATGTATGTATGTATGTATGTATGTATTTATTTATTTATAGAGTGTTTTTCCAGGACCCATCAGCTTCAAGTCAAGTAGTTGTTTCAATCTAGTTGTGGAGGGCGCAGCTCGCAGTGGCCCACGCGGGGATCGAACTGGCAACCTTGGTGTTATGAGCACTGCACTCTAACC
This sequence comes from Rhinolophus hipposideros, assembly GCF_964194185.1. Classification (NCBI taxonomy): domain Eukaryota; kingdom Metazoa; phylum Chordata; class Mammalia; order Chiroptera; family Rhinolophidae; genus Rhinolophus; species Rhinolophus hipposideros. Next base: position 27,054,731 of record NC_138067.1, on the reverse strand, counting down.
AACTGAGCTAACCGGCCACCTCCAATTATGGATTTATTTTTATTTGCCCTATTCTCATCTCAGAAGAAATTTCCCAACTAAAGATTCGTGACTTTCTTTAAAGCATGGGAAGTTCTTAGCCAACATATCTCCAGTATTCTTCCCTATCTTCTTGTTCTAAAGTTGGAATTTTTGAAGAACAATTTACATACACTAAAAGTCACCTTATTTGGACATACTGTTTGGTGAATTTTGACATAAATAGTCAGGTAACCACCACTACAATTATTACTATAATATAGAATGTAGAAAAGTTTCCTTGTCTCCTTTAGAGTTGATCCCCTATTTCCACCCCAGCCCCTGACAACCATTTATTTAATTAATGTCTATAGTTTTGCGTTTTACAGATTGTCGTGTGAATGGAATCACACAGTTTATAACCTGTGTGTCTGGCTTTTTTCACTCAGCATAAAGCACTTGAGGTTTGTTGATATTGTTGCATGTATGCAGAGTTTCCTTCCTTCTTATTTTCAAGTAGTATTTCATTGTAAGGTTATACCACAATTTATTTATGTTTTGACCATTAATGGACATTTGCGTTGTTTCCTGGGTTGGGTGTTTATGAATAAGGCTGCTCTAAACATTCATGTACAGGTCTTTAAGGGACATAAGTTTTGTTTTTTGTGAGTAGATATCTAGAATTGGCATTGTTGGGCCATATGGTAATGGTATGTGTAACTTGATAAGAAACTGTCAAACTGTTTTTCAAAGTGGCTGTAGCATTTTGCATTCCCACCATATATGTATAGAGATCTATTTGTTCCATATCTTCACCAGCATTTAGTAACGACAATTTTTCTAAAAATATTTGTCATTCTAATTGGAGTATGCTGATACTTCATTGTGGTTTTAATTTGCATTTCCCAAAGGACCAATTATATCAAGCAGCTTTTCATGTGCCTATTTTACTATATTTATATCTTCTTTGGTGAAGTTTGTTCATATATTTTGTTCAATTCTTAAATTAAACTTTAAAAATTATTGTATTTTGAGTGTTCTTTAAATGCTCTGAATATAAGTCTTTGTAGGTATGTGTTTTGCAATTACTGTCTCTTAGTTTGTGGCTAATCATTTTCTTTTATAAACAGTGTCTTTTGAGAAGCAGATGTTTTTAATTTGGTGAAGTCTACCCTTTTTCTTTGTTTCATGGCCTGTACTCTTGTGTCCTGTGTTAGAAATCTTGTCCTTCCCAGGATCACAAAGATTTTCTCTAATGATTTCTTCTAGAAGTTTTACAGTTTAGATTTTACATGTAGGTAATGATGTAATTTTTGTGTATATTGTGAGATAAGTGTTAAAGTTTCTTTCCCTGTTTCCCACAAATTTTGATTTCCATTCAGTTCAAAGCACTTTAAATGTCCATTCAATTCAAAGCACTTTAAAATTTCCCTTATTTCTTCTTTGAGCCATGGATTACGTTTGAAGTATTTTATTTAGTTTTCACATACTTGGGGGACTTCCCATAGGTCTTTTGGTTATGGATGTTTTTTCCTTTTTCTTTTTATTAGTTTCAGGTGTACAAAACAATGTAATAGTTAGACATTTACACCCCTCATAAAGTGACAATTCTCTTCCCCCCATCTACTACCCCTCTGCACTCTTAAGTATCTATCCAGAGAAATCCAAAACGCTAATTTGAAAAAAATATATGCACCCCTATGTTTATTGCAGCGTTATTCACAATAGCCAAGATATGGAAACAACTGAAATGCCCATCGGTAGATGACTGGATTAAGAAACTGTGGTACATTTATACAATAGAGTATTACGCAGCCATAAAGAAGAACGAAATCTTACCATCTGCAACAATATGGATGGACCTAGAGAACATTATGCTAAGTGAAATAAGTTAGATGGAGAAAGACAAATACCATATGATCTCACTGATATGTGGAATCTAAAGAATAGAATAAATGAGCAAACCAATCAGAAACAGTCTCAGAGATATAGAGATATAACTGAGGGTTGCTAGATGGAAGGGGAGTGAGGATGAGGGAGAAGGTGAGAGGATTAGAAAGCACAAATTGTTATGGATTTTTAATATAATTCCTTTGTTGTCAGAGAACATTTTTTTAAATTAAATTTATTGGGGTGACATTGGTTAATAAAATTATATAGGTTTCAAGTGTACAATTCTGTAACACATCATCTACATATTGCATTGGTTATTCACCACCCAAAGTCAAATCTCCTTATGTCACCATATATTTGACCACCTTTACCCTCTTTACCTTCCCCCTCTCCTTTTTCTCTCTGGTAACCATTTTTTTATGACATGACTATTTTAAATTACTTGAAACTTATTTCAGGCTCAGAATATGACCTATTTTGGTAAATGTTCCATGTGCATTTAAAAAGAATGTGCAATCTTGTTGTTTTTTTCAATAAATTTCAATTATATCAAGTTGATTTATTTTGTTCAAATCATCTATGTATTTACTTATTTGCTCTTTGTTCTATAAATTATTGAGATGGATTTTGAAATAAATTCGTGTTGTGGATTTGTCTATTTCTCCTTATAGTTCAATCAGTTTTTGCTTCATGAATTTGAAGATCAGTTATTAGATACATAATATTTAGGATTGTCATGTACTCTTCATGAATTGACCCGTTTGTCATTATGAAATTATTTCATTCATCTTTGGTAATATTCTTGACTCTGAAATCTACTTTTTCTGATTTTAATATATCTACCCTTGATGTCTTTTGGTTAGTTTTAGTACCTTTTACTTTTACTTATTTGTGTCTTTATTTTTGAAGTGCTTTTCTTGTAGACACGAAACAGTTAAGTGTTGATTTTTTTAAAAAATCCAATCTGATAATCTATGCCTTTTAATTGTGGTATCCAGGCAATTTACATTTAATGTGATTATTAATATGGTTAAATTTAAATCTATAATTTTGATATTTATTTTCTCTTTGTCCCATCTATGTTTTGTCCCCCCCGCCCTTTTTCCTTCTGCCTTCTCTTGGATTAATTGAAAAAATTTTTGTGATTCCATTTTGTTCCTTTGTTGGCTTATCATACAAAACTTTTTGTTTTGTTATTTCAGTGGTTGCTTTAGGATTTATAGTATATATTTTTTTTATTTAACATATCACAGTTTACTTTCAGGTGATATTTTACCAATTTACATATGAGAAATTTACAATAGTATACTTCCATTTCTTTCCTTCTAACCCTCATGCTATGGTGTCATACATTTTACTTTTATATACGTTATAAACCCCATTCTACATTGTCATATTTTATATAATCAATAAAGCCTTTTAAAAAACAGCTGTAGTTAGGTACAATTTACCCATTATAAGCATACAATTTAACGATTCTTAGTGAATTTATAGATATGTGCAACCATCACCATAATCCATTTCTACCACCCCACAAAGTTCCCTCATGGCCATTTACAGTTAATCCCCATTCCCAAATTCAGCCCCGGGCATCACCTCAAAACCCATTGATGCCAGACTCAAATTTTCACACATCCAACTAATCTGTTTTCTGTCTCTATATATTATATTCTTGGGAATTTTACATTTGGTCCTTTGTGTCTAGCTTCTTTCATTTAACATAATGCTTTTGAGCTCCATCCATGTTGTTTTATGGATCATTAGATTTTTTACTTTTATTGCTGAGTAATATTCCATTGTGTGGATGTGTATAGTTTGTTTTTTCATTTGTCCATTGAAGAATATTTAGGTTGTTTCAATTTTAGGCTTTTCTAAGTAAAGCTCCTATGAACATTCATGTTAAGATTTTTGTGTGAACATAAGTTTTCATTTGTCTAGGATAAATACCCAGGAGTGTGGTTGTTCAATTGTTTAACTTTATAAGAAACTGTTACACTTTTTTCCAGAGTGGGTCTCCTGTTTTATATCCCAACCAGCAATGTATGAGATTGCTCCACATCCTTTCTAATACTTGGTATTGTCAGCATTAATTTTAACCATTCTGTTGGGTGTGCAATGGTATCTCATTGTAGTTTTAATTTGTTTTTCCCTAATGGCTAGAGAAGTTGAACATCTTTTTACTTACTATCTGTGAACCGTTTTTTGTGAAGTTTCTATTCAAATCTTTGCATATATTCTGGTTCTATTTTTTTGTTTTGTTTTCTTACTGTTGAATTTAGAGAACTCTTAATGTATTCTAGACATACATACTTTCTAGAACGTGTGATTTGCAAATGTTTTCTCACAGTCTGTAACTTGTATTTTCATAGTCTTTCATAGAACAAAAGTTTTAAATTTTGATGATATTCAACTTACCAAATTATTTTTAGTGGATCATTCTTTTGGTGTCATGTCTAAGAACTCTTTGCATAACTCTGAGTCATAAATATTTTCTCCTAAAAATTTTATAGTTTTACATTTGTTATATAAATGACCCAAAGTTGGATTATGTGTATTGGCCCTTATGTTATTTCTTCACTGCAGGCTGAGACTCATTACCTCAGACCCATTGATGCCAGACTCAAATTTTTACACATTTAATTATTTAAAAAATAGCCCAAACAAGCATATTTAGAGCCTGCCTGCTTTGCATACCCTGTAAAACCTCATTCAGCATCTGTTATTAGCAAGAGAGAGCTTTGTGATTATAAGAATTCAAAGAGCTTTTTGACCAAGAGACTCCTTGCTGTGTAGCTGCATGACAGCTGAGTGATTTGTAAGCCCCCTCTTTGATCCTCCTCGTTCCCCAGGGGTTCCCTTGCCCTCAACCCATTCTAGGTGATGGATTTCATACTGTAAACCTCTGGATGGTCTTATACTATGAGGGAGTTCCCTTCTTCTGCAATCCAACTCCCACCCAGTAAAGCGTGTGTTTTACTGCCTGTTTATGACTTTTTCATTGATCAGCCCCCAAATCCCTTGAATTCCCTACATTTTACATTTAGATCTATAATCCATATTGAGTTAATTATTTTTGTATAAAGTGTGATTATTATTTTTTTTTCTATGAATTCTAATTGTTCCAGTACCATGTGTTTAAAAGAGTATTCTCTCTAAATGAATTAATTTTGCATCCTGTTGAAAATCAGTTTGGGTCCATTTCTGGACTCTATTCTGTTACATTATTTTATTATTTTTGGTATTATTGTGAATGGAGTTGTTTTCTTAATTTCATTTTTGGATTCTTCTTTACTAATATATAGAAATACAGTTGACATTTGTACACTGATCTTAGATCCTGTGATCTTGCTAAACTTGTTTATTAGTTATATTATATTAATTTAATTTATTATATATATTAGGTTTTCTTTTTTTATTCCTTGGGATTTTTCTACATAGAATATCATGTCATCTGTCAATAAAAACAATTACATTTCTTTCTTTCCAATTTGGATGCCTTTAATTTATTTTATTTTTGGGGGGGTGAGGTGGGGACTTCATTTTAGTGTCTAGACCATCCAGTAAGATGTTGAATAGATTTATTGAAAGCAGATATTCATGCCTAGTTCCTAATCTTAGGGGGAAATCATTCAGTCTTTCACCCTTGAGTATGATGCAAGCTGTATATTTTTCCAATATGATAACCTCTGCCTTTTGATTGGGATCTTTAAACTTTCATGTTAATGCAATTATTTAGATGATTGGATTTACATTGGCCATTTCCTATTTATTTTCTTTTTCTTTTTTTTCTGTTATTTATTTATTTATTTTTTTAAGATTTCTGTTGTGTACATCTAGACATGAATTTTGTATGCCTGAAAGATGATAGCCAGTATGACTGTAATTCCTATTTGTTTTCTGTCTTCTGCCTTTTTTCCTCCTCAGTTCCCGATTTACTGCCTTCTAGTGTGTTACATAAATATCTTAAGTTTCTATTTTAATTCTTCTGTTGATTTTTTAAAATTATATTTTAATTGTTTTTTAGTGGTTGCTATAGATTATTATTTCCCTTTTAATTTATCACAATCTACTTTAGATTAATACACTCTTAAATTGCATAAAATATAGAAACTTGGCTGTAATATTACTCCATTCCTATCCCCTTTGTACTACCATTGGCATTTACATTATATCAATATATGTTAAAATACAACATTGCAATGTTATAATCATTGCTTTATGCAATGTAATGTCTTTTAAAACAATTAAGAGAAGACACAATATATTTATAAAATCTTTTATATTGACCTACATATTTACCATTTCCAGTGATTTTCATTTCTCCTGTGTATTTAAATAATTGTCTGTTGTCATTTCCTTTCAGCCTGGAAGACTTGCTTTATCATTATTTGTAGTACAGGTCTCCTAGCAACAAATTCTCTCAATCTGTATTTATCTGGGAAAGTCATTATCCATATTCATTTTTGAAGGATAGTTTTGCTGAATATAAAATTATTGACAGAGATTTTTCTTTTAGCACTTTAAATGTCATCCCACTGCCTTCTGGCTCACTGTGTTTCTGATGAAAAGTCTGTTGTTAATCTTATTGTGGTTGTTGTGAGGCAACTGCTTATGTAGTAGCATAGGGCTGTAGCAGGATGCTTCTGTCATCATGCCAGCCTCCTAGAACTCTGCCTCAAGTACTGGGTCTTAGAGAAAACAATATAAAGGTGGTTAAATGGTGCTTGCAACCAACATGACTTTGACTAGGACTGGGGTGAATCTGTGTCACCAGTCCAGTGACAGCACATTTCTGGTTGGCTGGACACCTGATCTCTCTTGGAATTTATATAGTTTTTCTCTTGCTACTTTCAAGATTTTCTCTTTGTCTTTGGTTTTCTACCAGATGACTATGATGTTCCAAAGTATTGATCCCTTTATTTTAAACATACTTAGAATTTGTTCAGGCTTCTTGGATGTGTAGATTAGTGTTTTTATAAAATTTGGGAAGTGTTCAATCACTATTTCTTCAAAAAAAATCTCCTGCCTCTTTCTCCCATTACATAGATTGATATGCTTGATGTTTCCTCATATTATTATTATTATTTTCTTTTTATTTTTTTGTTTTATTATCTTTTAACTCTTTTTTTCTCTAGTTTTCAAATTGGATAGTTTCTATTGATCTATCTTCAAGTTTACTGAGTTTTTCTTGTACATTCTATGGATTTGGACAATATATAATGACATGTATCCATCATTGTAGTATGATACAAAGTAGTTTCTCTCTTCTAAAAATCCTCTGTGCTTTGCCTATTAATCCCGCCCCCTCCCAACCCCTGGAAACCACTGATCTTTTTAATTGTCTCTTTAGTTTTGTCTTTTCCAGAGTGTCATGTAGTTGGAATCATATAATATGTAGCCTTTTCAGTTTGGCTTCTTTCACTTAGTAATATGTGCTTAAGATTCCTCCATGTCTTTAAATGGCTTGATAGTTCATTTCTTTTTAGTGCTGAATAATATTCCATTGTCTGGATGTATCACATTTTATTTATCCATTTACCTACTGAAGGCTATCTTGGTTGATTCCAAATTTTGGCAACTGTGCATAAAGCTGCTATAAGCATTCATGTACAGTTTTTTTTTGGTATGGATATGTTTTTAATTCCTTTAGATAGATAGCAAGATGCATGATTTGTAAATCATATGGTAAAAATATGTTTAATTTTATAGGAAGCTGCCGACTATCTTCCAATATAGCTTTACCATTTTGCATTCCCACCAACAATGAATGAGAGTTCTTGCTCCACACTCTCACCAGCATTTATTGTTGCCAGTGTCCCAGATTTTGGATATTATAATAGGTGTGTAGTGTTATCTCATTTTAATTTGCATTTTCCTGATAACATATGACATGAAACATCTTTTCATATGTTTATTTGCCATCAGTATGTATTCTTTGGTAAGGTGTCTGTTAAGATTTTTGGCTTATTTTTAAATTGGATTATTTGTTTTCTGGCTCGAAGAATTTAACCCAACTAAAGAGGAAAGAGAAGCTTCCCTGAGAAAGCACTAATGGGAAAGAAGTAACTTGAATGAGTCAGAGTTGTGGGAGGAAAGAAAAATATATAAACAAAGGGAAAATTATATGCCAATGCAAGCAGTTAAGAAACAAGTGCCACATTTAAGTAGACAGGAGGATAATCAAGCAAAAGAGAGAATGATACCTAATTATTTGCGATTTGAGATATTTTTCTAAAAAAGAACCAAAATGCAAAGTTTTAAGTAGCCGTATGTCGTGGATTTGGGTAGGTAACACAATCATCTTTCTGTTTTATAAAGATCTCTCTACTTGTAGAATGATAATTGGACTTAGATGTGGAACACAATATTGGTGCTAGAAAGCCGTATTGGAGGCTGCTATAGGAGCCTAGTTGAAAGATAACTGTGGCTTAGACTAGGGTAATCATAGTAGGGATAGAGAGAGATATACAGATGTGAAAAATGCTTAACATGTTTAATCAACAGGACTAGGTTTTTGAGTGTATGCAAGACAGGGAGAGAGAGAGAGAAGACTCAAAAATAACTTTGAGATTTCTGGCCTGAGCAATAGAGTAGATGATGGTGCTGTTTATTAAGATAGAGAACATTGGCACAGGAACAAGTTTGGGAAAGGAAGTGAGAAAAATTATGAGGTCAGGTCTAGCTGTATCCAGGAAATAAAATATGTGGATCTGGAGATTGTGGGAAAGGACTGAATTGGAGATAGGGATTTGGGAGTTGTTGGCATATCCATAAAAATGGAAGCTTGGGAAGATGAGATTGCACAAAGAAGCTGTGCAGATGGAGTCAAGAAGAAAGACAAAGCCTAGAATACTGACTAATGTTAAGGATGGATAAAGATAGATCCCAGAAAGGAGTATGAGTGAAAATATTTAGGAAAGGTAGTGGGCAAACCAGGGAAGTTTGGCATCTTTGCCACCAAGGAAAAGAATATTTATCAAAAAGAGTAGTCAGTGGTGTCAAATGTGGCAGGAAGGTCAAACAAAATGAGGGATTAAAAGTATCCTTTGGATTTAATCACAAGAAGGCATTGATTTTGTTTGGTGAGAGAAGTTTTAGTGGAGGAGGTAGAAGTCATAGTAAGTTGGCTGAAGACTAAGGTGGTGGTAAAGAAATGAAGGCTGTGAGCACAGATTGCTCTTTCAAGACATTTGACTCTTACCCTGACTTCTGAGTTGCCTAATCTAAAGACCCCTTTCCAGTCCTATACACATGGTCCCTGACTTATGATGGTTTGACGTACAATTTTTCGACTTTATGATGGTGCAAAAGCAGTATGCATTCAGCAGAGACTTTGAATTTTGATCTTTCCCAGGCTAGCAGTATGCAGTAGTATACTCGCTCATTATGCTGAGCAGCGGCAGAGTAGCAGCACCCAGTCAGCCAAGCAATCACTAGGGTAAACCACCTTTACTCTACAGTGTATTCATTATGTGAGATGATGTTGCTCAACTGTAGAATAACGCCAGTGTTCTGAGCACGTTTAAGGGAGACTAGGCAAAGCTATGATACTCTGTAGGTTAGGAGTATTAAATGCATTTTTAACTTAACGATGTTTTCAATTTGTGATGGGTTTATCAGGAAATAACTCCACCGTAAGGCAAGGAGCATCTGTATTTTCCTTCGAAAATTTTATCATTATGTGTCTTGGGAAGGATAGTTATTTGTCAGTGTTGCCTGAAATATAGTTGGTTATTTCATTCTCAAAATTAAAAGTGCTTAGTTTGTATAAATTTTCTCTTATTACACTTTTGATTATTACTTTCATCTATTTGCTCTTTTTTTTCTGCCAAAACATCCACTAATTAGTTGAATTTCTATAATCTGTCCAATTTATCTGCCAACTTCTCTAATATTTTCATTTTATTCAATATTGCTTTCGCAATTAATTTTAAAAATGCTGTTAGTTTTTCTTAAATTGATTCTCTGCATCATTTAATCACATGTTGGCAGCATTAAGTCTTTACCATTTTCTATACAACTGTTTTTTAATTAAATGTTTTATATTGGTTGTTGGTTTAGGTCAGATTGTTCTTATTTCATAGAAAATATATTCCTTGTATCTTACTGAACATAAGAGATGGATCTTTCATGAACTTTAGTAGAAGATCATTTATCCAGAAGTCTAAAAGTAAGAGTATACGATGGAATTATTATATACTTGTTTTTCTTTTGAAAAAGAGACAAACATTGCCTCCTTAAAAAATCATTTGTTACAATAATTGAAGAATAATTTTTTGAAGGGAATGGTTCACACTGATGGTGAGCACCTCTGAGTTGGATCTCTGATGATGAGAGTTGCAATGGATGGGTGAAGAATGCCTTTATCAATGCTATTTTATGCTGTGGAAGCTCATAAATTTGATGGGACAAATTTATTACTGAGTCGGAGATGGCTCAGATGTAGAGGCTGAAAGAGAAACCTGAAAAAGAAAAGCAGAGAAAGGAAAAGCAGATGACAGATCTTTTCAGCAGTGCTACGGCAGCATTCCACTCTTCAGTTTCTGTGCTGCTGTTCCATCAAATCCTGTTGATAAGGAACTCTTGCCACTTCCCTCTCTCCATATCAACAAGGATTTCCTGGGAAATAAAAACTTCATTTTAAAAAAGTAATTTATCATTTTAATGTATATGCATTTTTTTTTAATTTAAAAATCTTATTTATTTTTTTGAACTTTATTGGGGTGACAATTGTTAATGAAATTACATAATTTCAGGTGTACAATTCTGTGTTACATCATCTATAAATCCCATTGTGTGTAGCAATTCACTTCTTAAACCATGACTTCCATTAGATAAGCTCCCTCTTAAGATGCAAAATCTTATTTCAAATATCTACAGTGTGAGGGATATAAATGATGAACGTCTAAGTATTACCTTGTCTTGTACACCTGAAACTAATAAAAAAAAATCATCAGCAATGTATATGCATTTTTAAAGGAAATGAGTACAAAGCAAATTCTCTTTGTGTATGAAAATTGATAAGTAAATTATATTTGCTGTGTTTCTATTATTAAATATTTAGCTATATGTTATTTTTTTCCATTGTCAAGTTAATCCATATGTTTTCATGGGTACAAAATGATGACTTACATTTAACACATTCTTTAGTTAATTTGCATGATACATTTGTATTAGATAAAACTCTTCTAGGAAATATATATATCTTTAGAACTAGTTTACTTTTTTACTATGTCATAGGCACCACAAAATATTTTTAAAGGCTTTTAAAAAAGTTATTGTGCTCATTTGAAGCTAAGGTATCTAAATCTGAAAATAGTTTAAGAGGTCAAATCATGGGTATTCTGGCTAAATGATCTTCCATTGTAAAACGATTTTACATGAAAATCTTCTTTTAACCTTACTTAAAATTTTAGTTCTTTCTCTTGAACTTTAGAACATTTTACGATCTCTTTTATCTTCTTATGATAATATCTCCAGGTGGACTCTGCCATTTTTGGCATGATAGGGGACAGGAAGGGTGATTGATTGTGCCACAATAGCTGGCATCACCAGTCAACATTTTTTCAGATATTGTTAGACACGTAATTTCATCATCTTATTATCCCATATTTTCTTCACATGGCACAGCTTTTAAGCAGAGTGGTGAGTCAATGTAGCTGGTTTCATGCTTGCAGAGTTGCAAGCATAAAGGTGGAAAAAGATGGCAGGATGATACCATACTAAGGTGCTCTCAAGCATGTAGTCTCAATATATTCTTTTTACCCGTCCAGAAAAGAGTTTATTATCTGTCCGCTGCAGAAACTCCTCTCAAACTGTACTACCCTTTCTCCCCACCTCTCTCTTTCATTTGCATTTACATTCTTTATCAGGTCCACAGGGTCAGGTGTTTTTCTAACCAAGACATGATGATGATGATGATGATGATTATTTTATTGAGGAACATTGGGGAACAGTGTGTTTCTCCAGGGCCCATCAGCTCCAAGTCATCCTTCAGTCTAGTTGTGGAGGGCGCAGCTCAGCTCCAAGTCCAGTCGCAGCTTTCAGTCTTTAGTTGCAGGAGGCGCAGCCACCATCCCATGTGGGAATTGAACCGGCAACCTTGTTGTTGAGAGCTCGCGCTCTAACCAGCTGAGCCATCCGGCAGCCCTAAGACATGATTATTTTTAACTGAGATGTTTGCTGAAATCTAACTCAATAATTCTCTGTCGATTATAGCTATACTATAGTCTGAATAATCCTATAAATTTATCACCATACATAGAACTTCATACAAAGTCTACTTTCAGCTGTAATATTTAACTAGATACCAATGTCTTCATATTTCATGTACTATTTTTCAGTCTTAATTCTTATGACCCATCAGACTCTACATTGATTTTTATTTTCTGTCAGCTCCTTTTTGAATGTACTGTAACTTTAATAACCAGTGTTGGAGAGGATTGATATTGTTCCCAATTCTCTCCTAGGGATACAGATACTGGTAGATACCCTATTCCATAGCTGAGGTTGACAGTAACGTGTGTAAAGTGTCCAGCTGTTACTGATGGATGCATAGAAAAAGTTTAATGAAATTTCTCTAACATCAAAACAATCTCGGCAAGGCTAAAGGCCTTTGTAAGTAGAGTTGTGTTTTAGGAAATGAAGAAGTGTGAGACCAGTGGCTTTTAAAAACTGGTAGTGAGATTTTGAGGCCCTGGCTCATAGAAGGTGGATAGAAGTTTCATGTCAGAGAACTCTTCCTCCTTGCTTGTTCAATTACTGAATATGGATATGGCCATGGCCACTTTTGCTGCTGTCAAAGAGGGTAGAGTGACTGGATTACTTATTTCACAGACATTATACAATGGCTTTTAGTGGCAGGCACTGTGCTAGTTCCTGTGTATAGCAGGAGTGACCCTGGCATGCATACTGTCCTCAGGAATTTTACTGTCTGGTGAATGAGTAGGGAATAGGGCAAAGAGCAGACATGCAAACAAATGATTATGGTACAGTGTAGTGAGAGCGCTCCTCTAGGCCTCTATAAAACGCTATGAGATACACAAATGTTCACAGCAGCATTATTCCTGATAGTGAAAAAGTAGAAAGAACCCAAATGTCCAGCAACTGATGAATGGAACAAAATGGAGATGATTTGGCAATGAAAAGTAATTAAGTGCTAATGGTACAATATGGATGAACCTTGAAAACATTATGCTAAGTAATAGAAGTTAGACACATTGTAATACTCCATTTAGATGAAATGCTAGAACAGGCAAATCCATAGAAATAGAAAGCAGATTAGTGGTTGCCTAGGGCTAGGGAGGATAGAGGGATAACAGCTAAGGGGAGCAGGTTTCTTTTTGGAGTAATGAAAATGTCTCATTGATTGCGGTGATGGAGGCACAACTCTCAGTATACTAAAAGCCATTGAGTTATACACTATAAATAGGTGAATTGTATGGTATGTGAATGATATCTAAATAAAGCTGTTAAAAAACGCTATGAAAGCAAAGAAAATACACAGACCCCTGCCAATCTCATGAGCATGGGAACCAGCATTGTCAGAATGCATAACCCTCATGATGGCCTGCGAGGTGAGTGCCATCATCTCCATTTTCAGAGAGTACATGGAACTTGTTCCTGGTCACAGAGCAGAGCCATGACATGGTCTCCAGTCTGTAGGACTCCAGTCAACACTCTTTCTTACTTATCCTACATCCTCACAAAGGAAGTGATGTTTACTGTACTCCTTGATGTGCCGTGTTTCTCCGAAAATAAGACCTAGCCGGATAATCAGCTCTAACGCGTTTTTGGAGCAAAAATTACTATAAGACCTTGTATTATATTATATTATATTATATTATATTATATTATATTATATTATATTATATTATATTACATTACATTACATTACTATACTATACTATACTATACTATACTATACTATACTATACTATATTATATTACCTGGTCCTATATTAAAAGTAAAATAAGACCAGGTCTTATATTAATTCTTGCTCCAAAGGAAGCGTTAGAGCTGATTGTCCGGTTAGGTCTTATTTTCGGGGAAACACGGTATCAGCAGGAGTTCATGAGGCAGAGATGGCCAGAGAGGGGCATTTAGGCAAAGAGAAGTTCCATGGGCAGGGTGCCAGCAGGAAACAGGTAGCACGTGAAGTCTGGATAACTTGAAGAGAGAGTTATAATATAGTGACTACTTACTAAGGTATGAGCAGTGTTTAAGGGAACCAAACTGGGGACAGTGACAACCTGAAGCATTACCATCCAGGGCATATAGGGACAAGGGAACGAGGCCATTATGGGAACACAGTTGGGTAAACATGGAGCTGCCTTCTATAGAGGAGCACAGCAACAACAGCAATCTGCTAGGGAGGGAGCCCAGGGAACAACTACCTTGACTCATTCTCCTTCCCTCTGATCTCTACTGGTCCCTTTCACTGGCTACACCCAACAAGACGTCAGAGGGCAAGATAATCCATTGTTGTAATCCACACAGGTCAGCCTTGTGGGACAGTGAAAGGCATGATGGGTAACCTAGAGGGGAAGCACGATTTGGAAGAGTAAAGTTAATGGCACGCTCTAAGAATGGTAATCACTTTAAAACTATTTTAATAATTCTTTGTTTCACTTATTTTTGCTGATTTCATCAAATTGCTATTCATTTCATTTTTTATTGTTTTTCCTCTTGTTAATTCGGGTGTTCTATTGAACTTTTGTTGTATTCTGTCCCCTTCTCTTGTGTTCATAAGACATGTATGTATTATTATTTGCAAACAAAATTCCAACTATTTCCTCAAGAAAGGCACATGGTTCCCCCACCATGGTGTTTTGCTCTCTCCACAGCCCAACTCTGAGGGAGATAAAACCTACAGAAAGTTCCCTTTCCTGTTCTCCTCCTCATCACCCCCTTCCCACTCCATAAGGTGAGATCTTTGGGACATTTCACTTCCCTTCTCCCTCTTCACCTCTAATTCCTACGTTTTCCTGGGCTACTCCAGGACTTCAGTTCTGGGTAATTATTAGAATTCCTCTTGCCATATATCTCTTCTGTTTCCAAAGGACTTAAGTAGCACTTACATCATACAGTGCCCAACAGTTCATTAATATCCACTTAACTTTACCTGTCTATGTTGCGTTCATTGTTCATCACTCTTTTCTCTCTTCTTCATCTTCTTGCATTTTAAAGTCTCTAATTAAATTCTTTCTTTTTAAAGCCTTTGATTATTTTCTTCAGGTGAGAATTGTGCGTTGTCTACTCTCCAAATTTTTGCATGTCCATACGCCTCTTTTCACTGTGGCCAGTGAACACCATCTTGACTAAGCAGAGGATCTCTGATTGATTTCAACTTGGTTATTGGCAAATGTTATTCCATTGTTTTCTATCTTCCAGCATTGCTGATAATAACTCAGATGTCAATTGTTTGCTTTTCCATTTGCATGTAATTTGTTTTTTCTGTCTGGAAGCTTGTCAGACTTCTGTTTTTTCATTCATTCAGGAATTTTACCAGGACATACCGATGTGCATGTTTTTCTTCACCAATCAAGTCTAGAGCTCTGGGAGTCTTTTCAATCCCCAGACTCCGGGGTCTCTTCGGCTGAGGAAGAGTGTTCTTTTATTATACACTTAAAAATTATTGCCTCTCCTGTGTTTCCTTTTGTTCTTGGAATTCATATTATTGCTCATAGTATGTCTCTTCAATCCAGCCTCGAGTCTCATCTTTTCTCTCATTTGTTCACCTCTTTGCTTGCTCTGTGCAGTGAGAGTTTTGCCCATATGCTTCCCAGTCAGTAGTTTATATCTCTTCAATGATATAATCATTGAATTATATCCTCTTTTTAATTCATCCTCTTTTCAATGATCATCCTCTTTTCAATCCATCCATTGAGTTGTTCAGTGGTAGGGCTGTTAGATAAAATACAGAACAACCAGTTAAATTTGAATCTCAGATAAACAATGAATAATTTTTTAGTATACATATGTTGAAATATAGCAGAGGTTATAATATACTAAAAATTATATATTGTTTATGTGAAATTCAGATTTAATGGGGAATCCTGTAGTTTTCCCTGTGTGTGCTAAACCTGGAAACCCTATTCAATGGAGATATCATATTTTTCTGAGGTCCAGACATTCTTTTTGTGTGTGGTATTTGAATCTATTTAACTGCGCTTGTTATTTGCTTGTTCAGGTTTCATCTGTTGTTTCTAGAAGCTCCATTTCACTGGCCAAATGTTTTGTTTGTTCTGATTGGTCTTCCTCTCTAGCTGCTAAGTTTCCTTTAATATGTTTTTAAAGGAACAGTCATAGGTCTCCTTGTTACAGGATTCCAGGTAGAGGCCAATCTCCTACTGGTAAAAGATAAAGGGATTTCTACCATATCGGGCGGTGGGAGGGTGTCAGAAGGAGGGTGGCAGTCCTTGCTGAGGGCCTCAGATCAGCATCTCACTGCCAATGTGTCTTTGGGCTCTCTTAGCTTCAAAGATGTAAAGGATTAAACCCATCTGTTCAGTATCTCCATGGCCTCTTAAGAGCCATGGATATCAGACATACTCATACAGGGCTGATGTTCTCTCTCACCTGAGGAGTCCTTGTATCCTCACAGACTACACTCTTTCTGAGATTTGTCATTTACAATCCCTGCCTCAAGGTTTTCTTGAGGCCCTGCTGACCTCAGGGCTCTTGCCCAGGTCAGAGTGAGGAAACTCTACAGAATCTCAGCCCGTTGGAACCGATTCCCTCCCAACCCCATTCTGCCCATTCAAGAAGTTGACCATCTCAAGAGAGGAACCAGATAGGAGTGGAAGTAGGAGATAGGTGTTAATTGCATCCAAGGACCTAAAAGATGCAAGTTGCTACAGAAAGTAACTACTAGATTAGGAGTGAGTGAAACACCGGTAAAAAACATTAACATTTAAAAGGATTCTGCTCTCAGAATGTGTCACAATTATTTTTAAGTTCTTACTCCATTTTACAGAAAACGGGACTGAGAATCAAAGAGGAGGCATATGGGTGTGGTTTGTGCAGGAAAGGCAACAGAGGACTCTTCTCCTGTACTGTCCCATGCAGCTGTAGCCACATGGGCTAGTGACAACTGCGTTAGAACAGGGATAGATCATGTCCATAATCACAGAGAGGTCCACTGAACTATACTGAAATCAGCTGTCCACACTCACAGAAAAGTCCTGCCTCTCCGTTACAAACTTGGGTTGACCAATGTGTACGTGTATCGTATATGTTTACTGTATGGATCATTTTAATGGCACACTGTTTTCTGACTCAAACAATTTTAAGCCACTCAATGGTTAGTCCCCCAGTCTCATTGGAGAATAAGATTCTTCTGTGGTTATACGTTTTTATGTGCATAAATGATTTGTGATGCAGAAGAGGATGGGGAACGCGTAGGGGTGTCAACAACAGGTGGAACCTCCGTCTCTTTTCAGAATAAAAAAAATGGCTTTTGATTTGGTTAGAGAGCACCTAATTTTAGGATGGATGAACGATTCAGTACTTTCCCCCGTGATTCTGGAGGTGAGACACTTATAGATGTATCCGCCAGCTGGATATCAGATCAAGGAGTCTGTCCTGGCTATCCAGGCCAGTCTTGTCATCTGGCTCACCTCTCAGAGCCATCCCCTCTCTCCTCCTGCTTCCACTGGACTTACTTTCTATGTCATACTTATTTGTGTTTCTCTTTTACTTATAACTTTCTCTCCTTCATTGTAAGCTTCATGAGGGCAAGGACCACGCCTGGTTTTGATCACTATTGTATCCTTGGTACCTAGCACATAACAGAACTTCAATAAATATTAGTTGAATGGAAAATTAAATCGATAAAAACGTAAAGGTAAGAGCCTGTTGTTCCTAGGTGTGTATCAAAGGGGTTGTATTCCTTCAAAGAGGAAGAGATTGGCCGTTGGAAGCAAGAGCATTTTTCATTTACGTTTATGCAGTTGACCCCCAAAATGTCAGCAGTTTTTACAATTCATTTACAATGGTGTCTGAGACTACAGACTCATAAATAACCAGGAAAGTTAAGGCTAAAGAAAAATGCAGTGGAAGAATCAGTTGCTTGTTTTAAAAAACTCATTTCAATTTCACAATGCGTTTTCTTTTTCTTATCAAAGAGTCAGGAAGCTCAATGTCTATAAATCTTTAACATAAGCATCCCCCTTCAAAATTAGGACAAGGTTTTAAATCTCTTTGTTAACAAATCTCTTCATGAAAGTTTATGGTGTATTGGGAATAGAGTGTGCTAATTTAAGTGGATTCACAGGGAAATAAGAACACTGCAAAAGAAAAAAAAAACAAACCTTGATTTTTACTTAATCTCAAATAATAACCAATAAGTATACAAGAAATAATAAGGATCTTCAAAAATATAAGCAATCTTTTACATTTCCATTGACAGCCTAAATGTGTACCCTAGCAATCAGAAAGAGTGTTTAAGTTCACTTTCAAGCACTTGAAATAAAAAGGTAAATAGCAAAGTTGTATGCCAAAATAGGCAGCTTGTGAATAACTTCTTATCCCAGAGCCCTCAATGCCTTTGTAAAAGAAATATCAAAAAGGAACCTTCTTCTTACATAAATAAGCTGAAGAAAATATCTTGATTTTTAGAACTGATAGGGATTTCAAAACAGGAAAGTCTTCAAAGCAGATGTATTTTTTTTTTTTTAAAGAACAAAATATTTCTTCCCAAGGCAACATTCATGCTCTAGAAATAGCCAAGCAATCTCCTTGTTGACCTTTCTCCTTGTTGTGAAAGCTTTCATGTTGACTTGGGTGCCATTTTCTCATCCTGGTCTTGAGTAAATGTGGTGCCTTGAGTTTTAGTTCCTAAATAAAAGTCTATATTCTTTACAAATTCTCCACCTTGAGAATGACATATAGATCTAAATTATAAGAAGGAATGGGCATTTTTCTAGTTGACAGCTTTGTATTTTTCTAATTTGTGGAGACGAAGGAACACCAACTACAGGCTTCCTCTACAAAACCCTTATAATTCTTCTGTGGACTGTCTCCTTGCCAGAATCTTGGCGCATTTGAAAGACTGAAAGCTATGTAAATGTAACATTTTAGCTGTGGGAAACAGTAGTTTATTGTCTTCTTTCCCTTGTCTTCACATTGTTGAGTCGTGAGTATTTGTAAGCTTCGCTGCCTTAAAACAGATGTAGAGTGGAAACAAGAACTGTAGTGTAGCAGTTAAGCCTTCTGGCTTTGTGTACGATGTCACTCTTCTCTTCCCATGCCTTTTCTTGATCTTCTCCTCCATCTTGATATTGGCGCGTTTCCTTTGACACAGCTGATGTGCGACTTCACCCCCCTTTCTGTTGTAGAAGAGCCTGTGCAGGTGTGTTGGAGGCTCTTCCAATGGCCACCCTTTTGAATTCTCAAGTAGAATTTGAAACCTTGGGCAAGATGCCGCAGTCCTGAGGAGAGGAGTGATTATACGACAACCCTGGTGCCATCTCACAGATGTCTTCTCTAGGATGACTTCTTTCCTCTTCCTCTCTTGTGGTATGTTTAACCATTCATTCTCTTTTGTGTGTCATTACTCCATGAGATTTCTGTCCTAGCACCCAGCACACTTGGTTTCAATTACCTGTCTATTTTTTTGATCTCCCCTCTCCCCCTGGCACATATTTGATTTTGAGCTTCCGGAGAATAGTGTTAAGAAACATCATTATTAGCATCGTCATGTCTCACAGTCAAAGGTCACTGACTATGTGTCAAGACCTGTGTTAAGTGCATTATACCATTGTCTCATTTAAATGTTACAATACTTTTACAAAAGAATAAACTGAGGCTCTGGAAGGGCAAATGACTTACACAAATTGGCAAGTGGCAGAGTCAGGATTAGAACCCAGACATATCTGATTCTGAGACCTGAGTGTTTCATCATGATACTCTACTTTCTCAAGACGTATTCATCCTTGGATCTCCTGTCACTAACACAGGTCAAAGCCCAAAGTAGTCCTTGGCCAACATTTATTGAATGGATGAATGATTGAGAGTGTAGAGAATTGAAAGGAGCACCCCAGGCAAGGGAATAAACAGAAGCATGGCTGCTCTTGCCAGCACGGAAAGAAGCCAATGGTCTCCTTGCCCCCTTAAAAAATTTCTCCTTCTAATATTCTACTGGACTATTTTAGTCTTCTCATTTTACTTTCTAGCCAAGCTTATTTTTGTAAAGGATGGGATCAATTTATTGATATTGTCATTAATTAGTCTTAGAACTAAGTCTAGGACATCACCATATGTTGACACCACACAGTTTCACCAATTCAAAGCATTTGAGTGACCCGATTTAATTTCTGTTTTTTTTTTTTGTTTGTTTTTGTTTTTTCTTTAAAGCATCATGTCAGTGTACTGTGGAGGGAAGTGAATTCATTGACAGTGTTTCTTTTGATATATCTTGGTAGCATCATGAGGCAGTATGGCAGAAAGAAAAAAAAATGCTATTTAGTAAAAAAAAAGTATCAAATGTCTATCTTTTAGGGGAAGAACAGCATGAACATCAGAGGTGAATGGCTCTTTGATGGAGTAAAATACTTAGATGGGACTGTGTGGTTGAGAAAGATGAGCCTCTGTCTTGTTTATGTGCCAACTTCCAGGCAAAGCCTAGATTTCTAAGGGTAAGAAAGCTCAACTGCTTCCACTAAGAAAATAAGGTTTGTGAGTGTTGGTGGGCAGCCCAAGTTGGTGAATTTGAGGGACCCAGCATGTGAGAAGAGGGCCCTGGTAAAATGGCAGTAGGCAGCACCTTAGGGGAAATTGTGGCAGTGAGACATTCCCTGTGGAGGAGAAAATATGGGGAAAATGAATGCAAAAATGAATGCAGCCTTTCTGACACACCAAGCCTTTATCGGTCCTACATCTGCATTGCAGTTGTACTGTCCCGTGGACATGGCAGTGCTAAGGGAAGAGAGTTGGAACAGGGGAAGGTGAAGGTCAGGAGAGGTCACATGGAAACTGGCTGGACTAGCTCATTGGAATCCTGAAGCACCCCTGGGGACCCCCAAATGCTTGCAATGGTTGGGGGATCAGCTTTGGCTAGATTTTGCATGCGTCTCCTTTCTCTTTCTTTTAGTCAGCATTGGGGCATAAGTTGACTTCCGTACAACACTCTTTTACGTGTCTCTCTAACTGTTATTAACTGTGGCTTTGGGTGTCCTTGGCTTGGCAATGGAGGAAGATTTCAAGAAGAGAAAAATGATAAGAGCTGCAGTGTTCCTAACCTCGCCTGATCATAACCCCTCTCCCCGGGGCACTTCTTGGGGGAAAATAGATTTTTCGCCTCCTGGCAGTAGCGCTTCTCAAATTTTAATGGGAACAGGAATCCCCTGGGGCTCTACCTAAATGCAGATTCTGATTCTGCAGGTCTGGGGTGGGGCCCTTCAGGACCACTGTGTGTAAATGTGGGTGGGGAAGGACAGGAGAAGAGGGCAGAATGGGAGAGGAGCCCATCCTGCTTCCTGGAGACTGAGCAGCTCCGTGTGCCTCTCCTTAATGTTTAGTGGAAACAAAGTCTGCTATTCCTAAAGCAAGGTTTGAAAACCACTGCCTAGCATATTCCTTGCTTTGTAGGTCCTTCTGCCCAGGTCACTGTTTCCCTCTTCTTAACATTACAAACTCAATTCTGCCTTTAACATCCAGCTCAGGTATGTCTGCCTGAGTGCTGTGTTTTTTTCTGGTTGCGAAGAAAACACTTTTGTTATTTTCAAAAACCTCAGTATAAATTAACCACACATCCTAGCCTTGGATGGTGTTGTTTGGGGGGAGGGGGAAAGAAGGAAGATGAGTTGTCTTCGGAAGAAGCAGGGAAAAGAGGTGACCAGTAGAAACATAAGCCTCTCTCCATTCACTCTTCCACCCCATTCCCACTCTCAGATACTAGAAAAGTCACAGGACTTCTCTTAATACTGAGATGGGGTCTTGAGCCATGTTATTTGGGTAATAAAAGAATATGTGCCCTCAGCAAGCTAGAGAGTGCTGGAGACATCTGGTTTACAGAACTGGGTCAATGAGAATTTCAAGCAATAGTGACATCTGCTAGATCTGCAAAGTGGGCCCTACCTTTTCATGAGTCTCCTTGGGCAAATGTTTCCTTCACAGACATCTAGAAATATTTTCACGGTTTTTTCAAGGTCTTTTGGTGACACATGCCGCCTGAAGCTTTCTGAAGGAGCTGGAGCCAACCAGTCTACGGGATCTAGGGAAGGGAGATGTGACAGGAATGGTTCTGAGATGGGATAACCTGGGGTTGCATAAGTGGAGCCCAGGCTTTTTGATGGCATCTCTTGCTTCAGAAGATGGATGAATTTTATGTCATCTTCCAGGGTCTGTCTGCTAACGGTCGCTCGGTTTTGCTGTATTGCAACGATCAGGACTGCTGTGTCTCCCTGCAGTTCAGGGAGTGCCCAGCTGCCAAACACAGCACAAGAGGCCGTTGAAGAGGCTGTTTGCCAAAGGTGAAAAGTTGGAGATGCCAAGGCATTTGCTGCAGTCATTTTTCTTGCCCAATAGTTGTCATCTCCCATTAGTCAGGAGTACTAATGAACAGTCCAGCGTGTCCAAATGACAAGAATCCACCTTTTCCCCAATCCTGCCATGACTCTTTAAATCAGCTGTAGAAATTGTAATGTTTGTGTATTATTGCTGTGCTCTAAGGCCCCATAAATTTCTCTCTCTCGTGGAGTTTTGCTCACCAAATCATCCTTCACATTTTCCTCTCTCTCTCTCTCTCTCTCTCTCTCCTCTCTCTCTCTCAGCCCCTACATCTTCACTTGGTTGGTTCCTCCTCATCGCTCACATTTAGTTCAGATGTGACTTTCTTGGAGAGACCTTCACTGACCTCCCAGCCTAGAGTATTGCTCCCCCAGTTCTGCAGTCGTTCTTTTAATCATATTTATCACTACCTGCACTGGCTTAATTCCTTCTTGGTTACTGTTTTTCTCCTACTAGAATATAATCTCAACAAAAACCAGGATCTCATCTACCAGTTCACCACTGGACCCCCATGAGTTCAACTGTGTCCTGCATGTAACAAGTTCTCAGTAAATGTTCATTTCGTAAATGAACAAGTGAACGAATAAGTAAAAGTAGTCTTTATAATGAATAACTGTATGGTCTTTCCTCAGATCTCTTTCTCCTCAGTGTCCCTGTTGGTTTCCCACCACACTCAGAATTACTGTTTATCCTTCGATGCATAAGAGGCCCTACCTGATGAGGTGCTGGTCTACTTACCTTTCTATTTCCTACCACTCTTTGCTCTGCTCCAACCACACCGTCTTTCCTGTTATTTGAACATGCTATGCTTATTCTTAATGGTCAAGAGCCACGGTTCTGGACTTGGCTGAATCTGGGTTTGAACTCCAGCTCTGCTTGTTGCTAGCTGTGTGATGCTGGGCAAACGCTCTGCCTGAATAACCCTTATTTCTCTTATCTGTAAAAGGCAAGTAATGATAACAACTATTTATCAGTAGTAACTACGTGGGGCCACATACACAGAGAATTAAGAAAGTCTCAGTGACTATTATCTTTTATCAGCATAGCATGGATTGGGTCAGGGTTGCAGATTTCAGTTTGCAAGTCTTTTTCAAAAAAATAAAAAGTTAGTCAGGGGTGTGGCTGAATTCTCTAGTGGGACGAGTGTGGAGCAAAGATGTAGAGGGTCAAAGATAGAGTTGTGTGTTGCATCCACAGGACGGTGGAAAGGCCTCAGAGAGAAGGCATCAGAGAGGGTAGGAAGCAGACCAGTGCAGTGGTGTGGGGAGCAGTGTGGACAGCTGGTGTGTGGCTGCAGAACACGAGGTCAGAGACATGGGAAGGTGGCAGAGTCTGAAGGCCTTAGATTGTCATCCAGAATATCCTAGAAGGTCATCCCAGGAGTTTGAGATGTTATTTGCTCTGAACTATTTAGGGCCATGGGTCTCTAGTGGGTTGAATAGTGTCCCCTCGAAATTCAAATCCACCCCAAACCTTAGAATTTGACTTTGTGTGGAAATAGACTCTTTGCAGATGTAACTAAGGTAAGGATTGAGACAAGATGATGCTGGAAGAGGGTGAGCCCCAGATCCGCTGTGTGTTCTTATAAGAGACAGAAGAGGATACATAGAGACACAGGGGAGAAGGTTATGTGAAGATGGAGCAAATATTAGAACGATGTGACCACGAAGGAATGCCAGAAGCCACAAGAAGCTGGACAAGACAGGGAAGAATTCTCCCCTAGAGCCTTTGGGGAGACTGTGGTCCTTTGAACATCTTGACTTTGGACTTCTGCCCTCCAGAACTGTGAGAGAATAAATCTCTGTTCTTTTAAGCCAGCAATTTTTTCCCCCAGTAATTTGTTATGGCTGCTTTAGGAAACTAATCCAATCTCTTAGCGAATTTGGTGAAATCTATGGATCCTCTCTCCAGAGAAAGACATGTATGTATGCACACACGTACAATTTTGCTTTCAATTTAATGGATGTTCTGAAAATCATCCATGGGTCCCAAGGTTAAGAACTCTTCCTCTAGATAATGGGGCATCATACATGCAACTGGGGCTGAATTTCAGAACAGTAATCATGGAAGCAACAGAGAGATGAATAGGAACTCAGGGAGATTTTAAATACTGAGAAAGAATTACAGTGCAGTCAGTTCCCTCTTTACAACTTTGTAAAATACCGCATTATTTTACGGAAAACATTTAAGTACAAAAGGAAATTAATAAGGTTGCTTATCATGTGTCCAAAGGCAGGAGTTTTAATAAAACAGAAAGGAACAATGATGTTAATTTCTGCAGTGTGCTCGAAAATGATGGTACTGCTATGAAGAAGGAAAAAACCAAGAGTCAATACTGTCTTTCCCAAGTCACTGGAATTAGGTGGAGAGGTGAGGGAGAGCTGGGTGGGGTGGATGAATTTTGTGAGCCAGAGGTGAGGCTGGCTGCTGAAATTTCCATACCTGGGGCAGTGCAGGTACCTGATGAAGTTGGTGGCCATGACCGTGCAGCTCTGCCAACAGGCAGGAAGAGCTTTCTCCATGCCAGCCCTAGAGCCATGGAGAAAGGACAGCGTATTGAGAGGGGCCCTCACCTCCCAGCTCTGTGGCAGTGGTCACTCTGACTTTACAAACTGAGTCAAATAGAAAGATACTGCTCCTTGAAGATTCTTTATATGTTCAAGAAATAGCTTTACTCCTCATGCTATAATGTATTTTCTAAAGATGAGGGGTGTGTTTTCACCACCAGCGTGTGATCGTGGAGAGAGGAAGACTAATAGGTTCAAATACAAATTTAGCCTCAGGTCCATTTGGATAAGTCACATATCTGAGCCTCAGTTTTTCTAGTAGAATAAAAAAAGTTATTGTCAGGATTAAATGAGACAATATCTGCGTGGCAGACATTGTCAGTGACCTACTGAGGAAAAAATATATATTTATTTTATATATAATACATATATTATAAATATATATATATTTATTACATATTCATATGTAATAAATAAATATAAATATAAATATAAATATATATATATATATATATATATATATATATATATATATATATATATATATATATGTTTTTGCTAACAGTGTTCCAATTTATTCCAGAGAAATAGAATCCTATTTCAGCGTGGGGGGGTCTGTAACCCAGATCTGGATAACACATGAAATGGGAATTTACCCCATAAGGCCGATCTTCCAGATGAAAAGACAAAGTCTCGCAGGAATGAAGTCTTTGCTCCTTCCTCTTTATTGTGCTTTGAACATTTGATGTGAGGCTTGGGGCTGGGGGGGCCATCGTGTCACCACAAGGATACAGGCAGTTTGTAAGCAATGGCAGAGCAGACAGAGCTGTGGCCACTGACGGTAGCACTGAGAGGCTGCACCAGAGGCAGCAACCACTAGTGTCTAGCCTTTTTAAAAAAGCACACATAAGTTAAATAAATTCCCGTTTTCTATTTCAGACAATTGCAGTCCTCACTGTGAACCCTAAATGGGAAACAGTCTGTGATCATCCCAGTACTTGGCAGTAGTGAATGAATAAATGCCAAAGTCTGTCCCGTCCCTCCTTTCTTCTGGTTTGGTTGAAGTTTTGCTTTTCTTGTGTCATTCCCCCAGGACCCCATTTCTTTCTTTTGTGTATATCTTATTTACACATTTAATTTTATTGAATAACATCTTGTTTGACTAAATGTCGTCTATCAACCAAACCTGTTTTTCTTCAACATAGCTAAGAATCCAGGAAAAAGAAAATAGTGGTAATTGTGCAAAAAAATTAGATGCAAAAACTTCATGCTTTAAAAGGAGATGACTCTAAGAGTAGATAGAATCTAAGCAGAGAACCTCAGTTCTTACTCATAGCTTATATACTCTTACGGATACAACTCTGGATAGAACTTTTTTTTTTAAATCAAAACTTGGCTAAATGCTTAGAATCTTGCTCAAAGAAAGAAAATGATGACAACATAGCAGCAGACGAAAATCTATAAAAAGCAAGAATATGAAAAGTGAGCATTGTAAGAGTCTTTAAGTCATTTAGCATAGCTGCAGGCACCCCGGTACATTTGAAAATCCCCGGGAAATCCCTATATCACAGCATAGTGCCAAAGTTGACATTCCTACTTATCCAGAGACACATAGAAAAGGTTAATCTATGTTCTATGTATGCTGCCTAAGGCAGATAAATGTTTTATGCTTCTTTTGAAAATTTTCCTTTTTTTTTAAAGTTTTTGTTTGAAAACAGTAAACTTGCCATGTCTGGAACATTTCCCTTTAAATATTTGGATAAACATGTTATCTTGTTGCCTAGACATTTCACATGCTTAGAGATTATCATCCTCTAAATTCTTCTTAATCGATATTCTGCGAATACTTCCTACAGAGCTAAACCATTACAGACGTGCGATAAAGCCTTATCGATTTGACTTACCTTTACTTGAGAAGCTGTTGGGTGTTATAACTTCATTCATTTAATCTTTCAGCTTAGAAAGAATTCAAGTGCCAGCAGTTGTTCTGGTTGGGTGATCTCAGGATCTCAGGAACCCTTAGAATGCCTTGTCTAGGAGGGAAATCAAGACACTTTCAGAGCCCCACTTTACAAAGTGTGAACTGGCAAGATCATGACCCCCCTGGGCTAGTGTTGTGCCAGCCCTGGCGGTTGGGAGGAGGTGATGGGTTTTCAGCTAGGACCGCAACCATCAGTGTCCTTTGGGATGGGGGAGGAACATAGACTCCTTCACCCCACCATCAGAGAGATTAAGATAGCGAGAAAAACAGAACAGGAAAAGTGGATACAGATGAAGGACAAAATTCAGGGGTGACAGCTAAAGCATCACTCAGCTGGTATAAAGAAGTTAAGACCCAGTATGGGATATGAGGAGCCTCATACTCAGGAAGATCAGACCAGATCAGAGCAGAATATGTTTCACTATTTCTTTTGGCCATCCTGGGTAAGTTGAAATCATGCTTTCCTTCGGAAGGACCAGCAGTCAGATTGGGAACTATGTATATACTTCCTAGTACGATGTTCCTAATGATAAAGGATATAGGAAGCATTTCTCACGACAGACCTTGGCATCATTCGTTCCCAAAACACGTTTTGTCAGCTTAGTAAGACACTAAGGTAAGCAACCTCAGGTCTTGTTCATTACAGATACTTGGACTCAGTGGACCCAAGTTTATGACATACCGAGTAAGCAGAAATCACGTGTACAGTTCTTCTATGTAAAGGGCTCTTCATCTAGATGTCCATGGATTTGTATTCAAGAGGAATAAGAAGTCACTGGAAATCCATACAGAATTCTGTACCTAGCGGTACATGTGCATTTTCAAGGCCAGCCGATCAATAGCTTTCAATATATACAATATTTTCAATTTCCCAGAGATCTGTGACCCTAATGGGACTTAAGCAACATCACTGTTTAGGGTACTCTCTTAAAAATTTATTATTTTTCTAATACATAAATAACACATTGTTGAAGTTTTTGAAAATGTATATGAAAAAGACTAATTATTTACTTATTCTCCAGTTTTAGATATTAAAAAATTATGTACATATATAAATATGCATACACAATTAAAAATATACATATCATTTATAAAATAATTGGATATAACCAAGTATTTTAAAATTTTCTCCACTTTTTAAATCATGCATGTCTTTT
Organism: Rhinolophus hipposideros; assembly: GCF_964194185.1. Classification (NCBI taxonomy): domain Eukaryota; kingdom Metazoa; phylum Chordata; class Mammalia; order Chiroptera; family Rhinolophidae; genus Rhinolophus; species Rhinolophus hipposideros. Next base: position 27,026,684 of record NC_138067.1, on the reverse strand, counting down.
CTTGTAAGTATACATTTACATAATCATCCTTAATGACTGTATAGTATTCCACTGTATACGTGTATTATAATTTACTTACCCATTTAAGATTTTAAGATAGGTCCCTATTATAAATAAAACTAAGATGTATATATATATATATATATATATATATATATATATATATACCATTTGTCCAATTATTGTTAAAGATAAATTCCAGAAAGTAGACTTTTTGAGTCATTGTTTATATCTTCTAATATTTTGCCTAATTGTTTTCCAAAAAATTTACACTCTAAGAGCAGTATAGGGGAGTGCCTCTGTCCCTGTTCCTTTGCCAGCACTGGGCATGATTGTACTCTTTATTTCTGTTGATAAGATAGTTAAAAAAGGAATCTCAATATTTATTAGCATTTATTTGTGATTAGTGAGGTTAAATATATTTTAACAGTTTTGTTCTTATTTATATCTTTCTTTTGAGGATTGATTTTCATTAATGTCCTTGACTCAATAAAACAATAATTTTTTTTCACATGTAAGAACTTTATATATATGAATCCTTTGACATATATGTTGCACATAAATTTCCCAGTTGGTTGTTGGCTGAGTATTTTGTAGAAAAGAAATTTTAACCTTTATGTAGCCAAAGCTTTAACTTGTTTCATTTAAATGTTGTTCCTTCATGTTTTATTTAAATAGAAGAAAGATTATATAAATACCCATATTTTCTTCTAGAGGCTTCACAGTTTCTTTATTACAGTTCATCTTTCTATTTCTATATCACCCAGCTTTTCCTCAGGTTGTTCATGGCAACAAATCACCCCCAAATTTCAGTGACCCCCAAATATTCAGAAATATTTACTTCTCACTCACTTTACGTATTGGCTGCAGGACAGTTTTGGTGCTATTCTGGGTGTGCCTCATTCTGAGACCCAGCCTGAAGGAGCAGCCTCTATCCCCGTCTCCTGCCAGAGGAATAAAGAGTGAGGGTGGAGCCATGCAATGACGCATTGAATTTCTACTAGGATGTGGCATATATCGCTTCTGTTCACATTTATTGGCCAAATCAAGTCACATGATTAAGTTTATGTCAATGGGGCACGGAAGTATAGGAAGTATACTATAGGAAGGGTAGTTGACCATTCAGAACTAAGTATAATCTACCATATGTTTAGAGTATGGTCTAACTTTATATGTTTTCAAGTACTTCACCAATTGTTTCAATACCATTTATTAATAGTCTTATTTTGCATGCTGCTCTGTGATGCTACTTTTATCACATGCCACTTTCTTGTGGATCCTTCTTTTAGTTCCTGGACATTCTGTTGGATTTCATTGATCTATTTTTCTAGTCCTGAACCAGGACTAGTTGTACTTTTAAAGTTAGCTAGAGAAAGGCCCATTTTATTTCCTTTCGTTTAAAAAATCTCTTGAGTATTTTTGGTGTTTATTACTTTAGCCGAATTTATGAAAAACTTCCAAAAGGAAATAAATAAGTATGAGGTATCGGTTGGATTGCATTGTATGTTTGGATTAATTTGAGGGAGAATTGATTTGTCTGTAATATGGTCTTCTATCCATGAACATAGTTACTCATCCAAGTTATTTTTAATTTTTCTTAGAGTTTTGTCAATTTTAAAAATGTGTCTTAAATTTAAAGTTTATTTCAAGAAATTTCAGTGTTTTTGATACTTCTATGAAATTATTTCCCCCCATATTTTATGAGTGATTATAACTAGTATGTGGGAAAGCTATTGTCTTGTTTCATATTTATTTTTAAATAAAATTAGAAATCTGAACTCATTTATTGAATAGTTTTTAGTAGATATGCTTTGATTTTTGAAACAAAATTGTTATATATACTATTATAACTTACATATTATTTCTTTTTCTAACTTATTTCACTGACCCAAAACTCCAAGGCAATACTGAATAATAATGGTTATTTCAGGCACCATTTTCTTACCCCTGATTTTAGGGAAGGAAATCTTATAGATGTTTATGAACTATTCTTCTAACCCTAGTGTAGTAGGATTGTTTAACAAGGTATGCAGTTGAAATTTACCTAAGTGTTTTCTTTTTATTCTTTAAGATTTTCACAGGGCTTTTCTCTTTGGGTCTATTACCATGGTGAATCATATGGGTGATTTTATAATATTGAATTATCCTTGCACATCTGGAAATAATGCTAACTGAACAGCGTGATATTCTTTGAATATGTGGCTTTATTTAATTTGATATAATTTTTAAAATGACTTTTGCATCCATATCTAATATTTTATCTTAAAATTTGCTATTGGGAGGGGTAGATTTTTTATGGTATCAGAGTTATACTAATTTTATAAAATTATTAGTTTCCCTTTTTTTCTACATTATGGAACAATTTCAAGAGTATAGGAATGAAGGAATGAATCCGTTTCTTAAAAGTACTCACCTGTAATACAGTCTGGTCCTAAAACATGTTGGGGAAAACTTTTGTTTTCTTCCTTTTTTTTTACTTCTTTCATGGTTTTTTGTGTTTTTGACTTTTCTATCTCTTCTTAAGTCAATTTTAGCTATTTATAATTTTCAACACATTTTCTTTCATTTAAGAAAGATTTTTAAATTGACATAAGATCTAAGGTATCTTGTATCATTTAAAATATTTCAGAAACAGTAAGTTTAAAACAATTTTGAAATTTCAATTTACAAGATTTCTTAAATGTGAACAAAGCCAGAGCGAAGGTGTCAATTCTGTCTGCCACCAACAGATGGCAATAGCAGTCACTTTATATTGTTACTTTACGTATAGGAAAAAATGGACTTTGAAAGTCTTTCAGAACCTGATCTCTTCAGAACAAAACCTTTTACCATTCTTAACATTATATAATTGTGTCCTGTTTCTTCCCTTTCCTCCCTCCTTCCCTCATCTCTTCTCATTTCATTCTCTTTCCTCCCTCCCTCCCTCCCTCCCTTCTTTCCTCTGTCACTCCCTCCCTTCCTCCTTTCTTCTTTCCTTCCTTCCTTTGCCTAGCCTTGGAATGGTCTTTTCAAAGAATCAGAGCTGAGATTTATTTTTTGACTGACATTTATATCTGTTAATTCCATATTTTTAAATTTCATATCTTTTTCCAGTTTTTAAAAAGTTCTTAGTTTATTTATTTTCAATATCATTTAATAATAAAAGCACTTAACTCCATAAATTCCCCACTGATAAACACCTTGATTGTATTTCATTAGTTTTGATATTATATATTTTCATTGTGAGCAACCTCTAAATAACGTCATTGCAATTTTTATATTTTCTTATACATAATTATGTAGGACAGTGTTTATTTTACATTTCATGAAGGGAAGATTTCAATATCTAGCTCCCTATAGTTATGAAGTTGTAGAGGGGAGCAAAATTCTCATGGAATGTTTACTGGTGAATTAACAATTTATAAAATCAATCTCCTCTTAAAGATCCCTTCAGTGGTAAAAGCAGGGTCTTTACCTGTCTATCTGGTTAGACCGTTTTGTCCTGTCACCTCTAGCTGATTGTAGGATGTTTTCCTGACAAAACAAACACATTATGTTTGATTTAAAAAAGAGCCTGAACAATTTTATATGGTTCAAAGTGATGTTGGAGAACTGCTGGAATCACTAATTTCTCTGACAAATAAGAATCTGGCATAATGCAAGTGAAAGAAGAGGAAAATTTGTAAGATGGTAACATGATGGCTTCAGAGGAGAAATATCTAAAAAGAAAATCATTGGTAGGACCTTTGGGAAACGGATAAAAACTTTGATTTATTTTTTACAGAAAAATTAATCTTTCTATTATTCAAACATAAAGGATGTTATACCATGAGATCCCAAATTTTGTCAGAACAAATATACCAAAGTCAGTATTTTTTGTTCTTTAATTTAATTAATCTACAGTAACATAAACATATCTTGATAATTTTTTGTTTAATTTTTTAAGATAAATTCCACTCCAACTTTTCTTCAATGCTCATTGAGAGATATTGAACTTTTTAAATAGATTATTCTCAGAATCAATTATCCTCAGTTAATGTCTATTAGTAATATATAATTGTATTGAATTTCTTGCAATTTATTATCATGTGTTCTATGTTTATAAATTTTTCATAATTGCCAGGAAAATGTACTCTATCCCATTTTAAAAATTAAACTTACTAATTTTATGATTTAGATCCTTTATATCTTTGTTTATTTTTTGTCTAATTTATCTCCCAAAACCAATAATGATATGTTGACATTTTGTAAAATCAAAATGTCAGTTTTGTGTCAGTTTTTCTTTGTATTTCTTGAATTTTTTCTTTATATATATAAGTGGAATATTGTAAGGAAAAGAAAAATTAAAAAGTTATATATATTTTAGTAGTAGCTAGCGTTAGATGTTTCACATATATTTTTTTATTCCTGAGAAGCTGTGAGAATTGAGAATTGATAAGTGTTTGTTGAATTTTGCACCATATTTTCATTTTGAATTATATCCCTTATTACTGCAAAATGTCCCTTTTTGTCTCATTTAGTGTTTTTTGCCTAGATTTATTTTTTATCTAATATTCATTTGACATTTGTACCATATCTTATATTCTTTTGCTTTTTAAATGTGTCGTATCTCTTTATTTGTATTTAGTATCTCTTTTATTTACATTTAGTGAAAAACATGTCATTTTGGGAGGTATTCTTAAATTTGCTGTCCACAACACATACTGTCACTTGTTGTCTTTAATGTTGATTTTAATTTGCTATAACATTTTAAAATTAATGTTTATTGGGGTGACAATTGTTAGTAAAATTACATAGATTTCAGGAGTACAATTCTGTATTACATCATCTATAAATCCCATTGTGTGTTCACCACCCAGAGTCAGTTCTCCTTCCATCACCATATATTTGATCCCCCTTACCCTCATCTCCCAACCCCACCCTCCTTACCCTCTGGTAACCACTAAACTATTGTCTGTGTCTATGAGTTTTTGTTTCTCATTTGTTTGTCTTGTTCTTTTGTTGTTTTTGGTTTATATACCACATATCAGTGAAATCATATGGTTCTCTGCTTTTTCTGTCTGACTTATTTCGCTTAGCCTTATAATCTCAAGATCCATCCATGTTGTCACAAGTGGTCCTATTTCATCTTTTCTTACCACCGAATAGTATTCCATTGCGTATGTATACCACGACTTCTTTATCCATTCATCTATCGAAGGACATTTTGTTTGTTTCCATGTCTTGGCCACCGTAAATAAAGCTGCAAGGAACATTGGAGCACATGTGTCTTTATGGATAAATGTTTTCAGATTTTTTGGGTAGATACCCAGGAGAGGGATTGCTGGGTCATACGGTAATTCTACTAGTAATTTTTTGAGGAACCTCTACACTGCCTTCCATAGCGGCTGCACCAGTCTGCATTCCCACCAACAGTGTATGAGGGTTCCTTTTTTTCCACAGCCCCTCCAACACTTGTTACTATTTGTCTTGTTGATGATAGCCATTCTGACTGGGGTGAGGTGGTATCTCATTGTTGTTTTTATTTGCATTTCTCTGATGACTAGTGATGTTGAGCATTTTTTCCTGTCTATTTGCCATTTGTATGTCCTCTTTAGAGAAACGTCTCTTCAGGTCCTCTGTCCATTTTTCAATTGGGTTGTTTGTTTTTTTGTTGTTGAGTTGCATGAGTTCCTTGTATATTTTGGATATTAGCCCCTTATCGGAGGCACTGTTTGCAAAAACTCCCATTCAGTTGGTTGCCTTTTTATTTTGTCAATGGTTTCTTTTGCTGTGCAGAAGCTTTTAAGTTTGATATAGTCCCATGCATTTATTTTAGCTTTTACTTCCCTTGCCTTTGGAGTCAAATTCATATAATGCTCTTTGAACCCAAGGTCCATAAGTTTAGTACCTAATTTGCTATAACATTTTAACTTTCGTCACTCATCTCCCTTTTTATGTCTTTCTTTTGCCTATTCACCTCAGTCTTTTCTTATGACACTCTGATCATTTTTTATAGAACCTATTACTTTTTGGCCTTTTTTGAAAATCCCAACTGGGTTTTTAAAATTTTCATCTGAATTTTGGAGTAGCTCACATGCAGAGACATGTTTTTCCCTAGATTCTTCTCGTTTCCAGGCTTCTTGTGTAGATGTACCTTTTCCTCGGATAAATTCACTATTTTCCCTCTTACTTTATGATAAAGAAGAGAGAAACTATAGCCTTACGGACATCTATATGCTCAGAAAATTGTAATATTTCACCCTTCCCTTAATGAAGATAAAAATATTCTTCCTCTTAGTGTGTATTTTTAGTTATGCTGTTAATTGAAATCAATAGAATGATATTTTTCTTCAGAAAAAACCTTGCCTTTAATGACCTCCTACATATCCTATGGAGATAATTTGTGAAAATGCTTTTTATTGTATTTTGTTACAAAAACTAGCTTTTAAAAAATACTCTTTATTTTTTAGAATAGTTTTACATTTACAGAAAAATTGCAAAGACAGTACAAAGTGTTGCAATGTACTTTTCATTCAATTTCCCTTATTATTAATACTTACATTAGTGTGGTATATTTATCACAATTAGCAACAAATACTGATATTATTAACTAAAGGCCATACTTTATTCACATTACATTAATTTTTGCTCAATATCCGTTTCTGTTCCAGCATCCCACCCAGGGTTCTACACTGCAGTTACTCATCATGTCTCCTTAGGGTGCTCTTGGCTGTGATCGTTTCCTGGACTTACCTTGTTTTGGATGAGTCTTTGAGTAATGCTGGTTGGGTATTTTGTAGATTGTCTCTCAATTGGTATTTGTCTGATGATTTTCTCTTGGTTAGACTGAGGTCATGGGTTTTTGAGAGGAAGACCATAGGGATAAATTGGTTTTGGCCAAGGGTGCATACTATCAGCATGACTTTTCATTGTTGATTTTGGTCTTGATCACCTGGCTGAGGTCGTGTTTGTCAGGTTTCCCTATTGAAAAATAGCTCTTTCCCCCTTTTTCCATACTGTGCTCTTTGAAAGGAACTCACTATGTGCAACTCACAGGTAAGGAGTAGGGAGGTAGACTCCACATCCTTGAGTGTGGAGTATCTATATAAATTATTTGGAATTCTTCTGCACAGGAAATTCATCTCTTTTCGCCAATTTATTTATTCAATGATTCATTCATATGGAAAGACTCACTAATATCTGTTTTATACTTTGGGTGTAATCCAATACTACTTCATTTATTTTGTTACTAAAATTGTTCCAACTTTGGCCATTGGGAGCTTCATCAGTTGGCTTCTTTGACTTATCCTCATCACTGGGTTTACTTATTCATTTTAAACACTTCCTTATTTTCTAGTACTGTAAGATATTCCAGGCTCATTTTGTATATGTCCTGACCTAGTCCTAGAATCAGCCATTTCTCTAAAGAGCCCTGGTTCTTTTTATTGGAAAATGGTATTAGAAACCAAGATCTGGGCACTTGTGCTCAGAGCTACTGAGGTGTCCTTACTTCTATGCTCTCTCAGCTGACAGAACAAGAAAACATATGTGTGTATACTAACCTGTGTATATACACATATCTAGAAATATTTCTACATGTAACTACTTGTATCTGTATTAAGCTAAACGGAGTCCATACTGATGTCTCCAGCTCTAACTCATTATCACATGGATAGTTCTCGTCTCCTCCCATTGCTTCTCTGTAAATTCCCACTCCAGAACCATGCTTTACTTTTAAAATAACATTTCCTTAAAAAACCAACATGTTCTGATGTTATAAATATGTCTGTTTACGTGTATGTGTATTATATGCTCACTGTAGAACATTTAGAAAATTCAACTATGTCTAAGGAAGAAAGCCCAAATTACTTTCTATATTCAATAACTGTTAACATGTTAACACATACACACAGGCACACACACAAAATTTTATAAACAAAACTGTAATCATACTAGATATACTGTTTTGTAATCTGCCTTTTCCACTCAACTATGTATAATGAGCTTTGGCCCCATGTCATTAACTATTCTTAAAGATTATGATTTTAATTACCTGCAGAATATTAACCTTTTGGACATTTACATTTTAATAATTTTGGATATTATAAATAACTAAAAGTAATATGCCTAAACATAAGTCATTATGTCCATATTTGATTTTTTGTTTAGATTATTTTGTGGAAATTAAATTACTAGGCCCTAGAATATGGCAATCTTACGGAAAATGATAAATTGTCAAATTTCCTTCCACAAAAGGTAGTGGCAATATACTAGGTTGGTGCAAAAGTAATTGCGGTTTAAAAGGTTAAAAATAAATGCAAAAACCACAATTACATTAACATCCACCTAATAACTTCCTATCAAGATTGTAGATGAGCCATTTTCTCTGCATCCTTAGCAATACTAGGTGTTGGGATAATTTTAAAAAATCAATTGATTAGTAAAAATGATGCCTTGATGTTGTTTTACATTGTATTCTTTTATACAAGTCTTTTTGTAAGTTCATTGCCCTTTCATATTTCTTCATTTCTATGTTGCCTATTACTGTCCTTGCCCATTTTTTTTGTTAGGTATTTTAATTTTTTATTTAAAAATAACATTTTAATTTCAAAATAAATCCATACTCAGTACAAAAAACCTAAAAAAGAAAAATTATCCATGATACCAACCATTCTGATTTCCTTGCTATCATTTTCATTTTGATGTGTCTATTTAGACATCAGCAGTGAATATTTTACATTGTATATATGGTTAATTAGAAAAATGGCACACTGGACTCCTTGCTTTGTAACCTGCTTATTAATCACTTAATGTGTTATCATTAATATTTCCTTAGTCAACGTACAATAGTCTTTTTCTACTTAAAAGGAAAGTCCTCTTGTCTGCCCGTCCCTTCGGTGGCCTTCTTTTATCAGGAAGTCTGACTCCACTCAGCAGGTTGATAAAGACCCATATCGGGACCATCTCCTAGTTGCATGGCACCATTCTCTGTGCCACAGGCACATGTCTACAGGGTTAGTGTTCACCCACTCTCTGGAATTGCAAGCCACTGTGTTCCCTTGAGCTGCTGCTGCTGCTGCTGCTGCTGCCACTCTTAGCCTTGGGGGCAGGGGAGAAGGAGGGACAGCTATCTCTGCTTTATCACTGCATTCCAATCATATACACAGGCTTGTTTCTTATTTTTCCCATAGCACAACTAAGATACCCTTGTAACATTTCACAAAACTTGTCCAAAGACCTTGAGATAAAAGAAGAGAAATTGAAACAGAAAGTTAAAACCAATTACTGGTTTATTCTCTGAGACCACAGATCCAAGTTCCTCCATCTGAGTCCCCAGCTGGCACTGCCAGGGCCACTTCCTAGACTGGGTAATTCTGGAAGAGGTCCACCTCATTTGCCTCTCTTCTCCAATGGCTTCATCTAATGCTTTTCTCTTTCATGGAGCCACAGGTTCCTTCCCCACTGCAAGTACTCATTTGTCATCTCCATATTGCCTCCTTGCCTTGATGATTGCAAGTTGCAGTGGCCGCTCCTCTCAGAAATAGAAATAAAGCTAGCACCCTGCCATCAGGGCTGGGTCTTGCTTTTGGACACCCTCTCTCTCAATAGATTGTAATGATCAGTACATTTGCTGAAGTCGAGTTGTTCGGCATAAAATTGAAATCCTCCTAGAGGCGAGCACAAATTCAAAAAGACATAAAGCTAATCATTGCGGTACTATTTGTAACCGCAAAAGGCTGTCCATCAACAGGATGAATAAATTACAATACTGCCCCATTATGGAGTATTATACAGCTATAAAGTAATTCTAAATAATGCTAAAGAATAATTTCCAGGATATGATATTTAGTGAGAAAAACAAGGTAGAGAACAGTGTGCACAGTATATGAACATTTATCTTAAAAATGGGGGTATATGAATGTGTGTACATATTGTTTACATTAAAAATTCAATAATAAACCATGAAATAAAATAGTTACCTAAAAGAGGAGGGAGGGAACAGAGTAGAATGAAAATGGTAGAGGTTAGACTTCCTTAAATATACATTATTTGTAAATTTAACTTTGGAACTATGTATATATTTACACAATTAAAAAATTAAATAAAAACAAAAAAGGAATCTTAAAAATCAAAATCAAAATGAAAAGAAATGAATCTAAATGTGTAGTGAGTTGGTGACTTAACCAAGCATGGATAAGTTATTTTAAGTGACTTTAAAACAAAGGAATGTGACTGCATATCCCTTGTGGGGTATACCCTAAGGATTAAAAGACCTATAAAAAATTTCTAGCTTTGTCCATTGAAAAGGCCTGGAAATAATGACTAACCTATAGCCACAAACTGGTATTTACTTTATGGTATTTTAATGCCATTTCTCAGTAGAAACCACCAGGTGAAATGGTGAATACCAGATGTGGAGTAGGAAGTGGTCAAGGTGTGTGAGCATCTTCTCATACCAGAAACCAAGAATGCATTCAAAGACTCAAGAACCTACTGGGAGAGGCTCCTGCTGGCCCAAACAGGAGGTATTTGAGCCATAAGAAAAGGAGCAATGGCAATGGTTGAAATATATTAAATATGCTAAAATTCATGAGTTCAAAATGACACTAAAACAAACACCTCCTGATCGTCTGCAGATGTTAGAGGACCAACTCACGATTTGGAAAACTTATAAATAAAAAGAAAGAGTGGAGGACTTATCCAGCCTTTTGTGTGCAATATACCGTAGGGCAACCAAAATGTTGAGGGAAGATTTTACAGAAGTGCCAGCTGATAAATAAGGAAGGAATGACAGATAATCACCCTTTTGCCACCCCTAATGAAATGGACCTACACAAAGCTCATCAGTGGCTATGAAAATCACAGAAGAAAGACAAGCAGACATTATGTACCTTCTGGTGGGAGGGCATGGCATCAGCTTTGAAGTATTCTTGGCCCTGAAATAACCTCAAATCCAGATCTAGCTATCAGCATATACTAGGAAATATTGGGTACAGAAATACATGCTAAATGACACTGCTGACAAATGATTGCTAGTTTCTCTAGCAAATAAATTGAAAGGGGAAAAAAAGGCAAGGAGGGGCTGGAAGAGGGAGATACCTAAAGGTTAACAAAAATTTAAGAGACATAGCTAACAAATGCAATGTATGGATGTTTGGATCCTGATTTATACAAACCAATTGTCAAAAAGTATTTGTGAGACAACTGGGGAAATTTGGACATAAACGGAATATTTGAGGATATCAAGGAATTAGTGTTAATTTGTGTGGTGGTGGTGGTGTACATTTAAGAGACCAGTCCTTATATTTTCAAGATACATATTGACATATTTTCATGAAATGATGTGATGTTTGAGACTTACTCAAAAACAATGTACTGTGTGGCGTGAGGGAATGGACAGTCTAGATGAAATAAGAATGGTCTTGGACTGGTGGGTTTTGTAGCTGCCTACTGAGTACAAGCAGGCTCATTGCATTATTCTCTCTACTTTGCATAAGTTTGTAATTTTTCTTTTCTTTTTTTAAAGATTTTAATTAAAATTTAGCTAACGTATAATATTATATTAGTTTCAGGTGTACACAGTAGTTATCCAACATTTATACACCTAAAGAAGCAATCACCATGGTAAGTCCAGCAACCATCTGACACTGCACTATGCTATCACAATATTATTGACTATATTCCCTATGCTACACGATACATCCCCATGACTTATTTGCTTTTTACCTGGAGATTTGAACCTCTTATTCTCCTTCCCCTTTCCTCCCTTTTTAAAATATTCAATTACAGTTGACATTCAATATTATTTTATATTAATTTCAGGTGTATAGTGGTTAGACATTTACATAATTAAGAACTAATCCCCCTAACTAGTCTAGTACCCACCAGGCACTATACACAGTTATTACCATATTATTGACTGTATTCCCTATGCTTTACTTTACATCCCCATGACTATTTTATAATGACCAATTTGTGCTTCTTAATGCCTTTACCTTATTCACCTTGTCCCCCAAATCCTCTTGCGTCTGTCACCATGATAAATCTAGTACCCATCTGACACCGGACATAGTTATTAGAATATTATTGACTATATTTTTTATGTTACACCCTACATCCCTATGACTACTTTGTAACAACCAATTTGTACTTCTTAATGCCTTCCCCTTTTTCACTCATTCGCCCACCGCCCTCCCATTGGCAAACATCAAAATGTTCTCTGTATCTATGAGTTTATTTCAGTGTTGTTTTTTTTGCTCATTTTGTTCTTCAGATCCCACATGTAAGTGAAATCACATTGCATCTTTCTCTGTCTGGCACTACACTCAGCACAATGCCCTCCAGGTCCATCCATGGCACCGCAGATGGCAAGAACCCATTCCCTTCCATGGCTGAGCAATATTCCATTGTACCATCTCTTTATCCATTCTTCCACTGATGGACACCCAGGCTGCCTTCACCTCTTGGCCATTGTAAACAATGCTGCAATGAACATATGGACGCTCACATATTTTCAAAGTAGCACTTTGGGTTTCTTCAGATAAATAACCAGAATTGGGATTACTGGATCCTTGTGTCTTATTATAGCCGTTGTTTTAAAGTCTGTTTGTATGGTAAAAGTATTGTTACCCCAGCTTTTCAAAATTTATTTTCATTTTAATGAAATATCTTTATCTCATCCCTTTACTTTCAGTCATTGTGTCTTTCAATCTGAAGTGAGTCTCTTATGGACAGCCTATGTAAGGATTTTGTTTTCTTATCCATTCAGCCAAATCTTTTGATTTGAGCATTAATCCATTTACATTGAAAGTATTGTTAATAGATATGTAGTTATTGCCATTTTATTTTTCATAATTTTGATCTTTATTTATTTACTTTTTGTCTTAAAGAAGTCCCTCTAAGTTTCCTTGTAATTCTGGTTTGGTGGTGAGGGAGTCCTTTAGCTTTTTCTTATCTGGGAAGCCCTTGATTCCAAATTACAGCTTTGCTGGATAGAGTAATCCTGGTTGTAGGTCCTGTCTTTTCATCACTTTGAATATTTCTTGCCGATCCCTTCTGGCCTAGAAAATTTCTAGTGAGAAATCAGCTGATAGTCTTATGGAGCTCCCTTGTAGATAACTAACTGCTTTTCTCTTGCTGCTTTTAAGGTTCTTTCTTGGTCTTTAACCTTTGGTATTTTAATTATGATGTGTCTTGGTTCATCCTGTTTGGAACTCTCTATGCTTCCTGAGCTTGTACATTTCCTTTACCAGGTTAGGGAAGTGTTCCATCATTATTTCTTCAAATAGGTTTTTAATTCCTTGCTATCTCTCTTCTCCTTCTGGTACCCCTATGATGCGAATGTTGGTATGTTTGATGTTGTCTGAGAGTCCCCTTAAGTTATCCTCATTTCTTTGGATTCTTTTTTCTTTTTGCTGTTCTGTTTGGGTGCTTTCTGCTACTTTATCTTCTAAATCACTGACTCAGTCCTCTGCTTCATCTAATCTACTGTTGATTTCCTGTAATATACTCTTCATTTCAGTTATCATAGTCTTCATTTCTGACTGGTTCTTTTTAATGTTTTCTATCTCCATTTTTGTGTTTCCTATCTCTTTGTTGAAGTTCTCCCTGAGGTCACAGAGCATCCTTATAATCAGTGTTTTCAACTCTGTGTCTGATAGATTGCTTGTCTCCGTTTTGTTTAGTTCTTTTTCTGGAGCTTTGTTCTGTTCTTTTATTTGGGACAGGTTTCTTTGTCTCCTCATGTTGGCTGCCTCACTGTGTTTGTTTTTCTGTTTTAGGTAGAGCTGCTATGTCTCCTGGTGTTAGTGGAGTAACCTCATGTAGTAGGTGTGCTGTGAGACTCAGTGGCACAGTTTTCCAGGTGCTCCAGATGTGTCCCTTGTGTGGGAGTGTGTGCCCTTCTGTTGTAGTTGAGGCTTGGTTGCTGACTGCATGTTGATAGGAGGGATTGATCCTTGGGCTGATTGTTTGTGAGGACTGGCCTTGACTAAGCGGAGGAGCTGTTGTGCAGGGGCTGATCCTATGGAGCAGGATTTGCTTTAGCAGGGCTTTGGTGCCTGTCCTGTGTGCCCTTTGGGTTTGTCATCCTTGGAGGTGGCCAGATGATGATCTGGCTGGGGCCTCTTGGGAGGGGCCCCACCATAGGCCAGGTTCAGCTGCAGCAGCTTTGCCCTGCCCAGGGCCACCTGGCATGTGCCAGAAAGCAATCTGCAGATGGCTACCACTTGTGCTGGGCTTGGAGGTGATTTGAGAGGCCAAGTCGTGAACGGACGCTGACTGTTGCTAGTGCTGGTCTTGGGGCTTTCAGCCAGAAGACACACTGAAATCTGATGCTGCTTGTTTGGGTTTTGTGAACCTTTGAGAGATTTTAGGAAAGTCTTCAGCATGAGCCAAGGCAGGCAGTTTATATGGAAAAGACACTGGAAGTGGCCTAGGTGGGCCTGAAAGTTGAGTCGGGTGGGATCTCAGGGAATCAGGGCTAATGAATGGTGTTAGCCAGGTTGATGGAGACTCAGATATGGTGGCTCCCTTTTTTGAATGTCAGGAGGAGGTGGGCTCAACAAAGAAAAAATGGCTTCTCTCAGTTCCTTCATCCTGGAGAAAGCTGGCCTTCCTTGCACTGAAGCCAGACAATTCAGTTCCTCATGTATGTCTCTGGCACCTTCAAAGCTGCTGTCTCAGAGCAAGTGAGTTTGTCAGTGAGTAAGTCCATGTACAGGCCCTTTAAGAGGAATGCCTGGGACTGCAGCTGCTTTCCATCTTGCTCAGCCACAATCTCCTCTGGTTTTCAAAGCCAGAAGTTATGGGGACTTCTCTCCCTGGCACTGGAACCCCAGCTGGGGAGCCTGCTGGTGTGGGGCTATGACCCCTCACTCCTCAGGGACCTCTGCAACTGAGATATCCCTTCTGATTTTTAATGGTCACATGTGGGTGTGGGATTAGCCCATTCCATGTCTCCACCTCTCCTATTAGTCTTGAGGTGGCTTCTTCTGTATGTCCTTAGTTATAGGGCTTTGGTTCTGCTAGACTTTTTCGTCTCTCTCCTTCCATTGAACTCACATGGCAAATCCCACCCTTGGTTAAACCTAATGCTCAGCTCGTTCCTTGAACAACTGAATGTGATTGGATAAATCACAACCATGCTTACTGTCTGACTGGTCTGATAAACTATGACCACAAATATCTTTCAGTGCCTCCCAGCAATGTCACGACATTTCCCTGGTCAATCCACTCTTCTCCACCTTGACTTTTCATACTTTTAAATCTGTCCTTAAACATTTAACTAGAAAACCCATACATTTATTATCTAAATCTAGATATCCTTGGGAGTGAAAGTGGATGCTATTAGTAGATTTGGGAGACAACGGACTAAACCAGTATTGTTCCAGGAAAATCACATTCCTCTATCTGATATCTTTCCTTTTTCCTCACTTTCATCTCATGATTTCATGGCTTATTTCATGGACAATATAGAAATAATAGAAGAGAGTTCCAAACCTGCTGGTGACTCCATCTGTAGCTGTGTACTTGGCCTTCCTTGTTCTTCCAATGGATAGTGTATTAGTTTCCTGTGTGTGCCACAACAATTTACCATAAGCTCGGTAGCTTAAAAATAACAAAAATGTATTCTCTTGTAGTTCTGGAGGCTGAGAGTCTGAAATCAAGGTGTTGACAGGGCCACACTCCCTCCAATGGCTCTGGGGAAGAATTCTTCCTTCCTAGCTCTTGGTGGTTGCTGACAATCCTTGGCTTATAGACACATTGCTTATAGACACATTATAGATAGATGGCAATCTCTGTTGCCATCATCACATGGCCTTCTCCTTATGTGTCCATGTCTCTATTTTCTCTTCTTATGAGGACACTAGTTATTGTGTTAGGGCCAACCTTAATCCTATATGAATTCATCTTAACTCATCACATCTGCAAATAAGGTCACATTCTGGGGTTCCAGGTGGACATGAACTTTAGGGGGACACTATTCAACCCAGTATAGGTGGACTTTGTGTTCCTAAGTCCAAACCCTCCTCTTTGGCCTTCTGTATCCCCTCTCCACTGGCCTTTTCAGACTCTGTTCCTACAGTTCTCTCTTTTTTCTACTGCGTGGCCATTTCCTCCTCTTTATTGTGTCATTCCTATCATTGTATAGACATGCTGTCATTATGTCTATTTTAAAATCCCTTCCTGCATCCAATGCCCTCCTCCACCTACTGACCCACTTCTCTCTTCTTTATAGCAAAAGGCCTTGAATGAGTCACCTGTGCTCACTATTTGTATTTCCTCTCTGCCTAAACTCCTTTTAACTTTCTTCAGTCTAGCTTTCAACTTTACCGCTCCATGAAACTGGTCCTGTCAGGATCACCAAAGGTCTCCACATTGCCAAATCCCCTGGTCAGTCTTCTTACCTCCCGCCCCCTCCTGACATTTAACCATCACTCCTCTATCTTTCACTTGGATTTGGGACACAGCACTCTCTTGGTTCCCTCCAATTTCAATCACCCTTTCTCAGACTCCTCTGCTGGCTGTTCACCCTCTTCCTGACCTCTAAATGCTCAGCTGCTCTAGGGCTCCATTTTAGGCTCTCTTCTCTTTCAGATCTATTCCCACTCCACCAGCGATCATAGCTAGTCTCTTTCCTTACCATCAATATGCTGATCTTTCCCACTATATGTCCTATTTGAGTTCCTGACTCACGTATCGAATACCCCTCATCTTCACTTGGATGTCTAATACACATCTCAAAATTAGCATGTCCTAAAACCAAACTATTGATTTCCCCTCACTCAGCACTAATACCACCTGCAAAATGCACTCTCCCCCCGCCGGCTGGTTTTCCTTACCTCAGTAAAAGTCACCTCCATTTATCTAGACGTTCAGACCAAAAATTTCGGGTTCTTCTACTTTCTTTGTGTCCCACATGTCCCCCCATGTACTCCCTCTCCAACCACTCCTCTTTGTCCTGACATCTTCCTTAGCTCACACAACTAGGGTCTTACATTTGGACTTTGTAATGGTGACCAGCATCCCGCTTCTCCCTCTTCATTCCAATCATATGCTTTCCTATTCAAAGCTCCCCCAGTGACCTTTCATATCACTTAGAGTGAAATCCCAATTATTTGCCTAGACTATATACAAGTCCCTACATCTAATTGGCCTTTGGTTAACTCTTTATTTACCTCTTTCCGAAATTCCTCATGCTCACCTTCAGCCCCACTGGCTTAGTTGCTGGACCTTGAACACACCAAGTTTTTATAGCCTCAGAGCTTTGCCCTTATTTTCTCTGACATTTTCTGCCCTCTGATTTAATTTGTGTTCTCTGTCGCTTTGTTTAGGTTTCAACTCAGATGTCACCACCTTAGTGACATCTGGCCTAAACACCTTATTTAAACCAGTACCGGGACCCAGCACACACCCATTTCAGTTCTTCTTTGTCTTTTTACCTAACTTCATTTTTTTCATACTTCTTATCAATACCTGAAATAATATTTTATATGTATTTTGTTTTCTTGTTTTATTCTGCCTCCTTCACTGTACAGTAAGCTACATGAAGGCAGGGCATTATTTGTTTTGTTCAGTGGGAATAATACCTAGCACGTTGTAGACACTGCATAAGTACGACTTTACTTCTATTATTATTATTATTATTATTGTAAAATATTTTTAAATAAACGCTAAAAGTAACGTTAAATCATAACAAAAGTTTCTACATGGCTTGAGAACAATATTCACTTTGAAGGTTTTATTTGATTTAATGCCTTTCTGTAGACATCATGAATATTTGCAGATATTAGTGCCATATATCAAGTTTGAAACTTGATACGTATAATAGTAGTTGTAACAGTAATTATAACAGATACTATTATTTATCTTTTATTAGTGGTAGATGCCTTGCTTGGACTGTCTTATCTAATTCTCAAAACAACTTTATGGCGTATCTAGTACCTCAATTTACAGATATGCTGAGGTAGTTTTAAAATATGGCCACAATTTCTGTGATAGCCTTCCCTTTAAGAGGCATCGGCGGATTTTCTTCCATTTGAGTGTGGGCGAAGTTTCGTGACTTAATTCTAAAGAATAGAGTGTGGTGGAAGGGACAGTGTTTGGCTTCCAAGATTAGATGGTCAAAGGCAATTTGACTTCCTCCTTGCTCTCTCTCTCTCAGGTCACCCAATCTGTTTTCTTGTCTTTAAAGTGAGGGGTGTGGATCAGATGGCATCCCCAGTCGTTCCGTCTGACATGCTGCAAATCATCTCTGCATCAAATAGCCTCTTAGTATGGACTAGGACATCAGATTAATTAGCTGCTCTATGCTAGACAGACCTGAAGATTTGACAGTTTGGCTTTAATTCGTTGGATTTGGGGGACTAGATGTGAATGGCGCAAAGGCAGTCAACCCTATGAAGAGGCTCACGTGGCTGAAGCTTCCTGCTAACAGCCATGTGTGGGCACCATCTTGGAGGTAGATCCTCTAATCTCAGTCCAGTCTTCAAATAACTGCTGTCCTAGCCAATGTTTTGACTGCAATCCCATAAGAGACCGCAAGCCAGAATCACCCAGCTAAGCTGCTCCTGATTCCCAAACCCAGAGAAACTTTGAGATAAGAAATACTTTTGGTTTTAAGCCACTAAGTTTTGGGGATAAATGTATTGTATAGTAAAAAGTAATAAATATATTTGGAAGTGAAAGGACAGAGAAGTTACGTCAAGAACCTCATAGCATAAAGCTAGTAATAATGATGTAAGAATTGGCCCAGGCAATCTGACTCTGGAGGCCACATGTTCAACAACCACATTATACAGGAGGTCAAGATCATGTCTCAAGTAATTCTAGAAGGAGAATATCGCCACATTCTAATGCCACTGTCAGGGCAGAGGATACAATCTTTTCTTGGATATGGAACTGGCTCCATCGCTAGGTCATGTCCTAGACAGCCATTGCCCTTGCTTCTAAGTTCCCTATCTGACCCAGGCTTATTCCAGGATGTAGTGGACACCTATTTTCCCAGTATTCTTTCCCCCATTTCTTTGGACTTCTGCTCATCCCCACTTCACACAATTCTAGTAAAGCTGCCAATCATTGTACTCTTCCTGTTCCATTGGTGGGAGTATGACAAGTTGGACAATCAGAGTAATATCACGGACTGACTACAGTAATTGGGTCAAAAGAAAAGCATATGATCACCATCAGCCAAGCAGAGAGCTTCCCTGGGATTTAGAAATATTGTATGAGGTCTCTAAGCCAGATGATGCGAGCTGCTAGGTACCAGATTTTCAGCTGTATGGAGGAAGCCAATCTTCCCCAGGAAAGATGCCAGCATACAGAAAAAGGCAGAAAGTGAGACAGGCCATTTTATAACCTTTGAGAACTTGAATCCAGCCAAACCTGAGAGCAATTGCATCCTTTCTAATCTATGTGAGTCAATACATTCTGTCTTTGTTTTAAATTAGTCTGAGTTGAGTTCCTATTGTTACCCTTGAGTTATGACTACTATGAAGATCTGTCGCAGTTTGTGGAAGATGATGGGTGCCTTCCATTTTCCGTGAGCAACTGTGGTTTCATGTCATATGAAGAACCTGAAGCAGAACTGTCCATTAACCGGGGTGATCTTCCCACAGATGGTGAAGACCCTTCCCTTCATCCTTCAGGAAGCATCTGGCTTTTCTGGAAGCCAGCAATGGTCTGGGGGTAAGCTCATAAGTAGTGTTATGATGAATGGGTAGTTCAGTCACTTAGTTTAAAACCTTAGTCATCACTGTATCCTTTCTTTCCTTAGTTGCTAACCCCTTCCCCCAATTCTCAACACACACACACACACACACACACACACACACACACACACATCCTGTTAGTCATCAGGTCCTGTTGATTTGGATCATTTGAATCAAATGCTTTATGGAAATAGGTGGAGTAACCATAATGAAAGTTGATGGCCGGCGGGTTCTTCCTTCTGAACATCTTGCAAATCCAGTTTTTCTTCTTCATTTCTACTGCCACTAACGTGGACCACTGCTATTGGTTTCCCTGCCTCTAACCTCACCTTCAGCAATCCATTTCTCATATTTCTAATATAATTATTTTTTTCTAACACAGACTTTTGATTGTCACATGCTTTTGATGGATTCAAAAGTCTTCACCAGTTTTCCACTGCTGACGTGCTAAATTGTAAACTTCATAGCTTGGTGTTTAAGACTTTTCAGTGGCTATCCACTGTCCTGTGACTTCCACAAATCAATCTTCTAGTCTCCTTACAGCCCTCCCACTACAGCACTGCCTACCATCTACCCTCACCTCTTTCCTCAAATTAAAACACTGTCCCTCTTTTTCTATTGGTCTTCAAGATCCATTTCAATCCCACTTCCTCCGTAGAATACTTCCTGACCATGCCAATCCACAGTGAATATCCCCTCCTGTGAACTCTGTAAACAATTGTTGTCTAGACTAGGGTTTTTCAAACTGTGCTTACATTCCCAGGGAGTATTTGGCCAGCACAAGTCAAGCTTTTGGTGTTTTTGTAAAGCTACTGATTATATATTCAAATTTGGCTGAGCATATTATTTCCAAACCCAGTTTCTTTCTTGTCTTCTACTTCCAAATTACATCCTCATGCTATGGTGGTGCATTTATTCTCAAGTACAAATTAAGGCTCATTAAAATTTGTTTTGTGATGTACAGATAGAGATTGCTTGTTATTAATGTTATTATTTAAAACTATGAGTATTGGGAAAATAGTATGAAAAGAGAACTGCTATAACAATTTCCACAGCTTCTAAACCAAATACCCTTTGTTATTTATTTCCCACATCCTCACCCTTTTCCCCCCCATCTCACCATTTTAATATGGGATTTTAAACTACATATTGGTGTAAAATTTGTTGTGTTGGAATAGTCTGACAAACATTCATTATGTACCTACTTTCTGGAAGGAATAGTGATACAAAAATCAACAAGCCCCTGCCAGAGCAATAGATTTCCAGATGGATTCAATGTGTAAGGACATTCTAGGTAGAGGGAAAAGCATGTGCAAACTCATGTGTCCTAGAATGAGCCAGATATGAAAACTTTGTGGTCCAGATTCTGTGGAAATTTTTTAAATTGAAAAAATTTGGTGACTTTTAAAAGTTTGACATCCTCTGGATTAAACCCTTTGTCACACATTCTCTTTTGCCATCCTCTTTTGCTTTCCATAAGGGCAGTTCAGGGTCTAGATTCAGACACAAATAACTGCTGGTTTAGGTCATTTCATATATATGAGGTGTGATTAAAAAAAAAAAAGTGGTGAATGCTACTGCCCAGTGCTATCCAATGGTAAGGAAGAGATCATCAGTACAGGAAGCAGCGCGTCGAACCTTAGGAACAGTATGTGACAAGTTTCAACTTGTTTGGTGCAGTCATTTGGGTGTGAGCTACGGTTGAGAGAAGGGGTGTTTTAAAGTGTGCCGTCAATCATCCTCCATCATGATAACGCTCTGTTTCACACATCGCTTCTGGTACAGCAATTTCTGTCAAATAAAAACATTATGGTGTGTCCTCATCCATCATATTCACTGGATCTGGCACCATGCGACTTCTGGCTCTTCTCCAAAGTCAAAATGACCATGAAAGGTAAACGTTTTGAATCAATTCAAGACATAGAGGCAGCCACGACCGTGCAATTGAAGACACTCAGGAAAGAGGACTTCCAGAACTGCTTCAGAAAGGTCAAGAACAATGGGATAAGTGTGTTTGAAGCGAGGGAGAATATTTTGAGGGGGATTAATGGCAACATGTCTTTCACTGTAATAATTTTTTTATTTAAACAATCACTGTATGTTTTGATCACACCTCGTACATAGGTCCTCACGCCATCTTAGGTGTTTATCACCACCTCCGATTTAGAGATGAGGAAAGCAAGGCTCAGATGGGTAAAATGACTTGTCCAAAGTGTTACAAATAGGAAATGGGGGAATGATGTGTATTACATCCATGTCACATCTGGAGAAAGTAACCAGCTAGGTATTTTTGGGGCTGGGATGAGGAAGACCTTTTTTCTACTTCCGAACAGCTTGCCTTCCTGGGTTCTGAGTGAACTATATCTTTTACAGAGCGAAGCATTTAAAGAGAAGGGTGACCATTTATACATGGTGTTAGTATGAAGAGGTGACTTAAGGAGTTTGGATTTTAGGGCGTTTCTCCAGTCCCTCCAGCTCTGGAGCTGGCACATAGTAGGAATTATTTTTTGTTGAAAGACTGAATCCCCCTCATGTGCCGGTGGGTTGTCTCCTCTTGGATTCAAAGTCCCTTATGGGCAGGGTCCCTGTTGTGTCTCTCCAGGAACACTGTGCAGTTGTTGAATAATGGGTGAGTGAATGAATTTTGGGGTGCGATGGTTGTTGAGGGAAGGCCAAGACTGGCTCTAAAGACTGTCTTTATGGGGTGCTGTCTTGGCTCGCTCAGGCTTCTCTGGATGGGCTATTTCTTTCCTTTTCCTCGTGGCTTCCACATCTTACAAACCAGTCTGGAGGGAGGGTTTATACAACCAGGGAGGAGCCCTGCAGCCCCCAGGGGCCAGGTCTCTAAGGGCGGCGCCCTTCCCAACCTGGCGTGGGGGGAAGAGGTGAAGACCTCAGGTCAGCCTAGCCCAGCTGGCGCTCCTGCCCTGTGACCTGCCACCGCAGCCTTCTACCTGTCTCCCCGGCCGCCCCTTCGCAGCCTGCGGCCGGGTGCGCCGGGCGGGCACCTGGCCCGCCACCCCCGGGGGCCCCGCCGGCCGCCTCCAGAGCCGGCCCCGGAGTGGCAGGGCGGGCCTGAGCGCTCCCCTACTCTGGGACCGGTCCCCCGGGGCGCGGCCGGGCAATCGCCCCCGCCCCCCCGCCCCGGGGGCCGGGCCGGGCTCCCGGGGGGCGGGGACTCGCCCAGTGGCAGCAGCGTCCGGGCCGGCGGCGGGCGCGGGGCGGCTTCCTGCAGGCGGCGCCGGGGCGAGCCGTTGCCCGCTGCAGCCACCGCCGCCGGGTCGCCGGGTCGCGGGGGCCGTGGCGCTCGGGCCGCGTCGGTGCCATCCGGGCGCGCTGCGCGGCCGTCGCTACTGCCCGCGCTCGTGCCGCCGCCGCCGCCGCTGCCGGTTACGCCAGCCCCGCCGCCGCCCGCTCTGATTCTGCGCATAGGCAGCCCCCAAGCCTGTCATTCTGCAAAAACACAGTTTACTCAACACACCACACACACACTCACACACACACGCGCGCACACACACACGCGCACCCTGGCCCCCTCGCGCACACGCACGGAGGGCGCGAGCGAGCAGACGCGCACACCCGGCGAGCCAAGTTCCGCAGCCTGGCATGGCTTCTGGGGACCTTTACGAGGTACGGGGACGCTGGGGCTCGGGCCGGCCCCAGCCCGCGGGCGGCGGGCGGCGGGCGGCGGGGACCGGGCCGGGGCCGGGGCCGGGCGCGAGCCGGAGTTGCCGAGCCCGTGGCGGCGGCGGCAGCGGCGGCGGCCAGAGGGCGGCGGGGGCCGGGCGCGCCTCCCTCCCGCCCGCCCTCCCGCGGCGCCCGCGCCCGCTCCCTCTTTCTCTTTCTCTCGCACACACACTCTCTTACTCCATCTACTTTGCGGCCTTGGAGGGGAAGGAGGAAGCCGGGCGGAGCCGGGGCGGGGGAGGTAGCGGTCCCGGGGAGGTGTTTGTCGCCCGACGAGCCGCCTGAGTGCAGAAAGTACAGGTAAAAGTCGGCGCCGGACGTGCCGGGAATGCGGGGGGCCGCGTGGCGGCCGGCGGGGGTGCGGGGCAGGGGGTGCGCGGCCCGGGTTGGGCCGGGGGCGCGGGAGCGGAGGGGGGCGGGAGATGGGAACGGAGCCCAGTCCGGGCGAGGCGGGGTCCTGGGGGCGCTGCGAAGGGGGCGACAGGGTAGGGGTCCGGGAGACGTCCGTCACACCGCTCCCCGGGGCCGCCAGGCCACCGCCCCCTTCCCCCCACCTGCTGCCCCCGGCACCGGCTCGGAAGCCCTCCAGGCCGGGGCGTGGGGGCGGTCCTTGCTGGTGTAGTGCTCCCTGGGGGCGAGAGGGGGCGCTGCAGAGGGTCCCCGGTGGAAGGAAGAGGACATGGAAGTCGGAGTTGGGTGGTAACACGTTCCTAGAGGACTTGGGATGTGAGCCCTGCTCCTAACACGCTATGTCACCCTCGATGGATACCTATCTCCAGGTCCACACAGGTGTGGTCCGCATCGGATACTTTGAAAGTGTCTCAAAAGTGGTCACGGAAGACATTAATTTGGCATCTTTGAAACAATGGAGAAATAGCTGTGGCCTCTGAGGAGCTAGGTTTTTGCTAGCTCTGGACACAATTGTTTCTGCGTTTGGATTCCCCACAAGTGGACAAAACAAGAAACAACCCCCACTCCCTGGGGAGAATACCTCCACTGAGGTGTTGGCCCCCCAGAGAAGGTTCAGGATAAGGAACCTAAGAGACCAGCTACCTTCAGCTAGAAGGCCTGCTGATCCTCCAAGAAACCAGCGTCATTGATCAGCCTGGACCTGGACTCCCTGAACATAAATCCGTTAACACTAGCCCTGGTTCTCAAGGCTTTGGGCAAAATTAAGATGAGCACCCAAAGGGTGGATTGAATTAACCTTCTGGGTAGGAGACTGCAGTGGTGATTCACCCCCAAGAGACTTTTGTAGGGGTGACTCACCCACGATGAAGTTTTCCTCCGGTCCCTCTGGGAAGCTGAAGCTTTTTCAGATGGTGGATTTGCTGCTTGTTGTGAGAGAAGAATGGAGAACACGCAAGTTAGCATCTCAGCTTCCTGTGCAACCATAGTTTTTTAGATGATTCTGGAATTGGTGAGGCCCAGTCATGGTCCACTAGCCAGTGGGCTCAGGTGGCATGATGTGTGATCTTAGCACTCCTTGAAAGAATGATGCAAGTTGGCTTCGTCTCTACGCTACTGCCTTCCTCTTCCCTATGCTTATCCCTAAGATGAAGTTGGGTAGAAACCCGGTGAAGAACTCTGGTAGATTGTGGCCAATGGGTCACCCAAGAATCAGGTTGGTCTGTTTCAAGATGGCGGAACAACTTCTTTAACCCAAAAGTTGAAGCACAGTAAAATGGAAGGTTTGGTTGAGCTTTCCCGAGTAGAACTAGCGCTATTAGGGCATTGGCCAAAAGTAGATGTTGTTCAGGGTCAAAGCTCATCTCGTTGGGAGCATGGATTATTCTACTCATCGATACTGAGTCAGAGCTGCTGACTTTGCCTGGGTGAAAAGTTGCATCGTGAAGGTGTTAAGAGGACATATTAGAGGCTGTTGGTATTTTTCCATTTAAAGTTTGGAACTTATGAACCTTCAGGGGATAATTTCTTGTTTAATGTTCATCTGAAACTGCCCTTCTTAACATTGGTAATTATAGTTGCCAGATGAGTCTGTTAAGAGGGGAGTTTTCACACCAGCCTTGGAACTATCTTAGCACCTCAAGAGTTCTTATTGAAGTTCAATAAGCAGGACAATAATACTAATTACTTATGTGATAGTAGGTAATTGTACTAGATGTAATATAATTTTCCCATGGCTGATTATTTGCATAGTCATTACTTAAAGGGCTAAATTGCATTATGAGAATATAACCAATGTCAACATTTTTATAGCCTGTGCCTACAGTGTATAACATATACTGAAGAATTTAAATTGTCCAAATTTAGCTTTAAAAACAATTAAGTGCTAATTGTACATTAGCATATATAGGTCTAACTAAAATTATTGTGTGTGTAAAAAAAAATAGGATGTTGATTGAAGGACAATTCTTAGACTATCCAGTACATCGATTGACCTTCAAAGAAAAAAACACTTATCTAATTCTCAATAGTGGTATTACATTAATTAAATATTATATTTGAGTGTATATAAAATGGCTTCTTGTAACCTCTAACCAAGAAATCACATTTTGAGTGGGCGAAGAACATTTGTAATTGATATGTGTTTATTGACATTATTACTTGACCCTTTCTGGTGAAGATGTGATTTGGATTATAGAGATTCTTCCTCTTCTCTTTGGTACTTCAGACAATTAAGTTGTAAAGAGTAAACCTTCCCCAAATAATAGTTTTTAGAAATAGGTGTGATTATAATGATGCCAGAAAATGAAAACTTGTTTGTGTAATGGCACTCTTCAATCATAATGAAGAAATACAGAATCAAGCTCAGTTTCCAAAATTTTGGATCTTGACAGATTGTTCTGCCTTTTTCTCCTATAGCAGAGTTCTTTTCATTTGGTATATTACAGCCATCACCTGTAGGAAAGTGATCTTAAATATTGGTTGGTTTGTCTGGATACAAAATGAAATTCTTTATTCAAATGCTCTTGTCTACATTCTGCTAAACCTTAGGGTCATAAAGTGGCAGTCTGTGAGCCAGATCTAGGCTATCTATGTATTTTGCCTTACCTTCAAGGTAGATAAGAAAAAAGGGTTTGAGTACCTTTAGATGGAGCATTTGACCCCTAGTTTGTCATTGTCCCGGTGCTTCATGTTACTATGTACCCATTCTGCTTCACTCTGACTTTGCTTATCTGGATTCAGTAGGCATTAGTGTTTGCAACCCTAGGATTCTAGTCAATCATTTGCTAAGATGTTTGGGTATCAGGAAGACATAATCAGGGGAATAAGGAGCCCTGTTCTCTTGTCTTAGTCATCTCTGTATCCCTAGCTTCTTGCACATCAAGTACTTGTTGACTGAATCTGTGAACAGAAGATTGAGTTAAGTATATATAAAGCACATTGGGTGACCTTTGTTATCTTTGTATTGTTACCCTAGGTTCTCTTTTCTTCCCTGTCTCATGGTCTTTGGTGGTGCTAACACCATGTGTAGGGGTGGCTCTTAGTTCCCTTCGATGGGAAGTGAATGAGTCCAGAGAACCACACTGTTATTCATCAAAAGGACTGAACACATTTAACCTTCAACCATGTGGCTTTCCCTGAGGCTGTTGGGTGCTTTTTTAATCCTGCTCTCTTTTGGTTAGCAGACATTGTGGAGGTCTCTATTTCATTGGCAAAAATGTTTAACGAGAATGCTATATGGCTATAGAGAAAATCAGCAGTGGCCAAGTTGACATTTATTGAGATGGACTTGACAGTGATAGTTCCTTGTGTGTTTGTCAACGTTCAGTTTATTTATACTTGCTAAAATCTATCCCAAAAGGATGAAATGTGCCATATGTCTTTTTCTGGGACTGATGCATGCATCCATAGCTACTTAATATATACGCGTGTGTGCAATTATGTGTATGTGTGTCTATGTGTAAATATATATATACATATATATATATGTATGAAAATACTGCTTTCATTTTATTCCAAATAAAACAAATAAGAATGATAATAGGATAATTTTAGTTTTTTTGAAAGAAATGTACTTTGGTTAAAAATTGACTCTGTTATTGTGATGAACACAGGCATTTCCATAATAGCACTACACATGTACCTTGTGTTCCGCAAAATCACACACTAAAACCTAAAATGGCTTATGCAGAAAACAGGATTGAGACAGACTGCTGAAAACATATGGAATTTTGTAACCAGAATCGAAAACAAAAACAAATCTAATAAAAATAGTTTGGTTAAATCTCCACCTGGTTAGTGTTTGCCCTTAATAGGTCAGTCCATTTTTTACAGCTTCAAATTGGACTTGTACTTCCTTCTTCTCTCTGTAGATCGCAGATGGTATTTCCTTCTAATAGAGAACCATCATCAAAATTAAATCTGGTCCAAGGCATAGTCCTCTTCATTCGTCCGTATAGGGAGAAATACTTTTGTAGCTTCTTCTTAAAAAAATTTATTTTTCAATTACAGTTGACATACAATATTATATTCATTCCAGGTGTACAACATAGTCATTAGACATTTATATACTTTACAAAGTGATCACCCATAATATTGTTTTCATAGCTTCTTTATCTGTAACTTGCAGCTTTGCCAGGCAGGTTAACATAGTGGAAAGCATAGTGGTTCTTAAAGCCACGATCAGCCACTACTCACGTTACAAGAAGGCACTTGAGTGCATTTCCAGCTTTGTTCTAAGGTCTTCATACATCGTTAAGTCTTTTTCTTTCCTTGTTAGAGCGCTTTCCTATGATTCTTAAAAATGTCGACAAACTGGAAAAAAATCACATAAGAATCAACACAAGTTACTTGTTATGCTGACATCATTCCCCTATTTACCAATCATATCTGGGTAATTCCTGTCAAAAGAAACACGTGTTGTAGCGGAACAGATGGGTCAGTGATGTAACTGCTTGAATCTCTGTATCAGTTTTTGAAGAGGCAAACATCTCCAAAGAAAATATATCGATTGAGTTGAATCGATTCCTTGGCACCTAGTAGGCACCTGATGAAAATTGAATGGATGTATGATTCTCCCATCTTTTGAAAGTTATTTTCAATTATTCACTCTGGGTAGACATCAGCTTATTTCCACGTAGACTTTTATGTCAAGTCATTCCTCATTGCATGAGACCATTCCTTCAGAGGCTTAAACTGTCCTTGAAAGGAGTTTGTATAACTCCTTGCAGCCTGACCAACTGCTAAAGAATGGTTCAGGTGTTGTAATTATCAAAGATCTTAAGTATTGGAGACATACATTTAGATTCCAAACATATGCATTGTTCTGCATCTCTTGGATGGTGAGGAAAGGTGTAGTTGTGGCTGAATTCATTGCACAGTCATTCATTTCACATTAATAGAACACCAAATAGATACCAAGCACTAGAGAAATTGTGACATGGTGCTCTCAGTGACTGTCTGGTCTAGTCAGAGATATAGTTAAGAAAACAGGCAGTTTACGAATACAGTGCAGTGGGAAAAGTGTCAGTATAAGGGATGATGGAGATTTCTGGAATGGGGGGATCCAGTCTTCGGGGAATGAGAGAAGGCTTCTTTGAGGAGGTGCTGGCTATTGAGGAGTTTAAATTAGGAAATGAACATAAGATTTGCAAAACTTACTGAGAATATTTATTATAGTTTATGTTTTTGAAAGCAATGTAGTGTTACATCTCTAAAAAAATAGAAAGCATAAGGAAAAAAATGAAAATTGTAAAACCTGAGATAATTATTGTTATGCATTAAGTACATACTTGATGTCAATAAATACTAATGTGATATCTGAATTAATTAAAATGTTAGCTTTTTTGTTATCATAGAAAGGCAACAGTGAAATTGTTTCCTACAGATATTTATGTAATTTGAAAAACCAATTTGGAATGTAGGGAACATACTGTTGTATAACCCATTTTTCCATAAATAAATAAATAAAATGAACATTTTCTTATATCCTAAAATATTATTCTATATCATGATTTTTGATGCCAGATTAATTTTCACTTGAATAGATGCACTATGTTGTCTATAATTCCCTGTTGTTGGACATCTAGATTGTTTCCATTTGTAAATCATTATGAATATTGCTGTTACTAACTTCCATGAACATAATTATTTGTATGAATATCTTATTATTTTCTTCAAGATAAATTCTGAGAAGTGTAACTACTAGCTTGAATAATGTGAACATTTTTAATACTATATTGATGCACAATCTCAGATTGCCCTTCAAAAATGGACAGTGGATTAGATTGGAGGAAGACTGGAAGCAGGTTGACAAGTTACTATGCTTTTTTCAGTAATTGAACCAAGCAAGGTTGGTGGCTTGAACTAAAGGAGTGATAGTGGAGATGGAGAGACATATGTGAAATTGAAAGATTTAAAAAGAATGAACACAATTTGGTATATCAGTCAGTATTATGTTTGGCTCTATATAATAGAAAATATACTAATTTTCTTAACTGTACCATTTTAAGGTTATTTTCTAACATGAAATGAGCTTGGAGTTAAGCAGTCCAAGGGTAGTATGATGCACTGTGAAGTTCTCAGAGTACCAGGCTCCTTCTGTCTCTTTCATCTTCAGTTGTGGCTTCTGTCCTCAAAGTCACTGCTTGGTCCAAAGTGGCCATGGAGCCCTAGGCATCTTTTTTTTGTAAGACAGAGGAAGAAACAGGAAGGAGGGAAGAGCAAAAGTTGAGTATCCTCTTTAAATAGCTGTTTGGAAGTTACGTACAAGTTTGCTTTTATTTCATTGTCCTGAACATAATTACA
The DNA here is from genome assembly GCF_964194185.1 of Rhinolophus hipposideros. Classification (NCBI taxonomy): domain Eukaryota; kingdom Metazoa; phylum Chordata; class Mammalia; order Chiroptera; family Rhinolophidae; genus Rhinolophus; species Rhinolophus hipposideros. The sequence goes on along the minus strand of NC_138067.1, from coordinate 26,996,610 downwards.
TGGTCATACCTAGCTGCAAAGGAGGCTGGAAAATGTGATTTTTCAGGTGCCCTCTACCCTTTCCTCTTCAAATAAAACCTGATTGACAGTATGTCGGGATTGAGGGTAAAGCAGGAGTTGAGGGATAACTTCTTGGTTTCTGTTTTAGTCCATTAGGTGTATGGTGGGACCGGTCATGGAGATAGAGAACCCAGGAAGAAGCATTGGTTGATGGTAGTGGGGGCAGTGGGAAGGACAATGAGTTTAGAGTGTTTGTGGGACATCCAGGTATAAATGTCCATAGTGGTAAGTCATGTGATGTCAGAAGCAGTATTTGGCATGGAGATAGAGATTGGGAATCTTATTCATGTGTAGATTATAATTAAAGCCAAAGGACAGTGTGTAAACATGAGGAAGGTTCAATGACAGTACTGGAGAAAATGGACATTTAAGGGATAGAAGAGGAGAAAGATCAGATTTACAAGGACTAGCAAGAGAAGTAGAAGGAAAACGAAGCTTTGCTGTTACGGAAGGCAGTGGGAAATTGCATTTCAAGAAAGAAGGTATGGTCAAATAACCAGTGTCCTTTGGATTTCACAACCAGTAAGGCATTGGTAACCTGGGGGAGCATCTATTCCATAGAGTGTGTTGGTGGATGGGGGAGGGCTTGATTGCAGTGTGATGATGAGTGGGGGATGTGGGAATGTGGATGTAGAGACTTCTTACGCGGGTGACACTTAAGAATCTTGGGTGTGATAGCGAAGAAAGAGTGAATGGGATATCCAGGGGTGGGGTGGGAAAATGGATCAGCCATCTCCATTCCCCTTGTTCTATACATGCTCTGCTACTTTGGATGATTTGGATAATAAAATATTATGGTATAGACTTTGGGTTATTGGACCTACATTCTTAGAAGTGATTTTCCATAAACCCTACAAATTCCTCTCTTGCTGACCCATGACAATGGGGTCCAGTGTCTTCAGTGCTTTTTGCTGGAGAAAAAAGTAGAACATGTATATTGTAGTCATATAGAACCTTTTCTAAATAAAATTCGTTCATGGACAAGATCTTGTTAGGTTGAGGACAAGGAGATAAAGTTCTTCATTAAGGTTTTGCCACACCAGCATTCCTCTGGGAGGAGAAGGAGGATGGACAGAATACTAGTGTTACTGATAAATGAAAATGATGGTCATTTTTATGTGTGAACTTGGCTGGCTACAGTCCCAGGCTATTCAATCAAACACTAAGTTGTTGTTGTAAAGGTATTGTGCCATTTGTGACAACATGGATGGATCTTGAGATTATCATGCTAAGTGAAATAAGTCAGACAGAAAAAGTCGAGAACCACATGACTTCATTCATATGTAGGATATAAAACTGAAAGCAACAAACAAACAGGACAAACAAACAAGCAAAAACTCATAGACACAGACAACAGTTTAGTGGTTACTAGAGGATAAGGAAGGAAGGAGGTTGAGTATATAGTAATGGAAGGAGGCTTGACTTTGGATGGTGAACACATGATGCAATATATAGGTAGTGTATTATAGAATTGTATACTTGAAACCTATATAATTTTATTAACCAATATCATGTTACCAACATTGGGTTAAATTTATTAACCCAATAAATTTAATAAAAGAATAAAGGTATTGTGTAGATGTGATTAAAGTCCATAATCAGTTGACTTTAAGTAAAGGACAGTATCCAAAATAATCTTGGTGGGCCTGATTCAAACAGTGGAAAGGCCTTAAGAATAGAACTGAGGCTTCCCTGAAGAAGAAATTCCATCTGGGGACAGCAACTTCAGCCTGGAAGAGTTCCAGCTTGCCCTTCCTAATGGCTTGCCCTATGAACTTCGGACTTGCCTAGCCAACCGCACAACCATGTAAGCCAATTCCTTGAAATAAATCACTTAATGTATATATTCTAGTAGTTCTGTGTCTGTGGATGAATGCTGATTGAAACAGGGTTCTTGTCCACACCACCATTTGATAACACTGTGTGGCTAGACAATTCTTTTAATCCTTTTGGACCTTCGTGGCCTCTGTTGTAAAATGAGATCTCTTCTGTTTTGGAAAACTCTCTTTGTGATTGAGTCTGTTACTTCTTCAATAAACGCCTTACTTATTAGTAGCTGTCATCATCATGTTTGTATGTATGTGTGAAGAAGGGCCAGCCTAGAACTCCAAGAACCCTACCACAGTTTGGTGTCACACTGGAGTTGTTTCAGTGAAGCCAAGCTGCAGATGGCAAGCACAGGTGGTGCTGGACCTCTAGGGCAGGCCTCTCCTGGGTCCCAAATTCACCCTTGCCTTCTGTCAGTCTTCGGCTCTGGTAGTTGACTGAATGATGAAGAGTAGCTCCTCTTGGTCCTGATCCACTCCTTCTTGTTTCTTCTTTCAGCTCATTTGTCTTTTGACATTTCCCAGGTAGCCTTAGCCAGTGGATAGAAGCTGCTGCTTCCAAAGGTCACATCACTCCAGTGAAAGGCCCACTAGTTGACCAGGCCTTGTAAAGTGATAGGTGCCTGCGAAGCCTTGGAGGACCATTCATTTGTCATTGTATGCCCTGCTATTTCTTATTATTAAGAGCACTGCTCCCAATTATTCTTTCTTGACTCAGGTCACCCATCTCTTCCAGAATCCCCCAGGGTTGATCCATCACATCGCTTTATAAATGACTTAGAGAAGTATCAGCATGGAGACTTTAGAGACACATCTATGGGACTGGGGCTCTGGGCCACACTCTGCCACGCCAGGAATTCCCCTATCAAGGGTCACCACCCTATTCTTAGACTCTTGATGAGGGAATTTTCCTCTTTGATTTTCATTTCTTTGTCTTCTAGTCCAGAATTTTAAAAATTATGTCTCAAGGGGTCTTACTAACAAATCATGGATCTTATACAAATGCTGGATTTGATTTTATTTAAAAACAGTAATTTGTTCAATAATCCATCAATCAAATATTTATTGTAGTCAACTCTGTGCCTTGAACTATGCTTGGTGCCGGGGCTGCAGTTATAAATGTCTTTTAAACTGTCATTCAGAATGTGATAGTTAAAAAACCTCACACCTACCTATGGTTATATATCACATTTTAAACACATTGGAGTGTTAAGTATGTTAAAATGGGCAGTCCACGTCAACCCTTTTTTTATGAGCAGACCCCAGAATGCAGCTTTTCCTGCCATCTCTAGACATATATTTGAACTTCTGGCATATGCATTGTTTTAGCAGTGTTGTAGTTCTTCACTGTTCTTAAAAAAAAATCAGGCCTATTCATATCTCTTCACATAAAAGTGTACAGGCAAACACACTTTATAGCACAGCGCACCCCACTCTAATTAAATACCACTCAAAGTTCAGGTGGTGGTGGTTGGTGAATGTTCTAGACATGGTATAATAAGCAGTATGTGATAACTGAATATCTAACACTTTGTCTCCTCATATGGTATTAAAGGTAGTGTTGGGGTTTATTGAGAGTTCTAGGTCCTTCTGCTCTCTGACTTTTAAATTTGAGAGAAGGAATGTGAGAGTTGTTACAGACATTTCCTTCATCTCTTCTTTCAGACTTCAGGGTCAGTTAGATTGATGGGAGACCCTGACATTGCAAGAAAAGTTGATCAGACCAAACCAAACCTGATAACCATTTCCAACCACTTTTTGTAGCAAATCAAAGATCATCTTACTCTTTGCAAACAAACCAAATGCAGATATAAGTTGCTGAGGCTGGTATAAGAAGATTACTAACATCCTCAGACCTCATTTAAAAATTTTGCTGTTAATCAAAATAGGTTTATGGAGTTCACGAGTTAACTCGGTGATAGGAAAGTGTCTTAAGTGAAATTTTCAAAAGACATCTGCACTAAGAAATGATCACAGACATCTGATTTTATGTGCTATGTTTCCTGGAAACATTTTGATTGGAGAAAGGCTTTCATTGCTGAATTCCAGCATTTTCTGCTAGACTGTAAGGTCTGTGAGGGCAGGGACCATGTCTACATTATTCACAGTGGTATTCCTAAACTGTGGCACTTGGCTGGGCATGTAGTAGCCTTTCAATAAAGATTTGTTGGGTGAATCATTGAAAATGTTCAAACCCATGTTCCAGGCCATTTGGCCTTCTCTTGAGTGAGCTTCCTTTGCCTCTTCCTGTTTGGTGTTACTTTCTTCCTTTTCTAAGAAGATTCCTTCAGATTATCCTTGAAATTCAAGTTTTCATTTTGCCTTCTACCAGATCTTGTGCAAATTTATTAGGTAACAAAAGCCCCTTAAAGCAAATTGAAACATTCAGGCCATTGTCCCTCATTATGGGTGATGACTAGATTGAGAGTAGCCAATCTCTGTGAAGTCCTGCAGGTGACAGAACTCCTCTCACACTGACACACACAAAAACTGCCATGTGACTTACAAATGCCTCTGCCATTGGCAGCTCTGCCTCTTTACTGTAGCCTCAGTGGCTTGGCCCAGTTTGATGTACACCATCCATTTTAGGTTGGGCTGCCTAGATACAGACTCTGAAATGGAGAATTGTATCCAGGGGGTTTACCCAAGGATGCTCTTGGGAGATAACTTGTAAGGAAGTGAGGAAGGCAGGAGTGAACAGATGGTGAAGCTGATCTGCCATGAGGTTACAACTGAGGCCTCAGCTGATCTTATGGGCAGCTCTGAAGCTGGGATGGCCCTTCAGAAATGTCCCAGGTTGAGGAGGGAACTGGGCCCTCCTGTCCCTGCATCAGCCAGTCATTGCTGGTAGGCAGCCCATGGGAGGGAGTGTGTTCTTGGGCAGGGCAGGTCCCTGTGGCAGAAGGCAGTTCACTTTGAGGGACACATCTGTGAGCCTTAAGCAGCAGTGATATTCCTAGAAGCTGAGGGGATGGGCACATCAACCCTGAAAAGGGGACCTGGGTGGAGTATCACATCTGTACCATCAATTTTTGCTGTTCACTGATTGGTGACTCTCTCTGCTCTGGATCCCCCAGAATACACATCTGTCACCTTGGTTATATTTTAGGTTATCGGTCCCTCCCTTGAAAACAACATTTGTCATTTTGGTAGCTTCTTGGGTCAACTTGGATCTTGAGTACTGACAGACTGGCCACGTGTTAGGATCATGCTTATGATTCCTTTGTTTCCTCATATAGCATATAGCACAGGACCACCTGCAGAGAAATATTTCAGAGGCTGTCATTTCTGTTGGTTCCCCATCCCTTATTTTTTTTTTTAATTTATTTTTCAATTACAGTTGGCATTCAATAGTATGTTAGTTTCAAGTAAACAGCATAGTGCCTGTTCCTTAAACTTTGGAGCTTCTTACGGTTTTGACCCAGGGTTCTTCTGTTCTTCCCTTGTGCTACAGTGAATGGACGATTTCCAGGTCTCTGACACTTGTCTGAATTTTTCTCCTGAGCTCCAGAGCTATCCATCTAACTGCACTTGGGCTCTTTAAACTCAAAATGTCCAGAGTTAACCTTGGGATCTTCCTGTGTAAAACTTGCTTTTCCTTCTGGGTTCCTAGCTCAATCATATCTCCATCCACCTGTTCCTTAGCTAGAAATATGGCCTCCTTCATTTTGCCCAAACACCATGTATGTTCTGTTGAACCAGTGTCCTTCATATTTCTTACATCTGTCATTTTCTCTTCATATTCACCTTCACCACTTTAAGAAGACAACCACTTCAGAAGACAACTCCCGTTGTTTGGGTCCTCCGACACCTCACAGCTGATATCTCTGCATCTAGTCCAATTTTTCTCCATACTGTACTCACAAGGATCTTTTCAACCCCCTCTTCCCCCCAGTTTATCATGTCTCTCTCCTGATGAAATACCTTTAAGTGATGTATAAGCTTTTGGTGATTTGACCCCTTCTCACCTTCTACTAGTTCTCCACTTACAGTATATAGTCTGTCCAGAGACACCTGCTCTCTCTTTGGTGTGTTCCATGTGCTCTCGTTTACTCACTCTTCCAAATGACTGGAACACTCTCCCCTACCCACCCCCGCCACAATTTTTTGCTTGCTTAATTTCTACTCATCCTTTGGGTCTCAGCTTTGATGTTGCTCTTGGCAAAACTTCCCTGACTTATCAAGGGTTTTCTCTGGGCTCCTACAGAACCTGTTCTCTCATTATAGCACTCACATATGTTGTAATTCATTATCTTATTTTTTTTTTCATTATCTTATTTTCTTAATCTCCCACTAGATTGCAAGTTTTGTGAGGGCAGTGATTCTGTCTTATTCTATCTTTAGCACCTAGCACAGTGTGTGATTCAAAAAATAACAAAACAAAACAAAAAAACCCAAAACCAGTCTGTTTAATGAAAGAACCAGTACATTCAGGTTGAAATAGTCTCAGATAACTCTGTAAAACTGTTGTGTATGAAGTTTGAAGGCATTTTTCAATCTTTCAGTTTTCCTAAAGGCATATAACTCTTTGGTTCTACTTTCTATGTCTTTATTGACGAATTAATCAGTGGACATTGGTTTCTTAGAAGCAAAACTCACTGAAAGTGTCTAGCTTTGTAGCATCAATAAAGCTAATGCAGTCTTGTATTCACAAAGTTGCTGAAGCTTGGAGTTGGGAGTTTTGAAGTCATTTGGTTCACTAACATCTCCAACTAGTGATCAAAAGTGTGAACATCTTTTTCTCTATTCAAGGATACAAATGCTTGATATGCTACAAGTAGTTATTTGCCTTCACTGCAATCTGAGTGTGTCATACATGAGACAGCGGTAGTATCTTCCTGGACTCTTCTGTAGAGTCGCCTTGAAAATCTGGGTGTCATTATTGCTTTCTTCTGCAAGACTTAGTGAAAGAGGCCAGTGAGGCTCAGCACAGCCTTGAGTCTTGTTTAATTCTCTTGCTGATGTGATGAACCATGAGGTCAGGACCTGCCTCAACCGACTGACATCACAGGCCTTGACATTATTGGGAACACTCGAAATCTAAACTTGTCCTGGAAATCCAAACTCATTTATGAACTGTTGGAAGTCAGAGGAAGTCATGGAATCCAAAGCACGTGTTGCAGTAAAAAATGAAGGTGTAAACATTTTTGTGTCTTGATATTTACATTGCTCCATTTGCTTGTCTGTGTTGCCACCTAAAACCACATTCACTTTGAAGAATACGGTACATGCAGGGAACTGTGAAACAGACTTTGCTAAGAGTCTTCTAGTGAAGAGAAAGAGAAAGGGAACCACGCAATGGCTGCCTTTGGGAGGCAGAAGCGTGCGCACTTTCTTCAAACCGTAGACCTAATTTTCTCTCTGAATTGATGTATGTTTTGGTACTACGTAGAAAGGCATAGATGGCTTTCTTGGTTATCAAACATGGCAAAAATAGCAAAATGTTTGCTATACTGAGGCACTTCTATGTTTTATTATCTCCCACTGCCCAATCTTGTGTGGTCATGTCTATGGTATTGACTTTTTGGGAAGCTGATGCAAATCCCATTAGTTTTTGACTTAATGAATTGGCATATCTTTGGAAGAAATCTAATCTCTGATCCTGGATGATGCATAAAGAGACTATTGAAGTACAACTTCCTATGATTCTTGTATAAAATAAACTTAGTAATAATAGTAAAAACAGTAACGATAACACTTAATGAGTGTTTACTGTGTGCCGGAAACTGTATAAATTCTTCGTGTCTCAATTTAGTCCTTCCTTTGGGATGGGTACTAATATTATCTCCATTGTATTCAAACGGAGGCTCAGAGCCACCAGGTGGAAGAGCCAAGATTTAAACTAGGCCATCTGAGGTACTCCTCCTCATCTCTTGATAAATTATAAAATGCCCACAGTTTTCCTTCTAACTTGCCTCCTTTTGTTACTAGTTGATCCTAGTAACAAAACAAGAAAAGCTTCCTCCTTCTCCATGCTTATAGCATGAAAACACAGTTGTGTACGTCGTATCGTTCTAGAGAGGGATTACATAGGCCATCCTGCGTGTTGGTATGTGAAGGCGTGCCTGTGAAATTAGTTAATTGGGTTGGGAAATCCTCCCTTTGAGCCTGTTTGAGTAGATGTTTGTCAACACTACCTTAAGCCATGCTGTTTCAGAAATAATGATGGCGCCACCCATATAGCAATTGCCATGGAGGAATCAGTTCCAGTGGTGTTGCTGTTGGTTGACCTTTACTCAGTCTTCAGTATTCATGAGAAGACTGGTTTTGAGGGCAGTTGGTAACATTGCTTGGTCAGTTTTATCTCATCCTTTTGGCAGATTTCTGAGCCTCAGTCCATTTTTCCACATGCTTTTTCCCCTTTGTTTGGCATAGTGTTTGCATTTCTTCATGGTTAGAATTGGCAGGATAGTGTTTTTGAAACTCCTTCTTTACTACCATAAACTATACTTACAGTTTGGTGCCTGATGGACAATGGTGCCTTACATGGATTTGGGTTCAAAACAGCGAGGCTTTCCATTGGTGACGCATGTAATTCCAGACTCTATCAAATGGGTCTGCTCACTTGGCTTTCAAAAATATATTGGCAGAGCATACACATTACTAATCTTTACTAAAATTAAGATAATATGTACAAATGAGTAGAAGTATTTGTACCAATACTTAAAGAAATAGAAAGAACCAGAAAGAGACATGTAATACTATTTATTCACCATCTACATGAGAAGTTGTAAAATGCTGATGGTAATTTATCAGTGTACTTTCTGCAAGAAACTCAGCTTGAATAGAGGGGAAAACTGATATATGAGATAATATATACATACACAAACACCCATGATTTATTTCCCTCCTAGGTATGTTTTAAATTGAGTTGTCCACATGGCCTGACATTTACATTGATTTAGCAAAGAGTCTTAAAGGTTGCAATATCTTAGATGTCATCTATTCTCATTCCTCACCCGGTGCATACATCCTTCACATATGATCACCCAAGTTCCTCCTAGGAAACTTTCCAAGGAAATAGGGCGCTCTGTCTTGAAGGGCAGCCTCTTCCATTTGGCATAGGGTGTTAGCTGCTGGAAAATACTTTCTGTAGTGAGCCCAAGTCTGCCTTCTTGGGAAATTTCTACTGTTGGTAAGAGCAATGAATTCAGTCACCAAGAACTGTCAGTTTCATTTCCTAGGTAGTACCATTTCCCTTGCTGCCGCCCGAGTCCATGTTATTCCTTTCTCCCTTCTGGAAGAAACAATAGCCTCTTAACTGGAATCCCAACATTTCCTCTTTGCCACCCTCTGTTCTCATACTGTATCCAAAGTAATTCTGAACATGTCGCTGTCTTCCCAAAGAGTTCACTGGCCTCCGATTGCTCTTGGGCAAATGTCCCAAATACTTCACATGATGCCTGCCTTTTTCAGGCTCAGCTAGGACCACTCTCCCTTTTCTCCTCTATGTACCACACTCATTGCCTCTTTTTAGTTTGTGCTTAGCCCTAGGACCTTTAGTCATGCTGTTTCTTGTGCCCGAATGCCCCTGGCCCTGCCTAGTCTTCTCTTCCCTCACTTTTCAGCTCTAGAGTTGACTCACCAAAGATGCCTTCCCTCACCCTCAGACCAGGGTAAACCTTCAGGGTTACTTATTCCCTGAGCTCCCTATGCGTTTCCTCAAGCATTGGTCCTTGTAATTAGTCAGTTATTTTTGTGCTTATTTAAGGACTGTCTTCTTGAAGGCAGGGTCACATCTTGTTCAGTGGTGTATCTCCAGCACCGAGAGCATTATAGGTGCTTGTGGAAGCCTTTCAAGTGTTTCAGAAAGTTCTGGCCTACTAGAAATTATGACTATTTTCTCCTTTAGAGTATAAGCATCATGATATTTTATTTCTGCTGTTATCAGATATGTTTCCCAATGATTGTTCTCTCATGGATATCTCTGGTCTATATAGCACCATACTTTAAATATTTTACCTAGAATATTGGTTTCATCAGCAAAGGTGTTCTGGCTTCATCGGTAAAGGTCACTTCTTGTAATTTGGATACTGGACATTTTATTAACTTAGTCTCAGGAAAAACCAGAACCTGAATTGCAGAGTAAATATTTTTAAAAATAACATGAATGAAAAAAGTAATCTTAGAACTTTTGGGCAATGGATAAAGTAGTGTGTAGAGGAACATTGTAACCTTAAACACATATTAAAAACAAACAAAAACGTACATTAAGCATTCATCTCAAGTTACAGAAACCCCAATAAAATGAATGAAAGGAAGCATAAAGAAGGAATAAATGTAAGTAAAAGCAAATATATTAATAAAGTAGAAAAGAAAAATAGTAGAATCAATATATTAAAAATTGATTAGCTTTTTTATGTCAAAGTTTTACATATATACACACTAATTTTTATTGTGGTAAAATATATATAATATAAAGTTTTCCATTTTAACCATTTTAAAATATATGGTTTAGTGGCATTTAGTATTTTCACAATATTGTGCAGCCATCACCACCATCTTGTTCCAGAACATTAAGTTTTATTTTATTTTATTTTTTAAAAAGATTTTTATTAAAAATATAGCTAACATACAATATATATGAGTTTCAGGGGTACAACATAGTTGTTCAACATTTATAGACCTAAAGAAGTGATCACCATGATAAGTCTAGCAACAATCTGACACCGTAGTATGCTGTCACAATATGATTGACTATATTCCCCGTGCTGTACATTACATCCCCGTGACTTATTTGTTTTATATCTGGAAATTTGGACTACTTATTGCCCTTTACATTTCCCCCCTTTTTAAATTTTCAATTACAGTTGACATTCAGTATTATTTTATATTAATTTCAGGGGTATAGCATAGTCGTTAGACATTTATATAATTTAAGAAGTGATCCACTAACTAGTCTAGTACCCACCTGGCACTATGCATAGTTATTACCATATTATTGGCTATATTCCCTGTGCATTAATTCATCCCCATGGCTATTTTGTGATTACTGATTTGTAATTTTTAATGCCTTCACCTTGTCCCCCAACTCCCGTCCCATCTGTCACCCCGATAAATCTAGTACCCATCTGACACCACACATGGTTATTAAAATATTATTGACTATATTCCTTATGCTATACCCTACAACCCCATGACTACTTTGTAACAACCAATTTGTACTTTTTAATCCTTTCCTCTTTTATCACCCATACTCCCATCCTCCCCTCCCATCTGGCAACCATCAAAATATTCTCTGGATCTATGAGTATATTTCTGATCTGTTTGTTAATTTTGTTCTTTGGATTCCACATATAAGCAAAACCACACTGCATCTGTTTTTCTGTGTCTGACACAGTGTACTCACCACAATACCCTCCAGGTCCATCCTCGCTGCCACAGATGACAAGAACCCATTCTCTTCCATTGGCTGAGCAATATTCCATTGTATATATGTACCTCCTACTCTTTATCTACTCGTCCATTGGCAGACACCCAGGCTGCCTCCACATCTCGGTCATTGTAAACAAGGCTGCAATGGACATATGAATGCACATGTCCCCTTGAAGTAGCATTCTGGGATTCTTCAGATAAATACCCAGAAGTGGGATTACTGGATCCTTCTTTTTCTCTTGTTATAACTTTTGTTTTAAAGTCTATTTTGGCTGGTATAAGTATGCCTACCCCAGCTTTTTTGTTTTTCGTTTTTATTTTCATGAAATATCTTTTTCCATCTCTTTACTTTCCGTCTGTGTGTGTCTTTCAATTTGAAGTGATTCTCTTGTAGGCAGCGTATGTAAGAGTTTTGTTTTCTTATCCATTCAGCCCTCCTGTGTCTTTTGATTTGAGCATTTAACCATTTACATTGAAAGTAGTTGTTGATAGGTATGTAGCTATTGCCATTTTATTATTCATAATTTGACAGCCCCCCACCCCTCCACCCATCTTAAAGAAGTCTCTCTAACATTCCTTGTAATACTGGTTTGGTGGTGAAGAACTTCTTTATCTTTTTATTGTCTTGGAAGCTCTTTACATCTCCTTCAATTTTAAATGATAGCCTTGCTGGGTAGAGTAGTCTTGGTTGTAGATCTTTGCTTTTCATCACTTTTAATATTTCCAGCCAATCCCTTCTGGCCTGCACAGGTTCTGTTGAAAAATCAGCTGACAATCTTATAGGAGGTCCCTTATAAGTTAGTAGTTGCTTTTTTTTTTTTTTTTAAAGAATTCTCTCTTTGTCTTTAACTTTTGCCATTTTAATTATAATGTGTCTTGATGTGGGCCTGTTTGGGTTCATCTTGTTTGGGACTCTCTGTGCTTCCTGGGCTTGTGTGTCTATTTCCTTTGCCAGGTTAGGAAAGTTTTCAGTCATTATTTCTTCAAATAGGTTCTCAGTCCCTTGCTTTCTCTCTTCTTCTTCTGGTACCCCTATGATGCGCATGTTGTTATGCTTGATGTTTCCCAGAGGTCTCTTAAACTATCGTCTTTTTTTTTGGCGGGGGGGGGGGAGATTCTTTTTTCTTTTTGCTGCTCCAATTGGGTGTTTTTTTCTGTCTTGTCTTCCAAATCGCTCATTCGATCCTCTGCTTCATCTAGACTGCTGGTGATTCCTTCTAGTGCATTCTTCATTTTAGTTATTGTATTCTTCGGACTGGTTCTTGGTTCTTTCTTATGGTTTTTTTGTCCTTTTTAATGCTTGCTGTCTCTTTGTTGAAGTTCTCACTGAGTTCCTTGAGCATCCTTATAACCACTGTTTTGAACTCTGTCTCTGGTAGGTTGCTTGCCTCCATTTCATTTAGTTCTATTTCTGACGTTTTCTTCTGTTCTTTTTTTGGGGGGAACGTATCTCTCTGTTTCCTCATTTTGGCTGCCTCCCTCTGTTTGTTTCTATGCATAAGGTAGGTCTGTTGTCTCCCAGTCTTGGCTGGGTGGACTTATGTAGCAGGTGCCCTGTAGGGCCCTGGCACAATCTTCCTGGTCTCCTGCTTAGTGCTCCAGGAATATCCCTTGTGTGGGTTGTGTGTGCCCTTCTGTTATAGCTGATCCTTGATTGCTGTTGGCACATCATTGGGTGGGATTGACCCTCAGACTGATTGGTTCTGGGGTTTGGCCATGTCCAGAGCTTACAGGCTGCTGTGTAGGGGGCTTACCCCAGTGAGTGGGATCCGCCCCAGTGGGCTCTCATGCTTGTTGAGACTGCCCTTTGTGTAAGCCACTTGTGGGGCTAATTGGGTGGTACTCTGCTGTGGTCTGAAGCCAACCTTCGAATATGTTGGTTCTGGGGCCTCTTGGGAGGGGCTCCTGTGCAGGCCCAGGTCAGCCACTGCCTGTGACCAACTGGGGCCTACATGGTAGGAGCTGCAAAGTGATCCATGGTTTCTCACTATCTGTGCTGAGGAACTTGGGAGAGACCATGCTGTGAACCAAAGATAGCTGCCACCAGTACAAGGCCTGGGGTAGCTCCACAAAAAGCCAGGATACCCCAATGCCTGCTGCCACATGCCAGCTCCCTTAAAGTGCTGACAAAGCCTCATGTGATATGTGAGTTGGGTAAGGTACAGTCTCAGGGAGTCACTAGAGTGGGAAGAGTTGTGTTCACTAGTTTAATGTAGATTCTGGTTTGGTGCCACAGTTGAGCCTGGAGCTACTCAGGAAGTCTCAGAGCACACCGAGGCCAGTTGCTGCCTTCATGGGGCCTGTGGCCTCTGATAGTTTTCCAAGGAAGAGTGCAATGCAGACTGGGCTTGTTGCTCTCTGAAATTTGTATTTTCTTGAATGACTAATGATGTTGATCATCTGTCTTTTCATGTGCTTATTGGTATTTGTACATCTTCCTTGAAGAAATGTCTATTTATATCCTTTGCTCATTTTTTAAAAATTGGATTGTCTTTTTGTTGTTGAGTTGTAGTTCTTTATATATTGTGGATATTAAGCCCTTCTCAGATACATCATTTGAAAATATTTTCTCACCTTCTATGTTAGTCTTTTCACTCTGTTGACAGTGTCCTTTGATTCACAGAAGTCGTAATTTTAATGAAACGTCTATTTTTTCTTTTGTTGCTTGTGTTTTTGGTGTCAAAATTAGGGTACAGCTATCAGTACTATGTTGAATAGAAGTGGAGAAAGTAGGCATTATAGTCTTGTTCCTGATCTTAGGAGAAAAGATTTTACTCTTTCACCATTGAATATGATGTTGGCTGCAGATTTTTCATAAATGCTCTTTATCATGTTGAGAAAGTTTCCTTCTGTACCTGGTTTTCATCATGTTTTTATTATAAAAGGGTGTTGGATTTTGTCAAATGCTTTTGCGTCAGTTAAATGATCATGTGTTTTTTCCATCATTCTATTAATGTAGTATATTACATTTATTGATTTTTATGCATCGAATCACCCTTACATTCCTGGAATAAATCCCACTTGGTCATGGTGTGTAATCCTTTTACTATGCTTCGGGATTTTTTGCCAATACTTTGTTGAGCATTTTTGCATCTGTATTCATAAGAGATATTGGCTTATAGTTTTCTTCTACTTAGGTGGTTTTGGTATCAGGGTAATGTTGGCATCATGGAATGAATTAGGAAGTATTCCCTCCTCTTAAAATTTTTGGAAGAATTTGAGAAGGATTGGTGTTAATTCTTCTTTAAATTTTAGGTAGAATTCACCAATGAACCCATTGGGCCTGGCCTTTTCTTTGAAGTTTTTGATTACTGATTCAATCTCCTTACTTGCTTAGGTCTATTCAGATTTTCTGTTTGTTTTTGAGTCAGTTTTGGTAGTTTATGTGTTTCTAGGAATTTTCCCGTTTTATGCAGGTTATTCAGTTTGTCATGTAGTTATCCAATAAATTGAACCGTGATCTTTGTTCTTTTATAATTGTTTTTATTTCTGTACAGTCAGTAGTAATGTCCTTTCTTTAATCTCTGATTTTAACAATTTGAGTCTTCTCTCTGTTTTTCTTAGTCCAGCTAAAGGATTGGCAATTTTGTTGATCTTTTCATAGAACCAACTTTTGGTTTTGTTGATTTACTCTAATTTTTTATTTTCTACTTTGTTTATCTCAACTCTCATCTTTATTATTATAGTTTCTTCCTTCTGCTAGCTTTGGATTTAGTTTTCTCTTATTTTTCTAGTTCCTTAAGCTACATAGTTAGGTTAAGATTTTCAATCTTTATTGTTTTTTAATGCAGGTGTTTATAGCTATAATCTCTCTCTGAGCACTATTTTTATTGCATCATAAATTTTGATTTTTGTTTTTGTTTTCATTTGTCTTAAAATATTTTCTAATTTTTGCTGTGATTTTTTTTGACCAATTGGTTTAAGAGAGTGCTGTTTACTTTTCGTGTATTTGTAAATTTTCCAGTTTTCCTCCTATTTTAATTTCTAACTTTATTCCGTTGTGATCAGAAAAGGTACTTTGTTTTATTTCAGTCTTTTAACATTTACTAAAACTTGTTTTGTGGCCTAGCATGTGGTCTTTCCTGGATAGTGTACCATGTGCACTTGAGAAGAATGTATATTTTGCTGTTGTTGAACATTCTGTATATGTATGTTTGGTATAATTGGTTTATAATGTTCTTCAAGTCATCTGTTCTTTTATTGATCTGTCTCGTACTATTTATTATTAAATGCCTCCGACTATTATAGAATAGTATATTTCTCCCTTTCATTCTGTCGATTTGCTTCATATATTTTGCGGCTATGTTGTTAGGTGCACATATGCTTACAATCATTATATCTTTTTTGATGGATTGAACAACACTAGCATTTTTAAAAAACTATTTTATTATTTGGTTGGATGATATGAATCTTGAAGTCAATTAAAACCTCCTTTTCACACAAACAGTTCCCAGTAATGGATCTAGAGCCTGTTCTAGCACATTCTTTCTTTTTTTGGTTTTCTAACCTTACTATGTGTATTACAGTTGTTTCTGTTAAGTTTGCACCTTGCTACTTGAAATTCTTTTGAAAATCTTTACCAACAATTGTCACCCCCATAAACTTTAATTAAAAAAAAAAGAAAATGGAAAATCTGATTACATTTTATCTCCAGTTTGTGTGAATTTTTTATTTCTAGGCTTTAACATAGGTGAAATAGAGAAGTGTTTTGTGTGAGTACTAGGCATAAAATAGGGCAAGTTAAAACATCACAGAGCTCGCTGCTCTTACTGAGATTCAGATTTTTTTTTTTGAATAAATGTTTCCCTGATTACTATTGCAAGCCTTTGGTTAATTTCCAGAGTTCCGAAAAAAGTTGGTTCTGATCATTTTTGCCAGTTTTCTTATTGCTTTTATGGAGGAGAGGATTTTTGGAGGTCCTTAGTTCACTATTTTTTTTTAATGACACTATCCTTGTGATACTGACATTTACAGTCTTATTCTAAATGATACAGAAAATATGCCAAATGCTTTGTTGTTTTTAAGATATTATACATCTATATCATTTTCCTTATGTACAACCATGTGAATCCTATTAAAGAAGGATATGAGATTGGTGTGATGGACTTGCTTATTATAGTGTTTCCATATTGTTAATGATGGATCACTCCATTATTTCATAGAGACCCATAAACTGACCTTTAAAAAGTCATGTGAGGAGTTTTACCAAGAATTCACAGAAAGCTCTTTAGTTAGCAGTTTGTAGAACAGGAAAAGCAGGGTATGTGTTTCTGTTCTGCATGCAATTCTTATTTTTCAGGATTAAAAACAATTTCCCATCATAGTTGTATAACTTTCTTTACAATATTGTTTTCAGGTCCTTGAAAGTTTGGGTTTGTAGGTTTTAAATCAGATTCTTCTCAACTATCTCAACTAACTCAGTTTCTTCTCCCCATTATGTGTTTTCTCAATAAATACATTTAAGAATTAGATTATAAAGCAAATATGTATTCCCTGTCAAAATTTTTAAAAACAGAGAAAAAAAACAAAATTTAATTCATAATTTTTTATTTAGCAGTGTCCACTGTTAACACAGATGTATATCCTTCGAGTCTCTTTTTCTACTTACTTAAGGGATATTTAAATGAATATGTAATATTAATAATAGTACAAAATTTTGGCCATACTATACAAAACATTTTGCAACTCTTTTTAATGATATTTTATGTTTTCCTTACTTTATTTATTGCCCTATGATATAATTTGAATATGCTATACCATATAATTTATCACCTTGTAGTATATTAGGTTCTTTACTTAGCTTGTTTTGAAATTTTCAGTATTTTAAATAGTGGTATAAAAGCTTTCTTTAGAAATCTTTGTATATGTTGCTGGTTATTTCCTTATGATACGTTTCTAGGTGTGGAAGGTCAATAGGTGTAGACTTACAAAGACTTTTGCTAATAATGCCAAATTACTCTCCAGAAAGGATTTGCTTGCCATTCAGAAAAGATATTGTCAGCAGTGACTGGCATGTTTATTTCCTTAGGATCTCAGCACTACCGGTATTATTGTTAAAATAACGTTATTTGGGAGATGTTTTCATTTCTTACTGATAAAGATTTAAAAAAAACTATTAATGAGTTTAATCCTCATCTATAGCATACATTAACAAAAATGTTTATTTTTCCTTCTGTTAGTTGTTAATTTTGTCTATTGTGTTTTTTTTTAAATAAGGAGAGTAACTTAAACTTTTATACCAGATTAAATATATACCTATTTATGATTCCTTCTCATCTATCCTTCCTACTTCCCTCCTTCCTCCTTTTCTTCCAACTTTTTTTCCTTGGGGTGGTGAGAAAGCCTTTCTTGTGCCAATGTATATAACCATTGATCTTTAGTCTCTTTTATGACATAATTTTTGCACAATTAAGCGTACATTTAATATAGCTGTAATTTGTTTTGCTACATGGTGTGAAGTAGGGATTATGGTCATTACCATTGTTAATCTGCTGTTTCAACACTGCTTATTGAATAATTCATTATCTTCCCTCTGAAATATCAGATTTATCATTTATGAAATTATTACATATAGTAGTATGAATTTGTTTGTGGATCTTCTACTCTTTTCCACAGTTTTAATTATTGTCCTTTTAGATAACATTTTATTCTTTGGTAATTCAAATCCACTTTCATAATTCTTTTCTCAAAGTGTTTTTGATTTCTGTTGATAAAGTTTCAAAATAAAATCAAGAAGAGATTTTTCTTTTAATTGCACTAGATTTACAGATCACTTTGGGGACAGTTGACATCTTTGGGATTTTGAGCGTTCTCATTTAAGAACATATGCACATTTCTCTCCATTTATCAAAATTTTCTTTTCTGTGTGTTGGGAAAGTTTTCTGGTATTCTTGATACAGATCCTAAGCTTATTACGAGATAGTTTTAAAATTTGTTGCTGTTACGAATAGGATTTTATGTATAATTCATTATTGTTTTTATAGTAGTTCCCCCTTATCTGCAGGGTATGCGAGTACATTCCAAGATCCCCAGTGGATGCCTGAAACCACAGATAGTACCAAATCTTGTGTATACTATGTTGTTTTCCCTAGACATACCTGTGATTAAGTTTAATTTATAAATTAGTCACAGTAAGAGATTAACAACAATAACTAATAATGGAACAATGATAATAATATACTATAATAAAAGATGTGAATATGATACTTATCAAAATATCGTATTGTACTGTACTCATCCTTCTTGTGAGATGTGAGATGATACAGTGCCTACATGATGAGAAGAAGTGAGATGGAATTTTCCATTTAATGTTTTTGGATCTTAATTGACCGTGGGTAACTGAAATGGCAGAAAGCAAAATCTTAGATACGGGGACTGCTGTATATTAGAAGAGTAATTTTTTTTTGATATTTGGTTTTAACTATTCACTTTGTGAATCCTTATCAATCTAATATATTTTGTTTACTTCCTTTTGGAATTTTGGGTGGCCACATCATCCTCATATTCTCTTAACCGTCCTGGTAGCTATACACCTGTATGTTTTCTACTCTTATTTTATTAGCCGTAACTTTCAGAAAACACTAAATAATAGTGTGATAGCCAGCATTTATGTCTTATATCTTATTTCTGATTTAACAAAACTGCCCTTTGTTTCACCATTAATTAAGGCAGCTATTGATAAAAGGTAGATATATTTTCTGTTAAAGTTCCTATACATTGTTTACTGTTTTTCTTTTTAACAAAGAATGGCTGTTACATTTTATTAGGTGCTTCTTCCATACTTACTGAGGTGATCATATAATCTTTCTCCTTATTTGGTATGATTTAGTAACTGATTTCCTAAGGCTAACTTTCCATATTTTAAAATAAGAACACTTGATTACGACACAGTTTTTATTTTAATATCTTGCTAAGTTCAGCCAGCTGCTATGTGAATTTTAGTATCGATATTCATAAATGTGGCTGGTCTTTGGTTTTCTTTTTGTGTATGTGCTAATTTAGTCCATTTTTAAATGTCAGGGTAATGCTAGTTTCATGAAAGTAATTGATTAACCTTTTATTTTTTTTCTGTTTTCAGAAATAGTTTATACAACATGTCAATTAAGCTTTCTTTTGAATGTTTTTTGAGAGAAATAGTTGGTTATGATATTTTCTATGTCTAAATTATTTTTGAGACAATTTTTGATAGCATTTCAATGGCTGTTGATTTTTGCATATTTTCTCTTTTTGAGTAATTTTTGGTAATTTGTATTTAGTAGTAACACCATATCCCTATTTTAACACTTATTGGAAGAGGTTTTCTCTTATATTTTCAAAATATCTTTCACATATTTGGTGATGCTCTTCTCTTCCTAGGGTGGTAGCTTTGTGCTTTCCCTACTTTTTACTATTTTTCAGGTTGTCAGCAGTTTGTCTCTTACATTGAATTTTTTTCAAATATCAACTCTCAGTTTTATTTTCCCATTTCACTGTTTTCTGCGTTATATTAGTCAGTTTCTGATTTATCACTGTGCATTCTTTCATCTATTTACTTTTTCTACTTTTAATCATGATATACAATATGCAAACAAATGTACATAATGGAATTTAATAATAATATTAATGAGTGTACTAACCATGTAATTAAAAAAATAGAACATCTTTTTGCCTTCTTTGTGTTCCTTTCTCAGTGTTTGCCCATTTCGCTTTCCAAGGGATAACTATTCTATTGAATTTCCAGTTCATTGTTTTCTTCACTCTCTCTATAGTTTTATAACATATTTATGCATCCCTAAAATTTATGTTGCTTGATTTTCCCTGGTTTTGAACTCTATAGAATTGGAATCAATTGTATGAATTCTTCTACGTCTTGCTTTTTGCTCAGCATTATGCTTTTGAAATTTATCCATGGTATTGTAGTTCATTTTGATTGGAGTGTAATTTTTTGTTACAAGAACATGTGAATATACATAAATATATAAAAGTGTTCAAAATACAATATATAGTATGTAATATACAAATATAAGATATGCAAATATAGGGAATTTACTCTATTGTGGATGGACATTTGGAATTATTTCAGTTTCTTGTTTTGTGTTCATACTTTGCTATTACAATGTTGCTATGAATATTTTTTGTAGCTATTTCCTGGTACATCCATGCTAAATATTAACCATGATACTTAAATGTGGAATTCCTGGGTCCTAGTATACTCATGTATTTAACTTTACTACATCATACCAAATTCATCAAATTATTTCCAAAATATTTATATTTTCATTATCCTTAATTCTCATTTTTCTAGCTACTTAAGTTGAAATCTTAACTTATTTATTTTCACTTTTGATATTTGAAAATAAAAAATAAAAACATTTCTTAGCTATGATACTGTTTTTTAGAATACTGTTTTAAACTACAGAAGTTTTATTACGTAGTTTTCTAATTGATATTTTATTTCTAAATAGAATGTATTTTCAGTGGCTGTTTGCTATTTTACCCAAGTTATTTAGGGAAGTGTTTTTAAATTTCCATATAATCAAGTTAATGTTATTATTATTTTTAAAATTAAGTTTATTGGGGTAACATGGGTTAATAGCATTATATAAATTTCAGGTATACAACATTACATAATTCAACATCTACGTACTCCAACATCTACATACTCCATTGCATGCTCACCACTGGAAGTCTACTTTCCTTCCATTACCATATATTTGACCCCTTTTACCCAATTCGTTCTCCCTCCTCCCCCTTCTCTGGTACTCACTGTTCTGTTGTCTGTGCCTATGAGTTTGTTTTTATTTGTTTTGTTTTGTTTATTCAGTACTTTTTGTTTCACATTTCACATATGAGCAAATATATTAATTTTTAATTCTTTTTTTGTTTTTAACTTGAAGTTTGTATGCATTATAGTCAGAGATCAAGACATATTAAACTCCTTTTTGCAGTGCTTTTGAAATTTTTGTGACTTCATCTGTGATCAATATTTTATTGATATTTGAAAAATGCAGTTTTTGGAGAGCACATAACTTGATATCTATATTATATGAATAAATATATATTGATAATTAAGATACATTTTATTCAATAAAGCCGATTAATTATATCAAGTAAATTCCTTAGATCCTTATTAGTTTTTTCATGAGATGAGAGGTAGGTTGAAGTCTCAAGGTTTTGTGAATGCTGATATGATTGAAATTGTTTATGACATAGTATTTTATATTTTCTGTTTATCATGTTTTCTTGTTGTTCTTCTTTTGCTTTTCTTGGGATTGGTTATTTTGTGACATTTCTTTTTTCTTTTAGTATTTTGTTAGTTATATATATTCTTATTTTTATAATGGTTGTAGTTAAATTCTTAAACATATTTGAAGCTATTTTTCTTTTCCCTGATGTCTAGAGTTAAACAGTTGTTATAGCGTCTCTTTTGAACAAGGTGAGCAAGTTAGCCATTCGTTTATTTTCTCTCTACTGGCCCCCTCTCTGGTCTTTTAATCACTTGACTTTTATGAACAGATTTTTGGGTGCTATTGTGTTTTAAATTACACCTACTTTCTAAGCCGTTACATTTTTAATATAGTAGTTAAATTATCAATAATTGTTCAGATTTAAATATAAATTGTTATATCCTTACTTGTTACACTTTTATATATTCCATAATTTTCTGTTTTTTTGGACTGTATTTCATGATGCTGGAGTATTTCCTCAGGTGGCTCTTTCATATGGGGACTATGCATGGGAAATATTCTGATTCTTTGAATATGTTATAATTCAGTAATTTGGAAAATACATCTTTCTTTTGAAATAAATTTTTCTCTTTTGATCATGTGGTACAATTTTGCAACAAGTTTCTTAATGCCAACCCTCCATATTTTAGAATAAATCCTACTGTGTAATGATTTTTTTTTGTGTGTGCATTGCCCAAGTATATCAATTAAAATTACAGATTTTACTTAAGCATTGCTTTAGTCATATCCCACAGATTTTATATAATCTTTTCATTACTGAATTCATGACATTTTCAAATTTCCATTTTGACTTAGAGGTGTATTTCTTAATATCCAGACATCAAGATTTTTCTAGTTATCTTTATCTTATTGAATTTTAGATTAATTGTATTGTTAGAGAACATACTGACATTTTAAAATGTATTGAGACTTGCTTTATCACCTATTCTGTGGATACTTTGTTTTTTTGTGTGTGTTCAAATAGTTGTATTCTGCAGTTGTTGAGTACAGCATACTATATATGTCCTTTATGTCATGATTACTAATTATGTATTAAAATATTTAGCCTTTCTGATTTTTGTGCTTGTTCTATCAGTCATTGAGAGGAGTGTATGAAAACCTCTGTTCTATTACGGATATGTCTATTTCTCCTTGTAATTTTCCCATTTTTATATTTTTATTATGTGTTTTGAGTTTATGTATATGTGCATGCAGATTTATCATTGTTATATATTCCTGGGAAATTGATCCTTTTTACCATTTTAAAAGAATCCCCCTTACTAATTCTTATAAAGCTTTTTACTTATATTAGTAGAGACATATATTCTTTCAATGTTTGCATGGTATTTATTTTTCCATCATTTTACTTTCAACTTTTCTCTATTTATATGATTCAGACATGTTTTTGTATATGGCATGTAGTTAGATTTATTAAAAATATTTAATTTGAAAAAAATCCAATCTGGTAGCCATTATGTTTTAATTTCAATATTAGACGATTTATGTTATGCATATTTGGGTTTAGAACTATCATTTATTATATTTTTTCTTTTTGTCCTATGTATTCTACATTCCTCTTTATCTTATTTTTTTGCCATTAAGAAAATTTTGTTAACTCATTTTTCCTCTATTATTTTTCTTCTTCTTTTAGTGGTTACTCTAGAGATTACAACATACATAGTTGACTTAATTCTGTTAATCAGTATTTTACATTCTACCCAGACAATGCAGAGGCATTAGAAATCTTTATGCTCCAGTTTATACTTTTTTTTTGTCTTAGATGCTATTGTTTTTGAGTGTTCTTTTCCTGTATATTTTAAACTCCACAGGACATTTTTATTATTCTTTTGACTCTTTCTTATCTTCTATTTTTGTGGCCTTTATTTCTTCTTCCATTTCCAGCCTTCCATCTGAAATTATTTTCTGAAGAGCGTTCTGTTTTATTAAGGTTTTTATTAAAACATAACTAACATACAGTATTATATTAGTTTCAGGTGTATACAATAGTTATTCAACATTCATATACGTAAAGAAAAGATCACCATGATAAGTGCAGCAAGCATATGACACCATACTATGCTATCACAGTATTATTGACTATATTCCTTGTGTTGCACATTATATCCCCATGACGTATTTGTTTTATACCTAGAAATTTGAACTTCTTATTCCCCTTCACCTTTTTTCACCCTTTTAAAAATTTTCAGTTACAGTTGACATTCATTATTATTTTATATTAATTTCAGCTGTATAGCATAGTGGTTAGACATTTATACAACTTAAGAAGTGACCCACCTGACTAGTCTAGTACCTACCTGGCACTATATATCCATGCCATCTCAGATGGCAATAACTCATTCCCTTCCCTGGCAGAGCAATGCTCCATTGTACATATGTACCACCTACTCTTTATCCACTCACCCCCTGACGGACACCTAGGCTGCCTCCACATCTTCAGTCTGTGTGTCTTTTGATCTGAAGTGAATCTCTTATAGGCAGCATATGTATGGGTCTTGTTTTCTTATCCATTCAGCCACTGTATCTTTTGATTGGAGTGCTTAGTTCATTGTTATTGAAAATAGTTGTTGACAGATATGTAATTAATGCCATTTTATTATTCATATTTTTTATTTTTAATTTGTTTTACTTAAGCCCCTCTAAGATTCCTTGTAATTCTGGTTTGGTGGTGAGAAACTCCTTTAGCTTTTTTTTTGTCTGGGGAGCTCTTTATCTGTACTTTGATTCTAAATGATAGTTTTGCTGGCTATAGTAATCTTGGTTGTAATTCTTGTCTTTTCATCACTTTGAATAATTCCTGCCAATCCCTTCTGGCTTTGAAAATTTCTGTTGAGAAGTCAGCTGACAGTCTTATGGGAGCTCCCTTGTAGGTAACTAATTGCTTTTCTCTTGCTGCTTTTAAGGTTCTTTCTTGGTCTTTAACCTTTGGTATTTTAATTATGACGTATCTTGGTGTGATCCTCCTTGGGTTCATCTTGTTTGGGACTCTCTGCACTTCCTGGGCTTGTATATTTATTTCCTTCATCAGGTTACAGAAATTTTCCATCATTATTTCTTTAAATAGGTTTTGAATTCCTTGCTCTCTCTCTTCTTCTTCTGGTACCCTTATGATGTGAATGTTGGTATGCTTGATGTTGTCCCAGAGGCTCCTTAAACTATCCTCATTTTTTTGGATTCTTTTTTCTGTTCTGATTGGGTGTTTTCTGCTACTTTATCTTCTAAATTGCTGATTCAGTCCTCTGCTTCTTCTAATCTACTGTTGATTCCCTTTAATGTATTCTTTATTTCAGTTATTGTATTCTTGATTTCTGAGTGGTTCTTTTTTATGTTTTCTATCTCCATTTTTATGTTTACTATCTCTTTGTTGAAGTTCTCCCTGAGATTACTAAGCATCCTTATAACCAATATTTTGAACTCTGTGTCTGGTAGATTCCTTAGTTCTCTTGTTTAGTTCTTTTTCTGGAGCTTTGCTCTGTTTTTTTATTTGAGAAATATTTCCTTGTCTCCCCATTTTGGCTACCTCCCTGTGTTTGTTTCTATATATTAGGTAGCACTACTATGTTTCCTGTTCTTAGTAGAGTGGCCTTATGTAGTAGTTGTCTGGTAGGGCCCAGTGGCACAGTCTTCCTGGTCAGCTGAGCTGGGTGTTGTAGGTATGTTTCTTGTGTGGGTTGTGTGTTTCCTTCTGTTGTAGTTGAGCCTTGGTTGCTGTTTGCACATCAGCAGGAGGGATTGATCCTTTGGCTGATTGGTTTTGAGGACTGACTGTGAATACAGTGGAGGAGCTGTTGTTCAGGGGCTAATCCTGTGGAGCAATTTGCTTTAGCAGGGCTCTAGTGCCTGCCCAGTGTGCTCTTTGGGTGTCTTATGCCCAGAGGTTGCCAGCTGGTGCTCCAGTTTAGTCTGAAGCTGGCCACTGGGCATGCCATTACCCGGGCCTCTTGGGAAGGGACCCACTGCAGGCCAAGTTCAGTCACAACCTGCACTGTGCCTGAGGCCACCTGGCATGAACCACAAAGCACTCCAGATGGCTGTTGCTCGTGTTGTGCTTGGAGGTACCTTGAAAAGCCAAGTTGCAAACCGAGGTCGGCAGTTGACACGGCAGTTGCTAGTGTCAGGCTTAGGCCTGCTCAGCCAGAGGTTCGGGACATGCCATAGCCAGAAACTTCTTGTCTGAGTTTTGTGAACCTTGGAGAGATTTTTAGGAAAGTCTGCAGTGTGAGCCAAGGCAGGCCATTTATACGGAAAAGTCTCTGGAAGTGGCTTTGGTGGGGCAGGGTGTCATGTGGGGCATCTGGCGGGGTCTCAGCTCCTGCTCCCCAGGTAAGAACGCAGGATGTGGCTAGGCCAAAAAGGAACACCCACGGAGCCATTGGTAGGGAAGTCATACCACTGTGGTCTCAATGGAGGCTGGGTTCACACGACGTGTGACCTGCTGTCCGCTTTGCTGCCAACCGACCGACTCTCCTTGACTCTCCTTTAGTCTCCTCCTTCACTCTCCTCGGGAGTCCAACTCCTGAGAACAGTGGCCACCGGACACCACACACTGTGTGGGGGCCACACATCCTCCTGCCCAGAGTCACACTCCGTTCCTACCTGGTCGGAATCTTGCTCACCGTGCCAGGTGTCTGAGTGGGTGGAGTCCTCCACGGAAGATGTCCACAATCCTCGGAGCTTAAGGCTGCAGCAGATCACCAAAATGAAGGCAACGCCGTTCATGGCCAAGAGGGAGGTGTGCCAGCCGGAGGCTCGAGTCTCCCAGGCAGACCGTGCCTCCCGTTCCTGGCGTCGCTCCTCATGGGCCTCCCGAAGCTGAACTTTTGTACGCATAAACTGCTCAACCATCCCTCGGAGAGCTTTGACTGGCACCGTATCCTGCCGACTACGCCATGTGTCGCGCAGGAGACCCTGCACGACACAGGGTCTCAGGGAATCAGTGTGAATGAATGGTGTTAGCCATGTAGATGGAGACTCAGATAGGGCAGCTGCCTGTGTCTGCATGCCAGGAGGTAGGAGGACTCAACAAAGAAACAGTGCTTTCTGCCAGCTCCTCCATCCTGGAGAAAGCAGCCCCTTCAGCCCTTGCCCTGAAGCCAGACAACTTGGTTCCTCACTGTATGTCCCTGGAGCCTCTTGAGCTGCTGCCTTAGCACTGGAGCTCAGAGTGAGTGAGTCTGTCAGTGAGTAAGTCTGTGCATACGCCATTTAAGTGGAGCACCTGGAGTTGCAGGTGCCCCTAGTCTCACTCAGCCACAATCTTCTCTGGTTTTCCCAGCTAGAAGTTATGGGGACATCTCTCCCCAGCACTAGAACCCTGGGTTGGGGAGTCTGGTGTGGGGCTAAAAACCCTTGCTCCTCCAGGGGGACCTCTGCTGCTGAGATATCCCTCCTGATTTTTAATGGTCATACATGGGTGTGGGACCATCCCATTCTGCATCTCTGCCACTCCTACCAGTCTTGAGGTGGCGTCTTCTTGTATGTCCTTATTTGTATGTTCTTATTTGTAGGGCTTCAGTTCTATTAGACTTCAGGCGATTCTCAATGATGATTGTTCTGTAGTTTAGTTGTAATTTTGATGTGGTCATGACAGGAGGTAAGCACAGAGTTTACTTACTCCTGAAGGTAAAGAATGTTCTTCAGGAGATCCATCTTAACCAAATCTCCTGAAGAAGATTCTTTATTTTTTATTATTTTCTTTAGTAGGTGGCTGGTTATAGCAAATTCTCCTCGTATTTATTTAAGTATTTGTTATTTCACAGTTAGTTTTGAAGGATAATTTTCACTGAGTAAAGAATTCTCAGGGGCGGCTGGATGGCTCAGTTGGTTAGAGCGCGAGCTCTGAGCAACAGGGTTGCCAGTTAGATTTCCAAATGGGCCAGTGAGCTGCGCCCTCCACAACTAGGTTGAAGGACAACGACTTGGAGATGATGGGCCCTGGAGAAACACACTGTACCCCAATATTCCCCAATAAAAATTAAATTAAAAAAACTTGAAAAGAAAAGAATTATCAGGTTGTAATTATTTCCTTCCATGGATAAAAGATTCCATTCCATTGTCTTTTGGCAAGTCTGGTGTTTATTGGGCTACTTGAATTTATGGAGTTGATATTAATATTTTTTATCAGGTTAGGGGAATGCTCAGCCCTTCTCTTTCCCTCCCGGTTCTTCTCTCTTCTGGCATTCCATTTAAATGCATGTTAAACTCCTTCCCTGTATCCTATTTGTCTTTTACTTCTTGTTAACTTTCTGTTCACCTTCCAATTCACTAATTATTTTATCATCTGTATCTAGTTAGTCTTAAAAGTCTTCCTCTGATGGTTTAGTTTTGGATATTGTATTTTTTAGTTCTAGAAGTCTGTTTAATTTTTCAGTTTCCGTTTTTTTTCCAATGTTGTCGTTAGCTCCTTGAACAGACTAAGCATAGTTATTTTAAAGCTTTGTCAGACATTTCAACATCCGGAGCCCCTGTAGTCCTGTTTGTTCTGTCTGGTATTTCTGCGAGTTCTCATTAACGTCTTCTCTTCTCTTGTGTCTGTTTATCTTTGATTGTGTTCTCAGAATTACACTTGGAAAAAATCTTTGTAGAACTAACTTGAGACCTTGAATGATTTTATTTTCTCGTGATCATATTTTCATCTGCTTTTGTCAGATACTCAGGAAATATAGGATCATCTTGAACCACTTACAGGGATGGAGATTTTCTGGGCCATCCAGATGAATCAGTGCTTGGCAATGTTCTTCATGAGGCTAGTTTACTTACTATTTACCCTTACTCCTAGAGTGCAGCCCTTCACGGTCCCAATATAAATACCCAGCAGCTCCAGCTTTGTCATACTCTCAGTTGACTTCTTCTAGTTCAGGAAATACCCTACCATGGCTCCAATTTTGGATTCATTCCCTGGCTTTCAATTTTCTCCCAGTTTACTGCCTGAGTAATTGGCTAATACCTTCTAAATTCTCCTGTTCCTCTATTTTTCTTTGTTAAGAATGAAACAGAATTTTTAGTGGTTGTCTTATGTATGACCATTTCCCTAATTTTTGTTGGAATAACTGAGGATTTTATATTTGTTTATATAAAATTTAAAAATATATCTTATTTAAAGGAAGACTAAAATTTAGCTTTTATATAGCTACGTTGACAAGAATTAGGCATGAAGTCTAATTTCTACTTTATTTTGTCTATCATGAAGTATTTAATGGCACACCTATTCCGTTTTTTAATTTAGTATTTTGATTCACATTTTGGTCAGTGGTATAATTTTTTCCCCCCTCAGGAAGAATATATGTATGGGTGATGTACTTTCTGGGCTTTTGCAGATCTGAAAATGGAAAATGTAGTTTTTATTTTGTCACCTGGACAGTAATTATCTTGGCTGATTGTGAACATCTAATTTCACATTCGTTTCTCTGAAAACCATGTTGTGGAGGAGAAGTCTGATGCTTACATGATTAAAAAAATTAATAATCTTTCTTTATGGTTCCTGTATGATTTGTTCTTTATCTTTTAAATTAGGAAATTTCAAAAGTACACATTTAGTGTGCCGTTTTCATTAATACAGGTTGGTACCTAGGCTTTTGATTTGTAGTGAAGTCCTTCAAAATTGTCATTTGTTATGACTTTCTTCCTTACATCATGTTACAGCTGTTAAGATATTGTAGTTTTTCTCGATGTACCCTCAATATTTCTGTCATTTTGCTCATTTTTCTTCCTCTTTGATTTTCAGATAATTTTTTAGCTAGTCTTCTAATGAACTAACTCAGTTTTGTGCAGTGGCCATTGCTGACTCCATGTATTTTGCAAAATAGTCTTATTGTTTTTATAAAGCCTGGTACCATATAATATAAACAGTATAGAAACATCCATTTTGTTTAATGCTTTTGCAATTATATTACTCCTAAACCCTTCTTTCCTTTTCATGGGTATGTTATTTTCAATATCGTTGAGTCTCAATATCGTTGAGACTACAATATCGTTGAGACTACAAATTATTGTATAATTTATAAAGTCTGATAAAAATTTTTTAGTGGTGTTTTACTGGTAAATTAGTAATCTGATTCCTAAATTCAGTGTTCTTAATTTCTTCTATGCAAATATGTCTGATTATATATTTTTCACTGTCTTTACATAAAGACATGCTTATTTTTCCAATGTTAGGAATTGAGCTAAGATTCTACCAGTCAAAGTATTGGTACCTGTTCAGAGCTTTCTGGTTGAGGTGAAGGGAGTTAATTCCTACAGTTTTGCTTTGCCATGTTAGCAGAAGGAACTGCTGTCAGAAGTGTTGACATGACTGGAAGCTCCCCATGTTGGCTAAGGATTCCCTTCTATGTTCATGGTGACATGATCTTACAGAACTGATAGGAAGACTAAATGAGTTAATTCATGTAACGTGCTTGGCGCTCACAAAGCCCTGGATATGGACTGGCTGCTCTAGAGAAGGGAGCCATTCTCACTGATATTTACAGTATGAGAAGTTGGAGCAGGGTGGGGAGGGCCAACCAGTGATGCTTCATAGTGGACAAGGTGGCATTTATTCCACTGTAGCTCCTTTTCCTGCCTTTTAGTGAAAGCTTGCAGTCCTTTAGTGCCTGGCACATAGCAGGCACTCAGTAACTATTGTTAGAACAAATTCTTTGGCATCAACTGGCATCTGGTTCTCTAGCCTCCTGTGACTGTATAGACGTGAGCTTTTACAGAGTGTAGGAGAGTAGCCTCAGCCTCTTCCACTGTCTTATCAACTATGCTCATCATTTGAAAAGTTCGTGAGGAATGCCTTGGGCATGGAAGAAATGATTAGAAACCAAATTATCTTCCACTAGGTGTTCATATTTTATAATTACCTGATGGTCTTTTAGTTGAGACCGTTTTCTGTAAAAAATGCAGCTGAATGGTGGAGTCTATATGCAATGAAAGCCCCATCCCAGAATAAATGGCTGCAGGTATTCTCCCTATGGCATTAGACATCTGCTAAAAGTAACAAGTGAAGCTCTCCTTCCTTGAGCAACACAGCTTAATATATTTAGTCTGTCCAAAGTAAAATACACTCAGAATTCTTTGAAAAGTGCTGTGCAAAAAACATCCTTGGGGGTATTCTTTGATATGGTTTGGTAATTGGGGAAGGAAAAGAGAAATCCATCTGTGTATTTGTTGTTTAGCAGAGTAAAAGTTCTACTGTGTTGGCAGCTGATTGTCTTCTATCTCTGCCTTTGGGAAAGTATGAGAGGCAGTAGTGTGTGTGTGGGGGGGTAATGTGCAAGTTCTGGGGCCACACATACAGGTTCACAACCCAGCCCTGCCATGAAATATCTCTGTTACCATTGGCAAGTTTTCTAAACTGTTCTGTGCCTTAATTTACTCATCTGCAAAATGGGCACAATAATAGCACCTGCTTCACAGAGTTGTGAGAATTAAATGTAAAAAACAGTCTATGTAAAAAAAAACAGTGCTGGTGTATAATAAGTACCTACTGAACATTTTTTTGTGTGATTTATACCTGTAGAGATCGTGTGGCTGGTACTTCATCTTTTATTCACTATTCAGATTTTAAATAACTGTTTTGTGATGTTGCTTTTTATACTTTATAGTTCCCTCTGTAGAGGCAGTTTTGCCTCGTGTTCTAGAGCTCAAGATCTGCAGTCAGATATATGATGTATCTGGCGTCCGCTCCATGAGTTACTAATTGTGTTGTCTTGGACAATTTCTGCACCTCTTGGCACCCCAGTTTTCCCCTTTCTAAAGGGGTTAAATAAGAGTAGTACCTACCTCACTGGGTTATGTTGAGATTGGGTTATTTTTAAAAGTTTTTAATACTTATTATTATCCTTTTTTCCCCTAGAAAGTAATTAATAATGTTGACTCTCATTACCAACCTTGGAGAATGCTAATTTCATTAAGCATTGATTATTACTTTTAAGTTTTGTGTGGATGTAGGTTTTCATTTCTCTCCGGTATATACCTTGGAGTGGAATTGTGGGTCACATGGTAACTTTATAGTTAACTTTTTGAGGAACTGCCAGACTGTTTTCCACAGCATGCCTATTATTTTTAAATAGGGATTCTTTTCTTATATAGTCTTGTTTCTTTTTGTGTTAGGGATTTCAGATCTTTGTCAGAGTTGTTGAAAACATTTAATCTGTTTGTTTTTTAATAATTGTTTTACAACTTTTATGTAGTTAAATCTGTTACTTGTGTCTTGTGTCGTTTCTTCCGTTACTTTTAAACTTAGAATCCTGCCACCCGGATGAAATGAACGTTAGTTGCATGCAGAGTGTGACATGGACAGCTTATAGAGACTTCACCCGGCCCACCTTACAGTGAGCTTCTGTACTGAGAGCTCTTGACACCAGATCAATAAAACGGCCAAGAGGCCTATTTATTAGGCTCTATGAAAAGATGTAAAAGGGATGCTATCCACTGCCAATTCCTCTCCTTCCCCCACCCTCCACCTCCAAGGCCAACAGCTCCCAGGCCAGGTGCTCCCTCAGGATGGCAGTAACTGGGGATAGGCCTTGCCCCTGGACCCCTTTTTAAATTGTTTGTATTGTTTTGATGGAAGAAGTCAGTTAAATTGGTCCCCAGAGCATTCATAAAACAAGGTGCGTGCTAACACCACCCTAGTTCCTGGTACGGCCTCAGTTTTCTTAAGAGTCCCCCGAACTTAAGAGTTCCTGCTGTCCCCACCCCCTCATGTCCTCTCCCCCAGAAAGAGTCTGGAATCTGCCCCAGCCTTTTCCCCCTGAGCCCAGGGCTGGCTTGTTGTGGCCTCAGTCTCAACATCTAGTTGAACAGAGGTCTACATGGGATGTTGGTCCCACTACTGTATTTTGTTCAGGAGGATCAAAATAGTTTTCTGACCATGACAAAATGATCTCTGCTTCATTGGACATTTAAATGAAAATGTACCATCAGACCCTAAAGCAGAGGTGTCCAAACTTTTTTCAATGCTTTTTACCAAGGGCCATATGCGGTAAAATACACAAACAGCTGGGCCACTCACTCGAGGCGAAGTAGTATTGCCTCATCTGGTTTATTTAAGTAAACTAAATATATTTTTGGAATTTGCTGCGGGCCAATTAAAAATGGATTGCCGGCCGCAGTTGGCCCGCGGGCCACAGTTTGGACACCCCTGCCCTAAAGATTGATGGCATACCTTTTTTTTTTTTTTAATTCTTCTGTTTCTGAAGGGAACTAACCATAACAGTGGTTTGTGGACGATTCCTTATTACCAGACTGTCACATTGCCCTTTTTCTCATCCTTTGGAGGGAGAGAAAAACCAGGAGAACATAAAGGAATCATGTATGCAATATATTCACTTAGTGTTTCTTGGTGTACAATTGGCATGGGATTAATTCCGCCAAATTGTGTGAGGAGCTAAATTGGTCCTATTCCATGCTATTAACCAGTTGACCCAGCTCCATTTATTTACTAAACTTCTTTCCCACTTATGACTCCTGTATATATCAAAGACCATTTATGCTGGTATCTCACTACAGAACAGAAGTGTATATTAGCAAGCTTTAAATCTCTGTATTTTCCATAGCTCTGTCTGTTTGCACCCCATCAAAATACCCTTTTAGTCATTTCAGTATTGATAATGCTTGTCTCTTTTAATTAATCTCATAGTAAAAGATTTCATTTCCTGTTCTCCCATTGGGATAAGGATTGGAATTGCATCATTGTTAAAATTTAATTTGGGAAGATTTTGATCCTTTTTTCCTCTTGCGTCTTCCTCTCTGGAATAGGAGGCCTAGCTCCATTGTTCCAAAGCTCTTTTTATATCTCTCAGAACAGATTTGCAGTTGTCTTTATATAGGTCATGGATATTTCTTGTTAAGGCTGTTCTTAGGTATGATAAGGCTTTTGAGGCCACAGTGCAAAGAATGTTTTAAAATCATGTTTTATAGTGGCTATTGCTGGAAAATAGGAAAGTAAGTGATTTTTATATACAGCGGGTCCTCGAATAAGATTTTGTTCAACATCGTTTTGCTATAATGTTGATGAGATGCCATGATCAACTTAACTTCTGTTTATATCAATTATGGTGAAATTGGTTTCTTTATACACCGTTTTACTTAAACTTGCAGAACCTATTGACTATGTTAAGTGAGGACTTACTGTATTATATACAATAAATGCTTCTTTTTATTAAATGCTTGTATTTCACACAATTTTTTTTAACATTTTAAATCACACCATAAGTAAAGACTATTTGTTTTTGTCTTGTCACTTTCAATATTTACAATTTGGTTTTTTTTATACCTCTTATGTCTTCATGCTTTTCCTGAGTACTGTATTTCATTTTCAACCCTCCCCTCTCACTTGATAACCCCTTCTCTATTTTGTCTTTTTCCCTAGTTTTTAACACTCTTTGACATACTATGTATTATATTTCATTTTTTTTTTTTAGAAAAAAATTACCCTTATTTTAAACTTAAATAATTTTTTTTTTTAAACAGTGGAATGTAAGCTCTCCGAGGGGAGGGATTTTTGTTAATCTTCACCACTTTATTCCTAGATATGGCACCCGGCTTTATGTTTCACTAAATGTTTATTTAATGAATGAATCTGCATTATTTTGAACTCCAGATTGTAATTAATCTGAGGTCAGAGGTCTGAAACTTTTAAAGTGGCTTGGTGTCCCCTTACTCTTACTTTGTCTCACTCTTTTCTATTAGAAGATCCTAGTGTTTGTTGAATATGCTGGAAGCAAATTAAGTTTTGAGTGGCTATAGTTGATTCTTGTTATTTGCAGTGCTCGGTAGTCACGGGTAGTTAGGTTTTGTTGAAGAAAGAACATGGAATTAGCCAATACTGAACCATTTCCTAGGGGAAACGTAGGGTTTTATTCTTGTGAGCCAATGGTCATATTTTTGTCCACCGCTCAATATATAACCTCATTTTATGTGTGTTTCTCTGTATAAGGACACTGTATTTAATACGTATTGTTGATTCATTGACATTGAACTCATGCCTGAAGAAAGCTCATCTAACACACGTGTTTTCTCCATAAAGCACATCACAGCCTTCTCGCTCTTGGGGACATTAGGTAGCACTTAAGCACTGTGCCTGGAGGCTTTTGCAAACAGTGAAACACCAACAAAAAGCACAAAAATGTGAAAAACATGGCAATAAATAGACCTCAAGAAGGATGTATGTTACAGTATGAAAGCTGAAACAAGAAGGCAGATGTCTCTTTGTTCAATGTCAGCTGGGAACACATGCTTGTTGGATGACTCAAACTTTTTCCTGCTCTTTGCATGTTCTCCATTGATTACAAAATCCCCTGGGTATTGATTTTGGGGGTTAGAAATAAATTTTAGCAAGTAAGCAAATTTGCAAATACAGAATCCGCGAATAGTGAAGATCGAATGTAGTTTCATGTGGCATGATTATAGCCTATTTTCCAAGTGGTGGAGTGGCTTTCCCTGTGGTCAGAAATGACTGGATACTAACAGCTCTGTACTCGTGAGCTTCTTTTGGGTCTTAGCATTGCCCATTGTTTTTGACTGTAGTTTTATTATGCTCCTTCTGCCTTTGGTTCATGTCTCTTTAGAGCCCAGGTGTGGGGACAGAGTCCCAGAG
Organism: Rhinolophus hipposideros; assembly: GCF_964194185.1. NCBI lineage: Eukaryota > Metazoa > Chordata > Mammalia > Chiroptera > Rhinolophidae > Rhinolophus > Rhinolophus hipposideros. The sequence goes on along the minus strand of NC_138067.1, from coordinate 26,961,544 downwards.
AGCAGTTTCCAGGCTCTCGGCCTCATGTGGAAAGGTGTTGGCTTGGTTATTAGATGGCCATCAGCTGTAATCACATGGCCATCCCCTGTGGCTGGGTGGCCATCAGCTGTAACCAGTTAGCTCTTAGCCATTAATATAACTGCCATCTATGCTAGGGGATGGGTTGGTTGTTTGGTTGGCAGGCAGGCAGAGAAGCGGAAGGCAGATCATGGTTAGCAAGTGTGGTTAGCAAGCGGATGGAGGATTGCGGATCGTGTGGATCCTACTTCCTGTGTCTTGCCCGGCCACCAGCGAGACAGGGATGTAGGAAGACCCCTCGTTGGGGTACTGGTGGACATTTGCTGTTGTGTCTCGGCCAGCTGCCATCGAGAATATAGTGATATGACTCCCCTATCTATGTGTCCATCGGTGTTCCTTTTGGGCCTCACCATATCCTGCCTTCTTGTGCGGGGAGCGGGAGCTGAGACCCCACATGACACCAAGCTCAGCACCTTGCACAATTGCATTCTTCCTCAGGTGTTCTTGTGTTTTTTTCCCCCCTCTCTCTTGGGATTGTCTGCATTTGCATAGTCAGAAATTTGCTCTGCAGTATCTTCTGAAGTTCATTTGAAACATCTTAGCATCCCTGGACAATAGACATAACCTTTGAATCTCAAAATATTTTGAGTCTGCTTTCCTAAAGTCGGGTTCTCAAGCACACATCTAAATCACCTGTGGGGTTTAAAAACTAACGTTGCCCAGTGTTCGCCCAAGACCAACTCTGTCAACAATCACAAAGGGTGTAGTCTATGTACAGACATGTTTTAAAAGTTCCACAAGTGATTCTGATCTGTGGTGGGGCGGCATTTGAGAGCCAGTTGTATTGAGAGCTATGGTAGTGATAACAATAATTAAAAATAATAACCATCAAAACTACCACCATCAACATTTATGATACATTTACTAGGTGTCAGGCTCCTTATTAAGCTATTTGTGTGCTTTATTCTTACAACCCTTGGACATAGATATTTTGATAAGCCCAAATGTACAGGTGAGAAAACAAAGTTCACAGTGGTTAAGTAACTTTTCCAAAGTCACATAATTCCTAGGCAAAGGATGAATTATGATTTCTACGATTTCCTATTCTGTGATTTCGAGAATACACCCTGGATAACTGGTCACCTCCAAATCTTGCTCTCATTTGATTCTTCCTGCATTCTAGATGAAATACCCAGTGTTGTAGTTAGTAACCTATTTAGTTTATAAGATTTTTATCCTCCCACCAGTAACAGAAGCCTAGGTGAGAAGATGCTTGAAAGGAATTCAACTCTTTTGGCACTGTTTCTAACATACCAGAGACAATGCACTTTCTTGAGTATGTAGCAGGATGCCTTTTTAGAGGCAGTTGATATTGATATTAAGTTCTTGACTAGCTCAGGTGTGCCTTGCCTGTACAATAGATGGATGCATTACCAAGTTGGATAATATTGTAATTGCACGAGGGCCGCATGCTGTTTTTAATGGAGTCCTATAATAAACCATCTTTGTAAATTGAATAGTGACACTCAATTTATAACTCTGGATTTTCACCTTTTCCTTAAAATGAAATATGGTTTCAGGTTGGACCATTAATCTCTAAACAGAGTCTTTGTGCCTCTACAGTTAATTTACTCGGAGGCAGTAATTTCTAAGAATTCTAATAACTCTAGTAATTTCAAAATAATCTGAGTCAAATTTTTTTTTTTTTTTTTAGAATTTAGGACAGGACCTCAAAGGAAATGATATAGCGCAAGGTTTTTCCACATGTTTCAGGGAATCTTAGAATTCCCCCATTAGTTTCCTGGTCTTAGGGAATCTTTTGCAAGTGTGGTTAGACTTGAAGGGGTTTGTGCAATCCCTGACTTTGTTATTCTTATAAATTTCTTTGTTTATTTTTTCTCAATGCAGTTCTTCTTATGCAACTGTGTCTTTATATTCTGCATTTGCTTCCAAGTCCCGTCTCACTCTCCTGAGTGTGGTCTGTTTTGCTTCCCTGCAGGGGAGGGTAGGTTGCAACTCCCTCTTATCCACATAAGCAGCAAATACTATCCAAAACCAAAAAAGAATAATTTGATTGCTGTGCTCATAACCACCATCACAAAATTACTCTAGGATTTATAATGATTATAATTCATTATTTTCCTGGTCATTCTTTTAGCATGTTATTTTAAAATGAGATAATATTCAAATGGTACATAGGTTATGGATCTAATCAACAGTTAAAATCATTCAGTTACCTAAGAGTACACATTAGAAGCCAACTCATGTTGAAGGGCTTATCCACCCCCATCCCCGCCAAAAAAAAAAAAAAAATCACACTATTTAGGACTAAACTTTCTATTGAACATATATAATAGTTTTTAAAACCCTCCTTTTATTCTTATACTTCAAAATTTTATTGCCAAGTTATTTTCCATATGAATTTATGGCATCAGTTTTCAAGTAATATAAAATCTGAGTAGCTGGGATTGGAATGATATTTAATTGATTATTAAACTTGGGGAAGAACTGACCTATTTATAATAGACCAGTTGGCTTTTCTCTTTAATTTCCTCAGGTCTCAGTCATATCCTTCAGTGATTTTTTTTGTTTTCTTTTGTTTTGTTTTCTTCATGTGGCCTTTACAAATTTTTATTGCATTTTCCCCCTAGGTGTATTGTTCTTTTCATTGTTTGTTATTGAGAATATGTCTTTCTGTATGATACTTACTAATTTTATAGGGTAAATTATCGGTTATTGAATCCTTATAACCTGCCATGTTGTCGACTCTCTTATTATTATTATAGTCTTCTGCTTATTTAATTCTCTTATGTTTTTTAACTTTAATTTTATCTTAAGCAAATAATGGTCAATTTCTATGTCTTTCCTGATAATGGAAACTCTTCAGTTTTTCACTTGCTTTGTTTACCAGTGTTAAATACTTTTAAATTTCTTTAGCAGTGTTCAGTACTAGCTGTGATAGGTTCCTGACCCATGATTTTAATGGAATTGCCTGTATTCCATCACCTTCAGTTTGATGTTGTCTGGTAGTGTAAGGGTAGGAATGTTCTTCTGGTCCTACTTTGCTATTTTTTTTTAAAAAATGGAATGTTACCAGATGCCTTTTAAAAATTATTGAGGTCATGTGATTTTTCCCCACTAATGGATATGATTATATTAATTTATTAATTTTTTTCTTGGACAAATCCTTGCTGATCGAAGTATATTTTCTTTTATTCTAGTGAATTTCAAAATATTTTAGAGTTTTTTTCATGTATTTTTTTAAGTGATGTTGGGATGTAGTTTGTGTGTGTGTGTGTGTGTGTGTGTGTGTTTGAGAGAGAGAGATTTTCTGTCATGGTCACTAAATGTCATACAACAAGTGGGTAAATATTCCTTTTTTACTGTGTCTGGAACATTTTATAAAGCTTCAGAGAGCATTGTTTATCAACCTTTTCAAATTCATTTATAGCTTTAGCTTAATTTGATGTTCTTAGTCCTTATTAAGTCAATTGTGTTCATTTGTATTTATTCAGGAAATTCTGTATTTTATTGAGAATTTTCAAATTTATGAAGTTTTAAATAATTTCCCCTCATTTTTGATTGCTGCCATATTTTTTGTTAAATACTCTTTTTTTTCCATCCTTTACTGTGTCTGTGTTTTTTCATTATTTTCTTTAATTAGTCTAGATAGAGGTGTGCCTATTGGTGATAGTTTTGTGTATAGCAGTGTGTTTTCAGAGAACCAGCTCTTGTATTCTACTTCTGCTTAGTTTTTAATGAATTCGTTTCTGCTTTTAACCTTATTAATGTCTTGATTATATTTTTCTTATAATTTATTTTATTATCTTTATAATTTCTTGAATTGGATTGTTGCTGCATTTAGTTTTATATTTTCTTATTTAATAATACAATCATTTAATAATTTTCTTATGATTATAGTTTTGGCCATATCTCTATTCTAAATTAACATATGTCATATTATCATTATTGCTATTTTCTAACTAATTTGTAATTTCATTTCTTTACCCATTGACCCAATAATGATTTAAGAGAGTCTTTCCTAAATGGCTGAGGTTTTGTTTATATGTTTGTAATTTCTTTGCAACTCTGTGATGAATATTTTGCATTTTTCTGTATCTAAAATTATTCTCTTAGGCTAGGTTTCTAGGAAGCAGGATTAGCAGGTCAAAGAGTAAGAATATTTTCCAGGCTTTTGATAGCTGTGGTCAGATTCTTTATTGGCCCTTTTGATCATCGAGGACAGCTATGCCTTTTCTTGACTGTAGGTGTTAAAAGGCATTCCTCACAGATGCCAGTGCTCTGTAGACAAACAGTGCAGTGCTGTGTATGGGCTCTGGTTCCCCACTGCTTTCCCCTCTTCTTGAGGATGACTCTGGGATGCGGGGGGCTGGGAAACCCTTCCTTTTCATCCTCGTATAGACCTGAGACTCCTTGCCAGACTCCGTGCCAGACTCCTTGGTAGATTATGTGGAAGAATTCAGTTACGTTTGCTCTGCAAATGCACGCAGTTTTCACACATCCCTACTCACACAAGTGTACTGACACTTGCTGAGCAACCAGGATATCTCAATATCTCAAAATATGTATTTTGCTATTTTAAAATACATCTCTGCATTCCATAGACTGTGGATGAGGAAACTGAGACTCTGAGGAGGAAGTGAGGACTGAAGCCTGAGGTTGGCAAGCCAGTGAGAGCTTGAGCCCCTTACCCACCAGACTCGTGTCTCACTCAGTGAAAGTGCAGGTTGTGTTGGTGGGCCCCTGCCCAAGTTCAGGAGTGAAGTTCTAAGAAGTCACATGGGCTTCTCACCCAACCAGCCGTGTCCACCTTTCCATCTGAGACCCTGCACTTCCCTGCTGGAGGAGGGTCCTGGGTGCCCATCGATTCCCCAGTTCCTTAATAGTTGGGAGGAAAGAGGCCAAACACCACCACACTCCCAAATGAGCTTTAAAACGTCAGCATAGTAATTTATTGAGCTCCTACCCTGTGCCCGGTCTCCATGTGGATTCCCTTGCTGAGTCCTGCCGGATAGAGGGCTGTGATCATCTCCATCATACGGGTAAGGGAAGTAAGGCTGAGAATGATAATTGCCTTCGCCAGAGTTACATCACAGACAAGCCCTGGAGACACCTGGGTTGACACTGACTGCCCTTTACTACATACAGTGTTACTCTTGGCCACATGAGGCCACTCTTTATGGATTATGATGGATGTGGCAGCTCTCAGATTCTGGCATATTTTCCAAATTACACAACATTTCTGTGTTAAAAATACTCTTCTCTAATGGCAGCATCTCCTAACTTCTGATATTGGGGTGTCCTTTGTCTTGAATCCCAGACTCTTGTCCATGTAGCCCTCAGAAAGGCATATAGTCTAAATATTTCACCTTGGGCTCTGCCCTCGTGTTGCAGCCCCTCTTCCCAAGTGGACCTGTGATATAGTCACCTCCTTGCTGGTGCAGCACAGATTGGCAAGGATGACCAAGGATGATGCACTTTGTGTCTAACCAAGCATCTCGGTGGAGATGGCTCTACGTTGCATGTTGGAGACTAGGATTGTGCCAAGCCTGAAAAATAGGGATTAAAAACTGCACTTGCCTCAAAGGATTATTGCGAAGATGAGATGTGAGGAATATTTTCATCATCATTATCCCATGATAATCCACTCTCCCAGTGTCTCCTACATCTGTTATTCTCAGAAATGTGGTTATTTACTGTGGCTTTTGACAAAGTGAATCATATATATTGGAAACAAATCCTTTGTCAGAAATATGTATTCTATGTATCTTCTCATGATCTATGGATTACCTTTTTATTTTCTTAATTGTTGTCTTTTGATAAGCAGAAGTTCTTGATTTTAATGGAGTCCAGTTTATCAGTCTTTTCATTTTATTTTTTTATTTTAACTTTTTTTGTAACAACCTTTTATTTTAATTACATCTATTCATTTTTTATTAGTTTCAGGTGTACAAAACAATGTAATAGTTAGACATTTACACCCCTCACAAAGTGATAATTCCCCTCCCGCAATCTACTACCCCTCTGATAGCGTGTATAGCTGTTGTTACAATTCCATTGACTCTTTCCCTGTGCTGTACTCCACATCCTGTGACTTTATGTATATTATAGTTGACATTCATTGTTATTCAGCTTCAGATGTACAGCACAGTGGTCAGGCACAGTCTTTTCATTTTATATTCTTCCTTTATGTGTTTTGGGTCCTAGTTTAAGAAATTTTTGTACCTAAAGGTCATGAATATATACTACATTATGTTCTAGAAGATTCATTGTTTTACCTATTGCATTTAGATAGATGTTGGGTCTGGAATTTATTATTTTGTATATGGTATATTTTTTTAAAAGTTGGGAATCCACTATTTCTTTTTTCACTTTTAAAAAAATTTATTGGGGTGACAATTGTTAGTAAAATTACATAGATTTCAGGTGTACAATTCTGTATTACATCATCTATAAATCCCATTGTGTGTTCACCACCCAGAGTCAGTTCTCCTTCCATCACCATATATTTGATCCCCCTTACCCTCATCTCCCATCCCCCCCCTTACCCTCTGGTAACCACTAAACTATTGTCTGTGTCTATGAGTTCTTATTTTTTTAATTTTTATTAAATTTAATGGGGTGACACTGGTTAGTAAAATCATATAGGTTTCAAGTGTACAGTTCTATAACACATCATCTACATATTGCATCGTGTGTTCACCACCAAAATCAATTCTCCTTCCATCACCATATATTTGACCCCCTGTAGTCTCTTCTACCACACCCTTCCCCCCTTACTCTCCAGTAACCATTAAACTATTGTCTATGACTTTTTGTTTGTTTGTCTTGTTTGTTTGTTGCTTTGTTTTATATCCCACATATGAGTGAAATCATATTGTTCTCAGCTTTTTCTGTTCTTAAGTCTTTTTCTGATTTATTTCACTTAGCATCATATCTCAAGATCCATCCATGTTGTCACAAAAGGCAATACTTCACCTTTTCTTATGGCTAAGTAATCCTTTGTATATATGTACCACGTCTTCTTTATGCAATTATCCATTGAAAGACACTTTTATTTCCATGTCTTAGCCACCGTGAATAATGCTGCAGTGAACATAGGGGTACGTACATACATATATATTTACCACCCTGAACGTGCCCTATCTCATCTGTTCTCAGAAGCTGAGCAAGGTCAAGTCTGGTTTGTACTTGCATGGGAATCCACTATTTCTTGAAAAGACCATTCTTTCCTTATTGCAGTGTTCCCTTTATAATAAATCGATTAACGATATGTGTGTGGTACTGTTTCTTTGACTTATCAAAGACTAATTTAACTGAGAATTTTACCACTACCCAGAACTTAGAAAACATTGACTCTCTACTCTTCTTCTTGTTTTTTGTTAATGTCATGCTTTTTCATTCTACATTTATTTCAAAGACCACATGCTATTATTGTTGTTTTGTACAATGAATATTAATTTACATTTACTCACAAAGTTATTGTTTCTGTTAATTTCCATTATTTCTTGCATTTCTAAATTCCAGTATGGAAGAAGTTTTCTTCTTCCCAAATAATTTCTTTTCTTTAATTTTGTTGGTAACTATGGTGTGCTCCTGAGGGCTGATTATGCACATCTTTTTCTAACTCTACATTCAATGATGTCACATTGGTAGCTTAAAATCAGCCATAGTGGGAGTATTTATCACAGAAACTGGAAACTACAAATCAGAACTTTTTTTTTAAAGCGAGTTGTTAAACACTACTAGCACGTCACTGGCCAGTGGCAGATTCAGTTGTGCATCTTAAAGTGTCTTTACTTTGTTTTAGAAGGATATTTCTATAAGATAAGGCATTGTAAATGGTATTTATTTTCTCTCAGCTCTTCTATTGTTTTTGTTGAGAACTCAGCTCTTAGTTTTATTACTGCCTTTGTTTTTAAAAAAAGATAATGTAACTTTTCCCCCCATTGGAGAATTTGTCTTTGGTTTTCTGAAATTTTATTATGGTATCTCTAGGTATCACTTTATTTTTCTTTAATCTGCTTGGAATCTTTGTGACTTGATGTTCTTTTTATTTTTAGAAGGTTCTTGGTGATCAGCTCATGTAATGATTCTACTCGATGCTTTCTCATTTCCTCTTCTGGGGCTCTTATCACACGTATTTAGACTTTGCCAACCTATTGCCCAAGCCTACTATGTTCTTTTTGTGTATTACTAGCTGTTTTTTCTCCTTGTTTCTATCTGGATATTTTCTTCTAACTTACCTTTCACTTTCCTAATTCTGTGTTTTATATGCTGTGAAACTCATTGAGTTCTTCATTTCAGTTATTCTGTTTTTCAGTTTTAGGTTAATTCTGCTCCGGTTAAATCTTCCATGGTTATCTATTTTGCAAGTATTTTAAAGGCTGTGTTTGAAAACTCCAGTATTTATATCCCCTGTGGGTCTTACTTCTTGATGTTCCTGGTAATTTTTGATTTAATGCTGGACATTATTCAGGTCATGGATGGTGTTCCCTTCTTGCAGAGAGGATTCACCGTATCTCATGAGAGGATTTACCCTATCCTTCATCAGGCAGTGAAGCGGCAGATCACCTCAATTTGATCAGAAACTGAGGCTGTTTTGCAGCCTTTATGAGGCTTGGCTGCTTCTGGTTATCTATCTCTCCCTGAGAGCTTTGGTGTTTATTTTTGCCTTGGTAGATCCTGAATTCCAAAAATGGTTTCCCCAGCACCACAAGCCTCCTGAAAGTTAAGCTCAGCTTTTCATCCTCTTTTTGTTCAGCACAGTAGTCTCTCATTTTCTTTGTTTAAGAATTATCAAATAAATAGAGGGGAAAGCAGGTACAGGGTATAGGCATGCTTCTTTCTGCCTTACTTCTATCCCAGGTTTGGAACCTCAAGTCTTGATTGGAACCTCAAGCCCATGATAGGTGCTAACCACAATTTTCTTCTTCCCAGCCCTGTAAGACTGTAGAAAGCTCTCCTTAGCTTCATGTGTTGTTCTGCTTTTTGTGTTTCTGCTAAGCTTTTCAGCATCTAACCCCACTCATTAAAGAGCTGGTGAATAACCTAAGGCAGAGACTGGAATGCAGAATGTCAGGCATACCTCCGTGAATTTTTTTCTCTGAGATTTTGGTGCTTCAGATCATGGCTGCCTAGGTAGGTCTTGAATGTCTCAGAACAGGTCATGTTCCTTAGCAGCTTTCCTAATTGTTCTTGGCAGGGACATTGGTTTCCTAAAAGTTGTGCAGTGTTGGCTGGAATAGACGTCTAAATTTTTTGTTTTGGGTTTTGTTTTTCTTGCATTGTCTGTCTTGGTTTTGGAACTGGAGTTGTGTTTGCTACAAAACAGACTGGGAGATTCCCGTATTTTTCTATAATCTAAACTCTATTGACTAGCTTTTATATCATCCTTTTAAAGTTTGAAAGAATTTATTAATAACTTTATTTGGGCCTGGCATATTCTCCCTCCTCGCTAGTTGTTCATTGGCAGCTTTTCCTAATTTCTTTTCTGGTTGTTAGTTTAGTCAGGTCTTTTGAAAATTGATTTTTTTTGTTTGTTTTCATACAATCATTAGTTTCTTCTGTAGTAGTTTATTGGCTGCAGAGGAAATATACTAGTTTAAGGTCTCTTGATTCTTATAGCCTCTTTTTCTTAGACAGTGTTTTAGGTTTTGAGTTCTCTCTCTCGTTTGGTTTGTTAGAGGTTTATCTTTTAATCAGTCTTTTTTTAAAAGAACTGATTGTTAGATTTTTTTGACCCGTTCTACCCTATTTACTTTTTATTTCTTTTATTTTGTGCTTAAAAATTTATCCTTTTCTCTTGCATTGATTAAGAAAATTTTTGTTTGTTTTTTCCTTCAGCTCTTTGTACTGAGTACTTAACATATTTTCATTCTTTCTTACTTTATTTTTAAAAAGTCATGTCAGGCTAATCTTTCCCCTCTGAGTTCAGCTTTGGCTGAGTCCTATAAATTTTGATATGTACTGGAGCTGTTATCATTATTTTATATGTAGCTCATAATTTGGATTACTTTTCTTAGCTAAGACTTAGTTATTGGGGTGTTGTAACATTTTGTTTATTTTTTAGCTATTGATTTTGCATTGTATTGCCTCGTGGACAGAGGTTAATTTCTGGATTTTGGTATTTATTGAGTATTTCTGGTGGACTAGTATTTGTTCAAATTTTTTGTAAATGTTCTATGGATATTTAAAAAGACTGAGTTTTGAATTTATTATTGTGAAAGACCCAAGACTACTATAGGTCAATCACCAATTGCTTTAAATATTTTCAATAATTTATTTATACTTTAAACAATTACTAATTGATAACTGCATTAAATAAGATACTGCTCGGTATTTAATAGTTTTAATTTTTAAATCATAAAATAAAATATGATTACTGGACAAAATTTGGAAAATAAAAGTATAAATAATAAATACAAGTGACCCATAATCATTCTCCATTTTAACATTTTGTTCAAATTTATTTGAATCTATTTTGCTGTATGTATTTTATTTAGACACAATTGGAACCACATTGTACATACAGTTTTATATCTACTTTATAGCTTAAGGCTATATTCGTATATCTTAAATTCTCTTTATGTACAGAGAGAATATACAATTAGCTCTCTTCTGTGACACTCCCCTCTTTGATGGATTTCTTTATGTCAGAGCGGGTTAATTTCGAACCCATGACCACCTTGTGTTTCTTAGAGCTCTCAGTGCAGAGTTAGGAATTAGGAGAATGAGAGACAGGGGACAGTTCAAGTTCAGGGGTCACAAGTGAAGTTGGGGATGGGGAAAGGGAAGGGTTTGTTGTAGGTGCTGGTTGTGGTCTTGGATCTGATGGTGGTTGGGGGTTGCTGATAATAATACATTGTGTTATTTTGCTAATGTTATCTATTCTTCACAAGGATACTTCATGGTACATCTTGTTAACCCCGTCTTCCATTGGTGCAAACCAAGGCTCTGAGGATTAAGTACACTGGCTCTTGCGTTTAAATGGCAGAGCCAGGGTACAGCTCTGGCCTCCACACCTGCATCTTTCCTTTATACTCTGTTGTCTTCCCACAATCACCTGCTGGTGTGAACAGCTCCATGGTTGACCTTGGGTGCCGTGTACACTCTGTGCTGTGCACTGGGCTGGGGCGAGGGTCACAGAGCTAGCTGACTGTGTCCTACTTCCAAAGGGCTCATGGTGTAGTCGGGAAGATGAACAAACATAGAATGTGACTTGGGATTCAGGAATCTTGCCTGAGAATTCAGAAAAGGCTTTTAGGGGCCTGTGTCTGGTCAGTCTTCAAAAGTGAGTACGGGCCCGCCAGGTGGGCAGAGTTGGGAAGGGTGTCCTATTCAGAGGGTGCAGGAGAAGCCAGATAAAAGGTGTGCAAGCAGCAAATAGAGATGAGGGGTGTATAAGGATGCCCGGCAAAGAAACTGGGCACTTGCTCAGTGGTTCTAGAGCAGTCTATCTGGACAGCTTTTGGGTGTGGCCATGACTTTTGAGTGGCACGTGCTTCTCTGGCCTCGGAAGTTGGGAGGGGAACAAAGCCCATTCCTGATGGAAGAAGGAACTCCACAGGGAAGACTTCTGCCTGTTCCCACCAGCTGCCACTGCCACCAATATTGCTGCTTCTGACGACGTTGATAACACTGACTGGTAACACTTATTGAACACTTACATGCTCCCAGACCTGGTACCTAGCACTTCGTGTGCAGTATCTGTTAAAATCCTTTCCCCAACCCCATGAAGCCTACATACTTTGATAATGAGGCATCTGAGGCTTGGAGAGGTTAAGCACATGCCCATGGTCCCACAGCTAAGAAGTTGCCAAGCCAGGATTGGAACCTGACACTAGATGCTGTACTCTTCCCCAGGGGGTCCAGGCTGGTAATGCAAATGAGGAAAATGATGTGTGGTGGAGCTTCTTCCCAATTTTCTTGAAACGTGGACTTTTTGTCTACCTTTTGTTTTACTTTTATATTTACTTTTTGTTCCTTTTGAGTACAGAGAAATATTTCAATGCCATAAAAACAATGGACAGCACACGCGATGTTAAGTGGCAACTGAACATCAGCTTTGGGACACAATAGGCAGTAGGGGGGATTGTGACAAAGCCAGAAGGGCTAGTGGTTGTTAAAATCTAGTTGGTTGTTGGAATGTAGACCCAGGGCTGCCAATTCTTTTTTTTTCTTGATTGATTGATTGATTTTTAAAGAGAAGCTGGGAATCTGGGTTTTAAATGAAGTTTATCAGTTTTTAAAAGCTCAGTTTTGAAATGACCCTGAGTCAACAGTGCTAGAGTTGTGAGGAAAGCATAGTCCCCTAGTGAGTGGTCTCTATGCTCTACCCTCCTGCCAGAGACCCTGGGGAGGGGGCCAGCTGACCTACATGCTATAATTCTTTCCTGGCAGGTCTGGTGGCCGCGTGAAGAGCCTTCCTGGGCTATCTGAGCCAGGAATAGTTCTCAGTCTGTCTTGAGCACTTGACTTCCCTGTGCTCTACATTCTTGGGGTTACTTTTCCTGTCTTCAGTACGGATTCAGAACAGTCAGAAGATTCCAGAACACTTGAGAGGATGCAAGGAAAATTGCTTAGAATCTGCACTTGAAAAATCTGGCTGTAAGAAGAAAACAAGAGGTCACTACTGGAGTCTGTGCCAAATGGAACATTTCAGACACATTTCAAGAAACCCTTTTCTTCCCGTAGCATAATTCACTACTGAATTCATAGCGCTTAGGATTATAAAAGTCAGATTTGCCCTGGTCAGTGGGTAGTGTAATTTTGTGTCAATTTATTACACACTCAGTCCATGTTTGCCCTCAGACAGACGGGGTGGAATTTCTGCCTCCCATCATTTGCAGATCTTCGTGGGGGTGGGGGCTAATTGCCCTTTATTTTCATCCAGGTACAGCCTAACACCCTCATGGTACCCAGTGGAGAGGTGCCTCATCCCGAGAGCCAAGGGTAGAAGGAAGGTCGTGGGAACAGGTCTAGTCTTGTGACTTTCGTTCCCTTTCCACTTCACTCTTCAAATTCCAAGGGATTGGGTGAGGATAACTCGGTGGCTCAGTGGCAGGCATACTGATCAGCAACAGGAAGGGGGGTCCTAACACCCACAGGGCTGTTTAATCAGGTGGAGGCAACTTGCTACTTGTTCTGGGTAAACCAGTGGTGTCATTGGTCCGCCCCGCCTTCCCGCGTCCTCTGAGGCGAGAGGGGCGACATGAATGTAAGGTGAACGCAGAAACCCTTCCAAGCAAATGACACCTCGGTGTTTGGTGTGAAAACCCTGGTCACATGTAGCGTTGATTTCAGATTCCCCACAGGCATCACTAAGTGATGTTACAATTGTGTTTTGTTCTTGAAAGCCAAATCTACAGCAAAACCACTTCCCGTTGCAAGCTGATAACGTATGCACTGTCATCTCTCTGTCATAATAGTAATAAAAATCGTCATCATCATCGCTAACATGTATTGGTTTATTGAAGGCTTACAGTAACAGACATTTGAGTGTTTTATAGGTATTAGCTCACTTAATCTTCATATCAACTCTGATAGGTGGTTGCTGTTATTATCTTCCTTTCATGAGTGAGAAACTCAGAGCACAGAGTGGTGAGGTAACTTGCCCAAGGTCACACAGCTAGTTAGTGGTTGGGCTGGTATTATACACCGCAGGTGTTCTTGATTCCACTCTGCTGATCGCCTTTTGCTCTGGGGCTTTTGAGTATTTGTGGCAGGGTTTCATGTGACTCCTGGTTTTCAGAGTCACAAAGGTCATAGGGAGTGGATATCTGGCTTTCCAGCTGCTCAGTTCACATAAAAGGGGTTCCCTGGTGTCATGCACAGATCAGGGGATTTAGAATCAGAGGGTCTCGGTTAAACACAGACCCCCTCATTGCAGCCATGGGACCCTCAGCTAAGTTGCTCGAACTTCTTACCTTGATTGTTTTGTTGAATGGGCAGGATGCTGGCAACACCTGGCTCTTGGAGGTGCTTGTGCAGGTGAAGGGAAGCAAGTATTGTGAAAGCACTTCGTCAGCCGGAGGGCCTCTTCCAATGGTGCTTTCATTTATTATTCCATGTCTGTCACTCACCCTGTAGGTCAGGGTTTTGCATGTCTGTGACAGCAGAAGGGCCTCAGGGGTACCTGTCTGCTGATAAATGGATGGATGGATGAGATGAGAGGAGACAGGTAGCTCAGTGCCACTGGCTCCTTCTGCTAGGCTTGTGTTACCAGGAGGGTTGGTGGTCCAAGATTGTCACCTTTCTGGTCACAGGTAGTGTGCTGCCAGTGATCAGAGGGATAAAGTCCCTGTCTCGCTATGCTGTCAACTGGGAAGAGAGCTGCCAGAGCTCACTTAACTAGAATGTCCCCTTCCTGTGTTGACATATGCTGTCCAAACCTTAGTTTGGTCGAGACCCCCATGTACCCTTTCCCTGTAGGTCTTGGTGAGCTGGTGTGACACCTATCATTTGGGCAAGTAGCTTAACCCTCCAAAGCCTCAGTTTCTTCACCTGTGAATTGGGGATCATGCCATTTTCTTGGAAAGTTTTTGGGAGGATTAAATAAAATGATGGACACAAAATACCTAGTATAGGGAGCTCCTACATATTAATTTCTTTTTTTCTTTTTGGTCATCAATCACCATGTTGCCCTCTGAGGTCAGAATTACAGAACAGGGCTTCTTGCAGGAAGGAGACCTTCGTGATGTCCAATGTGGAGCGGGTATTAAAGGATTCAACACGGAAAGGAGGAGAAGAACCTCCAGCAACTTTCTGGAGCTCTTCTATGGTTTAGAGTTGCTCAGGAAATGGGGATGTGGGGAAATAAAAGCAGGGAAAGGAAGGCAGAGAGGACAGGGTAACACCTGCTCACATGTGCTGGCCCCTTCCTGTAGTGAGTTTCCCAGGACACCCACCTTTTATGTGTCTCTCTGGACTTAGAAGCACACTGATTTGGTTTGAATCTCTTGCTGCTTTAAATGTGTGGCTTTGATGAGTTGCGTGAACTCTTCTGTGCCTCAGTTTCTTTATTTTTCAACTGGGAATAATAATACCTAATTCCCAGGGGTTCGCAGGTATTAAATGAGAGAATAAATGAGTCAGTGTGTGTGAAAGTTATATGACACACACATATAGAATATTCCCTGCAGACTGGTGCAGCCGCTACGGAAGGCAGTGTGGAGGTTCCTCAAGAAATTACGAATAGAATTACCGTATGACCCAGCAATCGCTCTCCTGGGTATCTACCCAAAAATATAAAAGCATTTCTCTATAGAGACACGTGTTCTCCAATGTTCATTGCAGCTTTGTTTACGGTGGCCAAGACATGGAAACAACCAAAATGTCCTTCGATAGATGAATGGATAAAGAAGTTGTAGTATATATACACAATGGAATACTATTCGGCGTTAAGGAAAGATGATATAGGAGCATTTGTGACAACATGGATGGATCTCGAGAGAATAATGCTAAGTGAAATAAGTCAGACAGAAAAAGCAGAGAACCCTATGATTTCACTGATATGTGGTATATAAACCAAAAAGAACAAGACAAACAAATGAGAAACAAAAACTCATAGACACAGACAATAATTTAGTGGTTACCAGAGGGTAAGGGGGTGGGGGGAGGGAGATGAGGGTAAAGGGGATCAAATATATGGTGATGGAAGGAGAACTGACTCTGGGTGGTGAACACACAATGGGATTTATAGACGATGTAATACAGAATTGTACACCTGAAATCTATGTAAATTTACTAACAATTGTCACCCCAATAAAATTAATTAAAAAAAAAAAAAAGAATATTCCCTTTTCACTTAGGGGTGTCAGCAAAGCCAGTAGGAATCGTATAATCCCACCACCACTCCCACCCCTAACCCTGATTTCTTGAGCACTTAGTAGGTGCCACTCCTGTGTGGAGGCATTTTCTTTCTTTTGGTTTCTTCCAGACACCAGGATGTTGTCTTCGGTTGTCCATTGCCTTTATACTTAATTGTATTTGAAGGGGTTAAGTGTTTAACAAGTTTTCAAACTAATATAATATTTATTATAGGAAATAATCTTCCCTGGATTAGGATAACAACAGGTAACAAACATAGAGCTCACAATGTCATTTGGTTTTGGGGGTTAATGCCGGTCTCTTCTCACCAGGACGTAGGTGAGACCCGGATGAGACCAGAATGTAGGGTACATCTCTCCTGGCTTGTTCTGAATCTTCTTATCTTGTCCTCACCTTTACACCCTCCTCAGTAATCGTCTGTATCCCGTACACTCCACTCCACCGGGGCTGCTGCCTCCTATCAGAGTTACTCTATCGATGCAGACAATTGTTGGGATTTTTATCTGATTTTTTGTGACCCAGACTTTAAATAAAGACTTTCATACTTTGTGACTTATTTTGAACTATCTCTATTTCATGAAATAAAGAGGTTTTAAGAACTTTGGGAAGAGAACACCTTCTGGTTGGAGGTTTACCTCACAATGTCTGTGCTCACCGTTTATTCCTGGGAGCAGAAACCTTGGGTTTTGCTGTTTAATTGTTCTTGCCTGTGTTGACTGGGACTAAATTGGTACCTGAAAATTTGCCTGCCATGAAATTAATGTTCAGTACACGTGAGTGGAAACAAAAATGAGGACAGATTCCCAAACAAATGTTTTGATTTGAGCCACCCATCCACCCATCTAGCTATCCATCCATCCATCCATCCATCCATCCATCCATCCATCCATTTATCATCCGTCCATCGATCCATCCATCCATCCATCCATCCATTTATCATCCATCCATCCATCCATCCATCCATCCATCCATCCATCCATCCATTTATCATCCATCCATCCATCCATTTATCATCCATCCATCCATCCATCCATTTATCATCCATCCATCCATCCATCCATCCATCCATCCATCCATCCATCCATCCATCCATTCATTAATTCTACTATGTGCACATGCCAGAAAGTACTTAATCAATTCCTTGTTGTTGTCATTGGACATTAGGCAGTTTACAGTTTTGCTATTGGTATTGTTGCTTCCCTAGTGGCATCTTAGTGTTTAAGAGTCGGCCTAGGCAGTCACACTGCCTGGGTTTGAATCCCGGCTCCACCACATATTAGTTGTATGACCTTGGAAGATTTTATTGAACTCTCTATGCTTCAGTTTTCTCATCTGTAAAAATGGAGATCGTATCAGGTTCAGTGTTATTTTTTTAAGGATTAAATTACACAATCCATTTAAAGCATAGAACTGTGCCTAATAAGTAAGTGCACATGGTGCCTATGACATGTGATGATGGTGTTGAAACTTTGCACATAGTTCTGTTACTTCCTTGGGCTATTTTCTAAAAGTGGAATTACTGATCAAAAGATGTGACTATTTCAAAGGTTTTTCAGGGGCATTGCCAAATTGCCCTTCAGGAGTGCTGTAAATTAGTTTCCTCAGCAGTTTGTAAGAGTGTCCATTTACTTAAATATCAGCCAATGCCGGTCAGTTATTTTAACTTCTGCCAATTTTGCAAAAAATGCCAATTCATTGTTTTATTTTTCAAACATTTTTTACTGGTGGGTTTAAATATCTTTATTGTTTCTTGGTTATTTCACATTTCTTTTTCCTCCCACGCTTTTTTTTCCTGGCCTTTTCGATTGATGTGTTCATCTCTTTCTTACTGAAGCATAAGATTTGTTTCAATATGAAAAATAAATGTTTATAATTTATGTTACGAGTCTCTCCATGATTTTTAAAAATTTAAAAAGATTTTGACACTTTGATATACAGAAATTTAAATTATTTATGTAATAAAAGCTTTTAAATTTTCCTGTAAGTTTAGGAAAACCTTTCTCTTCCATATGTATATGTGAATTTATTAATTTTTACATTTAATTCTTGAATTAAACTGAATTTATGTTGGTTGATGATATGAGCTAGGCGTTTCACAATTTCTTTTAAATATTTAACCAATTATCCAAACCCACTTTCTTTACTGAATCTAGAATCTAAAATGCCATTTTTGTCATACTTAAAATTCTGATATATATAATGTATACACCAGTTTGTTTCTAGGCTTTTTATGTAATTTCATTTTTTGTCTGTGCTTACACCTATTACTATTTTATTGTAGGTTTGTATTTTAATAAATAGTAGTGCAAGTTCTGAATTCATTTTTTTATTTCAAAAATTTCTGATCTATTCCTGCTTCTTATTTACTTAAAATAAATCTGTCAGGTTAAAAAAGTCCAGATGGGATTCTGATTGAAATTGCTTTAATTTTAAAGTTAATTTTGAGAAAATTCGTCATGAAACTTACCATCCACAAATATAGAAGTGTCTCCATTTGGTAAAGTGATTTCTTTATGTGTTTTGTGGATTTCTTCATTTAATCTTGTACATTTTTTGCTAAATTTATTTCTTGGTATTTTATGTTTTTGTTGCCTCTATAAATAGGATTTTTTGCCTACTATATTTGCTAACCAGTTATTGCTGAATGTTGATTAGATCTTTATTTTGCAGATAGACATCTTTCTGAATTTTCTGATGCATTTAAAATTCTTTCAATTCATCTTTCAATAGGATAAATCTAAATTCATCCTATTTAGATTTATGATGATGTATGCAGATAATATTTTTTAGATTATTTTCTATGAATTGCCTCTGTATTTTTGTTTCCTGCCTTATTGCATTGGCTAGAATTCTAAAACAATATTTAAAATAAGGGCTTTGTTTTTAATGGTGGAATTTTACACGTTATAGAACATGAAAGGGCGGTATCACAGTTGTTCCTATGGATGTTGCCTTCTAAGTACTTCCCAGGGACCTATGTCCATGCTCACGCCTAGCTGTTTGTTTATTCCCTTCTCTCCTCCCTCAACCTCTACCACTTTAGAAGCGAAAGGTAAAGAATAAGAACGTATCTGTAGGATGTTGGGTCTCTAAATGATTGGGGTTTCAGTAGGGAACACAGGTGGCAAATTTCAGGCATCCTGGTTTTTTCTGCATCTTCCTGGACATGCTTATTCCACATGGGCTGCACCCAGGTTGACGAGGGACACTGAAGGGACAAAGTTGTCCTGTGGATGCCAGCCCTGTCTAATTTAGTCTTTTATTTTCTGAGTTAGGGACCTATAAGCAGCTCTCCTGTCTTTTGTAATTTCTCCTCAGCACCCCTTTTTGTCTCCTGTACCCACCACCTGCACAGCCATATGGGGGGAAACCTAACAAAGGAAAAACGTGAGATCACTCCAAAGTCTTATATTCCTGCACATTAGTGTCTCAACTTCACTCTCAGCAGACTTGAGGTATTCTGTTGGGATAATTCTGATCAACATTTCTGGGTTATTGGACTGTAGGGAGATCTCAGGAGCTTCTGTTTCTGGGGAGTTTCCTTGACTGGAAGGGAGGAGACTGTCAGTCTGAAAGCAGATCTCCCATGACTCATTCCTGCTCTCAGGCCCCCAAGCTCCGAGCTGGCACTTTGTGCTCCATGCTCTGTGACCCGGTGCTGGGTGGCAGAGTGATTAGCAGAGTGGGAGGAAGCCAGAGCCCTCCAGCACCGGGGTCTGTCTGGTGTGCTGGCTTCTGTCCTGGCACTGCTGGCACTGATGTACTCCATCAGTCTGCTCTGCTTTTTTGTCCTAGGGTGCTTTCTCCAACTTTCTCCCTCCTTCCCGCAGTGTTCCTTTCTCTAGATCTTATATCACCCCACTTTTAAAGTGTTGTTGTTGTTGTTATTGTGGTAAAATACACATAATATGAAATTTACCATCTTACCCATTTTTAAGTGTACAGTTCCGTGGCAGTAAGTACACTTGCATGGTTGCGTGACTATCACCACCATTCATCTCCAGAACTCTTTTCATCTTGCAAAATTAAATTGCTCTCGTTAAATACTAACTTCCCATTTTCCCTCCCCCAGCCTTTGGTAACCACCTTCTATTTTCTCTCTGTGAATTTGATTACTTGAGGCACCTCCTATAAGTGGAATCATACAATATTTGTCCTTTTGTGACCAGCTTGTTTCACTGAGCATAATGTCCTCAAGGGTCTTCCCTGCTGTATGTAGCATATAATAGGATTTTCTCCCTTTTTAAGACTGAATAACATTTGATTGTCTGTATATACCTTGCTTTGTTTATCCATTCATCCCAGGATGGACACTTGGGTTGCTTGCACCTTTTGCCTATTATAAATGATCCCCTGATCTTTTATAGCTGATAATAATAGTGGTCAAAGCTGCAAGTGCTTTTTACAGAATTATCCTTCTGAATGTTCACAATAATTTAAAATTTGCCGCTACATTGTCTCCACTTTTTTTTCTTTTTGATGAAGAAACTGAAGTAGGAAAAGTTAATAATTTGCCCAAAGTTACTTTATTTTAAAAAGATCTTTATTGAGATATAATCCACTTACCATATAATTCATCCATTTAAAGTATGCAAGTCAGTTGTTTTTAGGACATTCACAGATATGCACAATCATCATCACAGTTGATTTTAGAACATTTTGGTCACCTCAAAAAGCAACCCATAGGAGACGAGGGTAAGGGGGATCAAATATATGGTGATGGAAAGAGAACTGACTCTGGGTGGTGAACACACAGTGGGATTTATAGATGATGTAATACAGAATTGTACACCTGAAATCTATGTACATTTACTAACAATTGTCACCCCAATACATTTAATAAAAAAACAAAAACAAAAAAAAGCAACCCATACTCATTAGCAATCACTCCCCCTTTCCCTCTTAATCCTAGCCCCTGACAACAACTGCAAGTCTACTTTCTGTCTTTAGGAATTTGCCTATTCTGGACTTTCCCTAGAGATGGAATCCTATCTGTGACCTTGTGTGACTGTCTTCTTTCACTTGGTGTAATGTTTTTAAGGTTCATCCAGTTGTAGCATGTGTTAGTACTTCATTCCTTTTTAGGCCCAAAGTGACTTCTTGAACCCATGAAGTCTGAATCCAGAGTCCCAGTGTTCAACTACATTGCTGTGCTGCCCCCCTCAACACGTGGACGGGCTCACATGGACTAGCTGTGTCTTCCCAGCTCCTCATCACAGCGTGAGAGGGGGAGTCAGCCTTGTACATCTGTTGCCCACTGATGTGGCACACAGTAAGGGCTTATAGTAAATTAAAAAATAAGCACCAAGTTTGTTGAAGATTGTGTTTTGGACAGTTTGCAAACTAAACTCACACAAGGGATTATTCATAGTAGTAGTTTTCTGTGCATGACGGTTCTGTATCACGTTTTGCCATTAGAAATGAGAAGACACAAATGAGGAAATGTTCATCAAAGGACTCTGAAGTCATGCGAATTATAAGTGTATTGACGGTGGGGATGTATCACCGTTTGCAGTGAGATTTAGGAGCTGATGAACAGCCCTCAAGATGGAGGTTTGCACACATTGCCCGTGGCCCTGCGGCCAGCTGTCACAGCTGGGTGTTCCACAGTCTCAAGGTCACTGGCCGACACCATGAAGGGCTGGTTACTGAGGGCAAGTTGGGAAGGTGACCTTTAGTCCAGAGGCCGGAGCTGGCTGAGGTTGCGAGTGGTTATTGATCTGCTCAAAGCCCCTGAGCTAGTAAGTGCAGACCTCGGCTTGGTGATTCCTAAGTCCCTGCTTTTTCATTAATCTCCCTTGCCTTTGTTAAGGACAGGGAAGTGTTGGAGGCTGGTGAGAGACAAATATCTGGTCCACGGGTAGGAGCTGATGCTCTCTGACTGGCTTAGATTTCTTTTGGAGATGTAAATGGAAGGTGTGGTCTGAAAACAGTGCTGTGGCTTGCAGAGCACTTCGTAGACAGTCCAGTGATTACTTCTGTGAGGTCCCTGCGAAAAATGATTTCTATGAGGTCTGTGAGCAGAAATTCTGGTGCTCTTCTAGACCAAATTCCCAGAGCTCTAGTTGGAATCTGGGGCAATCCTCTGGGGGTCTGTGCTGCCTCTGAAAATTCCCTCCCCACCCCCAGCTGGCCCACTGGAACCTTATCATATTGGGCATGGTGATAATGGTAACACTCCCATTCAGTGAGTTCATATGCTGTGCTGGGCACGGAGCTAAGCGCTTACATGAATTAGGCCATTTAGTTCTGCCAATAAGGTGGTTGTTATGAACCCCATTATACAGGTGAGGAAACTGATGCATAGTGGGGGAAACTTGCTAACGTCTGTAGGGTTGTGATCGGACTATGCTTTGCTTACTGTCGTGTTGCTCTACGTGGCGCTGTTTCATCTCAAATTTATTTTATGATCTATGTACAGACCCACTATGGTACAGAAGAATGCAATGAATATAAAATTTCTTTGCAGCTTATTGGTAAGTTCAGTAGCTTGGGCACCATTTGTCTTCTTGGCTGCTGGGTTCTAGCACGTCCCTCACTTTTGAGGTACATCTCAGCCTGTTTACTCCATGAGGGCCTGTATTTGTGCTATTTCATATTCTTTTGAAGAGTTCCTGCTCTTGATGGCAGAGAGAAAGTGAGCAAGTGGCATGGCTAGAAGAACCAACCAAGTACCGAGAAAGGATCGAGCTGGGTGACAAATGCCAGTTTTGTGGTGGTCTGAGGCAGGGGCACCTTCGCGGGATGGGCGAAGGAGACAGGATGAGCTCAGCAGTCGGGGATTGCTGGAAAGCTTTTGAATGGAGTGACATCAACAGTATCAGGATAGCTTTGGAGGTCCAATGATTGTCAGTAGTTGGAACACATTGTGGTGGGAGATCCATCATGACTTCCTGAGCCTTAAAATTGAAGAAATCGTTGCACTGGGTTACAAAATTGGAGACCAGCTCTCGAGGAAATGTGGCAGTGAGTCATTCAGTATCTCAATTTCCTGGAATACATCCTTAAACGTAAGGGGGTGTGTCTATACCACCAAGGCCCAGCACTTTCACATAGTGAATGCTAATGCAATAAACCTCATTGAATGAATGAGTTCAAACCCCACCCCTCTAATTGTCAAATAGATTGACTTCGTGTGAAAAGAACTTCCTCTTATCCCCATTCCCAAGCCTACTTCCCTTTCACAGTTTCTGTCTAGTTCCTTTCTATTTCATTGTCCCATCTGCTCGGCTATGGCTAGGTCTATAGTAAGTCTGGTTTCCAGCTGTGCCTTCACCCCCAGTGCACTTCTAGCCATTCTCTTGTTTTCATGGCCCATATTCCAACCACCTTAACCTTATGCCTAGGGAAAATGCCCTTCAAAATCTCGATGGTACAAACACGTAAGTGGTCACAACTACAAAGTTCTACTCTGTGTAGCCTGGCTACAGTGGTTCTAACTTGAAAGCTCCTCTCACCTCCCAATAGTAGATTTAGCAAGATTTACACATTGGTCACATAAAGTCTCAAAGTAACAATTTTGAAATACCAACCTTTGAAGCTTTGGATGATGGCATTTCCTAACAGTCTATGAGAAGATAACTGTTGTGAAATGTCCACTCAGGTATCTAAATGAGTTATGGTGGTTTGGTATTAAGTTAATTGAATATAACTTTTTAATATACAAAGGGTGCCAAAAATTGTATACACATTTTAAGAAAGGAAAACTGTATTAAAATTGCAATACTCCGTATATACCGATAACAAAAGATGAATACAAGTCACGTTTGACTTCTGCAATTATAAGACATGCTCAAAGTGGTTACCATCAGCGTCCAGACACTTCTGATTACAGCAAACTACTGCTTGAGCAACGTGGACTAATGTATCCACTTCTTTACATTTGTTTGACACCCTGGTATATACTAATTTATCTGATACCTTTATTCGTGGCCATAATTATTTGGCAAAGCCAGTCTCCCATTCAGAATAATTCTGGGAGACCTTGTATGTCTTGCCATTGGAAATGGATTGAATCCTGTTGGGGACCCATTACAGAGTTGTAAGAGGGAGATAAGAGAGTACAATTCATATATAAATATAAAGCCGAGCCTGGTATCTAAGTGGGGATGAGATTAGAGGAAGGAGACTGAAGGTCGATTAGTTAGGAGCCATTGCAATAGTTCTGATCAAAGATAATCATTGTGTTTGTGGTCTGTTACGAGAGTGTCTAAAATCCTTGACAATATCACTGCTGCATTACTTTATCCGCAGGATAATTGTGTGTGTGTGTGTGTGTGTGTGTGTGTGTGTGTGTGTGATGATAACTGCTTTCCTTGATGTATTGACAAAGCACTTGGGAAGAGGCACGTCCAACACACTCCATTGCCTCTTGCTCAGACAGGCATTTCTTCATCTTAGCAAAGCAGTGATGTCCCCAGAGAGATGGGAGTTTAGAAACTGCCATGTCCTACTGTTTATGAAGAGAGGTCACAAATGCCTTCCAGGAAGCTGCCATAAACCTGTCCAGGGAGCCTTGGAGATTGTTCAGAATTTTCATCATTTTCACAATGTTGGAATAGGGCAGGGCCATTGCTTAGCCAAACTGGCATTATGAAACTTCAGAGTGCTTCCAGCACATATAGAAATTGGCCTCCTACTCATTCCATCCCTGACCCCTCTCCAACCAGGCTGCTACCATGGCCCCTGTGAGGTTCTCAGGATAACTTAAACTCCTATATGCAGCACACATTCTGGAATAATAATTAAGAACTTTTTTTTTGACAACTAAGTTTATGAATCCAGCCTCCTCAGTTTCCTCCTAACTCTATACTCCTCCCAATAAACTGTCTTAACTGCTCCCACAAGAGACGCCAGTGCTGTGGGGGTGAGCTGGAAATGGCTGTGGGCAGAACATTATTCAGAGAGGAGGGGCATTGGCGTGTTGCTATTGGCGTTTACCCTTTTCCACGGATGTCTCCCAGTCTGTTTTGGTCAGTGGACTTTTCATATCTTTTGAGAGGCTGGATAGGTCATGACACTTTGAGACAGGCAATAGAAGTAAAATATGTGTGTGTTTACCCCTTCCTCAGTGTTCCCACCTTGACTCTTCTGTAGGGAGGGCTATGACTAATCCAAAGAAAGCGAGTGGAGCTTCGGAGAGGTTGATTCAGGTTTTTGAGAACAAATGGAACAAAAGGAAGTCCTTATGCCACTGTCTGGCAATTCAGAGTCGTCTTTATCACAGCTAATACCCAGTTTCTTAGACTTCCTTCTAAGTATTTTTATACCTTCACTTACTCAGTTATTTTACATTTTTATTCTTTTTTTTTTAATGGATAAAGCGTGCTCATGGTACAAAATTCGAAAGGAGCAAAAAGGTAAATAGGAAGTTTTCCTCAAACATCTCCCAGACATGACTACGATGAGTTACCAGCTTCGTGTAAAACTTCTGTGCATATTCAAGCTTGTATGTTTATAGAGGACACTGTTTCTTGTATGGGGAAATTGGTGTTTTCCGCAGTATTGCAGCCTATGGAAAGCAGAAGGTTTTTGCCAAGATTTTGACTAGAAGGGGTCTCAGACTAAAGTGTCGCCACTCTTATAGGGAACATACCATCTTTCATTGAATCTAAAATGCTTTCAATGAGAAGATACACCACTGACAGAAAACATGCAGCTAATTAAACTATGATACTCCCTCCACTGTGCAATATATCTTGATTTCAGAAATGTTAAAATGTGAAAAAAGTGGTCTCAGCATCAGTGAAATATAGTACGTTATCTTCTCCTCATTCAGTCCCATTGATACATTGTCATCGTCATGGAGTTCCTCAATAAAAGTGATCACTCTAGTGACTTACTTGCTTTATGCCCGTGTATTCTGGAGACAAAGTTGCTCTGAATACAGAGCCTTGCACTATCATCGGCCAAAAATAATGTCACACCTGCTCCAGTCTGGACTGATTTCCCTCAAGCTGTCACCCTAGAGTCCCTTGGCTATTTGTCAGCTTAGGGAATCCCTAACTATTATTTTTTTTAAACTGTGCTGCCTTTCGTATGTATTCTCTTTGTTGATTCACACCCTAGTTATGATGGAGCATATTCTCAAGTAGATTCTTGAAAAAGGTGGATGGGAAGTTAATTTTTTGAGATTGTCTGCTTATAAATAAATATCTTTATTCTCCCACTTGATTGCTGATTTGGCTCAGTATAGAATTTTAGGTTTGAAATCATTTTCCTTAAGATTTTAAAGGAATTTTAGGACTGTTCGATTGCTTCTGGTATTCATGGTTGCTTTTGAGAAATCTGAAGCCATTCTGGTTTCTGTCCTTTGAATGGAAAACTTTATTTGTAAAATCTTTGAAAGATTTCAGAATCTTGTCTGTGAAATCTAGTTCTGAATTTCCATGGGATGTGCCTTTGGTTAGTCTGTTTTTGGTCATTTATGGGATACCTAGTGGGCTTTGTGAGGCTGGAAACTTATTTGTTGTGGGAATTTTCCAGGATGATCTTACTGATTTTCTCCCTTTTAATTTCTGTTTTTACCTTCTTTAATTCCTGTTATTCAAATGGTGGATTTTTTGGTTCTCTAAGTTTCTTGTATTACCTCTCTTATATTTCTTCTGATTATATGGTTGTATATTTCTTATTTCCTCAACTTTGTCTTCTAACCCTTCTATTTCTGCTCTAGTGGTTTTAGTTTTCAAGAACTTTCTCTTTTGAATATTCCTTTTTATAGCATCCTATTCATATTTTTCATGTGAATTATTTTATCTTATTTCTTGGAGAATATTTAATGGCCTTGTTGAGAAATAATTGACAGTAAATTATACATATTTAAAATATAAAATTTGATAAGTTTTGACATATGTATACCTGTGAAACCATCACCTGGGTCAATCTAATGAACATATCTAGTACTTCCAGATGTTTCCTCTTGCCTCCCTGTAATCCACCAACCCCTTCCATTGCCTCCCAGCCCAATTAATCACTGATCTATTTCCTGTCACTACAGAGTACTTTGCATTCCACAGTTTTATGTAAATGGATTCATACAGTATGTACTCTGTTCTGTCCAGCTGTTTTCACTCAGGGTAATTATTTTGAGATTCATCCATGTTATTGCATGTGTCAATAGTTTATTTCTTTTATTCCTAAGCAATATGACAATGAATAGATACATTACAATTTGTGTATCCATTCACTTGTTGCGGGACATGTGTGTTGCTTTCAGGTTTTGGCAATTACAGATAAAGCTTCTGTGGACATTTATGCACAAGACTTTGTCAGGATGTATGCTTTTATTTCTTTTGATTAGATGCATAGGAGTGGAATGGAGGGAATATGCACAATAGATGTATGTTTAAGTTGTTAGGAAACTATTTTCCAAAGCGGTTGTACCATTTTACATTTCTACCATCAATGTATGAGAGTTCTGGTTTCTCCACATCTAATATTTGGTATGGTCACTATACATTTTAGCCATTTTTATAGGTATATGTAGCATCTCATTGTGGTTTTAATTTGCATTTCCTTAATGACTAATGATGTTGAGAATCTTCTCATGTGCTTCTTTGCCCTCTGCAGTACCTTCTTTGGTGAAGTATCTGTGCAAATCTTTTGCCCATTTAAAAAACTTATTATTATTATTAGTAGTAGTATTGAGTTTTTGAGTTCATTATTCTGGATACAAATCTTTTATCAGATACATTTTTGAAAATATTTTCTCTCAGTTCATGGCTTATCTTTTCAATCTCTTAATGGTCTCTTTCGAAGAGCAGAAGTTTTAACTTTGATAAAGTCAAATTTTTCATCTTGTTCATTTATGGGCTATGCTTTTAGTGTCCTAACTAAGAAACCTTTGTCTAATCTAAAGTTACAAAAATTTTTCTTCTATATTTTCTTTGTGAAGTTTTATAATTTTAGGTTTTACAAATCCATGTTCTAGTTTGAGTTAATTTTTGTCTATAGTGTGAGGTATGGATTGAAGTTTTATTTTGCATATGGATGTCTAATTGTTTCAGCATCATTTGTTGACAAGACTATTTATTCAATTGCTTTAACTCCTTTGTCAAAAATCAATTGTTGATATATGTGTGTGGGTCTATTTCTGGACTCTTTATGCTACTTGTCCATTTATCTTTATATCAGTATTGTTTCAAATATTGCACCTTTATAATAAATTTTAAAATCAGTGTTAGCAGTCCAACTTTGATTTAGATTCTTTTCATTTCCATGTGCATTTTGGAATCAGCTTGTCATTTTTATTTAAAAAAAGCCTGTTTTGATTTTAATTGGAATTGTATTAATTCTATAGACCACTTTGGAGAATTGACATCATAACACTATTGAGTTTATGATCTGTGAACATGATCTTTGTATTTATCGAGGTCTTCTCAAATTTTTCTGCACAGCGTTTTGTAGTTTCCAGTCTATAAGTTTTGCACATCTGTTATCAGACTTACCCTGAATATTTCATGTATTTTGATGTTACTGTAAATGACATATAAAAAATTTTTCAATCTCTGATTGTTCATTGCTAGCATGTAGAAATAGATATGATTGATGTTTTTATATTCATCTTGTATCATGCAGCCTTGCTAAACATACTTATTAATTCTAGTAGCTTTTTTTAAAAGACTTAATTTGATTATTATGTTTTCTGGGAATGAAACCAGTTTTGCTTTGTTTCCAACATGGATGTCATTTATTTCTTTTTCTTGCCTGATTGCTCTAGATAGAACCTCCAATAAATATTGACCAGAAGTGGTGAGAGACATCATTGTTTTGTTCAGGGGGAAGTATTCAATCTTTCGCCATTAGTTGTGATGGTAACTAGATGTAGGTTTTTTTGTAGATGTACTTCATTAAGTTGAGAAAAATCTCATTCTGTCCCTAATTTGCTGAAATTTTAAAGTCAAGAATGGATTTTGGATTTTGTCAATTTTTTTCCTGTATCTGAGTTGTTTGTATGGTTTTTATTGTGTTGTTTATCAATATGATGAATTAACATTGATTTTTTTGAATGTTAAATCAACCTTACGTTCTGGGGAAAAAATTCCACTTGGTTGTGACTTATAGTCCTTTTTATGTATTGTTGGATTGTATTTGCTAAAATTGTCTGTAGAACTGCATTATGTGCGTGGTAGGTATTGATTTGTAGTTTGTTTTCTTGTAATATCTATGTGCTTTTGGTGACAGGATATGTTGCTTTGATTGAATGAGTTGGGTAGTATTCTCTTCAATTTTCTAGAAGGGTTTGTGTTTAATTGGATTTATTGTTTTTATTATTATTATTAGTAGTAGTAGTAGTGGTAGTAGTAGTAGTATAATAGTAGTGGTAGTCATAGTCGAGTAGTAATAAATGTTTGTTAAAAGTGGAGTTTCTATGTGAAAATATTTTAAACTACAAAATGAATGTATTTAGTATATATAGGGCTATTCAAGTTATCTCTCTCCTTTTGAGTTTAAGAGTGTTGTCTTTGTGTCTTTCCAGGAATTTTTTCATTTCATATCAGTTGTCAGATTTATTGGAAAAAAGTTAAAAGGATAACATTCCCTGTTTATCCTTTTAATATTTGTAGAATCTGTAGTGAAGTAACTGCCCTCATTACTGATATTATTAATTTATATTTTCTCTTTTGTTCTGATCAGTATGGGTAGAGGTTTATCAATTTTATTGATTTTTCTCATTGAACCAGTTTTAGGTTTCATTGATTTTTCTCTATAATTTTTCTGTTTTTCATCTCATTATGTTTTTCCTCTTATCTTCGTTAATTCCTTTATTTTGCTTCTTTGGGTTCCAGTTCTTTTTTTTTTCGAGTTTCTAAAGGTAGAATCTGAGGTAATTGACTTGAGACCTTATTTCTTTACTAGTACAGGCTTTAGCAGTATACCACAAACATGATGGGCTCTATTTTTATTTTTATTTAGTTTAAAATACTTTCTAATTTTATTTTCATTTTTTTCTTTGATCTATGGATTATTTAGAAGTGTATTGCTTAATTTCAAAATATTTAGGGATTTTTCAGCTATCCTTGTTATTAATTTCTAATTGAATTCTACTTTGGTTCCAGAACAAAGTGTGTATGACTTCAGTTCTCTTAACTTTTTTGAGACTTGTTTTATAACTCCGTCTGTGAGCTATATTGACAAATATGCTATATTCATTTGGAAGGAATGTTTATTCTACTGTTATTGGGTAATGTGTGCAAGTCAACCTGGAGTGACTAGTAATAATGCAGTGCCAACTAGGTCAAGTTGGGTTGGTAGTAGTTCAGTTTTTTTCTATATTCTGATTTTCTGTATGTACTGACTTTCTGTGTACTTGTTCTATTCATTTTTGAGAGGTATATTTAAGCTTCTGGCAATAATTGTCTCCTTCCACTTCTATCAGTTTTTGTTTTTCGTATTTTGAAGCTCTCTTGTTAGATACATAAATACTAAGTTTATTTCCTCATGATGAATTGACCATTTTATCATTATTCAATGACTTTCCTTTTGTTTCGTCATATGCTTTACTGTGAAATCTACCTCGATGTTAATATGAACACTCTGGCTTTCTTTTGAGTGTTAGCATGATATATCTTTTCCCATCTTTTTACATTTGACCAATTTATGTATATGTATTTAAAATGTTCCATGTAGCCAGCATATAGTTGGTTCTTGCTTTTTTATCCAATTTGAAAATCTCTTTTAATTGGGGCGTTTAGACCATTTACATTTAAAGTTGTTGTTGATATGGTTAGGCTTACTTCTATGATCCTAATGTTTGTTTTCTGTTTGTTCTATATGTACATTATTCCTTTCACTCCCTTTTCTACCTTCTTTTGTATTAATTGAATAATTTAAAAACATTTAGCTATCTATTGTTGGAGTATCTTTGTTTTGTTATTTTATTTAGCTTTACAACAAATACTTTGGTTTTGTTTATCTTGTAATATCTTTATTCTGCCTTAATTTTTGAAAGTTATCTGTGCTGCATATTGGACTCTCGGTTGACAATTTTTTTCTTTTGGCACTTTCAATATGTTGCCCCACTGCCCTCTGGTCTCCAGTGTTCCTGATGAGAAGTTAGCTGTTAATCTTCTTGTAGTTCCCCTGTATGTGACAAGTCATTTTTCTCTTACTGCTTTAAAGACTTTTCCTTATCTTTGCCTTTCAACATTTGACTTTAATGTGTCTAGGTGTGATATCTTTATGTTTATTCTACTCAAGTTCATTGAGCTTCTTGAATATGTAGATTAGCTTTTCTCATCAAATTTAAGATGTATTTAGCCATTATTTCTTTTAATATTTTCTCTTCCTTTCCTAGTGGTACTTCTATTATGTATATGTTCGTGTGTTTAATGGTGTCTCTCATTTCTCTAAGGCTCTGTTCATTTTTCTTTATTCTTTTTTTTCCTGTTCTTCAGATTGTATAATCTCTACTGATTTATCTTCAAGTTCACTGATTCTGTACCAACCCAACTCTCTTGTTGAGTCTTGCTAATGATATCTTCATTTTGGTTATTGTACTTTTCAACTTCAGGATTTCTATTTTTTTTTAAGTAATTTCCATCTTTTTTATTGATATTTTCTATTTGCTGATTCATAATCATCATACTTTCCTTTAATTCTTTAAACATGGTTTCCTTTAGTTCTTTGAACATCTTTATAACAGCTATTTCAAAGTGTTTGTCTCCTATGTCAACCATCTGGGCCCCCTCAAAGGCATTTCTATTGTCTGCCTTTTATCACCTATGTATTCATCACACCTTCATGTTTCTTCACGTCTCACAATTTTTTTGTTAAAAACTGGGCATTTTAGATAATATATTATAGCAAATATGGATACTGATTCTCTCCACCCCCATCCAGGGCTGTTGTTTATGTTTGGTCATTTATTTATGTGTTTAATGACTAGGCTGAACTAATTCTATAAAGTCTATTTTCTTTGCAGTGTACAGGTTCTTATGTTCCTGCTCAGCTTTTCCCTCTTGTTTTTATCCTTTAGCCTGGCTTCTAGGCATTCCCCCTTGACCAACATAAGCCACTTATTGTCAAAAGTTGTGCTTATGACCCTTCAACCCGTTGGATTTTCATTTTTTACTGTTGGATCTGTGTGTGGCCTGGAAACTATTTTTACAGCTCAGAGGGCTTATAATTTTGCCCTGTGCTTAGGACTGGCACCTAGGATGTTCCCTCTCTGCACCCTCTCTGAGACGGTGCAGCCTTGAGCATGTGTACAGTCTTCCAGACAAGTAGGGATGAGTATGATGTTAGGCCTTGCATCCCAAGGTCATTGTAGTTTATTGTTAATGTTTGGACTGAGGTTATGCTTAAACCCCTAGAACCAATAAGGCTCTTTGCTGATGGGTCCATGTCGGGGAATCCAGCTCTGATTGCTCCCTGTGGGTGTTAACGTAATGCATGTGCCAGGCTTTTGGATTCCCAGGGATGAATGTGATTCCATGAGGGCTGTTCTTGATTGTCCCTTTCCCTGATTTTCTCTATTGAACTTATGACTGGTTGGCCATTTTGTATGTTGTTGCTACCAGTTTCATGAAACTACTAGTCCCCCCTTACTGCTTGCCACCAAAGTCTTCATTCTTTTCAACAATGTCGTTAGGAGTGGTCTTCTCCATATCCTATTCCAGATAACATCAGCTCCCTGAGGCATAGCTTTCAGCTTGTCAGTTTTCTCTCTTGGCAAAACCTCTCCATCACTGCACCAAAGCTGGAAGTGGGGACAGAAGTTCACATCTCCCAGAGTGCCCCTGCCACTCTATGCATGGGTACTGGGGAATGGATGATAGGCCCTGGTCTTCTCAGCTCGTCGCTCCATGCATGCAGCCCCCATCATATAAGTAATCTGGGTTGGGGGGAGGTGACTGAAGCCCCAGTATTTTTGGTCCCTACCTTGTGGAGAGCCCTCATCTTATAAATGAGGCCTGTGTTTGGGAAGGAGTTCCTAGTCCCTCACCTGTATCTGAGCTTCTCAACATGGAGCTGGTGGAGGAGTGGGGTGGGAATGGCGGATGAAAATACTGGGGCTTGCCATCTTAGAGTAGAATTGCAGCTTTAGACTAGGAGCTGGGGCGGGGGGAGCTTCCTTTTTCTTATCTGTGCCACCTGGTGTACAGCTTCTGTAACTTAGAGCTTGGCAGGGGGATGGGGACAGGTCATGGATGAAATGCCACAAACTCTCACTATTATTATTGAGATTTAGTAGATACTGTTTTATAAATGTTTCTCTATTTTCTGTGTGTACTTAGGACAATCCAGATATGTTAAATGTTATTTTTCTTTTACTATTTTCACCAGTTAAGTGATGGTTTTGTTGGGTGAGAGGATTTTCTGAGCTGCCCACACAGCTATCTCAGAAGTCCTGCCTCTCCTTCTTTATTAATCATTCTTTAGATTGAAATCAACTTTTCATTTGAGAGTGTTTCAGATTCATGGAAAATCTGCAAAGATACTACAGAGGGTGTCTGCATACTCCTCACCCAGTTTTCTCTATTGCTAACATCTTTGGTTACCATGGTACATTGGTCACAACTAAGGCTCCACTATTGGTAAATTACTGTTAAATTCTAAGCTTCATTCAGACTTCATTGGATTTTCCCTAGCGATTCTCTTTGTAGGAAGCTTGAGGGATTTTGGGGGCTGGTCAAGGAAAAAGACATGACAGTGAGGTGACAGTAGCACAGAAGCCTGCTTTGACAGGTTAGCGTGTGGGTGAGGCACCTCACAGCATGAGACCATCCAGAAGCTATAGTACAAGGTCACTACTCAGAAATGAAGGGGAGGGCAAAGGGAATTCCAGGGGAAACGAGGACCTTCGTGTCTAGGTAATGAAAGTCTCCGAGGCAGAGAGCTCTGAAGGGCAGCTGGGGTTTGTGGTCTTTATAGTTACAGAGTTTATCTAATCTATGACTAGCAGATGTTGGGAGCAGTTTTGTGGGGTATGCAAAGCAAGTAGGCTCTAAATGGCTAAAAATCTGCTCATTTGGGCTGTGTTTAAACTAATCGGATGTGTAAAATTTTGAATTTTGTGCTGGCGAGCTTCACAACCCGTTACAAAGAAGTAAACAACCTGGAGGCCAATCTACGGAGGGCATCTGTGGTTCATTTCTAGAACACAGGATCCCATCCAGGATAACCTATTACATTGAGTCGTCATGTCTTCTTGGCTTCTTCTGATCTGTGACAGTTTCTCAGACTCTCAAGCCACTACCCTTAACGAGTACCAGGAAGATACTTTGAAGAGTGTCCCTCAGTTTGGGTTTGTTTGATGTTTTTCCCTTGATGAGTTTAGGGTATAGGTTTTCACAAGGAAGACCCCAGAGGTAAAGTGCCATTCTCAGCACATAAAAGGGTACACGCTATCACTATGACTTGTCACTGCTGATATCCCCCTTGATTACCTAGCTAAGGTCATGTCTGTCCAGTTTCTCCACTGTAAAGGTTCTCCCCCTCCTTTTTTTATACTCTGTTCTTTGGAAGCAAGTCACTAAGCTCAGCCCATACTCTTCTTGGCGGGGGACATATCTACATTATTTGGAATTATTATTTGGAAATTATGTCCCTTTAACATACCTGCATTTACGAAAAATTATTTGAATGTCACTTTCGTACTTTCTCGTACTACAGGATGTTCCAGCTCATTTTGTATATTCTCTGCCCCAGCCTTAGAATTAGCCATTTCTCCAAGGAGCCCTTATTCCTTTTATTGGAGAATGATATCAGAACCAAGATATGAACCTCAAGCATTATTAATCTTTTTTTTTTCTTTTTGCTTAGGCTAAAAATAGTTGCAGTTTAATTGGGAGAGATGCCTCAGCTGGTCTTTCATTCAATAAATACTTATTGAGTGCCAAGCTCTGTACTTGGGGTCATGTTTTTAGTTATTTAAAACTTGCTCTAAATAGCATTTTACTTTTTTATATGCATAGTAATTAGAAATTCGTTCACTATTTAATGTTATTTCAGTAATGGGTTATAATTAAATTGGAGATAGGGTTGTTTGCTGTGCTAAAATCAGTCTCTTTATTTTACATGCCCTTTTATTTTATTGCTGATTTTACTAACAAATGCTTATTCTTGGGAGGAAACATATGGATGAAGATTGATTTGAGTCACTAAATGCTCATCAAATAATTTTTCAGTGTTCATGTGGAACATTTCAAACATCCACAAAAACAGAGAGAATATTATATGAAACATCCAAGGACCTGTTAGCCACCTTCAGCAGTTTGAAGTCATGACCCATCTTAATTCATCGGAACCTGACATTATTTTCTGGATTGGCAAATCATTTTTGAACTTGAAGTAGGTACCACTCATTTTTTCGTGACTCACACACACACAATGGAAGAAGCTTAAATCAATGCAAAAAAAACCAACATTTCACAGTTGGCCCTTTTAAGAGCCAATGAGTGACTAATTGTCATCCTATTAAAGAAGATGACAAATTCATGCTCCAGCATATTAGGAGCTTGTGGGTAGAATGCCACCAAGAATGCTGGTGACAAGTGAGGATTTGCAATGAGGGATTCTCTCATCCGGGCTATGGAACGCAGATCCCACTCTTCTTGAAGAGCAGGGTGCATACTCCCCACAAAGCACGTCACTCACACTGGGGTTGGGCAGGCTTTCAGGAGCCAAATATGCCAAGGATTTTCCCACTCAGTCTGGGTTCAGGTTTCTCAGGTCAGTCAAACACATTCACTGCCAGAATGTCTTGTGGACTGCTGGAACTTGCACACCTGGTTTAGGCTACAGTGACGGAGTGCCGTTCTGAGATGTGAAAAGGGGAATTTGAAATGTGTGGACTGAGATTTGCAGACTGTTGGATGAGATTTGTAGACTCATCCTGTGAATGTTTCTTGAGCACCTCCTGTGGGCCCGGGGTTTGCTGGGGACACTGTGGTGAGCAGGATACACGGGGAGAGTCACCGTGAATCACACAATCACTAATTACAGTTGCGCTAAGTGCTGTAAGGGATAGAAAAGGTTGCTAAAAATGATAGGGGTCCCTGATGTGTCTAGGGTGTCAGGGAAGATACTCTGAAGACATGACATTAAAGGAGATCTTAAAGGATGACTTGGAGTTGATGAGGCAAGGTGTGCATGTGTGTGTGCGTGTGTGTGCGTGTGTGTGCGCGTGTGGGTGTGTGGTGTGTTGGGGGATGGTGTGTGGCATGTATGGGAATTGGGAATATACAAGCCCAATGTATCATCAGCATATTAACTTAATATGTTTAACTTAATATAACATATTCACTTAATATAATAACTTAAGCCCAATTCAACCCCAGTATTGAAATGGGTGATATCCACAAATGCTCTGTAATGGGAAAGAACTGAAAATATCTGAGGCAGTGAACTGGAATGTGGTCCAGGAGTGGGGCAGGTAGGCAGACTCCAGACCATGGTCAAGTCTATAGGCTGTACTAAGAAGCCTGGGTTGTATTCCTAAAATGGGAGGAGCCACCAAATGCTTTCAGGATAGGGCTTTTCCGAGTTGGCCACCATGTGCAAATGCATTGGTAGGGGGTCTAGGTGGAAGCAGGAAGACCAGGTAGGGGACCCTAGCAAAGGTCCTGGTGAGAGGTTTTGTGACTGCGTGATGCAGATAAGTGGGTAGAGTTGAGATCGAAATCAGTGGCCGTCAGGCTTTTTTGCCTGTGACCCACCCAAAGAAATAACGTTTTGCATTATGGCTCAGTACACAAATATATGTGTATGTATACGTGTGTGAAACAAACACTTCACAAAATGAGGCAAGGCACACTGACCTATTTCATGCCATGTTATATTATGCCACGTGTGCTTGTCATGTGTTTGAGGTAGGCAGAGGGTGTTGTGGGATTTTATGAACCATGCTAAGCAATTGGGGTTTTTGTCCTGCGTGAAGGGGGGGGGGGGGGTCTCTCCAAAGTTTTAAAGCAGATTTGTTCTTTGAGAGGAATAACCCCAATAGCATAGAAAAAAAAAGAGGTGTGTGACAGGGATACTAAGACATAAATAATTTTTCTAGGTCTTTTTTTTCTCCTTTTCTCTGTTTTTGGCAGGGATTGGCAAACTTTTTAATGGAACTCTGTATTTAATCTTTATTTTTCCTTGCATATAGTAAAACAGATACTTATTAAGCTAAATGTCTTAGAAATATGAAACAAAGGATGTGAAAGTGCCCAATATTTCAACTCTCACTACAGTCGGTTAACAACTGGAACAGTGCTAAATTTATTAACGTGCTGAAAACTTTAATGATGCTTACCTGTTCTCAGCACATATGTGTTTAGTAAGATGGGCAATAAAAGTACTCATAAAATTCTCTTGTAAATTCTTTAGAGGAGATTAAAATAAGTTATCTAATTCGAATCTCAGATTTTTTTTGTTTATTCAAAAGGTTATGTACCTATTTATTATTACTTTCCTGGTAAAACAGATTGACTGTCAATTACATTAAATATTCAAAAGAGACATTTATGTTATCCTGGTTCAACTTGTTTTTATGTTTATAAATCTGAGTATGTCTTCCCTTGCCTTTTAACCTATGTCTACACCTCACTTTTATTACTATCCCAGGAGTGTAACAGTTATTATGGGCTCATTTATGCTGTGGTTCACAACTTCAACTCCCAGTGGGTTTAACTAAACAAAGGTCAATTTCTCATTCACTCTGTATGTCCAGCACCAGGTTCGTTCAGGGGCATTGTTTCTTGTGGCCACACTCAGGGACCTACGCTAATATGATACACCATATCAACCTAGGCTTTAAGGTGTTGGGCAAACTTATGTAAAAGGCCAGAGAGTAAATATTTTCGGGTTTCTGGGCCATTCAGCCTGTTTCCACTACTTAATTCTGCCATGTAACAGGAAAGTAGCCTCATATAGACAATAGGTACACAAATGGGCGTGGATGTGTTATCAATAAAACTTTATTTACAAAAACAGTCAGATTTGCAGGCTGTGGTTTGCCAACCCCTGTCCTGAGGAACGGAGGGGAATAACCCGCGGGATTGATAAGAAAGGAGGAGGACTTGTTGAGATAAAGTCAGTGTGCTGGGAGGATGGTGTTTGTCCCATCCCTGCCCCCTCCCAGTGGGATCACTGCACTGGAGTGTTGTGGCGCTTCCCAAGGAAGATCCAGTGAGACCAAGGTGCATTCTGACACTTAGAGGGTTTGCGTTTGGGGAGTCTGGAGTACAGAAACAGTTGGAGTTAAGGTCCTCACTTAGAGACGGCCCATCTCCCAGTCTCACATTCAGCCACAGACAGAATGCAAACTGTAAGTTGGATGCACGGCTCAGTTCCTCAGGGCTGTGAGGCTGGAGCTGCACTTGATACCAGGCCAGGGATTAATTAATACAACCCTCTGGGCAAAGCTCCCTGCTGTTGGGGCCACACATCAGGGAATGCAGCTTTTGTGCCTGGAGAAACAGCTCCTAAGAGGAGAAGGTGTGAGATGGCTCCCTGGGGCTGCTTTTCCTCTCTTCAGGAATTCCTAGACCTACACCACACACCTAAATGCACTTAGAGGCAAACGCTAGGTGCCTGAAATGAGTACTGTGATACGCGGGGGCCGTAGAGGATGGACATGCAGCACTGCTGCTGCCTTGGGCAGGTGCGAGGCCTGTGCCCTGCAGCGGGATGGGTCATGGCATTGGGCCCTCTGTGCCTTTGCCCTCTCCTTGGCTCTGCTAAGAAATCCTCCCGACCCTACAAGGGTCAAGTGGAGACTGACTCCTCCAGTCAAGAATATTTTGCACTACCTCAGCCCTTTGTACCTTGCAGAGTTCAGTGTCTTGTGTGACAATGACTAGGGTACAAGTCTGCCTCCTGGAGTTCTTAGAACGCATAACCTGTGCTATATCTATCCTTAGATTCTAGCTCTTAGTGCTGTCCAGAGAGGGAACACAATATACTGGAGAGCCAGCATGGTGTTTTACAAGGGGTGTAAGTTTTGGAGGTCTGCCAATGACTTCCTCTGTAACCTCTGGCAAGTTTCTGCACTTATTTGAGCCTCAGTTCCATCACCTGTAAAATGGGCCTAATAAAACCAGTGCTGCTGAGAATTGCAGATAAAATAGACCTGAAGCTTGTATACCCACGCTAGTTTTGACGGCTTTGCCGTTGTTGACTTGATAAAGTATTTCATCGAAAGGAGCTGGGAAGTGTTTTGGACATCTGGTTGAGTTCACAGGACGTATTCTGAAGGTTCGGCACTGCATTGGCTTTCATTGAAGACCTGAGACACCACTGATTATAAGGTTCTCTGTTATTTTGCGTACCTCTTAGCATTGGATTCTCATGGGGAACTTTCACATCTCTCCATGGCCAGGACGTACCCCAGACCAATTACATCAGTAATTTGGGATTCAAGAATGAGTTTTACTCTTTCATTCATATCCTTCCTTCCTTCCTTCTCTCCTTCCCTCCCTTCCTCCCTCTTTCCCTCCCTCCCTCCGTCCCTCCCTCCCTCCCTTTCTTCCTTCTATATTTTAAAAAAACTCCCCAGGTGATGCCCATGTGCAGCTAAGATTGAGAACCACTGCACTAAAAGTAATACTGCTGTCCATTATATGACGGCTCAATGCTTCCTTATCACTTGGAATTTTTGTTTTCTTTTGTTTACAGAGCCCCTTTAGGAGTTCCCCAAGCACCTTTTCATCAAGAAGGGTTTCTACAGGAACACTGGTGCAGTCGGCAGGTACCAGACCTGGGCAGTGGCCAGGATTTCTCCCTTGCCCTGCCTGGTGCACAGTCCCCGAGTGGGCAGTCCCAGGGCCCCTGGACTCTGGTTCAATGTCGGGAAGGGGCATCACAGCTGAGTGTTCTCTGGGGGTGCTGCTCAGCTCAGTCCTGGAGAAGCAGAAGGGCTGCCTTGATTTCAGTCCTGATTATACTGATGATCAAATGAAAAATTGTGTGCTTTTTAGAATCACTGAAATATGGCAAATTACATGCTAGATGATAAATCTGCTTAGAAGGAAGTGGTCACCAGTGTCTTAGCTCCTCGTTGGCTGCCCGGCCTGTGTATTTGACCCCAGCTGACAAGGAAGAACTGGGCGGCTCTAGGAGCAGTTTGGACATTCATCGTCACACTCTCCCCAGTAGTTTCTCCCACTGGAAACACTTCCCGGGGGGCAGTGTTTCTCTGCTCAGACTTGCTTGCCCCTTGAGAAACAGCTCCGGCTTCAGAGTCAGTTATGACTTTGAATCCAGGCTCCAGCGTGTGTTAGCTATATGTCTTTAGGAAGGCTCCTTAATTTTTCGGAGCCTCAGTGTGCTCACCTGTCAAATGGGAATGATAGCATTAGGTACCCCTGAGGGATTGCTGTGAGGAATCAGTAAGTTACTGCATAGGAAGTGTTT
This sequence comes from Rhinolophus hipposideros, assembly GCF_964194185.1. Lineage (NCBI taxonomy): Eukaryota > Metazoa > Chordata > Mammalia > Chiroptera > Rhinolophidae > Rhinolophus > Rhinolophus hipposideros. Next base: position 26,921,329 of record NC_138067.1, on the reverse strand, counting down.
CGCAGGAGCCGGGCATGTGAGAACAGCCAGCCAATAGCAGCGACTGCTTTCCTCAGCGCTCTTGTCCTGCGGGGGTTGTACTCATTGTGATGTATGGTACTCCTTGTTTGGGCCAGGCATTGGGGACACTGAGGAGGAAGCCCCTAACTGCCTGGGAGGAGGTGACATTTTCTTGGGGTCTTAGTGGGAATGTGTTCACTGTGTTTGAGTCTCTTCAGGATGAGCACATCATCTTTCTATAGCCACTTCCTTATAGTGATATGATGTGGGTTCTCTCTGGTTATTTTAGTCTGTTCTCTTACTTAAGAAAAGTTCTCCACTGATGACTCTAAAGAAAGCCTTTCGGCAACCACACATGCTCCATCTCTGAAGCGGTTAGGCTCTCAGGGTTTAATTTTAAACCAGAAACAATATTTCAAGTTGGATTCCCAGGCCAGCCCACAGAAGCCTTCCTTTGCTAATGCTGTGGAAGAAAGAATAGTGCTAATCAGAGTGGCGTCTTGGCTGTAGCCTGCCCTCATGTGTTTGTTGGTCCAAGAGGAAAAGGCACCCTGAGTGCCATGTAGAAATGCAGCGACCTGCGTCCAGAGCAGCCACTCCTTCAGAGGCCACGTGGAAGGGATCGGTAGCTAGTATCCAGCTAGTGCCCTCAACATTCGAAGACGCCAGCCAGAGCACCATGTTTCTTGCTCTGGAAGAAGAGCGCACACTCATTGCAGGAGTGTTTCCTATTGGGTCAAATGACAGTGACAACAGGGTTGGTTCATCGGAGGCATTTATAAATGTACTTGGGTTGTGTTGGCACTGCCTGGTCCGGAGACACTAAATGGTGACTGTTCACAAATGCGGCAGGAATTAGCATCACATCTGCATGGGCGAATTTGGTCCCTGGCTTTTGTCTCTGTGCTTCATTGGTTTTCTGGCATTTAGAGGTCAGGTGACCATCACTGGTTTCCAGGTGCCAGCATTGGAATCCGGTATGTCCACAGGGTGGGGAGCAGTTAAGTGGAGGGGCGTTCCCTGAACTAGCCAAGTAGGTTCACGCCCTTAGTTTGTGACGACCTTACACAGTTTCAGGGCTGTGGAGAAGCCTGGATTTTCTCCCACCCTCATTCGTGATCTGCCCCTTTCTGCCTAAATGTCGTTTTGCTCTATAATGAAAGGCCAGTAGCTGTACAGTGTTGAGGTGTGGGAGACAGGGCCATTGTTGGGAAATGATCCAGCACCGGTAATAGGGATGATGCTTTCGAAATGCCTCCTGAATTAAAGGGGCTGAGATGCAGCGATGCCAGGAGAGGGCTGGGGTGGGGGAAGGAGACGAAGACACCTTGGCTTTAGCCCCCTCTTGATTTCTCTTTGGGAGGACTCTGTTGTCAGAATCTCCGCACAGACAGCCACGAGCTGTGAGCAAGGTGCTTCCTGTCTTCCATGACTGCACAGCGTGAAACTCATCTGGGACGGCCTCCTCGTTTCCTGTCGCTATATCTAGGCTCGTCGGAGACACTGGCAGCATGCAAGAGTTCTGAACTGGGGTCCCAGGTGACCTTGTTTTCTTCTAGGCAGCCTGGGGTACGGATGATTGTTTGTCTCAATTTTGAGTTGTTGGCTGGTCCCCATGTTGGAAAAGCAGGAAGTGCCTGCAGAGCTAAAAAACAATGTAGTGATTCTCAAAATTTAGTGCATAGCAATCACTAACGGTCTTGTTCTCCTAGACTCTATGCCTAGGTGAGAGTGATGCAGACAATGAAAATGAAGGTCGTGATGATCTTGGCTTGACTCAAATCCCCACTATGTGCTGAGTATAGTCATTTAATACAGCAACCCATGAGCCAGTCCTGTTCCTAGTCCTGTTTACTAATGGGTAAACTGAGGCTCTGAGAAGTCCAATGACTTGCCCCAGGCTACACAGGCTCCCATTCTTAACTTCCTTCAGCGGGTCTAGGACAGGGCTCAGGAATTTTTATCAATACCCCCGGAGGTCCTCCAACTCTGGCTTGAGAAGCATTCTTCTGGACTTCAAGCTCGTGGGGGCAGGCACGTGTCTTCTTGTTCAAGACCCTATCTCTGAGGTCTAGCCTGGGCCAGGGACATAACAGGTGCCCAATTAATATTTGCTGGAGGAAAAAGAGTATTGTTCTCTTCAAAATAGCCCCTTAGGAGTCCCAGGGACTCCCGGCCCGTTCCCTGAGAGCATTAAGGCATCAAGCATAGAACTTGTGCCCTGACAACTTTGGTCTCATTGCCAGGAACAATTCCCCCTGGCTTCCTGGTTCTGCTTCTGAAACCCTGCATTGTTCCCTAGACTCCTGTGTACCCTCCCTGTTTCTCTAGATCCCAGGGCCTCGCTTGAGCTGGTTAGTACTTTTCTTAGGGATCATGCTTCCATCTCCAACAAAGTTGAGGCTGCTAGGACCCTCTTGCCTAGGCAGGCTTCCCTGATGCCGCCTGAAGGCCCACTGCTCTGGGTTTGCCATCCTGCGACCCAACACCTACCATCTGTTGCTGGGGCTTCGGGTATCAGGTTACACTCGTGAGGCTGGATGTCCAGCTGCATCTTTCCCTTGTGGTGGCCAGTTCTACTCCTGAGCCTGGCCACCATCCCAGCCTGCCTTGCCTTGAAGCAGTAAGTCGGCACTGTTCAAATGATCAGGTGATACAGATCTCAGGTCCCGGAGTGTGTAGGCTTGGGTTCAACTCCTGGCCCTGAAGGAAGCACTTTAACTCTCAGAGCCTCCGTCTCCACATCTGTCAACCTGTTATGATGGTGAGGTGATGTGAGGATTAAATGGAATTGTGCATATAAGGTGCTCAGTGTCAGGGTGGCTGTGAGGTTATCACCGTTTTATCTGCTATGTGACAGTTTGCCATCCATCTGCAGACAAGTCGTGAGTTTCACTTGCAGATTATCTTGACAATGAGTATTGTGCACTAACGTTATTATTATTATTTTATTTTTTAATTTTTTTAAGGAGGGCGCAGCTCACAATAGCCCATGTGGGGATCGAACCAGTAACGTTGGTGTTATTAGCACCCCTCTCTAACCAACTGAGCTAACCGGCCTTCACATATTATTATTTTAAATGAGGTCCCTCAATTTTGTGCAAAGGCAAAACAAAACCCGCTTCTCACTCCCCTTGGGGCAGTAAGAGCAGGGTCTTAGGAGGTAGTGTTGGCTTTCACACCTGGCTCAGCCGTGTGATCGACTCATTTAACTCCTCCAAGCCTCAGTTGCTACATCTTTAAAGTGACCATAATTGTCTTTCCTGAGTTTGTCAGACTGACTTAGTACCCGTGCTTCGGGAAGCCGCCAACATGAGCCTGACAGCAGAGGCACGTTGCATGTGCAGGGGTGGCTGGGCACCTTTTACACCTCTCTTCCAGCACCTCACAGCACCGCTTGGTCTTTCAAGTGAGAAACTTATTAGCAACAGACCTGCTCAATGCATCCTTGGTTTGCCTCCACAAAACCACGCAGGAAAATTGTTTTAAGAGCAGTGTCAAATTTTACATGCCAGAGAGTTTCTAGTATATAATGGAGATCTCCCCTCCTGCCCCCCATATTTACTTGCATGCTCTGTACTTTGCACAATTGCAATTAATTAATCATTTATATTTTAATTATTTATTTCCTATCTGTCTTCTCCATATCCCAGCTAACCCTCAAGGTCAGAGGCCTCATCTGTCCACTTCACTCATCCCCAGCGGGTCTCATGAATACTTGTGTCCCTCACGGTGGAGGAGACCTGGGAAGGGATCTGGTTCCGTCTCCAGTTGGCCACAAGGCTTTTCTCTTCATGGCTCCCAAGGAGATCAGTCAGCCTCCTTAGATGCCAGCCGGGTAGAATCTTGGAAAGAGGGCTGGGGGCTTGTGAACACCCCATCTCAGGTTACCTTTGTCTTTAGCTGACCGTCCTTTGCAGCAGTGGTGTGCTCAGTGCATTGTCATTGGGCTGTCTTGCTTTAGTGCTCTAGGAAATCCAGCCCTCTCCAGTCCCATCGCTGTTTTGTTTTTTTTTTGTAAGATGGAACCCACCGAAAATACTGAGATGAGAAAGAGAACTGGTGAGGCTCAAGATATCATAGAAGACACACAGGCCGTCCAGGACTAGGGATAGCTCCTGAAGGCAAAACCGCTGAGAATAGCCTTGAGTAGTGAGAGTGGCTAGCCTCTGCACTCTGCGTCATCTGGGCTGTCTTCAGCCATCATCACTGCATCCATCTATCCCTGTAGCCATCCACCCATCCATCCATCCACTCATCCACCCATCCATCCATCCATCCATCCATCCATCCATCCATCCATCCATCCATCCATCCACCCATCCACCCATCCATCCATCCACCCATCCATCCGTCCATCCACCCATCCACCCATCCATCCATCCACCCATCCACCCATCCATCCACTCATCCACCCATCCATCCACCCACCCATCCATCCACCCATCCACCCATCCATCCATCCATCCATCCACCCATCCATCCATCCATCCATCCATCCATCCATCCATCCATCCATCCATTTATCTACCCTTTTATCCATCCATCTGTTCATGCAAACATCTGTCTACTCATCCACCCATTCATGGGGTTTTAGTTTGAGTGTCTCCTTTGTGCCAGGAGCCATGCTAAGTACTGGCATGTAATGTGAGCAAAACCAGACACATACCCTGCTCTTGTGACCAGTAGGTGGGACATACACTGATCAAACAGTCCCATTAAAAGACGTATAATTACAAGGCAATAAATGCGTTGAAGAAAAGCATTTAATGAAGAAATCTTAATGTGGGGAGCCACAGCGAGGCTTCTCTCTGTGGAAGTCATATTTCAGCTGGAATCACAATAAGGAGCTAAGTACTTTTGATGTTACTAAGTACTTTTGGTGTGCTAGGCCAGTTACAATCATTTTAACCTAATTTATCTATGTTAATTCTTTAGCCTCACAGTGACCCCATGAAGCAGGAATAATTATTCATCCTCATGAGGAACTGAGACGCATAGAGTTTTAGCCCTCTGTCCAAGGGCATAACAGATCAGTGGCAGGGCTGGAATTTGAACCCAGAAAGTCTGACTCAGAACCCACTGCTTGTAGCTAAGGAGTTAATTAGGGGAAGAAGGGTGGGAAATGAAAGCTCCCTCCAGGGCACCAGGGCAGGCCCTGAGATGAGAGTGGTGGGCATAGATGGTTCCAAAAAGTCGCTGAAGTGTAGAGAGTGAGGAGGTGGGAGGGTGACAGAGCCAGAGGTATAGGTAGATGTCAGATTGTGCAGTGCCTTATAGACCTTTTCAAGGATTTTACACTTTCTCCTTGGAGCAGCAAGATGCCATGGAAGAGTTTTAAGAAGGGATAGGGGGTGCGTGACATGATTATATTTTCATTATGAAAAAAATCTTGCTGGAGGCAAATGTGGAGAATGGAGGGAGGGGGGCCAGGTGGCTCAGTCTTTCATTTGGTGGCTTCTGTGACTGGAACCCTGTGGCGGTGCCAGTGGAGAGCTGTGAGTGTCTTGGGTGGAAATTTAGGAGCTAAAATAGCTGGTCTGGGATATGGAAGATAAGGATGAAAACCCTCTGGTGGTCACAATAACTGCTCCTCTGGGATGACTGGCTTAGTCGGGGTGCTGGGGGTGCTTATGTTCTTCCAAAGCCATCGGTCACCGTTGATTATGGAGGGTCATGACTTGGGGTCCCACAAGGTTTCCGGTATCCTCAGGCCATTGCAAAGATACAGGAGTGTAGTGTGTGTTCTCCAGTCCCCCCTCCTTTGGTGCCTGAGCCACACACAACATTTCTTTCCGTCGTTGCTGCTTTGGTTCTTGTAGCCGCAGTTGGTTCATAGCTCAGAGAAAGGTCCCAGGTATGTTTGTGCATCACGCTTCAGTTACACTCTCTTGGATCTCATCTCATTTGCTCCTCCGGGTGCGTAAGACGTATCCACTCATTTGCATAAATTAATCAGCCCTTCTGTGTCTACTGATGCTCCCATCTGGGGATTCTGTCTGATCTTGAGGGGCTCTGAGTAGGCTTTGAGGCTCTGGCTACCTCCCACTTGGTGGGAAGGACTGAAACACCATATGGATGCAGCTCTGTGGAATCTGCCTGCCCACCAAAGGAGCTCTATAAATGCTTACCTTTCGTTAGCTCTCTAAAAATGGAGCTTTTGATCAAATGCAGACGGTAACCTATTTTTGCACTAATTTACCTTTCCCTGCCAGCCTCAGGTGAGCCTTAAAGTTCGTTGGATTGAGTGTGGAATGCAGAGATGGTATTTCTTCTCAGGGTTCCCAGGTTGGCATCTGTGTGAAATATGCTGGGGTTTTATGGACCAGAACAGTTGGAGAAGCAGAGAGAGCTGCGGTCAGGGCTAAGGTAACTGACTTGATTGAAGTGGCCAGAACTTGTAGCAAATCTGAGGAAGTCTGGTCTAATGCATGCGACACAGGGACAGATGTAGAAATGATGGGCAGCAAACCAGGTGACCAGCAGCCTCTTGATTTATTTACTTTATTGGCATTAGGTAGTAAGATCTTCCAAAGTGACTAAGGTCGTAGGAGGAAAGGGCCACCTCTGCAATTTTAGGGCCAACAGGATGGAGGCTCAGTGTCAAGGATCAAACTAAGTGGTGTGGATTTTGGGACAGTGTTTCAGTGTTTCAATTAACATGGCTGAGAAACAAAACATCTCATAGATTAATGGTGTAAAACATTTTTTTTTTAATGCTTGTGGATTCTGTGGGTGAGGGATTCAGACAGGGAATGTGGGAATGACTTGTCTCTGCTCCACGGTGTCTGGGGCCTCCACTGGGAAGACCTGAGGCTGAGGGCTGGAATCATCTTTATTTGCATGTCTGGTGGTTGACGCTGGCTGTTGGCTGCGACCTGGGCTGCGCTGTCAGCTGGAACTCCTACCTGTGGTCTCCCCACGTGGTTTCAGTTGGGCTTCTTCACAGCATTGCCGTTGGGTTCCAAGAATGAGTGTCCCAAGAGATCATGGTGAAAATAAATGGGACTTTAGGATCTAGCTACAGAAGTCACACAGTTTCACTTCCATAAAAACGTGTTGATAGAGGCAAGATGGTGGAGCAGATGTCAAGGTCTTGGTCATCCCTCCATGACTGTTCGATCTCTGATTGAAGCTAATCAAAAGTTCAAAGGGATATTTAGAACTCTGGGTTAAACATCAATATTTAAGTGGAACCTCTTGAATAGTAACCGATGGCTTTTGCTACAGTGCATCTGAATGGCCATTTGATTTAATTAAACATGCTGCCAATCTTCTGAAGGTTTGTCTACAAATAGCAAATGGCAATCTGATTGTCACCTGATTGAGTTCAGAATTTCCCCTTCAATGCACTGTCGTCACAGCCCCTCTTAGCTTGTCTCAAAACTCTGTCCAGCTCCCCACACATCCATGTACATCCACACTTCTGCCTAGCAATTAAGTGCCTACAGTGTGCCAGGCGTTGCACGGGGCAGTATGAGAAGTAGGAAGAGGAGTAGAAGACAGACCTCAGTAGATCATGAGCCATACCCTCAAAGAACTCACTGTCTTGAAGAGATCTTTTGCACAAGTAAGTAAGGTTGCTAGGGGCCACAGAGAGGCTCGTGTCTGCAATAAATGCTTTATTAATGAAGCCATACCCACTGAACCAGGGTGACATTGGCTTCCAAAATGCATGTTGCCTCCTCTTCTTGACCTTCTTTGTTAGATATAGGCAGAGAGCCCGCATTTGCTACCAAGGAGGCCAGTGCCCCTTTGGGCTGGGTGTTACTGACCTTGTGACACCTAGTGGGTACCAAACAGACGGAGCCAGCTGTACTTCCTACATAAATCAAATGAAGGGAAACAGATGTGTCTGGTGGCAATTGCATTTTCTTTTAGCCACCCATTTCCTTTTCATCCCAGAGCTTTGTGCTGCAGCTCAGGGCTGTGTTACCAGATGCGCAGTCGGGGGTGGGGGGTATTATGATTTTCCTTTCCAAGCACCCTGCTCAGGCCTACCGAGTCCTCCTTCTGGCATCCCGCCTTTTCCCACGCAGTGGAGCGGGGGTGCTGCCCGGGATGGGATCCTGTCTGCAAGTATTCAGTTTCTTGCCGCTGCGGTGAGGCAACAGGGAGACAGACATGAGGCGCTAGCTGCCCTGTAGAGGAGCCGGCAACCGCATCGTGGTGATGCAGTCGAATGAATCAGAGAGAATTTCAGAAGCAGACGAAGGGTACCAGGCAGTGATCATTTTTACCGGCGGTCTCATGCACAGACTCCGGGTGATCAAGTGGTTACTTTTGAGCGATTTTTTTGGACATTAGTGTAAAACAGACACCAAATTAATTGCATTCGGTTGAATCACAATGAGCAGTGGTTTGGATTTTTTCTGTTTTTAAGTGTGGAGAACAATTCTGAGGGCTCGGTTTCCCCTTGCCACCCCACCTCATCGTCCCCGCACTTATGGCTTAGCGATCAGCGTGGGTGAAGCTTTCGGCCGAGTCCAGTGTTGCTTGGAGTCCTGTTGGAGTCTCTGTGCCTCGGTGCCACATTGAGTGTGGTCAGCCAGGGCATTATTCTTTCTGGGGACATGAGGCATGGATGGGGGTCAAGCGTGGGAGTAGAGGCAATAGCATGTCTCCGAATATTAGACTTGAAATTGAATGAGTAATTAATTATGAAGCCCCTCTTAGTGCCAGGATTATTGCTTTTTAAAACAATCTTCAGAACAACTATTTGAGAGATACTGTTAGCCCTGCATTTCTGAAGAGACAAGGGAGGTTCAGAGAGGTAAAGTAATTGGCTGAGGGTCACACAGCAAGGAGCTTGAATTAAATTCCAGGGCTATTAAGATCTAAAGCTTGAGCAATCTCGGCCACTTTGCATCCCAGGTGTTCAGAGAGAGCTTTTTGGTATGGGAAAGCCAACGCATGAAATGTTAACAAAAACAGGGCCTCTATACCCTCCTAGGTGTGCACGCAGGTGGGTCTGCCCTCCGCCAGTCCGCACACGCACTGCCGACATCTGGTTCCCTGCTGCTTGAGAGTTTGCGCTGATTCAGAGACTCTGACAATAATGGTTCAAGATACGGACTTTACATTTTTCACAGAACCCATTGGGTGGTTCCTTCTGTGCTAAACATGAAAATGCCCCACTTTCTGTTGACCATCTGGTTTATCCGGAAAGTTGTCTTCCTGGTAATAGCCCTGCTTGCATCAGACCCTCCCACCTCCTTTTCTCCCATTAACATATTCCATGTGCAATTTGCCTGTTGTTCAACAAAACCTTTCCTTTCTGTTGGTATGTTTTGCCCTGTGTGTTTGCATGTTGCAAAAGGACTATTGTTTCCCTATTTACAGCAAGCAGCAGGGCTGCAAATTAGTTTTAGTGACAAACTGAAGATAACCAGCTGTAGTTCAGGATCCTGATTTGTACTGTTACAAAAATATGTGTTTATGAAACTAAAATTTCAAATCATTTCCTTCACATCTTGAAATAAGTAGTGTGCTGGGTATGTGATCTGCAGTGAAGAACTATTTCTGATTTTAAAAAAACCCTGAAAATTAGCATATTCAAAACCCGTCTTGGCGACTTAGCTTTTTAAAAATTTAAAAACTACAACTGTGTGCCTATGTCCGTGTGTATATAAAAACAAATATTGTTTTCTTCTCAGTCTTTGTTTTCATACTGTTAATCAATTTATGTACTTTGTTTTTCCTTTTCACCTAACAAACAATATAGCCATTTACTATTTGGTTCCATAGTCTTTGTAATTATGATGTTTGATGGCTTTTCTACAGACACACATACACACACACACACACACACACACACACGTCAGTGTCACAATGAACATCTTAATGCACACATCTTGTTTCCTTTTTCCTGTTGAATCGGGATTACGTTTATAATCCCTGTTGTATATTGGCTTTTGTTTCCTAGAATGGGATTACTTGGTCAAAAGATAGGGATATAACTTGGTAAATATTATCATCTGACTGCTAGAAGGGTTGTACCCATTTATAATGCTGTGTATCTCCTGTAAAATTTAATCAACTGTGGAAGAACATTTTTTTTCACATACAGTAAATTCTGCTACGATGTGACTTAAGTATTCCTAAAAATCACCGTGCTATCTAGAATCAGGCAATTAAAAAACCCACAAGGCATATGGGAGAAGTGGGGTTAGGGCACAAAACTCAAAAACTTGGTCAGTGACATAGTGAGAGGAAAAGAAAAAGAAGAAGAAAGTAGCACTGTTTTGCACATGTTAAGTGGTTAAGAAACACATACTCATACCTGCTACAATAAATGTGACCGGAAGTTGGCCTGTGGAAGTGAGTGTAAGAAGGACTACAACTTCTAAGTGACTGTCTAGTGGTGGGAGAAGGGTTATCTGAGTCGAGGCAAGTTGTGGGTAGATGTGGCAGCTGGCAGACATGTGAGTTGTATGTGTGCACATTTTGTGTATCCTGCGTGACTCTGTATCGCTGGGTGCAGGTTTCTGCATTCACCTAGTGTTACTAGTGAATGAAAATCATGCACAAGCAAACACAAAATCTGTGTTATGCTCAAATTGTTCCCTCCTATCAAGTGCATTGGAACAAACTGGTGTTTTCAAAACAAGTTATAGCAGAACTCACTGTGCTTTCTATTTGTATTTCCCTCTTGTTGGGTGTCTTACAATTCTATTCAGTTTGCAAACAAACAGGAGCTATATTGTGAGAAGAACATTTTTATCTTCTTGTTTAAAACTCAGAATGTAGATAGGTAATGGTGCTTTATTATAAAGCCTCATGGTGCTTTATAATAAATAAGGATTGCATCGGTTTTCCTTTATAATAAAGATTCCATCATTACCAGATTCCTGTGTGCTCTGTCTTCATACTTGGGAACTGAGAACAATTTGAACTACAAAATGGGCTTCTAGTACTTTCCGTTTATAAGTTTAAAAAACCCATTCATTCATTCATTCATTCATTCAAAACCAGAAGTCTGACTACCAGCTAATATTCATTGATTGCTTCTTGTATAAAGTGATGCCCTTTGCAGTCTCATGAGACAAGTTGAATTTTCTCCTTGATGGAAATCCTCTCTGAACCTCATCCCTAAAACAGGATGGTGTTGGCATCCTTGTAAGGGATACTGAGGAAGTGCTGAGATAATGGATATGACTTCTTTAATTCTGTTGAGTAAATGAGAGTTTCCTTCTATTCTTCCATCCCACTCTGGTTTTTCTGTTGATCTAACATGCTCCACAGCCTTCCCATGGGACAAGGAGGGAAGGGTACCATCTTTGCTTCAGCATGAGAGGTTTGGTCCTCTGAGCCCTTTCTACTGATAGAAGAATGATTCTGCTTTGAGCTCTGCTTTGATTTCTGATGATTTCTGGATCATCATTCAGATCATCTAGCCTTTCTCAGTATCCCAACACCCTACTGGGGAGAAAGCATTTGTGGTCTGAGACATCAGTGGTCTCTTACTGGAATCTTCCCAGTGAATGATGATGAAACAATTGTGCCTGGTATCACAGCCCCTTGAAGTGCCAACCCCTGACCTGTGCCAGGCTTCAGATAAGCTACATTCCCCTGACTTTAGGGGGCTGCCTCTCTGGAGAGCTGGATTTGGCTATGCTTTTACAAACCAGGATTTTTTTTTTTTGTACAAACATGAATTCTGTTAAAAACTAGGAAAGGATTATGACTTCATTGTTGGGTATGGACATCAGAATGATGCCTCTGGAGTGTCTGGAGTTTGGGGGAAGCCAACCAGAAGAATCTTTGTGTGTCCTGGCCTCTTTGAGGTGGTTTCCCCTAACAGGGCATTTAAAATTATAGAACTGGAAGGAAATTTCTGGAAGCCTCCTTGAACAATGATCATTTTGTTCAAGGGTTGTCACATTTTTTAATTGTCTAAAAATGTTCTTTTTAGCACACAATGCAACACGAGACAGATTCCTGCTATCTAGACCCAAGCAGATTGGCTGACTCTGGGTGAATGGAGCTGAAAAAGGAAAATTCAGTGGCTCTCGCTGTTCTGAGGTGACTTCCCGTGACACCTCCATCCATTTGTAGGACTTTTCAGAACACACGTGGAAAAGCTCTGACTGCTGCAGGTCAGACCTTCACTTCATCAAATAAGAGACGAGTCTGAAGGTGTGATTCATCTGAGTCCCTCGGCCAGGTAGTCGAAGAACCAGTTCTTCCAACCCACCTCGGCTCCCATAAATCAGAGCTCGGATTCAGGCTCAGGTCCATCTTGTTCTGAGCTGGAGCCCTTCACCAGCAGCCTTGAGCGGATGTGTCCGGCTGCGCTGTCTTATTTATGAGCTCATGCTCTTGTAACACGGTGGAGGGGAACTCATTTTCCACAAACCTTTTGCAAGTTCTTGGGAGGTTACTAGGTCTGTGACTCAGGGGCAACTCGTAGGAGCAACTGAGTTACGTTTCTTAAAATGTCGTGCTGAGTTTCTATTAGCTTTTGATATGGGCATTTGATCACATGGTAGCTGAGGGTTGTGTGTTATCCTGGGGGATAGATACAGAGTAGAGAAGAATGAGCACTTTTCCGTGAAGCTGGCAAGAAAGCACCTAACTAGAGTACAAGCATGTCAGGCCTGGGCTGGGCGAAATGTCACCTCACCTTCCTCAGCTCCTTTATCTGCTACACCCTTGAGTGGCTTCTCTAACTCTTAGGATAACAATGAAGTGGGAGTTCTTAACATGCCCTCAAGGACCTGGCAGGGTCTGTCTCCTGCCTACCTCTCAGTCTCATCTCGCAACCTGCTGCCCTCCCTCTCCTCACTCAGCCACACTGCCTGTCTCTCTAGTCCTCAGGTAGGCCATACTCCTTTCTGGCTCAGAGCCTTTGCACATTCTGTTCCCTCTGACTAGACTGCTCTCCCCTTGTGCTCCCCACCTCCCTCTTTCAGCGAATGATAACTCTTCCTCCCATTCTCAGCGACAGTGTCACTTCTTTAGGGGAGTCTTTCCTGACTGCCAACACCAGGTCCGCGGCCAGTGAGCATCATGCCTTTTGTTTAGTGCACTTGTCTCAGTTGGTCATTATTGATCGATTGGTGACATTATTGGTTGGTATCTGCCTCACCCCACAGACTTGATGCTCCATGAGAGTAAGGACCACACATGTTGTTACTCACCGTTGCGCCTCGGGTGTCTACCACAGTGTTTAGCATGTGGTAAGCCCTCAATAAGTATTTGTTGAATGAATTACTGAGTTCCATCTTTCATATCAGCTCTGAGCGAGTAGCTGTGGCTGTGTAGAGTGTTATGTTGAAAAAAATAATTTACCAAGTTCTTCTGTGTATTCAGTCCGACGCTGAGCATCTTGGGTCAGTGTGGACTGATTAGGGCAGGTGCTGTGATTGACAAGTGATGTCTCGTTTGGATGAGAGAAGGGTAAGAAAGGAAAGAAGGAAGTTGGTGAATATTCAGAGAATGCCCCCTGATGCATTTCATTGATCCCTAGGACAAACATTTTGTTCAACTCAGGTATTTGAGTTTTCACTGCCCAGTCCCCTGACCACGTGCACATATCTGCCATCTTTAGTAGTTCAAAGCATCACCCAGTGTGAGCTTTGGAATTGAGTATGAGGCATGACAGTGAGCACGCAGTGTGAGCTGGGAAAAAGGTGGGAGTGGGCCTCTCTGCTTACCTGAACACAAGGTTTGATTCCAACATGTTGGTTCCACAGGTGAGTCTTATTATGCAAGGTAGGCAAGGCCAGGGGGATTCCGGAAACAGAGGTCTGAGAGGGGAATGGGGGAGTCCCCATCAGGGAGGCAGGACTCAGGGAAGCCCAAGCCAGGAACCAGGAATGGAGGAGACTGGCTGCAAGGTTCTAGTTCTGGGAGAAGGGCTGGTCACTCCTCCCTCTTCTTGAGCCAGGGGATGATGCAGGGTGATTACTCATAGAACAGTTCCTAGAGGGCCTGACAGGAAGGCCCTATGGCCTGAACCAGCACAGGGTGACCAGGAGAACTGCCATAGCACAAATTGGATGAGTGGCCATTGACCCATGAGCACTCAGTCTGGTCCAGGGGCCATTAGGGGCAATCCACGGAGCAATGAGGAGAATGGGAGCTGCCGCCCAGTCCTGAATCTGGGGAGGTAACAAGGCTAAAGCTCTCCAGGCTCTTTCATTTATCAAATATTTATTGTGTACTTACTGTGTGACAAACCTTGGGGTTCACAGGTGAAAGACACAATCTCTACTATTAAGGAGTTCACAGTATATTTGGGGAGATAAATTAATTTTTAAAACATAATATTACATACATATATTTTTCTATGAATAAAAGGAAACTTTGTAACTACTACTATAAGAGTATAAAGAAGATATTTAACTCTAATCCTACTCCCTGGAAATAGTATTCCTATTATCATTTCTTCCTCTCTTTGCCCAGGGGTGTGTGTGTGTGTGTGTGTGTGTGTGTGTGTGTGTGTGTGTGTGTGTATTCTACATGATTGAGCTAATTCTATAATAAAATTTTATAGTGTATCAATTATAGACTTATGGTCGAAAATGACAACAGTTTATTATTTCTCATGATTCAATATGTGGTCTGGGTGCTACTCTGTTGGTCTCACTTGGGCTCACTTATGTAGCTGGAATGGAAGATCCAAGAGGGCCTCACCTTTCCGGCATGCTAGGTGGCTGGATACTTCATGTTCTCTCATCTTCTGGTAGCCTAGACCAGCTTCTTTATATGGTGGTCTCAGGACAGTGAACCACAACGGCGAGAGTCACTTAGGGCTTATTTAGCATTTGGAGTTGAATGAAGTGACTTTTACCACATTCTGTTGGTTAAAACAAGTCACAAGGGTAGTCCAGATTCAAGAATTGGAAAATACCCTCCACCCCTTGATGGGAAGAGAGGCAAAGTTGCATTGCAAAAGGACATGGGTGCAAAAAGATGTGCTTTATTGAGAGCTACTACTGGAACAATCCCTTGAAACTATGAAAATCATTCTTTCATTTTATATTTCATCACTTTCCACACCATTAAAACCTATTTGTAGATACAATTTTTAGAGCATGCATTTTTGCTTTTAACCTGTTTGTTAGAGATTTGGGATTTAGCCTTTTCCCATGCAATGCTGCAGTAAACATGCATGATGATGCCTGGCCAAGTTTTTGGAGCCCTTGAGGAGACGTTACTAGGTCAAAGTGAAGTGTATGGACAGTTTAAGGCTCTTAATACGTGTGGTAAAAGTCCCTTCTGAAAATTGTGCCACTTCACAAAGGTTCATCAACAGCGTCCATCTCACCATCCCCTTGTCAGCAGGGAGCATTATTGATTTTTAAAAATACCTCTGTCAACTTAGTGGATAAAAGCCAGAACCTCATTCTTGTTTACATTTTTTACTCACGCATGAGATAGAGTGTTTTTACATATTTAATGGCCATTTGTATATTCCATCTGTGAGTAGTTTCTTCATGTCCTTTGCTCATTTATGTATTTTTCTTAATGCTGTTCCTGAGATTTTCATGTTAATTATTTAAGCTTTTGTCTGACATGCGTCTTGAGTTTTTCCATTTTACTATGTGCCATTTGATTTTGTTTCTATTTTTATATGCATTTTTTCTTAGTGAAAAAGTATTCTGTTTTGCTTTTTTCATCTGACTTTTTTTGCTTTTTTTAATCTGACTTTTTTTTCTTAACATGATATGAACTCACTCATATATGGGATATAAAATAGAAAGCAACAAATGAACAAAGAAGACAAAAACTCATAGACACAGACAATAGTATGGTGGTTACCAGAGGGAAAGCGGGGAGTAGGGGAGGTAGAAAACGGGAAAGAGCGTCAAATATATGGTGACAGAAGGAGACTTTACTTTGGGTAGTGAACACACAATGTATTATACAGATGATGTACACTTGAAACCTATATAATCTTATTAACCAGTGTCACCACAATAAATTTAATAAAATTTAAAAAGTATTCTTTTTAAGTATAGGATATCTTTCAACTAAAAATCAGATGGCTACTTTCCTCTGTTCTCTTGTTTTCTTCTGGGTTTTCCTAGTTTTGTGGTGTGTGTGTGTGTGTGTGAGTGTGTGTGTGTGTGTGTGTGTGTGTATTTCAGCTTTCTGACTTTTGGAACCACCTGGAATTAATTTTTAAAACAAACCCAAAACTCTGGTTCCTCTATTGTGAAGTGAGGATCTCTTTCCCACCCCATTCCTATTTCATTGTCCCAGTGCAGTGCCACTTATCTAAGAATTCTTCCATTTGGCACTGATTTTTCATGCTATTTGATTTTTCTTTTTTCTTTTTTTTTTTTTTTTTTTACAAATTTTGTTTCTTAATATACAAGGGGATATTTCTAAGCTTTCCCTATTTTCCAGTTGATTTTTTTTTCCTGCCCCAATACTGCACTCACAGTGATTGTGGCTTTATATTGTTTTATTATGTAATTGTGGAAGTGCCTCCTCATTCTTCTTCTTTCTAAAAATCCTTGGATTATTTTTAATTCTCCCAGAGGTATATGAGAATCATTTCGTGAAGTTCTAAAAATTGATCCATTGGGATTTTGATTGTAACTGCATTATTTTTATTGATCAGTTTGTTGCAATCTGGCATCTTTAATATATTAAGACATCCCATCCAGAAACATTGCACATATAGCTCCATTTATTTGAGCCCTTTAAAATACCTCAGTAGAATTTTGTGGTTTTTCTTCTTATAGTTTTTCAATATTTCTTTTTCAAGTTAACCTTTGCTATTTAATCTTTTTGGTTGCTTTTTGGAATGTGCTCAGTTTTCCCATTATATCTCCTAAGTGGTCGTTTAAGTTGAATTGGAAATGCATTAATTTAAAAAATATTTTTATTGATTTGAAAATGGCACAGACACTATATAAATAGCTGCATTGAGAAAAGGTCAACAATACAGAAGAATATTGAATAAAAATGAAAGACCTAAGTGCCTCTTCCTCATCCCACTGCCTGCCTGACAGCCAACCATTGTTAAAAATTAGTTATAGACAATGAATAGTGAATTATTCTAGACCTTTATTCATTTGCATGTGCATATTTTAATATAAATAGGCTCATATTATATAAAGGCATGTAGCTCTATTTTAATTTTTTTAACCATTTTTGATTACCTGCAATATACCTTTATTTATTTTTTCCACAAGGAACAGTTGTGCAGACAGGATGGATACCCAGAAACCAAATTGCTAGGTCAAGAGTTTGTACAGTTTTATTCCAAGTTGTTTAATATAACAAAGGTATATTTCTCACTTATGCTACATGGGTAGGTGGGGGATTCGGTTCCACCCAGTCCCTCGGGCCCTGGTTGATGATGGAGGCTTAACTGTTCTGTTGCTGAATCAAAAGTAACTCATGGCTTCCCTGGTTATTAGCATGGAAGAGAGAGAGCAGGAAATTAAATGTTTTTGTTCAGAGGGGACATACATTTCTTCTGCTCATTGTCTCTTGGCCTGCCCTAGTATGATGTGACTCTAAATACTGTGTGTATGTCTGTGTGTGTGTGTGTGTGTGTGTGTGTGTGTGTGTGTGTGTACATTGAAATTTTTAAAAGATATCTGTTATCTGTTCATTTAAAATTTTTATAGGTATCTGTTAAATTACACTCCCTTATGGGTATACTGGTTTACACTCTGACCAAGGGCATGTGTGGCCATTCATTTCCTTACATACTGGCCAACATATAATATCAACCTTATGTTTGCCTGCCTTTCTCTGGTTTTTTCACTTTTCGTAATTAGTGATGAGCTTGAGCCCACCTTTTATGTTATGTCTCTTTTTACTTCTTTGAATTTTTAATTCTGGTTCTTTGGCCATTTTGTCATTTTTTTTCTTTTTTATTGATGTCAAAATTTTTTATATAGTCTGTATATTAACGTTTTGTTATAAATGTCACTGTTTCATCAGTCTGTCATTTGTCTAATTATTATTATTATTATTATTTTATTTTTATTATTATTATTATTGATGAACCTACATGGACACATCATTATCACCCAAAGTCCATAGTTTACATTAGGGTTCATTCTTGGTGTTGTACATTCTATGGGTTTGAACACATGTACAATGATATGTATCCATCAATATAATGTACAAAGCAGTTTTACTACCCTAAAAATCCTGTGTGCTACCTATTTGTCTCCCCCCCACCCCCAATTTATGGCAACCTAAGTCATAGACCTAAATGTATATCTGTGGGACTCTGGGGTAGCCACTCTTTCATTCCTATTATAGGTAATTTGTGTTATCTCTTTTTTATGCTTAGCCTGGCTAGAGGTTTATCAATTTTATAATTCTTTCAATGAACCAGCTTTTGACTTTATTGATAATTTATATAATTTTACTGTTTTTAATTTCATTTATATCTGTTCCTGTCTTTATTATTATTTTCTTCCTTCTGCCAGCTCTGAGTTTAATTTGCTCTTCTTTCTAGTTTCTTAAGGTGTTAGCTTAGATTATTTGTTTTACACCTTTCTTCTTATATAAGCATATAATGCTATACATTTCCTTGTGAGCAGTTTTACCTCCCTTCCACAAATTTTGATATGTTGTATTCATTTCATTTTCATTTAGTTTAAGACAAATTGCCAGTTATCAAATCAGTTATGGGGATGTAAAGTACAGCACAGGGAATATAGTCAATAGTATTTTAATAACTATGTATGGTGTCAGGTGGGTCCTAGACTTACTAGGGTGATCACTTCATAAGTTAAATAAATGTCTGATCATTATGTTGTATTCCTGAAACTAATATTATATGTCAGCTGTAATTTAAAAAGTGTCTTTTTTGGGTGATAGGTAAATGATTGGATAAAGAAAATGTGGTACGTATACACAATGGTATACTACTCTGCCATAAGAAAAGATGAAATACTGCCAGTTTTGACCACATGGATGGATCTTGAGATTATTATGGTAGGCGAAATAAGTCAGACAGGAAAAGTCGACAAAAAGTCAAAAAGATATGACTTCATTCATATGTGGGATATAAAACTGAGAGCAGCAAAGGAATAAGACATACAAATAAAGAAACAAAAACTCATTGACACAGACAACAGTTTAGTGGTTACCAGAGGGTAAGGGGGGAGGAAAGGTGATAGAAGAAGGCAAAGGGGGGCAAGTATATGGTGATGGAAGGAGAACTGACTCTGGGTAGTGAGCACACATGTGATATATAGCTTATGCATTACAGAATTACACACTTGAAACCTATGTAATTTTACTAGCCATTGTCACCCCAATAAATTTAATTTTTTAAAACATTTAAAAAAGAAAGATATTTTTAAATTCCCCTTGAGACTTTTTTGTTTGATCCATGGGTTAATTTAGAAGTATGTGGTTTACTGTCCAAATATTAGGGGTGAGATTTCCAGATATATTTTTGTTCATTTTTGGTTTAATTTTTTTATGGTCAGAAAATATAGTTTGTATGATTGAATTTTTGAGGTTTGTTTTATGGCCCAGAGTATGATAAGCGTACCATGTGCCCTTGAAAGGAATGTATGTTCGGCTGTTTTTATGTGAAGTCAATTTGATTCATAGTATTTTTAAGGTTTTTTTATATCCTTATTGATTTTATATTTTCTTGTTTTATTACTGAGAGTAATGTTGACATCTTCAACTATAACTGTGTATATGTCTAATTCTTTTTTCTTCAGTTCACTCAGTTTTTGCTTCATATATTTGTTGTTCATATATCTGTTGTTAAGTGCATACACATTTTTGTATTGTTATATATTCTTAGAGAACTGACTCTTTTATTGTTATGTGATGTTCCTGTTTGTCTTTAGTAATAGTCTTTGTTTTAAGCCCCACTTTGATACTAATACAACCACTTAAGATTTCTTTTTATTATTATTTCACAGTTTATTTTCCCATTATTTTGCTTGTAACCTATGTCTTTAGATATTAAAAGTAGATTACTTAGAAACAACACATAGTGGAGTATTTCTTTTTTATCCAGTTTGACAGTGTTAGTCTCTTAGTTTGATGTTTGTCATTTACATTAATGTAATTATTTATATAATTGTATTAAACTATTTCATCTTGCTAGCTGTTTTCTATTTGCTCCATCGGTGTTTTTTTTTGTTGTTTCATTTTCCTACCTTCCTTTTAGTTAAAATTTTCAAAAAAGTTCAGCATTTCTCGTGATTCTTTTTTTATCTCTGCCATTATTTATCTCTTGTTTATTTTTAAAAGTAATTGTCCTTAAGTTTACATTACATATCCTTACTCAGTTTACCTTCATATAACTTCTACTGTTTTTACTAATTTAGCAACCTTACAACAGTGTAGTCTCATTTCCCTTCTGCCTTTGTCCTATTGTTGTCATGCATAATACTTTGACATATGTTAAAAACACACAGTACATTCCTGCTCTTTTTACTTAAGATAGTCATTTAACTTTAGAGCAATTAAAGGTAAGTAAAAAGAGTTATTTAACTTTAGGGCAATTAAAGGTAAGAAAAAAAGAGTTTACTTTTACCTTCATTTATCCCAACTTCGGTGCTGTTTATTTCTTTGTGTAGATCCAAGTTTCTGTCTGGAATCATGTTCCTTCTGTCTGAAGAACTTCCTTTAACATTGTGTGTAAAGTAGGTCTGCTGGAGATTAATTTCCTTAGTGTTTGTCTGAGGAATTCTTCCTTTTTCAGTTTTAAAATATATTTTTGCGAGATATCAAGTTGTTTATTGAGAATTTTTTCTTTCATCACTTTTAATTGATTTCTGATGCAGATACGTGCAATATTTACCAGATTAATCATCATATTTATATATTTCAGATTCTTTATATCCGTATTTTCTATCTGCTTGATCTGTCTCAGTCTGAAAGTACTGAGTTTAAATCTTCAGTTCAAATTGCTTCTCTCAATGTTCTGCTGAATTTTTTAAAGTTATTTTTTGATCTGTTATTTGTTGCTGAAAAGTTCATGACTATTATGTATTTAGTGAGTACTTTTAATTAATAAAATCTTTCTTTCTGATTTAATGCATTTTGCTCCTCAATTTTACTTTGATATTCTTCACAAAATTTGATCCTGTCTGGATATTTGTTTGCTCATTCTTTTAACTCTTATTACTAAGCGAATAAGTATATATTTAGTACTTACATTTGTTAGTTTTATGATTGTTGTTACTATTATTCAGATGCTTTAAAAAAAAGTTTTAGTACAATCCACAATTGTACTTTTTAAAACACTTTTGAAATGATTATGGATTTTCAGAAAAGTTATATAGTACACAAAGTTCCCATATATCCCTTAACCAGTTTTCACGATTGTTTCCATCTTATACCATTTATTACAATGAAGAAATTAACATTGGTGCTGCATTGTGAACTAAACTACAGACTTTATTAGGATATCACCAGTATTTCCATGAATATCCTTTTCTGTTTCAGGATCCAGTCCAGCATACCACATTGCATTTAATTATTATTTTTCTTTAGTCACCTCCAGTCTAAAGCAGTATCTTGTTTCCTTACATTTCATGACGTTGAAACTTTTCAAGAGTACTGGTCATGTGAACTCATATGGTTCTTGACTTTTTCTGCTTGACTTATTTTGCTTAGCACGATAATCTCAAAATCCATCCATGTTGTCACAAATGGCAGTATTTCATCTTTTCTTATGGCTGAGTGATATTCCGTTGTATATGAGTATATGTACCACATCTTGTTTATCCAGTCATCTTTAGAAGGACACGTAGGTTGTTTCCATGTCTTAGCCATCGTGAATAATGCTGCAATGAACATAGGGGTACATATATCTTTACAGATAAGTGTTTTCAGATTTTTGGAGTAGATACCCAGAAACAGAATTGCTGGGTCATATGGTAATTCTATTCTTAATTTTTTAAGGAACCTCCATGCTGTTTTCCACAGTGACTGTGTCAATTTACATTCCCATCAGCAATGTATGAGGTTTTCTTTTTCTCCACAGCCTCTTCAAACTTGTTATTACTTGTCTTGTTGATAATAGCCACTCTAACAGGTGAGTGGTGGTATCTCACTGTGGTTTTGATTTGCATTTCCCTAATAGCAAGTGCAGTTGAACATTTTTTCATATATCTGTTGGCTGTTTGTTTGTCTTCTTGGGAGAAATATCTGTTCAGGTCCCATGCCCATTTTTTAATTGGATTGTTTGTTTGTTTATTGTTGTTGAGTTGTACAAGTTCTTTATATATTTTGCATATTAGACCCTTATCAGAGGTGTTGTTTGCAAATACCTTTTCCCATTCGGTTGGTTGCCTCTTTGTTTTGTTGATGGTTTTTTTTTGCGGTGCAAAAGCTTTTTAGTTTGATATAATCCCATTCATTTATTTTTGCTTTTACTTCCCTTGGCTTTGAGGGCAAATTCATAAAATCCTCTAAACCCAATGTCCATAAGTTTAGTATCTATGCTTTCTTCTGTGCTGTTTATTGTGGCATATAAAACTGAAATAAATAAATGAAAAAGACAAACAAAACTCATAGACACAGACAATAGTTTAGTGGTTACCAGAGGGTAAGGGGGGAGAAGGGATGGTAGAAAAGGATAAAGGGGGTCAAATATATGGTGATGGAAGGAGAATTGACTGTAGTGAACATACAGTGCAATATATAGATGATGTGTTACAGAATTGTACACTTGAAACCTATATAATTGTACGAACCAATGTCACCCTAATAAATTCAGTAAAGGTAAAGAAAGAGTACTGGTCAAATGTTTTGTAGACTGTCCCTCAATTTGGGTTTGTCTAATGTTTTCTCATGAGGTTATGGATTTGGGTGATTATATCATTGAGGTGAAGTGCCCTTCTCAGTGAATCATAACAGTATACATGACACCAACATGATTTATCACAGGTGATGTAACCTTGATCACTGGTGTTTGCCAGGTTTCTCCACTGTACAGTTACTATTTTCCCTTTTGCATACTGTTTTTTTTTATTAAATTTATTGGGGTGACAATTGTTAGTAAATTTACATAGATTTCCGGTGTACAATTCTGTATTACATCGTCTATAAATCCCATTGTGTGTTCACCACCCAGAGTCAGTTCTCCTTCCATCACCATATATTTGATCCCCCTTACCCTCATCACCCACCCCCTTACCCTCTGGTAACCACTAAATTATTGCATACTGTTTTTGTTAGAAAGGAGTCATTAAGTCACTCGGGGAGAGAAGTTAAGTTCTACCTCTTAAAGGGAGGGGAACCACTTGGCGGGGTTTGTGAAAACTATCATGGTGGTTAACAAATATGTCACGGGAGATACTGTGAGGCTATGCAAATATCCTGTTTCTCTTTAAACTTTTACCCACTGATTTTAGCATTCTCCTGTGGCCCTTACCTGTAGCCATTATTACTGTGGCGTTCTAATGGTGATTTTTCTATTTCCCTTATTTTTTTTACATTTATTATTTGGAGTTCTTCCATAAAGACGATTTGCCATTCTCCCCATTTGTTTATTTATTCCAAAGTTAGCAAACTTTTTCTATAATGGGCCAGAGAGCAAATTTTGGGCTTTCTGGGTCATACAGTCTCTGTCACATGATTGACTCTCCTCTTGTAGTGTGAAACTGCCACAGATAATAAAACATACATGGATGGGCATGGGTGTGTCCCAATAAATCCTTATTTTTAAAAAAAGACATCAGGCCAGATTTGGCCTGCAAGCCAACTTCTGATAATTCATTCATTTATTTACATCAGATGAACTCATGGGTATTTATCTTATTCTTTGGGCTATTAATGTAGTACTATCACTATTTATTTTGTTATTCAAATGGTTCCAGCTTTGGCCATTGGGAGCTCTTTCGTTCAGCTCCTCTCATTCGAGGTTTATTTATTTACTTTTTTAGAACGCTTTCTTATTTTCTGGCATGACAAGATCCTCCAGGCTCATTTTTTAAATGGGTGATTTATATTTTTGTCCCCTAACACAGGAAATGTCTTCCTCCTTCCTTCTCATCTGAAAGTCCACTTGACTGGTTTTTTGAATTAAATTTACTATATTTATTTTTCAACTTGTGATCTGGCATTTAATGTTCTCCGAAGTCTGCCTGATATTTTCCCTATCATTTTGGATGGGGGAGGATTCCAGTGTGAGGGTGGGGAGTTAAATTTTTTGAAATTAAGAAGTTTTGCAAGAACAAAAATAAAGTTTATTTATGTTCAACCTCTGTTTCCCTCATCACTGAGATCTTTTTTTTTTTTCACCTTCAGACTCAAGATATAGAGATCTTCTCTAATGTATTATTAGTGTTCTTGTCCCATTTTGATTTTTCCCCTCTGCCAGACTTAAATTGGTTGGGTCTCTGTCAACTCTCTTGGATATCTATTCTCATTTTCTTTTGTGTTTTCTTTAAAAACCTCTGTGTCCTTTTCTTCTGCATTCTTGAGGGCTTTTCAAGTACATTGTCTACATCACTGATTTGATTTTCTTCAGGTTGAGTCTGTCCTTTCCTGGATCCAATGGGAATTTTATTTCTTTGCTTGCATTGTTACTTTGGTTTCCTTACATCTTTTTTTTATGTAAATGAGTCTTCTTTCATTTCAGAGTCCTTCTCAACCTGTTGGTTTCATTTCATTACTTATCTGTTTTTCCTCTCTCTTAAAAATGGGTCATATTTTCTGCAGTCTGTGCAAAAAACTACACAAGTGCTATCAATAAATGTGCAGAGGTACTTTTCGTAGGTGTTATTGAGAATTTTTGTTAGGACCATGCTCTGATACGCTTCAGAAGTTTTTATAAATATGCCCTGTGATGGTGTTACTGTTACCAGTTTTTGTCTGTGTGTTCTTGGTCAAAGAGAGAGGTCTTTCTGGTTTTGTGTTTTTGAGTCGAGTGGGCTTGGGAATTAATTCCTCTGTCCCCTCATCGCTTGGATGCTACTGAGCTCCCCCTTCAGACACTCCTCGGACGGCTAGATGGAATTACATGGCTCTGAGCTGAATTTCTTGGTCTGTTTCCCTAGTGAAGTTTTGCTGGACTGAGCAGGACACAACACCTGTTCGTACTGCCTTCTCTGACTAGATGATCCGAAGTAGTCAGTCTTCTAGACCTGAAACAGCCCACACCTAGTTGCTCCTAGAAATCATCCTCATACCCCAGTTGTAACATGGGGTCGCTGTGCCTTTCCACCCCCAAGGGAGTTGTCCCAGGATGTTGGAAGGGTGCAGAAATAGAGATCCTTATGGATTTGTGTCTTGAGGTCTGGAATAAGACAGTATCTAGGATGGCTGCTGTGGTGTATGTATGGGCAGGCAACAGGAATGGACGTCTTTATTATTTCTTGGCCTTGATCTTTGCTTTCAGAGGTTAAGACATGTAACCCAGAGTTTCTCAACCCAACACCATGCGGTATGGGGGCATTCCTTCAAGCGTCTGGAAAATCTTTGATGGGTAATCCTGGGTCCCTGAGTTATTATAATTCTATATGCTATTTTCTACTTGGTGGAAAGCTGGGGTAGGGAATATGATTGATGATTTGTCTGTTTCTATTTGAGCCAGTGGAGAATTGGAGCAGAAGGGGAGGGAGGCCTCATGGCATGTGAGGGGACCCCAGGAGAGTCACGCTTAGGAGGCTACTCCTAAGCCATGGGAAGGGGCTGTAGATTTTCTGTGACCTTGGCAGGAATTGAGGGCAAGCGCCTGAAGTGGCAGATTCACTGTCAGCCTCAGTCAGGTGGGGCCCACTTGATAAAAGTGGGAGGTAGATATAGTGTAGTTAGTGACAGCATGGGGTCTGGAGCCAAGACACGTTGGACCAAGTCTTAGCTCTCTGCTGCTTGTCACAGGCGGAACCTTGGTTAAGGCCCTTAGCTTCTGGGTGCCACCATTTTATCCTATAGAAACAAAGAAAATTACCCACCTCGTTGGGGTATTTTGAAGATTACACGAGTTAGTATATGTAATATATAGTTCACATATAGGGATCACACATAACTGTGGTGACAATCATTGCTGAATAAATGTCAGGTGGTGGTGTGATTTGGTTAGCCTGCCACTGAAAAGCTGAGGAGGAAGGTGGGGGCTGACCTCTCTCTGCTTGGTAAGGCCTCTCACGGGTCCACATGTTGTCCACCTCTGAAGGCCCAGTGTGGTCTCAGCTTCAATTGCTCTTTCTTGGAGGAACCTTCCTGCCCATCCCATCTGAAGAAGCCCGGTCCCCAATACCATTCTTTCCCACAGCACCTTTCTCGTCCCCATCAGCGCACTTTCCATCCTTTGTTACTACATGTTACTTTGTACTCCCTCATTTAAGGAGTGTGTTCCCCACTCGCCTGGTGGTTTCCCACTGGTGAGATGTGGCTGGGTGGCTGAGAACTCAGGCTGAGGAGTCAGATGAACTAGGGTTCCAATCTTGGCCAACCACCTACTGACTGTATGATCCAGGGAAAGTTACCTACCTTCTCCAAGCCTCAATTTCCTCACCTGTCAAATGGGGTTAGAATAATAACTCCCGATAAAAGCCTGGGTGCGAAGGTGAAATTTAGCACCTTGTAAGTGCTCAGCACAGTTGCTGGAACTTCTCGTGTACCAATAATGGTGATTGTCATCATTATTATCCCTCATGAGACAGCCATCCAATTGTCATCGTGGCACTGCGAATAATTACATCAGAATTTTCCTGCCCCCACCTGCAGTTAGGATGGCATCTCCTATTAGCTGGGATCACAGAGAGTAAATGTTAATTAACGATTTGGTTGAATTCGAAAGAATAGTTCAGGGTCTCAGATTGCTTATCTTTGAAAAAAGAAGCTGGTAGGTATATGTGAGCACATGACGTTTAAATATCATCCATGTGGTAGTACGTCCATGGACCAGGGAAGGGAATTGATGATTGTCTCCATTCGGAAGGAATGAGCTTCAGGCGTTGTAGGGGCCTGCTCAGGTAGGGAGCAGAGCTGCCGGCAGTTGGAGGCCTGCGTCTCTGTGTTCAGCATTGTGTGAGGAGTTAGGAGGTAGTGGAGGAGGTTTGGGGAGCTGAAGGGAAAGAAAGGATTTCACAGACAGAGAATGTTGCGATCTTACTCAAGATCAAGCCCTGAATAGCGTGGGCTTTTTGTTATCAACAAAACAAATTAGAATTCTGGTTCTGTTTGAGATGCTTCTGAGAAGAAGAGGGTCAGAAAACGTAGACAGGGATGTGAAGGAGGAGATTAGGTCCCAGGAGATGGCACATTCAAAGTACGATGGGTCTTTGGGAGTCAGCTTTCCTCTGAGCTCCTGTGGGTATTTTGGTCTTTCAGAAAAAGCAACTGTTTATCTAACCCAGAGAAAACCCATTTTTCTTCTAAATGTTTAACCTGTGGAGGAAATAATGTATGTAAAAGCACTTTTGTCAACTGAAGTTTCCTACGTATTAGAGCAATTCCACTCATCTCCATATAGTGCTTTGTGATGTTAAAGACACTTTACTTTCCCTGGGTCTTATTTCTTTCAGTTCTTTCAACAGCCTTGCAGGTAGCTGCTGCTATTATTATGATTATTATGATTACTATTTTTATTGCTACTACTACTACTATTACTATTTCTAATTTACAGATGGGGACACTGAGAGCCAGAGAGATTGGGCGACATGCCCAGGGTCATGTGGATAGAAAGTGGCAGAGCCAACAGTTTTTCCCCTGCACATCAGGCTATGACAGAGAATCCTGTCAATGGATTAACTGTTCATTATTAGTATTGGGTTAATTTAAATAGAAATGGCTGTCAAGCTACCCAGTAGATTTGTGGATGGGACCAGAGGTAGAAGCAGTGGCCTTTCTGTCCCCCATAAAGCCATTTGTGGCCCTGTGATTCAGTCCTCTAGGAATTAGGAGGGTAAAACCAAGACCCCACACTGGGTGGCTCCAAACAGGGGCGTAGACATTGTGTAGCCTTTCTGACCTCCCCAGGCTTCTCAAGCAGCCCTGCCCTGCGTAGCCATATCCCACACTTGGAAGGACTTATCGAAGTAGTGGACTCTTCCGTCTTCCCAGGGAGGAATTGATTATTCTCCTTGGGGGTGATATTCTGCAAGGTAGGGAAACATTCTGTCTTTAGATACCACTAAGGTTTGTATTCAATGGAGGATTTGCAAGATTAAGTGACCTTTTACTATGGAATGCAGAACTGTTTATTTGTGTATTCTCCACAACCACCCTATGAGGTACATGCTGTTATTTCCTTCTTGTTAGATGAGTCATCTGAGGCCCAAAGAGGTTTAGTAACTTGCTCGAAAACACATGATAAAAGGCTTAGCAGGAGATTTAAACCAGATAGTCTTGCTCCATAGCCTGTTTTCTTAAACACTATGCTAAGCTCATTTTGATGAGTGAGTGCCATCCATCCATCCATTCATCCATTCCAGAACTTACCTCTCTACCCATCACCTATCCATCTAGTCATCTGTCCCTTTATCCATCCTTCCATACATCTGCTGATCCCACTATCCTCCCATCTGTTCATCTATCCACCAACTATCCATTCATCCATCCATCCATCATCCATCCATCATCCATCCATCCATCCATCCATCCATCATCCATCCATCCATCATCCATCCATCCATCCATCCATCCATCCATCATCCATCCATCCATCATCCATCCATCCATCCATCCATCCATCCATCATCCATCCATCCATCCATCCATCCATCCATCCATCCATCATCCATCCATCCATCCATCCATCCATCCACCATCCATCCATCCATCATCCATGCATCCATCCATGCATCCATCCATCCATCCATCCATCCATCCATCCATCCATCCATCCATCCAGCCATCCAGCCATCCATCCCTCTATCTAGTCATCTGTTCATCCATCCACTCAAACAACTATTTTCTCTCCATCCACCCACCCACACACGCACCTATCCATTCTGTTTGCTGTTTGTCCAGCCTGGTTTTCTGCTTCATCCTGGGGAAAAAGTTTCTTCATCCTCGGAGCCAAGCATATGCTTTCTGAAGCTGGAGACCTCCATGCCAACACAGATTCCTTAGTTCCCCCCCCAAAATATCTGGATTTGCTTCTGACTCTCCTAGGTTAGTATTCTTGGGAATTCTGCTGTTGCAGGCAGGACCAGGTTGCTTGTTCACTTTCCCTCCTCTGTAAACCCATGGAGAGTTCCCTCCTTCAGGATCTTTCAAATGTGCAAAGCCACACGCTCTTCCAGAAATACTCTTGAATTTCTGAAGCATTATCACAAATGAATACTCAGCTAGTCCCATTCCTTGACCCAGACACTGGAAGCTGGATTAGTTTGGTATGATTTTACCTTTTGAAACTGTTAACAGAGTTTGTATGATACATCTAAAAATTATGTGATAAATCTAAAACAGATGTTCACAGAACATTTTATAAGGAAAGAAATTTTAACAGAAATAGGCCAATTTGATTTGAGATAAATCAATTAAGGAAACAAATTGTCTATAAAGAATCATTATATTATAAAGAGGCAGTATGGCTTGGCTATTTACATAGTTATTAAATGCAAAGCAGTGAATGTCATTTAATTATTTTGTATAGCCTCTGTCGTGGGAGACAATTGTAATTTTCAAAATTTCCTTACTTTTTATTATGGGAAATTTTAAACATATAAAAATTCAAACATGTAAACATAAAAAGTCATATAATGAATCTCCATACACCCATTACCCATTTTCAACAATTATCAGCTATAACTGTACCCACTTCTCCTTTCTCATATTATTTTTTTCCTTTTATATGTTTTAAGGGTATATTCCTCAGTTATAACTTAATTTCATTAGGTAAAAATTCCATTCTAGAAAAGTATGTTGTTTTGACATTGAAATGTAATAAACTTTTGAATATAATTATTTACTTTTTCATTGAAATGTTGCTGTTTTTGGTAGAACATTGGAATTTTCTGTCATTTTCTTTTTTTAATAAGAAAAAGATTGAAATCTATAGCAAAGTGAAAGAAGAATAAATGAGCCCTCCCATACCTTTCACCTAAATATACTGTTCTTAGCATTAGGACTGGCATTTTCCTAAGTGTGTTTTTCCATGGGATTACTTGAAGACGGGGGAGATTTTCCTACATTTGAAGGTATGGAGACAGTAGTACATGGCTTTAGAACCACACAGATTCGGGGTCAGATCTCTCCCCCCACCTCTTTGTCCTGCGTGGTAGGCAAATAGCCCCACCTTCAGTCTTTTTGTCTATCAAATGGGAGTAAGAATGGTGTGCGCCCAGGGGGTTATGCAAGGCACATAATAGGCTCTCAATAAATGTGAGTGATCATCTTGACTGGCAGTTGTATCCCCCGTGTTGCAGCTTGGGGGTGCTTTGTCGATTCAAACCATTTTTGGTCAATATGGAAGATTTTGTAGTTGAGAGTTGGTGTAGCCTAGTAATTAAGAAAATCTAGGGCGAGAGTGGTTCAAATCCCAGCTCTGCCCTTACCAGCTTAGAACTTGGTGGAGTGACTTAATCTCTCTGATCCCAAGTGTCCTTATTGTAAAATGGGGATAGAAAGAATACCTACCACACTGGGTTATTGTCAGGAGGAAATGAAATGGGGGCATCCATGGCCAGCATTCAGTATAATGTCCACCTCATATGTGCCCGATCAGTGTTACTAATCATTAGTATTATTACAAGGCAGGATATATCAGCACAGTGCCTACCATATAAATACTCAATAAATGTTGTTATTATTATAAGTAGGGGTGAGAAACCAACACCGAGTGGGTCTTTAAAAGTCTGATTCTACTTTGGTGCAGTGAAAAGAATAAAGATCTTGAATGAAAACTTGCAATGTGACTTCAAGCAAGTGTCAGCCTGGGTTGGACAGGTGGATGCCACCAGCCAGTCGTGGCATCCCTGAGTCCTCAAGGAAAATGACCATGCACCGTTGGTTCCATTCAGTGATGTCCTGACGTGATGTCCGGACATAAAGCAGCCATCTTGAACACTCCTGGAAGTGTCAACTTTCGGCATTGAAGGCTAGGGCAGAAGCCTCTATCCTGAGGGCTTTGTGGTGTTCTTTTTGTCTGGGACTGATCTTTTTTTCCCTTTCTCTCTTTTCTGACTCTCATCTTGTGTCCCAGGTCGAAAGGATTGTAGACAAGAGGAAGAACAAGAAAGGAAAATGGGAATATCTTATCCGATGGAAAGGCTACGGGAGCACGGAGGACACGTGGGAGCCAGAGCACCATCTGCTGCACTGTGAGGAGTTCATCGACGAGTTCAACGGGCTGCACGTGGCCAAGGACAAGAGGATCAAGGCAGGGAAGCAGGCCAGCGCCTCCAAGCTCCTGCGTGACGGCCGAGGCACGTCGGTGGAGAAACTCTCCCACAGACCTTCAGAGTCTGGAAAGAGCAAAGGGACTTCCCATAAACGGAAGCGAATCAACCCCTCCCTGTCCAAGCCGAAGAAAGGGTATCCAGCCAAGCCCCCTGCGGGAGGTGACAGGGCTGCCAAGACGGTGTCTTACAGGACTACCCCCAGTGGTTTGCAAATAATGCCTCTGAAAAAGGCTCAAAATGGGATGGAAAATGGGGACACCGGCTCCGAGAAGGATGAGAGACACTTTGGAAACGGGTCCCACCAGCCTGGCTTAGATTTGAATGACGTCGGAGAGCAAGACATGGGCGAGTGTGACGTCAACCATGCGGCAGTGGCAGAGAATGGGCTAGGTATGTGGCTTGTCTTTCTCTTGCGTTTGGCTCTGGCCATGGTGGACGGGGGCTGCATGCAGCCTAGGGAGATAAAGAAGACCCCCATCCCATCCTTGATGCTTAGCTAGGCAGTAATTCTCCCTTGGTCTCTCTCACCTAGGGCCATGTGGACTTGGTCGTGTGCCCACACTGGTTACAGACACCTATGCATGTGTGTGTGGGGGGGGGGGACGGGGGGTGGGGGGGGTGAAGCAGTGATGCTCCAGCCAGGTCCTGAAATGGGGTGAAAATTCCCCACTGCACTTGAAGATGCCCAAGGCCATGGTAACCACTCTAGAACTTCTCCTGTTAGGGCAGCTCAAAGTCCTCACCCTCCAGAACCCAAGACTCATGTCCCCAGAGGACCAGTGCTTTTCTGGGGCAGCATGTACCTTGCAGAGCCCTTGCTTTCAATCGCTTTAGGCCTTCAGCAGTATAGCCCGGAGAAGTGGGGTCTGCTCCTCCTCAGACCCAGTCTGGACTTGAATTCTCCAAACCCATCTGTAAGCTGGAGGCCCTTGCCCCTCATCTATCGCTAACACGCGTGATCTGGTTCCATTTCTGTATTAGATCCTAAATGCTGCCCTGTCCCCAACCTGTGTTAATTCTTTTGGTTTGCACCTACCTTCTTATTCCATCCTGGAAGTAACACAGCAAAGATGATAGAATTCCTCCCCCTTATTAAGTCCCAAAGACAAAATCAAGGCTAGAGGAGGCAGTGACCCAGGTAGGTAATTCAAGCTCCCAAACCTGACATTTCTCCAATAGTCAGATTGCTCCCTGACTGAATCCTTCATGGCCGAGTCGGGTCTTCCAGGTGAAATGTCCATACACATAGGTGCACTTCCTCATTTCTCGGAAACCTGTGTGTCTACGCGGTGACATTTTCTCTTTAGCTGCTAGAACACCAAGCCTTGGGATGTCAGGAAATCCTGCATGGGTGGAAAACCTGTGCCCAACAAAGTAGGGTCATCCGATGCCCTGGATGGAACCAGAGTGTGTGTGGGAATAGGGGTGCTGGGACGGGCTGGAAGAGACCCAGAGGGATGAGGTGACATAGGCAACTGCACATTAGAGCGATGGTGCTGTCTGAGATCCGCGTGCTCCGAGCATGCCCCGCTGGGGAGAGCGTCATGTCTTTAGGGACGCTTCCCGGAGAATCTGAGCAATCTGCTTTGAGGTTCCTCTTTCTCCAGAGAGGAATTTCACCCAGACAGGATTTATTTAGCAGTCTTTGCCCCAGATTGATTCACGTTTCTGTCTGGGGATCCCTGATGCTGACACAACTCTGCCTGCTACCATGTAAACACTTTGTTTTAAAAATTCATCTCTCCAGGAGGAGTGGGCTTGTATAAATGAGGCTTGGCACAAACATTCATGTTTGACTTTCCTGTGACAGCTGCTGGTAGTAGAGGAATTCCCTGTCTTGGGAAGGGTGGCTGGTGAGGGGAGCTCCTGAGGCTCCTCTCAGGAGGGCCGGAGGAGGGAACCTGGGCATGATTCCTGGCTGGTAGCGGCCCCCTGCCCTGCTTAAATTGTGGCCACCTCAAGAGGGAGAGGAAAAGCATAAGGGAGATGGTTTGCTGACTTGAGCTGCACCGTGAAGGAGAGAAGCCAGACTTGTGGAGAAGTCTAGATGAGGGTACATCCCTCATTCCATGCAACTTTCCAAAGTGGGGCGTAGCTGCTAGCCTGTTGCTCTCCATTCTTGAGCCTTGTCGATGCCCTGTGGTTCATGGTCTGATGATGGGCGTGCTACCCCACATCAGGGAAAATAGTCAAGACAGAGCCTGCTGGGATCAGTGGTGACCTTGCCAACTTCCAGCTTAGCTCCAGAGTGCTTCTCCAGACCGTTCTCATCTCTGATCTCTTGTTGGCCTCGTTTTCTCCCGTGTTGATGTCCTGTACTCCACTTGGGCCCCTGCCTGGATAGAGAGGAGGAAGCTACCCACCTCTCTGGTGTTCTGTTTTGGGTGTGCCCAAAGGGCCCTTTGCTTAATCATACCCCATAGTATTGGTGTGCTTGAGATTCCCCTGTAAGGTTAAGTCAGTGGTTCTCGGATTGTACATGTGTAAGATTACCTGGCGCCTTGTTAAAAATGCAGGTCCCATAGAGTCCGATTTACTACGTCTGGGGTGGAGTCCAGAAGACGAGTTTTTAACAAGCACCCCGGGTGACCCTAATGCATTTGGAGACATGCATGGTGGCAATATGGGGTGGCAATTAAGGTTCACATCAGGTGTTTTAAATTAATTCAATACTTACATATTTTTGGGGCATTTTCTAAGGTTAGTCGCCATGCTAGCTGCTGGGAGTAGAGTAATAAAAAGATAGGTAAGGACTTATCATTCTGAAACTTATAATCTATGTTCCAGTAAGTTCAGAGTGGAGGTCTATAGGTCGGCGTTGAGAAAATGAGGCCAGCTCATTGGAAGAAGTAACACATATGTGATGTACATGGTATGCCTTTGCCATACCTGCATTGACCTCTTCTGGGGGTCAGTGATCAATGGGGTGACCAATGCCCCACCCATTGCCAGCCTTTAACACTCTAGTTAGAACTAGCTTACTATTCAGGTCTTGGGGCAGCTGCGGAGAGGAAAAGACTGGGAATCCTTGCCAAAGAGAGAGAGAGAGAGAGAGAGAGAGAGAAGAAAGAAAGTGGTTTGGAGTTTTTTGACAAGACCCAAGACAGAGGGCATTTTGTGGTTCCAGAACTTTCCAGCAAGGGGTCAGAGGTGTAGTCAAGCAAAACATGGCTCCACTTATGTTTTCAACCAGAGGGAAGTCTTGACGAGGCCAGTGTCCATGCCCATGTGGAACCCTGAATGTTCCCCTCTTCTCCCTCTCCTTAAGCCCCCTTCCCTGATCACATCCACCAAAGGATCCAGTTTCCAGTGGCACAAGAGTGAGCGGGCAAGGGTTTCAGCACGGAAGAAGGATCATTTTTTGCCTGGCAGAAGGTGGATGGGGAGATCCTGGCTATGCTTCCTCAGCATTTGTTTTGGGGGTGGGCTGTTGCTTTTTATATGATTTTAGCTTCTCTTTGGTGGATTAAATTTCTGCATACAGAAAAGCAACTTATGTAACATGTTACTCATTTACTGCTGATTTCCCTGATGTGTGCTGTGGGAACTAGTGCTAAATCAGGGCTCCGGCGGGTGGTGTTTTGGTTTCAGGACTCTATCTCCACCAGCAATGTTTGTGAAGTGTATGCGGCGACTCAGTACGTGCTCTTGATTCCGACTATTCTTCCTTCCGTAATGACAAATGGCTCTGTGCTCCGGGACCATCTGCCTCAGTATCCCTTAGGGAGCTTGTTAAAAATGGGCTCCACCCCAGTCAAATGAGTGAGGATCTCAGGGGATAGGGTGTAGGTTATGCGTTTTAAATGCTGAATTTTAATGGCCATGGGTGTGTATGTCCAGTATTTCCCATGGAAGTGTTTGGTTGTACGCATTGGTTCATATATCCATTTGTGACAGATCCAAAGTTACTCCTTGGATTTTAAGGGGTTGTGTGATTTGGTCCTTCAAAGGTTTAAAATCTGACAACATCTCCTCCTTGCTGATACGCTTTCTTCCGTACCAGGTCTCTCTCTCTCTCTCTCTCTCTCTCTCTCTCTCTCTCTCTCTCTCTCTCTCTCTCTCTCTCTCTCTCTTTCTCTCTCTCTCTGTCTCTCAAACAGACTGCTCTCTCTCAAACAGACTGGTTTCATCTGTGCAGAAAAGCTGTTGCCTCTCATGGTCTGGCCCAGGAGAACTGGTTAGTGGTCTCGTCTAAATAGGCCAAAGCATCAACACATTACAGACTCAGATGAGCCCTGACCCTGTGGAAACGTGCCAGCGTATCACGCTGAGCCCCAGCACAACATATAGATGCCCAGCAGTCTCCGAATTTCCATGAAGCCAGCGAGTTTCCACTGTTGATGCTGACCTTGTGGCCCCGTGTTCACATTTCTTTGCATTTTGAGATCATTTTCCTTGCGTCCTGATGACTTGGCTGTGTGTCGCCCAGGCTCTGCAGCTCAGATACTGCTTGATTCAGTGTTTTCGGAATTGTTCCTATCATCGCATGAGTCATTTTCACACAAACATGCAACATTTGCTGTTTGCTCTCCATTGATCTTTTAAAATCCTCTCAGCTTTCACTTCTATAATGTTTGTTTATCTCTTTCTACTCACTGTTTCAACATGATTATCGTTTTTCCCCCCTTATTGGACAGAATGGAGTAACCATGTTTTAAAACCACTTTAGAACTGAGCACAGGCACGGGAAATGCCTGTGACTTTCAAGAACCGAGGTCTCTCACACATGAAGCCAGTATCAGAATCCCCTGGAGGGCGGGTTCAAAACATAGATTGCTAAAATTGAAAACAAATAAACACATAAACAACAACAACAACAAACAACCCCACACAGATTGCTGCGCCAACCCCCAGAGTTGCTGATTCAGTAAGTGTGGAGGAGAGTCCGAGAATCTGCATTTCTAGCAAGTTCCCAGATGCTGCGACTGGTCCAGAGACCTAACTTTCAGAACCACTGCTCTAGACAAATAAGTACCAAGACGGCTGAGACAAAAATGACAGATGGTGATTGAGAATTCCAGTTGATGGTATTAGGGGAGATTTGAAGCACCTTCAGTCTGGACCTTGAGTTTGCCTTCACGAGAATTTATAAGTTGAAAGTTTGTGAAATGAAAATTTGTAAGTTGAAAGTTTGAGATGATCGGAACTTCCCAGCGATGAGGCCTTAGAGTTTCCGCAGTACTTTTTGGGATCCTCATAGCAGTCCTGAATGGTAGCTGGGTGAGATGCTCCTTTTATAGAGGAAAAGACGGAGGCTATAAGTGCCCAGCGTGGGACCAGGAGAGACATCCAGGCAATTGGACTCCAGAGCCGGCCCCTAGATCACTGCCCAGCTGGTTCCAGACAGTACAGGGCAGTGCTTAACCCCTGATCCCTGACACACATATGCCCTGAGTGGGGGCTGAGAAGAGCTGGTGGGGCAGGAGCCACTTCTTGGACCCTTTTTCTTATTCATGGAAGGATATACTCCTTCCAAGCCCGAGATACAATAACTAATTCTGTGCCATTCAGTTTGAAAACCTGGATAAAATGGTCAATCTCCTAGAAAAATATCACTTAACAGACTCAAGGATGACTAGAAAACCTGAATAGAATAATAATCATTAACAAAAATCATTAAATCAGCTGTTACAAACCTCTCAGAGACAGCAGGGGAAGAAGGCACACAAGGCCTGGATGCTTTTATCGTCAAATCTACCATATATTCTAGAACAGATAATCCCTCTCTTATCCAAATGGTTGCAGAGAACAGAAAAAGAGAAAACACTCCCAGCTCCTTTGGTGAGGCCAGTATAACCTGGATTTCCAAACCAAACAGGAGAGGAGAAGCAAGGAAAATTACAGGTCAGTTTCACTTAAGGATAGAGTCATTAAAGGCCTGACTAACCCTCCTGGGCTTGTTACAGTTCCCTCAATACTCCCTGAGAATTGTGATTGTGCCAGCAACTTCTCACTCTGTGCCCCGAATGTGACGCCAGTTCATGACCTTTAGAATCACTACTGCTTCTGGAGATGCCCAGCTTGTCCCCAGAAGAGGCCTAGGGGAAATGGGCTCAGGACAGCCCACGTGTCTTTGGTGTCATGGGCAGCTGCCCCAAGCCACCTAGTAAAACACCGAAAGTCCATGGAGGGTATCCACTCTGCGGCCTCTTGTTATGCAGGTATCCGGTTCCCTAGTTAGAGCTGTTCTTTTCACACATTTCACGCACCCACTCCCAAGCCAACAGACTTTGACCAACCATTTTGTCTTTCAAAAGGGGTTCATTTTCCAAACCAATAACAACAACAAAAACCTCAGTAAGGGCTTCTTATGTTTTGTCTTTAAAACGAGGCAAGTAAGTGACTTGTGCTAATGAATGAACTTAAAACCCTTTTATGTGGTAAGGTGAAGACTGGTCCAACTTGGCCACTACCTCTGAGTGGAAAGTGACAGTAAACTTGATGGAAAAACTGTGATGGAAAATCTGACTGTAAACTTGACCCATGGCAAATCCAAGGGGGAAATTGACTCTCCTTGTTGGGTCCCCGATCCGGGATTTGATTTTGGCACCCGGAAGAGGCTGATGGAATCTCCACCGCGGTCAAGATTCGGAAGTGTACTAATGACTTTCCCTGTCTGCTCAGAAATTGTTTTCCTCTCTCTCTACCTCAAAAAAGGCCTTAGAAACTGTTTCAAACTTGCTATTTATCAGTGGTGAACTAAAAGTGGGGAGGGGAGTGGAAGGCCTCCCTCCCCACAAACAGTAAGGAGGTGCATTGTCTGCAGAGGTCTCCAAACAATAAAATCAGTTTGCTCACGTTGGTGAACCCCTCACTGGGGAAAACCCCCAGGCCCACAGCGTGGCCCGCATGAATTAAGGCCAGTCTTAATTCATGATGATGATCATGGTGGTGCTGAGCCCCTTCTGGAGGCAACGCCTCGCTCTTTGTGCCTGACTTCCTGGATATCACTTAATCCCCTCAGTAGTTCTCAGACTTAGCAACTTAACAACATAGCAACACAACAAGGTTAGCTATAAATGGCCTTGCTTCCAGGTGGGGAAACTGAGACTCAGAGAGGCAGACACGGAGTGCCTCTGGGAGGAGTTGGGGCATGGTGCCAGGTCAGGTGATGCTTAAGTTGTCAGAGGTCTTGTTTCCTTTTCCTAAAGGAAAAAAAGGCACTTCCAGGATTTAGGCAAACCAGCAAACCTTTCCCTGGGTCCTGAGAAAGTTCTGGCCAGCACCCCTGGGCTTTTCTTTCAAACATCTTCAGTGGTTTCAAAGATTCTGACTTGGTATTCCAGGAAGGTGGACCCGCTGGTCCTGAGTGATTTTCCTCTGGTCCTTGGATGAAACACACACGCAAGCGCGCGCGCGCACACACACGAATCCCAGGCCTCAACTGAGAAGGTGGCATCTGAATAGACACTGGAGGTTGTGAGAACATCTTGTTTTAAACTTAAAAATCTGTCTATGTCAGTCGTGTGGATCTGCTTCCCCCTTTCAGCGGCCCAGGTTTTGTGTGTGCGCAGATAAACGGTCATCTCTCTGATAGACATTTAGGCTGCTTCCAAAGATACACACTCTTGCAAGCACTGGCTATGGCCAGTCGTCGTCATGCGTTCCCAACCTCTGTTGTTTCGATTTTAGTTTACAGCCGGGGGTGAGCATTATCTTATGTTCCTTCCACTTGCGTGTCTTTCCCTGGGAGTGGCCCAAGCACAGTCATGCCAACTGTAGCAGGAGTTGACACTCAGTATGGTGGGTGGACAAGGGCACTCGGCCACATCGCTTCAGGCAAATTGCTTAGCCTCTCTGAGCCAAATTCTTCATTCATAATATGCAGCTATAATCATACCTCATGGGGTTAGGGAAAAGAATAAGTGAATTCATTCATAGGAAGCCCTTAGAATATTACCTGGCATGCGGTAAACATTTGATAAATACTAGCTGTTGTTATTTCAGTCCTTTACCCATTTTTCTAATGGGGTCTTTGTATGTTCCTATTTGTTTTTTAGAGCAGTTGACATATTGTACACATTAACTTTTTGTTATATACGTGAACTCAACCAGTACTCATCGAGTGACTGAATGGTTAGGCAAATCATTGTGATACCTTATACCAGGATGGAGATACACAGGAGGTCCTGAGGGAGCTATAGGCAGAGGCCCCTAAGCCAGCTTGGGAAGGGAGTTCGGAGAGGGCTTCCTGGAGGAGGTGATATGCAAGCAGAGTCAGATAGCATGAGCCAGGATGAATGGGGTGGTGGGAAGCGACGACAGCATGCACCGGGGCAGAGAGCCACGGTCAGCGTGTGGGTGCATGATACCACATCACAAAGAATATGGGAGCCCAACCCATGCAGCTCCAACTGCAGGGGAAGCCAAAGCTCTAGGGAATTCCCTGTGCCCTCAGCACTAGCTTAAGAACCAGATAGATGGAGCCTGAAGTAGGAGGGTGTTTTGGGATTCTTTCTGGAAGGGGTGAGGAAGTCCTTATGCAGTCCACACTTTCCAGGCCTGCAAAACCTCCCTGCTCTGGCCTGCCTCACACTCTTCCCCACACCATCTCTCGGTGTTCTGCATGTGTTTTCGCCTTCAAGTGAGTAGTTACTCTCTCCTCATCCTTCATGGCTCGCTTCAGCAGCAAGTGCCCCATGGAAACCTTCCCCTTATAGGTCAGCTGCCAGTCTGGTTTGCACATGAAGCACCGTGTTTCTTCACTGACAGAACTCACCTCAGTTTGTAGTGATCACAACCTGATTACTTGAATAATGTCTGCCTTCTTCACTAGATTGCAAACTCCACGAGGGAAGAGATGGTCTCTGTCTGCTCACAGTTGTATCTCCAACATCTAATAATGCCGGGCATCTAGTAGGTGCTTAAGAAGTAGCTGCCGAAGGAGGGAGTGAATGAATGAGTGGGCAGAAGAGAGGGCAAGGAGCTTTTCCTGCCTGAAGATGTGGGCCCTGAGGCCCCACTGGGAATCCTCCTCACGTTTGTCCAATCCTCCCATCGCTCTCGTCTCAGCATCACCCTCCCACCTCGGGTTGTCTTGTATTCTCACGTTGCGCTCCCTGCTCTGGGTAGCATGTCATGGAGAGCTAATGTTTTGTCAGGGCTCTTAATAGCAGCTGAAGGATTCCCTTTCTCTTGTCTTGTCTGACAGTTGTTTTCACCATCTGCCATGATTGCCCGACTTGCTAGGCTTCTCCTCCCTTAATATTCACACAGTTTCCCCGGCTCTTAATTAAATGCCTGGGCTCATCCTTCCACCCCGCCCTCCATCAAGGGTATTGTGGATCCTTTTCAGCCGAAGGCGGTTCATTTTGAGTGGCATTTTCTGTAGTCCTTCGCTATGGAAGAGGAAATGCATTGGACTCCTGAATAGTCCCAGTTACAGGGAGGATTTTGAGATTTCTCCTTTAAACTTGCTGTAAACTTTGGAGGCAGCATGGTGAGGAAGAAACTGGCAAGAGC
This sequence comes from Rhinolophus hipposideros, assembly GCF_964194185.1. NCBI lineage: Eukaryota > Metazoa > Chordata > Mammalia > Chiroptera > Rhinolophidae > Rhinolophus > Rhinolophus hipposideros. The sequence continues at coordinate 26,880,608 of NC_138067.1, read as the reverse complement.
AAGTGTGGGTTTTGGAGACATAGCCTGAGTTCAGGTGCACACTCCGCCTCTTGCTGAGTTGGTGACTCTAGGAGTCTCACCCCCTTTGGAGCCCTGGTTTTCACCTGTGTCCCAAGGGAATAACAGTACTTACCACACAGGATTAAATGATGGCTCCCGACTCAGAGCCAGTGCTGAGTGAATGTTCATTTCTCTTCTTCCCCTTTCTTAGACCCTCTTGCTTTACTAAAAGGCATGATTTCTTACCCTGCCACCATACTCCCTGTTGCTTTCTCATCGACTGACTCTAGGATATTAATTTTCATTCTGCTTGTGTAAGCCAGCAAGGTGAATTCAGGAGGCCTCCTTTCCAGGCAGCAGATTGGCTGACCCTGTCACTTCCATCCTCAATAGAAGTCAGTCTTGAGTCTTCTGCTCACCATCTTGATGACAGTGACATTGAGTAGCAGGTTCCCATCTCCAAGCTTGTTCTTTCTTTCTGCCTGGTGGCTTTTCTCACCTTTGCCCCCTCCCGCCCCCCGTTCTCGGTTCTCTCCCACTTCTCCACATTGGGAATAGTGGCTCTGTGCTGAGTTCCTGGGGTTTAGATAAGACGTCCCCTTGCTGGCCTGGCTTGCCACCACTGACCCCTCATATCACTTGGTGGTGAAAGAGAAACAAATTGCCACAGGTTTACTGAGCACCGGTGTGTGCCAGGCATGGTGTTTGGTGCTGAGGCTACCATGTGGAAGTGATGGTTGCTGTCCTCGCCCAGCTCACACTCTTGTGGGAAAACCAGGAAGGAGCCAAATGTCACAGCCCACCATGATGTGGGAGTGCCCTACAGAAGAGTGGAACCCACTGGAATTAGGAGGTTAGAGAGAGGACTCCCAGGTGGAAGTGGCATCTCGTCTGAGACCTGAAGGATACACAGAGTTTCCTCAGGCAAAGAAGAAAAGGAACAATGTTCTAGACAGTAGGAAGTGTACTTTATTAAGAAGATTCATAGAAAATATATAACATCTACCTCAAACATCTTCAATAAACTACGCTTATGATTTCTTCATCAAACATTTAGTGACTGCTATAAGCCAGCTATGTACCTAGGAGTGGGTCACTATGTGCTTTATCCTGGAAATATATTGATGAATAAGACAAGATGCTTACAATTTAGGGAAAAAAGAAAAAAAATAGGGAGAAGACAAATCAGCAATTTCCATATCATGTCAAAATAGCTGACATTTATTGTTTTAGCTCATGCTATGAGCATACCCTGTTCTAAGCATGGTAACTCAGTTAATCCTAGGAGGTAGGGTCTCTTTCTCTCCCCATTTTACAGACAAGGAAGCTAAGGTATACGGAGGCAAATGACCTGCCTATGCAGTGGGTGATTATTCGAGGATTCAGATCTAGTGGTTCTAGCTCCAGGCCCATATTCTTAACAAGGGCTGTCAACTGGGTATGCAGAAGAGAGCTTCCTCCTAGTTAGAACCTGCTTTTTTCCCTTAGCTTTTTGAGATCATTATTTTCCTACAATTTAGTGACAGATTTTCCTTTGTACCCACTGTGTGCTGGGAACCGAGAATATAGAGATGACTAGTTTCCTCTTTCAAAGAACTTGAAGCTAATTAAACTAATTAGGGGATCAGGTGGTCCCAAGTGACCAGCTGCAAAGCTGAGTGTGCTGAGAACTCAGGGAGGGCTGGGACAGGCCGCCTCGGGCGCCCCAGCGGTGGGCTGTTCCTGGGTGCTTGGGGAGAAAGAGACAGCTCCCTGCAAGAGAAGCATTTCAGGTGGCCTTGAGGATTTGATTTGTGAAGGTAAACAGAAATGGTATTTTGGGGACAAAGGGACAGCTGAAGCAACGGTCCAGAAGCAAGAAAGTGCAGAGAGTTTTAGAGAACCTCAAACAGTCCTGGAAATTAGGGTGTTTAAGGTGCAGGAATGAGGCTTCAGGTTGGAAAATAGGATGAGGCCAAAAGATAGCATTTGTGAGCAGAGGAAGATGAGAAAGTGACTTTTCAGTGGGGTGGCTTTATACACTGAAGACCCTAAGGGATCTTTCTCCATGGGTCAGAATTCTGGTCTAATAATGCTTTGAGGGTCGGCATGGCCTTGGAGGGTTTTAATACAGAAGACATAATTTGACCTGTGGAAAAAGGTCTCTTTAATCATGTTCTTTTGCATTTTTAATACATGCTTTGCTTTGCTGTTTAGACATCTGACGATAAGCATTGTAAAATGTATGATCATCACCCTTAGCAATTCTCAGTCATCTATTGGAACCTAAACTTTCCTGAAATTCACACTGTGTGGATTTTCTTAGGAGGCCTAATTATATAACATGCCAGATGACGGCTAACATGGCTAAGTAAGATATTTAAAGATCTACCTGTACATTTTAGCTTTGCTGTTGACTCCAGCTCCAATATAAGGGATTCTATATGTGGTGATAGTTAAGGTCTGTGACGATGAGCAGTCCTGAAGTAGTGGTACCAGTACTGGGTTCAGGTGCAGGTTAGGCACTGTGAATTCTCTTGACGTGAGTGGGTGGCATGATTGGGGTTTTTTTCAACGTCAGCACACCCTATCTCCTCACCTCTGAAGATCCTGGCCACTCAGCTGTGCTACTGTTGAAATAAGCTGCTGCTCCCATCTGCTGAATCTGATGGCAGTACTCATTCCTTATGATGTGCAAAGGGTCTTGACACATGAACTTCGTATCCTTGTACTTCCCCTCTTATACTCTCCGAACGGCCCACCACGCTTTAGTTATCATTGGTGAGTCAACCACAGACCAGGAAATGGTTCACAGGCACAAGAACTATCACTTTCTCTTCTAAGAACTGCAGCTGGAAAACTCTAAACCCGCAGTCAACAAAGTGATGGTTTTGCTCAACTGAGGAACCAATGCGTCTCCTCTTTTGCTTTTTTAAAGCCTACCCAACCCTTCACCACAGTTTGCAACTGACCGGATTCCAGTGTGAATCACCCTCAGGGTGGTCCCAGCCCTCCCCTCTGTCTGTGGATGTATCTGCTTCCCAAGACAGTGATCATGCCTGGAATGCCGGGGAGAACGGATGGGAAGGGAAACGTCTGGCACTTGGTCTTTTTATGGGGCTAGCGGCAGATCCATCTCACTTTCCTTATCTTGCTTTCTGGCTTCACACCCTCACGCTCCCTCTTTTGGACAGGCGCTCCCTCTTTTGGACAGGTGGTAAGTCCTCCATTATGCATCTGGCACTTGTTTGTTTCTCGGCTCATTCACTTATTCAGCAATGATTAAGCCCCTTCTGTGTGCTGGGCTGCACTGTTTCGGAAGACGTAGGAATGACTAACGTAGCCCTTGCCTTTAAGAATCTGTCTGAGGGTGAGGAGGGAGTCAGACATATAAGAACAGGTATATGAGGCTTTGCAAGGTATGCAAGATAATGTTCCTATAGAATGATTACCTGCACTGTCAGGTATGGGAGTGACCAGCCACAGGTGGTGAAAGCTAGATTTAAATTAATTGAAATTAAACTTTAAAAATTTCAACAGTCATACGTGGTTACTGTGTTGGGCAGTGCAGATATTGAACACGTCCATTGTTGCAGGGTGTCCTGTTGGGCAGCACTGAATCAGACTGTAAGCTTTTGAGGGCAGGATCCATACCTGTTTCCGCCCATCAGCGTAACCCAGGGGTCAGGCATGTTGTAGACGCTCATTAATTACATGGTGGATGGGTGGAGGAAGGTGCAGTAAAGGCTGTGAAAAAAAGGAGGATGTACAGCCACGAGAAGAGGGATGAGCTTCTCTGGAAGTATTCCTAAGCAGGTAACGGGAACCGCAGTACAAAAGATGAATGGGCTTTTACCAGATGGGCAAGAGAAGAAGGGTGTCCTAGGAGAGAGAAAGACTCGGGTATTGCAGCTTCCTTCTGTGTTCTGATGCCTACAGTAACACCAAAGGTGTTACTATTTTCTTCGCAAGGGAAGAAAACTTCATAGCACTCACATGGTGTTCTCTCCCCGGGCGTCTAGGAGAAGTGAGATCTCGCTCGGCTGTTGTGAGGCAGAAGGGCCAGGTGTTATATGAGGATAAGTCATCTAGGTATGAGATCAAACTGATTTCAGAAAACCAGTGTTTTCATGCACAGGGTTAATACAAAGGTTTGGAAGTCTGACTGACACATTGAGAAATAAATATGGAATGCACCCCAACATGAGGAGTGTTAATTACAGGGTTGGCACGTGGTATGATGAGGTTGCTCCATTAGTTTCCTCTATTTGTTATTCACTCATTTATTCACTTCATGAACACTCTGTTGAGCAGTTTCTGTCTTCCAGGCACTGTGCTCAGTCCCGCAGACACAAAGGTGAATAACTCTCAGGTTTGTCCCCAAAGAACCCACAGTCTGGTGGGGGCATCAAGCAGGTGTAGAGACAATAATAATGCAGAATAATGGTCATCATGTGACACTGGGACCAGGTGTAGTGCCCGAATTTTTTTTCTGCTTTTTCAGCAAAACCTGGGCTCTTAGGAAGAAAAGCAGAACATCCCCCAGATTGTTCTGGGCAGGTGAGTCTCGCTGCTAGTCCAGCTGCCCATGATAATCAGAGAAAGACTGTACAAGTGTGGAACCAGCAGGATAACGCAACCCCCAACTGGGGATGGTATCCTTTGGTGATGTCTAAGCATTTCCTTCCTTCCCCCCTGTCCAGAGGAAGACTGGCACTCTTCGGTGCCTGGGGTTTGACATGTTCTTAGCGGAGTACATGGGCACGGACCCCGGGGAACTATGTTGAGCGGCTGTGTTTCCTGAAAACTGAAGCTGCGTGGCAGAAGTGTTCTGTGGTCTACCCCTCTCATCTATCCAGCCTGCTGGGGTGTCCTTCAGCCCTTTACCTTCCATCCTCCTAGAAAGCTGACACCTAGTCCCCTGGCAGCTTCCCCTTCTCTTTCAGATAACAGGTTTTGTTTCTGTTTCTCTCGTGTCTTTTACAAACTCCAGTGCATTTTCTGATACACCTTTTCTTGCTACATATTGAAAACTATGCACCATTTCTTGACACTTTTGGAGTCATCCTGCCATTTCTTGGTGAGTTGGGCAGGTTTCCTTCTCCCACTGGCTGAATTGAGATGCCTTTTTCTGTCTTTAAGAGTCTCTCCTTAAGGGAATCTTTAATACACCTGGATCCTTTATTTTTTTGTCTAATCTGATTATCTCTGTCTCAATATATGAGTTTAATCTGTTCAGATTGATGTGATTATTAATATATTTGGATTTTTTCTCCTATTTTTATATTTTCTTTTTATAATTCTGTTTCTCTGCTCCTCTCCCATCCCCATCCCCTGACCTTTTCATGCTTTTTAAATTTAATTAATTTAAATTGAATTGATGCATTTTCTATATTCCCTCTCCCTGGGCTGGTTTGGAATCTGGCTATAGATTACATTTGTATTCTTAAATTTTAGCATACATACTTAACTATAATTTTTTTCTCTCTAACAAATATGATGTCCTCCTATTTAAGCAAGGAGGGCCCTCCTACAGCAAGGAGAATCCTACTTGGCTTTAATTTCTCACTGAACATCTTATTTTTATTTTGTCTACCCAATGTTGTTAAACACCAAACATTATTTTCATTATTTTTGCAGCCAGTAATTATATTTACCAAATTTGTAAAAATCAACTTTGATTCTTTTATCTTGTCGTCCTATGAATTAACCTTTTGATTTGTGAAATTTCCCTTTATAATTCTTTTAGAGTCTGTGTTTGATAAACTCTCATAGTGTTGGGGTGTTTGGAAATGTCCCTTTACGTTGGCCTTTAAATGCTGTGTTAGCTGGGTATAAAATTCTTTGTTGACAGTTACTTTCTCTCAGCCTTTTGGTGGTAGTCATTTTTTTTAGGCGTCTGTTACTGTTTTTGCTATCAGCCTGTCATTTGTTTTCGATAATGTGATTTTCCTCTCTGTGCTGTATTTTAAGATCTTTTCTTTTACATGACATTATACAGCTTTATTATCATTTGTCTTTTATCCTGCTTCATACTCAGAGTACTCTTTCAAACTAAAAACTTGTCTTTTTTTAAGTTCTGGAAAACATTAACCTATTATCTCTTCAAATATTCCTTTCCTAGAATTATGGAAGTTTGATTTGATTCTTATTTGCAGAATATTTGTATTTTTTGAAGATACATTTAACTTTTTGTTTTGAAGTAATTTCAAGCTTATAGATACTGTAAAGAACCCCTTTGCAGATTTACTAGTTTTTAACATTTTTGCCATATTTACTTTCTCTTTGTCTGTGTGCGTGTGTGTGTACATGAGTATGTAAATATTGATTCACACATACATATGCACTCATAACATATACAAATGATTATACAAGTTATTCTCTTTTCTGAACCATTTATGTGTAGGTTGCATGCATCATGCCTTTAGCCTTAACCCTTAGTATTCAGTGTGGGTATTTTCTAAGAAAAAGGATGTTCTCTTAAGTCAACACAGTACAGTTATGCACGTCAAGAAATTTAGCATTGATGAATACTTCTATTTATTCTGTGGTCTGTATTCCAGTTTTTCCGTATTCTCAATAGTGACCTTTAGATATTTTTTTCCTCCAATATAGAATTCAGCCCAGAATCCCAAGATGACTTTAGTTGTTATGTCTCCTTAGTCTCCTTCAATCTGGAACAATTTCTCAATCTTCCATTGTCTATAATGACACTGACATTTTTGAAGACTACAAGTCAGTTATTTTACAGAGTGTTCCTCACTTTGGGTTTGTCTGATGTTTCCTCAAGATTAGATTTAAGTTATTTATCTCCACTGTCTTTCTGTCATCTCTATCTTTTGTCAGTGTAGACTTAAAGATTCTTATTTTATGCAACAGTTTATAATCCATTTACTGCCCTTACTTATTTTGATTTTCAAATCGTTCCAGATTTCGCCATTGGGCGCCTCTTTGAGCTGGCTTATATGTCCTTTTGACATGCCTGGTTATTCTTTTGACCACTTCCTCACCCCCAGGTCCAGTAAGATTTTCCAGTTCAACATGTACCTTGCCTGTCCCGGACCTGGCAGTAGCCATTTCTCTGAGGAGCCCTGGTTTATTTTGGTGGGGAATTGGTATTTAGACACCAATGTCTGGGATGTAAGTGTGCTCATTGCTATTAGAGTTTTATTTCTTATAAGCCCTTTCAGCTGACAGAGCTTGGAAATAATATGTATACATATTTTTTATAGTTATATATATTTTATATATACGTATGCAATTTTATATATATAAAATTTTTGAACCATGAGTTCATACTGATATCACCAATTCCATTCTAATTCCACTGCATTCTTCCTTGCCTTCCCCGTTCCACATTTATAGGTCTCTTCCATAGAGAGAACCCTGTCTCTCCATAACATCACACATTTACTAATTTGTTTAACCCTCTACTGCTCATAAAATAATATTAGAATTGCTCCACCCATACTATTATGAAAAGCAAATGCAATAAGAAAAGTTCAAGATTTGTTTGAGGGTATATAATCATAATATTGCATCCAAAAGTTATTTGTATTGATTCTCCCACCCTTCAGTGTGCTTATGTTATTCATTTGAAATACGATTAGATTAATTTCTTTATATTTGTGTTCAGTTATTTTCCGCCATTCTTGTCAATTTTATTTTCCTAACATGCTTTAACATACTTCAAAATTAAACAAAAAGGTATACTCAGAGAAGTGTCACTTCTTCTCCAACCCTTCTCCTTGCCAGCCACCCGTGAATAACCAAGTTCATTGTTTTCTTCCTGGTTTATTCTTCCTGTATTTTGTTTTTGCAAAAATTAAGCAGATTTATCTATTTTCCTCTATTTCTTACACTAAAGTTAAAATACTTTTGCATCTTGCCTCTCTTCATGTGAAGATATGTTTTGGAAATCACTCCATATTAGTTCATAGAGATAGGTCTCATTCTTTTTCACAGCTGCGTAGTATTCCATTCTGTGGATGCATTTCCCCAAACCATGTTTGTATACTTAGGTAGTTTCCAATATTTTGCAGTTGTAAATAGTATTATAAAATAATTTTATGCACATATATTTTTGTTTAGAGGCATTGTTTCACATTAAATTTCTAGAAGTCAGATTGCTGGGTTGAGAGTAGTGCACGGTTTTGTCAGATATTGCCGAATTCCCTTACATAGCAATTGTACCACTTTGCACATAACCAACAATTTAGAGAATGCCCAACTCCCCACATCCTCTCTAGCAGAGTATACTTTGAAGATTTTGAATTTCTGCCAAGTTGATGGGTAAAAAATGGTATCTCAGTATAGTTTAATTTTTATTTTATTATGAGTTTTAATTTGCACTGAGCGAAGTTGAAATCTTTTCTTATGTTTAAGTGCTATTTCTGTGTAATATTTGAGATGTCTGGTCTTGGCTTCTTTCCATTGTTTTGGAGGACATTTTGGTCTTCTTGTCTTCAGTGTTTACATTTTTTGAAATTATTTTTTAATTCTTTAATTCTTTTTTTATAGTTCGGGGTCTTTGTCTTTTATCTGTGATACGTGATTTTCCCCCCCTAATTGTCATTTGCTGTGTCATTAGTGCTTACTTTACCCCCATTCTTGTTTCCTGTCTGCTTTTATTTGAGAATCTCTTGCTTATTTTTAATGAATGTTTTCCTTGTACCTCTCACTTTGAGCATTCTAGACATTCCATTTTAAAGTCCTTGTCAGATTGTTTCATGATACTCATTTTATTTGGAGTAATTCATGTCACAAGTGTTGATTTTATTGGCTAGATTTCTAAGCATTAGATATCTTCACATTTTGGAATTTCGGTGTACAGGCTCATTCCAAGAAGGAAGTTTTTGTTTTGTTTTTCTTTGCTTTCTCTTCCTCCCTCTCTCTCTAGTAGTTTGTGTTTGCCTCCACCTGGCCCAGAGCTCCCAATAAAGCCTTAGCATTGGGCAGCACTTGGGTTTGTTACTGTTCTGCCTTCATGGAGGAGCCTCATGCCATCCCCTGGTGTCAGGCTGTGGGCCTGGGTCCCGTCTCCCATCTTGCGTGGGAGATTTGGTCTCTGCTGCCCTTGAGTCTACTTCCTGCCCACCACTCTGGCTCGCAGCCCTACTGACTGCTTTGTGTTGATGCTCTGCCTCTCACACACATAGATGAGGATCTTGTTTGTGAGCCCAGCATTTACCTGCATGTTTGGAGCAGAGGAGCTGTGTCAGAGTGTGATTTTATGGAACCTTCTTAATGGCAAGTGCTCCTTTGTATTCCAAAGGAAGGAAGGCGAGAAAGTTTGAAGGAAGGAAACCAGCATGATGGGGAGTTTCGTGTGTTCCGGAAATGTAGCACAAATCATTTCCTTTTCTTCACAACAATCCTCTGAAGCAGGAATATGGTTTCTCCCATTCCACATGCGGGAAGTAGGGACACAGAGTGAGTAGTGAGCTGCCCATGAGAGGGAGTGTGGAGGTCTGAATGCTGTGCTGTCATTGGGTTTCACCCTGACTGCTGGGCTCAGCTGGGTGGTCAGGCCCGTCTGCCTGGAATGCTCCATCTTGGCCTCGGGCTTAGTGGGCGGGTGTGAGTTTGGGAGCAGGCCAGTCATCGTGATGTGGGCTCATCAGTTAAATTCCTCTGTTTTGAAGTGACTTGCTATCCTTCAGCTAACATTTATGAAGTGTCTAGGATGAGCCGGGCACTTGCTAATCCAAGATCAGGTCTTTAATTATAATAGCTCAAAACAACCCTGAAAAGCAGGTCCTGGTGAGTCCAGCTAATAATCAAGGAGACTGACGCTCAAGAGCTCATGTGACTCCCTAGCTTCTCCCCATTAACAAACGCAGGGCTGGGATTTTTATAACTGGCTGTAAAGTCCTCGAGTTCCATTCTTCTGGCGTGTTCTGTTTCCCATGGTGTCTTCCCTGTAAGCTTGTCGCAGTCTTTTTGGGGGTATGATGCCCCAGAAGGAGAGACCTTGAGGGAAGCTCAGTGTGAGTTTAGTCTGATGGGCTTGGGAGTGGGGGTGGGGAGACTTTGCTCTGTGTCTTCTAAAACACAGGACCTATTTTAGCCATTTACAATCAAAAACAGGATGTAATGCAAATGGAAGTGATATGAATTCAGTCCCTAAGGAGTCTCTTTTCCCTTCCTTGGTCAGGAGATGGTGCACCTTCCAAGTGACCATTGGAGACCCTAGCCCAGCATCCTGATAGAGAGAAAGGCTTTGAATTCACAGAGATCCCCTCCCCCTGTTATTCTTTATCATGTCAGCCTGTGCTTTTCCCTCTGCAATTCTGTTAGGTATTAGTTACCTTGCTTCCTTTCCATCTCCCCCACCCCAAGCAAGCTCCATGAGGGCAAGGACCTTATTTCTCTTTTAGTTGGATTTCTATCATCTAGTATGATAGCTAGCCCATAGGAGGTGATAAACAGATTTTGAATGAATGTATGAATCTAATAAGAGACAGCTGGCTTCGGTTCTGGCTCTACCATTCAAAACCTTTGTGGCTTCCAGCAAGTTATTCACTTTTCCTTATCTGCCAAATGGACTCACAATGGCGGTTTCACAGGACTGTTGAGAAATTTAGAGACAACATATAGAGCTGCTCAAAACTGGTAACCCTCACGTCCTCCTCCTCGGTATAATTGTTAATGAGCACCTTGATGCTGTTGGGTGTTGGGCAGGGGGATTTCATTCAGATCTTTCCCAGCCCTGAAAGCACTGATGTACCAGAGCCTTGAGCTTCTGACTTCTCCCCGGGCGAGAGCCAGTGTCCGCTGAGAGCAGCTTCCGTAATGCACTAACCTCTGCCGGCAGGACCGCGGCACGGATTTACGTGGGCTGCTGCAGAAACCGTGGCCAGTTCCAATTAGGAAGCCCTTCCGAGGAGGTTTTGAGGTCAACCCTGAAGAAACAGTTCCCTTTACACGAGGCTTTTAATTAAATGCTCCTGCTTACTTTCCGGAGTTCAGTGAATCACTTTATCCGCATTGTGGTGTTTGACAAAGCCCCGTTGCTTTGAGGAATGGAAAAAGACGAGATGAGGAGGTTTTGTGGAAGCAGTTGGATGGCATGGGCATAGTGCCTCTGTGCCCCTTCGTGGCTGAGTGCTCACCTGCATGGGCCCCCAGCTGGCGGGATGAGGGGTCCAGTGAAGCAGTTCCTGGTCTCTGCCTTGGGCTTGGTTCTTGAGATTCCAAGACCCCCATTGCTACTTAAGGACCTGAGTCCACCCAGAGGTGGACCCAAGGCTCCAGAGGCCGAGGAACAGTTCTCGGTGTGTGGTATTCTGCTGAGCTGCATTGTGTGGGACAGTTGACCTTGCCCTCAGAACACTTAACAGTGTTGTTGGAGAGACAGGATTCATACAGAAAGTATTACAGGAATACCTTTGTGCTGAGCTAGGCTGTAATGATTGCAAAGCGAGTAAGAGCCACCGGGTACTCTTTAGTTACTATATCACGGGTCCTTTAAACATGTTATGCCATCTGATCCTCACAACCTGCGCTCTGACGATTCACAACCAAGGCAGATCCACTCTGTCCACATAGTAATTTTCCCAAGGGGGAGGGGGCGTGCCAGGATTGGCCTTGGACCAGCTTCAGGTTGGGATGCAGCATTTCAGTCTCCATAGTGATTTATTTCCCTTCCCTACCAAAAACAAAAGGCAAGATTCTGACAACGCTTAGCCAATAGTCAGTCCTTCTCTGTGTTTCCCTGTACCCTCCCACATCAGTGCAGCTTAGGGTGGGCCTCTTGGAGATGCAGCTCCATCCCGCACGGGGTGGGGGGGCAGTCACATCCCCCTTCCCCCCCCCCCAGCAGAAATGCTGAACTCAGCAAGGTTTTCAGACCTTCATCAGCCTTCTAGCACAGGCATTGGGGAAGCCTGTTCACACCTAGGCGAATCGCTGGATAGTCGGGCCCTACTTCTCAAACCCTGGTCTCTGCAGCAGTGGCCGCGGCCTGGGGCGGGCCCAATAGGCTGATTTTTCACAGTTCTCCAGGGGACCCTGATGCATGCTCCAGCATAGGAACCACTGGGCCAGGTTCTCAGACCTGCCTGCCTGTCAGAATCGCCGGGGAAGTGTGCTGTGTTTTTAAAGAATTATTATTCACTTGATTTTCAAATGTAGTCTTTACAGTCAACTTCACTGTTTGAACTGGTTTCAATTTACAGAGCAAAGGGGAAGATGATAGCCACACTCAGCTACCTTCCCCTATCGTTGGTATCTTACGTTGGTATGGTACATTTGTTACAACGAGGAGCCAGAATCGACGTGTTATTATGACCTGAAGTCCAGACGATACTCAGGTTTCCTTGGTTTTTATCTAATGCCCGTTCCGGGATCCCATCCAGGACCCCACATTACACTTAGTCCCCATGTCTCCTTTGGTCCCTCTGCGACATTTCTCAGACTTTCCTGATTTTTGATGACCTTCACAGTTTTGAAGTGTACTCATTAGGCATCTTGTTGAATGTCTTATCAATTTGGATTTGTTTTATGTTGGCGCTCATAATGAGGGCTTTTGAGAGGACGACCCCAAAGGTGAAGTGCCCTTCTTACATCTTAATCAAGGGCGTATGCCATCACCATGACTTGTCACTGTTGATGTTGACCTTGATCACCTGGCTGAGGGGGCTTTGGCTTCTCCATTTGCCCTAGTGCCACTACAAGCTTATCTGATATGTGTCCTACCCCAGTCCCAGAATCAGCCATTTCTCCAGGGAGTCCTGGTTCCTTTTATTGAGAATGGTATCAGAAACCAAAATCTGGGCCCTAGGTGTGCTCCCTTCTATTTGGGATGTCATTGATTCTGGACTCTTTCAGCTGACACAGCAAGGAAACACACACATCTATACTAACCTGTATATATACAGTCATCTACAAATATCTCTGGATGTGACCTTCTGTATCTGTATTAAACTAAACATGAGTTCAAAGTGATGTCTCGAACTCTAATCCGTTACCACATGGATCAGTCTAGCCTCCTCCCCTTGCTTATCTGTAAATGCTCACTCCAACAGTGAGAAACCGTGTTGCTACCATCTGCCGTGCACTTAATTGTGCAATTCCAGCATACGTGTATTTTGGTATTGTAATTGTTAACTTGTACCTGCCTCTATGGAAATCAACTTTATCAACTGGAAATAAAAGTTTCTTACGTCAGCACCTTCCCCCTAGCCCCTTCAGTGAGCTTGTTCATACATTTGTAATAATACAGTTAGATGCTTTTATCACATGCTGCATTCCATCCTTGGATTCCCCCTGTTTCTTCAATTTTTTTTAAGTTCACGTACTTTTAAGGTACACTATCTGTGCTGTAAAGTTCTTTGGGATTCAACAAATGCTTAATTTCTCATATTCACCTTTATAGTATCATATACAATAGTTTCATTGTCCTAAAAAATTTCCCTGTGCTTCCCCTCTTCCACCTTCCTCTTACTTCACCTGAACCCCATGACAACCACTGATCTTTTTACTGTTTCTATACTTTTGCGTTTTCTGGAATGTTATATAACTGGGATCATGCAATGGGTATCCTTTTCAGACTAGCTTTTTTCACTTAGCAGTATGCATTTAAGATTCATTCATGTATTATCCTGACTTGAAAACTAACTTTTTAAAAAAATTTATTGAGGTGACAATTGTTAGTAAATTAAATAGATTTCAGGTGTACAATTCTGTATTACATCATCTATAAATCCCATTGTGTGTTCACCACCCAGAGTCAGTTCTCCTTCCATCACCATATATTTGATCTCCCTTGCCCTCATCTCCCTCCCCCCGACCCCACTTAGCCTCTCCTAACCACTAAACTATTGTCTGTGTCTATGAGTTTTTGTTTCTCATTTGTTTGTCTTGTTCTTTTGTTGTTTTGGTTTATATACCACATATCAGTGAAATCATAGGGTTCTCTGCTTTTTCTGTCTGTCTTATTTCGCTTAGCATTATACTCTCAAGATCCATCCATGTTGTCACAAATGTTCCTATATCATTTCTTACCGCCGAATAGTATTCCATTGTATATATATACCACAACTTCTTTATCCATTCATCTATCACAGGACATTTTGGTTGTTTCCATGTCTTGGCCACCGTAAACAAAGCTGCAGTGAACATTGGAGCACACGTGTCTTTATGGATAAATGTTTTAGATTTTTTGGGTAGATACCTAGGAGAGGGATTGCTGGGTCATATGGTAATTCTATTCGTAATTTTTTGAGGAACCTCCACACTGCCTTCCATAATGGCTGCACCAGTCTGCATTCCCACCAACAGTGTATGAGGGTTCATTTTTTTCCACAGCCTCTCCAACACTTGTTACTGTTTGTCTTGTTGATGATAGCCATTCTGACTGCGGTGAGGTGATATCTCATTGTGGTTTTTATTTGCATTTCTCTGATGATAAGTGATGTTGAGCATTTTTTCATATGTCTGTTTGCCATTTGTATGTCCTCTTTGGAGAAATGTCTCTTCAGGTCCTCTGCCCATTTTTCAATTGGGTTGTTTGTTTTTTTGTTGTTGAGTTTCATGAATTCCTTGTATATTTTGGATAGTAGTACCTTATGGGAGGCACTGTTTGCAAAAATCTTCTCCCATTCAGTTGGGTGTCCCTTTATTTTATTGATGGTTTCTTTTGCTGTGCAGAAGCTTTTAAGTTTCATATAGTCCCATTCGTTTATTTTAGCTTTTACTTCCATTGCCTTTGGAGTCAAATTCATAAAATGCTCTTTGAACCCAAGGTCCATAAGTTTAATACCTATGTTTTCTTCTATGCAGTTTATTGTGTCAGGTCTTATGCTTAAGTCTTTGATCCATTTTGAATTAATTTCGGTACATGGTGACAGATAGCAGTCCAGTTTCATTCTTTTGTGCATGGCTATCCAACAACACCATTTATTGAAGAGGCTGTCTTTCCTCCATTGTATGTTTTTACCTTCTTTGTCAAAAATTATCTGTCCATATTTATGTGGTTTTATTTCTGGGTTCTCAATTCTATTCCATTGGTCTATGTGTCTGTTTTTCTGCCAATACCATGCTGTTTTGATTATTGTAGCCCTGTAGTACAACCAATAGTCAGGGAATGTGATGCCTCCAGTATTGTTCTTTTTTCTTAAGATTGCTTTGGCTATTCAGGGTCTTTTGTGGTTCCAAACAAATCTGATGATTTTTTGTTCTATTTCTTTAAAAAATGCCATTGGGATTTTGATGGGGATTACATTAAATCTGTGTATTGCTTTGGGTAATATGGCCATTGTAACTATGTTGATTCTTTCAATCCATGAGCACGGAATGTCTTTCTATTTCTTTGTGTCTTCTTCAATTTTTTTCAAAACTGTCTTATAATTTTCAGCATATAGGTCCTTCACATCCTTGGTTAAGTTTATTCCTAGGTATTTTATTCTTTTTGCTGCAATTGCAAAAGGATTTTTTTTTTTTGTATTTCTTTTTCTGAGATTTCATTGTTAGTATATAGGAATGCAATGGACGTTTGTATGTTGATTTGGTAGCCAGCAACTTTACTGTATTCGTTGATTGTTTCTAATAGCTTTTTGGTGGAGTCTTTAGGGTTTTCTATATATAGCATCATGTCATCTGCAAAGAGTGATAATTTAACTTCTTCATTCCCAATTTGGATGCCTTTTATTTCTTTTTCTTGCCTGATTGCTCTAGCAAGGACTTCCAAGACTATGTTGAAAAGCAGAGATGATAGGGGACAGTCCTGTCATGTTCCTGAACATAGAGCAAAGGGCTTCAGTTTTTCACCATTAATTATGAGATTAGCTGAGGGCTTGTCACATATGGCCTTTATTATGTTAAGGTATTTTCCTTCTATACCTATTTTATTAAGTGTTTTAATCATAGATGGATGTTGTATCTTGTCAAATGCTTTTTTTGCATCAATTGATATAATCATATGATTTTGTCCTTTATTTTGTTTATGTGATGTATCACATTGATGGATTTGAAATGTTGAACCATCCTTGTGCCCTGGGGATGAACCCCTCTTGGTTGTGATGAATAATCTTTTTAATGCATTGTTGTATTCGATTTGCTAGAATTTTGTTTAGGATTTTTTGCATCAGTATTCATCAGAGATATTGGTCTGTAGTTTTCTTTTTTTGTGTTGTCCTTACCAGGTTTTGGTATCAGGGTGATGTTGGCCTCATAAAATGAATTAGGGAGTACTGTCTCTTCTTCAATTTTTTGGAGGAGTTTGAGCAGGATTGGTCAAGATCCTCTTTGAAGGTTTGGTAGAATTCATTAGTGAAGCCATCTGGTCCCGGACTTTTGCATTTGGGAAGGTTTTGGATGATTGATTCAATTTCGTTACTGGTGATCGGTCTGTTTAGATTTTCCTGTTCTTCATGGTTCAGCCTTGGAAGGCTATATGTTTCTAAGAACTTGTCCATTTCTTCTAGGTTATTGAATTTGGTGGCATATAGACCTTCATAGCATTCTTGGATGATCCTTTGTGTTTCTGTGGTGTCCGTGATAACTTCCCCTTTTTCATTTCTGATTTTGTTAATTAGCGTCTTCTTTTTATCTTAGTGAGTCTAGCCAAGGGTTTGTCAATTTTGTTAATCTTTTCAAAGAACCAGCTCTTTGTCACATTAATTTTTTCTATTGTCTTTTTGTTTTCTATTTCATTTAGTTCTGCTCTGATTTTTGTTATTTCCTTTCTTCTGCTGACCTTGGGTTTCACTTGTTCTTCTTTTTCTAGTTCTTTAAGGTGTAACATGAGGTTATTTATTTGGGATTTTCTTGTTTCTTGAGATAGGCCTGTAATGATATAAATTTCCCTCTTAAAACTGCTTTCGCTGTATCCCAAAAATTTTGGTAGGATGTATTTTCATTGTCATTTTTTTCTATGTATCTTTTTATCTCTCTTCTGATTTATTCTTTGACCCAGTTGTTCTTTAAAAGTATGTTGTTTAATCTCCATTTATTTGTGTTTTTTCCTGCTTTCTTTTTGCAGTTGATATCCAATTTCAAAGCATTGTGATCAGAGAATATGCTTGGTATGATTTCAATATTCTTAAATTTGCTGAGGCTGATTTTATGTCCCAATATATGGTGTATCCTTGAGAATGTTACATGTACACTCGAAAAGAATGTATAGTCTGATGTTTTAGGATGAAGTGCTCTATATATGTCTATTATGTCCATTTCATCTAATGTGTCATTTAGGGCTGCTATTTTGTTATTTATTTTCTGTTTGGATGATCTATCCATAGCTGTCAATGATGTATTTAAATCCCCTAGTATAATTGTGTTTTGGTCAATTTCTCCCTTTAGTTAGTAGTTGCTTGGTATACTTCGGTGCTCCCTGATTGGGGGCATGAATATTGATGACTGTCATGTCTTCTTGTTGTATAGTCCCCTTTACCATTATGAAATTTACATCTTTGTCTCTTGTTATCTTTTTCACCCTGAAGTTAGAAAAAGTAACTTCTTTTTATTGTTGACTAATATTCCATTGTATGACTGGACCACAGTTTGTTTATCTATTCACCTACCAAAGGATACATCGGTTGCTTACAATTATTGGTGGTTATGAATAAAGCTGCAGGGTTTTTTTTGTTTGTTTTTTGTTTTGTGTGTGTGTGTGTGTGTGTGTGTGTGTGTGCGCGCGCGCACACGCGTGCATGGCCATACATTTTAAAAGCAGCATTTCCTTTTTCCTGAAGGTGTTCCAGCAGAAGCTGGGTGCTTCCAGGCAGACCCGTGGGAGAGAGAATCAAGGATCACATGGGGCCTTTCCCAGAGAGTCCTCTCTGTCCTCTTCTGAATTTGGAGATACTAGAAACTAAGGCCCAGACCTTTTACCACCCAGATTGGAGAGTTGCACGGGGGTCCCAGCATATCTGATCTTCCAGTGAAAATCTGAACATTCGCTGCAAAGTGTTTCTGTCTTGGTTTGGTTTCTCACTTGGTTTATCTGATTTTGGAAGGCTCTACTCTGACCAATGGAGGATTAAACATGCACAGCGCAGTGAAGAGGAAGCTAGAAGCCGAGAAGGACTATGTCTTTGACAAGAGGCTCAGGTACAGCGTCCGCCAGAACGAAAGCAACTGTCGGTTTCGGGACATTGTCGTGCGGAAGGAAGAGGGGTTCACACACATCCTGCTGTCCAGTCAGACCTCAGACAACAACGCGCTGACCCCCGAGGTAAGGGGGCAAAGACTGGAGGGGAGAGTCAGTCTGGGGAGGGCCTCTCATTCATCAGCCTGGGGCACTGGCTTTCTCCTTGTTTCATCGGGGAGCTGATGAAAGTAGTCAATACACACACATACAAACACACACACCTACAGGACACAATTCGCTAATCACTTTACATACTTTATCCATTTGATCGTTATGTCCAGGTGACGATATTGTCTCATTTTACAGATGAAGACCCTGGTAAACAGATTCAGTCAACTGGTTAGGGTCATAGACTTAGTCAGGGGTTGGCCCCAGAATCCAGTCACGTCTTGGGATTTTCCAGTGAGGCTGCATTATAATAAACATGTCCACTTTCTTTGTTTTTGATGGCATTATATTTACTCCACTCACACTTTTTATTGAGATGTAATTCACGTACCATAAATTTCACCTTTTTAAAATATACAATTCAGTGATTTTTAGTATATTCACAAAGTTGTGCAACTATCACCACTAATTCCAGAACATTTTCATCGCCCCAAAGTAAACTCTAGACCCATTAGCAGTCACTCCTGTTCTCCCCCCCTCCCCCCCCCCCAGCTCCTGGCAACCACTAGCCTACTTTCTGTCTCTCTGGATTTGCCTATTCTGGACACTTCATATAAATGGAATCATACATTATGTGGTCTTCTGTGACTGGCTTCTTTCACTTAGTATGATGATTTCAAGGTTTATCCATGTTGTAGCATGTGGCAGTCAGTGCTTCATTCCTTTTCATTTTGAGGATATGTCGTATTTTGTCAATTAGTTCTTCAGTTGGTAGAGATTTAGGTTGGTTCCACTTTGGCTGTTATGGATAATATTGCTACAGACATTTGTGTATAAGTTTTTGTGTGAACATATATTCTTAGTTTCCTTGGATATACTTGTATTCCTAATTGTGGAATTACTGGGTCATAAGGTAACTCTATATTTAACTGTTTGAGGAACTGCCAGACTATGTTCCACAGGGGCTGTACCATGTTGCATTCCCACCAGCAGTATATGAGGGTTCTGTTTTCTCCACATCCTCGCCAATACTTGTTATTATATCTTTTTTATTATAGTCATTTTAGTGGGTGTGAGGTGGTATCTCATTATGATCTTGATTTGCCCTTTCCTGATTATTAATGATATTGACCATCTTTTCATGTGCTTATTGGCCATTTGTTTATCGTCTTTGGAGAAATGTCTATTTCAGTACTTTGCTTGTCTTTAAAATTGGGGTGTGTTTTTTATTGTTGAGTTTTTCGTGTTCTTTATATATTCTGGATACTATACCCTTATGAGATATATGATTAGAAACACTTCCTTTCATTCTATGCATTGTCTTTTTGCTTTCTAGATAATGTCCTTTGGTGTCCAATTTTTAAAATTGTAATGAAGTCCAGTTTATCTTTTTTCTACATTTCTGCTTTTTAAATGCTAATCATACTGATGTCTTAGGTGAATAGAATAGGGAAACAGTGAATACTAAACACAATTAGCTAGATAACATCATTCAAAATATGGAGTCCTTGGGAGGTCAGTGAAGTCATTTCTTTTTTAAAGAGTTTCGTGATGGTGGTAATGTAGGAAACACTCATCCAAGCCGTCCTCTCCAACTCAGCCGACCTAGGGCAGGGTGGCATTTGTCCCATTTCATCCCACCAGTACCCTTCTGATGTAGGATTATTATGATCCACATCTTCACAGATGGGAAAACAAGCTTAGAGAACTTAACAGGCCTGGGGTCACATAGCTTAGCCGAATGTAAGCTTCAGGAGGTGAGGGCTGTTCCATCGTTGCCTGCCATTTTGTTTCTCACATTCAGCCCAGTGTCTGGCCCACTGAAGACAGTTCACTCTAAACCCTCCTTTTCCTGTCCCTGCAGTAACCTGCACTCTGATATCCATCATGGCAATGAAGACCACAGAGCTGTTTGGAGGGCAGGAGTGGCTGCCCACCAGATTGGGCTTGGTAGGATGGCCTGGCATTGCCCAATGTATGCAGTACACTTGGGGAGGCCCAGGAAGTTGGGTGGGGTGGGAGATGCTGTGTCCTTTAGCTTGTAATCACATGTCTTATCATGATGATTTACATAGACTATAGCTTTTTTATGGGATTGTGGGTGTGGCAGTCAGGAATGCTGCCAACCTGCAAGGGTAGAGGTGTGGCTAAAGCCTGTGCAGTTCGTAGGGCTGGTGGTTGTTTGTTGCCCCTCTTCAAAGTATGGTGTTCGGGCGTCTCTCCCTCCTCCACCTGCAGGAACCACCGTGGGAGTCTCTGCTGTGCAGACCTCTGTGTAGGATTCAGAGACATCAGAGCCTGTGGTTTACCCCAAAGGCTGCTCTTCACATGTTTATACACGTGGAAACCTTGTTATTTTGAGCTCATCGCGAAACAAATACACGAGGCCAATTCTTGGGGTTTTTTTCTATGTCACTACTTTTTAAAAGCCTGCTTTAAAAAGACACAGCATTTTCCTTCGATGAAGTGAATAAATATGAAGGCTTCTAGTTCATTCTGTCTCCCTGGAGCAGCTTTGTATGCTAACTGTTGCCCACTCATCATGGAAAATGTGTTGCATCCGACTGATTTAAGGTGTATAAGTTCTTACCTCCTGAGATGTGGTCTTGGTTAATTAGAAGTCCACTTCTAATTGGCGTCTGTTTGTAACAGAACAGGAGAAAAGTGGAAAAACAATACTGATCTGGTGGTTTCAGCTGTCTCAATAACCAAAGTGGATTGACTATATGGATAAGCCAGCTAACTCGGTAAAATAGCCCCAAAAGAACGATCTGACTGAAATGAAGAGGGGGTGTTAGTGGAGGAATACAGATTTTGGAATCCAGCACACCTGGGTTTTAATCCTGCCTCCACCAGCTGACCACTTCTGTTACCTTAGGAAGTTACTTTGCCTTTCTGAGTTTTCTCATTTATAGAAATTATACGTCATCTTGCTTGTGGGATTAGAGATACTGTCTGCAAAGAGGCTCATAGCATACCTGGCACAAAGGAGGTGTTCGATACATGTTCCTGTCACTGTTAAGATGAAACAGAAGCGATTGAATGGTCACCAGCAGACTCAGTCTTGCTCGTACATGGAGGAACTGGAAAGGGGCCACCTTCACGGTCAGAAGTGAATTTCTTTTTCTAGTTGGATAGGTGACATTGGCCTTATAAGCAGAAACTCCTACATTACTGGGTTTGCTAACTAGATTCTGAGGCTAGCGGGTACGTTGTATTATTTCTCCTGTCTGGGATATAGCAAAGAACCAGGAGAATAACAAAAATGCCCCTTAAGGAAAGAGCCAGCAAAATAGATGGCCAAAGCTCATTCGCATCTCCATAAGGAGAGGACTCCAAGCGCTCACTCAGCACCCAGTTGTCTGCAGTGCTCCCAGCTTCTGCACATCACCATCCATGGGTGCACACTACACGTGCAGAGGTCATACCTCCCACATTCTTGGTCATACCCCCCCATGTCTGCGCCATCCCCAAGGCCTGTTAGTTGTAGTTCTTGAATAGCTCTCCACTATGTTTCCTTATGTCTATTTCCATCATAATCCTTATAGTCCAAACTACTAGGCTGTTTTTTTGTGGACTATTGTAATAATCTGCTAACAAGTCTGCCCCCTTTCATGTTTCCTACCCTGTAATCCAGAACCAAGTCTCCAAAAGCCAGGCAGAGAGATCTGCTGGAACTGCAAATCTGATAAGTTACCCGTTTTCTCTCTCTCTCTCTCTCTCTCTCTCTCTCTCTCTCTCTCTCTCTCTGTCTCTCTCTCTGTCTCTCTCTCTCTCTCTCTCTCTCTCTGTCTCTCTCTCTCATTCTCTCTCTCTTCAAATATGTCAGTGGGTCCTGATCACTGTAGTTTTATCACATACCACTCTTCTTCTGCACTCCAGTCACCTTCACTTTCTTTCATGCTCGCAGCTGCCCCAGGGCCTTTGTACGTGCCTGTCTTTCTGACCAAAGCAACCTTCCTTTTCTCCTTGCTTAGCTGACCCTCGCTCTTCATTCGGATCTCAGCTCAACCATCACTCCCACAGGAGGAGAGTCTTCCCTCACCTCCCTGATCAGGTCATGTATCTCATATGCTTTCCTAGCTCTATGCACTTCTCCCCACTGGAACTTATCACAATTGTCAGTGTACTTACATGGATTTGTGTGGTAGTTTATTAAAAGTCTGATTCCCCCCATTAGACTATAAACTTATGGAGGAGGTGAATACTGTGCCATTCGCTCAATTTAATAAACATTTATTAAATTCTATAATGTACACATTTCTAGACTAGGTGTTACAAGGGTTATTCAGATGAGTAGAATACTATTTTAGCTCTTTAGGGATTGTATTAGTTATCTGTTACTGTATAACTAATTGCCCTAAACTTAACTTCTTAAAACAACAAACATTTATTATCTCAGTTTCTGTGGATCAGGAATTCAGTCAGAGCTCAGTGGGATGCTTCTGGCTCAGGGTCTCTCATAAGCCTGCAGTCAAGGTGTCGGCTGGGTCTGCAGCCTCCACTGAAGGCTCAGTGGAGGAGGATCCACTTCCAACCTTGCCCAGTGTCTGCTCACAGGTCTCAGGTCCTCACTGGCCAGAGACATCAGTTCCTTGTCATGTGGCTACTCCCCAAGGGCTAGGGAGTAGCCTCTCCAGAGGGCTACCCATGACATGGCCGCCCGCTTCCCCCAGATGGAGAGCTCTAAGAAAGCGAGATAGCTAAAGAAGATAGTCAAGACAAGCTATCGTCTTTTTGTATTCTACTCTGCTCTTCAGAGGGACTTCCCATCACTTGCTGTCTTCTCGCGGTTAGCAGTGAGTCACTAAGTCCAGTCTGCGCTCAAGGGGAGGGGATTTCACAGGGCATGCATTCCAGAGGAAGGAATCGTTGAGGGTCATCTTAGAGGCTGCCTGTCACAGGTTTAAATCAGGTAGGAGGCAGGATAAGGGAGTTTGTCAGGAGTGTCAGAGTAGGGACTTAAGATAGTCGGGGTATCGGGAGAAGGAAGAGTTTGCATTTAGTCAGGGATCTTTGGGAAGGCCTTTTTGAAGGTGGGCACAATTGAGATGGACTCTGGGTGACTGAGTTCAGCAAGTAAAGATGAAGTGGACAGAGGGAGCCTGGTCTCCTCCCCCTTTGCAGCAATTTTTAATGGATTTGGTTATCTGGTTCCAGCCCATGGCAGATCAGAAGCTAGAAGGAGCAGGGGCGTACTGTTCTTTCTCTACTAGACACTAACAGCAGGAGCAAGTAGCAGCTAGCACGTGTATCACAAGGGGAATAAATCTCACAAACAGATTGAGGCCTTCAAAATGCAGAGCGGTCTGGGAGCATACCTGGGAGCCTCTGAGGCGACGGGTCTGTTACAGGCTAGCCAGTGACCACTGAGAGGGGTGCACGTGTGCAGTATGTTCTGTTCATAAAGTGAAAGAGTGTAATAATTTTAAACTTTAAACTTTAAACAAACCAGTTTCATTATACAATTTTGGATCCTTCAAGAAGGTGAAACCTCAGCCGTCAGTTCAAATTGGATTATCAACACAAGAAAGGCAAAGGAACCGTACACTGACTAGATGTAATTTTTTTCTAATTAAAAAATGTAGTTTGTGCTTTTGTTGCATCAGTAAGACACAAATTTGCTTTCCATTCAATTCACAAAGGAGGTGGCTCTTTTGTTTGGTTTTGTTTTTACTAATCAACAAGTAAGTGTGACCTCAGACAGAGAGGCCACTCTCTGAGTCATGTGTAGAATCATGTCTTTACAGCAGGGTTTTCTTTTATTTGCCTCTCAGAAAAATAGAGATCATATGTAGGTGAGAGTGTGTCTATTTCTGGAGGCAGATAGATTAAAGGACCCACAAGATAGTGACCTGTTAGCTTTTTTTGGTGTTCAAAATGAGTATCTGTGGCTTATACCCTGTTCGAATGGAAAAGGCTACTTCAGTCCTCACAGAGCACAGGCCAGGAGATTCTTGATTCAAATGAGTATCTAGCCCTCTGTTTTCCACTGAAATTAATCCATTTGTTTAAGTCATCTTACAGTATGGAGCAGCAGAAAGAGAGGTGATGTCGGGGTGAGATTTGCATCATGCTTCTGCCTGTTGCTAGTGACCTTGGGCTACTTCCTTTGCTTCTCCAAGTCTGCCTTGCTTCAACTGCAGAATTGGGATATGATTCCTTATCTTCCAGGATTTTCATTTGGAATAAAGTATTATGTGGAAATTATCTGATGCAATCCCTGGAACCTCTAAGTGCTTAATCAATGAGGGGTTCTCTTAAAAGTATATATTAAAAACTAATACTCTAACAATATTTCCACAGTATATCCTATGATTATGCCTATTGAATAATTAGTAATGATCCTTTGCAAGCCTATTCACTTATTGTCTCCCCCAGCGGACTCTCAGTTCCACCCAGGAAAGTGCATGCTTTGTTCTCTCTTACAATATAATTTCTGTGCTGATTTTTGCTTTTTCCCTGACTTCTGTTGGACTGAGTGATTGAGCTTTCTTTATTTCACCCTCTCCATTCATTGTAATTCATGATATACTTTTAAGAAGCTATCCTTAAGTTATGTACACATAGCAAAGCCTAAGTGTAATCATTACCTCTCTACCACTCCCAGACATGTAATCTAGGCATGCTCTTACTCTAGCCATCCTTCCTCTCATCTGACACAATATTACTGCCTAAGACCGTAGTTCTACTATGTGCAACACCCACCCTCAATTAGTCACTATCAGTATGATGATTTTTATAGTCAGTTCTTATATTGATTTATCAGTACATTGACCAGTTTCTTTGCTGGCTGTCATTCCTTGCATGCCAGTTTTTCTTTCTGAATATGGTTTGTTTTTTTCTCTTTGAAGTGAATCCTATTTTAGTTCTTTCAGTGAGGGTCTAAGAGTGGTAAACATTCTTTTACAAAAATGCCCAATTTTTACCCTTGCTTTTGAATGATAGTTTAGCTGGATACAGAATTTGTGTTTGACAGTTGTTTTCTTCAGCACCTTGAACATTTTATGGGGCTGATGCCAAAGCCCACTTCCCATGTGCCACCTATAAACCATGCAAGGCTCTTAGTTGAAGTAAGGATGAGCAAGAATTTAATCAAACATTCCAGAGATGGCTAACATACCTCACCTGGGCTGTGCACAGGACTTTCCCACCACACATTGAAATGGGCTAAACAAGAAAATGCTAGAACAAGATGTGCTGACATTTACCTGGGATTAAAGGGTGTCGAGCTAGGCTTCCAAGTCTGCAGCCTGTGACCCCACTGCCACCTTCTTAACCCTCTGTGCCTTCTTTGGGGAAGACATAGGTGAGCGCTGGCGTTGGTGTTTTTTTGCTAGGTCTGGATGTGGCTTGTGTTCAGGGGAGGTTCCCCGCATAGGAAGAACAGATTTACCTCTATGCTCAGGGGCAAGACCTCTGGCAGGCTTGAGTCTGGAAGCCCCCGGCTTCCAGATAGCTACTTAACATCCCCGCACATCCATCTCTGCCCACAGATCATGAAGGAGGTCCGGAGAGCACTCTGCAACGCATCCACAGATGACAGCAAACTGCTGCTCCTCAGTGCCGTAGGCAGTGTGTTTTGCAGCGGCCTGGATTACTCCTACCTAATTGGCCGGTTGTCCAGTGACCGGCGAAAGGAGAGTACCCGCATTGCAGAAGCCATCAGGTGAGCTCTGCTCGTGTTCGGACACTTGGGGACCTGCCTGGGGTTGCCCAATTGAGTGCATAAAAATATATCCCGCTCAGTTAAACTCTTCAAACAACAAAGAATTTTTGTTTTTTAGCATAAGTATATCCCATGCAATATTTGGGATACTTATACTAAGAAATGATTTGTTGTTTATCTGAAATTTCGATTTTAATTGGGCATCCTATATTTCTCTGCCTCAATTAGGGATGTCTGTGCTCTCTAGGTTAGATCTCACTTTATTCTTTTGATGAAAAGGAGATTTTATTTCCTTATATTAAGCCCAGTGTTTAGTAATGCCCATGTGTTAGCCACATGACTCCCGCCCTCCGCCTCATGGTGAAATCTTTGATTTTTCGGGGCGTTCCTGCGTCCTGGAACTGACATGGCTCAGAACTAGGAAGGAGGATGGAGGGGTTCCCAGGTCAGCTATGCATTTGCAGACCCCATGGGGTTGAGCGTGTTTCCTCTTCTTGTGTTTTTGGGGCAAAAGTTGGGATCCTGGGCATGACATCCGATCCTAACAATCAATATGTCTTTTGGGACATATTGGGTAGCTTTTTCCCCATTCTTTATAGATTTATCCAAAGCAAGTGAGCGTGATTCCCAGCAAGGGC
Organism: Rhinolophus hipposideros; assembly: GCF_964194185.1. NCBI lineage: Eukaryota > Metazoa > Chordata > Mammalia > Chiroptera > Rhinolophidae > Rhinolophus > Rhinolophus hipposideros. Next base: position 26,854,120 of record NC_138067.1, on the reverse strand, counting down.
TGTCACTTGTCCTCCACCCATGCTCACTGCTGCACTTTGCCCCAGGCTTAGACTAGAGTCTCAGTTCAGTGATGCTGCCTGGTCTCTTGAGAAGGAACTATTATTCCACAGGGTGTCCCGAGCCTCAGGCCACAGGTTAGGGATTTTCTGGGGCCTCCAGTCTTACTGTGCTGTGACATTGTCACCCAGAGCCTGATTCCCATGTGGCTGGGACGCTTCTGGGAGAGTAGAGTTTCTAAGAGATGACACAGGGACACCCTCACATGGGGTTCCAAGTCCTAATTCAGGGTGAAGCATCCACAGGAGTCTCGGCTCCAAAATACCTATGTGCTTCCCGTGGCAGAACTCTTGCCGGAAGAGATATCAAAAGCCTGAACGCTGTTGTGAGAAAAGGTGTCATGGTTTCATGCTGCTCTCAGGCTCCCTGGGTGCAGACAGGCCTGGCCATGTCCACGGCAGTTTGTTCTCTGCTCAGACTCAGCTGTGTCTTTTTGCAGCTGCCTTGTCACATGGGGTCCTCAGTAAGGATTCCTCCTTGTTTATGGGACATTAGAGATAGGGCAGCCATCTCTGTGGCTTGAGGAACACCTTGGCCGTAGCCTTCATCCGGTTTATGAATTTTCTTGGAGGCATTAGCTGGATTTACAAAAGTCCCAAATTTGAGGAGATGCAGAATGCATTAGCTCACCTCTGGAGAAATGCTGTCAGTGGAATTCAGACATTTGCCATCTCATTAGGAAGGTGAGTTTCTCTTAGGTAAAGTGGAGGGAGCGATGGCCAAGGGAATTTTTCCTGATGCTTCAAAGGGAGCAGAAGTTCCTAATACATGAGCTCCCAGGAACATGGGGAGAGGAAATAGAGATGTCCCCTAGATCACTGGTTCTCAGCCCAGACAGCCCAGACTCCCCAAAGAGCTTTCTGAAACCCAGCTGCTTGGCAGTACCCCCAGGAGTCTCTGAATTCATGAATGTGGGGTGGGGCTGGCACATCTGTGGTTTTAAAGTTTCCTTGGTGGTTCTAATGTGCCATCTGAACTGAGAACCCCTGCCCCGTCCTAACCAAGAAGTTTCTGCACCATCGAAAGCACTAAATGCTGTAGAAACAAAAAGATCCTTTTTTTTTTTATTAGTTTCAGGTGCACAAGACAAGGTAATACTTAGACGTTCATCATTTATATCCCTCACACTGTGGACCCCCCTCCCCCATCCCCCCTTCCATTATCCGTCCGACAAAAGATTCTTATTTTTATGGAAGAGAAGAAAGGTGGTTATAAGAGAAGAGGATGAAGAGGAAGGTGATAGAAGGAATAGGGAGAGTGAGGAACTTTCAGAAAGGATGGATGGGGTGTAGACAGTACGGACTTGTCTGCGGAAGAGTGCCCGTGCTCAGAACATGACCGTGGCTTACTTATCACCACCAAACTCTTATGGGAAGGCACCAGCTCTACTAACTTTCTCCCTTCAGCAGCCACAGAGTTTAGGACACAATGTGGCTGGGAAGCATTTCCAGAGAACATTCTGTAGATTTCCAGAGAAGCATCGTGAGCGAAGGACATTGTCGATAAATGAGTTTGGGCCATGCTACACGTTCTGTCCTTGCTGGTGCAGGTTTTCCAGGCATGTCCATACATTTACAGTTTCAAAAGTCTCCTGTGGAAGAACTTTGTTCAAAATCATGCATGGCTGGAACACATTTTGGCCATAGGACCTCATAACCTGCTGACCTCCCTTGCAATTCTGTTGGGACATGCATACTCTTAGCTGGGCCAACCTCCAGGACATGGCCATGCTGCAGGGCCACGGCAGCCCCCCAACAGTACTCCCACCTCACTCTCATCATTTCCGGAAGAAAACATGCACACACGTGACCCAGGATGCCGTGTTCCCTCGGCAGATGTTTGTTGAATGAACTAGCAGATGTGGGAAGAGCTCGGATGATTCATTCTGCAGAAGCCTCTCTCCAGGACTTAAACAAAGCTGTCTGCCCCATCCTGAAAGAGAGGCTGCCCTCACCTGAACTCCTCTCGGGTGATGTGATGGCCTGCTGGCGGGTTGCTAGGACGAAGGGGAATCAGATAACCCACATGAAATACTTGGCCTGTTCCTGGCACATAATAAGTACTTAGAGTAGGTGTAAAGAATTATTTGCATGACAGTGCTGTTAAGCCCAGCCACAAGTTCTAGCTAAGCCTGGGTCTGAGTATGGAGTGGGCTCCTGGATCACCCCTCGGGGGCCCCAGGATCACTGTCTCCATGTGTACCTGGTGCTCACAGGCCGTGTACCAGCTCACTTGGCTCTGAACTTTGGCAGTGGGAGTGCTGTACCCCATGGCTCTGGTTAAAAGGAATGAATAGCTAGGTCTCAAAAGAAATGCCAGTTGTTCCAGGTGGTATCCAAACATCCTTGTTTGCAGAGTTTTGCTTCCGAGTCTCCTTTAGGCCAGGAGAGTGGATCGCAGACCAGTGAAAGTAGAATGAAAGCGGTGTCCATCCTCCCCAGCAGATGTGCTGCCTGTAATAATAGCAGCAGCGACCCGGGCTCCCCGTGTGTCAGGCACTGTGCTTGTGCCCTGGGTGGACAGTCTCATGTCATTCTCATACAGCCTGGCAGGATACACAGTTGGCTTTCCCATTTTCCAAGGACAAAAATGAGCCTGCAGAAACTGTAACTTGTCCACGACCTCTCCCCTAGTTAGACTTCACCCCAAGTCTTTCAGACCCCAAAGTTCCTGCGCCTTCTGCTGCAGCAGAACAGCCCAACAGCTTGGGCAGGCAGAAGCCACTGGGCTCAGGTTGAGCAGAGGAAGCCGCGAGGGCCAGGGTCAGTGTGACGGACTTGGCTGCTGGGGAAGATGACGAGCTACTCCCCAGCGCAGCCCCGCCACTGAGTCAGGATCAGATATCTGAGCAGCAGTGTCTGTAATGCAATATCCTGTTTGCTATCTGGCTTCTGCGTCCCTCGCGATTTACATCTACTGCTTGAGGTGAGAGGAAAAGGATGGCTAGATGGTCTGTACCTCACATTTTTACATCAAGGAAATGAACTGCTTGGACTGACAGGGGAGGTTGGGGGAGGAGGGTCAGAGATGTGCACACCTGGTCCCCTTAACCCTCCTCTGGGGTCCTTGTTGCCCCTGCACAAAGCTCAGCTTGGAAACCAAAGAGTGAAAGGCTCTGGGGTCTGCAAGGGTTGTGAGGGGTAAGGTGAATTCCTGAAGGATTGTCATATGGAGGATGGAACAGAATGAATGGGAGTATCAGAGAAGCCCATATGAGGTCACAACAGGAAGGCGTCTTGAAAGGTCCAGACCCTCCCTATTGAAAATGTTCAACAGAGGACAGATGGTGCCTCCTTAGAATGCTATGGGAGGAATTGTGCTCCAAGAGGAAGGTTTGGCTCAATGACTCCTGAAGTCCTTCTCAACTCTGAGTTCCAAGATCCTGGAATTGTATGAGGGTCTTTAGGAATGGAATGTCTGTTGAAAATTACCCAAACCCTGTGGTTCCAAAAACCCCGCAAAGAAGCCCCATGTTCCCTGAAGACTCCAAATTATGTTTGGTTAAAAGCACTCATTAAAACCAGTGACTGAGGCCGTGAGGTTAGGAAGTCAAGCCAGGATATGGGCCCCTGGAAAACCAGGATTCAGAGGGTCATGGTGCCAGCACTTGCTCTTTGTAGCAGTGTCCTTTTGGGGTCTGCTGCAGTGGGGCCAGCAGTGGCTGGGGTCACTCCACCATCTACTCAGAAAGAGTCACATGGGAGTCAGGAAATATGATACCTCAAGCCTGGGTCAAGTGCACATATTTTCATGAGGACATATGGGTCATGATAGCCCCAACCTCAGCTGGCATATGAAGCAGGCTCACCATTGAATCTGATCCCAACATATCACCATGATACCCACATCTTTTGATAAGACTTGGGGAGGAATGGTAACCATTGAGAAGGGGTGAATCTGCTCAAAATTTGTGTTAAGTATGAGCTGCTGTAACAAATAAACCATATATATATATATATGTATATATAATATACGTGTGTGTGTGTGTGTGTGTGTACACACACATATATATAATGGCTCAGTTGTGATAGAAATTTACTTCTCAAATATGTGAACCTAAAACAGATGTTATGGATCTGTCCATGGCTGTCCTCCAAGTGGTAACCCAGGAACCCAGACTCCTTTCATCTTGTGGCTCAACAAGTGTCTTCCAAGATTACTATTTTATCAAAATGAAAGGGCTCAGAGAACTGCATGGTGGGAGTTTTCCATGCATCAGGCATGGAAGTGTGTATATTTGTATGGTTTCCACTCACATTTCATTGGCCAGCACTTGGTTACTTGGCCACGGCCAAGGGAGGCCGTGCAAGGGAGGCTGGGAAATGTGTTCTAGCACCAAGGAAGAAGAGGGGAGGACGTCAGGTGTAGTGAATAGCTAGTGCATCGCTGCTACACATCTGCAGCCTTTGCTCTTGTCTGGGGGAATCCTTTATCTATCCAACAGCTATTTGCTGAGCGCTAATTTCAACATGGATGGAGACCAGGCAGTGCACAGCACAGACCTATGTGTTTTTTCAAGGAGCTGAACTAAGTAAGCAAGCAAGTAATTAGGATAATTGCAGATTGTGATAATGGTGTTTTCCCAGAATTCTCAGAAGGCCCGCACCGCACCATGAGCAGGGGTGTGAGTGACATGAGCTAATGCCTAGAGACGTAAGCAGAGGCAGACCAAGGTCATGGTTGGGAGTTTGGATTTTATTCTTGTGAGTTCTTGGTAGTTTCCAATCTACCACCTGAGAATAATGAAGGATGCAGACTTTACTAGGCATTTTGGATCTTTTCTCGATGTCCAGAAGAGTACTAAAATTTTATAGATCTTATATAGCAAACAGGGAAGGTGAAAAGCATTCTAAGGCAAAGGAAGTACAGGTTATTGCAGGTGGCTCTGCTTAATAGATAAAGATGAAGGCTGTGACCTTGCTCAGTACAGAAGGTTAGAGATATAAAATATTGCCTTATCCCATAGCCATGATTCCAGATGCCTCGTACCTCCAGGGGATCCCAGCGTCTTTGCCCAGTTTTGGTCAAAGCCACCCTAACACATAGGCCCTCGATGAATCTGGCTTGCTTTAGGTAATTCAGTATCATACAATCCTGGTATTGAAAAGAATCCAAATGTCATCAGTCTTCACTCATGCCCGTCATCTATAGCTTGAATTCCCTCTACACCATCACCCAAAGTGATCATCCGGCCCAAATTGGAATAGTTCCAATAATGAGGAATTCGTATCTCCGGAAGCCGCTCATTCCACCTTCAGCCAGTGCCCTTGGAACATGCTTTCTCTCCTGGAGCTCAAATATGCCCCTTTGTAACATCCTCCTGTTGGCTCTGGTCTGGTTCTGAACCTTAACATTCAGGTTGTCTTTATTAGGATATTTACAGCTTGTCAGCATCTAGAGAGTGGAAGGACAGGGTAACTCGGGAAGTGATGGCGCATCAGACATGACCTGGGGCCATCTGAGCAGACCCGGACATGTGGGCACCCCATCAGGTCCCCTCTGAAAATCTGGCACCAACCCCTGAGGGTGCGAGGCTTGTGAGTGCAGCTCAGTGGCTTGGCGTCTGGGAGAATGAGACCCTTGCCCAGCACCCACACTCCCTCTGACAACCCGCAGCTGCTTCACAGCACCTGGGGAAGCTTATTTCAGCCTGGGAAGAACTAGGAGTGTCAAGTGGTTTCGGTAAGCCTGGTCACCTGTTAAAGAGGGTCTTCTCTTTTCCCCCAGGGACTTTGTGAAGGCCTTTATCCAGTTTAAGAAGCCCATCGTGGTGGCGATCAACGGGCCTGCCCTGGGCCTGGGTGCCTCCATCCTGCCCCTCTGCGACATCGTGTGGGCCAGCGAGAAGGCCTGGTTTCAGACCCCCTATGCTACCATCCGCCTCACACCCGCCGGCTGCTCCTCCTACACCTTCCCCCAGATCCTGGGCGTTGCGCTGGTAAGCCTCCCCCCAAACAGGCAGAGCGGTGTTTGAGCAAGGTCATAGAGGCCATTGTAGGCTGTGGTCAGATTCTGCACCAGCAGCCAGAAGCAAGTCTGTGCAGGGGTGAGTCAAAATAACAGCTACCACTTTGAAAGCATGCCACTTACTTCCCCCAGCTTCACCACAACCCTGTAAGGTGGAAAGAATAGCTGTTATCCCCACTTGACAGATGTGGACACTGAGAATCAGAGAGATTGACTGAGTTGTCCAAGGTCGTCCAGTGTAATGGCAGTTGGATATGAACACAGAGTCTGTGCTCTTAAGCAGTGTACTATGAAGCAGAACCTGCCTCTGAGGAGGAAGTCTGAGATTAGCACCGCCAGGGCGTGGGCGGGGGTCAGTGAGTGTGGTCGGTCTAGGAGGTTTGTGAGGGGGCGTTTCGAAGTGGCTTCGGTGCGGTGCAGGCGTCACCAAGGTTTGCACAGGGCTGTTGGCTGGTGCCTCCCTAGCACTGCTTGGGAGCATTCTGCCTCAGGATGCTGGCGGTCCTGAGAGACCCCAGAAAACTGCCAAAGAATCGTGACCCAGATGACAGGGCCAAACCCCACAGGGGGCGGTTAGAGGAGGCTCCCAGCAGGGGCACTGCCCGAGTAGGATGGGGGCCCCCATCTCACCTCCTCTGTGTGGTCTGTCTCTTTTTGATGATAGCATGAAATAGGAATAGCACCTAAGAGATGAATGGCGATTATCTTCCGCCTCCAAACCCACCAGTACCACCTGGTCTATGCAGCAGGGCCTACATATGGGACAGATAAGGCCACTCAGAGTCAGCAACTCACTTGGAGCTGTTTTCAGCTGCTCATTGTCTCACCTGTGGCAGAGAAATGAGGCAGGCCCGGGAGCCCAGGAAGCAAACCCTTTCGCTTTTGATCTCAGCTACTGTGTTCTGCCTGAACTCAGTGCCCCTCGGATTCCTCTCCATCCTTTGTGGTCACAAAAATGTTAACATTGTACAGTCTTATGTCTTTCTTTATCTTTTTCTTTCTTTCTTTCTTTCTTTCTTTCTTTCTTTCTTTCTTTCTTTCTTTCTTTCTTTCTTTCTTTCTTTCTCTCTTTCTCTCTCTCTCTCTCTCTCTCTCTCTCTCTCTCTCTCTTTCTTTCTTCCTTTCTCTCTCTCTCTCTCTCTCTCTCTCTCTGTCTCTCTCTCTCTTTCTCTCTCTCTCTCATCTTTCCTTCCTCTTTCTTTCCTTCCTTCCTTCCTTCCTTCCTTCCTTCCTTCCTTCCTTCCTTCCTTCTTTCCTTCCTTCCTCCCTCCCTCCCTCCCTCCCTCCCTCCCTCCCTCCTTCCTTCCTTCCTTCCTTCCTTTCTTCCTTCCTTCCTTCCTTCCTTCCTTCCTGTCTAATTATTTCTGAAACTCCAGGAATGTTGCTGATTGAGACATGTTCTTATTGCTGACTGAGTCTTGTTTGGCTCCTTCCCCTGAGTCCCTTTCACTTCTCCTTCCTGAGACAGAGGTGTTTCTAAATAAGTATAATGACATATGTTTGTCTTCCAACCTCTCACCAAGGGCATACTATGATCAGTTTTTCCACTCGGGTATGAAAGATTGTGTGTCCTTTCGGTCATCATGACCCATCAGTGTTCACCAGAACAAAATGGAAAACACTGCATGAATGCAGAGGATGAGAGAGAAAGCTTGGCATTTCAACATTGATCCAAGAGTGGCTAAGCATATGGGGTAGGATAGAAGAGGAGGGGAGGCAGGTGGATGGCAGGTTAGGGAAGGGGTTGTCTGCCCTGTGAAGGAGGCGGGGTTCATCTTGAAGGAGATAAGGACCCTGTCTCATGGTTGTGGCCATTACGCCCTAATTATCAGTATGAGAGTCACCTGTTGGTTAAGTTTCAGCATTGACACACTGTGCTATCTGTGCCCAGGACCTTCTCCATGCAGCTCCGCCCTAACATGTGTGACAGCTGTGAACTTCAAAGCAAAAGGAAATTTTGGGGGGAGTAGGGTGCAGAGGAGCCCTCAGAAGGCCCAGGGGAGCTTTCCACCCTTCCAGACGGGGCAGTGTCTGTGCATAGCCCTGGGCCATCAGGAGAGATATTTCCCTGTGTTGGCATTATGGTATTACTCACGATCTTTTTGGCTGCCAGTGATGGAAACATTTTCATTGGCTTAAGAGGGGTAGGGGGGGAGAAGAAATAATGATTGCCATAGCTGGCAAGTCCAGAAGGGGAAAGTTTCTTAGGGGCTAACAGGTCCAGGAATTCAAATACCATCAGTACTCTTGTTCTCCATTTCTCCTTTCATTGTGGACCTGCCTCTCCACAGAGCGGGGACACAGTAGTGGGTGGCCCTGGGCTCATTAACATTAGCCTGCGACCAGAGAGGGAGAAAGAGTTTCCCCATCATCTCTGTTTTGGAAACCTCATAGAGAGCTTTGTGATGTAGGGTAGACATCTGTTCATCCCCAGGCCAGTCGTCATGGCCAGGGATTCAGTGCAGAGATATACCAGTCCGAGGTGCGTGCCCGCCCTGTGCGTCTGCTGCTGGACATGGGGAGGGGTATTGGGCCGACGAAGCTACAGTAGGTACATGGCTTCTTTGGGGAATTTAATGAAAGCTGTGGACTCTCTGCTCAGAAAGATGCACATAGACACAAATATTTGCTTGCAGTTCCCAAAGCTCATTGGACCCCCTGTTAAGAATCCTGCCTTCAAGATCTGAGACACTTGCACACTGCAAGCCCAGGCCTCACTGACAGACACAGGAGGCGCTCCGGGCTCTCAGCCGACCCCTGCCTTTGCTTTTTCAGGCCAATGAGATGCTCTTCTGTGGGCGGAAGCTCACTGCCCAGGAGGCATGCAGCAGAGGACTTGTGTCCCAGGTCTTCTGGCCAACCACGTTCAGCCAGGAGGTCATGTTGCGGGTTAAGGAGATGGCGTCCTGCAGTGCAGTGGTGAGTTCCTGTGTCTTTGTGTGCTTCTTGTTGCAATAGACCCACGAGGGCAATCGGGCTGAAAGGGACGAATTGACTTGCCAAAGGAGTACATGCAAGGCCCTGTGTAATTTAACAGATGCCTCATCTCGGTGTTGAGAACTTCAATCCAGAGGGAGATGGTCAGCATTATTAGATATTCCAGTTTGAAAACCCTCACAGAAGAGATTTATACTCTGGGGTAGAGTGTACTGCTTTAAAAGAAAGTCCTATCTCCCACCCCCACCCCGCGACACACAACATCTATAGTTTTCAAAGAAACGAGAAGCAAAAGCAATAGAACAAAGTGTATTAAACCAGTCAAGAGACAAGAAAAAGCCATCCACACTATCATTATATTTCGTTCCTCCTGCCCACCGAGCACTTGGCACATTTAAACATCACCGTTTGACTCTGAAGACACATTGAAAAATAGATAAGTAAATATCACCTCCATAGAGCCGCCGATATTTAATTAAGTGTCGATTTTATCGCATAAAAGTCACTGTGAGGACCGTATGGAAATATCCTGTGGAGAGGTGGAGAAAAGGCCGCTCCCGGAACCCCAAGGCCCACTCAGGAAATGAGAAAGGTGCTTTGGGAGAATAAGGCTGGGACTTTTTCTGTGCTGGATTTATGGGGCCAGACTCATGACCCTCCCTCCCTCCTCCCCATCTACCCTGAACACCCAGCTGTCATGCCTCTCCTGATTTGCCTCATTAGCCTTTGTTGGGCACCTACTGTATGTGAGCTCTGCTCCCTGGAAGCCCAACAGTACCCGTGACGATGACGGGGTGGTAAGGGTCTTACATTGTTGATAAACACTTATTATGGGCCAAGCACTTTGCGCGTCTCTTTATTTGGATTCTCCTTTAATCTTCCTGATGACTGGCGAACAACTCATCCCACTTTGCCTGGGACTCTCCTGGTTTTAGCACTGAGAATCCCTCGTCCCAGGAAACCCCATGGTCCTGGGCAAACAGGGATGACTAACTTGGCTAGGATCAGCTGCACAGAGAGGCAGGGTGAAATTTTTTAAATATTTAAAGTATAGTTGACGTACACTATTATATTAGTTTCGGGTGTACAACATAGTGGCTCCACATTTATATACCTTACGATGCAGTCACCACAATGTCTAATAATTATATGTCACCGTGCAAAGTTATGATGATGTTATTGACTATATTCCTGTGCTATACATCACATCTCCATGACTTACTTATTTTATAACTGGAAGTTTGTATCTTTTATTTCCCCTTACCTTTTCACCCGTTCCCTACCCCTCACCCCTCTGGCAACTGTCAGTTTTTTCTCTGTATTCATGGGTCTGTTTCTGTTTTTTTTTAATTAATTTATCTTTTTAAATTTATTGGGGTGACATTTGTTAGTAAAATTACATAGATTTCAGGTGTACAATTCTGTATTACATCATCTATAAATCCCATTGTGTGTTCACCACCCAGAGTCAGTTCTCCCTCCATCACCATATATTTGATCCCCCTTACCCTCAACTCCTAACCCCACCCTCCTTACCCTCTGGTAACCACTAAACTATTGTCTGTGTCTATGAGTTTTTCTTTCTCATTTGTTTGTCTTGTTCTTTTGTTGTTTTTGGTTTATATACCACATATCAGTGAAATCATAGGGTTCTCTGCTTTTTCTGTCTGACTTATTTCACTTAGCATTATGCTCTCAAGATCCATCCATGTTGTCACAAACGTTCTTATGTCTTATTTCCTTAACGCCGAATAGTATTCCATTGTGTATATATACCACAACTTCTTTATCCATTCATCTATCACAGGACATTTTGGTTGTTTCCATGTCTTGGCCACCGTAAACAAAGCTGCAATGAACATTGGAGCACACGTGTCTTTATGTATAAATAATTTCAAATTCTTTGGGTAGATACCCAGGAGAGGGATTGCTGGGTCATATGGTAATTCTGTTCGTAATGTTTTGAGGAACCTCCACACTGCCTTCCATAATGGCTGCACCAGTCTGCATTCCCACCAACAGTGTATGAGGGTTCCTTTTTCTCCACAGCCTCTCCAACACTTGTTGCTATTTGTCTTGTTGATGACAGCCATTCTAACTGGGGTGAGGTGATATCTCATTGTGGTTTTTATTTGCATTTCTCTGATGATTAGTGATGTTGAGCATTTTTTCATATGTCTATTTGCCACTTGTATGTCCTCTTTGGAGAAATGTCTCTTCAGGTCCTCTGCCCATTTTTCAATTGGGTTGTTTGTTTTTTTGTTGTTGAGTTTCATGAGTTCCTTGTATATTTTGGATATTAGCCCCTTATCGGAGTCGCTGTTTCCCATCCAAGTACTAAACAGGCCCGACCCTGCTTAGCTTCCGAGATCAGACGAGATCGGGCGCATTCAGGGTGGTATGGCGGTAGACCGGAGGCGCTGTTTGCAAAAATCTTCTCCCATTCAGTTGGTTGCCTCTTTATTTTGCCGATGGTTTCTTTTGCTGTGCAGAAGCTTTTAAGTTTCATGTAGTCCCATTTGTTTATTTTAGCTTTTACTTCCATTGCCTTTGGAGTCAAATTCATAAAATGCTCTTGAAACCAAGGTCCATAAGTTTAGTACCTATGTTTTCAGTTTTTTTTTAAGATGTTATATATAAGTGAAATCATACAGTATTTGTCTTTCTCTGTCTGACTTATTTCAGTTAGCATAATACCCTGTGGGTCCATTCATGTAGTCACAAATGGCAAGATTTCATTTTATTGTATGACCGAGTAATATTCCACTGTATGTATGTACTACCTGCTTTATCTATTCATTTATCAGTGGACTCCTAGGTTGCTTTCATGTCTTGGCTATTGTAAATAATGCTGCAGTGAGCACAGGATTGCATGTATCTTTTTGAAATAGTGTTTTCTTTTTCTTCAGATAAATGCCCAGAAGTGGAATTGCTGGGTCGTATGATAGTTCTATATTTAATTTTTTGAGGAACTTCCATACTGTTTTCCATAGTGGCTGTATCATCATTCCCACCAACAGTGTATGAGGGTTCCCATTTCTCCACATGCTCTCCAACACTTCTTATTTGTTGACTTTTTGGTTATAGCCATTTTGACAGGTGTGAAGTGATATCTCATTGTGATTTTGATTAGTGACGTTGAGCATCTTTTCATATGTCTGTTGGCCATCTGTAAGTCTTTGGAGAAATGTCTGTTCAGGTTCTCTGCCTATTTTTTAATTGCTTTTTTTTTATGTTAAGCTGTGTGAGTTCCTTGTGTATTTTAGACATGAACCCCTTATCAGACATATTATTGGCAAATACCTCCTCCCAAACAGTAGGTTGTCTTTTTACTTTGTTGATGGTTGCCTTTGCTGTACAAACATTGTTTTAGTTTGATGTAGTCCCATTTGTTTATTTTTGCTTTTGTTGCCCTTACTTGGGGAGACATATCCCCAAAAAATATCTCTAAGACTGATGTCAAAGAGTTTACTACCTATGTTTTCTTCTAGGAGTTTTATGGTTTCAGGTCTTGTCTTTAAGTCTTTAATCAATTTTTGAGTTTATTTTTGTATATGGTATAAGAAAATGGTCCAGATTCATTTTTTCGTATGTATCGAGTTTTCCCAACACCTTTTATTGAAGAGACTGTCATTTCCCCATTGTATATTCTGGCCTTTCTTGTTGTAGATCTATCATACAGGCATGAGTTTATTTCTGAGCTGTCTATTCTGTTCTGTTGATCTATGTGTCTGTTTTTGTGCCAGTACCTTACTGTTTTCATTACAAAAGCTTTGTAATATAGTTTGAAAGCAGAGAGCATGATCCCTCCAACTTTGTTCTTCTTTCTCAAGATTGCTTTGGCAATTCGGGGTCTTTTGTGGTGCCATATAAATTATAGGATTATTTGTTCTAGTTCTGTGAAAAATGTTATTGGTATTTTGATAGGGATTGCATTAAATCTGTAGATTGCTTTGTGTAACATGGTCATTTTAATGATATTAATCTTTCCAGTCCAAGAGCATGGCATGTTCTTCCATTTATTTGTGTCATCTTCAATTCATTTCATCAGTGTCTTACAGTTTTCAGAGTATAGGTCTTTCACCTCCTTGGAAAATTTATTTCAAGGTATTTTATTTTTTTGGTGCAATTATAAATGTTTTTTTTCGTACTTTTTCTTTCTGTTAGCTTGTTTTAATGTATAGAAATGCATCACATTTATGAATATTAAAATTGTATACTGCAACTTTGCTGAATTCATTTATTACTTCTAATTGTGCGTGTGTGTGTGTGTGAGTGTGAGAGAGCCTTTAGGGATATCTATCTATCTCGGGGGTGTCAAAAATGTATACACATGACTTGTATTCATCTTTTGTTATCAGTATATATTGAATATTACAATTTTAATACAGTTTTTTCCTTTTTCAAAATGTTTATACATTTTTTTGGCACCGTGTGTGTGTGTGTGTGTGTGTGTGTGTGTTATAAAATATCATGTAATCTGCTAATAGTGACAGTTTTACTTCTGTTTCAATTTGGAGGGGCAGGTAGAAATTCTAAGAAGAGGAGACATCATGAGTGAGGGCACATGAGTCTGAAAACCCATGTGGACCTTAGGCAGCAACTCATGGTGGTGTGAGCAGGTGCACAGGCTATTCAAGGGACAATGAGACTGAAAAGGAAGGTAGGAGAAAGGCCTCAACGCTCCACTGAGGAGTCCAGTCTTTGGGCCCTGGAAATACTCAGGTGAGACCAGCTGTTGAAGAAATACTGCGAGGAAATCTCTCCTGCCCACAGTTACGAATTCAGGAGCTTTGGGTTGATTTGCCCGAGAACGTAGTCTACCACACAACCTCTCGGAGATGGTGTTCTTTGGAGGAGTTCTCGGTCTGCCAGCCTGTTCTCACCACCTGTTAGGCTCCAGCCCAAGCTGAAGAAGGCGATCACAGCCCCTCTCCTGTCCGCTTGAGCAAGGGAGCTGTTGTCTTGTTTTTGTTTTCCTGTTTGAAGGTGCTTTGGGAGAGTGTGAACTGAAGTCTTGATGCCAGCAGAGGATGGTGGCGGCCCGTAGAAGGGTGCTTGGATGCCGCCCTTCCCGGCAGAGCCTCTGCCAGCGGAAGGCAGAGTGCGGCCAGTCAGAATCATCGAGACGTTGGCAGGCCACATCCGTCAGGCAACTCTGGGCAGTTTTACTTATTGAGCATGGGCACTTTCGCTGTCCTGTGGAGATTACCTCTTTGTGGAGGTCTCGTGAACAAGAAATGAAAGAATGCAGGAAAAGTACTTCTCGTAGACCCTATTAATTACCCATGATTGTAGTGCCATTGTTAGTACTATGATCACTCTGATGGTTATTATTCATTCCTATGATTAGTACTATTATTACCATGGCATTCCGAATACTACGGCTACAATCACTGCTACACTATAGTCTTATTACTATCATTACCATTACCACTACTGTATTCCTAACATTATTACTGTTGTTACCGCTACAAAGCTATAGCAGTAGTATTATTCTCACTATTATTACTCATTACTACAAGTATTGTGTTTATGGTTACTCATTATTACAATGATTGCCGCTAGTAGTACTGCTTCTCTTACTACTAAGCCTGAGCGAGGGGCATTGCTGTGGGGGTGGGTTATGCGGATACTTAGACAACCATTAGTTCATTTCATTTCATTACTTTGTGATCCCAACCATGCTTGAGTTAGGTATCATTTTTCCTGTTTCACAGATAATGAAAAGGAAGCTCAGGGAGCTGCAAACAGTGTTTCCCAAACTTTTTCATGACGCTCATAGAAAATGATACTGAGTTTATGTCACCCTTGGGTAAAAGACAAAGGTCTTGCAGTTGGGGGTGACTGGGGCTCCACTCAGTCATCCAGGGACTTTGGGCTCAACGCCTGGAATCCATCCCCAGCATTGCTGGGAACATGGGCCTGGGAGACAGCCTCCTCTGGCTTTGGACATGGAAGGTTAACTGGTGCCTCACAGGCCAAGTACGTTCTGGAGCAGAGTCCCCGGTGCCCGGCTAACAAGGCTTGTGCATTTCCCTTCAGGTGTTGGAGGAGTCGAAATGCCTCGTTCGGAGCTTCCTGAAATCGGTGCTTGAAGATGTGAATGAGAAAGAATGCCTCATGCTCAAGCAACTGTGGAGTTCCTCCAAAGGCCTGGATTCCCTGTTCAGCTACCTGCAGGACAAAATTTACGAAGTCTGAAGTTGCCCTGGCTCATTTGCCTCAATGAATCAAGGGCACCTGACTTCCAGTTTTGCCCTGTGTTTCAGAAATTGGAGTCCAGTGTATGCCCTGCCAAGGGGTTTGTCAAGGTGTCTCTATACCTAGGGTTGTGTCCATTTCCTCATGTCCTTTGGTTGCTCCTCATTGGTTTGATTTTGTGTAACAGATGGGAAACGCAGCATACTTGGCCTTTCCCATGCCCCAACCCTAACCAGCTAGAGAGCTATTGAGGGCTATATCTTCCCAGGACTCCATCAGGGCTGTCCTGTCCCCACTTGCTGAAATGCACCATCTTGGTCCAGGATGGGGAAGATCAGTGTCCCCCATTCTTCCGACTCAGACTGTGTCTACACAGTGCCTCTGATTTAGAGATTTGGCTCACGTTCTCTTTGGTGAAGTGTAGATCTGGTGACGGGGACAATCCATCTTCGGGAATTTACAGACCAATGAGCAAAAACCATTGTGTAGAGCCAGCCTCAGTCTCCTCTCTGATGCATACCTGTGTGACTTTTAGGGCTCACCCAGCTGAGTGATTTACAAACCTAGATATTGTACATTTAGGAATGTTTTGTTAAATATATATTTTTAAAACAATGTAAGTGGAAATTCTGATAATTTATGTGTATTATATGTAAAGCTAGTTTTGCAAAAACATGAACTAGGAAAATGGTTTTTTCTTTAATCAGACTTATTTAATTTATTTATGTTTGTTTTTATATTATGATATCTGTCATTCACACAGACATTATTTTCTTACTGCCCTGGACCAAATTCCGTACAAGGTTCATGCTGTTTGGTGCATTCTAGCAATGAACCATGTAGAAATAAAATTCAGAGATTAAAAATGGAAGGATTTCTGTGGATAAAAAGAATAGCTCTGTACCAGATCTTCTGTGAATAAAATAGTTCTCAGCTGTAATCATTGAATACTTGTTCTTAGGAGAAATCGCAGAGGAGCTTTCTCTGTACTCTGCTGCCTTTAAGGAGATAAAGGGGCCTTCAGCCTGAATGGTACTGAGACACCCAGTCCCTAGTTCTGTGACATCAGAAAGAGGTGGGGACTAGGCCCCACCTGAGGATCGCACACTGTCTAGAGTAAGACTTTTTCTTTGGGGCAACTGAACTTGGATTTCAGAGTTCATCCATTCCATGTAGGCAGCGACGTCTGGTTTGGCTTTCCAAGGAGGTGGGAAGCATTCCCACTCTGTTGAGCTGTCAGTGAGTAGAAGATCTGAATCTTTCTGCATTCAGAAGCTCAGACGACCCATCTTTTTTCGAGTTATTTGCTCACATCAAGGAGCAATAACCAGAGATGAAGTCTCCTGCCCAAGGGCGCTTGGGCTGCACGAGGGCCCCACCATCTGTATTCAGACCGTCAGCCCAAAGTCTGTGGATCGGCCAGGGGGAAGGAGCGATTTCGGTTTTGGTTGGCGAGGAGAAAGGTTAACATCAAGGTGAGAGCAGGAATGACAAGACCATGCTCCGTGTGAGGCTTAAACCTGTTACTGGTCAAGCACCCATAGAAGTTAGATTCTTAGAGTGCAGGATTTTTCCATTTCCGTCACAACCCTGAGTGTCCTCAGAGGCCTTTTGCTCACCCGTCTTCTCTTTCCTTACGTTAGTCGCCATCCTCTCTTGTCCCTTCCTTGTAGAGAGCAGTGAGAGTTGGGCACAGCTGGGGGAGGGGAGGTGGGCTGAGAAAAGGAGAGTCATTGCTGTGGTTATCTGTCTCTCTCTGGTCCCTTTTCTCTCTTAAAGGTGACCAGATGCCATGGGCTGGACAGAGCGAGAGAATTTATGGCTCTCAGCATTGTGTTTCAGAGAACACGTTGAATTCTATGATTAGAGACATGGTCCTTCAGGGAATCGGAAATTACCTGGACTTTTGGTCCTTAGACCACCTTGCTTCCTCCTCTGTAGAAAGCCTCTGTACTTTTGAATTTCTCCACGACTTCATATGAGAGTCCAGGAGGAGGGAGCTTCTTGTCTCCTCCCTTCGTCCACTTGTGCCATCTTGGCTATGGTGAGCCTTGGTGGAATCTAGCCAGAGGAAGATGGAACTGAAGTCCAGTGTACCCTCTCCTTCGTCCACGTGGGATCTTGCAGGAACTGCAGACCTAGACTCTAGGGAATTACTCTAGGGAAACACCTGCTTTTGCCCAGGTGCCTATTTGTCACATTTCCACTTGGGTTTTGTCTCTTCCTTTGAGAAAGCAAAGAATGCTTTTCCAAGGCCCCTAGACAAACCTCATTCTTGTGTGTCGTGGTAGATAATCTCCAGCATTGCTAAATCCTCTAAAGAAAGAGACCCTGGCTTTCTGTTTACCTTCTGGGGCAGATACATTTACCATAGAAGCAGTATCAGGATTCTTGTTGGAGATTGAAGAGAATGTTTGGAAATTCCTTTCAATCAGTGTTCGTCTTGGTTCCCTGCTGAAAGCATCAGAAATATTTCTTTAGACGTATCACAAATCCAAACTTCTAAACATTTCAAGGATCTCTGCTGATAAGGTAGGAATGTGAAACCATTACGAAGGTGGAATTACTGTTGTTAATTTGTAAATTCTGGTTATAATAGGAGGTATTTTAAAAGATGGTCTATGTTTTGGTTGTTCCTATATAGTCAATTCAAGAAGAATGTTCCACAAATTGGGCAAAAGTTGGTTAAATCTGTTTACTACAGTGTAGACTGAGTCTCTGGATTTTTCACTTTCTGAGTGGTTGTTTTGATAATGTGTAGGTGAAATCCACATAATTTACATAGCAAATTGCCCTGGGATGGAAAATGCCAGACCTGTGGGTGTGTCAGGGTTTGTCCTAATAGCTTTCTTAAGATAGGGCTCAGGCTTTCACTTGTTATCTTCTATCCCAGCACCCTCTCTCTACGCATAGGATCCTTCCTTCACTGCCTACCCTGCTTTGCCCCCACCCCACCCCACCCCACCCCACCCCACCCTGTGTCTGTCACTTCCCAGAGCCTGGGCAGGTCTTTGAGGAATCGTGCCCCATCCCAGAATTACCTGTGGGGTTGGATAATAGCTATGGGTGGGAAGTTGAGGGTACCTCTTTAGTCAAGGAACCTTCTAGTCAGTCCACTCCTTGGCATCCTGTTAGCCGTGGATTAGAACTCTCCTTCCCTGTCTGCTCCAACCCCGGGTGACTAGCACGCAGCGTCTTGTAGTGCAGCCATCTGTGCTAACTGCCCCAGGACTTTTTGTACAACTTTGCTGAGGTGATCAGAGCTCCTCACCATTTGGAAGCTCATGTACCCACGTGTCCCTTCTGGCTTTGGAATAATCTCTGTGGGTAAAAACCATCACAAATTACCCTCTAAGAATGAAATTGGATAACTATGAAAAGGTAGTAGAGAATTGATTTAAAATGTTGTTCTTATTCGGTGTAGATTAAACTAGAAAATGTTCTCTCTGAAGCATGAAAATGTTTTTTCCATATGACGTGTAGTATGAGGATGGAGAAATAATCACAGTAGACTCTGATCAATGCGACTGTATCTCTGAATATACACATTTAAAAATAATCGTGACTGAATGCTGAATTGCATTTTCCATTATTAACTGTTGGTTAAAAAAATTTTGTAAACTTTTTTTAATTTGAGATTGTCACGTTCATGCAATTTTACAATCTAGTTTCTGTGGAAAAAAAATTTTTTAACAAAGAGAAACAAATATAAACATCTTCAAATCTTCCTAAGTGAATATTTAAAATGCAGAATTGCTTCTCTTCGGTGTTTCTGAATTCAGATACTTAGGTCTGTTGTATATATTAGTTTAGACACTCTCACTAATATACACAGTATTTAAGACTCTAAATGAGATTTCTTAAGTATTTTATTTTATTCTCTGTAAATGGTTTTGTATAATCTTTACAAATCTACACTTTGCCTTTGTAGATATTTAAGGGAAACCATTTGGGGGTTGTCTTGCATGTATATTTTTGTTGTAGATAAGTGTTGCTTAGTTATTTCTGCAAATTTTGGTTGAAATGCTTACAGACTTTAATACAGTATATATTTTCAGAATATAAACTTTTATATTTCTGTGCTAAGTTAGGATATGCGTTTTAGGCAATCTTTTCCATTAATATCACTTGTTCTTTCAAAATATAGCATACTGGTTTGGTGCCAATGTTTTTTGTTTTTTGTTTTTCATTAGACTCTAATGTTCTTATATTGCTAGAGAGCAGGTTAATTTTTTTTTCTTGAAGTATAATTTGAAAATGTATTGAATTTGTGAATAAGCCTTACCATTAGGATCAGTAAATTTTCCAACCTTTGCAACTACATATGTAGTTTAAGATCTCCCCATAAATTTTCACTGTGTGGCAGTTGATGGAGTTTGTGAACAGAGCCTTAAGCTTGTTGCAAAAAACAAAAAGGGTAATACGGGTTGTTTCTTACAAGGGTTGTTTCTTACAAGCAACATAAGCCATGTTAATGGACTCAGTGCAGTCTGTAAGTCATGGCGAATCTGAAGAGTTTGGTTGAGTTGATGGCGGCAGGGGCCAAATAGGCAACTTAGTGATTCTCTTTGGCCATACAAAGGGACCAAGGACAGGTTTTCCGGAGCCACCTTTGTACTATTCACATGGTTTAGACACGGTCCCAGGGAGGGCTGCTGGTCCATCATTTGTTCTGAGCAAATGACATTTCCTGCTCCTGACCTTGGCAGTTGACCCCAGGTTCCTTGTGGATGACTTGGAAACATCCAGCCTGGCTGAGATCAGCATTCCTTGAGAGATGTTAATAAAGTTTACATGTGAGTTTTACTGTGTAGACAATCTGAAGTCACTTTCAGTTATATAATCAGCATTTCCATGTGTCCCGAGTGTCTTATCAATGAACGGTGTGTGTTAAGCCATACTCAGCCCGTGTTTAGCAGGGCAAAGGTGAACTAGATGCAGAGCGTACACTTCAGCTGAGGCAGTCCCCCCAGGGCTGTTTTCATGGAGCATAAGTCGTGGAGCTCATTGGTGGTGCATACCACCTTCTGGGATCTAATAAAATCAACTAAAATTTGGACTTAATTTTTTTTTTTAACTTTGATTCCTTTTAGTTGGTCACACTTCCATAGGTACCAACCAATTCTCCTTACGAAGAAAGCTTTAAAAATGATCTTGAGACCAGGGCTGTCGTGTGGCTACAGTCAAGTTATTTAGTTTCTCTCGAATAAATGTTCATAAAGTCAACTTACCTACCATGGATGGAGATTTGCTTCAAACGTTTGCAGTATGTGTGGCAATCAGAAAAACTGACATCTAGTTTTGAGCTTCACCTCTGGCATCTCCATGGGTTGACCGTGCCTCATTGGCCCAACACCTGGGCTGATGCTGGAGTGCACTAGGGTGGGAAGTTGGGAGGGTGTAGAGTTTTCCATCTCGTATTTAATTTGTCCCTGTGCCATTAGTCCCAGCTTGAAGTCATTTGCTGTCCATGTAGATGGGATGGTGAAAATATTGCCTTTCATAAAACCAAGGACCAAAGAATTGCATTATTTCAACAAAGCACGACTTTCATAGATTGTAGGCACATCTAGGCAGAGGTGTGCATGCCTCATGGCACAGAGAAACTGCCCACTTCCACCAACCTCATGCTGCCCCTGGCTGGCCACCCAGAGGGATGCGTTGTCACCTTGAGAAGGCTCTGAAAGATGAGTTTCTCAGATGGAAACTCGTGACTTCAGGTGGGTGTTTTTGCTGTGCAGTCCTAGCCTTTGTCCATATCATAAAAAGTGGAGATCTGTCATTCTTCCAGGTTCTCTCACCAGTGTAGACTGCTCCATCTGAATAGGAAACTCCAGTGGGAGTTTTTCAGGTGTATCTACGCTGAGCAACAGGCCTGCAGTTGCTAAATTTCCACTTCCTTTTGTTCTGCATTGATCCGGTCATTCCAGTTCCTGTTCAGTGTGAGAATTGTCTTCAATTCTCACACTGGGTGACGCTCCATTCTCATTCATGATGAAATCATCGATCCATTCACTGGTTGAGAAATGACAGATGCTGAAGAAGTGGTATTCTAGTGGTAAGGCTTATTACCAAACTTCTGATAATGAAGCAGGCTACCAAAAACTTACCCAGCCTACCCTCGGAGTGTTTGGGTTTGATCATGGGTGTAGCACACACGCCAAAATCCAAGGAGACCTTTGCAAGTTAGGCTACTCGTTTTCTTTTGCCAGGTTATCATGGGAGAGTCTTTAACTAGTTCTGAATATTTGTAAGTATGAGTACTTCATAGAATTATAAAACAGGTACAGCTGACCCTTTCTCGACCACGTTGTAAATATTTCCTGAGACTGGGCGCAGTACTGAGGGATAATAATCTTCTGATTTATCAAATGCTGACTGTCTAGAACAAATTGTACACTCTCTTTGTGAATGGTCCTGTAACGTGTATGAACACATTTCTGGGTGCCTTAGAAGTTGTATTTTCATGTGTGCTAATACGCAGTATTTATACATTGTGAAAAGCTGCTTTGAATAAAAAGGTTGAAACTTCGTCTGCATTTGCCTGTGTTCCCCCACTTTGCAGCCTGTACCTGAAATTGACAAACAGGTACTGTGGTTTCTGAACAGAGACGTTTCTGGGGCCACCCGGGGCTTGAGGCATCAGCTGTTTCTAGGTTGTGTCTGGGTTCCTGGGGAGCATAGGAACTCCCACCCACGCCAGGCTTGAGGCTTCAGCTACTCAGGCAGGTCGTCAACGGTGTTGATTCCAGAGGACCTTCTAATGGGGACCACAGGATTATTTTTCAGGGAGTTGAAATGAGCATTCACCCCTTCCCTGGTATGCCCAGGTTTTCTTGCACAGGATTCCCTCCTCACTAGGGATAAACCTTCACAGAGTTCAGTCTTGTCCATTCTCAGCTGCTACCCGTGGCTAACAATGATATTTGTCACTATGGAATGATGTAGTCCGCTCACCTGCTGAATCTCTTTGCTGAATCATCACAACATGGTTCTTGTGAGAGGCACACTGACAAAAGCCCCTGGCTTCCAGAGACTTGTGGGGGCTGCAGGCAAGAGGCAGGAGTCTTTCAGGGGTTTGTAGCAATGGGGAATCCTGGGAAAGGGATTTGCACAAGGTCGTTGTCTGCCCATCCCTCCATCCAGCAGCTGTCTGGAGCCCCTTGCTCTGTCTCGGGCACTGAGGAAAGGTACAGATTACTCAGTCCCTGTCGTGAAGGAGCTTGGGGGGTCTAGGCATGTGAGAAAGGTTTCTTGAACTGTCCACAATGCAGTACCGGAAAGAACACCTTACACAACCACAAATACCTTCAGAGTCTAGAAGATGTTATTAATTGTTCCGTTTCCTTCGTGTGCACCCGCTGGCCTTGGCTGGAGCCCAGGTTCTTCCCCTGCTGACCTCCCTTTCCTTTTTCTTCCTGTCGTTCTTGGTGTCGTCATTGTCATTGTTGTTCTTTTGCATGCTTTTTTGTCCTTTCTCCAGGGTCCATCCTAAGTAGTCAAGGGCACACCTGGAAAGTCCTTTGCTCCTAACCGCGTCTGGGTCTTCCAGTAGATTGGACGAAGCCTTTCAGATGTTTCAAAGTGTAACATCTGTAAGGCAAACCCGTGTTCCTTTGTCTGTCAAGGCTAACTGTGATGTGACAATTATACCGCAAGGGCTCCTTCCCTGACGCTGAGAAATAGTGACGTGGGCTGAAATGCTCATCTGGTCGGATATATCAACAATTAAACGATTCACCAGTATATTGAATAAGCATTAATGGCGTCTAATCCCAAAAGCAACTTTATTTTTCCTCTCACCATCCCTTTAAGTCTGTTTAATGGAATAGTCACCCTAGATAAAAACACAGATAGGCCGCAGGACAGTTTTGGTAAGTAACAGTTCCTTAAAGTCACAAACAATTCAATAGTAGTAAAAAATGGCCATGTTGCTTTTAAGTATGAATACTCCCAATTGCATTCAAGGTGAAGGCCTCACTCATTCTTGCTGCCTTTTGTGGTTGGGTTGGGGGCAGCAGGAAAGATTTTACAAAGACCAGATGGTTCTGTTATCAGATGAGGGTTTTCATTCTCTTGGCCTCATAGATCTCTCCCTCCCTCCCTCCCTCCCTCCTCCCTCTTTTCCCCTCCCTCTCTTGTTCTCCCTCCCTCCCTCTCCCTCCCTCCCTCCGTCTGTCCTCTCTCTTCTCTCTCTCTCCCTCTCTCTCTCTCTCTCTCTTATGTGGGTTTATTGGTCACCTCCCTAAGCCTAAGTTGATGGTGGCCAGTCTCATAATTGCCAAGTGAACTCTGTCATCAGTGCATTATTTCCTGTTCAGCCCCTACAAGTGTAGTGGTCCACTGCCACCTTCTCCAGTTGAGGTCTGTTGGCCCCTTTAGGGCAAGACAATCACCAAGCCAGCTCTTTGCCATGCCTGGCCCACATGTGGCTCATGGGAAACATTCATGCACCCTCTGCCCGCACAGATAAGGGGTGCACGCTAACGGCTGAACAGCAGCGCCCCCCTCACTAGAGCAGTACAGAGAGTCAGCCTCTGTCTCTTGTCTGTTGAATTTCTCAGACATGAGTCAGATGCCAGTTCACTGTGTCCCCTAAGTTTTTTGGGGGCACATGCAAATCTCTCACTGAAGCTCCCTTCTCCTTTGACTTGAAATAGGAGAGGCCACCTCACTTACTTTCCAGGTGTGTGTGTGTCATGGTGGGTAGCACAGTTCTCTCCAAAGAAATTCTTTCTAACCTTTAATAAACAAATTTTAGATACACAAATTACATCTAGACACTATTTAGGCTCTTGCAGGTGGCGATTTCAATATATTGGCGTGTCTTCATATCGTAGACATATGCTGTAGGGCCTTGTGGGTCTTGATAAGGACTCAAGCTCTCACTCCAAGTGAGATGGGAGCCCCTGGAGGATGTGGAAAAGAGTGGCCTACTGACTTGTGCTTTAAGAAATTCACTCTGTGACAGTGGGTAAAAGCAGAGCAAAGGCAAGGAGACCAATAGGAGACTTGCAATTGTCCCTCTGTCCTCCCTGAAGGCTTGACTCAAGGATGGGGTGTTTGAGGTGGACAGGTGTGAAGTCCTGAGTGGATTTTGACGACAGACCAAGATTTGCTGGTGGATTGGTTGTGGAGTCAGAGGGAGAAGAGTAAGGGTGATCCTGGAATTCAGGGCCTGAGCAGCTAGAAAACTGGAATTACTCGTAATTGAGGCAAGGACAACTCTGGACTTTTTGGGAACAGGTCTGAGTGGGCTGCCAGGAGCTCAGCTGAGACCTGGTATCACATGCATGTGGTGTTTGACCTTGCTCAGTCTTTGGGGATTACAACTGTGCTGCCTTGTAGGGATTTTTTTAATGATTAAGTGAGATTTACGCACTCATACACACACACACATACACACACACATAAGTATATATGTGATTGTGTATGTATATATGAGATAAATGACATGAAAATATAAAATTAGATTATAATGTAATATTTCAAATAGTTGTTGGTATATAGCCTTTAATGATTAAATGAGAATTGCAGTGACATTTACATATGTATATATAAATGAAATTATATAAATATATAGTATTTAGAATAGTTGCTACATAGTCACTATTTAATGATTCAATGAGATCTGCATATCTATATGCACAATATTATTTACATAAGATTTATATAAAAGATTATAAATACCATTGTTACATGTAATTTTTAGAATAGTTGGCGTATAGTCTTTAATGATTTAATGTGATTTGTGTATGTGTATGTGAGGTTTTATATATAGATGTATACAAATATGGGAAAAATCTATACACGAGAGATATTGATATCAATGAGTTGATCTATATATAAAATGTTTAGAACAGAGTGGCACATCATCACTCTCGTGATGAGATGAGCTTTATCTGTATGCCTGAAATTACATGTATATTAGATTTATTTAACATATGAGATTCGATGGATACCTACGACACACACACACACACACACACACACACACACACACAATCTTTGGGACCATTGTTGGCACAGCATTGCTCACAGCAATGGTTGCCGTATTAGTATTTACCCTGGCAAAAGCCACGGGCAGAGGCTGGGGCACGCCAGTCAGGGGACTGAGTGCGCGTGTGTTTTGGTGTGAGCACATGCAGGCCTGGGCCCAGGAGAAAGTTGGGCAGGATGTGATCAAGTCCCTCTGGTCTCTCAGAGGAGAACCTGGCTGTGTTGGTAGCCACATGGAGGGTTGTTCCCAGAGAAGCTCCCTGGCTGTGACAGACACCCTGGCACATTCGGCTCCTTGCTGGCCTCCGTGTTCTGTCTGCCGGTGGGGATCACGCTGCCTGTCTCCGAGTTACTGGGAGGATTAAGTGTGAGCATGTGTGAAACCTGGTGCACTTTCTCACGGGGATTCCATAAAGCAGCCCCATCAGAAGCTCTTGGATTCTGAGATTTCTAGTCAGCTCTGTACTTCTCCATCCTCCAAACCCTTTCCTGAAGGTGCAGATGCCATGGCATTGGACCAGGGAGGGACCGGGAGCCTTCCTGAGCTGGGGCAAGAAGGAGAGCTCTTTGGGCACTCAGCCAAGTCGAGAAGTCAGCACCCAGGAGCAGACAAGTCTGATCAGGACACCAATCTGGAGCGGCTGGCCAAGAGACAGTACCCAGTGACAGAATGGACAACAGGGACAAGAGCCGCCATGGGAACTTCAGGATGGAGGTGGGACGGGGAATCTGTGCACTTTTATAGGGCAGCTGCCACCTTGCCCAAAGATGGAGAGGGGACTGTCCAGGGCACCAGGCTGGTGGGACATGCCAGTGTGTGCATGGGCCAATGATAATTCTTCCTCCAGGACTGTCAGTTTGTAAGAAACGTGGGGATGTTTTGCTGAGAGAAGCAACCGGAGAGATCAAAGGCCAGAATGTTAGAGATTCTTAGGTGTCAGTGGAAAAAGCATGACGTGAAAAGTCAGACAACCTTGCATTTAAATCTCTGATTTGGCTTCAATAAATAACTTGATCTTGACTTCCTAATCTGTACAATGGGCACACTAACTCCTACTACTATGAGGCAAATGTGAGCTAAACTCAGAAAATGCCCAGAAGAGGAGCTGGCATGTGGTAGGTGTCCCATAAATGTTGATTTTCGATATCCACCGCCTCCCCTTTCCCTTAAAAACAGTTGAAACCTGGCTCGGGTGTGGGGGAGGCGGGTAGGGAGTGAACTGGGAGGTAGAGAGGGTCTCTGCCAGCAGATCATCAGAGACTGACATCCAGGTTGGTGTAATCTGAGAATTGCCAGGAGACCCCACCTACGTGAGCACCCCGCCCTTTCCCTCCAGCCAGATGGTGATTTGTGGGGTGTAACTTAATAACCTCATGGATTAAGGGCCTTAAAAATGATTTGTGGCTGTAGGATGGTTGGGGTCCACGGGTTTAGCCACTGTGTGCAGAGGAACACGCTCTCACGTACACACTAATAGGACACTTGGGGACAGGCCTGTTGGATGAGGGTGGGGAAGGCTGGTCCTTGTGATTTTCCAGCTATTGTTGAACATAGAGCCTTGGGCTCGGCCAGGCCAGATGGCAAATGAGCTGTCTCGAGGTGACAGGGGACCTGATGGGGTCTAGCTTCATGGCACATTCAGTGTCCCAGGGTGCCACCTGTACAGCCACACTTGTTTACACTTTCACTTTCAAAGAGAGGCATGTGAGCTGCTCACAGCCATTTGGATGGTAACAAGCAGTTCCTAACAAAGAGAAAATTTAGACATTGCCGGCCAATTCCTGGTGGAATAGATCTGTGGTTGACAATTTTTTTTAGAAGTCTTGCGGTTGTGTCTTTAAGATTGCATCTGCTCTTGGCCGCATTTCCTGTTTGACTGAGAGAGAGCCTTTCTGTCCTCGTCCCAGAGTCTTGCATTGTTCATCATGTTTTCAACATAGCAACAGCCCTGCAGTCGGTGGAAGAGCATGGCATTTTGAATCAAATAGAGCTGAGTTCAAATTCTGCGTCTGTCACCATGTGACGTATTGCGATGACACAGCTCCTCTTGGCTTCCCATAGCCCGTCTAGGTTTCTGATATAGTATACACATTTTTTCAGGTTTCTTACTTATAAGTTATGGTTGTGCCCAATCTCTTCTAATGCCTCCATTTGATAGGAGAGAAAACTGGGGCTCAGAGAGGTGAAGTGACTTGTCCAAAGACACACAGGGGTAAGCAGTGAGCAGGGATTCCAACTTACTTATTTGTCTGTTTGTCTTTTTGTCCTGAAATAATTACAGACTTACAAAAAAGTTGCAAAAATAGTACCCCCCAAATCCTACATACCCTTTACACAACTCCCCCAAATGATAACATCTTGTAAGCATGGTACAATTATAAAAGTCAGGAAATTAACATTAATAACAATATTATGATCTGATTGTTTAGATTTTACTGATTGTCCCATGAATACCCTTTTCCTGGCCCAGAATCCAATCAAGAATATGTAACCCATTTAGTTCTCCTTATTCTCTTTTAATTTGGAACAATTCCTTCCCCTTCCTCAGATTTTCTTGATCTTGACAATTTGAAGAGACTATAACAGGCGAGTTATATTTTGTAGAATCCCCCTCGATTTGGGTTGGTCTCATTTTTCCCCATTATTAAATTCAGGCTATACATTTTTGGCCGGAAAATCACAGAAGCAATGTTATGTTTTTCCCAGTACATTGTATCTGGAAACACATCATGTTCATTTGTCCCCTTACTGGTGACATTCACTTAATCATTTGAGTTTAGATTCCAGGCTTCTGTTCTTTCAGTGGCACCATGCTACCCACATTCTGATTTCTGGATACTGTACTCAAACTGTCAGAATTGATATTGTTAGAGCAGTTGAAAATTATATTAAATGATATTGCAACTCAAATGTTGCTTTTACACTGTGAGTTTATTTGAGGGCAAAAACCAATTTTGAATCTCCAGAGATTTTGTTCCTCACACAGAGAAAAGGCTAAGATGATGTTCATTGAGTGAATAAACAAATAAAATGATGAACACATGAGTGAACGAACACATCAGTTTGCTCCTTGAGGGCAGGAAAATATACCTTATTTGTCCCTTTATTTTTTATAGTGCCTGCAAACAGTAGGTATACTCAACTAATTTGAAGTCAATAAAACTAACTCTTCTTTGTAGGAGGAAGGAAGTAATGGCTGTTTTATCAGGAAAAAGGTGGGTTTTTTTTGTTTGTTATTTTGTTTTCAGCTATTTCTCTTTTCTAAACAAATATTAGATCTGCTTTGATCCTGGGTGTGGAAAAATCAGCAGTGTGTGTGTGTGTGTGTGTGTGTGTGTGTGTGTGTGTAATATTAGGAATTGTTCGTAATTTTTTGGTTGGATAATGATACTGTGGTTATGCTTTAAAATGTCCTTATATTTTAGAAATATGTAATTGTTTCATTGATTTCTAAGTGCTTTACTCTTTATATTATTTCCCCCATTTTTTAAAGATGACGTAAGAGAAACCCGGAGAGGTGACTTGCCAAGTTCACACCTGGTGAATGACAGAGCTGGGTCTGAAGGCGGGAGGCTGAGGGAGACTGTTCAGCCTAATTCCAGCTTAGCATCATACCTTCATGGTCTCTGGTGGGTGTTTCTTGGTGTGGATACACATCAAACCATCAGACATATGTGCAAGTCGTGGAATTTCAAGCTGTGTCTTTAGCAGGATTCAGTTTAGGGGCTTTTCCATGGAATTCCCTATGTACAACAAGTTTGAAAAAATACCCAGAAACAGTTCCATGCCAGGAAGGGAAATGCCAAAAGCAGCCTTATTAAGATTGAAACTCCAGATGTCACCAAATTTCCAAACACGTGCAATTTCATGGTGAGTAACAAGCAGTAGCCAGGGCTGCTGACTCGCAGGCTTGGTGCCAAGAGGCCTGGGTTGTTTCCTGCAAGAACATTTCATCAGCCAGTTGCCATCTTGGCACTGCTGTGCCGGCCCATCTCAGAGGCCAGGCTGTTTTCACAGTCTGCGATGGTCGGTCCACACCGAGGAACACTTCATTCCTAATATGTGCAGAGCTCCAGCACATCTTGCTTTGACATTCCTGGTGGATGACTCACAACCTCATCTTTTTTCTAATTAGTCCATGGGGTTGGGACATGGAGTTGAAGAGGTGAAATCATGAGCCTGACCTCATATGAATCCTTTACCTGTCTGATGAGTGCGTGACGTGGGAAGGAGATTTAGTCTAAGTCACCGAGCACTTATCTGACAATCATCCTGAGCAGAGAGGCCCACTGCTAATGCTAACCAGTCACCGCAGCAATGCACACGGTTTCTCAGTCACAGAGGGAGGCTGTGGGTGAGTCATTACAAAAGCCACCTAGTGCTAAGAAGAAAACCCAAAGATTGGAGTCTCTGCCTGGTTGGTCTGCAGCTCGATCTTCTAAGTAGACATCCCAGCTGGGCAGTGCAAACTGTTGGGTTCACCTCGGAGTCAGAAATGTCCAGGCAAGTCTAGAGGATGATGGGCTGGCCTCATGGGTTGTTTGCTTGGGGCCTGTGGGCAAGAAACATTCTGAGGGAAGATTCAATCCAGCCCAAGAAGCTTGGTCCAGGAACGAGGGTCAGTGTGTGAGGAACACACATGCCTGCTCAACTCCTCAGGGCGAGGCCGCTGCAATAAAGCCTCCACACAAAATCAGAGGGCTGTTACACATCAGAACTTGGTGAGGCATTGCGAGCCCATGGCTGCAGTGGTTTGTAACCAGGGAAACAGGATGTAGCACAAAGGGGAAAGGTACTTTCCCAGTTGGGGTGGTTATTGGAGCACAGAATGATGTCACGCTAGAGGGCATAGTGCAGGGCGATGGGCCTTTCGGCATAAAAGTGACCCTCCCATAGAGAGATGAAGCTAGGGCTGGCCAAGGGGAAATACACAGGGTGCCCAAAAATGGATACACATCATAAGAAAGGAAAACTGTATTAAAATTGTAATATTCAATATATACCGATAACAAAAGATGAATACAATCACGTTTGACTTCTGCAATTGCAACAGGTGTTCAAAGTGGTTACCACCAGTGTCCAGACACTTCTGATTACGGCGAACTAACTACTGCTTGAGCAACATGGATCAACGTGTCCACTTGTACACATTTTTTTGGGCACCCCTGGTGTGTGGCAGGCTCCACGGAGTATCCAAGGGGGCATGTTCTCAAGTTCACGCACAATGCCCCCTGTGGCCTCGACTAGGCAGGTGAGTGATGGGAGGATTAAATTAGAGATAAGCACACTGGTATTGGTATTATTGTTTTATATTTTTTATTGTGTCAAATGAAACTTGGTATATATATATATATATATACATATGTATATATATATATATATATGTATATATAATTGATTTAAATTATATAGATCATGTAAAGGCTTTAACCCAATGCCTGTACATAGTAAGTGATCAGTGGCTATTGTTATTGTTTTTTAATTTATTTTTTTGGCTGTTGTTATTATTATTATTATTATTATTACAATTATTAATGGAGGTAGCAGGATGTGTTTAAAGATGGGCTAGATTCTACTCTATGGTAGATGGAGTCAAGGATAGAGAAACACCTTTTGATTACAATGACCCTCTTTTTATCCCTAGACTAAAAATAGATCCTAGAACACACAAGTAATATTTAAATAAATGGGTTGAACTTAGTAAAAAGAAAAAGAAGGAGAGACTCAGAAAAGGAACCAGCAGGTTCCACTTCCCATCTTGGTTAAACCACATGGGTTGGAGGCCTGCCATGTGCCACTGTGTCTGGTAACTTGGCCATTGGACTGATCCTCTCAGAATTTTTCTGAGATGCGATTTCCCCCTGTGAAAGGTAGGGAAACTGAGGCTCATAGATTGGGAGATCCCTGGCAAGTCTTGTTCTGCCCTTGAAAAGAGATAATGAAATGAAGTCTCACCCCCACAAAGTTGCTTGTTGAAGGTTCTGCTCACACTAAATATGACGTCACTGAGCTGTAGGAAGCTCAGAACTCTTGCCTAAAATCTTAGGCTGGTTAGCGTCAGCAGCCGGTGCCAATATTTGGACTCTCACCTCTGATTTCCAATTCCTTCCTACCACATGGTGCCATCTCAGGTGTGAGAAAGCCCTGGAGGTCCTCCTGGCATTCAGAGCGATGGGAACAAAAACAGAGAGAAAGTGTGTTGGGATCTGGGCTCCCATCTGTGTCCCTGGCTCTCAGCAAAATGTCCTGGTCCAGCCAAGGGGAGAGATGTGAGGTGAGCTGGAGAACGGGTTTGGCTGAATGTTCTAAATTTAGAAGGGGACTTCTGACGGCTGCCCAGGCTTGGAGTGTGTTGGTGTTTTTCCTCTTTGGCTTCCCTGTGGGGTGGGGAAACTGTCCCCTCTCAGGTTCCTGAGGGCTCAGACACTGGCGCCAGGTTTATAAATACCCTCTCCCTTCCCTAGCAGTTCTGACCCCAGCTGATTGTCAATGATTTCACTTTCTCGGGGAACCTCTGTACCCCCATCCCCAGGGAGGGTCTGCGGCAGGCATGTGGCATGACCCTGCAGAGCACAGCTTCGGAGATGTTGCCCTCCTCACTGTGGCATTGCCAGGCAGTCAAAAGTCATATGGGAAAAATAACGCTTTCCTTCGTCCCACTCAGATAAAGGAGTTTGGAGGTTAGCACTGTGTGTCATTTGGAGGGGGCATGGAGAAAAGGTCACGGGGAGCATTTTTAGAGTATTCTCTGCGTGCCAGGCGTGTGCTAAATGATTTAATGCTAGCTGATAATGTGAGCTTATACTGAGTGTTCCATGTATCCTGTGCCAGCTCCATGTGGCATGGAGCTGCCTGATTTACTCACCCATGGGATTCCACATAGTCTGTACAATGATCCTGGGACTGACATTGTCCTGTTTCATGTGTGAAGCTCCTGAGGATCTGAGAAATGAAGTGACTTACACAGCTGGCGCGTGGTAAACCAAAATGTCCTCTTCTCACAGTGCCACGTTGGGAGGCCCTGTCATCTCTAATTTATAGCAATTAAACAATTAAAAATGTTTTGAAGTCATATAGACTGGGGTTTAAATCACAGCCCTGCCATTTGCCTAAGAACCTGGGCAAATCCTCTAAACTTATCTGAACCTGTCTTCTTATCTGTCAAATGGGAATGAGAGTAGCGTCTGGGTGAAGACTAGCCGAGATGGCGTAAGGCATTCACTTGGGAAATAGTGTGCCCTGAATAAATGGTAGTGAATAATAATAAGAGCTAACATTGATGTGGTCCTTCCTGTGTCCGGCTATGCTTTACACACTACACAACTTTGTGCAATGCTACAAATGTTCTATATAATGCTATCCAATATGGTAGTCATTAGCCACAGGGGATGGTGCATTTGAAATGTGGCTAGTAGAACTGTGAAATTGAATTTTCCAGTTTCTTTAATTTTAAGTATTTGAATTTTAAAATTTAAATAGTCACAAGTGGCTAGTGGCTTCCATATTGGACAGTGCAGAGACAATGTAGGACTCTTAGTCTCTGGGCTTTTTGTCAACCTTGTGCTTCTCAAAGCTGAGTTCATAGAGGATTGTCCCATTCAGGTTTCCAGTCAGTCATAGGTCATTCAGCCAATCCACAGACAAGTGTGAGGCCCAAACTGGGTGCGGGCACCGTCCCTGCAGTGGAGGAGCTCCAGGGCTAATGGGAGCCGCCAAAGAACAACGGCCTCTTTAATCCTCAGATCTACCTTTGAAAAATAAGGTTCATAAAAGCATGTCTCTCTGAGGTGACCGAGTACGTGAAATGTGTAGTGTGTGAAGCAACGCCAGGAGGCCTTGTCAGCTCTCCCACCGTCAGCTCAGCCTACATCTCGGACCAGGTTAGAACTGTTTGGAACCTTATTTTTATAGGTTTGGGATTTGGTGAGACAGAGAATCATACCTTTGCCAGTAAACAAATTACACTTTTCCCAAAGGAAGGAGTGCAGAGGGGAGTTAGAGGTCCTCCTCGGCAAGAACTCACTTCATCCCCTCAGCTCCCCTTTCCCTTCTCAACCTCCACCCTCAGTTCCCCGACTCACTCCACTTGGCCTCATGGCCTCACTTCCCTAAAGAAAATCAGCATCTCTGTGGCTCTGAGTTTCAGTTGTAGTAATCACAATCATAGCTATTGTTTGTTGAGGTCCTTGAGGCACTAGGCATTCTTTGGAGGTATTTATATACAATATTGTAGCAACCCTCCAGTGGGTCACATTATCAGCTCATTTTACAGATGAAGAAACTGAGGCCTATAGAGTTTCACTAACATGCCAAGGTTGTGTGGCAGGTGAAAACGGCAGAGCAGGGAATGAATTTAGGTCTACAGGAAGCCCACGGCTCTGTTTCTCTCACCGTTCCACACTTCCCATGAGTCCAGACGATGATGGTGTGAGAGGAACTGGCACAGGGTCGGGGCTTTCTAACTGTGAGTGACGGCCCTGCTTGGCGATGGAAGCTCAGGCTTTGTGGCATCAGTTCAGCTTTGAAATCCGGCTCTGTGTTGACTAGCAGGGAGATCTTGGGAAAGTTGCTTAAAAACTTTTAAAAACCACTGCAAATTTCAGTTTCCCTATCTGCAAAAAGAGGATGGTAATTCAACCTCATAATGACGTTTTGAGGACTCAATGATGGAAGTCTGTTTGACAAAGTGTTTGGCCCCTTGCGGGTATTTTGATCCCATTAGAAACTTCTGCCCTTGTAGATGTCTCCTTGCCCTAGAGCAGAGCTTCTCAGCCTCAGCGCGGTTCACACCTGAGCTGGCAATTCTCTGTGGTGGCCACTGGCTCTACAGCATGTCTGGCAGCATCCTCGGCCTCTACCCACTAAATGCCAGTTGGAACAACCACCGATGTCCCCAGACTTTAATTGTCCCCAGGGAGGTAAAATTTCCCCTTTCTACCGTCTAGATGAGAACTCCTGCTCTAGCCACCCTCATTCCCCGATGCACTGGAAATGGCACAGGGGCTGTTCACACCTGAACGCTGTCTGTATCTTTTCACCGTGCAGCAGAGCAAGGCGGGGATGCCTGCTGGCGCGCCATCTCCCAGTGCCTGGCTGGCGCTGGCGCCTTTTGAGGATTGGCACCCAGCTCACCCTTTCAGCCCACAATGATCTGAACAGAAGTGCTCTAATTGCTTAGGATCAGGTTTCCTCTGGGGGTCATGTCTTTCAGGGCTCCTGTTGCTGTTTATTTATACTCATCCCAATAAAAAGCATGTACTCAGCTGCATGGGGTATTATTGATGGGAGGGTTGCTGCAGATGGCACCCAGGGAGGGACCTGCAAATCCACCCTCCAGGGATTCCTCATTTGCTGGATCTGCCTTTCAGGGTGGGGTAGAAGTGGGGTGTGTGTGTGTGTGTGTGTGTGTGTGTGTGTGTATTCGTGTACTGAGAGTGAACATTTGTTGCCTCTCTGAGTTAGCACTTATAATAACACAAGTACCTCCCCCAAGGTAGTTTCTGCCCTCACATCTGGCCACCAGACTGGGTCTCTGCCAGCCCAGCTTCCTGCACCCCATCACAGGCCCCTGTGGCTCCCAACTTGACTCTTGGGGTTTGCTGAGACCCAAAGCCATCCCAGCTGGCTATCCCCCTAGAAGGGAACTAATGAAGTTAACGAAGATCATTACAACAAAAATATTAAATAAACAGCCTTTGTTGACCACTGACTCTGTGCCAACCACTGCACTGTCCATTCGTCCAGCCATTCACTCATTCATTTATTCACTCACTCGTTTATTCATTCACACATTAAAACAGACACATATTGAGACTGCCATACCTCGTTATCGTTATAGTGCCAGAGCAGTGAGAAACAATTAGATAAGCAATTAGGCAGCTCCCACAGAGCTGACAATTTTGGGGATGTAGAAGGGAAACAAAAAAACAACCCCTCTCCCACAACCACACAATTATAAGCAAAATAAATAAATGAGCAAGAGCATTTCAGTTACTGATAAACACTAGCATAAATAAAATGGGGGAATATGGCAGAGATTTGCTAAAACGAGAAGGGCTTCTTCAACCTGATGTGTCATCAGAGAAGCCCTCAGGCCAAGCCCTAGTGACAAATGATGGAAGTCTTTTTCGAAGAAAAACAGCAGAGCACATACTTTGAGGTGGCAATGAGCTTGAATTACTCAAGGAACGGAAAGGTATCTAGGGCTACCAGAGCCCAGAGAAGAAAGGGGTGCCAGGGGTCCCAGGAAGGAGGAGGTGGTCAGAGAGACGGGCAGGGACCATAATAAAGACGTGAAATTCTATTCTAAGTACAGTGGAAGCCATTAAGGAGTATTATGTGCAATGATGTGATCTGATAGATGACTTTTAAAAGCCTATGTTGTCTGCTGTGCAGAGTGGATTGAAGGGAACAGAGGGAACCTACACGGACCAGTAAGGCGAAGGCGGTGACGAGGCAGATTAGGTTCCTCTTGCTGCCGTAACAACTTACCACAAACTTTGTGGCGTAAATCAACACAGACGTGTTATCCCATAGTCTGGAGGTCAGAAGTCTGAAATGAGTTTCCCTGGGCTAAAATCAAGGTGTGGGCAGGGCTGGTTCCTCTGGAGGTTTTAGGAGAGAATCTGGTCTTTGCCTTTCTTTCTTGGTTTCTAGAGGCCACCTGCATTTGTTGGCTTCTGGGCCCTTCTGCATCTTCAGATCTCCCTCTCTCTTTCTGACTTCTGCTTCCATCATCACCTCTCCTTCTCTTACTCTGACTCTTGTGCCCTCCTCTCATAAGGACTCTTCTATTGACATTGGACTCATCCGAATAACCCAGGATGATCTCCCTACCCCATGATCTTAACGAAAACACATCTGCAAAGTGCCTTTTGCCATGACAGGTAACAGATCCACAGGTTCTGGAGATTAGGACGTGGACACTTTTGGAGGCCATTATTCCGCTAACCACAGGAAGTGAGCCATGATGGTGGCTTGGATGATGCCAGTGGCAGTAAGAGAAGTGAGTGGGTTGGGGATTTATTTTAGAGCTGGAATCAATAGCACTTGCTGATGGATGGTAGTGGGCTGTGAGGGAAAGCGAGGAATCAAGGAACGCCCTTTACTGAGATGGGAAGAGAGCAGGCTTGGAGGTAGGGGTGACCAATCAAGAGGTTTTCCTGGCCATGTTCATTTTGCGATTCCTCCTAGACAGATAGTCAAGTGGAAATATCAAGTAGGCAGTTGGATGGTTGAGTCTAGAAATAGAGCATTGGCCAGGGATGGTGATATAAATGTGGGACTCGTCATGGAATTTTAAGCATGGGACAGGATGAGACCACCTAGAAAAGTGTCAGGAGGAGCAGAAGGCGATGGACTTAAAGATGGACAGGAGGAGAAGGACTCAGCAAAAGAATAATGGTCCTAAAACACAGAGCTGACCATGTCGCCCCTACACCTCCTGTTCTTAGTTTTGACATCTGCATTTGGGAACTCTGATGGGGTGCTCCCTCCAGGCAAGGCAGGGTGCTAATGGCTTTAGACACATTACCCCATGTCAGCCCCACAAACAGCCTGTTGAGGATGTATTATTATCTCCATTTTACAGTTAGGAGAACTGAGACTGAGAAGGGGAAGCCACTTGTCCAAGGTTTCACAGCTGGATGGTGTGTCCCAGACCCAGGTCTGAGTAGCTCTATAGTCTGTACTCCTTATTCTTCCTTTGGCAGCATTTTGCACAGCTAGAATGTTTTCATCCATTGGCTAGCATAAATTAATTGACTTATTTCTGTGCTGCCATATTGCAAGGCTCAGAAGGATAGGGACTATGGTTTTGTTGAGTGCTCTATTCCCAGCACCACTTGCTGAGGGGCTGGCTCTGTCCTTAACTGGTGGTTCTCCTGCCCTGCCAGCCTTGGGGCACACCTTCATACAGACTGGAAGGAGTTTGGACAAGAGTTAGTGCCGTGACACCCCCATTGTGTGAGGTCAGAAGAGGATGTTGGCGAAATCCTGATCTCTCCTACAGCTGTTAGAACTATGTCCCATCCCACCTGCTCCTCTCACACCAGCTGTGGGGACACCTTCTCTGCTTTGGGAGAGGTTACAAGGCCAGCCTATGGTCTGCAGTAAACTGCGGCCCCTAGTGTGCTCGATTCCTCAACAGGCCCTTAGAATATTCCATGAGCTGGTACTGAGTAAAGCAAAAGCACCGCTTCTTTGTGTTGGAACTTGTGTCCTCTCTAAGGAAACTGCTTGTCCTTTCTTCCCCCTTCGTTTCCCTCTCCCTCCCTTACTTCCTTCCCCTCCTCTTTCCTTCCTCTCTTCCTTCTCCCCTCCCTTCCTTCCCTCCACAAGCACAGCTAGACCCTGGAGCATACAGTGGGGTGGAAAGCTGACCTTGTTCTTGCCATCACGAAGCTGAATCGATCCCAGTGGTTTTCGTTCCTGGTGGAAAGGACAGATGTCCAAGCTATGCCCCAGAGCAAGCGAATTGGAATTGGGGGGGGGTGGTGATGGTGGTAGGGTGGGGGAGTCAGTCTTATGCACGTTTTGAAATATCTCTAGTTTATTCTGATGCCCAGTGAGACTGAGAAATCCTCGTCTAGGAGGCTAGTGGGTTAACCCAATCATTCAAAATAATGTAAAACTGCAACCCTGACAAGTGCTATGGTGTTGGGGAGTGGAGTCCAGAGGGGATATTTGGGGGTTTGACTTGGTTTGGGAAGTCAGGGAAGGCTGCTCAGAGGAAGTGACTGAGTTGATATCTGAAGGGCAGGTGGGTAGGAGCGAACCCAGTGAAGAGGTGAGGAAAGAGCATGTGCAACAGTTCTGTGGCAAGAGGGAGCATGGTGAGGACACAGACAAAGCACTCAGGAGGAATGTGTGTGGCTGGAGCATGAGAACAGGCTGGAGAGGGAGGTGGGGAGGGGAGCGGTGGGAGAGGTGGGGGGTGGGAGAGGGAGAGGTGGAACAGGTGGGCAGGAGCCAAACCATTCAGGCTTTGTTGGCTTGTCAGCCACGGTAGGAACTTTGTCTTTATCCAGAGATCAAAGGGAAAGCGTGAAGACATTGAGCAAGGACTGGCCTGCCCACACTTACAATTACGCCGCTGGCTACACGTGGAATGTGCAAGGAGGGGGTTCCTTGGTGCATTTTAGGGAAGCTAGTGAGGGAGGCTACACCATGGTCCCGAACGGAGGTCAGGACCTGGGATCGTGGTGTTAGTTAAGGAAAATGGCTGGCTGCCAGAGGCTAAGTCACTTGGCTGGGTTCACACACCAGCATGCTCAAACCCAGTTCAATTGTCTTGTAAGCCCATGCACTAAGTCACCAAAATTCGAACTGCAGCTTTCCCTCTCATGGATTCTTGACATCATTTCTGTGGGTCACAACCACCATTTGCCCCCCTACCCATCAAAAAAAGGGAGGGGAAAGGAAAAACAGGATGGGAAAAGGAATGTAGCACTCGGTGTTGTGTGTAGCAAAGGTAAGGATTGCTTTGTGCAGATTTGTTTCCATTTCATATGCATATCTGTAGATGTGATGTAAAACCTATTTCTTGTGGCTGGTCCTGGCCAAGGCAAGGTTGGAAAATGCTGCTCTGAGAGGCTGTTGCGTTCACCATCCACCCCCTCTCTCCTGCTGACTCTGGGTCCTGGTAATGAGTCACAGGAGAGGCCGTCCCCCACCTCCCGAGCACCTTATGGCTTTTCATACTGCAGCATTGTGTGAAAAGAGAGGCCAGGTCTACAACTTGAACTGCCATGGCAAGGGGTATCACGGGGAAGGGCAAGGCCATGTGAGTCCTCCACAATTCAGGGTCCAGCCCCGTCCAGACCCCTGCTCCCTGACAGCTCGGGGCTACTGTATTCAGTACTGCCAGCCCCCAGCGATGAGTCAGAGTCCCATTGGCTCAGCATCTTCCCTCCATCTCTGGCTGCCAGGCAGGAGTGGGGCTGCAGAGCTGAGAGGCCTTTAATTTGTTTGATGTGAGATTGCCGCCAGACGGTGTGCATTGCCAGAGAGGCCTGACTTGGCCTCTGAAAAAGCACACACACCACTCTCACAGGACCAAGCCTGAAGAAGAAGAGGGCAAGGGGCTGCTCACGTCTCCCTCCCATACTACTCTCTCCCTGGACCCTATGCAGTCCACGGGCCTGGCCCAGGAAGGGAATGAAAGACATTGAGCTTCTAAGTCCCCTAGAGTCGGTTCTGAGCCCCAACTGTGTAACTCCAGGCAATTGGATCTCTCCAAACCTCACTTTCCTCATTTGCAGGCCCCTCTTATTCTCTTTCATAGCGATGATCACTCTTGGAATGACATGAACAATGCTTGAATTCCAAATAGATCCCCAGTTCAGTTGAAAAGAATGACAAGGGAGACCCTTCCTCCCTCAGATACTGTATCTGGTTCTAATCATCTATTTAGTTAACTCTCTTCTCCTCTCCTTAAATTCCCAGCACCTCTTGTAGCCAGTTCTGGCGAGTGAAATGTAGACAGAGGCTCCTGGGAAACGAAGGCTTCCTGTCTCAGCTAACCCGTGTCTCAGAGAAAGCCATTGGTCTCCTCCCTCTTCTTCCTCTGGACGTGGGCACGATGTCTGGAGGTATAGCAGCTATCTTGAGACCATGAAGATGTATGAGAAAGATGAAAGAACAGAACATAGAAGCACCTTTGTGACATTGTGACCTAACAGACTTTAACTGCTCACCTTCAGACTTCTTATCCATTTTAACACTGAAATCAGGTTTTTCTATTTCACTTGTAGGCAAATACAATTTCTGACTTATGTAGTGATCTTTTCACATGAGTCCTTATCCCTGAATTTATTTATTCAATAAACATTTGTTGAGTTCCTATCATGTGCTAGGCAGTACCACTACAAAGGTGAATTAGATTTCAACTCTGCGCTGAATGGGCTCAGAGTCTAACGTGGGAGGCAAGAAATGTGAAATCCGCAGAATGAAGGGGCTCTCCCTGCCCCTTAAGATCTAGTTATCATCAGCTGCAACACCTGTGAATTCCAAAGCATTTTACAACCTTAAGTTCAAATTTAGATCAGACTTCTGGCTTCTGTTAGGAAGTTCCTATCTCTACATCTTGTCTCTGCTGCTTTATTTCTGCCAGCCTGGATCCAAATGGGAAACATCATTTGTATCCACCAATCCATCAGCCTTTGCCAAAACTTTGCCCCCCAAAAACCCTCACTTACCCAAGACCTTTGTTTGTACAGCGGACTTGGCTAAATGTTTGGGGAAGCACACCCCAAAAGTTAAAAATTGAAAATTAAACACTCCTTAAAAGTCATTTGTTATCTCCTGCAGCTAGTCCTTTGACCCTTTCTCCTCTTGCTTCCCTGCCCCCCACCCCCAGCCCCAACTTCAATTACTCTGCTGGAATGTCTAAATATACTCAAAGAAGCTGAAGTGCTGAAAGGAGCAGGGTTTTTAAGTTACACAACCTAGAATGACAGTCACATAGTTTCTCTGTGGCTCACTTTCCTTACCTGCAAAAGGGGACATAATAACCCTCCCCCTCACAGAATTGGGGAAAAGATTCAGTGGTGGTGCCTGACACAGGATTTAGGGCATTTGTAGTATAATCCATGTTTTCGTTTTATATTACCTGCCCCCCACCCGAAGGTCCCCAAATGAGTTCATTAAAAAAAGTTTCCATTTCCATCTCGAGTAAAAAACCATGACCACCAGGCTTTGGTTTCTGATTCTAAGCAGAAACAGCCAGAATGTGTATCTTCATTGTGACCCAATGAATAGAGGGTGGAGTATTTTCCAAAAAGAAAATGGGCTGTTTGGAACCACTGACATATTTGGCCGACTTGGCTCCATTTCCCCAGACCAACACATGTCTATCAAATTGTGTTACCATCATGTGAAAATTGAGGGACCACCTCTCCCCTCCATTCCAAGGCCCCCATATACACATGCCCTGATGCCCATCCCATTACTTTTGTATGACCTGGAGTCCTCTTTCTCCTGCAGATTTGAGGCGTCTCAATCCCTCTCTGAGACTTCTTTTTTTTAATTAAGATATAATTCACATAACATAAAATTCACTCCCTTAAAGTGTACAATTTGGCTGTGCAAATATCACCACTATCTAGTTCCAGAATATTTTCCTCACCTCACAAAGAAATCCTGTATTTACTAGCAGCCACTCCCATTCTCACATCTGCAACCTGTACAATCCCTAATCTACTTTCTGTTTCCATGGCCTGTCAGAAACTTCTGGCACTGTTATCTCAAGTCTTGAGCCATGATATTCATTTTTAACAGCTGTGGCCCTGATATCCCCATCTTACCTTTGCTGCTAGATAAGCAGGCTTAATCTCCCCTAAGAGCCGTTTTCCATTGTCCAACATTTACACCTCCTTCCTGTATTTGTGGAATTCCTTAGTGTATAGCTCGTTATAGGAGGCAGAGGCCATCTTTCTATTAAAGCTAAAACAGTTAGATATGAACTTTCCCAGACTCCCTTGCAGCTAGACCTCAGATGTGTGAAGTTGGCTCAAATAATAGCTTTAAATCTGCAGCTAGTGGTCCAAAAAATCAGGGACGATGGATGGGAAATCTTTGCTGCTAGTTGTGGTGGCCTCAGCAGTAATGTCCAAGGCTTCTGGGCAGCCACAGCAATGGGTTCATTCTCGTGGCACCATTGTCTTCACTGAGCTCGTTCTGATTGTGGTCCTGATTAGCTAGTTCTTAGACGCCCTTGTTCCTGGCCACTGTTTCAGCCAGTCCCTCAGCCTGCCCAGCTATTGTGTGAGCTAGACCCTATCTTTAAAATAGATTCCCTTTTAGTTAAAACTATGCAGAGTTGGTTTCCATGCGTGCAGCTGAGAGCCCCTGTCTCAGTTTAATAGGAAGTGATTTATAAGAGTAGTCTTAACCCTAATAGGTTCATAGAGGTTTTGCCCCAGAACACTGTAATATGGAGGGTGCCACATTTTAAACATTGATTCCCCTCCCCTCATGTTCTTTCTTATTTCTGCTGCAGTGCAGTGGTGAGCTGGCCTCTTCCACCAGGGCCATCTGCTTAGCAGCAGGTAGACAAAGACGGTGATGGAGACTCACGATCAAAAGCATTGAGGGTCCATCCTGGGGTCCCTCTGTGGAGGAGAAGCTCAAGCCCCTCCTCACTCTCTCTGAATCTCCTGAGTTTTCTGGATGCTTGTCCTCTGTTTTGGGTTGAACTGCACCCCCCAAAAGATACATTTAAGTACTAACCCTCAGTACCTAAGAATGTGACCTTATTTGGAAATAGGGCCATTGCAGAGATACTTAGTTAGGATGTGGTCATACTAGTAGGGTGGGCCCTTCGTGGAGTATGACTGGTGTTTTTATAAGAAACCAAGAAGACCGACAGAGACAGACACACAGAGGGAAGAAGTCCACTTGATGACAGAGGCAGAGATTG
The DNA here is from genome assembly GCF_964194185.1 of Rhinolophus hipposideros. NCBI lineage: Eukaryota > Metazoa > Chordata > Mammalia > Chiroptera > Rhinolophidae > Rhinolophus > Rhinolophus hipposideros. Next base: position 26,811,535 of record NC_138067.1, on the reverse strand, counting down.
GAGTGATATAGCTTTAATCCAAGGAACACCAAAGATTGCCAGCCACCACCAGGAGCTTGGAAGAGGTAAGGAAGGATTTGAGCCTCCCGAACTGGAGAGAATAATTTCATCATAAGCCACCCAGTTTGTGGTTCTTTGTCACCACAGCCCTGGGAAACTAACACAGCCTCTGTGTCCAAGTCCCTGGCGAGAACTCTGCTTAAGAATGCAGCCTTGTAGGCAGGCAGAACTGATTCTCAGCCCCATTACCACCAGCTGCATGGGTGGGAGAACCCATGTACCTTCTTGGAGTCTCCATTTCTTCCTCTGTAAATCAAAGGTGAACATGCCTCCTTCAAAGACCTTTAGACATTTAAAGGAGTGCCTGGCACACAAATAGCCGCTCTCAACATTCAACAACTGCGTCTTGACAGTATCTGGTCTCCATGATCCTTCCCTATTGAGGGGAATCAGTCTAGCACCACTCTTAGAGAACAGATCAATGCCATAGTTTATTAGAAAAAACAATGAATTTTCTTTTCAAAAGAAAGGATAATCCCATGCATGCTACATACATTTCCCCCCTCCTCTCTTTTTCATGTCTTTTTGTACTTCTTAACTTATGGTGCAGGAAGACCTCTTCCCAGGAAGAGTGGGTGCTAACACACAGGGCTGCCCACCACTCACTGCCCAAGGGCAGAGCTCCCTCCCCACCAGCCGGGGCAGGGTCGAGGGGGTGGGTGAAAGTGGTGTGTGAAGCAGCGGGTGGTAAAATCTGGCCTCCTATCTGGGAAGCTCAGTGCAGCCGGTGGCTTTAATATCCGCTTTCCACAGCTTCGTCTCCACTTGAGATGGCTGTACTGATTGCAGCACGATAAAGCTGGAGGGATGGTGAGCGTGGCTGTGCTGTCCCCGGTTATTTCATTTAGAAGCTATTGTAATACTCTTCAGGGAAAGATGGGAGTCATTCAAGGTAATTCAGGACTTTAGGAGTCCAGGACATTTATGGTTCCTCCGAACTCTGGGGATTTTATAATTCGAGGCGTGTGGCCACACAGCAAGGCCAGCCTGCTGCTGACAAAGGAAGAGATTTAACAGGTGTGAGTACCAACCAGGTGCCGGGTGGTTTGTGTATAATTATCCACGTATCTCTCACAACAACCCTGAGGGCGTCTTGGGGCAGGTTCCCTAGAAGTGGGCCCTGTTTGAAGATTCCAGTGCGTGTGATTAATTCAGGAAGAGCACTGGCGGGATATTTGTGGGGAAACAACAGGAGAGAGGGGGCCGTGAAGGAGCCCCACAGAGGTGCCATTTCAAGCCAAGACCTGTGCAGGGAAGCTGCTGTTGGCTCCTGCAGGGGCCTCTAGTGAGTAAATGGCCCTGGGTGCAAGGGAGCTGGACTTCCACATCCCTGCACCCAGCACGCGTGGCTGAGAGCCTCCAGGCTCAGCGTGAGCAAAAGCTCAGGCACCTGTGGCTCTCCCTGCATGCTTCTGAAGTAGCTCCCATAACCCAACGTCAGGTGGAAGCAAAACCCATGAAGCCAGCAGAAGAGCACACAGAAATGACAAAAAGGATCCAAGGGGATCTGGGTGGAAGTCAACAGTGTGTGCTACAGGGAACAAACAAGATCCCCATTTTACAGATGAAGAAACTGAGGTACAAAGAGTGAAACAACACTTCCTGGAGAGGTGAGTGGCCAAGCCAGGATTTGTACCTAAGCTTTCAAAGTGTTTGTTTCTTCCATTGCACAGTGATGGTGGGTGGATTTGGCATCTGGGAACCAATAGCTGAAAACTTTGACCTTTTTCCTTTGTTCTTACCATCTGTCTGAGATATGCCAACGCTGATTTCAGGGACCTAGTTCGTGCAAGGGGAGAGAACTGGCTCCGCACTTTTGTTCTACATAGACTTTCTCCTGCCACCGAAGAAAAACACTATTTCAGTAACATTTTCTGTGTTTAAAAAAGCAGTAAATGGTAATGAGAATGAGTGATCTACCCACCCTCCCCCCACAATACGGATGAATCTTACCGTGTACTAATAGGGGCTGAACACAAGAGTGAGATGGCACAGCTTACAGTCCATGAAGAGAAAAACCTAACCTCTGGTGACAAAAGCCAGGCTCTTAGTGACCCTTGGGTTAGGTGTTAGAGACCAGAAGGAAGCCCATGGGGCCCGTTTTGGGGGTAGTTGTATTTAGTTTCTTGATTTGAGTGCTGATCATATGGGTGTGTTCAGTTTGTGAAAACTCATTGGGCTATGTACTCATGAGACGTGTGCTTTTAATATGCATGTCACACATCAATAAAAATTTAAATTGCAGGAGAAAGTAAAAGACACGGACAATAAAGAAGGGCAAAAGGGAAAAAATAAAATCAGGCATAGTCCCACTTACTCAGAAATCACTGTTGTTCATGTCTTGGTGTGGATTTTTCAGCATCTTTCCACGGGTGTGTGTGTGTGTACACATGCACACACATGCAGACACACATGACAGAATTCCTGGCTGTGTTGGAGCCAATTCTCCTAATTTTGAGAGTAGAACAGCCTGTGCTCCAGTGATAAATTTGCCCTTATTTATTTAAAGTGTGTGTCCTGACTTCCCCCTCAAACTGGTGACGTGAGTTATACCTCACATAATTCATTTATTCATCCAAGTTTTCTATGCTGAGTGTAGACTAAATACAGACTCTGAACAATGCATGGGCGGGGGCGGGGGCGGGGGGGGGCATGCAATGATAAAGAAGAATTGGTTTCTGACCTTGAGGGACTTTGAGTGGAACGAGTAGTGTGATTCTGGGCAAGATAACCTCATGTAAACCTTCTCAGAAAAATGGGGATAAGAAAGTCTACCAGGTGAGGTTATTTTGAGGTCAGTGAGGTATCATCATAAAGAACCTGGAACAGAGCATGGGCTCCATGACTGCATGTAGCATTGAACACATGTGTCGGAGCCTGGTTTGAGCCCATGCGGGCGTCCAGGCCTGTCCCTGTGTAGCCGTCTGGTAGGCTGGCGCTGTCAGAAACCTGTTTGCATGGGTGTTTCGCAGCTTTCTGAGAACTTACTCTGAGTAAAGAGGAAGGCAAGCAAAAAGCCAAGGTTAACCCAGTGAGCCCCGACTTCTCTGAGTGGAAGAATCACCTGGTGATAGAAGGGATTTTGTACAAAGGGGAGGACCCTGTATGTAAAAACTGAAAGGAGCCCTAGCTGAAGGACTCATGGAGAGGAAGGCATTTCCTCCCATTACTTCTGAGCTGACCTCACAGGGGGCAGTTGTGCCTGGCATGGGAGATGGTGGTGGCAGGTGAGGGGGGTGGTGTCTGTTAGCACAATGGTTCCCAGAGGTGTCCGTGATGTTCAGAACCCAGCATTTCTGGTAGGCGCAGCACAGTCCCGTGGACATGGCAATGCCAAGGGAAAAGAGCTGGAACAGGGGAAGGTGAAGGTCAGGGAGAGGTCACATGGAAACTGGCTGGACTAGCTCATTGGCAGCTTGAGGCACCCCTGGGGACCCCCAAATGCTTGGAGTGTAAAACCTGGCTAGGGGATCAGCTTTGGCTGGATTTTGCAATGTGTCTCTCTTTCTTTTAGTCAGCATTGGGGCATAAGTTGACTTCCGTACAACACTCTTTTACGTGTCTCTCTAACTGTTATTAACTGTGGCTTTGGGTGTCCTTGGCTTGGCAATGGAAGAAGATTTCAAGAAGAGAAAAATGGTAAGAGCTGCAGTGTTCCTAACCTCGCCTGATCATAACCCCTCTCCCCGGGGCACTTCTTGGGGGAAAATAGATTTTTCGCCTCCTGGCAGTAGCACTTCTCAAATTTTAATGGGAACAAGAATCCCCTGGGACTCTACCTAAATGCAGATTCTGATTCTGCAGGTCTGGGGCGGGGCCCTTCAGGACCACTGTGTGTAAATGTGGGTGGGGAAGGACAGGAGAAGAGGGCAGAATAGGAGAGGAGCCCATCCTGCTTCCTGGAGACTGAGCAGCTCCGTGTGCCTCTCCTTAATGTTTAGTGGAAACAAAGGCTGCTATTCCTAAAGCAAGGTTTGAAAACCACTGCCTAGCCTATTGCTCACTTTGTAGGTCCTTCTGCCCAGGTCACTGTTTCTCTCTTCTTAACATTACAAACTGTATTCTGCCTTTAACATCCAGCTCAGGTACATCTGCATGAATTCAGCCTTCCTGAAACACCAAGCCTTTATCAGTCCTTTATCTGCATTGCAGTTGTACCTACCCTCACACATATTTATTCGGTTGCTATTATCTCACTGTATTGAAATTGTATTCTTTGTACACATATCTCTATTATACACCAGGAGCTCTTCGGGGGCTAGGATGACATCACCCAAGTCTGCTCCTGAGCACAGAGTGTGCCTTGCCTAAAGTTATTGTTGGATAAATGCTTGCAGAATGGGACACCACCTGGTTAATAGTTCCCGGTTCAGAAGCGTATCTTCTTTCCTTTAAATTCTCAGATGAAGCCAGTATTTTTATTAATTTGAGATTTCATAAATGGTTATTAATTTCTGCTTGCATCTCCCGGAAATTGCTGGGCTTGACAAGAGCAGGTAAACATGTTCAGATAATATCCTCTTTCCCGTTTTCCTGACATCACGATGGTGTTGTGGTTTTCTTTTTTCTCCTGGAGACATTAGACATTCACTTTCCCCCCAACTTTCCTGAGATATGATCAAATACGAAACCGAAAGGTTCAGTGTTTGTGAACAACTTAAAGTTCATGTTGGATAAAGAATCTGGCTGACAGCACCATTTGGGGCATTGTAATCTGATGATGCTGGCGCCAGCCCATTCCCCAGAGGTCTGGGACTTGCCGATACAGGCTTCCCATCCATGCTCCACAAAGGGTGCAGCTGTGAGTGCTGGAACCTATTCTGAGAAGCTGGGCCTTTTGCTCTCCTGGCATTGATGGGGAGGCCCCAGATATTTCCTTGGGGCTATGCAGGAAGCAGAAAGTTGTGCAGGAACAGATGTGGAAGGAAGCCCCTGGGAGCCAATGACCTGCCTTAATTCATTTTGCAATCTGAATTGAGAACTTCATTTTGCAATCTGAATTGAGAAGTTTCAAAGCTTCTAATTGGTCAGAACCCTGTCTTGAGTGTTCTCGGGGGAATGTAGCTAATTATGTCTACTTCAAAGGTACTCATTAACTCAGTGGACCCCTTTGCAACCAATCTCATGATCCAGGGAACAGAGTTTCTAAACTTCCTGGGTGGGAATAGAGATGTTGACTATTTACTCCATACACCCTGAGTATCCACCCTGTGCCAGATTTTCTGCCAGGAACTGGGGGAGAGGGGTAAGAATAAGATAGACTTTGTGTCCTTAAGCCTAACAGACTGTCAAATGCACCATTTCTCTTGATTGGATTGTTGAGTCAATGCAGCCAGTTAATACAGACCAGAAAATAAGTCTGACGGATTGGCTTGACCCATCAAAATAGAAAAGCTAGTTATATGTGTGGGCAAAGTGGGGAGCTGGAAGGAAGGAATGGTTTGAACTGGATACAAGTGTGGACAGAATGGGAGGGGAATAAAGCATAGTACAAATAGTTTTATGTGTAGACACAATGGGAGGGGGATAAAATATAGGTTTGGTGACACATGAAACAGTAGATGCTTTCTTGATGGGGAAATTAGTCCTGTAAGCAATTCCTGATATGATGACATTCCATGAGTGGAATGGTGGTCTGACATCCTATAGACCCAGATAGATAGTTGATTGTTGGGGGTTTAAGTGGTTTGATGAAAGGATTAGGGAAAACTACTTTATCTGAGGAGCTCCATGGAATTTTGCCAAACATCAACATTGTGACATTGATTATATTTGTAATGAAAACATAAAGGCAATGTTAGTCTTCTCCCAGCTGTTATTGGTTCTCTAGGTAATATTGATCATAGTGATGGTGATAATAGCAGCTACCCTTTGTTAAACATCTACTAAGTGTTAGGTGCTTTATATAATTTCTTCTCGTCTCCCAACAACCTACAATGTAGGAGTTATGGTCTGTATTTTACAGGTAAGGATTCTAATACTCAGAGATGTTAATTTCCTTGTCACATGTCTGACGAGTCAGCAATGTAAGAGAATGGTTAAGAATATGTGCCTGAGTCAGATATCGGGGTTTCAGTGCCTCCTCTGACACCTAAAAGCTTGATTGACCTTGGGCAAGCTGTGAAACTTCTCTAAGCCTTGGTGTTCTTATCTGTAAAATGGGACTATTGTGAAAATCTATATTGTATAGTTCAGAATGCAGGGTCACTGTGGGTTGGTATTCTTCACATTTGTAAGCAAGTAAACTGAGATTCAGAGAAGCTGTGGACTCTGCTAATGAATAAGTGGTGGAGTCAGACTCTGGGTATCATGGTCTTTCAACTGCACTGCATTGCATTGTTGTAAAGTTGACCAAAGAAGGACAATGTTAAAATCATTTCTGCATGCAGCAGGAATGTTCAAGGTCAATGACACCTAGAGAAGGCATCCTAAGGTCATGTATGGTGAAATGCTGTTCACTCCAGCAGGCTCTGGTGCCTGTTGAGACCACCCTTTTTGTATGTCACTTGTGGGGCCAATTGAGTGGTGCTCTGCTGTAGTATAAAGCCAACCTCCAGGTATGTTGGTTCCGGGGCTTCCTGAGAGGGGTTCTGGTGCAGGTCCAAGTCACCCACTGACTGTGACCAGCCGGGAACTACCTGGTAGGAGCTACAAAGTGATCCTTGGTTTTTCACTGCCTGTGCAAAACCTGGAGGCATGTGGGAGAGGCCACGCTGTGAACCGAGGATGGCTGCCACCAGTACCAGGCCTGGGGTAGCTCTGACAAAATCCAGAATAACCCCAGTCCTGCTGCTACCTGCTGGCTTTCTTAAAGTTCAGTCACTGATAAAGTCTTATGTGGTTCGCGAGTTGGATGAGGCAAAGTCTCAGGGAATCACTGCAGTGGGAAGTGTTGTGGTCAGCAGGTTAATGTCAACTCTGGTTTGCTGCCAGTGCTGAGCCTGGAGCTACTCACCAAAAGTCTCAGAGCACACCGAAGCAGTCACTGCCTGCCTGGGGCCCAGGGACTCTGATAGTTTTCCAAGAAAGGGTGAAATGCGGGTGGGGCTGGCTGCTTGAGGAGAAGTGCCTCTGGCTTTGGGGTAGTTGGGTGGGGTGGGGTCCCAGTGAGTCAGGAGGGTGGAGCCCTGCACCTCAACAGACCAATCAGATTTGCCAGTAAATGTCGGGGGAGGGCTCAAAACATTAAAGATGGCGGCTCCTGCCATCTGCGTGGAAGAAGGATGTTTCGCAGGGAAAATGGGACTGTCCTCCAGCACTGGCCTCAAAGCCACAGACCTCAGTCTGCTCCCCATATGCCTCTGATGCCCCCTGAATCATCATCCCTCCACCAGAGCTCAAGGTGAGTGCCTGCGAGCAAGTCTGTGCGTGAGCCCTTTAAGAGGGTTTCTCACAGCCTTCCATCCCACCTAGATGGTTGAAATCCCCACTGTTTTCCACAGTCAAATTTTGTAAGGGCTCCTCTTACTCTGCACCAGTACTCCAGGCTGGGCAGCCTGAAGTGGGTCTCGGGTCTTTCCCTCCTATGGGGGAACCTCCATGGCCCACGTATCCCTCTTCCTCCTAATTTTCATTCACCACATGGCGGTTTGGGACCAGACTGGTTTGCATCTCTGCCTCTCCTACCAGTCATGGCATGGCTTCTTCTTTGTATCCTTAGTTGTAAAACTTCTGCTCAGCCCGACTTCAGATGGTTTTCAGGTTAATTGTTCTATAATTTAGCTGTAATTTTAATGTGTTCAGGGAAGGAAGCAGGCGCAATGTTTATCTACTCCGCCATCTTAGGTCTCCTCTACTGTTTTTGTTTGTTTGTTTGTTTGTTTTTTTAAACAGGGAATATAAGACCAAATATTGGTTGGCTGAATGAATATCTATGGCCAATTCCTCTATACATACTATAGTTTCCTATTCAAGGGCATTACATTATATTTTAACGTCGGAAGAGTAAGGATATTTTGTTCCATGTCAAAGATATTTTGGTGATAATTGTAATTTGTCAAAGACCAAGAAGTGGGGAAATCCAAGCCTTATTCTATGGTAAATTTTGCTTTTGAAGAGGATAGGTGATGTCATTCAAAGGCTGAAATGCACCTAGAAAAAGGGGCCATGAGAGGCAGGCACCTGCTGGAGCTTTGGGCAGGCTCCTCCCATCCTCTACTGGGTGCTTCCGTTCAGTGATGAAGATTTAGTCACTCATAATGATAATAACGTGTAAATGCCTTTTCAGCTATTTCATTAAGCTGGCCTTTCCAGGTTCATTATCATTAATATTTATGGTTGGGATACGAGAATGTTCCTCCAGAGATTCTGCAAATAGCTCTCCTATTGTTTAGGTAAAATTTCTAGCAAGTTGGTCTAAGGGAAAGCACCAGTGAGCCCAGGCTTGGACTTCTAGGAAATGAGAGCTTTACCAGTGGTTTTGTATGGGTGTGAATCTTTTGGTACAGGTACCTTTTAAATAGAGCTAATTAACTATGTTGTTGTGGGTCTGAGGGGGGAACACGAATGTCTCTGTCTGGAAGGCAGAGAGGGGTGGTACAAATTCTCCCAGGTTATATATATCTTCCTCCGACAGAACTGGCTTTGATAACTTCTACTTTTTGCTGCCACCATCTCTGTCTCCAACAAAGCATTACAACTTCCTCTGGATGCAAAAGTGCAGGCAGGACCGCAGCAGGATTCCTTGCCCAGTGGGATGGAAGGGTCGTCTTCTCCGGAAAAGCCCACACAGAGCCCTGCCTGGCACTTGCAGCGGTGTCATCTGCACTTGCCAGCGAGTTCCGACTGCTACATCGCAAATGGGGCTTGACATATCTGGCTGGGTCAGGAGGAAGTGGCTTTACCACTCAGTCATGCATCTGCCGATGAGCTCTGGGTGGGTTGGGGGATTATGGAGAGATGACAGATTTAGGTATTGGGATCAAATGTTACCTCTGTCACATTTTATAATAGTGAGCTAATCTGTACCTCTGAAAAACGATGTTTTTTTTTTTTTTTTTGGAGGGAATGGAAGGGGTCTCCTAAAAGCATGAGCCCCTTGATCAGATCATAAGCACCAATTCATAGGCATGACCAGTTCAATACAAGCCCACATACCTGATTCTTGAAAGACACCTGACCTCTGGCTCAGGTGAAATTCTCACCTGTAAAACCAAGGGGTCTGATAGTGATCTCTGTGGTCCTCTCCTTCAATAATGCATTACCTAGCTGTTTGGATTCTAACAAGACATTGTTAATGTTGGCAACTGTCAGCTGATTCTAAAGCGGTCCCTGGGTGAGTGGGTATTATGGTGGATATCACTGGGCTGAAGGATGAGGTTGGGTCCATGATGATGTGTCTAGTCTGTGAGTCATGGCGCAGAAAGAAGGGAAACACTTGTGACTAAGACCTGCTCTTTGGCTGAATTTCGTCTACTTACAGGCTGCATCTGGTCCAATCAGGAGGGCCTCAAGGGAGATGGGGAGCAGGTGGCACTGGGGACTCTTGGGAGAGCAAATACAAATTCGATACCACCTAGAGGTGGAGAAGAGAGAACAAGGGTTTCTAAACACAGCGGGGAAAAAACTAGAGACACAACAACCAAATGCAACGTGTGACCCTCTTGGCTTTAAAAACAACGACAAAAAAAGTTGTAACTATTGAGAAAATTTGAATATGACTGTATATTAGATGATATTGTATCAATATAAAATTTATTAAGTATGAAATTGGGGTTGAAGCAAGTGTAAAAAATTAAAAGTTCATGAATGTGGGTGAAGCTTATGTGCTTGGTCATTGTACTACATGCATTTTCTGTACTCTTCTGCAAGTTTGAAGTTTTTTAAAATAAAAAGTGTAGGAAAATTGCTCACAAGTTGGATATGTGCTATAGTATAGGTTTGCCATTCCTATAATCTCTTTCTTCTGTGTTTATTCATCACACATGTTAAGAACTCAGTCCTGTTGTAATTTAAGCTCATTTCCTCATTTGTTCTGTTCTCTCTGGAGACACAGCACCCTTTGCGTAAATCTCGGGCTCAGCTGGCTTGATGATGTGGGGAATGTCGGGGCTGTTCCCAGAACTCATATTTATATGTGTTATGGACACTCTCCTTACCACCCCAGTAAGTGCCATAGTTGAGTGACAGTGGTGGCGTAGCAGATGCCAACACTTGTTGAGCACTCGCTCCGTCAGGCTGTTTCACTGCACTAGCTCAGCTGATTCTCACCAACAAATCTTGCTTACAAATGGCAGACCCAGAATAGGAAGAACCCAGGACACGTGACTACAAAACCTTGGTTCTTGGCTACCATTGAATGGCTCTCAGCCTGGAGCTCATTGCAATTACCTGGAGTACATATTTAGAATATACAGGAGTGGGCCCCACCCCCAGGTGTACTGGGTCTGCTGTGGGACTCAGACATCTGTTGCATGGATAGGCTTGGCTGTTTGGCTTCAGCCTCCCTTGTCTCTCCAGGCCTTGGGTGAGTGCCATCTGTGATCCATCTCCTCTCCCATTACCACTTGCAGAGCAAACCCCTTCAACCTGAGGGATTTTCTTCAGCCCTTCCTTCCCGCTCGGACCCCATCTGCTTGGGTTGGCCATTGTCGCCTCACAGGATGCAAGCTGGGGCCATGGGTGTTGTTGAACTAGGAAACTCACTGTGCCCATTCCTCATGCTTGGCTTGTTGCGAATGCATTGTGGGATCTCAGGTGTGGGCTCCTGTGGACTCCTGTGCAGGGTGATGTGTGCCTTCTGACCAGAATCCTCTGGGGAAGGAGAGGACAGAGGCACACAGAGGAGGAGCAGGCTGTAGCTGTATCTGTAATGTTTTATTTCTTATCATTTGAATGAAATCTCATGGGAATTGTGATGAGCGAAAAAAAGTCAATTCCAAAAGGCTATATACTGTATTATTATATTTATATAATCTTCTTGATATAATAAAATCATAGAAATGGGGGACAGATGAGTGGTTGCCATGGGTCAGCCGTTGGAGGGTTGGTGCTGAAGGTCACCACGAGGGACCTTGGTGGTGATGGAAACGTTTTGTATCTAGACTGAGTCAGTGCCAATTTTCTGCTTGTGATATCGTACTACAGTTTTGAAAGATGTTGCCGTAATAGGAAGCTGGGTAAAGGGTACACAGGATCTCTATGTTCTTTCTTACAAATTTCATGTGACTCTTCAGTTACCTAAAAACAAAAAGCTTAATTTAAAAAAAGAGGGTATAAAGTAAATATGGCAAAATATTTCCAAATATCTTGGAAACCTGTTACATTTGTTGTATGCTTTTCACTATTTTCTCAATGTTTGAAATATCTAGTGAAAATGAAGCCCTTTGGAGTTTTATCTAGTCAGCCTTTGAAGTACACGTCCTTGCCCAACACCCGCTGCTGGGCCTCTCAGGCTGGAGTGATGGAAGCACCGTTCCCTGGGAGCTTTGCCAGTGATGGGAGGTGGTGCTCAGCTGTGGTGCTGACCCAGCCGAGAAACACCTTTCTGGCCTCTTACTGCCCTTATTTAACCTGGGAAAGCACCTAACACTCCTGGAGGGCTGGGACTTCCCTGGGAGTTCCCACACTGCTCTGCTCACTGTCATTGGCACGTTAACAAAATGGGCAAAATTATACTTCCATACTGATTCTTGGTGACAGTTACTTCTGGACTCAAAGAGCTATAGCAAGGAAGGCTGTCTGCTCAATAGAATCCTTCACTTTGTATATTATAAGAAAAAGAGACACACATACCAGAATTTATTATATAGCTTAAATCACAACTTTACATTCAAAAGGGACTCAATGAGACATGTAGAATAGAGTAAATGTAAAAATAGAAAAGAATGTCCAAAAAATCAATTAGATAGGAAGAGAATCTTGGTAATCATTAAAGAATCAAAGTGTTTGCAACCTAGTGTCACGGGAGGGACTTGGCTGTAGCAGGGCTATTCACATGGATTCTGAATGACAATCAGGAGATATTCCTTATCTGTGGAAAGATATAGATAAAATTAATCCACTCTAAAAATTAAATGTAATAAATGAATACTGCAGCTAATCTGTGTTTCTCTTTGAAACATTGGGCCTTGTGTCGACCAGTGGTTTCCCATCCTTGTTGCACATCAGAATCACCTGTCAAGCTTTCAAAAAATACCATTACCTGCGGCCCAGCCCCAGAGATCATGATGTCATTGGCCTGGGGTGGAGTCCAGGTATCAACCATTATTTCTGTAAAGCTCTCCAAGCGATTGTGGTGTGCAGCCAACGTGAGCACACAGGCATGGAAAAGGCTTTATTTTATAGATAATTCTGATTTTACAGACGCACTACGATAGAGAAGATTGTTCTAGACTAGATTTAGGAGCATGAGTCCTGTTTTACACTAATGTATACCAACACTGTAAATGCAATTTCTTCAAGGAAAGAAGTATTTTGGTGGTTGCCATCTTTTGGTAGGACAGGTGAATGTGAGCTCCCCACAGGGAGAGTTTAAAATCTTACAGGCCTTTGGGCCATCATCCTCTCTCTACTTTATCCCCTGGACAGGAGACATTTCTCCCACTCTCCAGAAAGTCTGTGCTAAGTTCACTTAACATGAGACCTACATCTCCTACATTTTATTTGGATTACTAATAAACACAAGCAGGCTAAATTCAACTTCTTCAGAGGTCACCTTCAACATGAATGTCACAAAAGTTTCAAGTTGGAATTTTCAGATTCAAAAATCTGCCTTCATTTTCTAATTGATAAACGTTAGGCACCGTATTGCATATTAAAATCTGTACTGCTCGTTCTTTGAAACAAAGATTTTATACACTAACGTCGAAAGATGCTTTAAATGTGAAATGAAATGCCAAATTACCTGGAGCTACCATGATTTCATGTTTCTTTGATCGGATCCTAAGAAAAGTTAAGTCGTTCTGAGGATCAATGTCACGGACTGTGCTCTTGGCTTTCATTGTCAGTTGATGAAGAAGACCTGCATATTGAACGGTGGTCGAGTTGTCCAAGGTTGTTCTGATTGGAATGCCTGGTAGGAGATTTAATTTGGGGTTAATTTTTTTTCTGATTATAAAAGTAATATGCACATTGTAGAAATATTGGAAAATACTGATAATTGTGAAGAGGCAGAAAAAGTGACGGCTGAGATTACCCACGGGCAACAATTTTATTTCCTTCTAATCTTTTTATCTTCACATGGATTTTAAAATACAGTTGGGTCAAACTTTAATTACAGATTTCACTATTGCTTTTTCCTTCATTTAAATGACAGTATACAACTAGTCTGTGTTGGTGACAATGTCATGAGCATTATTTCGAATGGTTGTACACTGTACTCTTTTATGGATGTATCATAATATAATCAATCCCCTATTGTTGGAGTGTTAGGCATTGTTTTTTTGTTTTTGTAGCTAATGGTTTGATGAACATTTTTGTGCACAGAACTTTTGGCAGTTGTAAACAATTATTTCAGTACTAAGTGAATATATTACTATACAAAATACAATTCCCCAAGTGTCCTGTCTATAGCGAGTCTGCTTTGAAATGCTTGGTTTATGACGTAGTGCTAGTTTTCTCCCCTGAGGCCAGAATTAGAAAAGGGAATCACTGTACATGCTAGAGAGTATATCAAAAGGGATTTTCAAAATTTCTTCGTAACATACAGTATTTAGCAAGCCTTACATTTTATATTAGAAAATACAGTAACAAAAACATTGTGGATTTCCTGGGCCTTTCCTGGTTTGCACTCATTCTTGGTTTAAGCATTATTAAATTTGGCTACTTGTGTGCTCGATTATTCCATTATACAAGTTTAAAACAGAACCTATTAATTTAACTGGAAAAATCTAGCCAGACAAATATACAAGTATAATTCAATTCAGTTCAAATCAATCTAGCTCAATTTGGGTCACTTAGTGCTCAGTGCTTAAGTAACAGGTGCTGTGCTATGTATTTTATATATATTGTATCTAATCAGAGGTGGCCTTCACACTATTTCGAGAACTACCATAGATAGCCAGGAAATTCAACGATTTTATTTGCAAATGTGTCTTTAATTTAGGGGACATAGGAAGGTGAATTTGGGATCGCTGTCAAATTCATCAGGTACCTGAATTAAGGCCAATCAATAAAAGAAGCTAATGTGGCTCTTGGTTTCCCCTCAGAGACTATCATTCCAGAAAGTGTTAAACAAGACGAGCACATCAAGAATGGAACAGCATTACAAACCTAGTATTTTACCAGTTTTTCATGAAACTCTTTGAGAGCCTCAATTCTGACTTTGAAACAGGCTCATTTCTTTCTCTGTAAAGAAAGTTGTTAACTGCATAATAGGTCTTTCTAAACAATACAAGAATAATATTTACAGGAAAACCCATTCAATAAGTAAGGCTTTAGCTAAAACTTGTTAATTTCTGTATTATTATTTGTTGGCCCAGTTCTGTCTTTCACACCTGATGGAACATCACAAGGCATGTGTCTTGAACAAGCAGGAAAGTGAAACGTAGCAGGCACTCAACCTGCACAGAGCACTTTTCGATGAATAGTTTTATTTTGCAGCCTGAGTTGTGACTACCTGAGTGGAATCTGCATTGCTCAGTGTCAAAACAAGAAATACAACCAGAATAAATTATTTAAAATGTAGATGACAAGATTATGAATCAGGTGCTCAGGCCTATTTAGTTAGTCTATTCATGATCCAAGTCAATACATTAAACGGCTAGCCTTTCTGAATAGTTAGTGCACACTGTGGAAACTCTGGTAGTTTCTCGTGTCCTTTATAGACCTTTGAATGAAAGAAATCAACAAATATTTTTGGAGCTCTTGCTTGGTACCATGCAAGGTAATTAAAAAATAATTTATGAAGGAGTAATTTTAGCACATGGTATAATATTCACCCACTTCCCTTCTGAGAAGTAACCACTGCTCCTGGTTTCTTCGGTATCTTTCCAGAAATATCCTAAGTCTGTTCAAGTATGTTTGTGTTTTTTATTTTAATTGTATCATTCTCTATTCTGTATCTAATTTTTTTTATTTAATATACTTGGGAAATGGTTCCCCTCAGTACACAAGGCTAGGTCATTCACGTTAATGACGACATAATAGGACTGTCGAATGGATGCTTTGTAATATGCATAACTAATATGTTCCCCTGACGGGCATTTAGACTGTTTCCAATCTTTGACTCTAGTAAACAAGGCTACAGAATATGTCTTTGTACATGCCATTTCACATTTGCATATATGTGTAGGACAAATTCATAAAAGGGAACTTCTAGAACAAGACTATGAATTTGATATTGCTGAATTTACCGCACTTCTTTAAAATATGACTCTTTATGATTCCAGTAAGCTGGTACTCTTCCATTGCATATTTGTACTTCGGTTGATAGATTGTATTTCAAAAACAAAAGGAGTTGGCTGGGTGGCTGATAAAATCTAATGAAATTCAAATGATAGATTGTTAGAAATGTCAAGAATATTTAAAATTGAGAGCCTACAGAAATCAGGCTTATACACATAAGAATACATGACAGAGGTGACTGCCTGGGAAATATATATGTGTGTGTGTGTGTGTGTGTGTGTGTGTGTGTGTGTGTGTATATGTGTGTGTGTGTATATATATATATATATATATATATATATATATATACACACACCAGTATCTAATTCAGTGATCAGTGCTGTAATATTATGAACAATGAATGGTTTTATAAATGGGAAACCAATGTTAACAATCTACTCTAATCAAAACTTATACTACTCAGCATTGGGCTAAATTGATAAATTTACTTTATTATCATGAATAGGAAGTCTATGTTTCAATAATGGCAAAACCAAGAAACTCTATTTAAAATAGCGTATGATGAAATCTAAATGTATAAACATGGTAGCAGACCTGCCTAACCACAAATAAAACCTGAAAATATATTAAAGTGATTTGCCTAGAATTAGTGGACTAAAACCACTAGTAGAGAACAAGAACACATAAACATCATCTTAAGTAAATATTTTCGGTATCAAATTTCATGGGACTTCTGAAAGCTACAAAGCTGAACTGCAATAAATGGCACTTTTATCTAAAATTGAGTAGGTTGTTGAAATGAAGTGTTTTATTATATTCTGGTCACACAACTTATACCACATGCTATTAATAAACAACCTTGTCATACATTCTGGTTAATAATCTGACCATAAAAATAAGCCCCTTATTTATATTTTTGGGAAAAAAGGTTAATTTGGATTTCAGAAAAGTGCCCTGAATCCGAATACAACCTTATTATCCTACTAGAGGTTAATTAGAAGTTAATGGGTATTAAAAATATTTTGTTGCCTTTGGATAAGAAAAGTGTTGAGAAACCTCAGGAAAATAAAGTAAAACTCACTTTTAATTCCACCACTCAGTGATAATCACCATAAAATATCCCAGCCTTCCTCACACCCATAGTTAAGTGTATATGTGTCTGGATATATTTATGATTAGGAAATGCTGATTACTGCTTTCTTCCCTGCTTTTTTCATCTAATATTGTGAGTAGTTTCCCATGCCTCTAAATATTCTTCAACATTTTAAATAAATAGTTCCTCAAGTAAATATTACATAATAAATTTAAAAATTTCCCTCCTTTTGGGATAGAGTTACTTGCCTATTTATTTATTGCTATTCTATATGACGTGTCAGTGAAGATCCTTTATACCTAAATCTTTTCTTCATTACTTCTTAGGACAACTCCCTAGGAATGGAATTACAGGTCAAAGAGTATGGATATGTTTCAGACATTTGATGCATATTGCCAGGATTCCGTACTTGAGACTAAGATCTTCCAAAGGAACTCATTAGGTGAGTTGTCCTGGATGTCACAGGTGCATATACCTGTACTGGGTTGAATAATGTTCCCCTCAAATTCAGGTCTACCCTAAACCCCAGAATGTGGCCCTATTTGGAAATAGGGTCTTTGCAGATATAATTAGTTAAGACGAGGTCATCCCGGATTAGGGAGGACCCTAACCCAACGACTGGTGTCCTTATAAGAAAACAGCGACACGGAGAGGAGAATTCCACATGACGATGGGGGCACAGTTTGGAGAGATGTGTCTACAAGCCAAGGAATGCCAAGGATTGCTGGAAACTACGAAAGGCTGTGAGACAGGCAAGGATGGATCTTCTTGTAGTGCCTCCAAAGATACCTTTGGAGTATCTGACTCCTTAATTTCAACTTCGCAGTTCCAGAAATGAGAGAGAATAACTATCTAATCTTTTAAGCCAGTAAGTGTGTGGTACTTGTTACCACACACCAGAGGAAATGATGTCACACAGATAACCCATCTTAGGGGGTGTGGCAGAGTTTATGCAAATACCGTGAACTAAAATCAGTTCAACCAGAATCAAGCGCTGAGGTTGGATTGCTTCCTGGAAATATTAAGCATAGCTCGTGACTTACCTGTAAGGCTGATCTTAAATCCCTTCCCTCCTGATCACTCTAGCTGGGTGAATTAATTATATTCATTTGATGTTGAGTTAATTTTAATTTAATTTTATTATTTTGTAAAACACATCAAATGTTTTATCTATACAAATCAGTGAAAAATTCCCATATTCTCAGAATGATTTATTTATAATACTCTTGAGTGTTGGATATTGTGCCGGGTACTTGACAATTATTATTGCACTTAATTATCACAACCATCAGTAAAGTAGGTTATTTTCCATTTTTAATGATAAGGGAATTGAAGTTCAGAGTTTAAACAGATTTTCAGTTGGTAGTTGCTCAATAAATATTCACTGATGGATTTGCTCCAAAATAGTGATTAGTGAATAGTGAGACTGTTGCCAATCCCATGGTTGCACCATGATTTATGTGAAGTAACTACTCTTATTTCAACTAATATTCTGGGATTTGTGGCACCTCTTGCCCTTCAAATGAAACCAGCAAGAGTCTCTGAGAGGCTGCCATAGCTGAGCATGGAGCAGCGTGCCAGAGAAGTGCTTTGTGGATTAATAGGGACTGTTGCTCTCACTGGAGTGAGAGCAAGTTTCAGGTGTAAGTATACAGATGTCATAGGTGGAAATGTATTGGCCCTTCTTACACTATAACCGCAAAGACTATACTGTAAATTATGTTACAATTCTCAAGGATTTTATTAAATATGGTACAAGCACACTTTCGTTTAACATGAAGACTGAAACTCTGTACCCTTTATGATGTTAAAACAAAACCAAACTACCAATGATGATAGTCCCCCTAGCTTCAATGTAAGTTTTACTGGTACTCCTGAAATGTTAGAGTCACCTAAGCTTTAAAAATTAGACAGTGTATAATAATGTTTCTTAGAAATATACAGACATTTTTAGACACGTCTTATTCATATTTCTATCCCTACATCTCAGCAGAATGCTTGCCATGCAATACGTACTCAATAGATGTTTGATAAGTAAATGTCATAGCTAAAATATACAAAATATGCTTTTTATTTCGAAACCTGAGATGCCTATCGTAAGGATTGGCACAGCAAACAGGTTCTTGGTTGGCTTCTGCACGTCAAGAAGGCAGCCTGTGATGTATTTACCTTCTGCATTTACAACCATCGTTCCAATAACGCCTTTATGGCTCTGTATCCTCTTTAGGGTTTCCTCTACCTCTGCCTGGAAGAGATCAGGATGGCAATTAAGCAAAGGGGGTCTTTGTGGTGACCCCAGTCCTAAAGAGAATGATGTTTGGTAAGACCCCTCCTCACTTATCTCCTTAACCTAAGGTACTGGATGCTATGATCTCAAACTTTGAGAAGAGAGCTTTGAAACTGCCATAGAGGAGCCTATATAAGACGCCCAATATACAACCCTGACAAATCCCTTGGCCTGAACTCATCTAGAGACAGAAAGCTTACTGCCTCATGAAAGCACACTCCATTTTTATCTGTCTCTACTGGAAAAGTATTCTTGACATTGAGCAGAAATCTGCTCTTTATCATCTTTCTCTCATTGATCTTTCTGTATTCCTATGAAAAATTCCTTTTCTGTATTATAGCACTTCAAATATTTATAGAGCTATATCATCGCCCTCCTCTATCTAAAAGTATCCCTTAATGAGAAATCTTACTTTCAGTCCTAAATGTTTCCTAATCGGGAGTTCAGATGATTAAATTCAGGATATTCTGTAAAAATGTATTCCAGGATTCTCCTGGCAACTCTAGCCTGGGTCTCAGTGCAAATTGAATGTTCAACCATGAATGATTATCTTGGAACCCCCTTATTGGGTTTTAAACACAGTTTTCTGAATGAATCTTATGCATAAACTATAGTGTATCAGTTTTCTTTCCTTCTACAAATGCTACAATCAAGAATAATCTTTTTCAAACCTGCCTGTTGTTCAGAACTGAGTGATCAGTGGATATTCTGAATTCAAAGAATATTCTGCAGAATCTGATGAGGGTTTGTGATATTTTTCTTCCCAACATTGTACAGGCGAACATTATATCACTTTAGTCAAAAGAGTTTTTGTTTGCACCTAATGTAGACAGGAAAACTTATTTTCTCTTTTCTTACCACTAGAGCGAGTGTTTTCTGAATTTCAGGCATTTATGTAATTGATTCACGATTTTTGCCATTATGAATACCGTCTATGTTATTTATCTAGTACGTTCTTTAAATGATCTCATTGCTTAATGCTTAAATAAAAGCATTTACAAAGGAAACTATACGTCACTACCACAAATGGAAATCTGGTAGCATTTGTTGTACACAGAAATAACCATGAAAAAAGGGAGGGTGGGGGAGAACATATTATTCAATTCTACCCTAATGAAACTGCTGAGCCTGATGCCTGTACTTTAGTGAAAAAAATCGAAATTACTAAATGATAGCAGTATTAATGACCTAATAGTGCCAGAAACTTTCTCCTCGATATAGTCTAAAGGCTGGGGAAGAAAATCAAATGAAAGAGGAATAACTTTCTCAGATGTGATTCACCCTGTTATTTGGCATTTCTGAGCCATCTTACGTAGCAACTAATGTTTGTATCTCACTTTGGGAAACATTGCACTAAAGCATACTAGCTGTACAGGGGATTAATAATTTATCACATTGTTTGCCACCTTCAAGTGACCACAGCGCCTTACAACCACTGCCCTCATTTCTCTTTTTCTCTTTTACTTCTCTCCCAAATGCCTCTCTCTGCTCTTCCCAGCTGTTTTCTCCTTTTGTGATTTCTGAGCCCTCCTGCTACAATCTCTTGACCCACATCCTTTTCATCCCTGTCTTAAAACTCGTCGCTTTCACCTTGCTTTTCCTCAAACCTTCCCGTCTTCACTTTCCTATTGATGGATGGATTCATTTATTTACTCACTCTCTCCCCTCCCTCTCCTCTTTGGTTTCCTGTCCTCTCGCTCAGTATCTCCTTTCCCCCTCTCTCCGTTCCCGGAGGCCGCTGTTCCCATCTCTCCCTTCCCTTTCAGGGTGATTTTTCTCTTTATCTCGCCCCTCCCCTTTTCACACTTCCCTTGTTGTGAAATCTCTCATCCCCCACAAGATCTTTCATCTCTTCAATCTGTCTTCTCTTTCTCGGCATCTCCCTTTCCTCCCCAAGTACCACCCCTTAGATATCTTTCCCCCAAGACAGCTTCCCCATCTAGACATCGTCCCCGCTTCCATGGTCACCCTCTCGTCCTTCCAGGGTCTCCCTGTCGCCCCTTCAAAAACATTCTAGAGTGTTTTTGAACACAGACACCCCAGATTTACCATCACGCGGGCGGCAAGGCTCTGGGCTCAGTCCGCCGCCACAGCTGCCCGGGATGTCAACAACGCTTCCAGCCGTTGCTAGGAGACGGGGGAGGAAGTGACCTCCCGGAAGCGCCTGTGCCCGCGCCTGCGTGCGCACGGGTCTGGCCGCCGCCAGGACGGCTCTTCCGCCCCGACCTGGCCTGGCTCCTCCCGGCCGCTGTAGGAGGGGGTTGGGCCCGCGGCGCCCCGCGCACACCTGGGCTTCACGCAGGCCCGCGGTGCCACGGGGCCGAGGAGCCCAGAGCTGCCTGGGCCGTGCTCCAGGTCATTCGTTCGCTCATTCATGCATTCCTGGAGGTACGCATTAACGTCACAGTCCCTTCCTCATTCGAGACCGCCTACCACGTGCCGGGCTCTCCCCCGGGCCCAGGGTACATTCCACGTGTAAATGCAACAAAAGAAGCCATGCTCTCCAAGTGTGATACCTGCCCTGGCGCAGATACGCAGGCAGGGGGCGGAGCCCTCGGACTCGGGGGTTGCCTGCGCCACTCTGCGTACCTCCTTCAGCACGCCCGTGCTCACGGCGCGGACAGGTGTGTGCCCCCGCCCACTCCGTAGTTTTTTAAGTTTCTTTGAATTAAAGAAGAAATATCTCTTAGCGTTGACTAGTGCAATCATATGCATGTTTGTTACCGCCCCATCCCCAGAACAGTCGGGTAAGCACCATCTTACAGCTTCGGTGCTCCGCTAGTTCTAACACCTCCTTAGTGTGCTTCCCTGAGTTGAAGTGTTGCTACTTATCGGTAGTTTGGTTGCATCCATTTCTTTTGTGGTCATTACTTGTCAGCAGTTCTGAGTTCCTAAAAAATGGCAGGTGGGGAGTGCTGGAGGTTCTGCCAAATGCCATAGAAGGGCGCTTTCCACTGGATGTGTAAGGAACTGTTGGAGGAAACGGAAGTGACAGACCAGTTAGGGATGTTTGGAAGTGACTGGACCTTTTGAAGGGCGTTGATGACATCTTTGTAGCCGGAGAGGCAGAGACCAACTATTGTGTGAAGCATCGTAGGGCAATTTCATGGCTGGAGTCACAAAGTCCTGGGGTCTGAAGAGGGCAAACATGAATTACTAGATACAAGCTGTAGGTTGGGAATGCTTCCCCACAGGGACCATGCTGTGACTCCCTATAATGCTGGTTCAGTTTGCGCTCCCATTTCCTGAAAGCTGCCTCATCAAACAAGGCGTGCTTATGGCTAGGAATGTCACCTATGATCCGAAGGGGCCCTTGTCAGAGATGCTCTGAAACAGGTTGGAACTTGGTGGTGATTTTGGACTAGATGACCCATTTTAACACAGAGTCGTTCATTTAATGACATTAAGTTATATACAGAAACACTGAGAAGCTCTAGTTCTGCTTCAGTTTCCTGCCCCCCAGAGGAGGAGATTCCGGTCACTGTCATACTCCTTTTTCGTCCAAGAAACTTATGCTTCTTAAAAACCCAGGTCACAATAGCTAACTAGTCCCCCTTGTCACTCAACACCTGGAAGTCCAACCAACGTAATTTGGAGTGGACAGCTAAGATTGTGGGAGGAGAGTCCGGGGTGTGTGTGTGTGTGTGTGTGTGTGTGTGTGTGTGTACACAGATCTGGTTCTTGACTGATTGTGTATACTAACCATTGTAAGTACTAAAAGTACAGGTATTTACACTAATACTGGCTGAACTGTGTAATGACTGATTTTGGGGGCTTTTTGGGTGTTTCTGATCAAGGAGATTCCTACTTGATTCTATAGCCATTTGTTTTGCTGATAAAAATCAGTGGCACAGCGCCATATCTGTTATGTCAATCAGCTTTAATGAAGGCACTGACTGCATATGCATGGAGTGTTTCTGGAGTCAGGGTGTCAAACTCATTCAATAGCTGACAGCTGTGATTAGAGTAAAGAAAGACTCCAGCACGAAAGGCACTGACAGGAGTACCCAACTGCTGAAAAAGTAATAAGAAGTAGCCAAACTGACTTCCAACCAACAGTCAGGTTTGACTCACTGTGCACAGGAAATCAATGAAGAGAATATGTGCCATTTTCTCCTTATCGATTTTCACTTCTAATTATTCCTCGGAGGTAGCTTGGTTTAATTTTTATGCCTTATTGGGACTATAAGGACTGTCCAAAGCTGTACTATATAAAGTATCCTGGCAGAGTCTGACATGTTCCCTGCCCCATCCTCGATACAGGTGAATTATCCCTTTCTTTTCCCATTCCCTGACCTCATCTTTTGACCCACAGTAAGTTCTAAAACTTTGAATTTAAGTGAAAGAATTAATGAATAATAGTTTTTGCAAGTACAGTGGTACCTTGGTTTTCAAATGTAATCTGTTCCAGAAGTCCGTTCAAGTTCTGAAATGTTCAAAAACCAAGGCATGGTTTCCTCATAGAAAGTAATGCAAAATGGATTACTCCGTTCCAGACCTTTAAAGTCAACCCCGAAAACTGCAAATTTAGCATGAATTTTACTACATAATGATACCATAGATCCATAAAATTTACGGCATTCGTAAACCGAAATGTTCGTCAACGGAGACGTTTGAAAACCGAGGTACTACTACTGTACTCTGAAATGACCCCAACATTTATGGTACGTGCAGAGACAAAATCCACCATTCTTCACATAATTTTGTCAAAATGAGATGATTTTCTTCTGAGGTCCTTTTGGATAATTTGCTACTGCTCTCTGCTTAGCCTGAAGAAATTCAGGCTATATATCTCTGGCCTTCCTGCCTAGTTAGCAAATACTATAAACTGGGCCATGAAATGTATTTTGTGCCTATTTTCTTATAAGATAAGGCATTGTTTGTCAACTTAAACGAAACATCTCCTAGTACTCTACTGGTTTTGCTCTAGAAAGTACTAGATTCTTTGAAATTGTCCCTTAATATTAAGGCAGAATTAGAAGATGTCAGTGATGTCAATAAGTATTCCACATAACTGACCTGATGCCATAGGATTACAGAATTACAGATTTAGGGTTTCAGAAGATCAACCATTTTCTACTTCTTATCACGACAAAGGTACCCTCTAAGGTAATTCTTTCCAGGACTCAAGTGTAACATAAAAGTTTACTTCCCATATGGGAATCCTCCCTATTGGAATTATTATTTTTTATGAGTTTCAGCTGTACAGAACAATGTAATAGACATTTATCATTTATATCATTTATATCCCTCACACAGTGATAACCCCCCCCCCTTCTACTACCACTCTGACATCTAGAGCACATAATTTGGCATTATATATATCTAGAGTTGATGTTTCTATGTGTTTCCTTGAGTAAAAGAAAATCTGAGGGCTTTTGCTTCCTCATTTATAAAATAGGAAAGATAATATCTATCTTAGAGGGTTTATGCGAGATTTAAATGGTATTATATGGGTAAATGCCTGGCTTATACCCGGTGCGCAATATGGATCATTTAACCTATTTCTTTCTTGCATCTTCCTTTATTCTTTTTATTCCATTCTTCCTTCTCCCTTCCATTCCTTTTCACCCCTGTCTCCTCATATTTCTATTTCTCTAGGCTTTTCTTCCTTCCCTCCCCTGTTTCTTTCCTCTTTCCTTTCTAACTACCTCTCTTCAACCTCCTTTTCCTTCTGCCCTCCTTAAGAAAAATATCCAGAGTTTGTATTGTTGACTTTCTCACTAAAGAATGTCTTTCTCTTTGTTCTCTTATTCTCTTTGTCCTGTTACTTAGAATATTTATCTAATGTAATTCATCTACCTCTAATCTCATTTTTTTCATAATTCCCATTTTTAAACTTCTAGCTCCAACAAGCAGTTCCCATCTCAGTGCATTGTACTCAGTAGATATTCTCAGTATCAGAGGTTTGATGGCAAACTGTAAATATTTTCTCATCTATTAGTTTTGTTCCAAGAAGGAAGGGCTGATGGGAGCAATCAATTCCATGTACTTATAGTACTTCTTTTTTTCCTGATCAGTCCCAAGGTCTCTGATCTATTTTTTTTAAGCTCTTTGACCTATTTAGTTTTAAAATCACTTTGACTTATAATACATACACAGAAAGGTATAATACACACAAAAATTTAGGTGCACAAAACAAAAGTTAAGTTGGTAAGTTACTAACAAAAATTAAGTGTGTATAAAACAAAATGTGCAGTCAATGAGTTACCACAAAGTGAACTCCTGTGTAACCCCTCAACTAGGTCAAGAAATAGATCACTGCCTGCATTCCAGAAACTTCCACATGGCAATTGCTAATCATTACTCCCACACTGTATGGCCTGAAAAGCCTAAGATATTTGTTATCTGGCCCTTTACTGAAAAAATTTGTTGACACCTGTAATAGACTATTCCTCTTTAGTCTTCAAAATATGTTTGATGATTGAAAACAAACAAACAAAAATATTACATTGTTCTGGGTTTTCAAAGTACGCAAATGTAGTATGTAAAAATACTACATAAAGGGGGGAGGGTAAGTGGACCTATATGAAGGTAAGGATCTTACGTTCCACCTGAAGTGTTCAAGTGTTGATTCTAAGTAGACTGTGAAAAATGAGGTATATTACATATACTTAGAGCAACCAATAAAAAAATACGCAGAGATAGTAAAACAGCACAAGAGATAAATTAAAATTGTCTCTACTGGTTTTGCTCCAGAAAGTACTACATTCTTTGGAATTGTCCCTTAATATTAAGGCAGAATTAGAAGGTGTCAATAAGTATTCCACATAATTGACCTGATGTTATAGAATTACAGAACTATAGATTTAGGGTTTCAGAAGATAAACCATTTT
The DNA here is from genome assembly GCF_964194185.1 of Rhinolophus hipposideros. NCBI lineage: Eukaryota > Metazoa > Chordata > Mammalia > Chiroptera > Rhinolophidae > Rhinolophus > Rhinolophus hipposideros. Next base: position 26,785,974 of record NC_138067.1, on the reverse strand, counting down.
CTATTTCTTATTGGGACAAAGGTACCCTCTTGGGTAATTGTTCAAATAATATCAAAGGGAAAAGGGCAAATGATGGAATGGAAAACAAATAGAACAATCTGAAAACCAATAATATAACTGTAGAATTAAATCCTGATACATTAAATGTAAATAGTCTAAGCATACCAATTAAAAGACAGAGATTGTCAGAATTAAATTTAAAAAATTACAGCGATTTCTGTTTCTGGAAAGATGGAGTAGATGCACTTTTCCTTATTCCTCCCACTCAGTATAACTAAAACTCTGGTAATTATACAAATACAACAAGACTCTGAAAGATGGAGAGAATCAGTCAGATTGCCTAGGGACCTTGGGCCCTGAGGAATGACATAATTGTAAGGTACTTGGATTTTCTTTTTGTCTGATATATTCCAGTCTTGGAGCTGAAGAAGCTGGTAACCCAGAAATGTTGACAGGCACAGAAATTTTTAAAAACCCCAACAAAAGCCTATCCTCTAGCCAAAAGACCAGGAAAAGGACAGCCAACAGGCTAGAAACTTAGAAAATAACCACTCTTCTCCAGCCAGATCCCACAGAAAAAGACTAGCAAAGGCCAAGTGGGGAGTGTAGACTTCCACTCTCACCTTGCTGTAACTCCTCCCACTCCCTCACCAGGGAAGGCTGAGAAAGGAGTTTGTACTGTCATCTCAGTGGGTGTTAAATAGTTACTTCCCCACTCCCTTCAGCAGTTTTAGGGGAACCTGGATTGCTACCCTTAAGTCTAGTACATGAATAGTTACATTACATATAAACAGCCCAAATACATCAATAAAAAGACAGGTCATCACAGAGGGTAGAAAAACTATATGACCTAACTATAGGAAGTCTATAAGTAACTGACTTCATATACAATAATATATGCATGTAGGAAATAAAAGGTTGGAAAATGGTACATCATTAAACAATCCAAAGAAAGAAAGAGTAGTTATAGTAATATCAGATAAATAGACTTCAGACCAAAAAATACTACTAGATACAGAGAAGAATATTATATAATGATACAATGGTCACTCCACCAAGAGGACATAGCAATCTAAAAATGTATGCATCAAACAACAAAGCTGAAAACTAGGTAAAGCAAAAAGTGATAGAACTGAAAACACATTATCAATGATAGTTGAAGACTTCAATTTCCTTCCTCAACAATTGATAGAAGAATCAGACAGAAAATCAGCAGGGACAGAAAACCCCAATCAACATAATCAACCAAATAAGATCTATTAATAGTTGACATAGAACACTCCAACCAACACTAGCAGAACCTGTATTCTTTTCAAGAGCCCACAGAGCATATATCAAGATAGACCCCATCCTGGGCCATAAGACAAACCTCAACAAATTTGAAAGACTTGAAATCATACGGAATATATTCTCCAACTATAGTGGAGTCAGGCTAGAAATCAATAACAGAAAGATAATAGGAAAATCTCCAAACACTTGGATAATTAACAACACAGTTCTAAATAATCCGTCAGTCACAGAAGAGATCTTAAGGAAAATAAAAAAGACTACACTGAACTGAATGAAAATAAAAATACAACATAGTAACATTGTGGGATACAGCTAAAGCAGTGATGACAGAAATTTATAGCACTAAGAGCTTACATTAGAAAAGATGAAACATCTTAATGTGAGCTCTCACATCCAGAACTTAGAAAAACAAGAGCAAAATAAACCCAAAGTAAGTAGAAGAGTGTAAATTATAAAGAGCATAAACCAAAATTTAAAACAGAAAAAGCAATAGAGAAAAATCAGTGCAACAAAGAGTTGGTTCTTTGAAAAGATCAATAAAATTGACAAGCCTCTAGCAAGAAGGACAAACACAAAAATGAGAGAAAACAAATTGACAGTATCAGCAATGAAATATGGAATGCCGTACATACTGCAGATAAGAAAAAGACAGGGAACCCTATGATCAATTTCACATACATACAGTTGACATCTTAGATGAAATGGATCAATTCCTTAAAAACTACCCACCACAAAAATTTACCCAATATGAAACAGATAATTTCAATTGCCCTACACTATTAAAGACATTGAATTAATAATTTGAAAATTCTCCCAAATAAATCTTTACTGGATATTCATTAGAAAATCCTATGAAACGTTTGAAGAATAAGAAAATAGAAGGTAGGAAACTTCCTGATTCATTTTATGGAGTTAACATTATCCTGATACCAAAACCAAAGACAATACCAAAAAAAGAAAAGAAAAAAAAAGGACAAAAAGAAAACTATGGATCGATAGCCTTTATGAATATACATGCAAAATCCTTAACAAAATATTTGATAATATAATTAGCAATGTACAAGTATAAAAAGAATTATAACTATCACCAACTGCATTTATCTCATGGATGCAAGACTGTTTCACCATTCAAAACTCAAGTCAGTATAATCCACTATATTTACAGGCGAAAGAAGAAAAACTAATCACATGATTATATCAGTGCAGAAAAAGAATTCGACAAAATTTAATGCTCATTTGTGATTTGGAAAAAAAACACTTGGCAAACTAGGAATCAAAGGAAACATCTATAACTTTATCAAGAGCGTCTATGAAAAAGCTACAGATAATATACTTAATGTTGAAAGACTAAATGTATTCCTCCTGAAATCGGGAACAAGGAAAGGATGTCCTCTCTCACTATTATTGTTCTTCATAGTGCTGGAACTTTTAGCTAATACAATAAGGCAAGAAAAGGAAATAAAAGGCTAACAGATGGAAATGAAGAAATAAAACTGTCTCTATTTGGAGAGGACATGATTTAATACATAGAGAATGCCAAGAAACTTACAAAAACAACAACTAGAAATGAAATTCTCAGATATAAATCTAACAAAACATGTATAGGACTTATGCTAAAAACTACAAACTGCTGATTAAAGAAAATGAAGAAGATCAAAATAAATGAGGGATGTCACTTCTCTCCAAATTCATGTACACAATTCCAGCCAAAATCCCATCAAGATTTTTTATAGATATAGAGAAGATTATTGTAACATTTATATTGAAAAGCAAAAGAAATATAATAGCTAAAGTAATTTTGAAAAAGAAGAATAAAGTTTGAGAAATCACTGTATGCAATTTCAAGACCCATTACATAGCCATAGTAATCAGCACTATGTGGTATTGGTATAAATGCATAGATCAATGCAACAGAATAGAGGACCCTGAGATAGTCCCACACAAATATACCCAACTGTTTTTTGACAAAGGTGCAAAAGCATTCAGTGCCTTTTCAATAAATGGTGTTGGAGAAATTTAACATCCATAAACAAAACAAACAAACAAAAAAAACAAAAATTCTTGAAACTCACACCTTATATACAGATTAACTCAAAATTGATCACAGAATTAAATGTAAAATGTAAAACTATAAAATTAAGAAAAACATATGAGAAAATCTTTATGCTTTAGGGTTAGGCAACGAGTTCTTAGACTTAGCACCAAAGCACATCACATAAAAGGAAAAAGTGATAAATTAGACTTCATCTAAGTTTAAAACTTTGCTCTGTGAAGACCCTGTTAGGAGAATGAAAGACAAGCTACAGACCAGGGGTAAATATTTGCACACCACCTATCTGATAAAGGACATTTAGATACATTATTTAAATATGTGTCTAAATAATAAAATAAAAGAATGCTCAAAACAGTAAAAAGATAAGTGATCCAGTTAGAAAATGAGCAAAAGACATTTCACTGAAGAGGATATACACGTGGCAACTAAAAACATTTTAAAAAATCAACATCATTAGCCATTAGGGAAATGCAAATTAAAACCACAATGAACTAGCACTACACACCTATTGGAATGGCTAAAATAAAAAATAGTGACACCACCAAATGCGGGTGAGGATGTGGAGAAAGTAAATCACTCATACATTGCAGTTTTATTTTGTGTGGTTTGCTTTGTATTTATCCTGCTAGGAACTCATTGTGCCTCTTGAAACTGTGTGTTAGTATCTTTTGTCAGTTTTGGAACTTTCTCATCCTGTGTTTTACCAGTTTCCAATAATTTACAAACATTTTTATGTATGAATAAGACTTTATATAAAGGAATTGGCTGAAAAATGTTTACTTGTTATCCTCTGTATGTATATTCCCATTTACACAATTATAAGTATGAAAATAAACAAAACAATACAACTGTATATGCTGTTTCCCCGTTATTGCACCTTAATGATCTCTACCTGGTTCATAGTCTCAGAATCTACTGATTATTAACGTATGTTAGGCTAATTTTCTTTTAAGTGTTATTTCCTAATTAAACATCCTATGTCAGGATGTAAGCAGTGAAATATTCTCTCTAGACCTTTAAAAACTAAAGAGAATGGCTATTGGATGAGGGACAGTCGAGCCGTTCTATTAACACTTAATAATCTCTCATTTTTTGTTAGCAGGGCAGAGTTTTCAAGCGCTAAGATGTGCCCTGTCTCATTTGCTTTCACAACGACCCCTTGAGTTTGGTAGGCTTCGTTCCATTTTGCAGATGGAGTCTCTGAGGCAAAGAAGTCTAATGAAAGAATAAAGATCTGGAAGGGTAAATCTCATTTCATACTAATTTGGAACTTCCCAGGATGGCTTTGACTCCATGTTTGTGTGCCTATTGTACACTTTTCAAGTGACCTAGATGTCCCAATGCTCTTTTATTCCAAAATGTTATAGTCCTTCCATGGTCACAGTAAGTAGCCCAGCCAGAAACAAAGTTGAATTCCCTTGTTTTCCTTCTGTGCTATTATGCCACCTGCGTACAAGAGAGAAGAGGACTTTGTGACCTGCTTAGAAAGAGGGAGGGATCTCATCTCCCTCCCTCCCTACAGCTTCATAAATAGCATACCAGATACCCCAGAAAGATCCCTTCTGTAAATATTTTGGTTGACCACTTCTCTTGCAGCTGACTCAGGAATTGAGATGGGATGTCTGCAGATCCGAGGATGAGTCTGGAGATAACGAAGAGATTGCCAAGCAGAATTGCCATAAACCTTGACTAGGAGGAAGCAACTTTCCTTTTGGAATCTTGGGCCTTTTTTCTGACCACGTTAGGGATTAAGAGAACAAGGTAAGTGAGCAAGCTAAGTGGGGGTGTTGAGGCACACGTTTGGAAGGCAAAGAAATGGAGACTATGTATGGAACTTCAGAGTCCTTCCCAAGGTACATCATACTTACAGAGGGCAATTATTCCTTTAATAATATTGATGGAGTATTTGAGCCAAAACTGTGAGGATGCAGGAACTACAACTGTGAATAAGATTGAAATATCCTCTGCTTTCATGGTGCCTACAGCCTAGTGGGGGATATGGTTTAAACAAGTAATTACAAAACTGTGCATCTGGTTCCCTTATGGGAGAAGCATCGGTTGCAATTGGGGCACAAAGGAGGTCCTCTTGACCCAGTGTCAGGGGGTCCTGGAAGGGTTTCTGGAGTTAGTGATATCTAAGCTGAGTTATAGAAGAGAATCTGACATTCATTATGTGAATAGATGTGGAGGTAGAATAGAGGGAAAGCATGCACACAAAAAATGAAGACATTTCAAAGAACTAAAATTACTATGGTTTGGCATGAATTTAGTTATGACTTTAGCATACAGAATGGGGAAAAGATTTCTCTAGGCAAAACCTACTATTTCTTTGGTAAATTGGACCCAAGTGCATTACCTGCAATTCAGAAAATTGCCATGAATAAGCTACTGCTTCGTATCCCCCTTTATTAGTATGCTCAGGTAGGAACCCTGACTTCCAGGGGCAGGTTAACTCAGATTTCTATATTTAACGCCTTGGCGGGCAACATGCCAGTCCGTCCCCTCACTGAGGCAGACAGCGCCCTCTCGTGGAAATGGAGAGGAGCGCTCCCCCTGCGCCTCCCTGGCCCTAACCATATTGCAAGTGCCTTTTTGCCATTCTCCTGTGAGGTTGCAGTCGGCCACCAAATAACACAAGGAGAACGCTAGTTTTTCGAAAGAGCTTATTTATTTTATTATCTATATTTTCATCCTTTTAACATGCATCCAAAGCAGTCCTGGTTGAGAAAAGTTACAAAAAACAAGGGAAGAGAGAATGAGAACTGTAGAAAATGGGAAATGTTTCGTTGTGGCTCTTTCAACCCCATCCCCAGAACATTGATTACACTTTGGTCAGCGGAAGGAAATTAGTAAGTGATCTGCTGGTGTAAACAATTTTGACAATAGAAAGTTCATTTCTTCTCAACTCCTCTAAACAGACGTTGGACAATAGCTCACTTTGAAGTTTTGTTACCAGATGTCCAGTTTGCTTAGGCACTCATGTGCCTGGGATCAAGACAGACTAAGGAGATGTGTGTGTGTGTGTGTGTGTGAGGAGTGGGAGACAGTCATGACGCATGTCATAATGTCCCCGGGCCTGGAATGTGCCAGCACACATGCCCATACAACCTTCCCCTCTGGGAGGGAAATGGGGATCCTCTGCCCAATTGCATTATGGTTTGTGAGAATATTCCATTTCATTTAGTTATCCCATAACAATTTCAAGCTTTAAAAAGATGCAAAATTATGTGGGTAGGAATAAGATGCTTTAAATGACGAAACTTGCTGGAACGCAGTAGCTACCTTTCTTCTAAATTGGAAGAAATGGCAAATTTGGGCAAATGACCCTGTCTGTGTTACTTTTTAGAATCCTCTAGGTGGTGCTGCTGTAATAATTATGAGCTGGAAATTGTTTTAGCACTTAACTATTAACCCAGATATTTAACTTACTAAGTGGCTTATACTTACATGGTTAATGGCTAATATGATACTATTGATAATTTATACCATTGCATTTACATTATATTCTCCTAAGAGAATCACCCGTAAATTACACAACAGCAATTTCAAGAGTTGGAATACATGCACTTCTCTCGTTATCATTTAATACAATTAAAGTTTTCATGTGTCGCCGATTTCTTCCACACACATTAAAAACAGCTATAGGATTAGGTCTTCCTAACCTCTACTTGTGTTGGTCAATGTATGACAGTGCCTTGTACATAGTAGACACTAAATTAATGTTTATCAAAAGAACTGATTCTATTTTGTTTTTCCCCTTTCACTATGAATTGGAGATGAGATGAACTTAACTGGATTAAGCTTTTTAAAACCCTAGTCAGACATTGCTGCTTATCTTTGCTAATAAAAGGATTGGGAGGCCATTTTTACTGAAAATGCCTGAGGTGTATATATATATATATATATATCATTTTAGAAGCAAACTGGTTTTCAGGTTGGTTCCAGTTGAAATGCAGGAATGGTATGAAAAACTGTGTTTGATAATTGCTCGACTCTTAATCAAGATTTTATTAAAAATCAATATTTGATATGCTGCTCAATTTAATTTAATTAAACTATAGAGAAATGAGTAATGAATGAGTTTGAAAATTAATTGTGGGATAAAGTATGTTTCTTTTAATTAGTTTAGCATATGAAATTTTGGATTAAACAATTACCACAAAAGAAACAACACCAACAAAAGTCCCCACTTACAGTATGAACCACTGATATCAATAATACCTTCTCTGTGCCGGGCACTGTGCTAAACATTGTCTCTTAAGTTTCTTCATTTATTTTGAAACAAAATCCTACGCGGTGTCTCCTCAGTGGATGATATAGGTCCAGATGATACAGGATGAGTGTCCCAGGTCATTCAGCCAGTAAATGATTGAGGTAGGTTTTTTTTTTTTTTTTTTAATTAATTTTATTGGGGTGACAATTGTTAGCGGTAGGTTTTTAACACAAACTTTTCCCCACTACCTTAAATTGCTCACCAACAGGAAGAAAAAGCATAATTTGATTGTGATTCATTTTAGATAAGGGCATTATTGGTAATTTTCTTCCTAAAAGAAGTGTTGCTTTTGCAGGCCAGAGGAAAAAAACCCAAATCCAAAGGCGTGAGTGTTGATGTAGCAGCTCTGAGTCCCACGGACTGAAAAAAACAACAAAAAAAGTTTTTTTATTTTTCTGGACAGACACAGAATGCAGTTATTTACTATATAATTTATGCTGTTGAGAGTGGCAGAGATTTATGGTCTTAGTAAAAAAAAGTGTCCTAATTGGGATTAGCTAATGAAAAAGTGGTGGAACTGGAGACGAGAGAGTAGGAAACTGTGATTTCAGCTGAGGTGTTTCTTCTCTCATGGGATGCTAACAAAAGGGCCAGTGTCGCACGCTGGGGCAAGAATCATACTTCTAATTAGGCCTTCAGACTTTGTGCCCGTGGTTTTAGTTCGAAGTGTTCTTAGTCATCCAAAGAATCGGCTCTGGGAAACCAGTGGTATTCTTGTTCAATACGGCGAGCAATGACAATGAAACGGCAGCTTCCTAAAAAAAACCTCTCTCATTTTTATTCAGTGCTTGTTTGGTGGGAGGGAAATACAAAATCAACAATAATCACAACCACACAACTGGGCAACTTCTCTACTCGAGGCTGAGAATAATTTTTCTTTCAAATCACTGCTTCCTACACCACCGTCATTCATGTATCACTTGCACAGTTTTTGACATCTCCCTGTACCTCTTGTGTTACTTAATACTTTCACTGAAAATGCTCATTTAAAAAAAATTAAAATTAAATACATTTATTTTAGAAGCTTTGTTTCATGATCATGAATGGCAAAACAGAGTCACTTGCTCTAAGAAGGACATGAGTTAAAATAAATACAATTAAATCAAAACACTGTTAGCAAATTTTAATTCCAGGAAAGTGTCCAGAGGTTGTGAAGACATACTTGTACCCAACTGAGACTTCCTCTTTTATTATATCTGAGGGGAAAAAAAAAAAGATTTGAAAAGGGAATTTTTTTTTTAACCATGTGAATCAATTTTATTCAACAAAATGTCTACATATCATCTAAAATCATGTTTCCCACCAGAGCTGCATCCTTCAGCTTTTGTGACCAATAGCCCATGTATCTCTGTGTGCTGTTCATATGGCCCCCTTTACCTTCCCCACGATGGTATTTGAACCTTGCTCTTCACCCATCTAATTCTGCTTACCTTATTCCTAAACATTTAGAGAATTCTGTTAAGCAAACATACTTGGAATGGAGGGCAGATTGCAAAGTGAACAGTTTCTATTGTTGGTTAACACTACTTTTCTCCATATTTGTTGTTGGAACAGTTTTCTTCTAACCAGATGTGGCAAATTTCCAATAATAGTAAAGTAAATGTAATGAACAATATGTCTCTTTACAACTCCTGACCTTCATACATCCAGTTCCCTCCTCCAAAGGCAACCACTGTCGACATGTTCTATGTATTCTTCCAGAGATATTCTGGATGTGTAAGTGTACTTGTACCTGTATACCTCTCCTTAACTTTTATACAAATGGAAGCACACTCTACATGTCATTCTACATTTCCGTATTTTTTAACTCAACAGTATTTTTGATGTAGTTTCATGTTAGTATCTATTGCACGAGTCCATTCTTTTGACTACTGAATAGAAGTACCTCATGCATGTAACTAATCCCCTTTTGGATTAGTACTTTTTCTTCTACAAACAATGCTGTAATAGCCTTGTATAATTCTCTTTGGCCCATGATGACCATTAAGAAATAAATCTAATGCTAGACATTACTTATTTAAATGGATGGAGGTCTGATTGTAATAATTAGAGAGGGTAAACATGGTTGTATTTCTTTCACGAGGAAAGAAATATAACCCCATGAAAGGCTTTCTCTCCTTTGTCCTTACCCATAATATAAACTCATATTTGCTGTTGTATCTTGCAAAACATGAAGCATCCTGTTTTGCACATGAAGTTGCAGGTTCTAAGTTGTTTGTTGCATTTGTCTAATACTATTTAATTCTTCCTTGTCATGGTCACATTTGAATTTAGTCGTGTAGTTTTGTGCTCAAGGCCTGTCTCTCTTAGTGGATGATAAGCTCCATGAGGCTGGGGAGGGACCTGAGATTGTTGAATAATCCTAAACTTCTCTGACTTTAGGAAAAATAACTGCCATGTTATTTTAATAGCAAATAGATACACATTCCTAGTGTAGCTTGAATGGGGAATATGGAGGGGGGCAGAAAGAAAAGGAAAACTACCCATGAGAGTTGGGGTTGCTATTTCTGACCAAGTTGGGATTGGGAAATACCAGGAGTCTCATAGGAAATCTTCTCTCGCCGGAAGACGATTCTGTTCTTTTGGCCCAAGAATGGGTATGCATTTCTGTGTATATAAACTTGCAGACCCAGACAGCGGGTGGTCTACCTCTGGCTCAGCCTGCCATTTATTATCATTCACAAGGTGGTGTTAGATGCTCAGCTTTTAAAAGAACTGGCTTTTCAGCAGTATTTTTACCCTTGAGAGTATATATAGAGAGCTCTGTGTTGTATATTAATCAGAGCTTTCACGACTCGCTCTGAATGGTATTCGAAATGTGTCTGGGAGTGTGGTGAATGAACTACGCCCAAAGTGTGCTCTATTATTTATTACTCAGGAGTCTTTCTATCTGAGACAGAGACTGAAATTAAAGGAACCAAATACCTACCTTTAATAACTCAGCATTCTTCCCAGGTTCTGCTCCCTATGCACTCCCCACCCCTAAAAGGGTTCTGGGATTTGATACCTCGTAAGAGTCAGTTTGTATCTAAAATTGTACTAAAATTTGTATTTTTTAATTTCCCACTCTTTTCTGTGGATGTGTAGATCTCAAAGCACACCATACTTCACAAACATTTAGCAAACATGCCTGGAAGCTGTTCCTTCCAGAACCATTTCCCTCCCTTTTCCCAAATGGCACGTCTTACTCATCCTGCAAAACCTGGTTCAAATGTCACTTCCTCCTCTGCTCTCCCTGACTGTCCCAGGCAATGAGTCCTCCCTTTCTCTGTACTCCTTCCTTCTTTCCTATGTACCTCAATCACATGCATTCTCGATGTGGCCAATATTGTCCCCAAGGGGGCAAAAATTCATTCTTGGGGGGCAAAAATATCATTCTTTTTGTGTATAAAGCACAGATATATAATACATGCAGCACATAAACAGACCTACAATATACAAGCTTACACAGTGCAGGGAGGAATTAGAAAAAAGATGCCTTAAAAATGCTTGATTTTAGGATGGCGATAATGAAAAAAAGGTTGAGAAACACTGCTGTATCATCACACTTGCCTCTTGTATGAAGTCATTAGTTTAGACTGTGTATGTCGTACGAGCTGAAAAACTGTGGTTTTGAAACCCCAGCCTCTAGCACAGTACTTGGCACATACTAGCAGCAACAATTTATTTACTTGAAGGAATAGATGATTAAGATGCTTGCTTCTACGCATGGCTGTTTCACGCTAGAAACCGTTGCGCAACTTTAATACCAATTCCTAGGATCTGCCTCCAGAAAGGCTACCTTGGTGGGTCTGCAAAAGTGTCTGGGAATCTGGATCTTAAACTGCTGTTCAAGTGTTTGGATTTGAGAACTCTTGCTCCAGCCCAAGAATCACTTTCCATTTCTTTTGACAATGTCTCCATCGATAAAAACAAGACCCCAAAACAAAGTAGGTGTTATGTTCACCTGTTGACGTTTCCTGTGGGATCAGACCACAGAGCACTGGTTTCCATTCAGGGTGCTATTTTCTAAGAGGAACATCGGCGGGCACCGGTATTTCCAGAAAAGGTCAATGATGTGTGCTTCTCTCCTTGGTGAGGATTTTAGACTGAAGGATGATGTGAATGGGGCAGGCGTGTGGGCTGGCTGGACACCAGGACGCCTCTGGGCAGGGCTTCTTTTGCTGGTCTCTGAAAACGACGGACAGATATGAAAGGTTAGGTGGCCTTGGGACTGAATGAATGTCCAGGGTGCTGGCTAATGGAAGTGTTGGAGGGTGATTTTTAGTGGCATGACCTGAACTCTTTCTTTAGTCCTGTTCTGGAAGAAATCGTTTGAATAATTTGAAAGGCACAATGATTTGAATGGCATCAATCTATGGATAACACCCACTAAAGAGGAATAACATCTTGCTCCTGAATGCCATTCTACAAATGCATAGAAAAGCAATTCTTTAACAACCGTCCAGTAAGTTAGAACACAGCTTCCCAACCCTCGCAGGCCCAGTGCCTTCTTTATATAAAACATTTCATAATCCCACTTTCGTTATTATAAAATGAAGGTCATAGATAATATAAGCTACCTATGTATATAATTTCTAAACATCAGTGTAATGCCCTACGTGTAATATAAGGGAGAAATAAAAGGAAAGTAATGTTAGAATAAACCTACACTAGGAAATATAATGAAGTACAGTCCGTTCCGTTATCATACTTGATTTTGAAAATGTGAATTTGTTCCACTGTGACTGATATATAAGGGAGCAATTTGAGCATTCGTGTTTGCTTATGAGTGATTTCATCCCTGAGAAGCACAAGGTGAACACAGAAAACTGCACCCTGGTGAGCTCAGCCTGTAGAATACACAAAACTTGAGAATGCACGCGACTCAAATATCAAGCCAGACACCTCTCTGTGGAAGCAGCACCCACCCAAATCTGCTGTTACAACTTTCCTTCCCATTCAGACAGCCCTCCTGCCTCCATTTCACAATAATTCACAAGCTGCGGCCCTTCCATTGCCCATGCTCACACAAGCAAACCTCAGGTCTCTTTCAAGGTAACGTGCCACTTTTATTGCAGTACGTATGTATTTCTTAACCATTTAACATGTATAAAACTGTGCAATCACTTTTATTAGGTTCTTTCTTTTAATAATGTCTCTATCAATGTTTTTGAGTGTTGTGTCCCTCATTCCACTTTCCCCGTAGGCCCTGTAGATTTTAGTGTGTGATTCTGTGTAATGAGGTGACTGTTTAGGAATGCATATATTATTGTGTTATCTAAGAACTGACTTTACTCAGTTGCTTGCCTCTGTTATAAGGAGTTAGTTTGGATTTAAGAGAAGTAAGACAATCTTCAGCTGAAAAGTATTGACACTTTTTCTTTATATCGGACATTTTGAAATAAGAGTGAGATATGTATATTAGTACGTACATGTAGCATTACCTTATAGTTACAGCTCAAATGTAGACTGGAGCAATTGAGCTGAGCAGGCGATTCAAATACCAGTAGTGACATTGTGGTAAATGATGGGATTTTCTCAAATGGTGAATAACTTCTCAAGTTCTGAACAAAACAAAGCATACCTCTCCCTTGATTTGTATAATAGTTGCTTTCCTGGAAAATTCATTTACATTAACCTCAGGCAAAAAATTCCCTGTATTTATAACAAAAATGGAATTCGATTCTGGCTAGTTATGTGTAAACATAGTTTTTCATCTATAGGAATGGTGTTGTGGGAAGTGAGACAGTTCTCTTATCCACTATTAGACGTGCAAGCCCCTGACCACTAAATAACAGTGCCCCCCCCATCACGTGACAACCCAAACTGCCCCCACAGATTTCCATCATGCCCTCTGGAACCCCTGGGCTACTGCACTGGATTTAGGATAAGCTATGATTAGGGTCAATGTAAGTTCTTTACTTAGGCTGAGAAAATAACTGTACAAAAGAAAGAATGGTGAAAAATGATTTTGCACAAGAAAGGATAACAAAAGTTCAGAGATGTTTATTGACAGTAAGTGAAATATGACTGAATGGTTTTGTGTGACCGAATATTGTTAGGCTGATTGGAAGGACTCAGTAACTAGATCAGTGCTATTTGATAGAAATGCAATACAAGTACATAATGTAATTTCAAATTTTGTAGTGGCCACATTAAGAAAAAAAAGGTAAAAAGATACAGATGAAATTAACTTAATATCTTTTATTTAACCCAGCATTATTTAACTCCCAAATAATAATTTCAAGATGTAATCAATATAAACAGTATATTAATGAGATACTTTGTACATTTTTATTCTGTTTTTCTAATTCTGTGAATATTTTGCATTTAGAGCACGTCTCACATTTCAAGTGTTCAAGGGCTCTGTATCACTCCCAGCCAAGTCTTACATGGTTATCGCAGTGCTTAAAAATTAAAACTTGAATTCTGTGTTTTCTAGGATGCTGCTGAGGGCAAGTCGAGAAGCTCTAACTCAAACTGCCTTAAATAGTGAGAACATTTATTTTCTTACGTAAGTCAAGAGTTAGGGTGTGCTCTAGGACGGGCTGGTTCAGCAATCCATGACTCCATCAAGGATGAAACTTCCTCCTGTCCTTTCATCCTGACTTTCTTGACTTGGGTCTCACTCCTCCCACAGCTGTAGGATGGCATTCAGGAGCAAAATGACAGCCCATGCTTCCTTGTTTGTGTCCAAAAGGAGAGATGAAGACACCTCTCCCCAAACTTGAAATATCCATTCTTTCCTTCGGTCTTATTGGGCCCATATGCTATGTCCCAATTGGCTTACACAAATTGTCTGGGTCAGACCATTGGATATTCTTGTGATGGATGCAAGAATTTTTCATTTACTCACTATAAGAGAAACCATTTCTTATTAGCTTACACTTGATTTCTTCACTCACTTACTATATTTCACTATCTTGGGAAGTGTTTTGAGTTTGTGACCTCTTCATGAAGCCTGGACTCTAATAATTTTTGGCCGAGCACACATGCAACATTGCATTTAATTTTGATTTAAGGAAGATAGGAAAAAAGATGGAGCGGGTTTAAAGGAGAGAGCTAAGGTAACAAAGGGAATCAAAATCATATTATATGAGGAATGTTGAAGGGAATGGTGGTGTGAACCCAGGAGAAATGGAGGGCTGGTGGGTGGGGGTAGAACATCTTATGGGAGATGGTACGTCTACTTGTAGCAGTTCTCTGCTCCCATCAGTTTAGCTGCCTCTAATTTGTTCTGGAATTGAAAGCCAGATAATTAAGCCTGTTAGAATAACATGCACTGTAAGAACAAATAGTCTGTGAATGAGAGGCTGAGGTACTTGCCTAAGAATCAAACATTGAAGCATCAATCCGTGAACTTGGCTACACTACATCCACCTCTCTCATCTCGTTCCTTTTTGATATGTTTGAAGCCTTGAGCTTAGTTCTGTGTTGGTAATATCATTTTTTAAATCATTTTTTAGATATTCTAACACATCTATGAGTGATCGCTAGTAACTGATCATATTATTATTTTTTATATTTTATATACACACACACCACATTTGTATACGATTATATATATACACCATATATATGGTATATATTCATATGCACACACACACATTTACATATATACACACGCCACATAGGTTGCTGATGCTCTGAGCTAACTCCAGAACAGTTAGAACAGCTAACATTGGCAATGCACTTACTATGGGCTATACATTGTGTAGGGCATGTCATATAAATTATTTTACTTAATTCCTACCACAAACAGCTGAGGGAATATTCTTATTCCCATTCTACAGATGAGTACATTGAAGCCCCGCGGGGTCAAGTGTTATTCTCAAGGTCATTTGATAATAAATGGTAGAGTGTAATTCAAACTCAAGCTGTCTGACTCCAGAGCTAACATTTTACACCCTAATGACTCTGGAGTCCTTGATGTTTAATTCAAGAAACCTGAGATTCTCTCCCTTCCGCAAAACAACTGATGCCAGATATGGAACACGCAGCAAGGTTGAGACCCTACAGAGCCTAACTGTCCTGTACCATAGACCAAGTGTCACACCACCCTGATCACACACACCACAGACATCATGTACATATGTCATCTCGATATTCCATTGGGCAGCACACAATCAATTGTCAAGCAAATGGCTCTAGCCATTGAGTGCTACGCCATCTCTACAAAGTACAAATAAATAATAATGTGGAAAGAAAGAAGTTTGGTACATGCAAGATGCCAGCTGTAATTTCAAGAAAATGTTGATTGCAAGCTTTAGGAACTATTTCACAAAGCCTTACTCCAGTGCAGCTTTTCCTTGGAAGGTAGCATGAAAAAAAGATTTTTATTTTTACTTGGTGTTTATTGTTTCTTCATCAGCAGCTGTGCCGACATGATGCTGATTATGCAGAGAAGAATTATTTTGATTATTGACAGTTGGCATTCTTCTCATAATTTGGAGTTCTTCATCTCAGAATTGTTTCCTCACCTCCTCTCCTGTCTGCACATGAATAAAAATCTAAAAGCACTTGCCAGGATCCTTACCCAAGGCAGCTGTTAGGAGGAACGTAGCTGAAAGTTTACTTGCAATTTGATGTTAAACTCCCTGCTGTGTGTTCCTTTCTCTGAGCATCAATTCAGAGCAGTGGAGCCTGTGGGTTTCATCATGAGTGTCCGAAAGGCCTCTCTGCAAGGAAGCCACACTTTTCTTTTGTGGGTTGTCTTTCCTCTGCATCTTTGTCTGCTGGCTGGGTGTTCCATCTCTCCTAGCATGACCATTCAAAACTGTATGCCAACAGGTTAGCCGTCAGGGTTGGCTGAAATGAATAGTCTGTGCCACTTTTCCATATTTTTTTCCTTAGGAAAAAGACTGCTTAAAAATAAAAATGATCTCAAGATCCCCTTTTCACAAAACTTCCACATGGTGCATATAATGGATTCCTTTATATTCCTGTGTCACACCCCCTTGCCCACCTCTATTTCAGCTGCAGGTAAGACACACCTGAACTGACACCCTCCTACCACAGCTTTCTCTCCTGGAGGGAATCAGCATCCGGGGGGGAACCCTCCATTCAGGGGGCAGACGCCAGTGGAAGATGACCCAACTTCTCCTCCCGCAGGTGGGCAGTTCTGAGAGGCACTTGCCCGCGTCTCTGAGACCCTGGCGGGACCCCACCCTGTTGTTCGCAGCAGTGACCCCGGCGCACTGCCCTATCATGGCTTTTCCTGTTTCTCTGGGGCACCTCCCAAGCAGATGACATGTATCCAAGTTCTGCTCTCAGGCTCTGCTTCTGGGCAAACACAAAATAAAACAGTTAAAAAAAAAAAAAAAAAGATTTGCCCCCCCCCCCACTGAATGTTTCTTTTTCCTCCTTTTCTAGACCGTATCCATTTCTATTGCTTTTGAGTTTTCAAATCTCTTCTTAAAAAAAGTAGGAGTAACAGAGGTGCATTGAAAAGCAATTCTCTTTCTTTCTACATATACACCTATATATGTATATGTGCATTTTTATTTTATGTATGCATATATATTTACATGTACATAGATACATACATTTTTATTTTAGACATGTATCTGTACATATATGCATATATATACATACATATTTTTTATGTGAAAGTCATGTCTTTGGGGAGAAAGTACATCATGGGAAGAACTCCATCTTGGGTCAGACAGACGGGGGCTGAATTGTGGTTCTGCACCATTCAAGTCTTGTGAACTTGGGACAGTGGTGTACCCTCCCTAGGACTTCGTTCCAGCTCCTATAAAATAGAATGAGTATTTTTACAGGGTTGTTATGCATATCAATTGACATTGTGTATGTAGAATGCTAGCATGGTTTCGAGCATTCAGCAAGCACTTAGTGTATTTTGGTGATTATTATAAAAAACAAAACAAATATCTCTACTACACTGCACACACTCCCCTTACCCTCCAGGGAGGGTCGAGGAGGGGGCAGAAATCATTGTGTCTCTTTCTGGAACTTTTTCTATATTTCTACAAACTTTCTAAAAAAGTACATATATACTGGGGGTGCCAAAAAAACGTATACCAGTGGACACTTTGTTCCACAATGTCTCTGCAGTAGTTCACTGTAATCAGAAGTGTCTGGACATTGATGGTAACCACTCTGAGTATATCTAGTACTATTGCGGAAGTCAAACATGACCTGTATTCATCTTCTGTTGTCAGTATATATTGAGTATTACAATTTTAATACAGTTTTCTTTTCTTAAAATGTGTACACATTTTTTTGGCACCATCTGTATATGCGGTTGTATAGCTTACTTTCTGGACATCCTCCTGTGCCAGAATGTCTACATCTATTGCATTAAAAAATGGGTGCGTGGCATTCCTTTGCATGGACGAACCCATTTGTGACAGTTAATTTTATGTATCAACTTGATTGGGCCACAAGATACCCAGATAGTTGGTCAAATATTATTTTGGATGTTTCTGTGTGGGTGTTTCTAATATTTAAATAGACTGAGTTAAGCAAATTGCCCTCTCCTATGTGGGTGGGCCTCGTCCAATCAGTTGAAAACCTGAATAGAACAAGGTCCCTCGAGTAAAGGGGAATTTCCTCTTGCCTGACTGCCTTCAAGCTGGGACATCGATATTTTTTCCTGCCTTCAGACTCACACTGGAACAATGGTTTTTCCTGGGCCTCGAGCCTGCCAGCTTTCAGACTTTAAGTATACCGTTGGCTCTCCTGGGTCTCCAGCTTGCTGACTGTGATCTCGGGACTTGTCGGACTCCATGATTGCATGAAACAATTTCTTAAAAATTCCCCTCCTTCCCACCCATCTTTCTCCCCCCATCTCTATTAGAGCTATAGATATATGAGTTAATAGGGGGAACATTAATACATCAGACATTGACAAGGGAAAGGGCAAAGCAATGGTGTATTAGTCAGGCTTGTTGAGAGGAATAAAACCAATATGGACATATCTGTACGAGGGACGGTGGTGAGATGTCCTGTCGTGCAGACTCTTTGACCCTCTTAATTCACCAGAGACTTCACCATTCCCACCAGCACCTTTAAATAGATCAACATCAGCCTTCTTGAATTCAGCCTTCCTTCTTGATTTCCAGATTCACAGCATACCATTTAAGGCCATAGTCCCCAAGGATGTCATGGCGATGCCAGATAAAGTCTCTCTTGGGAGAATAACCGTTCTGGCTCTCAGCTGACCCATGGGAGTTGTTAGAATAGTGCTCTTTGCAAGTGCCTGTGCCGTCTCTGAAGATGTTAGACAATTAAGAGTTAGACAAATTTGCATGACCGTTTAGCAATATCCAAGTCCTTCGACATAATGTTTCTGAAGTTTGTAGACAGACTATCCAAAGCCAAAACTCTTTCTATGTAATATTACTTCAGAATCTCTTTGTCCTGGATATGCCTCATGCCCAGCGTCCACAAGAGCGCTGAGCGTGGGAGCTATCCAGCTCCAAGGAAGGCAGAGCTGAAAAGGGAACCATATGAATTTAGGATTTTGCAGCTCCTCTCCTACCTGGAAATAAAAGAAGATTCTTGATGTTGGATGCTCTGGATTGAGGCTCTTCAGGATGGAGGGGACTCCCCCTTTGTTGAGTGGTCCTATTTTGATCCACAAAGCCCAGCATGAGTTTTGATGGTTGTCAGGGACCAGCTCTTTACACAAGCCCTTCCTTTTAAATTTCGCAAGTATAAAGAAATGCTAATAGACTGAAACAAATCAGATGTTAGGCATCAGCTCTATTCCATTCTCCTCCAGTCCATTCTATGCTATTACATTTAATTGCTAGACATTCATTCCATTTGAACATATGACTTTTTATTCTTTATTATTGTGGCCCATTCCATTCCATTCCATTCCATTCCATTCCATTCCATTCCATTCCATTCCATTCCACAGCCATGTATTGAGTTCTTGATCAATGCAAGGGATTTTACTAAATGTTACAAAAAAAAAGCTTGTGTGTGTATGTGTGTGTGAGGTATGCATGCGCATGTGTGTTTTAAGGAGTAGTTTTTCAAGGTGTAGTTTTCAAGCAGTAGTTTTCAAGGTGTCATTATAATTGACAGAAATTCCATATTTCTTATGTCCCTCTCTAGGACTTCTCAGATATTGGTACTAGCAGGGAATTAAGGAGCATTCAAGGTGTTAAGCCCTTTGTGTTTGTTTTCTAGTGGTCTATAAGAGACCATATTTACAAACAGTGCAAATCCTGTAGTAAATTAACTTGAAGTCTATATTTGAAAGTTGGAAGCCACCAAATAACAACAAAAGAGTATAAGGGGAAGAAAGATATCTGTTTTCAGATTGATTTCTCAACCATCCTTCTTCAGTGTTGGCTGGGATGTGTACCTTGGCATTTTTTTGTTTGTTTTTCCTCTGAGAGTCCGTTATTCTGGGAATAAAATGTGTTCTTAAGAGCCAATTTAGTGTCATGGTTAAGGTCATGGGTTTTATAAAGAGCTGAGTTAGAATGTCAGGTCTGCCACATCCAGCTGTATTAACTTCAGCATGTTCCTTAAGCCCTTGGATAATAGTAGAATCTCCTTCATGAGGTCCTTGAAGGAATTAAATGAGACAATGCAGGTAGAGAGTTTAGAATCGTACATACCACTGTTAAGTGATCAATAAATGTTAGCTGTCAGTTGGGAAATAGGGACAGTATGTTGCTCCTAGGAATATTTTCAGGATTAACTGAAACGCTTTAGGTCACTACCTGACACATCCTCGTAGTAAGCACTCAATAAAGTTCATCGTTGACATCATTGTTTTGTTGTTAGGTGTTATTTGTAAAATGTGGATAATGTAATTAACTCAGTACAGTGAATAGTGTAATTCACTGGTAAAGACTAATTGAGATGTGAGTGAAGTGTTGAGCACTGTGCCTGGCACAGAGTGAGAACCAAATGAATGTTCAAATCCTGGAGAACAGGAACTGTGTTATTTACACCACTTTATCCTCAGCACCCTGACCCCATGCTTGGCACATACAAAGTATCCGATAACTATTCATTTATTTTGTAAACAAATGAATGAATCACCGCATTGTTAATTAGGTTCTATTCTACTCCAAATGTAAAAGGAGATCGTGGAAAAAAGTTCTGGCCTCCTTTAGAATCTGATGACCCCTGAAAAATGGAGCATAAAACAAACTCGAGGAGACAGGATGTTCCCAAACTCTGAGATCATCGTCATAATCCCCTACATTAGAAAGGTCTTTATGGTTCACAGAGAACTTTCACATCCATTATGTCATTCAACATAAAAAAAAAAAACAAACCCAAAAAAACAAAACACCACAGGCAAGAAATGTCCTTAGGGTCAGTCCGAACAAGGAGCTCACTCTCTTACAAATGATTTAAAACCCATTCTGCCTTGCTACGGATATTGCTTATAGAAAACTTCAGGCACAGCGATGCCGCCCAGCTTGATTTAGCTTAAAGAAACCTTTTGTGACCTTATAAACAAACACAGCCCAGTGGGAACCCGAGTGAAATTTCAGAATTTTGAAGATGAGCTGAGAGAATTTGCTCAGAAATGGGACATATTAAAACAATCTCTACCATAAGAGTAAAACAATAAAGAGATTGACTCAGAAGAGAACAAAAAGGCCAGTGCCACTTATTGGTGAGCAGTGAGCTCCTGACTCATTATAACTGTTGACTGCATAGCAATAATGTTTGGGAACATTGCAATCTCGACAGCGGGCTTATAATGGTGCTCTTCTGCTCATCTGGATGGACGGCCTTACATAAACTCTGATTGCTCATGGAAAAAGCTTCTTATCCTTAAAGCACACTGTCAGAATGGGACTGAATGAGGCTGATTAAAAGACATTTTTATGAATATAAATGGCAGCTTTTAAATGCCTGTCCTCTGATAAAATGCTGTGTGTTCATGCATGTGTTGGGTGAATGTGTTTTGACCTTATGTCCTGAGTGAGTGGGTTAGGCCAGTTGATTTACTGAGTTATTGAAAGACAGGCAAGGGTTATATTTGGTCAAGGTCCTAGCAAGAAACAGATGGTTCAAATGGAGTTTCAAATGGTTCGTATGGAAGGACTTTATTGGACCGAGACATGGGCAGGGTTGCTCCTAGATGATTCAAATGGACGGAAAAAGAACTGAAATATGGGTGGGTTTACTGAAGGAGACAAGGGATGGTGAGTGAGTTCCCTAGAGACTAGCCATAATAGGAAGCTGTTTCAACCCTTAGGGTGTACCTAGCATTGTGGAAACCCAGTGAGAATTGGCAATGTGGAGGAGGAGCTATCTGGAAGGAGCGGTGATCATGGAAAGACACAAATACCACCACAGATGTAATGAAACAGGGAAGAAATACTCTGGCCTCTCTCACCTCCCACCCTCTGACTTCCTACAAGTACTTCCCATTGATCAAACCCAACTGGATGCTAGCAGGCAAGGGAGCCTGGGAGATGCAGTCTTCCAGGGCTCCCCGGCAAGAGCAGGGAAGCAAAAGGACAGATCTGGGTGTGGACCATACCATTTTTGTTGCAACTACTCAGTTCTGCCATTGTAGGGTAAAAGCCGCCATAGATAATAAGTAAGTGAATGGGTATGGCTGTGTGCCAATAAAACTTTATTTACAAAATGAGCAGTGGGCCAAAAACACAATCATAGTGTGCTGACCCTTGGCCTAAGAAAATCGTTTATATGGTGAGACCAGCACAAACACACTCATTCATTTTCTTGGTAAGGGTCTGCCTCCACTGGGTTTCTGTCCTGGGTGTCACAGAAGTTAAAGCAAATGCCCTGATATAGGCTTAACACACACCAGGGGAAAGTTGGGTGGGAGCCTTTAACACACTCGAAATGAAGCTGTAAATAATCCAACTGAATATGTAAATGATTCGAGCCAATGCCAGTAGTGTGTACACATGCACAAGTGTGTATAGTGTTATGTGTCATGAGCGAAAGGGCAACATGAGAATTATGTGTGGGTCAGATGAGCATAGCCCAAAGGCATATAACATATCTCCTGGTTAAGCCAGTGGAATTTGAGTGGGATGCAGGCGCCAGTCAATATTTGAAGCCATTTCAGATGGGAGTGGAAATGTAACAATGACCACCTGAGTGGAAGCAAACAAGTCCAGACTGGCATTTGGCAGAGACTCAAAGGCAGGCAGGGAGGAGGGAAAGTTTGATAGTGAAAAAAGCCTTCAGGTGTGCCCTGATTGGAGGCTGTTGGCATGGGAGGTGGCCTAACCAGAGCAGGCATCCTATGTGATCAGTTTTGGGAGCATATTAGGTATTGTCCAGTTGGTCCTGAGTTGGACAAAGAGGCAAAAATTAGGAAAGCTGGGTGTTATTGACCAAGTCCCACTGTTTTGGGTTGATTACTGCAGGGGTTGTGGTTTGGCTACCTGGGCTGGCTGCTGCAGAGCTTGTGGGTCAGTTCTATTGGCATATATGGTCTGGCCACTGGCTGTTTATATATTCAGTCTCTCGTGTTATACAGGTTACTGTTGACTTTCTGTCCTGGCTCTGCTGCCTCCTGAATGGCCTTAAGGCAGGAAGAGCAGGCAGCTGCTCTGGTCTGCCCGATGCCAACTCACCAAAGCCACCGTGGCTGTGAATGTTCCCTTTCTACTCATGAAGCCACCTCGGTGACTTAAAATGCATCTGTGGCTACCTGATTATCACAACACTGACTTCATCAGTGTTACCAGGAGAAGCTATGGCCTAATTCTCTGAATTCTCTATAAAAGTCAGCCTTAAGTCAACCCTTCTACATAAATCTCAAATTTCTCCCTGATGACCTCATTCTTGGCAGCACAATCCCCTCCTGACTCCTTCCCAGATCTCCCCATGAGGTGGGCCCAACCAGATCGTGTGTGGAATCTTCTCCAGTGATTCCTTACCTCATTTATATGCAGTTTTTCTCATTATAGACTTTTATCACTGTAAGAGGCATCCTTGAGCCAATGTGACCCAGCATGGAGTGAAATCTCCACTGAGGCCAAAACAGACGTGATCAGGCTCTTGAGGTTAAAAGATTGCAAAGCTTTCACAGGTCTATTTTTTTCTTTTTGCTTTAGTTCTTCCTTCCTACGAGGTCTATCTTTCTCTCTTCAACATTTGGCTGAAATGTAATTTGTCATGAATCCGCTAAACTACTGGATGCCTTTCTCTCCCTTTAAAGTAAAGTGCATAACCCCCTAAATTTCGTTTCTGATCAGTGCTTCTCCCTCAACAGATGCTACGCTCTCTGCCCTGCAGACAGTTCCTGTGTGTGTGTGTGTGTGTGTGTGTGTGTGTGTAGTTGCCCACCTGAGTCAAGTGATAAAATTCTTTTTCATAGACTTGGAAATCCCTAGAGCAGGAAGGGATGTCAGAGGTCAAGGAGGCTGTCATGTGGGGTCTCATGCAGGGTCTCTGGTCCCGCTCCCCACACCAGAATGCAGGATATGGTGAGGCCCAAAAGGAACACCCACGGAGCTATAGATAGCGGGGTTCATACCACTATATTCTCCCTGGCGTCTGGGTTGGAGACACAGGAAGCAGAAGCCACACGATCTGCAATCTGCAGTCTGCTTCTCTGTCAACCAACCAACTCCCTGGCATAGCCACGGCAGCCATACCAGGGGCCAATGGCCAACCTGTAACAGCTGACGGCCACCCAGCCACAGCGGACGGCCATCTGATTACAGCTGATGGCCATCTAATACCGGGGCCAGCACCTTTCCACGTGAGGCCGAGAGCCTGGAACCTGCTCTCTGGGGCTCTGTCCCCACAGAGGGGACATTCTCCGAGTGTGATGCATAACCCACTGGGACTATGAAAGATGATGTTAGCTGAACATTTAAATAATTTCAGTTGTTGTATATTTACTTAATCCTATTAATCCTATGTACTTATCCTATTAAGTAAATATATATAAGTAAATATATAATCTATATTTACTTAGAAAAAATACATACCTGGTGCATGACACTGCCTGAGTTAGTTCATAAATATTACTGTCTAGGATGAGGCTGAAGTAGATGGTGCCATAGAAACCTACTGTACTCAATGTATATGAGTTGCAGGTGCTGACAGGTAATACTTAGATATGACAAAGGTCATGGAAGAATTTTCAGAAGCACTGACCTGCTCCAACCTCCTCAGAGCTACACAAGGGAAACTGAGGCTTTGAAAAGGGAAGAGGTTTGTCCAAGGCCACTCAGCTTGGTAGAAGTGGGACTAGGATTAGATCATGACTGCCTAGATTCCCAATATTCTTTCATGCAGTTTCTAAGGCTCCTTCTCAGCACTTGTGAGTTCAACTTTAGAACAGATACCATGATCAACAAAGGTGACTTGGGATGAATTTGCAAAAAACACAAGACGCTGGCCAAAAGCCCATTTTAACTACATGGTGAATTACCTGAACGAGTCCAAGAGCCTCATTTTCCAAGACGAAAAGTGGTCATTTATTGGATCTAGAACAACAGAAACTTCACTGGATAACAAGGCAAATGAATGCATTGCAGTCTTCACTGAAGTGGAGGCCTGCAAGCTGCCGGCTGCTGTGTGTAATGGGAGATTCGGAATGCAGTTAATGGGTTAGTGTAGTTTTTATTGTAAAAGCAAACTAAATTAAACTGATAGTTTTAATTAAATTTGAATTGGCTGTGATTTTACTCAGTTTTAAAGGCCACTTGAGACACTAGCGTTGCACTTAAAATCTAGTGTTGTAATTAGTGACATCTACATTTATTATAATGGTTACTGCACTTTATTGAATTTATTCAAGAGTAAACAAAAGCTCAGCATCTAAAGAGCTTGGATTCCTGGCTAGGTTGGCTTTGGGAGCTTGTTTGGTTTCTATTGGGATGTCAGGTCACGATGCTGGTCTTGAAAAGGGTGGTTCTTGGTTTAGCCATCTAGCCACAAGCTTAGGACCTTGGGCCACCTCAAGCCAGAAGTGTCTGAGAACATGGTAATCATGCTTTCGCTGTACTCTTGATCTGGAAAATCCATACTGAGTGCATGTTTGAGCATCCCTCAATCCCTCAGTACCTCTAGATATCAAGGTCCGCAGATCTAAGTTTGGAAACACTGTCAAACATCCATGAATTTGATCTGGAAATCAGAAGATCTGTATGGAAACTCCAGAAAATGTTGGTGAGGGATGCTTCTGGTTTCCTGACGACAGTGACTTGGTGGCTTGGTATTATCCATTGTCCCAGACACAACTGGACTCTGAAACAGTGGTTCTTACATACAACTTCGGTGTGCACAGAATCACTTGAGAGGCTTGTTATGATGCAGTCTCTAGGGCCCATTGTAGAAATTCTGGTTTAGTAAGTGCATGGGAAAAATCATCATTTTGAGAAAGTCTGCTCTGAAGTATTAGTTCAGTCTAATAAAATCCACAAAAAGACCAGCTGATAAACAGAAATAAGAGTATCTTCTCAGAGGGTCACCATATTATATACTGTGTTGGGAGGTCTGTGTGGCAGTGGTCTCTTAACATTGTCTGATATGAGTGGATTAAAGCAAGGATTATATTTTTAATTATAAATTAATACATGCTTATAAAATAACACAGAAACATGTAACATAAAAGATGAATTACCCTTAGTTCATTCAATCTCCCTTCCCAGAGGCAAATGGTTCACTGCCTGCTATGTTTCTTCCAGATATTTGCTTCTTTATTTATAAGCATAGATATAAGTAGACGCTTCCTTACTACATTTCCCTACTTCTTACTTTGTTCTGTGTTCTGAGGGATTTCCTCTCCCTTCCCCCTTGGGTTACTCCTTTAATGTAACATCTTGTTCTTGTTTTATGGACATAAATACTTTCCCAATGTTTTTGAAGGTAATGTTTGAAGGTAAAGTTTTCCTTTTTGTTTTTTTTTCAATCTCTTTTTGCTCTTATCACATTTCTTGTTGATCTTTTTGTGGCAAGCAGCAGGCATGGTGGTTCTCATTCATTCATATGTAAGAAGAGGTAATAGAAAGGCTGAGTGGTAACTCTGGGTGTGGAGGGGATGGTTGATGGTCAGGTTTCTCCTTTGGTACAATAGGCGAGAATCTGGACATTCTGCTTTGGAACTCCTGATGCCAGCATGTGGAGTGCTGTCCACATGCACACTCACCCTGGCGGACTTGAGTTTTCTCTGTTTATTCAAATTTTTTAGGGGGAGAGTCCTCGTGGCTGTTATTGCTGTTGTTTATCCTTATGATTGTTTCATTGCCGGTAAACATTTGCCTTTAGGACGTTCTGAAAGTGCAGGGAGGGGAGTTGACTACTCCATGTGTAGAACTTTAATTAAGCCCACTTTCTTCCTTCCTATTCTCATTTATGTCCTGATATTTTTGAGTTCCAAACCTTTCTCCTTTTAAGATAGAGTGGTTAAAACAGCATTTTTCAAGAGGGTGACACACATGCTTAGTAAGCCATCTAAAATCCAGACAAGTTGACTGTTGACAAACAATAAATACTAGGAAACAAACCTGGGCATTTTAGTAGGGAGCAAGACCTGGGGTACTTCCATATTAATCAGATGAATTATAGGTTTAAATATGTAGGAATTGTGTCTGTGAAGAAGAGTGAACTTTGATCAAAGATGAAACAAATCTGAATCATTTGCATCTGATCCCTTCAATTTAAACGCATTGACTTGGAATCTATGGAACCTGAGACTACTTAATAACAATCAATCATTCATTGAAACACATAGTAAAGGAAAAACCCAAACTCGATGAACATGGTTGGGACAGGAAGAAAATAGGTGTGTGATTTCTTTTTAAGCGATATAGATCCAATTACGTACTCTTACTCTTGTCACTGTAGAACTGTGGAACATCGGACACCAATTTTGGAATTCCACATTTTGTTCACAAAAGCTATCAGAGTCAAAAAAAATATTTTAGACCCTGATAAGGCCTTATAGATTAATAGAAACAAAACTCCTAATTGTGTAGGTAAAGAAATGTAGGAAGCCCCATAGGGAGGAAGATAAAAATTTGGGCTTAGAATTTAGGTAGGCCTCGATTCTTATCTGCCTTGGCCTGGAAGTGATACTGTTGCTTCTGCTCCCATTGTATTGGTCAGAACTAATTACATGGCCCTCTCTGAACTGCAGGAGAGTTTGAGAAATGTGGGGCCACACATAGACTATTTGGTGATCTCTTTTTGACGTGTTGAATCACCATCATCACTACCAAATCCAAGAGATGAAACACTATTTAACCATATAGAACCAGTTATTGGTAGAATTAGGACTAGAAGCAAGATAAGAAGTTTTGAGCCACAGTTGAGGACTCTATCCACAAAAGTATTTTATTTTACACATGGTTAAACTTAGGTTCCTAGAGGTTGAGCAAACTTTTTAAGATGCGGGATGATTTAAGAACAAAACTGAATTCTGTTTTTTCTACTTAATCACCCACGTTGCCTCTTTTCTCCTGGAGATTTCTGTACTACCTTTTCACAATGATTTCTGTGACATTTTTCCTCCAAATTACTGAATTGTTTATTATCACCTAGAAAGAATAAGTCTTTCAGTGAAATGTATGAGCATGTAAATTTTATGATAATGAGAAACATTTTCTTCTAAAACTAGGATAGAGCATCTGGAAGCATAAAATGCATATTAAAATGACTGAAGAGACTCCCTCCCCCCCAATCTAAGTAATTAAAATTTGGTTGCAAAGATATGTGGTAAGATCAGGAAATGCTTCTTTAAGGTTCTGTAATGATGAAGTCTTGTCACAATGACAAAACAGTCTTCTAATGTGTGGACACCATCAATGCTTCATTTTTGAAGAGCATTCTTCTAGAATGATGATTCTGAACTATGAAGTGTCAATAAAATTGTGTGAAGTAAGAATGCACTACCTCTAAACTAGGTTGGACTTCCGTTTGGGTGGACTGAAAATGGCCACAGATTCTTTAACACACTTCCCAGTGAGATATGGAATCCCATTGAGAGGATGGGCTCTGCGATTGCTTAGATCAACAGAATATGGTGGAAGTGACACTGTGCCAGTTTCCAGACCCAGGCTAAGGAAATTCCCATTTCCTTAAAATACTGTTCTGGGATCCTTAATCTTCATGTGGACAGGCCTGAAAATGTGTGGAGAGAGAGGGCAATGTGTGTCTTGCCTTCCAGTCATTCCTGTGAAGGCAACAGACATGGGAAAAAAGAAGCCGTTTTGGAAATAGATCCCTCTAGCCACAGTTGCCCTACCTAAGACCACATGGATCAGAGACAAACTGCCTGTCTAAGCCTTTCTAGAATTTCTGGCCAAAATAAAATGGTTGTTTTAAGCCCTTAATGTTTGGGGTGTTTGTTATGCAGCCATTGATAACTAGTCCGTCTGTCACCTATGATGCCTATCTAGCTATGAACGTATGTTCTGGATCCAGACTGCTTGGGTTTGAATCCCGCTGAAAAGGCTTAGTAGCCATGTGATCTCAGGCAAATTATTGTAATTCTCTCTGCCTCAGTTTCATCATCTATAAAATTAGGATACTGGAATTTATCTCATGAGGCAGTTGTGAGGACAAGATTCATTAATTCACGCAAAGTAGTTAAAGCAATGCTCAATAAGTATTTATTCAGCAGGTATGTTTTCTTTTGAGGACCTACTATGTGGCAAGTATGGTGCTAGGCTCTAGAAGCATTTCTGTGGAAAAAAAATAGGCAAAAATCCTGCCTTTGTGACTTTTACCTCCTAGTTAGCTATTATTATGCCCAAATACATTTAAAGTGAAGAGATGAGTAAAATCCAGAACTCAAGGAATCAGGGACCTTTATAGACTCAGAGTACGTCAGTCACAGGTGTGCTCCCTTGTCACATTTCTGCATAGTCTTACTTTCTTAATGTGGATAATCTTTGCTTACAGTGATGGTTAAATAACTATAATAGTGATTATGGTGACTTATGGGATTGATCAAGAACAGCCTTCTAAAGGAAAGCAGCTGTGTAACTATGGCCAAATTGAACCTTTTGAGTCAATTTCTTTACCTGTAAAATGGACCAATCACACTGAAATACACTGAAGGTTTCACCTACCTCTGATCATTTGTGTGTCCATGACAAGAAGTGACGGGAGGTCACCAAGAAGGTTGAGTGGGGAGGGAGGCTGAGAGTACTTTCTCTCTTGGCAGGGGAGAAAGGGGAGGGGTTTAGAGCTACGGGGGTGGTATTTTTATAAACAGTGAATTCGTGTCTGTGGTCTGATATGTATAAGTGCCGTTTCAGGAAGAATAGGAAAGCATGTTTGACATGTGATTGGGACAACATAAGGCAAGTGGCTGCCATGCCGCAGAGGTATTTGTCTGTTAGGTTGCTACGAAGGGAATGTGTGCGCCTTCGTTCTCACACTCAGGAATTCTGCAAACAGCACCCTTTCTCCATCTCTTTGTCAAACTCACACCCTTTTATACCCGGGCAATCACCCGATTTACTGATAACACCCTGCTGGATAACTTCCTACTGAATCTGCTTGGAGCTTCACGAGGTGGTATTCTCTCATCCATGCATTGTTTTCTTCTACGAGTATGTGCTGTGTAGCCACTTCGTGCTGGATACCCACAGACAACAGTAATGTTTTGTGTAAACCACTAGAGGTTTGCCCAGGGGTCTGTGAGAGCTGGGGAGAGATGCTCTCCACTCAGTCTTAGGGGGCTAAGAACCCCTAAGGGGTCTTTAGGGGGCTTAGGACAGTCCAAGGACAACTGTCGTTTTGTCTCCCCAGTACCTCTTCTCTCTCTGCAGGTAACAGACCTCATTCGGGTTAAGAATAAATCCTCCCTATTCTGAGCAGGACTGACTCAGCAAACCCTGGCAGGTGACCCAGACAAATAAATGTCTCCCCTAAGAATTTTATGACACCATTGGCAGAGACTCACTTAGTCAGGGTTGCTAAGCTTATGGGGTGTACATCTGGGGTGGCCACTGGTCATTTTTCCTACCATATGGAAGAAAGTCTGCCTATGAGTAGAACACACATTAAAAAAGCTGAAGAGACCCCGCCCCATCAATCTAAGGTAATTAAAATTTGGGTGCAAAGATTTACATCAAAATCAGAAAATATACCTTTAAATTTTAGAGGCTACTATCCTGTTACAGTGATGACAGTCTCTTGAACTGCTGGGGCGTCTGCCTAACAATGAAACCAAAGAACTGAGGAAAGCAGACCCAAGAGAAAGAGGGAAAGACAAAGTTCTAACAATATCATTCAAGCTCCTGGATCCAGCCATGCCTGAAGCTAGGCATTAGTCCTGTACTTCTTGTTACATGACCCAATGAATAACTCCCCCTACATTGTTCCCCCCTAAGCTGGTTCAAGGTAGATTTCTGTTGTCTGCTGGTACAAGGCTTTCTGGAGTATATGATGCCTGAGCTGAGTCTTCATGGATGAATGGGAATTTGTCAGGTGAAGTGAGAATGGTGACTGAGGTGTGTAAGAGTTTTCAGGCAGAAAGAACATATAAACAAAGGTTTGGGGAGAAAATTCTAAGGAAAACATCTATACAAAATAACAACAATGGGCATTGCCATTGGCCCAAGCTCTTCACTTGGAAAAATATTGCTGTAGAGTGGCCAAAATGAATTTGAAAACAGTACCCACAAGAGTGTGGCCTTCTGGGTAAAATCCACAAGGCAGTAATGAGTTGGGAAAATACATACTTAAAAGACTCACTTAACAGGCTTCTGGGATGAACTTATAAATGTGGTAGACACAGAAGAAGTGGTAGAAATAATACCTTTAACAAGAAGTTCAATTTACTCTATTGGGGCACACTCAGAAGAACTGGGAGAAGTCAATCACATTTACTGTCTGCTCTTGTTTGTTTAAAATGGCTGAAAAATATGGTGTTTCTGTATAATTGCTTATAAGGAACAGAATTGTTTTCACCTGAGCTCTGCCATTTTACAGAAAACACTTACTGAATTTAATATAGCTGAAAATTAAAACAAATCCTCTACATGGCTTATGCAGTGAGAGTAAAGCCAGAAGCAGTTTGCGGACATCATTCTCCTTATTTGAAACTATACCTGTCTCTTCTTTTCTCCTACCATCTAGATTTACCCATCCTTTAATGCCCATTTCAAATTCTATTCCCTTCAACTAGCTGCTTCTGAATGCTAAACAGAATCAACCCCATCCTCTTCTGAATACTTGCCCAAGTTTACCACCTGGCCTCGCTACTTCTTATTGTCTCATTATGAAATTAACTTTAATTACAACTTTGGGTTAAAAGTCTACTTGGATGTAGCATCTGAGGCTAAGGGGCTTCAATACTCATTCCTAATCTTTTGGCTACACTGTAGATTCTGTATATAACTTCCCGGGAGTCCTGTGATGAAAGGTATATCCAAGGAGTTGTAGTTTCATGAAATACTAATAGGTGTTATGAAAAAAAATGTTTGGGTATTTCGTGTATTAGATGAAGTAGTCTAAATTCAATAGGTCTCTATGGCTCAGGACTTATCAGAACCTTGAATATGCTTCTATTACTCTTCAAAAGGAGGATATAGTATATAGCTTCATATATTATCTTTTTAAAATTAGTTTCCTGTGTGCAAAACACTGTAATAGTTAGACATTTATCATTTATACCCCTCACAAAGTGATAACCCCCTCCCCCCAATCTACTACCCTTCTGACATTGCATATAGCCATTACATTTCCACTGTCTCTACTCC
Source organism: Rhinolophus hipposideros (assembly GCF_964194185.1). Taxonomy (NCBI): domain Eukaryota; kingdom Metazoa; phylum Chordata; class Mammalia; order Chiroptera; family Rhinolophidae; genus Rhinolophus; species Rhinolophus hipposideros. The sequence continues at coordinate 26,753,714 of NC_138067.1, read as the reverse complement.
GTATGCCGTACTCCAATTCTTGTGATTATATATATACACAAAATTATAGTTGACATTGATTATTATTCAGCTTCAGCTTCAGGTGTGCAGCACAGTGACCAGGCATCTACATCATCACTGAAGTGATCTCCCTAATAAGACAAGTGTCCATCAGATACCCTATAAAATCTTTACAACATTATTGATTATATTCCCCAAATTGACTTTCGTATCCCCATGGCCATCTTGTGGTCACTGATTGTGCTTTCTAATCCCCTCACCTTCTCCCTCATCCTCCCCTTCCCCCATCTAGCAACTCTCTCATATATTATCTAGATTGACCTGTTTTCCATAGAATTTATTCAGGAACTGAACTCCTGGGTTTTCTAGAGGAAGCTGTTTCACTCTTCTGTTGTTTCTCAATAAATGACTTTTAGTAACATCTTCTCAGATAACCTGTTTCACTGGGGAGGCAGAATATTTCAAGCCTTTAACTGTACGATAAGAACCAAGTCACCATGCTGCGCATGTCCCGCTGTCGTCCAGTTCCTAAAGGAGAACACCTTTAGGATGAGTCAGCAATTAACACTGAGGGAGTGAATTTCACTAAATGCTTAATTTTATAACCTCTGTCATCTACCAGAAGGACTCTATTCCCCCACTTTAAACCTTAATTCAATAGAAGGACAACTATTGTTTCCTGTCAAACCCTTTCAATCATATTTTAATGTAAGAATAGTTTAAAGCATAGTAATTCACTACACTGACCTCCACTTCTCTTTGTGGTATGTGAGAGTTGTACTTACTTTGAGCTGATTTTATGAACAGCGATTTCTGTCCCTGTATTTGGAAATGCCTGGAACAACCGTTCATTCCTTCTTTTTGTCCTTAGAACTGGCAGCTCTGGGAGTCATGATGTAGAAAGAGTACGGCTGTGGAACAAACCCAACCTGAATTTGAATACCTGCTCTATTTCTTATTAACTGCATGGGCTTGGGAAAGGATTTCACCTTTATGAACCTTGGTCTCCCCATCTACAAAATGAGAACATTAATACACATCTACCTCATTGGAAAGTTGTAACGTTTCTTTCTCTTTCTTGTCTTTGCATGTTGGAATGGAAGATGATCCACACCCAAGAATTATTACCCTGAATCCATCAAACAATCCATCATCTTGTTTGAAATTGTGCATCTCTCTGTAGATGAAACTTCTTTCCCCACACCAGCCTACACTCACTCTTCACTTCAATGCAGTGCATAGACCTTTCCTGGCTGTCTTATTGCCACCTTTTCTACATACGTGATATCCACAAGCAAGAGACACCACGTGACCGTTTCAGAATCTGTCAAACATGGCCTGAGAGAAAGTCTTGGATTATTTTTTTCAAAGAGTTAAGATTGGTCCAAATGTGGTTTTATATGTCTAATATTCTTTTTCTGAGATATACCTTGGAACAACCTCAAGTATGAAATAAATCAATCTAAATGTATTCCCTTAATCTTTATCCAAGGCATCACAACCCAATCCTGATTCTCTATCCCTCCCTCCCGCCCCCAGTTTATTTTATATTGAGGAATTTATTTAAAATTTTCATTATGAAAAATTTCAAACACAAAATAGAGATAATAAGAAATACTAGTGTATCAACCTCACTAACCATCAGAGAAATGCAAATAAAAACCACAATGAGATACCACCTCACCCCAGTCATAATGGCTATCATCAATAAATCAACAAACAACAAGTGCTGGCGTGGATGTAGAGAAAAGGGAACACTTGTGCACTGTTGGTGGGATTGCAGATTGGTGCGACCACTATGGAAAACAGTATGGAGGTATCTCAAAAATCTGAAAATGGAACTACCTTATGATCCAGCAATTCCACTCCTAGGTATCTATCTGGAGAAATCCAAAACTCTAATTCAAAAAACTTTATGCACTCCTATGTTTATTGCAGCACTTTACACAATAGCCAAGACATGGAAACAACCGAAATGCCCATCGGTAGATGACTGGATTAAGAAGCTGTGGTACATTTATACAATGGAGTATTACGCAGCCATAAAGAAGAAAGAAATCTTACTATTTGCAACAACATGGATGGACCTAGAGAACATTATGTTAAGTGAAATAAGTCAGACAGTGAAAGACAAGTACAATATGATCTCACTTATATGTGGAATCTAAAGAAAAGAATAAGTGAATGAACTAATCAGAAACAGTTTTGGAGACATAGAGGAAAACCCGAGGGTTGCTAGATGGGGGGGGTGGGGATAAGGGGGAAGGTGAGGGGATTAGAAAACAGTCAGTAACCACAAGATGGCCACGGGGTTTTGAAAATTAATTTGGGGAATGTAATCAATAATGTTGTAAAGATTTTGTAGGGTATCTGATGGACACTTGTCTCATTAGGGAGATTACCTCAGGGATGATGTAGATGCCTGATCACCTGTACACCTGAAGTTGAAACTGAACAATAATGAATGTCAACTACAAGTTTATATATATATATATATATATATATATGTATATGTATATATATATATATATAAATATATATATATATATATATATATATATATATATATATATATATATATATATATGTATGTATATACTTACAAGAACCAGAATACAGCATTAGGAATAGAGACAGTGGAAATGTAATGGCTCTGTGTGATGTCAGAGGGATAGTGGATGGGGGAGGGTGGTTCACACAGTGTGACGGATATAAAAGATAAACGTTTAAGTATTCCTTTGTCTTGTGCACCTGAAACTAATAAAAAAAAATTTCCTAGAGAAAAAAAAAGATACTCTGGATAAACAAATTAGCATGTTTGTGTAACCTGACCTAAGTTAATCTATCAGTCAAACAATTGTCAGGGTTTCTTGATAGATATAAATAAGTTCAGAAAATTAAAGGTGCATGGGTGTTATAAAACAAAAAAAGAGAGAGAGATACTAATGTAATGAAGTGCCATGTACCCGGCATTCAGCTTTAACTATTACCAATTTATGGGCAATATTGTTTCATTTATATCTTCCACTTCCTTCTTACCATGGGATTATTTTAGGACAAATCCAAGATATATCTTGTCATTTCATCTGTGAATATTTCTATATGTATATTTTGAAATGACAAAGGCATCTTGTAAAAGTATAACTACCATGCAATTATCACACCAAAATTTTTAAAATAATTTAAAAATGTTGTGTCATTCACTTTGAATGGGGGGAATATACAATAGTTGAGGTTCCCTACTGAGCCATGCAGATTGAGAAAACAATGACTTGCAAATCCTGAGCACTTTATGATCTTGGCCTTCACTCCCCTCCACAGATTAGAAGAATCTGGCATATTCTAACATTATGAAGAGGAAAGAAGTGAAGTCAATGGAATGACCACATAGTATTTCTGGACTCCCACCCAGCAAAGAGTACAGGGAGCCAGAAGTTTCTGAAGACCTATAGACACCAGTGTAAGCAATCACTGTATCATTGATAGAAAGTGATGTCTTCTATTTTAGAATCAATAGGGTTTGCTGCGGTATGGATTTTGGACACAAATGGGAGAATTGGTAAATTTATGACATTTTCATTTCTCTCAGGAACTAACAATAAGGAAAAATCCCCCCAATAAGTCCTAGTTGTGCTACTGAGGACCAATAAGTATCCCCAAATGGCAACATTTCCTATCAAAATGTGACAGAAGTTCTTTCTTTAGAAAGGTGCCAAGTTAATTAGTACCTTATAGGTCCTTGTTATACTCAGAATGACTTTCCATCTGCTGATAATTTAATCGTTACACGTGTGACACCGGGAAATCGGGCGTCACATTCCGCTACATAATGTAAATCGACAGTCAGTGAACGCTGCTCAATAGCTTGATGCCATTAATAAGGTTGTTTCTTAAATTCATAACAAATATCGAGTTGTTTTCTCAGTAGGTTAAAAATATAGACCCAACATGTATGACAGTGTGGAGATGTGAAAGAGCTCGGGCACATCTGCCGTGCTTCTGAAAGTTGTAGGCTGCTGGTGGGAAAGATCATGTGGGCACTGATTTTTGAGGTCAAGAAGGTTCTAGAAGGACACCCTGCAGGGTGGGTGGGGCAAAGGGTTATCTTTGCCACCATTCAGCCAGGTTGTCTTTAGCTGTTGATTCTTCACGCCCTAGAGGGCTTCTGCCTGGCCAGTGTGGAGACGCAGCAGAGGCAGCGCTATGCTGGGGCGAGGGAAAGAGAGCATTGTGAACAGATGCCAGCAGACTGGCCTCCTCTTCTGCTTCCACGGCCTTTCAGAATGGAGCCCAGGGACCCTCTCTGGTGACAACATTCTGAGACCCTCTGAGGTCGGGTACTCTGGCCGATCAGTCCAGGGATTGACTGTATACCTGGGGACAGCATGTATTTCATCCCCACTCTGACCACCAGCCCAGACAGCTGGAGCAAGCACAGAGTCAGTCTGCATGGGGGGGGGCTTTCTCTGCTGCTTGCCCCACAGTGCTAATCCTCAATGTTGCCTCTCTTCACCCACGACTTAGTTATGGCTTTCCTCTCCAACATCCTATTGAAGGCCGAGAAGGGAAGCCTTTCCATCTCTTTCATATAGGGTGGGATTGTGTTCAGAGTTAAGACACAAAACCACAGCAAGGAGGCAAATAAAAACCAAAAAAACAGGTCAATAGCCAGAACTGTTGAGGAGGCAGGGCCTTGGGCTAGCAGCAAGGATGATAACTGCATAGGCTTGGGTTGGATGGAGCAGAAAGGCGAAGGTATTCTCAGGCTGCTCAAGGTGGGCTAGGAGACAGACAGCAGGATTCTTGAAGATCCAAGGAACCGGATCCGATCTGCAGAAGGACAGGACTTGAGGAGCGGGTGTCTGAGCCCCATCCCCTCCCATCTTTGGAGAGTGGGGATTGGAGCAGCTCCCAGCCTGGGGACGGGGGTTCCCAACCGAGACTCCTGGGACAGAAAGCCCCAGGGGAATGTGTCTGGGTAACTGTCCTCAGATCAGCCCCATCACATGGCTGAGCGTGGGGCCAACACGGGCAATGCAAAGCAAGGGGCAGTAGCAGGGATGACTATCAGGCTGGCAGCCTGCGGGGGTCCTGGGCACAGGTCTCCAGGGAAGCAGATGTGTCCCAGCCTGGTGTGTAAAGTGCAAAGAATAAACCAAACCAGAAGTAGTATAAGGTGTGTAGCTAAGTGATCAAACTACGTAAAACAGACTTCAAATCTAGCTTGTTATGTGTTTTTCAAAGAAGAAATTGCCTAGCTTGAAACCGGTGTTTACTTGATACCCAGTGGGTTTTCCATTGAGTGCACAGGGGTCTTCCCTTCCCAGGCCCTTCATTTTATTCCAGTCGTAGGAGACAGGGGTGGAGGGACACTGCTGTGCAAATGAATCCTGTTTAAAAAGGAGCTGTTTTGATGTTCAGTGCTTCCTGTGTCCTTCTTAATGACAGATTTTGATGGAATTATTGGTATAAAAAGATTCTGAATGTGGGAATAACACACTGTGTACTTCTTGAGATCAGAGACCTTACATTGTTCTTTTTTGTTTCCCTGGTTTATGGACTGTGTTATTAATAGTCATTGTGTATTGAGCACTTGCTGGGTGCCAGCTACTGTATCAAATGCCTTGAAAGCACTGAAATTCTTCTCCTGTCCTCACTGTAACTATTGGGGAAACTGGAATTCAAGGGATGAAGCGAAATATCCAAAGTCACCTCGCTGTTAAGTTGTGGGATTGTCAACAGGTTAATAAATAATATTTCCTTGCTGTCACAAATTCAGAACTAATTGATAGACACAGGAATCAAACCGATGTATGTGAAAATATCACCTCTAGTACTGTAAAGCAAATGGGAAAATGTGGTTCTCAATTTATGGCCAACCAGGCTTACTGATACCTTTTTCTCATGAGTTAAGATTTTGGGAAAGCCCATTTAAGAGAAATTTAGGGTTTAAAGAGGAGTTTGTTGCCCCACATTGATCTGGTGAGAGAGAGAGAGAGAGGGAGAAGGATATGAATTCCCAGAACAAAGTGCCTGAAGGGTTTTAAATTGGAAGGAGGACCTGATTGGATTTGCACTATAAAATTCTTACCGTGGCTTTTACAGGCCTTGATGATCTGCCTAACCTCTGGCCTCTACGCACAACCTGTTCCCCCTCACCCTGCTCTCTAAGCCACTTGGGCCTTCCCTCCACCCCTAAATGAACCGCACTCTCTTCTGCCACCGGACCTTTGCATCTGCCAGTACCGCCCCCTCAACCAAATCACTCGTCTTTTGTTTTTTTCTTCCCAGATAGATGCCAGAAACCTGGTTTGGAGGTTATTAAAGTCACAGAACTTCATATTTGAAATATTTAACTTACATTCTTTAAAAAGTTTTTTGAATTAAAATAAAGCTAACACACAACATTATATTAGTTTCAGGTGTACACCATAGTTATTCAACATTTCTATATGCTCGTACCTAAAGAAGTGACCACCGTAAGTCCAAAACTATCTGACATACCACATTATCACGATATTATTGACTATTTACCCTATGCAGTACGATACATCCCCATGACTTATTTGTTTTCTACCTGGAAATTTGGACCTCTTATTCCCCTTTACCTTTTCCCCCCTTTTTAAATTTTTCAATTACAGTTGACATTCAATATTATTTTATATTAATTTCAGGTGTGTAGCATAGTGGTTAGACATTTGTGTAAGTTAAGAAATGATCCCCTGATTAGTCTAGTACTCGGCACTATACATAATTATTACCATATTATTGACTATATTGCCTGTGCTATACTTTACATCCCCATGACTATTTTGTAACTATCAGTTTGTACTTCTTACTCTTCATCTTTTACACCCTGCCCCCCACCCCTTCCACCTATGTCCCCAAGAAATATAGTACCTCTCTGACACCATACATTGTTATTACAATATTATTGACTATATTCCGTATTTTGTACCCTACATCCCCTTGACTACTGTGTAACAACCAATTTGTACTTATTATCTTCCCCTTTTTGTATCCACACCCCAACCCTCCTCCTATCTGACAACCATCAATATGTTCTCTGTATCTATCAGTTTCTTTCTGTTTTGTTTGTTTATTTTGTTCTTTAGATTCCACATACAAGCGAAATCACATTGCATCTGTCTTTCTCTGTCTGACGCTCCATTCAGCACAACACCCTCTAGGTCCATCCATACTAACATAGATGGCAAGAACCCATTCCCTTCCATGGCCAAGCAATATTTTATTGTATGTATGTAGCACTTCCTCTTTATCCATTCTTCCATTGATGGGCACCCAGGCTGCCTCCAAATCTTGGCATTGTAAACAGTGTTACAATGGACATATGGATGCACATTTCCCCTCAAAGTAGCATTTGGGTTTCTTTAGATAAATACCCTGAAGTGTGATTATTGGGTCCTTCTTTGTCTCTTGTTATAGCCTTTGTTTTAAAGTCTATTTTGTGTGGTATAAGTGTTGCTACCCCAGGTTTTTGTTTGTTTTTTTCATTTTCATTTTTTTATTAAAGTTTATTGGGGTGACAATGGTTAGTAAAGTTAAATAGATTTCAAGTGTACAATTCTGTATTACATCATCTATATATCACATTGTGTGTTCACCACCCAGAGTCAGTTCTCCTTCTATCACCATATATTTGATCCCTTTTACCCTCATCTACCACCTCTCTCCCCTCTTACCGTCTGGTAACCACTAACCTAGTGTCTATGTCTATGAGTTTTTGTTTCTTTCTTTGTTTGTCTTGTTCCTTTTTGCTTTCAGTTTTATATCCCACATATCAGTGAAATCCCTTTATGCTCTGTTTATGTCTTTTGATCTGAAGTGAGTCTTTTGTAGGCAGCATATATCTTGTTTTCTTATCCTGTGTCTTTTTAGTAGAGCATTAATCCATTTACATTGAAAGTAATTGTTGATAGATGTGTAGTTATTGTCATTTTATTATTCATAATTTTGATCTTTTTTTTTCCACCTTAAAAAAGTCCCTCTAACATTCCTTGTAATATAGGTTTGATGATGAAGAACCCTTTAGATTTTTCTTGTCTGGGAAGCTCTTTACCTGTCCTTCGATTCCAAATGATAGCTTTGCTGGATAGAACAATCTTGGTTGTAGGTCCTTACCTTTCATCACATTGGTTGGGTATTTTGTGCCAATCTCTTCTGGCCTGCAAAGTTTCTGTTGAGAAATCAACTGACAATATTTTGGGAGCTCCCTTATAAGTTACTAGTTGCTTTTCTCTTGCTGCTGCTTTTAGGATTCTCTCTTTGTCTTTAAACTTTGCCATTCTAATTATAATGTGTCTTACTGTGGGCCTGTTTGGGTTTATCTTGTTTGGGACTCTCTGTGTTCCCTGGACTTGTATATCTATTTCTCCACCGGGTTAGGAAAGTTTTCAGTCATTATTTATTCAAATAGGTTCTCAATCCCTTGGTTTCTCTCTTTTCCTTTCGGTACCCCTATTATGCAAATGTTGTTACACTTGATGTCCCAGAGGTCTGTTAAACTATTTTCATATTTTTTGGGATTCTTTTTTTTTTTTTTTTTCTGTTCCAATTGGGTGTTTTCTGCTACCTTGTTTTCCAAATCAATGATTTGATCCTCTGCTTCATCTAGTCTGCTGGTGATTCCTTCTAGTGTATTCTTCATTTCAGTTATTGTATCCTTCTCTTCTGACTGATTCTTTTTTATGGTTTCTATGTCCTTTTTTATGCTTGCTGTCTCTTTGTTGAAGTTCTCATTAAGTTCCTTGAGCGTCCTTATAACCATTGTTTTGGACTTTGTATCTGGTAGTCTCCTTGCCTCCATTTTCTTTAGTTCTTTTTCTGAGGTTTTCTCCTATATTTTCATTTGGGATGTATTTCTTTATTTCTTCATTTTAGCTGACTCTCTGTTTGTTTCTATTTATTAGGTAGATCTGCTATGTCCCCCAGTCTTGGCCAAGTGGCCTTATGTAGTAGGTGCCCTGTGGGGCCCAATGGCAGTCTCCTTGGTCACCTATACCAGGTGCTACAGGAGTGTCCCTTGTGTGGTTTGTGTGTGCCCTCCTGTTATGGTTGAGACTTGATTGTTGTTGACATGTCGGTGGAATTGACCCTCAGGCTGATTGGCTGTGAGATTTGGCTTTGTCCACAGCTTACAGGCTGCTGTGTGGGGGGGCTTACCTCACTGAGTGGGATTGACCCCAGTGGGCTTGAGTGCCTGTTGAGACCACCCTTTGAGTATGCTGCTTGTGGGACTAATTGTGCAGCGATCTGCTTTGCTCTGAAGCCAACCTCCAAGTATGTTGGTTCTGGGGCTTCTTGTGAGGGGCTCTGGTGCAGACTCAGGTCACCCACTGCCTGTGACCAGCTGGGGACTAGCTGGTAAGAGCTACAAAGTGACCTGTGGTTGTTTGCTACTTTTGCTAACCCTGGATGTGCACGGGAGAGGCCACACTGTGAACCCAGGATGTCTGCCACCAGTACTGGGCCTGGGGTAGCTCCGCAAAATGCCAGGACACCCCAAGGCCTGCTGCCACCTGCTGGCTCCCTTGAGGTTCAGCCACTGATAAAGCCTTCTGCAGTACACAAGTTGGGTGAGGCAGGGTCTCAGGGAGTCACTAGAATGGGAAGAGTTGTGGTTACCAGGTTAATGTAAATTCTGGTTTGGTGCCAGTGCTGAGCCTGGAGCTACTCAGCAAAAGTCTCAGAGCATACCAAAAGCAGCTACCTGGGGCCTGTGGACTCTGATAATTTTCCAGGGAAGAGTGCAATAGGAGCAGGGCTGGCTGCTCTTGGAGAAAGTGCCACAGGTGTTGGGTATAGTGAGATCCCAGTAAATCACCAGGGTGGAGCTGCAGAGCTCCCAGACCAATCAGATTCAAATTTGGCCGTAAGCGTAGGGGGCAGGCTCAACACATTAAAGATAGTGGCTGCCTCCTCATAGGGAAATGCTGACATTCCTCCAAACCTCAACCCAAAGCAACACACCTCAGTCTGGCCTGCGTATGTCTCTGACACCCCCCGAGTTACTGTCCCTCCACTGGAGCTCAAGGTGAGTGCCTGGGAGTGAGAGAGTCGATGTGTGGGCCCTTTAAGAGGACGCCTGGGTTTCTTTCTTCCTTCTGTCACACCTGCTGGTCAGAATCCCCGCGATTTTTCACAGCCAGATATTGTGGAGGCTTTTCTTCCTGGCACCAGTACTCTGGGCTTGGGAGGCCAGTGTGGGGCTGGGGTTTCTCACTTCTCGGGGTGGGGGAACCTCTGCAGCTGAGATATCCCTCCCGGTTCTCAACTCCCACACGGAGGTTTGGCATTAGCCATTTCCGCATCTCTGCCCCTCCTGCCCGTGGCTTCTTCTTTATATCCTCAGTTACAAAACTTCTGTTCAGCTAGACTACAGATGGTTCTCCAGGTTGATTGTTCTCTAATTTAGTTGTGATTTTAATGTGTTCACGGAAGGAAGCAGGCACAGTGTTTATCTACTCCACCATCTTGGATCTCTCTAGTTTACATTTTTACAATAAACACCATTTGGTGCTTTAAATAGATTAGTTTTATCCAGTCATCAAGCACAGACCACTGAGTCCTCACAGACCTGAGTCACCCCTCTGTGCACCGAGTGAGAGAGAGGCTGGAAGCTCCTGCAGGGTAGATCCTTCACCATAGAGACAAAATTCTGGGGGAAAGGAGGACCTTCACTAATCCTCCATCTAGATTTGAACCCAGACCTGTTTGATTTCATGGTGCTTGTACCTTTCAACAGGTTTCCTTGTTTCTTAGTGGTTTGTTTACTGAACAACTTTGATTTCCTATTATAATATCTTAGGAGAAAAAAAATTCTTTGCAGACTTTTTCACGCATTCGTATTTTTAAGAAAAATTAAGTGCGCATTGTAATTTTTGTTGGCAGAATTCCTGTGCTTGACACAATGGATAATTCTGCTTGTGCCAGCAACACAAACGTTTCAACAACACATGTGACTGGAACTGTTTCCTAAAAACCACTAAGTGACCAAGAAGGCTGACAGATTTTCCAGGTCTTCCCACCTTGACCAGACATCTCGTCCAGCCTGATGTCTCTCTCCCATTAGAGTAGGTCAGAGAGAATTGTGTCTTGCCTCTAATTAAATTCTCATCTTTGCCCAACTGTTTGAAAGGGCAACTGTCTTAAACCTTTGAACTTTATTTGTAATACAAAACTTCAATTAGATAAAGGACAATAATTAGCAGATCTTTTATCTTTGGGCATAATTAAATCTTTAAGAAGGGACGTTTTAATCAATGAATTGTAATGACAAGTTCATAAATTAATTAATCCTACCAATGGAGGCTTGGCAGTAATCAATGGATCTTTAAAGAGGTTCAGGGTGAGGGGACATGGCTGTGGGAACACAGATGCTCTCTCAGTTCAGTTTGGTGTAAAGATTCTAATATATTAAGGATTAGCTTGTTCAGAAGATTACCTATTTATTTAAGGGAGAATCATTTAAAATGTTAACTTTCAATGTGAGGGAAAACCTTCTTGTAAGTTTTTGCTTTTGAAGCTTTCTTCTTAGAGCTCTTAATTCAGACCATACCTATTGATATACATTTGTGCCCTTGTATTAGAGCTATTTGCCAAGTTACTGATTTGACAGCTAGCTTGAGTAGAGAGAAAACAAAACTCAGGCTGACTTCCATTTGATACTTAAAAGTTTTTCTCTTACAACAGGAGTCAGCAAACTCTGGCCCACTTGCTACATCTGGCCCACTGCCTGTTTTTGTAAATAAAGTTTTATTGGAACACAGTCAGGCCCATTTGTTTTTATACTGTCTGTGGCTGTTTCACACTACAAAGGCAGAGTTGAATAATTAATTACTCTAGAGACTATATGAGCCCCGAAGCTGAAAATATGTACTATCTGATCCTTTTTACAGAAAAAGTTTGCCAGCCCTTGTTTTGAAACACTGTGTCCTTTTTACCAAACCTTGAGAGTTTTGGTAAAATTTAAACTCTGGATAGCACTAGATGGTGTTTGTTATAAGAATGTAAATTAAATATTTCAAATAAATATGAGGTTCTGTGGCTTTAGTAGCCTACAAACCGGGTTCTTGGCATCTATGTGGGGAAAAACCAAGGAAAGACTGATTTGGATGAGGGGAGGGACTGGCAGCTGCAAAGATCCTGTGGCGAGAGAGTGCGGTTCATTTATGGGGTGGAGGGGGGGTCCAAGTGGCTTAGAGAGCAGGGTGAGGGGCAACAGGTCATGTGTAGAGGCCAGAGAATAGGCAGAACTAGGGCTGTAATAGCCATTAGAAGATATTCTTCAAGGACTTCACATTGCTCTAGGATAAAGTCTTACCTGGAAGCTAGATCAGGCTTCTGTGATGTGCATTGAAAGTCTTGGAATTTGGAGGCAGGGTTGAGGAAGTCATGGAGATAAGGGGGGCTGGTAGAGTTATCAGGGCTCCCTCCTCCAAATCCTAAGCCCTCTGGGAATCCTTTCAGAGACCATGTCTATGTGGGCTTGTAATGATCTCTATCCCTATGTTGTCTACAAATCAACTTAGCTTTCCCAGGGCAGAGATATTGTGTTGTTCATCGTCACGGCCACAAGCCCCTAAGGCAGGCCCTGGCACTTACTGGGTCCTTCGTGAGTGTCTCCGAATAAAGGAATGGGAACTTGGAGGAGAGGGGTGTCCAAAATGAACCTTTGCACCCCACGTCTCTGCAGTGGGACCTCCTAGTTAGGAAGACGCGCCCGGCTTCTACTGACCTGTCAGAGGTGCTGTTACTGACTCCCAGCACTCCCGTCTCCTATCACTGCGGTTACTACTGTGCTCCTACTACCGCCTACTCCCCTTCACAGCCTTCCCCTGATGCGCATCTGAAAACAAACAGGGGCTCTCCTCAGACCAATGAGTCATGTATTTGTTCTTAGAGGGCTTTTGTTACGGATGGAAAAGATGCTGCGTCCTTCATTCCACACACCTTCCCCAAAGAAGCTGGAATAGAAAGGAGAGAGGGAATGTGGCCCCTTTGCCCTCACTTGGGCACAAGTCCATGCGAATTATAAATCTTGACAGTGTCTTATTCAGGGAGCAGTTCTCCAGAGAAACAGAACCAGGGGGATATACACAGAGGGTGCCAAAAAGATGTATACACATTTTAAGGAAGGAAAAAACTATTAAAATGATAATTCTCTCTCTCTCCCTCTCTCTCTCTACACACACACACACACACACACACACACACACACACAAAACCCCCGAGACAAGGTGAGCAGAGATGGTCCCCATGCTGGGGGCCTAAAGATGAGGTGGAAAAGCTAAGGGATGTGTTGTTGTTGCTTGTGGGGGTGCAGGTGGGGCTGGGAGGACAGCACGTGCAAAAGCCCTGAGGCGGGAGCTTGGTATGTTCCATAAATGGGAAAAAGGCCACAGTTAGAGTTCTGAGAGGTGCAGCAAGGGTTGGGGGAAAGCATAAATTGAGGCTGGGGTTGTTATCAGGGCCCTGATGGGAACGTTGGAATCTATTCAAAGTGCGAATGGAAACCATCAGAAGATTCTATATAGGGTGTGTTCATTTCATAGGGCTGCCACAAAAAATTACCACCAACTTTATGGATTAAAACCATAGGAATTTATTTTCTCACAGTCCTGGAGACCAGAAGTCCTAAATCAGGGTGTTACAGGGCCACACTCCCCCTGAAGGCTCTAGGGGGGATCCTTCCCACGTCTCCCAGCTTCTGGTGGCTCCAGGTGGTCCTTGGCTTGTGGCGGCATCACTCCAATCTCTGCCTCTGTCTGTGTGTCACGTCTCCCTCTCCTTTCTCTTATAAGGACACCCGTTATTGGATTGAGGGCCCATCCTAAATCCGGGATGATCTCCCCTCAGGATCCTCATTCATATCTGCAAAGACCCTTATTTCCAGATAAGGTCCCATTCTAGATACAGGGGGTTGGGTCATGGACCTATCTTTTCTTATTCAATTTTGGCAGAATTCAACCCACTATTCAGGGAGTAACAACCTGCTTTTGAATTTAAGACCACTGCCTGCTTTTGTGGGGCAGAAGATTGGATGGAAGAGGCACAAGTGTGAAATCAGGAGGACCAGATAAGAGGCTGCTGTGAGCTTCTAGATGGGAGATGACAGAGACTGTGGTGGCCCTATGGTGGGTGGGTGGTGGGTTGGGGAAGTGCTGTGGGCGGGAGTACCTTTGACAGGAAGCTATCTATGGCCTGGAAGAAGCTAATTAAGGTGGGTCATTTGCAAAGTCTGGTGATTTTTTTCTACCCTCCTCTGAGAGGGTGTGCAAAGAGAAGGGCTCAGAAGATCGAGGAGACACTAGCTCAGGGAAAGGTCTGACCCTGCACAAAGAAGTTGCTCAATACACAACATACGCTGTAAATGCAAGCAGAGGATTATTCTAGAAGCATTTTTCTCTGAGTGTGTGTTGGCTTTGGGCAAGGATATAGGTCTCCCCTTTTCAAGATGTTTTGAAAAATAACAAACTCATTTGAACAGGGCTTAAAGTTCCTTGGCAAGGAGATATTGGACACTTGGAAATATTACTATTATTTCTGGAGCCAATTTTAGCAAGGACGGCTCTGTCTTTAATTACTGGTTGATGCTGAGTTGTACAGGCAAATGATTACATGCACAATTAGTTGTTCCCACAAGTAGCCAATTATGGGAACGATTATTTAAGAAAATTGTGGCTCCTGCTAAAGGGACTTTACATTGTAGCCTCGAAATACATTTCTGTATAAAAATTCCTTTTATGGCATGTGTTGTTATTTCCCCCCCTATTTTCTGGGCCGCTAGGGAAAGCAGCCCTTGCAGTCTCACTTGTGGGAAGAGGGAATTCTGGAAACCCTAGATCTTTGGGGCACTATGAGACTCAGGAAAGAATGGGGTTGAGAGTTAGAAGCACTTCCAGGATCCATCTCACTCCAGACACTGTATCTTAACCCCCAAAAATGCAACCTAGAAGAAGACCTACACCCCGGGATTGGTGATAAGGGATCATTGGAGATATGTTGGCAGTACGGCCACGTGTCACTGTCACCTCAGTCTTTGCCTGTGCCCATCAACACAGTTGTCACTGCTTCCTGATGATTATGCTGCTTCCCTAGGCCACTTTCGCCACCTAAGCACCTCAGGTCCCTCTGCGTAGCCAAGTTGTCGTAAAATCATAAGCTCTCAGAATCAGAGGGACATGAACATCATCTAGTCCATCCGTCCCATTTCAGAGTTGATAAAACTGAGGCCAGAGAGGTGAAGTAGTCCCCCAGTGGTCCTGAGTCTAGCTGAAATATGACCCCAGCTTTCCCAGTTCCAAGGGATTGGTTCTTTCCACCATGCCATGCCAGCTGCTGAGGGCACCAGCTATGGGCAGTGCAGCAGGTCATAACCATTACAAGCAAGGGTCAGTTTAATGTCTTCCTCCACGTCTGGCACACACTGGGAACTGTGCCAAGATAGAGTTGGAAGGGACTCCAGAGAACCTTCTAGATTAGACCTCTTCTTTTGTATCGGAGTGGAATTTGGAAAATCTAATTACCTAAGATTCCTTTCTCCCTTTGAACATTTCTCATGACCTAGACCTTGAAACCTCCGTGATCTACCCTAACCTCACTCATGTAGGAGAACCCACACATCCAAAGGCCAGTGTTTGGGCTGGTCCATGTAAAACTGGTTCCTCCCCCCAAATGTGAAGTGTGTTTTTGCGTGTGCTACTATTGATCAAATAGTCTTTTTCCCCACTTTGGTTTCATAGTGACATCCACTATTCTACATTAATATGTTATATGTCTGGTCCCAATCTTTCAGTACTCTGCACTAGTACTTTTTCAAGTTTTAATAATATATTTAACTCTACACATTAAAAACATTATCATTTTGAAGAATCATATAAAAATCATTGAGATATTTTACATTTCGGGGGCAGAGTCTTCACAAAGTTCAATGTATATTTTACACTTAGAACTCATCTCAAGTCGAACCAGCCACATTTCTAGTGCTCAGTAGCCACGTGTGGTCTTATGGGACAGCCTGCACTTGTATTTTTATATCCACATCCTTGCCAAGGCCTCATGGTGGGTGAAATGTACTTTGCTGCTCCGTGAACTTGGGTTTGGCCATGTGATTAGTTTTGGCTAGAGTTGCTGGTATATGTGTCAGGAGCAGAGGTTTGAAGAATGCTCGCACATTTGGGTATACCCTTTTATGAATAGGCTGTACCTTTAGTTACCAGACTCCTGGGCCATCCATTGAACATCTGGAATGAAGAAATGAATGGGTAATTGGGGCTTGGCAGGAATTCATCTTGTAGTCTCACTGCAAATGTCTCTCTGTACAAGAAAAAGGACTCCTTTATGTTATAGTGGGAGAGAACAAAAATACAACAGGTAGTTTTAAAATCCAGCTGTCGTTCCAGCCCACTACCCCCACCCCCACTCCTCATTGAATTGAAAGAAACAGGCTAGTAGCATTTTATAGGTCTCAACTGGCTGTCTGATACACTCACCTCTGGCAAGATCTAACAACAGTTTTGTGTATCTTTCAAAGGCCACGTGGTGACCTTTGCTACATAAGCTGGAAGTAATAAATGGATCCGTTAACCACAAATTTCTCTTGTTGGCTGCTCAGGGTTCTTTGCCTTTTCTGGAATCAGGGGATCAGGCTCTGAAAAGATGCTTATCTTTACTTTATGAGAATGCAAATCCGATTTATTCTCTGGGGGACCATGGCTCAAGCCTCTCTTCTTCGAGGACCAAAACCTTTTGGTTCTGGAGTTAATGTCTTTCATGACCTTGGCACATTTGAAGAGTGCCAATCAGTTATTCTGTAGACCGTCCTTCAGTTTGGGTTTCTCTGATGTTTGCTCACGATTCCACTGAAGTTTTATGCATTTTTGGCAAGAATTGCAGAAGCGATGCTGAGTCCTCTCAGCACATCATGCCAGCAGGCTCGTGACGTGATGTCTCATTGCTGTGAGGTTGGTTTTGATTCTTTGGTTAAAGTGGTGTCTGCCACGTCTCTCCACTTTAAAATTACTTTTTTTCCCCTTTGTCATTAATAATGATCTCCAGCGAAGGGAGAGTCTTGGAGATTATGCAAATTGTCCTATTTTTGCCTAATCCTTCCAGCCCACTCATTTCATCTTCCCTTGTTGATTCTCCACCTGCCTTCTAGATTTGTGAGCTCCGTAGGGAGTAGGGAGTTCTCCTAGGCTCTCCTGTCACTCTCCCACTCTTCCACAGGGAATCTCATGCACCCCACAGCTTCGGGGACCATCTAAATGCTGCTGGCTCCCATGGCCGCACCTCCAGGCCGTTCTCTTTTGAGGATTCCACACCTAACCATCCCCCAGCTCATCTTTTGATTGCTGATGCACGGTGCCTCCCTGCCTGCTCCTTCTCCAAACCTTTCCAGGGACGGAACTCGGGGAGACAAATGAGGCATCCATCTCAGGTGCAAAATTGAAGGGGGTGACCAAAACACTCAATAAGGAAGATCGTTTTTAATGAAGTATTAAAAAAACCTCAAAATCCATGCCAAAGAATCCGTGATGAAATATAAACATTTACATTAGACAGGATCTGTATTTAAGATCCTCAATCACTTCACCCCAGCCATGGTCCTCCTGTTGCCAGAGGGGACAGTTAGCTCAGCAAATTGTAATAATTTAGAACAGGAGTTCTCATGGGGAGAGGGAGTGACTGTGCCCCCCAGGAGGCAGTTGGCACTGTCTGGAGACACTTGGGAGTGTGACACTGGGAGGGGATTGGGGTGCTACTGGCATCTAGTGGCTGGAGGTCAGAGATGCTGCTCATCATCTTACAATGCACAGGGAAGCCCCACAACAAAGAACGATTCAGCCCCAAGTGTCAATAGTACCGAGAGTGGGAAATTCTGCCTTAGAGGCGCTTAACAAATATATTGTCCTTGACTTTAAAAGCTCTGCATAACTAGAAAGAATGTATCAAGGAGAGCTTGGCAGGGTAGTCAAACGACCTCAGTAATAGGGTTAAGCTTTTCCCCCTCTGTTGAGAAAAGAATCTGATTAGCCTGAAAAGAAATATTGTGTTGTCTCTACTCTTCGGCCATTGAATTGTCTGCTTTACACAGGGTGGGCTGGGCTAAAAGAAGACCAGGTGGCCGAGAGGTCCTGCAGAATGGCCCTTGCATTTGTCCTTGATGACCGGACAGTGAGTGCTTGTTCCCCATTCCCAGGGTGACCGAGGTTGAGAAACAGGCCCCCTCAGGTGCTCTCCACCAAGGCCACTGGTCAACTTGTTTCTTAGGGAACAGTGGGTGGCTGGGGCCAGAAGTGGCTCTCGAAAGATAGCACCGTCTCCTCCTCTTCTCCTGGCTCTGTCAGGCTTAGGAGTGGTAATGTTTTTACCCTATTGCTGATCCCCAGGGGCACCCCTATTCTGTGCTACTTCCTTTGTCCCTGTCCACACCTTATAAGTCATCTTTTCACTAAGGCCTTTTCACTGTCATTTGACCTTTCTGGGGTGAATGTCCTTGCTGTTAGTACGCTGATAGACAAACTCCACATCCAAGCTATGCCGACTTCTCTAATTTCATTCCTTGGGAACCCCCATTTTTTCTGCTCATTCATCTTATTTCCACCTTCCGCCTGGGCTGACTTCTCCATGTAACGAGTGGGGTGACCATGGGCAGCCTTGGCGATTCCGTCAGCCTTGGCTTCATCATCTGTTTCACTGAGCTCATAAGCATCTGGCCTCCAGACCCCGCAGGGCAGTTCCCACCATCTCAGGGAAGAATGGGTGCCAGAGAGCTTGGTAAATGTAAAGCACCGCGCTAAGTGAAGCTGCCATTGCTAGTCTCATTTCCCCACATTCACGCCATGTTATCACATCTGCTTTCAGAAGCCTCCCCCATGAATCCTTAGCAACACAGGAAGGAGGCCTGTTCATGGATTTGGAAGAAAACAGACTCCAGTGAGCATCAACCGGAGGTTGGAAAAGAGACTAAATCATGGAAATTGCACGCTTCGTGCTCTTGTAGCACACCTCTTCTGAGGGACAGAGCAATGGAGTGTCCTGGCCATTGATTCATTTAACAGGCATGTATTAGGCCTCTTGCATGAGATAGGAAATATAGGGCTGTGCAGCCTAGTGTCTTAGTCTGCTCAGGCTGCTCTGACAAAATACCACGGACTGGGTGGCTTAAAAGGCAGAAATCTATTTGCTCACACTTCCGGAGGCTGGAAGTCCAAGATCAAGGTGCCGGCATGGTGGGGTTCTGGTGAGAGTCGTCTCTCTGGCCTACAGACGGCTAGCTGCCTTCTGGCTGTGTCCTCACATGGCAGAGAGAGGAAGCTCGCGTGTCTCTTATAAGGACACTAATCCCATCTAATCCCAGCCTCATGACCTCATCTAAACCTGATTACCTCCGCAAGGCCCCGTCTCCAAAGACCATCACGTTGGGGGTTACGCCTTCAGCATGAGAATTTTTTGGGGGGGCACAATTCAGTGCATAGCACCTGGGCTATCCCATCACCTGGGAAACTTGTTAGAATACCAATTCTCGCACCGTCCCCAGAGATTTGCCTCAGTATGTGTGGGGCGGGATATTTTAATATGCACCCCAGGTACGTCCAGAGCTGGTCATCTCTGGACCACGGGGTGAGAAACGCCAGGGGTCACTTTTAAAGCATGAGAAGTTTTACATTCTGGCTCCAGTCCTTGCTACTTGGGTGGCCTAGCCTAGAGTACTCTCCATCATCTCTGTCTCTGAGGGACTCAGTTTGTTCATCTGTAAAATAGGCATAGTAGTAGCACCTTGCTTCCCATGGGATTCTGTGAGGGTTAGTTTCAAATTATTGTTTAATTATTCTTTATTGTTAAGTACTAATTAATTGGTTATTAATTATTTGTTAATGTTTACAGAGTTCCTGACATCTTCAATGCTTTAGATATTTGCTGCCACCATCACCACCATCAGGTTATTTTCTCTGCCTGCCACATGGTCTCGTAATTTCTGTCTTGTCCTCTTCTGGTGTCTGAAAGAACCTTCTGAGCTTGGGTCAAGAGCTGGCCCCTGTAATGCCAGGCTAAGAATGCTTTGCTGTCCCTCTGAGTGACCACATTTGGTAGGATGACTTTCCCCATAGGCACTGTCACCACACTGTCATTTCTCTTTCCCTTAGCCACCGATCAGACAGACTGGGACTGGGCCACGTTTTGCCTCCCGTGCTGTCAGTGAAGGAATGATTGACCTTTGTTTCCCAACGGTCCCAGTGAATTTTCTTGCCTATGTTACCTTGGTCAGTGCCTGAGACAATGGGTGGGAATGTAGCTCATCTTTCATGGAGCCACCAGATGGCGATGTTTCCCTTGTCATGGCACAGAGGCGCCTGTCTGTCCCCTGGTTTCAGTGCCCAAGCAACCTGCTCCAGGCACCCAAGCAGGTCTCCCTGCTGAAGGTCATGGTCCACCCCATGGTCCACCTTTACCCACATCCTGAAGGTGGACCATGGAGAAACTCCAGCTTCTCTCAGTAGAAACCTCATGCCCCAGTAGGCACACAGCATATTCAGAGCTGGCCTCAGGAAGCAACTTTCCTTCTTTGTTGGTGGCCAAGCCAGCGTTACTGACACCTCGGTTTGCTCTTTGGAGAGCTGTGCTCAGTGGCTCACAGGAGTCAAACACTTGGTTCTTGGGCTTCAGCTGAGTTTCTTTTTTCTCTTTCTTATTGAAGTGCCCCCGTTAGTGGCTTTTGATAAATGAAACCCCAACAATTAGCCTACAAACACGAATGCAAAACCACTTCCCACACTGTTTGAAGAGCAGAGAGCCCCCAATAGACCATGAATTGTCTGAGAACAGAAACAGACTGCAGGTAAAATCCTCTGATTTGATACTGAGATGGGATGTTAGGTAAGCATTCAGCCTTCACCAGCTCAGAGGTAGTTTTCCTACAGCTTACCTGATGCTGACATGGGCTGCAGTTTCCCTGCAGGTGTCCCCAGGTAATTCATAGCAGCAGCACAGTAGTTAACATAGCATCAGCCTTGTGGCTTTGAGTCCAGACCTAATTCTTCATTTCCTCTGTGGTCTGGGTAAGTTACTTAATCACTCTGATCTGAAGTCCCCACATCTGTAAAATGGAGACAATAACAATACATGCAAGTCAGGCTGTGAAATGTAAATGAGGTAATAATAGGTGAGACATTTGGAACAATGTTTGGCATACTTAATAAAAAAAAAACTATCACATGACTTAGCCTTGTCAAAAGAGCCCCAGAAGGAAGGAACTCAAGGAAGAAATGGAGGAGGAAGAGATAAGAGGTCTGAGTGGCACCCAGAATAATGGAAATGACATCATTTAGAGTGAAGGAATAAAGCAATGATGGTAAGCTTCATGAGGGCATCTGGACCAGAACCGTATTCTGGTCCAGAGGCTGGGGCTGCTGGTCATTCAACCTACTCTTAGTGTTACTGGTGAGTCATAGAAGCTGACCCTATAATGGAAAGAGTTGACTAGCTGTAAGGTGTGTGTGTGTGTGTGTGTGTAGGCAAGTATGTTTTTCTTTTGCTCCTTCCTATCCTCCATTCTCTATTCTGAAAACTCATGATCACTCATTATTCTTCATCACACTTCCTTTTCCCCATGCCATCCTCTCTGCCTCACGCTCTAGACATTTCTTCTCTCTCAGGGAAAGCCCCACTCCCTCGTCAAGGCCCAAATCAGTGTCACTCTGTCCTGAAGTCTTTTCCAAGTGCCCCCCTCCCACAAGTCCATGCCCTCTTCTCTTGTCCACCCTACACCTCTGCAACTCTAGGAGTGAGTGCCTGCTGAATTTTGTGTCCGAGTTGCCTCATGGATTTCACCCTAGTCCTGGCCCTATTGAACTTAGAACATTTAAATTAAATTACGTGGTAATAGAAATATCGTTCAATGCATTTTTGTAAAAAGCAACACCACCACCAACAACAAACATTAGCTATGAGGCTCAGGTTTTTTTTGACAGCCTTCCTCACGTAATCCTGATCTGAACGTCCATTCTTGGAATGAGGTGGAGTGGGCAACTACTGTTATCTGTTTGAAAGGTATCCTTTCAGAATTGTTGCTATTACATTTGTTTGTGCACATGTTTATTTATCTTTAGTACTCTTTACTTGCCCTGATAACAGCATTTAGTGCATTACTGTTGAATGTTTTGTTTCCCCATCTGTCTCACCCACTAGGCTACAAACTATTAGAGGGTGCCCACTCTGTGTTAATCTTTTTATCTCCGGGACCCAACCTAAGCCAGGCAGACGAGGGTGTGTTTCCCTAGGTATCTGCCCAGCAAACAAGTGTGGTTGAGGGTGTGCACTCTGCTGGAGGTGGGGAGAAAGACAAGGCAGGAGGAGGAGAAAATCAGAAGAGGAAGAATAACTGGATTGGAGCCTCTCCATGTTGGTGCCAATTCCCAGAAGATGTCTGGGATCTGTACAGGAGCTGGAAGAAAGGGCAAGGTTGGAGCAAGCAGCTGAGCAGAACATTGAGTTAAGTGCAGGCACTGATCCCTGAAAGGCCCTGATCAACCAGGGAGCGAGGGTGACCAGGGGTACAGGATGTGTGTTGCGTTGGCAAAACCTCCCAGCGCCACGCCTGCGTGTTAAGAATTGCTTGGTCATTAAGATTCAGTGGGGAGAAGCAGAACCTCTCTGTCTTGAAGATGTTTGTTGAGCATAGACTGTACGAGCTCCGATCTGGATGGTTAGAAGGACTTGTGAATTATGTCTCAAAACCTATGGGAAAAAGTGGTGTGAAATGGCTTTTGTTATTAGAAGTATGTTTTATTACCTTAGTTTGGAAGGCTGTTTGCAGACTGGAAGTGCTCTCGCCAGGATCCTCCCCACAGGTGGAGAAGTTTTCCTGTATTTGCAGGCTGTCTCCTTCCCTATTCATCATTCTGATCCTCTCCTCCTATGCACGTCACAGGCCTCTCTATTTGAAGGCTTTATCGGTATTTATCTTATAGCCTTTAATAAATCATTTGCTGATTGCGTGTGGTCCAGAGTATTTTACATGAGTGCAACACCACCCTATCCCCACTTTACTACATTTCTCTGACAGGTCTGAGTAACTTCTGTTTTGGCTATCTCGCTCTGAAATGAGAGCTCGGAAATGAGGGCGAAATTGGCTATCTCAAAATGCTTGTTTGGGGAGAAGGGGGAATTTTCCTTAATCTATTCTGTAGTCATTATGTTCTCCAAGGATGCACTTTAAAGCAGAAACATTTGTTAAATAGAATAGTGAAGACCACTGAAAATGAAGTTTGCCTTTCAGCGTGGGGGTAGTCTACTCGAATCTCTCACCCTTCTGAGTCTTTTCAGTGTGTGCCATGTTCTAAACCAGGGGTGGGAAAATGACCACCTTCAGGTCAAATCCGGGCCCACATCCTGATTTGGAAATAAAGCTTTACTGGAATAGAACCACACCCATTTGTTTTACATATTGTCTAGGGCTGCTTTTCTTGCTATAACAGCAGAATCGAATAGTTGAGACAGACACCTGCTGGCCCACAAATCCTGAAATATTTACCGTCTGACCTTTTACCAAAAAAATTTGCTGGCCTCTGTTCTGGACATGTCATGACTATGTTTGGGTGATGGTGCCCGATATCTGCTCCAGGGGCCCTCTAACACGGGCTTCCATTCTGAAGACAGATCCGTCAGGGCCTGTAGTACACATGCCCGAGTGAACGTGTATGTGCACACACGTGTACGGATGTGTGCAATGAATAGGTGCCTGGGTGCAAGGGGAAAGTCTCGCAGGCTGTGTCCCAAGCGTAGGAACTGCGGTCATCTGGGAGGCAGAATTTTATGTTCCCTCGCTCATGATATGTGTGTATTTTTGAGTCTTTCTGCAATTAATGTATAGTAGTTATACAACAATAACAAAATCCTTCCTTCTCGTGTTGCCTGATTTTCCCTGTGTGGTTTGTGACAGTGAAGTCACGTTCCTGTAAGGGCATCGGCCAGGCGAGTGCCCCTTGTCATCGGGGACTCAAGGAGGGCTGTGCGATACCTGAGTGCTTAGTCACAGCTCCCTGGGCATATGGAGAGTGAGCAATTATTGTTATACCCTTGGCACGAAAACAAAAGAAAACAATAAAATAAATGGATACACACATACGTAATTATTTTTCTCCATGTATCTCTTTTCTGTATACCCTTTCTCTATAATAATAACAATTATTATTGTTATTATTTTAGTGGGAGTAATGTATATAGAAGTTTTTAAGCAAACCAAATGATGCCTTTTTAAGTAGATTAGTTCATTTTCTAATAGATTCCACATTTTTGAGTGCCTGCTATATATTAGCTATTGTTATAGAGGGAGCTTTATCCCTGACCACATCCTAAACCTCCTCTCCTCCCACACCTTCAGGGGTCCCCTGGTTTATCCTGTTCTCTTACGCTTTTTCAAAGTGTATCGTTTCCTGTACTGGAGGCTGCCATCCCTTCTTCTCAAGGATATTTCCAATTGTCATACAGAACCAAGTTCCGGGTTTTGGTGTCACCTCTTCCCAGAATCTGCTCCTGGACTGGGGCCAATGCCTCCCCCATGGTGGCTCTCATCACTGCTTTTCAGCCTTGTGATGACCATCTTTCCGCAGAAGTGGGATTTCCCTGAGCGAGGGACAGTGTGTAGTTCTGGGCCTGGAGAGGGGGAGAGAGGAGAGCACGTCATGCTAGCCCTGTGTTAGGCTCTTCACGTACACCTTCTCATTTAGTCAGCCAAAGAAGCCTGGGATGAAGTCCTTCGTACTCTGTGTGACAGATTGGGAAAGTCACAGAGATGTAAAACCACGTAGCTCAGAGAGATAAATATGGTGGGCTGAGGTTAGAACCAGCCCCGATTTCAAAGCTCACAGTCTTCCTGTTATTTCGGATTTTGTCTGGTGTTTAAAGGGGAGAGGGAGGGAATAAGGAAGGTTGGAGGGGCTTATAAATTAGGAGAAAACAGACCCATGATGACACGGCAATGAAATGTGATTGTATGTCCATCCCATCTAATTATGTGACATAGAAGTCACGTTCAGCTCTGCCCACCAGGCATGTGGAGGGGGATGAGGCACTTGGAAAAGGGAGAAATACAAACATGGAGGAGCTACTTATACTTGTTTTTTAATTGAAAATGAGAATGCAGGTTTTGGTTTTTGTTTTTTAAATCTGGAAATTTACTGAGGAAAAAAAATCGCCTTGGTGTCCTCTAACTCTGAATTCTGAGTTTCTAAGGCAGGGCTAATATTCTCTTTTGTTGGCAGAAGGAACACCTAGAGCCTCACATACTGGTGTGAACTCCAGGCTCTAATAAAGATCTGCTCCCCCTGTTTTCCTGCCATTTTCCAATTGAAAACACACTTAATACCGACAGGTTTTTGGCAGCAGCCAAGGCTTCGCCAGGTTAAAGCCATTACACTGGAAACGGAAGAGTCAATATTCCAGTTTAAAGAGTTCAGC
The DNA here is from genome assembly GCF_964194185.1 of Rhinolophus hipposideros. Taxonomy (NCBI): domain Eukaryota; kingdom Metazoa; phylum Chordata; class Mammalia; order Chiroptera; family Rhinolophidae; genus Rhinolophus; species Rhinolophus hipposideros. The sequence continues at coordinate 26,728,232 of NC_138067.1, read as the reverse complement.
TCAGCTTCTCTTGGAAAGAACACTCGCCTCGTCCTCCACCCACCTCTCCCCTAGGACTCGATTCTCTCAACTGAAATAGTCATCTCTTTATCACACCAGGGCGCTTGTGAGGCCATTATGTGGGATTTCTGGAATGAAGTCCTTATTGGAAGCAGCGGCTTCCTCCCTTCTCCTCCCCCTCCAGGAACTTGCGGAATGTGATTTTCCGTTTGCGAATCTGTGTTTGGACAGAGAGGTGCTCCTTACTGGAGACTGTCTCTGGCTGGTCTTCATTCAGCTTTCTTAAGAAAGTTGCTGCTGTTGTTCTGGCTGTGTGGATGGGCCCGTGGAACTGTGAATTGAGCCAGTCATCTGGGAAATGCAGGCTCCGAAGATTTCAGCTCAGTGTGTCTAGGAGACAGAGCCAATGATAAAATGTTCGACCTGGGGGTCTTGCGTGCACCTCAGTCAGCCACCCTCTCATTGACAGAAGGGGCTGCTGAGGTCCAGAGAGAGGCAGGCACGCGATCCGTATCTCCTAGACCACCGCTAGCCAATGCTGTGTTAGAATCCCGGCCTCAGTCTGCAAGTCCATTCCCACCCCATCCCTTCTCCATGTGTCTCTGTATAACATTCCTGCACATATTTTTTTTCAGGACTAAATCCAATGGAGTGAGACTACAGGGGTACAAATATTCTGGGGCGTTGTCCTTTTCTGGCTAAGTTTTGTGATAGGGAATCGCACGGAAGGCAGCAAAGCAGATGAGATTCTAGGCCCCAGGTACATTTGCAAGATGTAGGATGAGGGAGCATGGGGTGTGGAGCCAGGGCTGACATGGGCGTGAGCGTCAGCCCAGTCACCTGGGCCTGGAGCGCTGGGCCCAGTCTTTTCTGACATACCGGTTTCTTGTCAGTATGTTGAGCCTAATGACACCTCCCTCGTGGGACAGTTGTAAGGTGTAAATAAGAGAATGTGGGAAATGCTTGGTAGCAGAGTGCCTGCTTGCTACACATTAGCTGCCTCTCCCTTTCCCCTTCTTCTTCCTCCTCTTCCTCGGGTGCAGATTTGTCCCCTTACTTCTATTCACATTTGAGATTCCTGAAATCTTCGGGGGCGGGGGGATAGTAACACAGGAAAAGAGAGAAAACGGAATATGTGTTGAATATTGATTGCGTGCCAAGCCCCATGCTTCTAGAACCATCTTGTAATTAACCCTGGGATGTTTTTCATAGGACAAGGGAGGAGTACTAAAATCTTTCTTTGAAAGCTCTTATGTGTGGCAACTCGTGTTCTACATGAGTTTAGGAGAAGGGTAAATGGGCCTTGAATTTAGTCCATGTCATATATTCTGACCCCAAGCCAATCCAAGGTGGTGGACGTACAAGAGTGGCTGTTCATTCGCTTCCTCTCATCCCCCGACCTGAGTGTGGACAAGCTTTGGATTTCCTACATACCTTACCTCCCTTGCTCACCCCCCATCTGCCCCCAAATTCAGCATAGCCCCTGGCATGGACCATCAGCTGGGCACTGATTGGCTGGTGGGTGAGCAAGGTGGGAGAAGCGTGCCAGGATTCACCTGTCCTTAGCGTGTTCATGTGAATCCTTGGGTCCAAAGAACTTCCCTCTCTCAGCCTTGAGCTGTGACACTGAAGATCAGGATGGGGGAGGGAAGGGAGGGAAAAAACAGCACCTGTCCCTGTACTTCATGTCCCTTCCCCATGAAAAAGAGAGATGTCCTATGAGAGAGATGGTTACCTCTTTACGGATGAGGAAAGTGAGGCTCAGGGAGCTTGTACACCTTGCTCAAGACCACACGATGAGGGTGGAGTTGGGTTTTGAACTTAAGTCTTTTGGATCAAAGCTGTATCTTCGTTTTAGCAACCTTCGCTTTGGATTGCCACAGACTGTGTTTGACGGCATAATGTGATTTTGAACAAGCTGAGTTTGTATTGGAACATCAAGTCCAGAGAGAAGGCATGTCTGCTTTACATCTTCATGTTAATCAGCTTGGGTTGCTATAACAAAATATCATAGACAGGGTGGTTTAAACAGCAGAAATTTATTTTCTCACAGTTCTGGAGGCTGGGAAGTCTAAGATCAAAGTTCTAGTAGGGTTGTTGCTGGTGAGAGGTCTCTTTCTGACAGAGTGTATCCTCTCACTGTGTCCTCACATGGAGGGAGAACTCTGAACCCTCTTCAACTTCTTTGAAGGGGACCAGTTCTGTGGGATCAGCACCCCACCCTTATTACCACATTTAACCTTATCACCTCCTTAAAGTCCCCATTTCCAATAGGGTTACACGGGGAATTAGGGCATCGGCATATGAATTTGGGGGACACAAACATTCAGTTAATAAAATCTTTATGTTGGGGTTTCACAGAGTTGGACATGACTTTAGATTGTGGATTCTGATCACAGCCTTCTTAAGAGTAATAAGGCCCTGCTATAAAAAGGGAGGGGATAGAGAGAGACAGTTGGTGAAAGCATTTAGAAAAAGCAATTTTTGTCTAAAACATTGTCCCCTTGATTTTATTTTACTATGGGGAACATCAGGACACATATCTTGTTCCATTCACTTCTGACTCTCTTTTTATCCTCCTGACTTGGTTTCTCCAATTTCTAGGTACAGCAATTAGCACTTTGTTAAGTTATTCCAAAGACGTATGGATGTTAACTGTTATTATTATCCCATGCTGTGGTAGTTATTAATGCAGTTAACCAAATATTTCCAGATCCCCCACCCCATTCTCGGACAAGGTAGCTGGCATTTCTAGCCTTCCTGCGGTCCTTAAGTTAGTTGTGGTTATATAACTTGTTCTGGCCAATGAAATGAGAATGGAAATGATGTGCAGAAGCTTTAAGAGCCAGTGCATGATTCCGCCACCTCTTTTTCCCTCTGTCACTACAACCAGCCAAGCTCTAGATGGCAACGGCTCCATCCATCTGCGTCCTGGAAGGATAACAGTGTAGAGCAGAGCCCTCAGATGACCAGCCATGGATAAGAAGCATGAGCAAGAAATAAACCTTATTTAAGCCACCGAGACTCTGGGGTGATTTTTACTGCAGCGTAACCTAGCTTATCCTGGCTATTCTCTGCTGCAGACCTAACACTCCTTCCCTCCTGTCTACACCACAGGACCCCGAATTATTCACTACCTGGGGCTTCTATGATGCCCACTCTTTCAGAGTTCTCCTAATAAGAATATCTTCCAGTCATGGAGAACTCCTCACCTACCAGATCCGAGTTTTTGGCTTTGACATCTAATATTTTATTTAAGTCAGTGAATGACCCTGTGAGCTAGGGTCTACCATCCCAATTTGCAAAAGAGGACACTAAGAGTCATAGTGATGAGAGTTGGTTGTAACAAGAGACACAACTGGGAAGTGAGTTAGATCTCGAACCCAGGTTTTTTCCATCTCCAACGCCCATGGGGTTTCCTTGATGGTACACTGCATCTCTTTTCTTCTTAGGGGCATGCCGGATTTTTCTATCTCTGCATCAGGGTCTGAGCTGTCAGCTAGTCAAAGACTATCAATGGTCTGGTCCAGGGGTCAGCAAACTATGGCTCATGGGCCAAATCTGTCCTGTTGCCTGCATTTATGAATCAAGTTTTACTGGAACCTGGCCACGGCGATGTGGTCCTTTTGAGCTCCAGCTGTGGAATTGAATACTTATAACAGGGACCGTCTGGCCCATGAAGCCTAAAGTATTTATTATCTGACTTTCCACAGAAAAGGATTGCTGACCTTGAATCTAGACAGACTATCCTTCATTTGAAAAATTAGGAAACTGAGACCAGAGTAGTGGAATATGCATTAAAATAGAAAGTTATTTTCTTGCAAATCTGTGTATGGTGAACCATTAGGCACAGGAAAATAATCTTCAGGGTCTATGCGTATAACCATTCTAAAATTATATAATTCTAACATTCATTTCTCTCTGCATGAAAAAAAGATGGCGATGATTTTGCTTTTCTTAGAAAAATCTAATAACCTGTTTTTTGATAACCCTAATCAAATAGAGATTAAATGAAAAAAATCCACTCTTGAATTGATTTGGAATGAATTCTTATATATTAGTTGATACCATATGTCATAGATGGCATAGTCCCTTTTTCAGTTCATTTGGCCTTATATCATGAGCATTTCTCATGTCATTAACATTTTACATAAGTGTAATTACTGATGGTTACATAATATTCTGCTCTATAGAAATACCATCATTTATATAATCATAAAAATATATTTGTTTTTTTTTTCCAAGTTTTTCATTATACTGAATCTCTGTACATAAATCTCTGTCCATATTTCAGATTTTTTTTTTCTTGGCATAGATTCCTAAAAGTAGAATTCCTGGCCACAGCATATGAATGTTTTAATGGTATCGATTCATTTTATAAATTTCTTATTGAAAGGATTGTCCAATTTATAGTCTACCCTGCGGATGAGGATGTTTGTCTTACTACACTCTGTGAACCATTGCGTATTGTTATTTTTCAAGTCTTTCCTGTGATGATATGTAAAACTAGTATTTTATTTTTGTTTTAATCAGCATGCTGTGATCGCCATTCAGGTGAATGTTTTTCTATGTGGTACTAGCTATTTGCATTTTATTTTCTGAAAAGACTCAATTCTAATTATATGCCCTTGTACTGAGAACTCAAAATACTTTTAGAACTTCCTTTGATCTGTTTATCAATCACTTTTATTGATTCTTTCTACTATTTTCATTTGTTGGTGTTTTTTTAATTGGTTGTAAATGGCCCTTTCTGACCATCACCCCCATTCCTACCCCACCGTGTTCCTTCACTCTCTTCTGAGTATGCTTTTTGTCATCGTAATGAACTGCATTTCCTTATCTCCACCCTGTTCTCCTGGGCTGTTAATTTCCTTTACAAACTTCAAAGCACTGTATAAATGTTGATGATGTCATTGTTTACCCATGACCTCATGCGTACTCACTTCAGCATCACTTTTGACAGCCTCATAGCCTTGACTTTCCATTGCTTCTATCTGGCCAACCCCAAATCCTCAATACACCCATCTCCTATTTAGTATGTGGGAGCACTTCTAGAGAGAATCTTCAAAGTGGAGTTATTCAATACATTTATTTGACCCATTCATTGAGCATCTACTATATTTTAGGTCTTATTCTAAGTGTTTGTGATATGTTCATAAAAAAAGACCACTATCCTCATAGAGCTTGCCCTTGATGGGGGAGACATACAGTAATCCGTAAGCAAAAGAAATATGTACTAGTCCTATGTGCTATGGAGGAAAAAAAAGTAGAGCAGAGTAAAGGAGATCAGAGGCAGGAGAGTGGTTGTAAATTTAAATGGCCTAGACAGGTTAGCCTTCAATAAAATGGTGAGCTTTGAGCAAAAACTAGAGGGAAGTGAAGGGGATAGATGTGCTAGATGCAGAGGAAGAGTGTTCCAGGCAAAGAAAACAACCCTCAAGGGGCCATAAGCTGAGGGTGTGTTCAAAGAATAGCAAGGGGAGTGGACCAATGATGGGGAAAGATAATAGGAGAGAAGGACAGAGAGGTTAAGAAAGAGCCCAGACTACGCAAGGTCATTCCAAGGAGTGTGGACTTTACTCTGAGTAGGATGGAGGAGTGGGGCCAAAAACAATGTCTTGAACAGAGGAAGGACTTGATCTAACTCAGGTTTTGAAAGGGCCATCCAGGTTGCAGTAAAGAGGTTTCTGCAGAGAGGCAAAGGTAGGAGCTATGCAACTATGCAGGAGAGAGGAGTAGAGAGGGTGGTAGCAGGGTTCACGATGACAGCAGGGGAGGTACGGAGATATATCCCTTTGGATTCGAGATATATTTTGAAGGTACAGCCAACTGGATTAGCAGCTAGATTGGATTTGAGGTTTTAGAGAAAGAGAGAAGAAAAAAACAACTCCAAGATTTTTGGCATGAGCAGGTGGTAGGATGGATGGCCATGAGCTGAGATGGGGAATGTTATGAGACGAGCAGGCTTTGGGGTTGAAGATTGGGATTGCTTTTGGACACGTTGCATGTGAGATGTCTAACTAGGATTTTTTTTGGGGGGCATACAGAGTAGGTAGAGCTGAGCAGGAGAGAGGTCTGAGCTTGAATTGTAAAATTGGGAGTTGCTAGGATGTAGATGGTATTTAAAGCCATCAATGTGCATGATACCCCAAGGGAGTGAGTCCTGCAGGAGAATGACCAGCTCCTCTGCAAAATACCGTGCTCTGATACCAGCTGCGCTCTGTGTGCAGACTGCTAATTCTTTTGCTTTCTCCCTGACTTTCTAGCTCTGTGCTTTTCATTCTAGGGGCTGACTTTTGCCAAGAGTTGATATCATATGCTCTGCATCTTTCTTTACCTCAAATATGATTAAAAATACTCAGGAAAAATGTTTCTGTTAAAATTATGTTTTATGGAGATACATGCAAGTCAATTAAAAAAAAAAGAGAAACCACAATCTTTTAAAAAAAAATTCCTGCTTTTTCTAGAATTCATCTCCTCTCTCTTATTTGGCCCAAACCTGCCGGTATGTGTTCCCCAGGTTAGAAGGACTGTGGTGGAAAATTAGGGAAGTCACCTTGTGAATTCTGCATTGCAGAAGAATGTCCCAGGTTCACACCTTTATTCTTCATCCCACTTGGCTTTAGAACTTTGGATTGTTTCTCAGGTCAGATCTTTCTCCCTTTGTAAAGGTTTCTAAAGCAGGCTGCATAGACTCTGAAGGAACATTCCAAGGAGAGGATCAAAGTAATTTGGGCCATGGCAGTACCCCTATAATAAATGTGCGGCCTCCTATGGTGATGATTTTGTATTCAACACTCCTTGGATGTGTGATTCTTAGATCCATTTGTTAAAAATACAGTTTCAGGACTTTGTACTTACATTTCATACAACTTGATTTATCTTCACCGTTTTCGTATTTGCATATGAATTAACATTTTAGTCTCTCACACCGGACACACACCAGCAAAGGAGTGGTGGGGATACAGGGAATCCAAGGGACCCAGGAAACAGTGGATCCCACTTCGAATGATGAAGAGAGGCTCTGAGATGTGTCTGGGCTGTGTTCATTCCTACCACACCATTTGTTTAGCTTGAAACCGAAGGATGGAAGGCTCCAGAAAAGAGATATTTTGGGGAGAAAGTCTTTGATCCTTTCTTGAGACGTTAGAAATACTTACGGATTTGATAAAGACAACTAGTTGGAGAATAGAAAGGCAATTTAAAACTCCATGAAAAACAAAAAGCTATGCAATGGGATCATTGCACTTGATCAATGACTTTCACAGAGGACGCCTGGACTTTTAAACATAGGGCAAGACCCTTTTGGAGCAAAATACATTCTTAGGGGAAATCAACATTCATTGAGCATCGATTATGTGTTAGTAACTTCTTGAATATATTCACTTTTTATAAAACACAACTTCCCTGTGGGGTAACCACTATAATCTATATTTTACAAGCAACATCTCAACTATAGAGAATATAAGAAATGAGCCTTAAATCGTGCAGCCATTTAGTAGCACGTTTGGATTCAAATCTGATCTGCTAGGTTTGAAAGCCTAAGCTCTCTTCTACCCGTGCTGCTCTCTCCCAAGGATTAGGCAGAACAGTTGCAGAAACGACTATTAGCCACTGAAATACTCCAGGTACAATCAGTGTTTTGATCACAAATACATTGGTTACCAGCAAAAGGAGTCCAAAATAAAGCTACCCCAAGTTGAAGCACAACATCCGTCCCCAGCCAATGTATATTAATTAACAGTTTAGCCAATTATTCTACCACAGTAATATGAGTCCTTAAATTAGTGCTTCTCACCCAGGGCTGATGTTTCCTCGAGGGATCGTTTGGCAATGGCTGGGGAAGTGCTCCTGGCATCTCGTGGGCAGAGACCAGGGACATTGTGAAATATCCTACAAAGCACAAGACAGTCCCTACTCGAACCTGAAACAAAGAATTTTCCAGACCAGTACATCAGCAATGCTAAGGTTGAGAAACCCTGCCCTACCTAAAGAGCATATGCAGAGGAGGGCAACAAATGCAATTGGATTAATATGTGGATTCTTTCTTCTTTGTTTTCCTCCGAAAGATAATTGAGTTTTTTTTGAGTGAATATTTATTTTCTGACATTTAGCAGTGTTTTGATAGGAAGGTGAACACTAGCTCTTTATAATCATCTGGATAAAGCAACTACCCACTGATGTCTTCCTGTCAAGGTGCAGGTATATTTATAAAGTGTGTTGGTTTGTGGAGTGTATGCCCTGTGTGTGAAGTAGGTTGTGTAAACATATAGGCTGTGTGTGTGTGTGTGTGTGTGCACATGTATACAAGCACTTGCTGGTTTTGATAAGAATTATAAATTGGGTTTTGGAAAAAGATGCCCCCCTCTGCCTCCAACTGTAAGCCTTCACTTCTTCCTATTAAGATTTCCCTTGCAACTTGGCCTCTTTTAAACTCCTATCTCGTGCATTCTCTCTTCTAATCTAATACCTCTGCGTACATATCTAAACATGATCAGTGACAGTTTTCGCTGCGGGGTGAGGCTTTCACTGACAAGGCCAGTGAGCGCTGATTTGAGACCAGCCATTGTGAGTGACTTCAGCTGTCTCTTCAAGTGACATCCAGCTACTTGAGAAAGGAGTGATGACGAAAGTTCTTTGGACAGAAAACTTTCGCTGACAAGAAGGTGACAGGTCCTTGCACAGCTGGTCTCTGATATGCCTCGGAAGGGGACCACGAAGTGACTAATTTGAGCTTTGCAATCGCTGGGAGGAGGCATGGGGCCATGCACTCTTAGAGCTTGGAGAAATATGTAAGACGGCCTGGCAGTGGACACAGGCTGAGGAACCCATTGTTCGCGCGCAAGAGGCCAGGGAACCACAGCTGTTTAGAACATGAGAACACTGAAAATATTCATAGTGAATGGACATCTGTTGTTCTTGCCTGCCCAGAATCCATTCTTCCTTCTCCTGGTAACAGCACCTCATGTTTCTTTTAGCAGCCACCCCATCTCTACTCTCATTTGCTTGGGGCCACCCCTGGCTTCCTGGTTCCAGGGATTAGCCAGTCCACATGCCCATTCCCTGTATCAGTGACTGGTTCAGGGAAGGACAGGTGGCCCGAGACGATCCAGTGAGACTTAGGTCTGCGCCTCTTGCCCTGGTTATTAGAACCGAGATGCTCTTTCTTCCTGCAGTCGCCAAACTATGGATGGAAGCCTGGAATGTCTAGGAATCACCACATGGAACAACTTAGCTAGTTGGTTCTCTGAACCAACTCAGAGAACAGAAGAGCTGAGCAAGAGATATTGCAGTCCCGATGAAATTATCTGAGCCTCCAGTTCGGCTGTGTCTGAAGATTCCCCCATCCTAGACTTTTCCATCATACAAACGAATGAATTCTTGTTTTTCCTATTGTGGATTTAAATTGGTTTCTCAACAGGAAGATTCAATACAAATAGCTGCCATTTTGAGTGCCTGCCCCGTTGTAGGCTGTGTGTCCTTGCACGGAACTGTAGGATAGGCACTACTGGTGCCTCATGTTAGGGATGAGAAAATTGGAGACTCAGAGAGATTAGGTAGTGCCCAAGGGTGGCAGCTAATAAGGGTGGCAAGTTCTCTTCTTGAAAGTGTTGTAGCTCCTTTTTCTGTAGAGAGAGGGTGTAACCTTGTGGGTTTTGGAGACAGAATGTCTAGCTTCTGGTCTTTGTCTTAATGTTTCATAGCGATGTGCCATTTATAGGAAACTCAACTTTTCTGTACTTCGGTTTTCTCATCTGTACAATGGAGATGATAAATCATTGTATCTACTTTTAGGTGGTTGTGCGGGTTAAGTGAGTGAATGCATGGAAAGTATTTATCACGCTGCCTGGAACCCAATAAACACTCAAGGCATGTTAGCTATCATTATTTTCTGTAACCAGGAATGAGCTGGGGTGACTGCTCTGGGAGCAAGGTCCAAGCCTGTGCTCACTTAGAAGGGCCCCTTCAAAGGCCCTGAACACTTACACTGACTGACTAGACCTCAAGTTAATTATCCTGTTGATGTGGGAGAAGTCTTAAAAAATAATGAGTGACTTAAACAGGTAACACATCATGTTTCATTTATTTATGTGTTCCCTAAGTGTTTATGGAGTAACTGCTCAGTGTCAGATGTTGGGTTGGATGCAGACATGAATAGATCAGAGTCCTTCCCTTTAGTAAAAGAAATTAAAGCACACATAATTTTAATAAAACAGGGAAAGTATGTGTCCTGTAAGAGAGAAGTAAAGCACCGTGGAGGCTTGGAGGAGAGAGGATTTGAAAACAAAGGGCAAAATGAAGGTTTCAAGGAACGGATGTTGGATAGGCAGGGTTCCGATGTACAGAGTTAGGATGTTTCAGGAGAGAGAGACAAAGAAGCGCCGAGCCACAAAGAAGTGTGGCTCATACTCCTGTCTTCTCCTTCATGTGGAAGGAGAGTGTGTGTATACAGCTCACTGCCTCGATGCCATGACCAGGTTCTCAGTTTGTGACTGGGTCATACTGATGTGCCAAAGGACTAAATAGTCCTTAGAGTTCACTTAGAATTGAGTTCAGTTTAAGGTCTACTCATCAGCTCATGAACTCATGGGATCAAAGCCTTACCAAGCTAGTATGGTCCAGTATAAAAGAGCAGAGAGCTGGCCGCATGTGCCTCTCCTTATGCTGATGTCCCTTTGATTTGTACATGGGCCCTCGTATCCTAACATCCTCTGCTCTACCCATACGGTGGTCCCAACCTTGTCTTTTCTTTCTCAGCAGAGCTGGAAAGATGTCTTAGCTTGTTCACTTATGTTGTTTTCAACACGGCTTCCTCTTCCTAGGGATGTCAGACTGGCTCTATTCATTCATCCTCCATACCTCCCCTCCTCTCCGCTGAGGGCTCATCATTTCCTCTTCCTGGAACAGGGCATCTTTTCTATGTTCTGGTAGGCTCTCTACCAAACCTGAAGCCTCACCGATCATATTTAAAAGGTCTGGCTAAAAGAGGGAAAGAATGAAGATTGGGACCCTTGCAGGACCAGGGACTCTGCAGTAGTGAGCAGGTTTTTGGCCTCTGAGGAGCTCAGAGTAGAAGAGACACACATGTAACAATTAAATATGACACAGTGTGAACAGTGGAAAATGGGAATATATTTGAAAGTCCATACCTAGGGGGGAGGAGGGAGTAATTGATCCTATTGGTGGAAGATAGAAAACAGGGACGGTTTTCCATAGGAGATACCATTTTAGCTGGATTTTAAAGGATGGATAGTATTTCAAGAAAATAGGAAAAAAGGGGTTAAGGACACTCGGCACTGCTAATATAATAGCACTAGCCACCTGTGTCTATTGGGCACTTAAAATATGGCTAATCTGAATTGAGATGTGGTGTAAGTATAAAACACACACTAGACTTTAAAGAGTTAGTACTCTTCAAAACCAAACCAAAAATAAAGTATCTCCTTCACAACACTTTTATATTGATTAAATGTTGAAATGATAATATTTTGGGTATGTTGGGCTAACTAAAATATATTATTAAATTGATTTTTTTTTTGCTTATTTTAAATGTGGTTATTAAAAAATTAAAAATTACCTATATGGCTCTCCCATTTGTGGCTTGTTTTGGTCACATTTCTACTGGACAATACTACTCCAGGCAAAAGAAACAGCATGTGCAAAGGGGCAGAGGCAGGCAAAGCATGAGACAGTGTAGAAAACTGGCTGGCTCAGTTAGAGTGTGAAGGCTGCAAAGGTGAGGAGTGGAGAGAGATGTAAATGTGGCTGGAAAGATAGGCACAGACCAAACCACGTGAGGGAGCTTGAGTGACATCCTGCCTGCCATGGGGAGCTATTGAAGAGTTTACATGCGTGGACTTCGTGGACAGATTTATGTTGTTCGTCTTCAGGGTGGCCAGCAGGGAAGACTCTGACTGGTAGAAGACATTGAGATGGTGATTGTCCAGGGCAGGTAGATTTATTTTGTTTCACTGCTGTTAACAGATTACCATACACTTGGTCCCTGAAAACAACAGGAATGTATTCGCTCCCAGTTCTGGAGGCCAGAATTCCAAAATCAAGGTGTCCACAGGGCCATGTTCTCTTTGGAGGTTCTTGGGGGGAATCCTTTGCCTTTTCCGGCTTCCGGTGGTCCCTGGTGTTCTCTGGCTTCCGGCAGCATCGCTCCAGTCTCTGCCTCACCCTTCATCTGGCCTCTCCCCAGCATGTCTGTGTCTCAGATCTCCCTCTGCCTTTCTCCTCCTAAGTCCAAGAAGATCTCATCTTTAGACCCTTCACTTCATCCCATCTTCAAAGACCCTTTCCAAATAAGGTCACAGTCACAGGTTCTGGAGCTTAGGATTTGGACGTATTTTCAGGAGGTCACTGTTCAACCTACCACAATAGATGATAAGATTCTGAATAAGGTAGGGTAGTGGGGAGGAGATGGAGGGATATATTTGAACAATATTTAGAAGATAATTGAGATTAATACTTAGAATGATTTGATGTCCAAGACTTACTTCACAAAAATCCAAAAGTGAGGGGGAAGTGAGTGGGGTATAAAACAAAATTTCCCCGAGTCAAGAAACTATTGAAGCTGGTAGGTATACGGAGATCATTTGGTATGTGTTTGAAATTTTCCAAAATAAATAAATAAACACACACTTTGGTATGTGTTTGAAATTTTCCAAAATAAAATCACTTCAAAAGAAGATAATTGAGAATACTCTATTGCCTCATGTTAATTATTAGGTTGGTGCAAAAGTAATTGCTGTTTAAAAGGTGAAAACTGATTGCAAAAAGCACAATTACATTTGCACCAACCTAATCCTTATTAATTAAATTTCAATTTGGTTAAGCAAACACAGTGTACCTGGCATTTGCTGAGTCCCTTGTTGATGGATTGTGGAATAGCCACAGATTTGTTTGTTTTTCCAGTGATACGACTTTCGTGTATTACTTGACAAATAGGCCTAAAGATTTACTTTCTGTGGAGGCATGCACATCTGTGACAAGATTTTGTCTTAGGATAAATGCCCTTTCATAACAGGCGAATGGGAAATTCATGTCACCTTGTCCAAACCCAGAGCAGTCAAAACCTATGACTAGCCAGGGTCTTGTTGCAAGGAACCAGTTTGTTTTTCTTAATCATTCCTGTGTCACTTACAAGTAGGAATGAACGACAGTCATCCCTTCCCGACTCTGCAAACCAACTGTCACAGGGAAAGATGAGCCTATTTAACTGCGGGAAAATGCTGAAATATTTTAATTGTCTTGTCTCCACAGCAGACGGTTGTTATCAGAGTGGAGGAACGGGAGGCAGAACCAAGTGAAATATTAAATGCAGACAAGAACGGGTGAGTGTGTGTGAGTCTGTAGTTTAACCCACGTGCTCTTTTCAGATCATTCTGAGTTTCATTGTAAAGTCTGGTATAAAAATGATGTCAGAAGAATGGTTTGCTGGATTATTTAAAGGCTTGCATACACCATTTACCAGGTGTGTTGTTGACAGTTAAAAATGACATACCCATTTTTCATGGTGTCCCCCGTGACGTACACGAGGTTGCGTGAACTGGGCGGTGGTAAATGAAGAAAGAGGAAAGTAATGGAATTTGCAATGTAACCCTGTGCTTACATATGTCTTGGACTGTATTGGGAGCTCAATATTACAATTTTCCAGAGGGGTGACCAGCTCAGGGATATCTGAACCTGATGTAAGCACCGCTTGATGGTGTTTCCTTGTACCCCCCAATCGTTGATCTCAGTTTCTTTGCTATAATCTTCATCTGGGGGTCTGCCTTCTTCTGACTGCTGTGTTTGGGAGCACACACCCTGGACTCAAATCCCAGCGATGCCAACTGCTAATCTTGAAACCTTCTTTAAAATGGTTTCTCCTTCTTTAAAACGGACCCAATATTTTCTAGCTGTTTCAAAAAGTTGTTGAGAGAATTAAGAGCTCTGGTGCATGGGACATACTTCGCACAATGTTTGCCCTATGTGAATCACTCAATACATGTTACGTATTAGTTTGAGAATGGAGATTTCCTGGGCCCCCAAAACAGTGAGAGAAGAAGGGAAATCTATGTGCTCACGTGTGCTTTGCAGCCCTCCAGTAGCGGTATCACCACCGGGGACCTGCTGAAGGAACGTCCGCACGCTGACGTGACCCCCCGGTAATTTGTATGCACATTAAAGACGAGAAGCACTGGACACACTCCCGTGACAGGATGCTGTGAGGGAAGGTTGCCCTGGTGCCTCAGAGCTGGGAGCAGGTGCTCAGGATCCCGTCCATCGCAGAGAGCTGCCAACAGTTGGAGCTAGGCACTCTTCTAGACCCCACCCCACCCGAGCTTTCTGAGGGTCTGCAGAACTGACTCTCCCTCTAGTCGAAGTCAGCAGAAGCCCGGGGATGGGGGCCGGTCGGGGGCGTTACCAGTCAGGAGTTGTTGGCGTAGAGTGTAGTGGATGTGTGACGTTTTCCTTCTGCTTCCCTGAAAGCTCAGTAAGAAATACCTTTGGGAACATCACTTTTGAAGACTGCGGATGCCTTAAAGAAGCAGAGATAGGCCTGTCCTACCCATTGGATGATGGCTACGTTGGGATGCTTCAGGCCCAGCCTGGTGGTTTCATTGTACCAGACAGGAACATGGTGAGGGCCTTCTTGGGAGATACTGGCATGTGTCCTATGGAATTTGGGCGTATATCTGAACATAGGGAGTAGAGGCTGATGCTTCTCTTCTAGAGATTCCTGAAGGTCAGGACATGCTTGGGAAAAGAGCTAAGGAAACTACCCACCCAGGCCTCTGTGACCCTCAGGGAACGCCGAAGGGGAACACAGTGATTCCTTGGCTCCATGTGAAAGAGTATGGAGTGAAAGGAGAATCAGGCTTTGTGATGCTGCACCTTCTCAATTGGGGTGAGTAGAGGCAGGGATCATCAGTGTGGCTGAACAGGAACAAAGCTTCCCATCGGCAGGGTCCTTAGCGATGGACGGGGACAGGGTGAAGCTGCCCACTGCCCCAGAAAACCATGGCTCCTCAGTGAGGAGACCGCCGTATTGACAAAGAACTTGGCCATGACAGAGTGACTGTGTTGCTTCTCTACCACCAGGCAAGTGACCATTTTCCTCTTAGTCCTCAGTTCCAGGGAGGCGATACCTTAGAACTGGCCTTTGGGTTTCCCTCCCTTTAAAGTGCTAGGAAGGAAGGGAAGAATGCAAATGAAAATAGCTCTCCTCCAGATTCCCTGAGCTACAAGCCCAGCTGATGATGGAGAAGGTTTCAAAGTGGATATAAGTTTGGAAATTCAAAGTGGGCTGAACTTTTAATAACTGAAAGTGACCATGATGTTTTGTAATCTATTCGTTTACTAAGAGAATAGAGTTAGGAAATCAACAGACTGTACTACAAGGCAGTGGCTAGAGAAAAAATATAATGTTTCTGATTTACATTTCTCTGAGTTATACCACTCTGAACTGAAAAACACAGGTTCTTTAGTCTTTCAGATATTTAATAGCCACAGTTTTAGCCATCTGTCAGCAATCTTGTCTTCCTGATTGGTTGTAACTTCCAGTTTTGCTCATGGACGGATTTGAACCCCTTGGCTGGAGGTCAGAGAGTGAGCATTGCCCATTTATTAGCTTTACCAGCCTGCCCTCCTCAACCCTGCTTTGTCATCCTCTATTTGTTTTCATGTACCTAGTGACATTCTGCTCTGTTGTTCACTTGTCAACACTGACACTGAAAAGAAAACCAAGTGCTGATTTAGGTAGCAGCAAGAAAAGGAAACTGGGTGTCTCTAAGGAAGGAATGATTCAGAGCCAGAAAGCAGAAATCTGGGAGAACATTGAGAGAGGGCTGTCTGTGTTGATGGTAGCGTAAATCTATGACATGAGCATGCTGACTAGAAGTCTGATGTTAGGACAAAGGGAAGTATTCAACAGGTTAATGCCTCTTCATCTCAGGGATGTGTAGACCTTCCATGTGCTACTGTGTTTTCCTGAAAATAAGACCTAGCTGGACCATCAGCTCTTTTGGAGCAAAAATTAATATAAGACCCGGTCTTATTTTAGTATAATGTAAGATCTGGTCTCATATCATATCACATCACATCATATCATATCATATCATATCATATCATATCATATCATATCATATCATATCATATATATCATGTCATGTCATGTCATATCATATCATATCATATCATGTCATGTCTTATATTAATATTTGCTCCAAAACACACATTAGAGCTGATGGTCCGGCTAGGTCTTATTTTCAGGGAAACACGGTAGACTCCACTTTCACTAATATGCTAATTGCCATAAATATTCAAAAGATTGTGAATGGGAAGTGGGATTGGCATGACCTCAGGATATGGACTCAAAATCAGTGGAACAAAACATTTGGGCTTTGGAATTCATTGAAATAATAAGAGCTGCCTCACAAAGGAGTGAGCCCTCTGTCATGTGAGACCTTAAAGTTCAGGGCTTTTGGAGCTGTAAGAGACCCCCATTATGGTCTACATCTCCTTATCCAGTGTTTCTGATGCTATACCTTTACGTGATGAGTCCCAGATACTGCCAACAGCATTGAGACATAAGGGTAAGCCCGTCAAGAGAGTTAACTGTAACGTTAATGCATAATGGACCCGAATAGAAATCTGTACAGTCACTGTTGCCTTAAAGACAATAAAAATAATAGCTAAAATTATTGAGTACTTGCTATGTGCCAAGCACTCTGCTAAGCCACTTATGTGCCCATCCATCCATCCATCCATCCACCCATCCATCCATCCATCCATCCCTTGTCATCTACTCCTCATCTTTTTTAAATCTCCAAGAGGAGAGTACTATTACTATTACTATGTCAATTTTACAGATAGGAGTGGCTCCCAAGTCCCCAGGTTTGGTCTGTAACCTGCCTGAGAGTATTCAGTATCCAAAGATGAAATGAGTCTCTAGAGCTGGGGCTAGTTATCTCTGAGAATATGGAAAAGGAGAGACACAGAAGCAGTGTCTCAGAGGGCGAGTACTGCTCAGACGTTATTTAAAGGAGACTGATTCTTGTCTAAGTGTCCTCAAGCTTTATCATATCCTGGCCATGCTAGTCCTTCAGTGGGAGATATTTTCTACTTCAGGAACTTCTCTTTGCTATTGCTTAGGTGGACATCAATTTGGGACTATAAATCCATCTTGTTTGTACCCTTAACTGAAACTACATTAGGAAAAAATAATCTGTAATGGGTGCATAAGTGAGATTATGAATATATGTGAACATATGTTATATAAAAATACGTATCTAATAATATGGTGTATATATATATATATATAGGCTGTTTTAGATCACCTGAGGCACTGGAGGAAATGGGAAGGCAAAGCTTTCTGTCTGTGCTTGGAACTAATATTTGTTGAGTCCCTGCTATGTGCCAGTTTTCTCTAATTTGCGGTAGAACTGAAATTTGAACTCACCTCTGGCCCCTTTCAAAGTTGGAGCTCTTCCAGGTGAGAGTTGTCATGTTTTCTTCCTTATGAAATACCCGGCAATTGAGAAATCCGAACTACAACTGAGTCTCAAGTAGACGGATGAACTCTTTAGTTTAGCTGGAGCCCAGAGAAGCAGCTGGGACTAGAGCATACAGGGGCAATGAGCCATGTCTTGTATCTGGGGTCTTTCGTGCGGTCCAGTAATTGAGTAGTACCATTCAGCCAGCCTCGCCCCACCTCTCCTGGCTCTGAGCTGGATATGGAGTGATGTGAGCTGAGGTGTCTGCAGTCCTGAGGTGTAAATAAATCCACAGAGATAAATCTCGACTGTGGAGGTGCAATTCCACTTCACTCAGTGTTTGTTGGAGGCTTTGAATAGTAGCCGTCAAACATTTTCCTGTGAAGGCAATTTGAGTCAGTTTCACTGAGCTAGATTTCCAGAGTCAGACCAGCTGGAGATGGAGCTGAGCTAGGCTGGATCTCAGATTGGGAGCCTTGGATTCATGTCTTGACTTTGAGCAGGAGCAGAATCCCAGAAGTACGAAGAGATCTCTTTTGGGAAATGCAATCAAGCTTATCTTCCTGGTTTTTTAATTTTTAATTTTTTCTTTTTGTGAAGAGTGACCCCTTCTTTTATAGAACCTAGAATCATGTCTTCCAAGCAGGCGGTTGGGACATTACAATAATTAATTTTGTGTCTCTGGTAGCAGATTCACATGCCAGAGTAGTTTGTTCTTTACTTGAAAACCCCTCCTATCGTAGAATGCACCATCAAGTGTTGAACAGTGGCTCCCAAAGGAATGGGGAAGCTGCTCTTAAGCCCACCCAAAGGGGGTTCGAAATGGATGTTGCCTCTGCATTCCTCCTGCATACATTTAAAGTTGAACTGCCTGGAAAAATGGAACATACATTTTGTCAGTCCAAGCATGCTTCTTGCTTTGGGTGGGAATTCCCTTTTTCTTCATGCACAAGGGCTTCATCCATCACTGCTCTTCCTTGTCCAGTGTCATTAACCTGAGCTTGTGTTCATCTTGTGGCAGCTTAATAACCTTTATTTGTGAAATCCCTCAAAGAAAGTCTTGATTATAAATCCCACATCACAGCAATGAAGGCATAAATGCCAATCTGTGTCACTGCACAGTATTTATTATTTTAATTAAAGAAAATGGATAGTGACATTTATTAGGTCACAAGTTACTTGTTAATGGCAACCAATGACAAAAAAATTACCGGTTTTATGAGCAAATCTTGGAACGTTCCTTCATGATTATTCTGTTATGCTCTCAACGAGAGTGGCGCTAACAATGCATTGGGCACATTTTTGGAAGCTTGTGTTTGGTGAGACGCACTTCCTACAGAGGGAAACATCCACTTACTGAGAGGGAGAATCAAAACTGACTGGTGAAGTCACAGTTTCTTTTTTCCAGCTCTCTTCAGAATATAGGTGGCTTTATGAGATAATTACGTGTGTGTGTGTGTGTGTCTTACAGGGTGTTTAAACATAAATTACTTCATTTAATGCTCCTATTACTACAATGAGGAACATATTTTAGTATCTTCTCCATTTATTTATTCATTCAGTCAGCATGCATTATGGGGATTAGTTATTTTAGGAAAGAGTTTATGGTTGAGAAAACAAACACACAATTGTTTAGTAACTTGTGCATGATGCCACAGGCTGCAACTCTCAGTGTTGGCATATGAATCCACCGTTTGCATGACTTTAAAAATTGTGATCTTATCAATATTCCACTCTGCCCCTGAAACAGTGTCTTCTGATCACGGGGATTTTGACCACCGCAGTGGAGAAGCTAAGATCTGTGGCTCTGAGTAGCTTGCTGCTGCTAAAGTTAATTGTTGTTTGTCAGGGTATCTATCAAGTTCTGTTTCCCAGGGTGTTACTCCTTTTATTTTTCTGTGCTTCTATCCTGAGTGAACAGGCTGAAGGATAGTGCTGAAAATTCAAGGCAGATTGGTGTCTTTAACAAAAATTGTTAGCTTGTTTACAATCATAACTGCTTGTGGTCCTTATTTTGATGTATATTTTATTTGCATCCTATTGATGGGAAAATATTAAAAGATAGTATGTGTGTGTGTGTGTGTGTGGGGGGGTTATATTGTTTTTACTTCCATTTGCTAGTAATTGCTTTTTTCCTTTAGTCCTATGACAACAAGAATAATTTTGTTCTAAAGACGGATACAGTTCACATTTATGAGGTCGGCTTAAAGATAAAACCACACCAGGGAAGAGAGAGAGAGACAAATATTTATTGAATACATACTTTCCATTAGCCATTATATTGTTAGCCACTTTATATTCATTATAGCATTTAATCTTTTAAGTTATGAACTTATTATTTTCCCACTTTACAAGTGGGGAAATTGAGGCTCAAACTCTTTCCACTATACAACCAAAGGCTTTTAGATCAATTGTACTCAATTGGTATGTGTTTCCATGAAGCCTCAGCTATTGGGGCACTCACTGCCTGACCTTTGTAAAAAATTTTGTGGCATTTCGTTTTTTATTTACATCTTTTTCTGGTTTTTGTATTGATTATATTGGCCTCATAAAATGAATAGAAAGAGTTTGTGTAAGATTGGTAATATTCCTTAAATAGGTAATAGAATTCATCAGTGAAGCTATGTAGGCCTGGAATTTTCTTTGTGTAAAAGCTTTTAATTACAAATTTTTTATTTATTTAAATTTATTTATTGGGGTGACAATTGTTAATGAAATTACATAATTTCAGGTGTACAATTCTGTATTACATCAACTATAAATCCCACTGTGTGTTCACCACCCAGAGTCAGTTCTCCGTCCATCACCATATATTTGATCCCCCTTTACCCTCATCTCCCACCCCCACCCCCCTTCCAAATTTGTTGTTTTCAAATATAGCACTATTCAAGTTTTCCATTACTTCTTGTGAAATTCTGATAATTTGTGTCTTTCAAGGAATTTGTCCACTTCCTCTGTGTTAAATTTATTGTGCTACATTTTTCATAATAGACCCTTATTGTCATTTTGATGTCTGTAATTATGTTCTCTCTTTCATTATTTATATTGGTGATTTATGTTTTTCTTTTTAAATCAGATTTGCTAGTAGTGGTCAATTTTTAATATCTTTTTAAAGAACCAACTTTTGGTTGTTGTGTTTTCACTTTTGTTTGATTTTTATTTCATTGATTTCCCCTTTAGTATTTCCTTCTTTTAGTTACTTGATTTAAATTTCTCTCCTTTTTCTGACTTCTTTCTAGCAACGGGTCATTGATATTAGGCCATATTATTTTCTAATATAAGTTTTTAAAGCTATAAATTTCCCTCTAAGTACTGCTTTAGGTGTGTCACCCATTTTTGATACGCTGTATTTTTTATTATCATTCAGCTAAAAGTATTTTCTCATTTCCCTCGTATTTTTTTCTTTGGACCATGAATTATTTAGAAGCATGTTGTATATTTTAAAAAATATTTGGGTATTCATAGATATTTTTCTTATCCATTTCTTAATCCCATTGTTTCTGTTAGTATTTTTCTCATAATATCTTAATACTTTTTATCATTTAAGTCCTTACAATTGATTGCTATAGTAAATAATGCTGCAGTAAACATCTTTGTCTGTATATGAGTGTGTTCTTGTCTTCATTGTTTACTTAAGACGTATTACCAGAAGTGAAATTACAGATTTAAAGGGTATGCAATTTTTAACATAGTATTTTCTTCTCTCTCTCGCTCTCTCTTTCTCTTTCCTTCTTTCTGCCACATTGTCTTTCGTGTGTCTACCACTCTTACTTCAGCTTAGTGATCAGGATTCCTATTTCCCTGCAGATTTCCTACAGAGATTACTGTCTGCATGGAGTACAAAGTCAACAGTTGTCTACTGAAGTTGAACAATATGTCTGCTTTGAGGAACGACCTAAGTTTTTATAACCCTAGATTTCACAAGAGGCAAACAGCCTCTCCCATTTCCTGTCTCCAAATATACTTTCATTTTCAAACTTTAGGGCTATAAGAATAATCGCTGCTCAAAAATTCAGGCCACATCCTTAGTGGCTATTCCACTTTTTGTTTTTTAAAAGGAAGAATTTCAGTCTTTTAAAAATTTCATATCCCCACAGAGGAGCGTTAAAGATCATCTTCTTGGCACACTTGATTTCTTGGTATTTACCTAGGATTTTGGAACAATCAGGAGGTTCACAATAGACTCATGGGCTGTATAGTATTTCGTTTCTTTCTGAACATCTTGCTTAGAACGCTAAACCCATTCAGGGTCCTGAAATTAGACTGTAGAGTTTCTTTAGTATCAGCTTCTTTATAGTCTAGTGGAATCCTCAGATTGCTGAGAACCCATATCCTCCCCCAAGTTCCAAACTGTCTCTAACAGAGTCGTTGCATTTATAGTAAACATATCAATTCACTCCTAGGGCTAATAATTAGTCTATGGAGCAGATGTACACAGTGCTGAGATTTATAATGATGACAAATAAGTCTCTAAAATGTATGCTTAGTTTGCACGGGCTTTTCCAGCTTGTGGATGTAAACAAGGGTTCATTAACCATAATAACGTACACATAATAATTAGCTCCATATTCAAGCAGGTGCACGGCTTTTGAGTACATGTGACTCATGTGTACTAACTAATTTGTCTTACTGAGTCTCCCTGTTGCTTCTGCTGGGTACAGCTAAACCTGCTGCCACTAAAGCCAGTCCAAATTCAGAGAACAGAGCAGTAGCAAATAACTGCCAATTGTGATTTTCCACAAAATTAAAAAAAAAAACAAAAAACTAAACCCAAAAAAACCCGGGGGGTGAGGTGTATTAGTTAGGAAAACACAACCACCACATGTGTAATGGGAAAAAAAGAAGCTTACTATAAGGACCTGGCTTCCATGAATGTGGGAGAAGTCCAGCTGTGATGGTTCAAAGCCAGAAGATCAGAGGCACTGATGACTGAGACTTGACACAAGGGGGCAGATGGAGAAGTCACAGCCCCTGGGGAGAGGGAGGAGCCAGTACATGGAGCGCCATCCTGCACAGTGGGGGCTTGTGGGTAAGTCTGTGAAGCTGCCACAATTAGCTGCCACAGTGCCCCCCAAACAATGGCTTCTACTTCACTGCCACCTTCCAAATTTCATGTGAGTCCCTGTCATTGGGAAACTCTAAGCTGAACCCATATGAGAAAGATTCTAGAAATGGAGTTCCCAGCCATAGAGGGGATCAATGGCAGGGTCATCTAGCACAGAGACTCTCTTCCTTTGCACCCTCATGACATCTAACACACTCAGGGCACAGTGCAGGCGTTCCGTCATCACTGCCCTTCTCCCCATTTCTACATTTACTGATACTCTCTGGAGACCTTGCACTATGCTGTGATGGGAAGCCAGGAAATCAGCCATAGTGACCTGCCTAAACCCTCAGCCCAGGGGCAGACAAACAGACTCTATGACAGTCAGAGTCTGTGTGTGATCCGATGTGCTGGCAAGGTGCTTCTGCCCTAAATACAGTCCTTCCGTGGAGCCTGGAGGTGCTTTAGTCATGTTGCCTCTTATTTTAGGAGAAGAGAGTCAGTTGGTTTAACATGTATCCTTTTAAAATGCAAATTCCCTTGAAACAGTGATATGGTCTATGACTTTAGTGTGAATTCATCTCATCGACATTGCTTGCTGACATCAAAGGACTCTTGTGAGCAGCGTTAGTGTTAGCAAGGATGTGATGAATCAAAAAATGGCTCCCTGGGTGTCCTGTCAAAGGGTCACCATTATGTAGGAGGGCCTCAGACAGGAAAAAGCATTAGATGAATAGGGGCATCAGATTTGGGGTCCATGGGCAGTTAAAAGGTGGTGCACGGGCACTTGGGACCTAGAGGTAGCGGAGAGAAAGCTCCAGGAAGAGAAGGGGGAAAGAAAGTGGATATATCCCTGATGAATGACATTATTCTTGAAAATTTGCCCCTTATTATCCATGCATATTCAAAGAGTCTAGAAACACAGAAGAATGGATGTCAAACTCTTAGATATATCTGAACTAAGGTGGTAGACAAACTGGTAAATGGCATGAATTCACTGGTAGATTCCAGAATTTGGGTAGAGGGAAGGACATCCAGTGTAGGGGTCGGGTGATTCAGACACTACCTGGTTTGGGAAGCTGTCCACCACCCCAGCCCTGGTCAATAGCATAACTCAATTCCAAGCCCCATTGCAGGGTAGAGCTAGAGTGGCAGATACACTTTGTATCTCTTCTTTTCTCAAGGTGGCCAGAAGCCTGGGGGTTTGCCTTGTACAGCAGTTGCCGAATAGTTATAATGCCTAAGCAGCCTGGAGAGGCCTGTCACGTGAGGGCCAGCTACCGGAGAGACAGTTTCCTCTCTCCGAGGTTATTACCAGACAGCTCGCCTCATCTAACTTGTCTCTTGGTTGCTTTGATCAGAACCTTTCACTGTTTGTTGATTTAGCATGTCAGGTCTTACCTTGTACAATCAAATTCTCCTTTCCTCACTTGCGCGTGTCTAAACAACTAATGCCAGAGTTCCTCCTGTGTTTTTCGCAGAGAAGGAACCTTGGCAGTCAACACAAAGAGTGATAAGCGAGGAATATCGTGTGCATTTTCTTTCAGCGTTCAGGACTGCTGGCATCTACACTTTGTTGACTTCCTGATTTAGGCTGGGGATAACATCAACATCATCCGCAACATAATCTTAATAGCCATTATCACCATCCTGTTGGCTAATATCTATCAGAATGTACTCTGTGTCCAGGGACCTTCTAAGTGTTTAACATGTATTACCTAATTTAATTCTCAAAAGAGCCCTAAGGGTTTGTAGCTGTTATTATGGGTGAAGATACTTGCCCAGAGTTACACCTTAGATGTAGATCGTTGGCTGGAATTCGGAGCTTAGGTCTTGTATTACTCCTGATTAGTTGCTAAACTTCTCAGAAACTGAATGATCGCAGGAACCATGGGAAAAAGAAAAGTTATCAATTTGCCTATTTTTCTGTTGCTTTTGATGAACCTATAAGTTCTTTTGATTCTTACTTCATTTTTGACCCTCAAAAAAATATGCTCAATTATTCTTTATTATTAATCTTTACAATAGTCCTTTGATTTTGCTCTAACCCTATTTTAAACAACATAGATGCTCCTATGCATCCTTCTAAGTATGTATGCTTCTAAGAATGATGCTCTGAATCATCCTTATTAAATTCTAGTTCATTTTTTTCACCCAATTCTAAGATCTTCAGCAGATCTCTCTCTCTCTCTCTCCCTCTCCCTCTCCCTCTCCCTCTCCCTCTCCCTCTCCCTCTCCCTCTCCCTCTCCCTCTCCCCCTCTCCCTCTCTCTCTCTCCCCCAAGTGAGGGTCCAAGAGGATAGCCATCTACAAACCAGAATGAGAGCTCTCACTAGGAAAGAAATAGACTTGATCTTGGATTTCTCATCCTCTGAACTGAGAGAGATAAATGCCTTTTGTCAAAGCTACCCAGTCAATTGTCATTTTTTATAGCAGCTTGAACTAAGACTCATTGTTATAACTGAAGGTTTTGAAATCCTTGTGGGAACAAAAAAAGCCTTTAAAATCAATTAAGAATCAATTGAGACTAACATACTATCACGAAGATAACACGTGCTTTGAAGTCATATAGAGTTTGGATTGTACCCCAGTTCACACACAAGGAGACTTAGGACAAATGGCTTAATTTCTTTGAATATCAGTTTCCTAACCAGAAAAATGGGGATATTGCTTCTGAAAGTTTCAGACATATAAACTATGTAAACTGCTTAACATTGAGCTTGGTATCTGATAAAACCTCAGCAGGAAGTAGCTATGATTCGTACCACGGGAATGACTGATATTTTGCCTGACAACACCAACTGTTGGAGGATGTGGGGCCACAGGAATGCTCATACAATGCTGGTGGGAATGTGGATTGGTACAACTACATCAGCAAACTGTTTGGCTGGACAAAGCAGCACCTGTAACCAGCAATTCCACTCCAGGTATGTACCCAACAGAAGGGCGTACATATGTGACCAAAAGCCGTGTACAGGAACGATCACAGGAGCATGATTCGCATTAGTCAAAACCCCCAAAACAACTCAAATGTCTGTTCACAGTAGATCTGACAATGAGAAAAATGACCTGTTTCAGTATACAACAATTTGGACGAATCTCACAAGCATAACATTAAACGAAGAAAGCTAGACGTAAAGGGGTACATGGGGTATGGTTCCACTTACATAAAGTTCAAAGGCAAGCAAACATTGTCTATGTGGTGACAGGAGTGAGGAGAGTGATTACCTTTGAGAGGAAGTGGCTGCTGACTAGGGGGTTACATGAGGGTCCAGGGAGCTGGTCACATTTCTGCATTCTTCGTCATTTCTTGATCTGATTATGAGAAATATGGGCACTTTGTAAACATCCTTTGAGATGCATTTATGATTTGTGTACTTGTCAGTGTATTTTTCATAGTTATAAAAAACATTTAAAACCAAAGCTATTGTTTCTCTTTTGTTACTAGCTTTCTTTAGAGGGGTTTGCTTTGACCCTCTTGCCTGTGGACCCGTGCTCCAGCTGGAGCCTCTTGCGATAAAAGCTAGTCCAATGCTCTAGACTCCTCCGTTGTCAGCTTTCCACCCAGTGCCCTGGGTATTCTCAGAGACAGCACTGTAAAATCAGACTTGACTCTCTTGTATGATAAACTCTTTCCTGAGTGGGGAGGAGACAGAGGGCCTGACCCTCAGGCGCGATGCCCTCCCAGCCCCTCAGAGCTGTTGGTTGATTAAACTCTACATTTTTCATAGCTTGCAAAGTCCACGATGTTGTTTAGATCTCAGCCACTGGTAGAAATGCTCACATTCTGAACCATAGAATTAAAGGGTTTTTTTAAATCATGTGCTTGGGCACAAGTTTATCTGTGGATTCTGGTATAAACTACATTGATGGCTAGAGAAAGATCTTGTTCTTAAAAAGGAGATTGGTTAACTTTAGAAGACTGTCACTTGAAGCAGTAAGCAGAATTGGTGGAAACTTCTATGATCTCCATCTCCTCCATTCCCTCAGGGACCTATGTGTTCCAAACAAAATTGTTTCGGCACCTAGTACATACCAGACTTGGTGTGATGCTTATACATAATTTATCCCAAATTTGATCTCTTTAGGACAGCTCAATGATAAAAATAGCATTAGTGCACCTAGATGGCATTAGTTCATCCTCCAGATGAGAAAACTGAGTCTCAGAGAGCTAAAATACTTTGCCCATGGACAAAGGACTATTAACTAACTCAGGTAGCTGATTTTTAGACATACCTGTTTGACGGCCACAGCTGACAGTCACCCAGCTAACAGCTACTATGGACTTTATACTCAAAGAACTGATGATATGATGCTAGGATTGTCTCTGCAGAAGGTCAGGGATGAATCCATAGGTGAGGATAGCTCAGCAGGCAATTGCTGAACGAGACAAGAGAAGGCAGCATGGACATTTACACCATCACTTCTCTTAGTTTTGGAAGTTTCAGTATTCTATCCTATTATGATTTCATGGTTCAGGTGCTTGTCTTGGGTTCCTGGCCAGGTTGTAAGCTTCCCAGGTGAGCACACACTCTTACTTGTCTCCAGCTCTTATACAGCACCTAGGCTAGGCCTGTGCACATAATGACCCCTGATGTACATTTAATAGTCAGATTTGGTCATTACCACATCTCAATGGCCATAGAAAAATGCCATGTGCTTGGCTCTTGGTCATTCTCTACAACTTCTGATACGCCCAGGAAATGGAACTCTTCAGGACATGGCGGGTTTCCTTTTGTCAAACCAGGATGGGGATGGGGTAACTGATATTGCCACTCTGTCCATTTATTGCCTCCGTCACTGCTCATCAATTAACTCATTCCTCGAAAATCTATTGATTAAAGATCAATCGCAACAGTGGCCTGAGTGACTAGAGCTGCAATGCCACATCTTAGGGCGCCCTGCCAACTCCATGGGCAGTTCTGCTCGCCCAATTAAACACCTTGCATCACCCCGACTGCATTTGCAGAGACTTCTCTCCCCATTCACCTGTTATTGAGCATTAAAGGCAAACTCAATTTTATGCAGATAAATAGAATTTAGTGGTAATGTGCCGTATGACCTTTGAAGTGACATGATGACATTAATTTTTAGGGATTCTACCTTCTCAGGCTGTCACTGTTGAGCATGTAACTTGATGAGAAGTGGAGGTCTCTGCATTCTGAGGACGTACTTACAGTTTAACATGCTGTTTCAAATGTTAGGAGGCTCTCTCTTTAATTTTTTTTCACCAGCTTGACAGTTTTTCAAACATATTCACTGTCAGCCCTAACAACCTGTCAACAAATGCCATTATGTGAAAATTGCCAAGACTCGCTTGAGGACTGTGAAAAGTGACAGACATGCCACACGGATAAGTTTCTCAAAAACCTAGGGCTGAAACTTTTGAAAGACACTCTGGCCCTTCCAAGGAAAGAAATGAACAGTCAGATCTCTAGGAAAAAAAAAAAACCAACAACAACAAAATACAAAACAAAAAAAACCCCATACACTTGTCATATCAGATATCTGTTTTTCCTGGGCAAATTAAGGTGTATGTGAAAGAATAAAACATACAGAGGAAAATATCTGCACAGATCGAGGCTGTGCTGTATATCACTGTTATCAGCGATTCCAAGAAAGGAACAGAAAATCATTCTTTTTCCTTCCACTAGAGAATTTAAGGGGAGGTCTCCTTCATTTTTAGGTTGAATGTTTCTGGGTGATAGAAGCAGGGAAGAAAGAGTAGTTTAGATAAAGCCAAGTGGAGCCAACCATGAGGCTCAGATGTACAACAATGAGAATTCATCCTAATATCAGGATAGGGCATATCTTGGTGGTAAGATACAAGGGGAATATTTTGGTGTAGTACAAAGAGCCTTGGATTTGACATGAGGAAACCTGGATTTGAATTCCAACTCCGCTATTTCAGCATCGTCTGGCCTGGAGCGCTTTATTTTAACTCCCCTCAGGTTCCTAACCTGTGCACCAGGAATGGTAAGACCCACCCCAACATGTTGTCGTGAGGATTAAATGAATTAATGTATGAACAGGACGTTGCTCAAGAGATGGAGTTGAAATCTGAGACTCAAATTCACTCGGCAAGAGAATGTCTCTGACCCCAGGGTCAAGTATGTCATTTTAGATGTAATTTGGCTCTTCATGTATAACTGAAGTTTTTATTTACACAAATTCAATTCAGGTGAGATGTTTTGTGTTTTGTATCACATTTCAAACCCAAGAGAACCTATCCATGAACGCTGGTGGTGAGAGAGGGAGGCAGGTGACAGTGGAGAGAGGGAAGCTGACCTGGGTTGCAGGTGTATACAGAGACCTTCCTGTCCAAATGTCTCTCCTTACTTGATTTATCCGCAGGCCTGGGGCTGTTAGGCTTTGTTGTTGTTTGGTCATTTTCCTCCTTTTTATTTTAAACTCCAGTGCTTGCTTTCTGCTTCTCTCTCACATCTAACTCCTCTGAGACGAGGACTTCTCCCCTAAAGAGGAATTCATGGAGGAGACCCGAAAGGGACCAAGGGAACAACTTCCCACAGCACTCTACAAGGGGAGGAAGTATTTGTCTTCAAGACTTGTGTATTTTCTCCTAAGGAGGCATAGAAAGGCGATATTTAAACAGAATTAGAGCGAGGCTTCCTAGGGACCCAGCCTGAGAGTCTGAGGTCAGTGGGCATTTCAATGTTGAGTATACCTGTGTCTTTCCCCCAGGTTTCTTCTGTACATCACTTTCATAGCCATCTCCCCATTTTTGGATATATCTGGGTACTGTTTATAATGTTAGAATAGCTTATATTTTCCTGTTGTGACTGTTGTATCTTTTAAAAGAGATGGCATGTTTTCTTTCCCCATGATTTCTCTATGGACCTTATGTGTTGATGCTGAGTTCGTGGTTTCGAGGACCGTCTTTGATGCTACTCTTTCGAGGTACTGATTTTGCTGCGGGGGGTCTCGGATGCTAATTGGCTTGTTCTTATTAAGGACCCTCAATACCCCTTATGCAAGTCCAAAGGACAAATCCCTTCTGAACTGACTGGGTGTAGAATCCATATTTGTAGTTTACGACCCCATTTTCTTAGGATCTACTCTACTTGTGATCACACGTGGAGATTATGGTGATGGTGCAGGAACACACAGCAAAGGACTGGAACGACGTGGACACGTGGCCATGGATTTAGCCTGTGTAAAGGTCTGTTGAAATCTTCACCTTGATCCTCGTTTATCAGCTGTGACAAACGATGCCCTGTGTAACACAGCCAACTCCGCTGAGCCTCTGTTTCTGACACCTGTGATGGGGAAGTGATGTCTGCATGTCAGAGCCCTCAGGAGGGTGAACTGAACTGTGTGTAAGAGGACACAGTGATCCCTCCGTGATGGCTGTGGGGTCTGATTTAGGTGGTAGCTGTTGTGGGCCTGCCGATTTTGTGATGATTATGCTTTTGGAAGCCACTCGACTTGAGCAAAAAGTTAGTATCTAAGACATTCTCTGGTCTGTAAAAGTCATGAGTTTGCTGTTAATTGTGATGATGATGATAATGAAAATAATGATAGCCCTAGCTCACTTACAGAGTATTCACTTTGTACAAGTGCATTCTGCTTGCATATTATCATTTACCCTCCCATGTAATCCATCATAACTGAATTAATTATATACCTCTGTTAAGCCCTTTCAAAAAGTGAATAAACTGAGGTCTCATTAAGGTTAATAATTTCTCAAGGTTGTACAGCTATTCAATGGAAGAGCTAGTCCCACTTTTTGTCTGAGTCCAGGGCTGCAGACCAGCTACATGGTTTTCACAAAGTCTAGTACTCAGATTCTGAGAATCCTTTATGCAGCTGCAGAATTTTTCCAATTTAAACTTCCCCTGTTCTTCTCTTTGCCACTGTGCCCTTGGGAGCAGAGCCTTCACCTTGATTTTGGCTTTAACTCCCATTAACTCTAATGGGCGTCTTGCACATCTCCCCCAGCATGTTGAGATGAGATTATTTCCCATCCAATTGTTTTAATGTTGTGGGTGTTGAGTGAGTCTACAAACATTTAACCTTTGGTTTTATTATAAGGCTCAGAGCAGACGGGGTGTGGGGAGAAGATAAACCAGGACACAGATGCCAAGAAAAGATGTATTGGAGATGGCTTTATGGGAGCACAGCATATGGAATAATAGGAAAATAATTACAAGTGCATTTGAGAAGTGGATGAGTTTTTCTGTTTTGACTTTGAACATTAGATAAATATTGCCAGAATGCAGAATGGAAGATGCGAGAAGGAAGTAAAACAGTGCATACCATGTAAAATGGTGATTGAACAGCTGTTTATTTTTTCATTATTTAAAACATGTAATGTTCCTGAATTTGTAGAGTGCATCAGGATTTTGTATACATGATTCTTTTATTTGTTTTCTGGTCCTCATAATAATCTTGTATAGTTTGAAGGTGCAAGGGTGTGACCTTTGGATGCCCTTGCTTTGAGTCCCACTAACAGCACTTACAGGTGTGTGACCTAGAGAAAGATAATTAATCCTTCTGATAACAATGGCATAGTCAAACCTCAGGGGGGAATTGTAGGATATGTGAAAATAAATATATATGAAATATATTTCAAATAAGTATATATAAAAATAATAAATATATTATATATTAATTACCCTGTACAGGCTTGGAACTGACTGGGTGCTCACTAGATGCTGCTGTTATAATAAAACAATTATTTTTTGCATTCCACATTTAATGGGGAAGTCAGCAAAGGCTCGGAGAGGAGACTTGAACCACCATGGTCACATAGCTCACTCAGGGCAGGGAGGGGACATGAGGACAGGGTCTCCCAGTTCCTTGGGTGTCCATTTTTATTGGTTATAGAGGGGATAAATGTTTGAGAAATGTGATCTTCTGAATTCATTGCTAAAATCCCCAGAAAGCCAGTCCAGTCCACTCTCTGGTGGATCACGGTGTCTCTAAGAACGTTCCTGTACACAGCCCCATCCATACGTCATCCCTCTCTCCCTCCCATCTCCTGGTTCATGGTGGCAGCTGCTCTTCTAGCCACCATGTTTGGTAGCCTCATGCCTGTTCTCCCACTGGGAATCATGGTGCTGAAGTGCCCTAGTCACTAAGTCCCAAAGCCATGCTGGATGGCATTCTGTTTTTTTTTTTTTTTTTCTTATAGCAACCTTAGCTCTTTCAGTTAATGAAATCTCTTTATAACCCCCTTCTCTCTCCCCAGGACCTCAGAACTGATCCCCAAGTTATTGCAAGTTGCCAGAAGCACAGCTCTCTCTCAACTTCCTCTCCTCAGTTTTGTTCTCAGACTCCATTTATGACTTTGGGGGGATTCCATACCAATCTTATACATCTTCTAGGCGTTACACAAGTCCTTGGCCCTTGACCAGCCTCAGGGAGAATTCAATTTTAATCTAAAGAGGCCCCTTAGGTTTTCAAAGAAATGGACCCCTTTCCCGATGCTCCAGTCATGGGCTCTGCTAGATAGATCTGAAGTTTCCATGGAGGATTTATTCCTTGTCCTAAGAATCTTCCACTAGTTGTGTTCATCAGAGTGGCTTCTTCGTTAGAAAGCAATTGCTCTGACAGCAGTGTCTGTCATATATATATACACTAAACATCGTGCATTTATTGTATGGGTATATACATATATTTCTAAAAGTATTCAATGTTTCACTGCCACGTGAAGCTCTACTTAGATTTTGACACATACACAGTGCTTACTGTCACTTCTCTTGAGTTTAAAGTTTTCAAAATTGGGAACAAGGGAGAAAGAATCGGAGGAAGGTATTAGGAGCGGGAAGGCTCATAAAAATCAACTTTCTTTACCCCTGGTGTCTAATATAGAAATTAGAACACATTCACTCTTTTTATTCACTCTAAGTTCATCTGCTCTAGAGGGCATTTGGTTCCTCTCCCAGTTTTGGGTAAATACAATGGAGTCGACATAATGGGTTTGAGGTCGGTGTTAATTCTTATGATGGTTTATCAGGCTTAATTTGGAGACTGGCAGCCTATGGAAGTGTCATGGTGATGCTTGTGAACCGTTAAGGCTGGTGTCTGAGCCCGTTATAGAAATGTTTATCTCTCATGTGTTCAGATGGATGCATGAGTGTTTTTAGTAATGATTTTGCTCAGAGAGGGCAAGTTTCAGAGTTCACAGTTTATCAGACAGAGACCAAGCTCTGCCCAATGCACATCTCATCATGTCTTTTTTTTTCTCAACACACGAGAAAATTCATGGTGGAAACCACTGTGGCACCCAATATTTAGAACTTCTCTTCCTGAGACAGAAAACTGAGGTGGATGTCTCAGAAAACATTTGTTATAATGTCAATCCGATCATGCTACTTACTGGTTTAAAAGTTTTCAGTGTTTTCCCACTGCCCATGAGATCAAGGTTGTCATCGTTAAGAAGGATAGCAAACCCTGGTCAGACACCCACGGCCCCTAGAATCTTCTCTGTGCAGTTCCTCTATTGCTCCATATTTTTAGGGATCTGTTTTAAGAGGATCTGGGATTTGTTTTAATAAGTTATGGTAAGACATGGAGACATGAAAATGGTTGTGATGAGGGGAGAAGTTCAGCAAGGCTGGAATGAGTGAAAAGAGATATGAAAGTAAATTTGAAGGAAGTCTAGTCTTTTCCTTTTCTTTTTTAAGTTGTTGTCTAAGAACTAGGAACTTTCGTTAGCAATGACACTTGAAATGATGGTGAAGTAACTTCAGCAAGCTTACTATGTTGAGAATTGGCTCTTGGCTGCTCCACATTCCATATCATTGCTTGGGCCTTTACCACAAATTTACTACTTCAGTTGGGTGTTTATTTACTGTGATATGTGGATATCTTCAAGGGCCACACCCTTTCCTCGCCTAAGATTGGTTTTCCTCCAGTTCAGATTCAAAAGGCATTTGTTGAACAATTGCACTTTCCAGTTACACTTTCACACCTTGTTGGTGATGGTGGTGGTCGTTCAAATAGATAAGGAAATAAAAATTCAGAAGGTAAATGACTGGCTTGAGGCCACACAGCCTCAATTCAAATCCAAGTTTGCTCATTCTAAATTCTGATCCACTTCACCATTTAGCCAAGTGTCACTATCTATTCTGTCTTATTGTTGACCTTTCTTTTGTCCTGTTTTTGGCTGCAGGGTGACTCTCCCAGTTGTCAGAAATGTCCTTAAAGTTATTAGAAACCTGTAGTATTTCTGAGACAGACCTGGACTTGGATAGAAATGACACACAGCAACCCTTTGAGATTTCGTTATCCGTTCATGACGTGACTGAATGACTTAGCGCCTACTGTGTCTCTCACCATGTGTTGGAAGCTGGGGAGGCAGCACTAACTACGGCTATGGGACCCCATCTCAGGAAAGGGGTACCTGATAAGTAAATAAATAAATGAATAAACAAAATAGGTAATTGAGATTCCATGCTGAGGGCTTCGGATGCCATTGAGCTGGGAGAGGATTTCATGTGGCTGAGAACTTTGTTAAATGGGGTGGACAGACAAAAGTGACATTTAAGCCAAGACCTGGAGGATGAACGATTACTAGTTATGGGCCAATGTGGGGAAAAGCATTCCAACTTCAGGGAAGAGCACCGGAAAGGCCCAGAGGTCAGGACTTCTGTCCTGAGGAGTTTTGTTGACAAAGGAGTCCAGGCAAGTGGTGGATGCAGTGCATTCCACGTGAGGGAGTCCACTAGGCAGACAGTCTCCTAGTGACCAGAAAACTTCTAGAAGGGCAGCTTATTGTACACCCTGAGATTTAGACCCCTAGAGGGGCGGCGAAGCTGGCAGACGCCAAGAATGCCGTGTGTGTGGAAGCAGTGGAAGCTGAGGTCAGCCCCAGAGCACGGAGGCTTCTCTCCGTCTGCCCGGGGTGGTGGCAGACAGCACGAGTCCGCCACTTCTGCCGCACCGCCAGCAGTAAATCGCAGCTGGTGATTGCTAAATTTTGGGATTTGCTTCTTGGAGAAAAATAATTAACTCTGGCAGGAGTTTGATTGCATTAATTCAGAGAAAGAAACACCCAAATGATAAATCCATAGTGGGAGAACTGCCCATATGTTACAGATTGGCTTAACATGGTTGAGGCATTAAATAAAAGAAGTCTGGGAAACAAAAGCCTTTATCAGCTTTATTAGCATTGAACTCTGCGGCTTCCACTGGGGCTGACACACTTAATTAAAGATGCTCTGGTCTAATTAGGTTGCACATCAAATATACAAATACAAGCTTTTAAAAAGCCCAGCAATTGGAATTTGGATTCCCTCTGGTGTGCATATTTACTTCACCCCAGCTCCAGAACCTTCTCCAGTGAGACATGGACGCTGTTAGGCCATTCCACCCCTTTTGGAAGGAGTAGTCATGATGCTTCTTTGTGCCAAACCTCTTTTCATCCAGAGGAAGCTGGAGAAATCAGACTTTGTCTTTCTTCTTTTTTGTAAGCAAAATGATGCATTTCAGAGAGTTCATCCAGAGAGCCATTTGGGCCACAGTTTTGATGCAACATTTTTTGGTTTATTTATTTAGATTGCCAGTTGTCATCACCACCACCACCATCATCATCATCATCATCATCACAACCATTCCCTGTTACTGACAGCCTAATTTGTATTGGTTGCTATTTTATATTAGCAAGTTCACTTAAGCTGTTATGGCTTTGGGAAAGTTACTTCACTTCACTCGTCTTAGTTATCTATTGCCACATAACAAATTATCCCCAAACTTTAGTGGCTCAAAGAACAAACACGAGTTATATCATAATTTCAGTGGGTCAGGAATCTGCACGTGTCTTAGCTGAGTCCTCAGTTTCAGCTGTTGACCAGGCCTGTGGTCTCATCTGAAGGCTCGACTTGGGGAAGGTTCACTTCCAAGTTCACTCGTGTGGTTGTTGGCAGGATCCATTTCCTCATGGGCACTTGGAATGAGCACGTATTGTTCCTCAGTGGCTGTTGGCTAAAGGCTTCCCTTAGTTCGTTGCTACATGAGGCTCTGTAGGACAGCTCAGAGGGAGTGAGCTGGACATCCAAAATGGAAGCCGTAGTGCTCTTATAGATTCATCTAGGAGGTGATAGTAAGTCCAGCTCACAGTCAAGGGGAAAGAATTATGAGAGTGTGACTACAGTTAGAGGCAGGATCATGGTTGCCATCAGAGGCTGCTACCACATCACTCCTCTCTGCTTCTTGAGCTGACAAATAAGGTAGCAATAGTGCATACCTTGAAGGTTGTGAAAATTAAACATAAGAGTTTGGAACAGTACCTGGTACATGGTAAGTTTTCAGTGAATGATAGCTGTTGCTTATGTCATTCAATGCTTCCAATAAAAACAGGAGGTTACATATAAATATTCCCATTCTAGAGATGACGAAGCAGAAAGTTAAAAAGGTAACATGTCCATGGTCATAACTTCTGTCCTGTACTTTGCCTTGGAAATTCTCCACCACCCTCAGCTCTGATCTCTGTCTCCTCGACTCCGTGATAACCACCATATTTTGTTAGTGTCCCCAGCCTGTGCTAAAGTGCCTCCAGGTAGAAGTCTGGGGAAATTGTTGTTCTGACCTCATTTATAATATTTCTTGTCTCTCACAATGTTTAAAGTCCTGCGATGATTATTCAATGTCTGAATTCAGTCATTTCATACATCCTATCTCATTTTCTAGTGTGTATGACTATATAGAAAAACAAGTACTGGGTACTTCAACATGGACAAAAGTGAAAACTGCCCTCATTAATTCAATTATGAATTATATGTACTGTGTTTCCCCGAAAATAAGACCTAGCTGGATAATCAGCTCTAATGCATCTTTTGGAGCAAAAATTAATATAAGACCCAGTATTATATTATATTGTATTATATTGTATTATATTGTATTATACTGGATATTATATTATATTATACTGGATATTATATTATATTATATTATATTATATTATATTATACCTGGTCTTATATTATAGTAAAATAAGACAGGGTCTTATATTAATTTTTGCTCCAAAAGATGCATTAGAGCTGATTGTCCGGCTAGGTCTTATGTTCGGGGAAACATGGTAGTTATACATTTTCTGTATGGGTTTATATTTTGTAAGAAAGTGAGACCGTCCAGGTAAATCTGGGGGCATATCCATTGAGGAAACTGGAAAAGGTGGACATTTGGGGCTCCGTGAGCCCTTCCCCCCCTTCTTCAGGTTGACTCTGCACTGATTTGTCAGTCAAATTTACTTGGGCCTCTGATCACCTCTGTCGTCAAATACTTGCTTTCTAGTTGTGAAATGCAAAATGCTGAAATCTAGTTGTGAGGCATGACTCCGGAGAAGGGAAGCCCTCTGCCAAGAGGGCTTCAGCTGAAGCATCCCAAATCAGAGCAGAGAACAAAGTATTCAGGAAGTTAATGTGTGTTTTTTCCCCCTAGGAGAGTGTTTCCTAGGACTTGATTCATCCATGGATTCCACTAAAAATGCTGTTGTTCAGCTCATTTTTAAAGTTCTGTTAGTCTCTACCTGTTTTTAGTTTACCTGTTGCTTTGATGACAGACATCTCTGGTGTTCTGTAAGTGAATGTATTTAGCTTAGTACACAGGGGACAGAATGAAAGCCAAGGCTGTGGTGCCAGAACCATACTTGGCAGCAGTTATCTTGGAGGGTGTTCTATCCTTTGTCCGAGAACCAACTAAGCGGGATGTGAGGAATGGATGGTTCAACTGCCATCACACTCCAGTGTCCCAGGTTCCAGTGCAAGTTGCTGGCCAAACTGGGAACCAAGGACGTCTCTATCTCCTTTGTGATCCATCTTTTCTTTTCAACAATCTCCTGCAGCAATATCATGCCTCATTAACTCACATGAACCCTGGCAGTCAGGAGTCCACTGGAGATGTTTAACCAGACCTGTCCTCTCAGGTCCATCTGAAGAATTATCTGACCTCACTCCACCCACATTCACAATTGAACTGTCCATTGTTTAATTCTCTCAGGGCCCTGACAACTACAATAAAGTGATTTTTGTCTATGTACTTGTTTGATTGATGTCTCCATTCTCTATTAGAGTATAAGCTCCATGAACGTGTGGGATACTGTTAGTCATTGTAGCCCCACTGCCCACTACAGGACTTGAAACATAGTGGGCAGCCAAGGACCATTAGTGGTTTGAATAAAGGAAAGAAAAAATATACTCAGCTATATTTTAGTCTTCTATTAAGACCTACCACGGGTTTAAAAGGCCTGGGATCAAATTGCAGCTCACTAACTTGGGGATTTTTTAAAGTGCTTTACTTTTCAGAAGGTGCCCAACAGGAAACAATGTTCACCTCAGTAGTTGTTTTGGATCCTGTTGTTGCTGCTGTGAGTTTAGAAATGAGAACACGTCTAGCGGAGGCCTAGTTATTGGTATTTCGTTTAGTAGAACCTGGAGAAATTTTCATTTTTAAGTGCGTTATGTTGTTCTTTTAAAAAAAATGAACCATGATGTGTGGTGTCCTCAAAAGTGGTGTAAGTCGGGAGTAAGTCACCAGTGAGGTTTGTGTTCTGGCTCAGCCACTTACTAGCTTCATGTCTTTGGTAGTTATTTGAGCCTTGGTTCCATCACCTGTCAGATGGGGCTAATATTTCCTACCTGTGAGGGTCCAATGGGGGCGAGTTGCTAGAGTCTGTAGAGAATTAACAGAGTGCTTTGGTGTGTAGCGGGTATTCACTGCATGGTAGTTGCTGCTGCAGTGGATAATCTGAAATGTATCAGCCCCAATAGAGAGCTACGTCGTGATTTGCCATTACAGATGGAGATATTAAAATGGTTTGGAATGTAGGAATGCCACTTCGATTTCTTATTGTGTTCTAATTCTTACTGCATAATAGTAGCTGCCCGTAGATTTGTGTTGAGAGGTATTCTGAAGTTGCCTGCAGGCTTGGAGAAAGGAGTGTCATGATGGATTAGCACTGCCCTTTAATGGTGGCAGTTCACATCTCATGCACTGGTTGTCTCTGAGTCTTCTTAGTGAAACTGCTCTTGTTGTCCACTGTGGGGTTAAGGATGAGGGAATTGAATGAGGAAAGAATAAGAAGGGAGGTTTGGACAGATCTCTAGAAGATGTCGTGTCCCCCAGCCCATCTTGACTTCATCTCGCCATGATGGCTCAGCTCCTCCACACTGGAGAGAGGGTCACATCCAATCTATGTGTTTAGCGATCTCTTCTTTGTTGCCCTGTGTTTGTCTCTAACCTGGACTCTGAATTTGTTTTCTCAACATTTCAAGGCTCATTAGGCAGGCCAAGTTTGGCTTTCCCTAAAGAGCAACCGGTTTCTTCTGGGACGATGGTCAGCAAGCTTTTGCTTTGATTTCTTTGATACTCCTCACCCTGGCTCTGGGCAACACTCTTCACTGATTCTTAACTAAATGGAGGATTTTCTTTCTCTCAGAGGTGGTTGACCTTTACACCAGCCTTGCTGATGACCTACAATTATTAACCAACCTAACAAAATGGTGATGGGGAATGTGAACAAATAACTAGAGAAATTCTGTGGAAAGGACCCCAACGTGGAATGAATGATTTTCAAAGGTTTGTTCCCGTGAGGTGAAGTGAAATGATGCATGCAGAAATGCTTGGGAAATTAAAAATTACCATGGAAATGCTGACCCATTTTGTTGTTTTTCATATAGGGATTTAAAAAAATGACTTTTCCTCCTGGTACTTTCATGACAAGCTCTCAACTTTCAGGTCTTATCTTAAATGTCACCACTTCAGAGGTGTTTTTGCTGACCACCCTAGTAAAAGTAGTAGCACTTGACCTCTTGCTGTTGCTTTAAAGACTATCAGCAGCTGCAATAATTGGTTATAGAACTGTTTAGTGTTTCATTGCCTATTTGTCTGCTTAACTGTTTCTTCCGCTTTAAGATCCATGAATGGGGCCATGTCTATTTAGTTCATTAGTCTATCTCCAATATCTAGTATATGCCTGGCATGTAATAAGTGCTCAATAAGTATCTGTTTATTGAAAACATGATACAGCAACAGGATTAGTGTGGGGATAAAATAAATGCAATGGAACGTTTGTGTTCTGGTTTTATCTCTTACTAGCTGTGTGATATTAGGAAAGTTCCCTAAAAGTCACCTCCCATTTATAGAAAGAGGAAAATGAGAGAGGAAATAGTGAGCATAAATCACTGTGTGCAATGACTGTGACAGGGTAAGTCTTTTTACAAATATAAGCTATTATTATGAAAATGATTGGATATGGACGCATTCCCTTATTCATTGATTCAAGAGCAATTTACTGAGTATTTGTTTATTATGTGCTAGACACTCTGCCAGGGGGATTTTCTTTAGGAGCGATCTGAGCAGCCCACAGATGTGGTAGCTTTTGTTCCCTTTTTGCTGCTTTTCTTTCTCCCATTCTGGGCCCAATCCATCTGGCGCAAGAGCAACTTTAGAATTCTCTCGCAATGCAGAGTGGTCTCTTACTTCCTTCTCTAAATAAGAGCTACTGCATTAGAAAGAAAAATGGATCCCAATACAAGACAAACAGCACCGTGCAAATATGACCTTGTTAACTGTAAGAGTATGGGCTGAATATTCGGGTGCAGAAATAAGCAAAGGAAGAAAGTGATACCCGTGACTTGAAAGATGCTAAGATTTAGACCCAGATTAAAGACACATCTGAGTATAATGAATGTCTGCTGTATGCTGGGTACTGTGCCCTTTGTCTTTCTCCCTTTTATTTCAGACTTTTCATCCTCTGGTACCCTCTACCATCTTCCTCTAAAATCAAACAGATGCCAGTCTTCTTTGCAGCTTCAAATACTGCTTATCTTTGATCTCAGGTCAAATCCTCTGTCTTCCCCAATGCAGACAGCTTCTCCTTTCTTTGAATTCCCTTAGCATCTTATTTTCACCCCCCCTGTAATAATTTATGTGACTTAAACTCTCAGCTCCCTGTTGATGTTAGAGAGAGAGAGAGAGAGAGAGAGAGAGAGAGAGAGAGAGAGAGAGAGAGAGAGGAAGATGTACCTTCTAATCTAGGAAGGGGTAACACAAAGGTGAAGTTCCTATAACTCCAGCTATTCCATCCCCCACATCAATGTTATGAATTTATCTGGGCTTTGTGGGGATGTCTTATGCTGACCAAATTTGAAAGACAGTGTTGTATAAACAAGAGTCAATACGTTGCTTTACTGTGGTAAATTTCATTGCCCCAGGGGTAGGAGCACTTGCTTTCGGTATTCAGAGCTGTCTCTGGGATCCCCTCACGCCCTGGATCTCGCCATTATGTCCAGATGCCCCTTTTCCACAAATGGCACCATTCCTCACTCAACTGCTCCAGCCTGTGACTAGGGACTCGTTGTTGACATGTTCCTGTTGCTCACTCCGGGCATCCAGATGATCGTACCCCATAAATTCAGCGTCCCGGATGTCTCTTGAGTTGGCTCACTTCCCTCCACCCTCACCTGCACTCCCGAGGTTCAGATTCCCATCACCTCCATGACCACATCACCTTCTAAATCTCATCTTCCTTTAGTGTCATTGGCCCTCCACACCCTCCACACCACACCAGAACAATCGCTCCAAAGCTCAGTTCGGGGATTAAGTCCAATCATGAACTTCTGTCAAGTCTTTGAAACCAACGTTTCTACCTCTTCCTGAAAGTTGAATGGCCCCTGCTGATGAACTAAACATTAGGCTCATCCTCTCATCTTGCCTTTTGTGCTGATAAAGGATCCTTCTGGTTTGGGATTTGTTTCTCTTCCAGGGATGATCTTCTGTCTTTCCTCCTTGGCCACCACAGGTATGAACAATTCATACTGTACCCCAGCACCTAATATCCTCTTCCTGTATACTCTTTTTTTTTTGACATTCAATAT
Source organism: Rhinolophus hipposideros (assembly GCF_964194185.1). Classification (NCBI taxonomy): domain Eukaryota; kingdom Metazoa; phylum Chordata; class Mammalia; order Chiroptera; family Rhinolophidae; genus Rhinolophus; species Rhinolophus hipposideros. The sequence goes on along the minus strand of NC_138067.1, from coordinate 26,686,863 downwards.
TATTTTATAGAATTTCAGGTGTACAGCATAGTGGTTAGACATTTATATAATTTAAGAAGTGATCCCCCTGACTAGTCTAGTACCCACCTGGCACTATATATAGTTATTACCATATTATTGACAATAGTCCCTATGCTGTACTTTACATCCCCATGACTATTTTGTAACTACCAATTTGTACTTCTTAATCCCTTCACCTTTTTCACCCTGTCACCCAACCCCCTCCCATCTGGCAACTATCAAAATGTCCTCTGTATCTATGAACTTATTTCTGTTTTGTTTGTTAATTTTGTTCTTTAGATTCCACATATAAGACAGATTGCATCTGTCTTTCACTGTCTGACATACTCCACTCAGCACAAAGCTCTCCAGGTCCATCCGTGCCGCTGCAGATGGCAAGAACCCATTCCCTTCCCTCGCCAAACAATATTCCATTGTGTCTATGTACCACCTCCTCTATATCCATTCTTGTATTGACGAAAACCCAGGTTGCCTCCACATCTTGGCCATTGTAAACAAAGCTGCAATGAGCATGTGGGTGCACAGGTTTCCTCAAAGTAGCATTTTGTGTTTTTTTTTTAATAAATACCAGGAAGTGGGATTACTGGGTCCTTCTTCCTCTCTTGTTATAGCCTTTGTTTTAAAGTTTGTTTTGTCTGGTATAAGTGTTGCTACCCAGATTCTTGTTTATTCCCATTTTCATGAAATAACTTTTTCCATTCCTTTACTTTCCGTCTGTGTTTTTCAATCTGAAGTGAGTCTCTTGTAGGCCTCATATATAAGGGTTTTGTGTTCTTTCAGCCACCCTATGTTTTTGACTGGATCATTTGATCCACTTACACTGAATGCAATTGTTGATAGATATGTAGTTATTGCCATTTTTTCTTATTTTTGATCTTTTTTTTTTCCATCCTAAAGATGTCCCGCTAACATTCCTTGTTAATACTGGTTTGGTGGTGATGAACTCCTTTAGCTTTTTTTTTTTTTTTGTCTGGGAAGCTCTTTATCTGTCCTTTAATTTTAAATGATAGCCTTGCTGGGTAGAATAGAATTGGCTGTAGGTCCTTGGTTTTCATCACTTTGAATATTTTGTGCCAATCCTTTCTGGCCTGGAAAGTTTCTGTTGAGAAATCAGCTGACAATCTTATAGGAGCTCCCTTGTAGGTAACCGACTGCTTTTCTCTTGCTGCCTTTTGAATTCTCTCTTTGTTTTTTAATCTTTACCATTCTGATTATAATGTGTCTTGGTGTGGGCCTGTTTGGGTTTGCTTTTTTGTGGAGTACTGGCTATGCTTCCTGGGGTTGTATGTCTATTTCCTTCCCTAGGCTAGGAAAGTTTTCAGTCATTATCTCTTCAAATAGGTTCTCAATCCCTTGCTTTCTCTCTTCTCCTTCTGGTACCCCTATGATGAGAATGTTGTTATGCTTAGTATTTTCCCAGAGGTCTCTTGAACTATCCTCATTCTTTTTAATTCCTTTTTTTTTTTTTTTTTTTTTTTTTTGCTCTTCCAATTGGGTGTTTTCTGCTACCTGGTCGTCCAAATCTCTGATTCGATCCTCTGCTTCATCTAGTCTGCTAGTGATTCCTTCTAGTGTATTCTTCCTTTCAGTTATTGTATCCTTCACTTCTGACTCATTCACTTTTGTGGTTTCTATGTTCATTTTGATGCTTGCTGTCTCTTTGTTGAAATTCTCACTAAGTTCCTTGAGCGTCCTTATAACCATTGTTTTGAACTCTATCTGATAGGTTGCTTGCCTCCATTTTGTTAAGTTCTTTTTCTGTAGTTTTCTCCTGTTCTTTCATTTGGGATGCATTTCTTTGTTTCCTCATTTTAGCTGCCTCTCTGTGTTTGTGTTTTCTTTATATGTATTAGGTAGATCTGCTATGTCTCCCAGTCTTGCCGGTGGCCTTATGGGCACCTGTGGGGCTCAGTGGCACAGTCTCCCTAGTCACTTGCTCCAGGTGCTCCACAAGTGTTTCTTGTGTGGGTTGTATGTGCCCTCCTGTTATAGTTGAGTCTTCATTGCTGTTGGTATGTCAGTGGGTGGGATTGACCCTCACGTTGCCTGGCTGTGGGGTTTGGTCACATCCACAGCTTACAGGCTGCTGTGCAGAAGGCTTACCCCATAGAGCAGGATTTGCCCCAACGGGCTCTGGTGCCTGTTGAATCTGCCCTTTGTCTGTGCCACTTGTGGAGCTAATTGGGTGGTGCTCTGCTGTGATCTGAAGCCAACCGCCAAGTATGTTGGTTCTGCGGCCTCTTGGGAGGGGCTCTGGTGCAGGCCCAGGTCAGCCACTGCCTGTGACTGGCTGGGGAGAACCTGGTAGGAACTACTAAGTGATCCACAGTTGTTTCCTGCCTGTGCTGTACCTGGAGGCCTGTGGGGGAGGCCATGCTGCAAACCAAGGACAGCTGCCCCCGCTATGGATCTGGGATTGCTATAAAAAGCCAGATATTCCAAGGCCTGCTGCCAACTCCAGTCTCCCATAATGTTCAGACACTGATAAAACCTCCTGTGGTATGCATGTCGGGTGAGGCAGATCTCAGTGAGTCAGCAGGGTTGAGCATCAGAGCTCAACAGGCCAATCGGATTTAGATTTGGCCTATGGTGGTAGTCTCAGTACAGGAAAGATGGTGCCCGCCTGCTGGCTGCATGGGAGAAGGGCCCCACAGAGGGAAAATGGGGACTGTCCCTCTAGTCTTCACCCCGAAGTTACACAAATAAGTCTCTTACCATATATCTCCGACACCCCCAGAGTCTCTGTCCTTCTGCTGGAGACCAGGTTGAGTGCCTACACATTCCGTTTCAGAAAATGTCTGCTTTTCTCGCAGCCTTTTGTCCCACCTGGACAGTTGGAATCCCCATTGTTTTTCACAGCCAGAAGTTGTTGAGGCTTTTCTTTCTAGCACCAGTACTCTGGGCTAGGGAGCCTGGTGTGTTCACTGGGGTCTCTCGCTCCTTCGTTGGGAACCTCTGTGGCTGAGATCTCTCTCCCAATTTTGCACTGCTACATGGAGGTTTGGGACTAGCCCCTTTTGCGCCTCCACCAGTCTTGATGTGGTTTTTTTCTTTATATCCTTAATTATAATACTTCTGTTCAGTTAGACTTAAGATGGTTCTCCAGGTTGATTGTTCTATAATTTACTTGTAATTTTGATGTGTTCACGGGTTGAGGCAAGCACAGCATTTATCTGTTCTGCCACCTTGGATCTCCTTTTCTTCCTGTATACAATTAACAGGCAGCCTTCTATCTGATCTGTCTCTCTGATGTAGCAGAAAGAAATTAGTATTTAACACAGCTCATTATTAATACCTTTGGACTGAAACCTAGCTTGAGAAGGGCAACCAGAGGCTCTTCCTAGGGTCTTCATTTCAGATAGCTAGGAGAATGTTTGTTAGCACATCAATAAAGGCTTTAACACACAATAAATAAAAATATTTATTATTTTCTAGCAAGAATGCTAGGTGAAGACATTATGAGAAGGTTCCTTCTCCAGGGGCCATATTCCCTGCCAGAGCACACATCTAAGGAGTCTTAACCCTTCGCTTAGAATAAATAGAAAAAAAAACCAGTCTTGAAATGTATGTATAATTACATGACCAATTTCTGGAAGACTGTTGATGCTCTTCTAGTCTACTGACAAATTCTCATACAAATCTATGATTACCTTACCACCTGGACCAAAGTCTGATCATTTTGATTTTTTCCCTTCCAAGTACCTGCACTCTTTCCCAATCCTATGCAGTTGTTATTATTCACTCAATTTCAAAACTGAACTTGAGATAAGGAAGATTAAGAAATGTTCAAAATTATTTCCCTGTTTATGTCACAGCCAAGAATTGAGCCTAGGTCTGTGTGTCTAAGACACACTGTTTCTTTCTGTTCTATCACCCCGGTTCCAAAATAAAGAAAATAAAATAGTTAATTGTCATTTAAAACAACTTTTAAACATGACCTTTAAATAACTTTCCTAATTTCTTCACTATGGGATGTTTACAAAGAGCATTTTCAACTTCTCAGGAGGAATTCAGAGATTGTGTAGGATACACTGCCTCAATTCATCCACCAACACAATGTGCCAGAATCCATTTCCAGGGGGAAGAAAAGAGAACAAGAGGAGAAGAATTCAGAGGAGGGGCAGCCACTGAAAGAACTTAATTTTTTAAAGTTATAAAACAACACATGCTCATTGTACACATTTTAGATAAAACAGAAAAGTATAAAAAGATAACAAACACCATATTTAATGTGATGCTAAAATGTGGTGGGCATCTATTATTTTTCTACTCAGTTTCTCATTCTTACTTTTCCCTACTGCCTTAGGAAACCCAGTCTGTATTATTTCTGGTAATTTCCTGCTCCAGCTTTGTGCTTTCCATAGAAACTTCCATTTTGTTCCATAATTCTTATACCCCTACCACTGCCCCTTACAGGCCGCAGATGACTGGGTCCAGTAGGAGCACCTAACTCGAGATAAACTAATCACAGACCTTCCCTTGGATTTTCAAATGTGGGGCCAGAAAGAGCATCTGTCTTTCTCCAGTAGTGGAAAGTCTGAGATGAAAAAATATCTATATTACAAATACTCAATATTCATATTCCTGCAAAATGGTGAAAATCAGTTTCTAGTGATCAGGAGTAAATCTGCCTGCATGGGTTTCATTCCTTGTTTTACTCTTTACCAGTTGTGTGACTTGGGCACTTTTCTGTGCCTGTTTCTTCATCCATAAAGTGGTATTATTCTGAGGCTAAATGAGTTAACACATGTCCAGTGCTTAGATCATTAATGTGCACACAGTAAGCACTGCTATTAGTAGTAGCAGCAGTAGTAGTAATTATGGTAGTAGTAGTATGTGCAGAAAAGTGCAGATACCAGAGTGGGTGAGAGAATCCTAGGGGCATTCATGTTTCTTGGTTAAGTTTGTTTCTAAGACCTGCTGCAAATTTGGCCTACCCAGTGCTTGGTCTTTCAAACTGTTCTGGGAGTCTGTGAGACAAAATATTCCATTTTTATCTAATCTGGTTGACTTGAGTTTCTTACACTTGCCACCAAGAGTCCAGTAATTAAATTTATTGGCACATAACATGTTTAGTATAAATGAGTTAATTATAAAAAAAATCATATAACTAATGCTCCTGTCCACTAATTAGAAATAATAACATTTAATATTTTTGCCTCAGATTTGTGTTTTTATAATTATTATTATATAAAATGTGATAGATATCATTGAAGCCTCCTTTGTACCCCTCACTAGCCTCATTTCTCTTCTCCTTTCCTCAGAGAAAACTTGGCAAATATCTCTCACTTCCATAATTTTATACATTTAGTACATAAGTATGTATCAATAGATAATATATGGTATTAACATGCGTTAGTGGTATATTATGCAAGTGGTGATCTGCAACTTGCTTTTAAAATTCAACATACTTATTAATCAAGTTCTTTTATTTTAGGTATTGAAATTTTTATTTTTTGAATGTAATTTATCGATTTCTTTCCTGTTAAACCCTTAGGTGTTTTTCTCTTATTCATTTACATATTTATTTATTTTGCTGTCACAATTCATTAACACATTTGTTAATTTCTTCTTGTGTATGTACATGAGCAGTTCTCTGAAGTACATAGCTTAGAGAAATGGGGTTACTGATTGGTAATATTTGGGTGTCTTTAACATTAGTAGATGCTATCAAATTGCCCAAATATACTTTTATGAATAGTATGCATAGTCCTTCCAACATTTGATATTGTCATTTTAAAAAATGTGCCAATCTTTTGGATGAAAAATGGCATTTTATTGTTGTTTCAACTACATTTCTTTGACAAATGGATAAGTTGAGGAAATTTTCATATATTTTTAGATTCTTCATATTCCCTTTTTTATGAATTGAATGCTTGTAGCTTTTGCCAATTTTTCTATTGAGTTATTTGCCTTTTCCTTATTGTGTTTTAAACATTGTTTATATATTCTGATGCTAACCAATTGTGAGTTAAAGGCATTCTCCAAGCCTGTGACCTATTTTTCATATTTTAATGGTATTTTTAGTTATATAGAAACTAAAAATTTACTTTTATGTAGAATTCACTTTTTGGTATCTTATTTAAGAAATAATTCTGTATCATTGAGTTATAAGTATATCATTTTATGGTTCTTTCTTGTTAAAGTTTTGATTTTGTTTTTATATTTTATGCATTTATTTTACCTAGAATTTATTTTTTTGTTGTATAAAGTAGGTATCTAATTTTATTTTTCTTCCTATATGAATATCATTTGTAGCAGCACATTTTAATAAATAGTCCACTGTTTCCTTACCAGTTGGTAATGTCAACCCTTGTATCAAGTATCCATGTACATGTGCCTCTGTGTCTTAGTTCTCCATTCCATTCCATTCCATTCCATTCCATTCCATTCCATTCCATTCCATTCCATTCCATTCCATTCCCGTCCCACCCCACCCCACCCCACCCCATCCCATCCCATCCCATCTCACCCCACCCCATCCCACCCCATCCCACCCCACCCCATCCCATCCCATCCCATCTCACCCCACCCCATCCCACCCCATCTCACCCCATCCCATCCCATCTCACCACACCCCACCCCACCCCTCCCTATCCCATCCCATCTCACCCCATCCTAACCCACCCCACCCCTCCCTATTCCATCCCATCTCACCCCATTCCATCCCATCCCATCCCATCCCATCCCATCCCATCCCATCCCATCCCACCCCATCCCATCCCATGTTTTTTCTAGCTATCCCTGGGTCATTCTTAATTGCTACAGTTTAAATTTACCTTATGTAACACACCTGTGGTGGTTTTAAAACTTATCTATAAATTCTCTGACACCTCTCCCATTAAGAGGTCTAATTTCCCACCCCTTGATTCTGGAAAGGCCTTACTTATTATTTCTAACTAACAGGATGTCGTAGAAGTGATGTTATGTGACTTTTACGGCTAGATCATACAATGTGGTACAACTTCCATCCAGCTGTCTTGGGACACTTACTTGTGGAACCCAGCCACCATGCTGTGAGGAAGCCAAGCAGCCATGCAGAGGGGCTAAGCAGGTATAGGTATTGTGGCCAACAGCCCAACCTTGGGCCCAGCCACCAGTCATCATCAACCACACAGGCCAGTGAATGAGCCTTCAAATGATTCCAGCTCTGAGCGGTACTTCCATCCCCCCCCCCCCCCCACACACACACACACTGATGCCTCTTGGAGCAGAGAGGAGAGTTTTCAACCAAGATCTTCCCAAATTGTAGATTTGTGAGCAAAAAGAATTATTGTTTCAGACAAGTTGAATTTGAGGTGGCTTATTATACAGCAATGTATACTGGAATAGTTTCCTCTCCTTATTATTCTTCACAATTGTCTTTGCAATTCTTGCATCTTCCTTCTTCAATATGAATTTTAGGATCTGTCAATTCCACGAAAAATCCTATTGGGATTTTTATGTGTACCTGCATCAAATTTATAGATTAATTTGGAGGGACTTGAATTTTTAATGGTATTAATTTTCTCATTTATAAAGTATATTTTTCCACTATACAGTTTTATATCTTTCAATGATTTTTATTATATCCCCCACAAGTCAGGTGCATTTTAACAGCTTCATTTGTTAATAATAAAGTACCTTGAATTTTTTCTATAATATTTCTAATTGGTTAGTGTTGGTTTATAGCAATGTTATTTATTTATTTTTATTTTGAACTTTATCCAGAAATCTTGCTAAATTATACTTTTAGTTCTAGTGGTTTTGTTTTCCTGTATAATTCTAGGATTGTGTGTAATTTGTATATAAAAGCAATATTTTATTTTTTATTTCTAATCTTTAAGTCTTTCATTTCTTGGCCTACTTCATGAACTAAAACCTCCAGAAAAATGGAATAAAAGTTATTATTTAGGATGTATTTGTTTTTTTCCTGACTTTAAAAACAATGTTTCTGTTAGTTCACAATTAACTATGGATTTTATACTAGGTTTGTAGAAATCACTTTGCATCAGGTTCAAATTTTTTTCTTCTATTTCTAGTTCCCTTAGGTTTTGTCATGAATATTAAATTGTATAAAATGTTCACCTGTATCATTTGAAATGATTGTTTTCTACTGTTGAACCATCCTTGCATTCCTAGGGTAAAAATCTGCTTGATCATGGTATCTTTCTCTGCTAGCCGGGGTCATGAAAGCCATCAGAGGACTAGAAGTTTGTTTATAATACCTGGGATATCTGGGATATAGATAATATTTGATGAACTAATCATCAGTGGCTTGCTGATTCTTTTGATTCTCCCTTTAAATCTATATCTCGTAGGTTGTGTTGAATACTTCTATCAGAAGGGGCACAACATCTGCTTGGATCTATTTTGGTGACATTAAAATTTATCACTGAGTTCAGATATGGTCAACTCACTCCATCCTTTTATAAAATTCCCCACCAGCTTTACACCTAATAGCTTAATTGGCCATTGATAATCATTGCCCAGATCTGCCATTTTATTAAAGGATGAAACGTAGTGTTGTTCAAAGTCTTTTTTTTTTTCTTTCATTGTTTACTTGGGATTCTTTAGATAAGAAGAACGTTTCTTCTCCTTTCTCTCGTTTGATTCTTTAAAATTTGCCCTGTGGTAGAACTTATATATGAGAGTGTAAATATTTGATTTTTTTCTCCTCTTTATTTTCCAGTTTTCAAAATAATGAGTTATTTTCTTAGCATCTCCCATAGGTGATTATCTTAGACCTTTCTGGCTGCTGTAACAAAATACTACAAACTTGTTGGCTTATAAACAACAGAAATTTTTTTCCTTACGGTTCTGGAAGGTGGAAGTCTGAGATCAGGGTGTCAGCATAACCAGTTGAGGCCATCTTCTGGGTCTCAGACTTCTTGTTGTATTCTTACATGGTAGAGGGACTAGGGAGCTCTGTGGAGTCTCTTTTACAAGAACACTAATCCTATCATGAGGACTCTTTTCCTCATAATTTCATCACCTCCCAAAAAACCCTCCTTATCATACCATCATGTTGGGCATTAGGATTTCAATATATGATTTTTTTTTGGGGGGGGGATACAAACATTCAAACCCTGGCAATGACAAGTTTTTAAAAAGAGTTTCATTATACACAGAAATTTTAACATGATTGATGTGTTTTAATCAATGACAGATATTATTCTTTTTTATGTTCAAATTTCCCCCTTTTTTGGCCAATGGAAGTTCTTTCAATTTGGCTTCTGAGTCCTTTTGCTGTGATCTCAGAAGTTTTGGTGACTCATACCTTCTTGCTTGTCTCTGGCTCATCTTGTACATTTCCTGCACTAGATCTGCAATCAGCCATTTCTCCAAAGAGCAAGTGCTTCCTATTACTGAGAAAATGATATTCTGAGACCAGAGTCTGGGTACTGGGGATGCTCTTTGCATTGGGTTGGTCATTATATACAGGACTTTTCTGCAGACAGCTCTAAGAAAAGCATATTTTTTAAGAACAAATACATAATGAGTTCATACTGACTATCTAAATGCTCAAAACAAACATTTCTTTGTGGTTCTTTTTGACCTTAGGAGAGAGATATCCATTTGAGGCTCATGATCAAATTTTTGTCTTTTAAAGTCACTTGAAATAATGTCTCTTGGTGATGTCATATTACAGTTAGGTACTTTGTTTCATTTAGTTTTCAATTTTGAAGTACTTTTTCTTATTCTGCTTAACATTTTTAATACAACTGATAAAACATTTACATAGTTCCAGAGGCATGTCTGCAAAACAAGATATATTCAAAGAAGTCTAGGTTTTACCCCGACCCTCCACCCTGTTCTTTCCTTGTCCCTCCATGTCACCTTTAAAAAAATATTAGCAAATTCACTCCCACATCCTCATGCCTTTCTTAAATAAAAGTTAATATACTCTACATGCTTTTCTGTTCCATGCATTTAAAAAATTAATTAGCAATATTTTCTGATGATCACTCTGTAGCTGCATATAGTTATATATTTTATTCCTTTTTATTACTGCATAGTAGTTTATCCAACTAACCACATACAGGTGGACATTTGTGTTGTTCCTAGTTTCTTGCTATTATAAACAGAGCTTCAATGACTAGCTTGTTCATATCATCTTGTTTTTTGCCAGTAAGTCTTTGGGATTTCTGAGTAAAAGGGTACATGTTTATGTAACTTTGTTAGACATTTAAAAATTCCTCACCATAGGGGTTGTACCATCTGAAAATTCTACCAAGTATTAAAGTCCCTGTTTTTACTTTACCAGTATTAGTACGTTTGTGTGTGTAGTCAAACTTCATAGATGTGAAATTCTATTTAGCTGTGAACATAAAAAGTGTGAAATTTATTTAACTGTAGTTTTACTTTTGATTTTTCTTTTATTAGCTAGAGTGAGCACTTTTTTATACATTTAAAAGTCATTGTGTTTCTTTTTCTGTGAACTCCTATGTTTCTTGTCCTTTTTTCTATAGGATTGTTGGGGTTTTCTATCTCTACTTATATAAACTTTTAATATATTTGGGATGTTAACTTTATTGTGATACAGGTTACAGATATTTTCCTGTTTGTCATTTGCTTTTCATTCGCTTTTTCATTTTCATTGTTTGTCATTCGCTTATTTTTTTTTGTTTGTTTATTTTATTTTTTTGTCATGTATTAAAAAAAAATTGCAGTTTGTTCTTTAAATTATTTCCTGCATCATTCCCCCATTCTACCCTTCTGACCTCAGTTATCACTGGCAAAGGGATATTTTTTAAATGCTGAGTTCTAGAAAAGGCAGGGAAGTTTCATTTTTCCAGGAGCTCTGTTTGCCTTTAGGAGACCAAGATCTCCAGGTGTAGGGAGAAACCTACTTTCTCATGAATATTTGGGAGGAAATTTCAGACAATCCAACTTGCTGGAATTGTTTGCATTGCAGAAAGAACAGTGGCCTCATGTTGGAAATTTTGGGTTGAATCAGGTTTTGTCCCTTATTGACTTGCGTGACTTGGGTAAGCCAAGTTATCATCATTGAGACTCGTTTCTCTTCCCTCATAAGGTGACGTCAATTAAAGTGATAAAAGATGTAACAGCACCTTGTATTGAGTTAGCCTTGGCTGTGGGCTGGTTGAAAGTGTATTAAGCTCCTTTTCCACAATATGGGAGGAGGAGTTTTAACTCTTTCCTTCCTTGATTATTGTTTTTTCTACTTATGGAGGGCAACCATTTAATTCTTCCTTTCTCTAGATATGCATGTGGTTCTTTCCAGCAAGTTAGTTACTATCTTCTTCTTTGGGAACCCTTTACTTTCCATCAGTTCTCAATCCTCCCATGGAACACCACCTACAGTTTCCGGGCCTTCATATTTTGTATTTGTGTTGCAAGTACCTTGGGTTACTTGGGAGTGCCTCCATGCCGTCCTCTAAGGCCATTGACGGGAGATATGATGGTCCCATTGTGTAAGCTTTTCCTCCAACTCTTAGATATTGTGTCTGAGATTTTCTGATTGGCCAGTTTTTGCCTTCAGTTTCAATACAAGACATGTAATAAAAATGGTAAAACAGAAGGCAAATATTCTTGGGGCTACTTTGCAATGTGTGACCGAGTCCTCCTGTCCTGTGTATATGTAGTCAGTACTGTTAGCTCTGCATCCAGAGTATGTCCTCTAGCCAACCACTTCTCCCCCATTGTCACTGCCCCCCACCCCATGTCCACGCCATCAACGTCTCCTGCCTGTCTCACTGCAAGAGCTTCCTAACTCTGTTCACCTCTTGCTCACCTGCACCCCAACACCCTCTAGAACCCAACATGAATATATCACTACCTGATTGGAAACAACCCAATGTCTTCTCATTGCACTTAGAAAGAAATCTAAGCTCCGTATCGCATTTGCAAGGACTTGTATGATCTGACATACTTCTCTGACCTCCTGAGCTTCCAATCTCCAACTTGTTTGATGTCTCCTGGCATCTTGTCCTTTCCATACTCAACCAGCCAAGCTCATTCCTGCTTTAGGGTCTGTGCACAGTTAGAACATTTCATTCTGCCTGAGCTCTCCTTCCCAAAGCATATACTCTTATCACCGACTCCATCGTTTTTCTGATTTTGCTCAAATGTCAGCATCTCAGAGAGGATTTTCCTGACCACACGATCAAAGGCAGCTCCCTGACTCCAGTCACTCTGCCACATCACTCAGTTTTACTTTCTTCATAGCACTCATATCTGGCATCTTATTTAAACGTGGCGGCTTGTCACGGCTGTATCCCCAGCACCTAAACTGCAGAGCCGATCATAGATGCATAATAAATAGTTGTTGAATGAATGAACGAACGAATGACAAGTATGCCTGTATCCATGGTGTGAATACACCTGGACATTCAGCACCAGAGGAGGCGCAGTAACACCTGACACCTCTGTGGAGTGGAGATCCCTCCCACTGTCCTCATGGTCCATTGCCTTCATCTTGCCTTTGAGCTTATTGCCGTATCTGATCCTGCCAGGTGAGCGCTCCAGAGCAGCGGATGGGCATTCCACTTTCCAGATGAGGACACTTCACTGAACTACTTGCTAAATGTTATACTACGGCTGAAGCAGGCCATGAGCCGCTGCTCCCAACTTCCAGCGCAATGTTTTTCTATAAATTCCTTCCTTCCTGTTCTGAACTGCAGGCAGAGAACGTGAAGATTAAACAAAATGAGTGGTTTCTGCACAGCATACTATCCGAGGAGTAAGCTTTCCAGAGGTTTAAAATAAAATTAAATGCAAACACCAACTCCAAATTGAGATTGGAACAGAAAAGAAAGCAAAAGTCTCATTTCAAAGAAAGTATATATTTATTTATTTTTTAAATGCCACAGCTAAAAGGGGATCAGCCGCCAACATTTGGCGTAACAGTATTTGAAATGCTCCCTCCCAGAGCTCTTTCTTTAACTTCAGCTGGTGGGTTTTTACGTGGCAATTGGGAGATGGGGTTGCATTGGTGTAGGCTCTCGGTTTTCTTTTACATGTCATTTCAAGTTAAATGTAGGGAGAATCAAGGCTTCTTGAGATCTGTTTATTGATTCTGCACCTTCAGCTCAGGGTAGAATAAAGATGACAAGGCAACTTGTGGGAACCATTTCTCTGCTGTGAAAGAAAGGTGAGCAGGGTACTGGCTTCCCAGGAAAATGGACCCTGCTGGCCCCCCTTTAAAACACTCTTTTCCAGCCCAATCATCCTTTGTTCTAAGCTCCTTGGCTGTTTCTGGCTTCCTCATAGCAGAACTACTGAGAAAAAGAAAATAACCCAAAACTTAAATCTGCGTCCAACGTACTTATATACAATATTTGAGACCAAAAATGGTAGAATTCAGTCAAACTGGTGGGTAAACATACGTCCTTGAAATTGCCAGTTTAACTCCAGTGCTAAAAAAGATTTGCTTTTGCCTCTATAGACAGTGGAGTGGAAGAAAGCATTTTATGTGCAGTTTATCATTTTATGATGTTCTTTTGAAAATGTTTATCTCAATAGCCTTTGGAACTGGAAACAAAATCACCGATTCCTTCTCTACTCACACCCGCTCTCCCAGGAGATATCTTAAGCTCTCTGATTTATTTTACTTTTAATAAAATATTGAATGCCATTTTCTCTAATTATTTCTTATTGAATGTACTCCTTAAGTCCCCTTTTTATAAATAAAAAGAAGAAAACCGACCATGTAATAGGACAATGGTTCTATCGCTACTGATAATTATACATTTTGTTCTCATTGTAATTGCCCTGGTTTGAACTGTGCTTATTTTAGCAGAAAGCGTTCATTATTTTATCAACAACTGGCAGACCCCGCTGGTATTTACTGACTTTTCTTTAACCAAAACAAGGATTATAGCTCCTATCCATGGCTCAGCTGCTAAATCTTCGCTAAGAAATTTGGGAACCCCTTTTGAATGAAACACTGTACAAAGCTTTAAGCACTCTTTGCAACCGAGTTGTATTAAACGATAGACAAAAAAAGTCCTCTGAAGAATTGGTGCTTAATTACAACTTAATTAGCATAATTATGCATGCTAATAGCATCTCAAATGAATAGCAGTTGTCAGGAGGTTGGGACCATCTGTAAGAATGTCGGATTAATACATCATTTTTTATTTCTAACAACGCTGTAACTCTTTCCCTGAAAGTGATTTTCATTAATCAAGTTCATTTTTATTATATAGAAAATTTGGCATTTTTCATTATGGGCCATTATCTGTTTCCCCATGCAGCCCTAATACAACACTAATGAGCCCCCGTGTGGCTGGTCCACATTGACAATGGTGGTACAGGTGTATTATTATAATTGTTACAAACAGCACATTGTACCTCTGGAGGAGCAGAGTTCTAATCTCCCTGCACCCGCGTTTCCACTTGGTACCTCCCCAGGGCCTAGTACAATTTTCAGAGCTTTATGAAAAACACACATGTTTGTGGTTACAAAGAAGCTATTTAAAGAGAAAGAGGCCGTGATTACCTGCGGGCCAGGATGCTGTTTTGCTGAGAATCCCTTTTGTGGAAACAGAAAGCTTGGGAGGCAAAGAGGAGTCGCTCTGGGGAGGAGGGAGGCAGTAGCTTCGAGGCCTGGGCTTTTGCTGGAGAATGGTTCTGTTCCTTCAGCATCAGTCATTGCTAAACACGGTCATAAAACTGCAGGGGGGACATGTGTCTTCATGGTTCTTAGCCCCAAGCAGCACCCCAAATGGCAGTCTCGAAATTCACATCTGGGTCTCCCGCTCACATACTACAGCAGGCCCCGGAAATATCTAGAGTCTGTCTTGTCTCCGAGCTGCCTTTTACTTCTAACTGGGTTTTGATTATTTTGAGGGTTTATCCATGCTCCACCTCTGCCCCTCAGAAAAAACAAAAACAAAAGCAGAACTTTTGCAAGCCCTCTCCCCACACACATCCACACAGGCTCTGTCTATTTTGTTATTTTCAGTGGAGCCTTATCTGTTCCTGTACCCACACCCCAGAATGAAGCTCAGGGCTCCCCGCAGAGGGGCGGCAGGATTCTTCAGTGCTCTCCCCCCATTTCCAAGCTCAAGGGGAAGTGTCAGCCTCATCCACTTCCTCTAAATCCAAAACAAAATGGCTACAGCGTTATTACAAACCTCAGTTTTGGGGGTCAAAAACAAGCCGCTGGTCCCTGTAAAGAGCTCAATGGTCCAGAGGTACAGAAAGACTGCTCTCCTTAGCATCACAAACTACACGGGGCCTGGGAGGGGGCTCGATGTGGGGCCAGTGATGTGTGTTTGTACATTGTACCCTCAGATGGGAACAATGGGGTGCCGCCTTGGTGTGGACAGAGAGGATGGGGCAGGCTGTGGGCATCTCCCCCACTCAGGATCCATGGAGATGGGGAGCCTTTCAGACACTGCGCTGCTCTCACATGCAGGGAGGTGTGCTGTGTGAAACATGCAGGCTGTGGAACAGGGATATTGCACACGGCGTTCTGATACCGAAACGATACTTGTCGTTTACGTGTTTTTTGTAATTTGCTAAGTCTGGCCACCCTACTCCAGAGCCAGACTGCCTGGCTTTGAATCGTGGCCCTGCCCTTACAAGCAGTGTGACTCTGGGAAGTTTACTGAACCTCTCTGTGCCTTGTCACCCCTGTAAAATAAAGCTAGAGCTACCGACTTTGGAAGGTTCTTGGGAGAATTACATGATTTTTAAAAGGTTAAGCACCTAGAACAATATCTGGCAATAAGTGCTCACAAAGTGATGCTTAGTAATATTGTCTCTTGGGAGTTGGGGGCCAGTTGGTGGCCTCTGTTCCATTTCCATGTTTATCACATTTCCAATCACCTTGTTTGTCTATATTTCTATACTGTTAGACCCTGAACATTTTTAAAACCAGAAGGTTTCACAAACCCTTGAGGCTGCCTGATGTTTGCCAAGGTCCCTAAATCAGGTACAAGATGCCACTTGTGGTTTTAAGTGTAAAACACAGGGGCAGCCGTTGCAGGCTGGGGCCAGTGGGGTCAGAGGTGATGCAGAGTGATGGCTTTGGGGCTCAAGGGTGTCTAGGTTCCCTTGGCTCCCCAAATACTAGCAGTGGAATCTTCCATAGCCTCTTTGAGGTGACCTGTGTCCTCACTGGCAAATGGGAGTTATTCATGGTCCCTGCCTCCCAGGGCTGCTGGGAAGCCCACCTGACATATTGTGGCTTGCCCAGAGCAGTGCTGGCAGTGTAGACAGGCCCCCTAGGCTAGCAGGCAGTAGCCATGGTCTGGAGACCTGTTCCACGTCTGCCACCGTGGGACCCTAAACAAGATACTCAACCTCTGTGTCTCAGTTTCCTCCCTGTAAATGTGCATAATGTCAGTACTGACACCAGTGGGTGGCGATCAGAGGTGCTGTTGTATGCAGAACACCTAGGACTGTGCCTAGCCTTCATTAGTCCTAAGCACACGCTTGTGATTTCAGGCTGCTGTGATTCCTCATCTCCCGCAGACTCGTCCCGTGGAGGAGTCAGGTCCTGGTTCCTGGCCAGAGTGAATTTCTGGGCGGGGCATCTGTCCAGAGCTTGCTTGGCGTGCAGTGAGCTGCCCCTGGGAGATGTACTGTATCCGTAACAGCTCCAATCAGCCCAGAACAAAAGCTCACCAGGCAGTCCTGCAGACAGCTTTTGCTGGGCGGGCATGGGGTTCTTCGGAAGGTCACTGGCTGTCTGCTTTTGTTGTTTTTTGTTGTTTACAGGATGGCTTGCTTTGTGCTCAGATACACACACACACAGCCACTGGCCTATAAGTGTCTAGGTCTACTCTTCGCCCCTTTGTACCTGCAGGGTCACATTGAAGAACACAGCCATGACCTAAAGGAAGACATCTCCCTCCACACTCACGAAAGGACAGTTCTCACATCTTCCTATTAAAAGCGTGGAGAGTAAAACCCATGGAAAAAACTATGAGACCCTTATCAAGTGCTTGCTGTTCACCCTGTCATTTGTCTAGGCAGCCGTGGATTCTTTCAGCAGATATTTCATGAATGGTGTTTCTCTGCAAAGGGAGGCAGCCTCATCCAGTGGGGCTCCGAGGAGGATGGGGGTTTGGTCCTCTGTGGAGCTTTGGATCTCGTGGAGGTGACAGTACAGGAGTGCTATGGAGGTAGGAGGGAAAGTCCAGGGGGCTGGAGGAAGCTGGGGAAAGAAGCCAGGCTGAAGGGGAAGTGGAGACAGAGGTTCCTAGATGCACTGCAATTACTGGGCTGCCTTGAAATCTGGCCTCTGATTTTCCATTGCCATTATGTACAAGCCAGCATGGCTACTGCTAGGCATTTTTTCCTCCAGACCTGTACATGGGACTGTTCATTCAGCATGGATTTGGAGAAACAAAAGACTAGAAAGAACCAGGACATTCATTAATGAGAGAATGGTAAATAAATGGTTGCACATCGAAACAATGGGATATTATGAACTTGTGAAATAAGAATAAAGTGGACCACTCCACAGTGACATGGAAAGATCTCAGCACTCTTTTGTTGAGTGAAAAATACTGAAGGCGATAGAATAAATGTAGAATGTTCCCCCTTGGTGGAAAGAAAATGGAGGTCTACATATAGATAGGGCCTGGGTTCAGGAATTTGATGGAGACGTCATTTCTTATGTGCTATTGTTATGTTTTCACTTTCCCACCGGTGTGCATTAATTTTTTTAGTTGAAGAAAGAGAATGGAAAAAGAAATCCATCTTGTTCAGGGAGGCACAGTGAAGGCTGCAGACCTGGAAGTTAGGGGTACATTTACAGTTCAAATCCCTTCTCGAAGATTCTTTAACTTGTCAAATCCTGTAGCTGGTAGAACCACCTCATTGCTAATTTCCCAGTATCGTTTTGCCCCATGGGAATGTTCACAGGGCTTCATTTGAATGAAATTTGTACCTGTCTGTCTTGTTCCTGGAAGTGAAGTAGTTTGGGGTAGAAGAAAGTAGATTTCCTAAAAGGGCCATATCAATTAGAAGCAAGAAGCATCTCTTCTTAAGATTCCCTAATCAGAAGAAATGAGCAATTCACACTCAGCCTGTGTGAAGAATAATCCTTTGTTCTGTTGCCACCCCTCTAAGCCGGATGCAGGGAGCACTGGGTTCTTTCTTCTGAATTGCCAGATGAAGACTGAACTGGCTCCTTCCCAGCTGGGTCAACGTGTGTACAATTCGGTGTGAGTCACTTTTCCTCCCCAGGCTCAAGTTCCTCATTTGTGAAAAGACGGGGTGGGTGGGTATGTGACTGCTGTGATTCCTCCTCACTGCTGGAACCCTTCAGTTCTGATATCCCATACTTTTATGAAACTTAATGACGGAATAGAGAAGATTTGCAGGAGAAAATTCTTTTCGTCTGTGGATACCAAGATGCTGACACTTGCTGGTTTTATCTATCTGCCTAAACCATTTCTTTTGGTTTAAATATTTGTATAGTTAAAACAAACAAACAAACAAAAAACCCCACTGAATTCAAACAGTTTTGTTAGGTGTTCTGCCTCCCCACTGGTGTTTGTGACCCATGTGGCTATATTTGCTCTAGAGACCCTGTCCCTCGTCTTCCGGATCTGACCTGGCCATAAGTCGTGCAGACAACTTAGGCCCTTTCGCATCAATGACCTTGGCATCAATGACCTCGTTCTACTTTTCCCACAATGCTTTCTGCCCCCTGTCACCAGGTCTCCAAACGGTTACAGTCTTCCAATTCCAAAGCCAAAATGTTTTCTAGCTGGTGTTTCCTAACTGCATATATTGTTACTTTAAAAAGGAAGAAAGAAAGAGAGAGGAAGGAAGGAAGAAAAGGAGGAAGAGAAAGAAAGGAGAGAGAGAGAGAGAGAGAGAGAGAGAGAGAGAGAGAGAGAGAGAGAGAGAGAGAGAGAGAGAGATTGGAAGAAAGAAAGAAATTCTCTAAAATGCTTAGAGAAGGCGGGATGGGGTGGGTGGGGGAGTGGTGAGTGCTATTCATTAGAATTCCTATAGAGTAATCAAGTCTTTTCATTCCAAAGGGTGTTATTGCCTGGGAATTAATATTAGATCTGATTTTGAAATAAGCCTAATGATGATGACTTTTTGGGGGGGGCTATATATTTTTTTGCTGTTTTTGCATAAAGCCCTTTTCTCAGCTTGGCATATGGAAGTTAAAAATATGAGTTCTGCTCTTAAAATTCTTGTTGGCTTATTATTGAGCAGAAAAGGTAATCGTTCACAGGGACCACAGTCAGGGAGGCTAACTTAATATCCTCTGGAATAAAATGGCTTTCCAGGCTTGGAAGTCCATGGATACTCAGTGCTGAGAAGGCTCAGATGTACTGGTTGTCTAGAGCTTTTGGGGCTTTCCCAGGAGGCTGACTCTGGATGTGGCGATGTGTTCGCTCGCTTGGTATATGCCCTTATCCACCGGCCTTTCTTTTTTCCTGTCTTCTGAGCCACAGCTTCACCTCTGGTATCTTCTGCATTTCCAAACAATCCACAGAAGGAAGTTAGCAGCACACACACAACATGGTGTTTTATCCTATATTTGTTAGCTCTTGCTGTGTAACAAATTACCCCAGAATGTAGTGACAAGATAACAAACATCGATTATCTCAGGTTCTGTGGGTCAGGGATTTGGGAGTGGTTTTACTAGTTGGTTCCATCTCAGGATCTCTCTTGACCCTCATTTTCCTCCCTTTTTCTTTGTACACAATTTCTCTGTTTGCAAATCTTTTGACCCGCCTTCCTTTATCAAGTAGCAGACTCCTATCCATCTAACAAAACTGTGAATGAATAACCCATTCTCTTTTATTTTTTCCCCTTCCTTTCCCTAGAAATTAGCTTCTACTTTTAGGCTCCCATGACATTTGGACCTCTTCTATTAAAACGAGATCCTCTGATTTTTTTTAAAAATGTTTGTGTGGGTGGGATGACCAGACCTGAATTATATGCTATGACAGACAGTAGCCACATGTGGCTATTTAAACATAAATTTAAATTAATTAAAATAAAATAAAGCAATGCATTCAGTTCCTCAGTCACACAAGCCACATTTCAAGTGCTTACTAGTCATATGTGGCTGGTGGCTATTGTATTGGATGGTGTAGGCAGAGAACCTTTTCATTATCATAGAAAGTTCTGTGGACAGCAATAGTCTAGAGTGTTAACTCTTACAAATCTGGTGTCCTGTCCTCTTCATCCAAAAAACACTTTTTTTTTTTAATGGTCTAGAATAGCAGGTATTTGACCCGCTGTATTGCCTGGGTCTGACATAGTGTCTGGTCACATAAACTGGGAAAGTGGTTTCTGATGTATTGAGTACTCATTCTACGTCAGACATTGAATGTCTGGTCACTGGGATTGAATGAAGAAGAGACAGTGTGGCAGTCAGTATTAACTGATTCGCTCAATCTCTATAAGCAACACCCTTCTCAAGTGTCATATTCCAGCCAGAGGAGGCAATATGCTACAATGGCCACTGGGAGATGTAGGTCTAAATCTGTTATGGAGTTCCTGGGCGATTTTTTGCTTTTCCATCACTTGTGTTGTCACAATGATCTTTTCTGCCACATGATAAAAATCTTTCCCTCCTTCATTTCTACTGGAGTATAAGTGTGATGGGTGGGGCCGCAGCAGCTGTCCTGTGGCCTTGAGATGACAAGTGAACATACTGAAATGACTGAGCAAATGATAGAGAAAGGTGAGGCATAATGTAGATTCTCTGCACCAGCCCTGGAAATACATTTCTCCAGGCTGCTTGTTTGCTGAGGAAAAAGTACATTCCTGTTTTTGAAGATATTATGGTTGGGTTTTATGTTACTTGCACCCAAATGCAATTTTAACTAACACAGATGGAATGAGTAGATTCCCTAATCCCTCCTGATGTAAAGATAAAGAAGATTCTTTTCCAAAGCTTAGTGTTCAGGACCTCCAGCCCCAGGAAGACAGCAACTGCAGGCAGTAACATTTCTGACAATATCATCAGATAAAGAATTGGAGACTGGGTTCACTGGAAGCACTGGAAGACAGTCCTTCCCGGGTTTGGCTGGCATGGTGCACCACCTGGTTGTTCTACTCTCAGAACCTTCCAGAAGCTTTTGGAGATAGCATCACTAAGGCTGTTTCCTGAAGCGTACCACAGAGCACCTGTGCCCATGCTGACCAATGGGACTTGTGAAACAGACGATCAAGCAAAGGCCAGGCTGGCTCTACACATTGGACGGTCCCTTTAGTCCAGTGCTGCAGACCCTAGAAATGAGTGGAGAAGGTTCTGGAATGACTTTGGAGTCTTTCATTTTGCACATTTATCACATTATGCTTTTGACTTAAAGCAGGCCAGAGAAAATACTGTATTCTGGCTACATGCAGTGAAGTTTGTCAATGGGTGAGGATTCCAGATGTAACATTGCTTTTATCTTAACCAGATCTCCTGTGCATTACATTTTAATGTGTCAATTAAGTATTTAAGTACACTGAAGGAATGTTGTAGAGTGTGCTTATCGTTCAGGAGAATAAAAACACTTGTTGACATTGAATGAAAAGGGCAAACTTAGCCTTAACTGTCAAACTCCATTCTTAGCAGTGCACTCTTATTTGGCCACTGGTTTGCAAGGCTTTGAACCTTTAATTGGCCCATAACAGCAGAGTGACAGCAAACTAGATTTCAATCAACATACTCATGATTTGCCAGTATTTTGAGCAATAAATTGCTAGCTAATAAATTTCCCATAGCTTCCTTTGTAAATGCCAGCTAAAGGCCTAAACATTCCGTGTAGATTTAATTACACATTTAGTGTTCCTGTAATTTCGAATTAATTACATGCCAAACAGATTTATGTTCTATGTACTTAATAAACCTCAGTAAGTGCCCTTTTAGCAATCAATTGGTATTTAGGACCCGGTTTGTTTTTTAAAAATAATGGTTCACGTTGCTGGGTCCATATGTTTGGGTGTTGATAGAATTAGAGGCACCAGATGTTGATACTGAAATGAAAACAGAGTCACTGGTGGATAGCAAGGTTCGGGGGTGTGGGGTGAGGAAGGGGGATGAGCTCACACTTGGACATCAGAAAGCCGAATCATCAGCTTCATCAGCAGGTTTGGCTTTTGGCATTTGTCTCAGACCATGGTGTGGTGGAGAGCAGATGCTGCCCTGTGGGAGAAGAGAAGCATTGCGGGAGCTCAGTGTCCTCACTATGTCCAGGTAGTTAGTCCCCTGATGACCAGCCACTAGGGATTTCATTTCATTATCTTGTTTTCTTAGTGTGTGCTTTCTCAGGACAGTCTTACTGGCAGTCTCAATTATATTAATCGAGAATTTACTCAATGCCCAGCACAGTGGTAAATGTTTATGAGTCTTGTTTCAACGATTTCTGATTTCTGATTACCACCCTCTGTGGTAGGGGCACTGGAGTGGGGGGATGCATTTGTGTTTAACAGATGAGGAAGCTGAGGTCCCCACAAGTGAGAATACTTGCCGAGGTAACAATGTGAGTAAATAACAGAATACACAGAAGTCTGTTAGGTAGGTTTAACTACATTTTTATCTTGAGGGTTTTTTTTTTTGCTTTTTTTTAACCTACTGTCTTAGACTGCTCTGGCTGTTATAACAAATTACCATAGACTGGCAGGGGGTCTTTAACAACAGACAGTTATTTCTCACAATTCTGGAGGCTGGAAGCCTGAGTTCAGGATGTCAGTATGGTTGGGTTCTGATGAGAGCTCTCCTTTTGGCTTGCAGATGGCTACCTTCTCACTGTATGCTCACATGGTGGGCTGGGGGTAAGGGAGCAAGAGGGGGCAAGAGGGGAGGGAGAGAGAGGAAGTTCTCTTGTGTCTCTCTTATGAGGACACTAATCCCGTCACGAAGGCCCCATCCTCATAGCTTCCTCTAATCCTACTCACCTCCCAAAGGCCCCACCTCCAATACCATCACATTGGAGGATTGGGGCTTCAATATATGAATTTGGGGGGGGGGGTGCAATTCAGTCCATAGCACGTCCTGAAATGGCTGACAATAACTCAGATTGGGAAGAAAACCCCAGAATCAATAACTCCTGGAATCTCTTAGACATCCCTCCAGCAAGCATTTCAATATGTTCTGCAGAGCCACCTCTCGGGGAGGAAACAGCTGCCACATTTCCTAAGGCCCTTCAGGAGAAATCCTCCTTCAGAGCCGAACTGGAAGAGGCAGGCTCTGCCCTCTGGACGTGAAGATAAAAGTTGGTCGGCTGGGGAATGCAGAGGCAGGTCGAGGTGATGAGAAAAGGGCGGCAGTGAAATGAAAAAGCAGCTCCTGGGGGTGGGATGGGGACGCTACATAAAACAGTCGCATAAGTTCTCCCTCCACAGTGCCAGTGTCTGATTTCCCTTGTTGTCAGGGGTCGGGGAGGCCGTTTTACAAGCGCGGGATAAAGGATGCTGCGCGATCACTAAAGATGTTCTTTTTTGCTTTGGGTGAATTGTTCGGGCAGATTGCCCCCACCTGAGATACACACTCAGCCTCCTGCAGAAAATGCATTAGCAGTGGTTCCTGTCTCTTGACTACCTCCCACCCTCTCTGATGGCAAGTTCAAAGTTGAGCTAATGTTAAATAAAGGGAGAAACTTACCATTTCTGCCTGTGTTCTCTCTTTATCTGGAAACGTCCTCGGGCCTGTGAAATTAAGCAGTAACATAGCATGCGGCTGTCATTATTGCTAGATAATTGGCTATGTATCCCGAGTGAAACAAAGGTGGTTACAGAACGGTAAAGTCAATTATCATTTATTAATGGCGGTTACAGAGCATAGCAGAGCAATTTATAAATTGAATTTTTAAATTGAACAGCTTTCTATTTATGTTTTTAAAGGCAGGAAGCAGATATATGGAATAAAGCATGTGACCTTTAGCTGGTGACATGGTGCACATGCTTTCAGAGGTTCTTTTTAAATGAGTTCTTTATTAAGTCACCTTTCTGATGCACCTCGTTCCTTTGAACGAAAACTGCACAATGTGCTAACTCTCTCCAATCTGCTGTGGGTGAATGGATACGGCAGCTTTTAGTGTCTATATGTGGCCATAATGTGCATTTTACTCACATACATATGTGTGTCTTTAATCATGCAAAGAGTACATATAGAAATACAGGAAAAGAGACATAAGAAAAATCCAAGGGAAGGCCAGGCCAGTGTGAGCTAACCTCATGAGACTTTCTCATCACTAAATGTGCCATTTTAACTCATCCCGAAATGGAAAGGGAGAGATTGCTGAAAAATAAGGGGAAAAAATCACTAATATCAGGGCTATGTTTTATCAGAGGATGGTTTAGATTTTGCTGTCTTTTGAAGGCAGTTGTATTTTTAATAAAAGAATGTTTAACTTGACACTGCTGATTACCTACAGTCATATAGATTATGGTAGGCTGAATGAGTTTCTTCAATTTTTTTTTCTTTAGAATTAAAAAGCTCCTTTCTAACACTTGGAATGAGTGAGTGGACTTATAATAAGGTAACATCTGTGAGTTTGAAACTATTTTGGCTGTTTCTATTCATTCGTGTTGTTGGCACACACCTCAAGGGTTGTGGGAGATCTTGTTACTTCCATGATTTCATAACTCACGAGTCTCTTATTAATTTATAGTCCAAGTCACACGTTCACCTAAATGGCACATCACGAGCTGAGCCAGAAGTCAAGGTGACCTCCAGGGGTTATCGTTCTGTGTCTCTGTTTTGCTTGTGTTGTTTTGTTTTCATGGCCGCGTGACTTCGCTGGTTCTCACTAACCCTGGTCCACTTGACAGAACTGCTTGAAAGACAGAAAGCTGAGTGTCAGTGTCCTGTCACCCTGTTTGAGTAGTTATCCCATCTATTTGGAGGCAACAGAACCATGGTGCTGTTTTACTCCCTTCCCCAATCACCCGATCTTTACCCTGATGTTTGCGGCCCAGGAATGTTCAGTGTTTTATACAGATGTTGCCTCATGCATGAAAAATCCAGTGGGTGATTGCACAGCTGGAATTCCCGCAGACCCTCTGCTCAGTGAAGATTCCCTTCTGTCAGCTCCTCCCCTCTGCTATGAAATCATCAACGAGCCCTTCCCTTTCTATGTTTCCATTAATTTTTTCTTCAGCACATCTGATTTTGATTGCAGGGTCTCTGGATAGAGCCCCGATTAGCTTTTCTCTTGGAGTCGGTCCTCATATTGCTTACAAAATGAGTGCAAATCATGAAAACTATCCTAAACAAAATCCGCTAGCTGGAAACATTGTAGGGAGGGAATATTGTGGTGGAGTGATGCATATTTGAAAACTCACTGAGTTGGAAGCTGTTTGCCAGAGATTCTGCATAACCAGTGGTTATTGTCAGGACTTATCTTCCTTGCAGTATTTCTGCAGAGAACTCTTGGGCAGGCCATATCTGGAAGATTCTGTTTGTAAAAAAAAAAAAAAAAAAAAAAAGACAGAAAACCCATCATCTCTCTAAGGCATCCCACTTCTAACTACCCAGCCTACTCAGCAGTGACTTGGAATTTGTGGCCCCAGTCCCAGCTTTTGTGCCTTTTTACATAATGGCTGAGCTCCTCTGCAGAGGGACGGGTTGAGTGACAATTTTCTGCATTGTGTCTATGTGCCACGACTGGGTCAATAATACATCTCTCAGAATAGGAAAAATAGCTTATGGATGAAAACAAAACCATCATTGAAAAGCCCCACTCAGTCGCCCCCAACGGCCGTG
The DNA here is from genome assembly GCF_964194185.1 of Rhinolophus hipposideros. Taxonomy (NCBI): domain Eukaryota; kingdom Metazoa; phylum Chordata; class Mammalia; order Chiroptera; family Rhinolophidae; genus Rhinolophus; species Rhinolophus hipposideros. The sequence goes on along the minus strand of NC_138067.1, from coordinate 26,661,209 downwards.
GATGGGGCTGACATTTGGGAGCACCAGTCTTTGGAAGAGGAACTGTGTGGAAAGCACACTCTGCTGGCATCATCGAGTCAAAGGGAACCAGATCCTCCTCCCCCCTCTTCTCCATTCCAGCCAAACTTCCTGCACGGGTTATAAATATTTAAAGCTACAGTCAACAAAATTTAAAGACAGGGAAGTAAGGAAACCCAATCCTGTCTGCAATACCTTCTGTGTCCTGTGGCCTGCCCCATCTATCCTTCAGGGTAAGGTCAGTGGCACAGGCTCAGAGGAGCAGGACACGAACCACGGGAGCAGGTTTCCTTCCCAGGGAAAGCCATCAGTGCTAGTGAGTGGCACAGGCCTTTCATCGTACGGTTTTCAGTCGGCTGAGTGTCGGATGCGGAACAGTTTGCTGGAAATAAAGATTTTAAAGCAGCTCACTTTTTTAGATCCCTGCTTTGGATACCTTTAGTTCACCAGGCACATTATGAGCGCTCAGGCTCTGCCAAGCTCTGTGCTGGATTTGGGGGAGGCAGAACTTAAAAGGCGCAAACCTTTTCCTCTAAGAACTCACATTTATAGTACAAGGTGATATATGCCCCACATGAGACACCAGGAGGCTTGTCAAGATATGGACAAAGGACTGGAGGGGCTTAAAAGGTTGATTCATTCCTTCAGCCAACAGGGATAAGCACCTACTATGTGCTAGGCACCTATCGTGGCTGAGTATGGCCTGAAAGAGGCTCCTTAAGACTTTGCAAGTCTTTGATTCCTGGCTGCGTAATATTGGTCCCACACATCAGTACCTCCTTCGTTGCCCACATAGAGAGAAGTACTCTGAAATAAGTCTCTTTCCTCTTAATCACATCTGCTCCCGACTAGTTTCGGAGGTCGCCCCTACACGTTGCCTTATTTCTGTGCTCACCCAATGTTTCTGTTCCTGGTTTACCCTGCTGAAATGCTGTCCCCTCGCTCACACACTGGGTTGGCAGTGGCACTGCTATATTTGTAAAGCCAAGAAGGTTTGTTGTCGCCAACTGTGGTTGGTCCTGAGGGATCTGTGAGACCTGAGGGTGTGTCAGTGTGTATGTCCATTCCATTTTTCACCAGTCCTGTCCCTCTTGTGCCTGTTGGACTTTTGTCCATAGTGGAGAAGGGACGAGGGGGGACCTGCATATTACCTCCTTTGTGAGACAGTGTTAAACATATTGAAGGGTACAGTCAGTGAGACCTCCATCAGCCCAGAGTGAATCTCTCTCTCTGTCTCTCTCTCTCCTCTAATCACACAAATACAGTCACTGGTATGATACAAACTTGTAGAAGTTGTGGCAAAATTGGGTCACCCACGCATTCCCACGACCAGTTTGGACTGAAATTGGTGATGATTTTATTAGAAAGTGAGGAGACTTTAATCTGCTCACTAATCCATTTCTGCAGGAAAGTAGCTCCAAGGGAAAATGATTTCCCTTCGCCCTGGAATCAGGAATCCCCAGCTGCTCCTGTGTGTGTTCCACCGGAATGGAAATTGGTCCCTGAGCCTCTGCTGTGTAAAGGCACACGGGTGTGGGAAGACAAGGTGGGGTGTGGAGTCCACACCCTCAGGAAGGGTTTTCTGGAAAACAAGATGTCAATTCCCCAGACAAGAGCCCCTTAGAAGCAACTAACTTATTTACAGAGTAAGCTGAGCGAGGCTGCTTAAGTGCATGTGGACGGGAGGTCATATTCTGGAACGGAGGCCCATTACCAGACACCCTGCTTCACTGGGCCACTTTCACTGCTAAGCACAAACTTAATGCCTGGGGGAAATTATCAGACTCTTTTTGGAGTTGTCTTTTATTTTTGTTTCTTTAACAAGATTGCCCAAGTCACAGGCAAGTTAGGAAGTCGACGTCGCTTAGCGGGCTCTGGTGTCAGGGTGACTGGCTTCACTTGTACTAGTTGCATGACCTTGGACAGGGGATTCCATCGCTTATGCCTCAGTTTCCTCTTTCTGTAAAGTGGGAATAACAACATTACTTACTTGTGATAGGCTGAAAAATGGCCCCTAAAATATATCCAGGCCCTAGTCCCTGAAACCTACAAATGTCAGCTTATTTGGAAAAAGAGACTTTGCAGATGTGATATAGTAAAGGGTTGTGAGATGGGAGATGGTCCCGGATAAGACAGCTGGGCCCTCAATGCCATCAAAAGGGTCCTTGCAAGAGGGAGGCAGAGAGAGATTTCATAGGCCCACAGAAAAGGGAGTGTGAAGCTGGAGATGGAATAGAGAGGGATTGGAATATACTGGCCCTGGAAATTGGTGCCATGTGGCCACTAGCCAAGGAATGCCATCAGCCACCAGAAGCTGAAAGAGGCAAGGGAACGGATTCTCCCCTGGAGCCTCCAGAAAGAACCAGCTCTGCCGACCCCTTGATTTCAGCCAGTGAGACTGATTTTGGGCTTCTGGCTTCCAGAGTTGTCTGAGAATAATACGTTTCTGTTGTTTGAAGACATTTGTGGTGATTTGTTACTGCAGCCACGTGAAATTAATACACACCTTCATGGTGCTATCGAGAGGATTACATAAGATAATGCATGTAAAACATTTTGCATAGTAAACTCTCAATAAGTACTAGCTTTGATTATTATTTTATTCCGAAGCTGGAAGGAAGATTTTCATAAGACAACGAAAACGGAATGAAGGGTTCAAAAGGGTGGATGTCAAGTCCTGGCTGGGTGACTGTCCCTTGCAAGCCACGCTTCTGTTTTTCTCCTTTGGCAAAAGGAGGAGACAACATCCCGCCCTGTTCTCCTCTCCTGAGTTGTGAGGATCAAATGAGTTAATGAACCTGAAAGTGTTTTGCACGTCACCCACTTACTCTGTTAAGCTGTGATTACAAAGACCGGGACCAAATCGAAGTGACCTCTTCGCGGGCTGGGTGGGAGCTTTGTTCCTTTGGCGCTAAGAGGTGAGGTCATCTCTTTTGGCTTTTGTTCCTGCCTTTCTGAGCTCATTGCTGGTTTTCCCCTAATCCTGGCCCCTTCTGCCCTGAATGGAACTTCAGATGACAAAGCTCCAACAGTCCCAGCCAGCCGTGAGCCTCCCTTGGGGCATATTTCTTCTTGTTTTTATTTCTAAGAGGCATAAGCAAACAAACAAAACCCCCCAAAATATGCTAATTTAAAAAATAACTTGCAATGCCCACCATAGAGATTAGGTCAGTGGATTCCACTTGAACTTGACAAGGGCTTTGGGATGTTTTCAATGTATATTTCAGGCCAGAGACCCATGAGACCCAGCAACGACTGTCAGCCTAGATGGGAACAAGTCAACCTTTGTCAAATGCTTGAAAGTGGTGAATTTATCTGTAAAGATACCCGGCTTCCCAGGAAACATGCTGTTTTAGCCTGAGTAGGCAAAGGACCATGCACAGGATGAAAATGACCCATTTCTGCTCATGCTTTACTTTGTCTTTTGCTGGTATTTGCAGTAAAATCTTCACACTCTTTAAGATGGGCAGGGGTGTGTGTTGTGAAGACAGCCCATTGTTGAAGGACTTGGCAGGTTCCTCCAGTTCTTTATTCTGATCTGCACACTGGAAAATAAAGAACCCCATTCCTATGCCTGCCTTCATTTAACAAACATGTATTGAAAACCTACTACATTCCAAGGCATGGAGTGAGGTACTGGGGAGGTGATGCCCAGTGGGATGCATGTGGGCATCTGGAGATTAGAAGTGAGGAAGGACGACTTTAACCAAATAATGACATTGACAAATGGCTGCAGCGTTATGAAGAGGCACCAGTGTCTCCAACAGAGATTTCTCCGGGCAGGAACACCCAGGGATCAATTCAGAAGACATCCAGTGATTAGCTGAACCAAAAGGAGGGGGAACATATTAGGTCCACAGAGACTAGAAAGTGCAGAGGCCCAAAAGTGGGGAAAAATGTGACATTAGGAGGAACCAGGAGGAAGTCAGTGTGGTGGAAAGCCAAGGAAAGAGGAGTTTGGGGTGAGGTGGAAGGTGTAGGAGGGGCCAAAATGGGGGTCTTGTTGGGCTTGCACTGTTTGGGAAAGAAAAAACTTACCTTCCTGATCTGACTCTCCTGGAGATGCATTAGTGTGGGCCTTCACCGGTGGTCTCCCCAGGCCTGTCCAGTGTCCATGCCAATCTTGACCGAGGCAGAGCCGTTAGAACATTATACCTCAAAGGCAGGTGCTGTGTAGCTCATAGTGCAACCGAACCTGGAATGTGGAGCTCAGAGAGCATACCTGCCAAGCCCTCTCTAGGTCTCCTTTTGGCCTGGTCCATACACAAGGGTTTTGCCTCCATTTCCCTGCAGGTCTAGGCCTTGAACCCCTCTCCATCTCTAGTTTGTTCATTCACTTAACAAATATTTATTGAGTATTTCTCATGTGCCAGGCACTGGGCTAGGCCCTGGGGATTCTGTGCTGTGCGAAAGACCTGTTCCCTGCTCTAGAGAAGCTTCAAGTCCAGCTTGGGGTGGAGAGTAGCTTGGACCCTCCACAATTTGATGTCACTTTCCCCTTTGCCCATTGCCCACACCTCCTGCCGTCACCCTCCATGGATGGTCTACTGCCCACCTTCCCTTATCACAGGAGCTTGGAGACAGGCCAGACACTAGACCATTTGCAATGGATGGCAATGGTCCTCTCTATATTGGAGCAGGGTTAGATCCCAGTTTGGTCCCAGTTCCATTCTCTTGCCTCTTGGCTGCTTAGCCCCAGCTTCGACACCAAACAAATCTGGCTGAGACTCACCACCCTGCACTGTGACTCCAGGCACCCAGACAGCTCCTCTTCCTTGTTGTTCTCCTCTGGATCCAAATGTTCTGAAGGCAGCATCCAGTATTTTGGAACAGCGGCATATTTCCACTCGCCAGCAGTTAATGAACTGCTCCCGGGGATGGTTAATGCCCTGTGAAATCAGTCATTAATTGCAGAAACAATGGATTTCAGAGAGATTGCTGCAATCACGAGCCTTCGTGATGGCGGAGGCATAACAAATACACTGTCACGTTGCTCATTCATCACGAGGGAAAGAACCTGCAACACGGCTTGGCTTGGAAGCTGTCTTGTTACCGGAAGTGGTCATGGGCTGCTGAGCTCCCTGCAACCACACTCCGGGAGGCCTGGCTACAAAAACCAAAAGTTAGCCTCCGTGTTCCTTGGCAAATAAGTTCACCTGCAAAAGGCTGGCTGAAGGAGGCAGCATCGGATAGTGGATAAAGCTGCTCTTGGGGCGGTGGCCTTTGCAGGCTGGTGGCTTCTGAGCTGCAGTCCTAGGAACTGTTGAGGGTCCGTGAAGGCCCTGCCGGTGGTCTCTGGGCTGGCTTCTGAAAGTGGTGATTCTGAGACTTACCATCTGTTTTGTTTCTGGGGACAATGTAAACTAAGCTGGCCCTTTGTTGGTTGTACATCCAAAGCATGATCCTTCATTTGTCCTTTGTATGATACACATTTCCCTCCTGGCATCAGAAACCAGTCCCATTCCTGGGGATGTAAATAGTCACCTCATCAGCCCTTCTCTGAGCTGTCCCTGACAACGCTGGTGAGAATCTCAGCTTTCTGCCTTCAAGACTCCCTGCTACTTCGGGAGCCCCAGAGAGTATCTTGTGCTCACTCTTGAAGGAGACTTTACAGCCACTGTCCTGCTGTGGGCAGATGGTACATCTTAGGCAGCGGTCTTGCCATTACAGCCACTGAGTCTCCATCAGGGCTCATGCCCCAATAGTACCCAGAGAGAATGGCAACCATGAAAGTTTCTGATGCAGGATAGCGGGACCCTTTTCTATTTTACTAAGATCGAATAAGTCACGATTGGGTAAGGGTATGGTATGTGTGCCTAGCAAGGTGGTTTCTAATATTGAAATATTGGAACTACCCTGTATGATCCATGGCATAGGATTAGCAAAATACATCTAGGTACGTCAATTAGGTGGAATCCTATGCATTTAGTACGATTATTAAAAGTTATGCTTATTGACATGGGAAAAAATGCCCATGCTGTATTACTGAGTGGGGAAAAAGGCAGGCAACGAAATAGGCACGATCCTATTTTACAGAAAACGTGCACACATGTGGGTACACGCATGTGAAAATGAATGGTCTTTATTGGGACACTCCAAATGTTAACAGTAGTTATTCTGGAAGATTGAAGATGACTTTAAAATTCCACCTCATACTTTTGGATACTGTCTGAAATTCTTGTAATAGGTATGTCTTGCTTTTACAACAAGAAAAAAAAAATTTACGTTTATGATAAAATGAAATCTTATCAGGATTTCCTAAAGCCTTTGCATTACTTGCCTTTATTGGCCAAACTAAGGCAGCATACGATTAGAAAAATAAAAAAAAATGTAAATTTAGACAATAAAATTTCCAAGGAATTTTAAAGATTAAGCTGTAAAGTGGAAAAGTGAATGGCATGCATATTTTATAGATTTATTATAAATATAAACCAAATATCAACTGGGTAGCGTCAGACAGAGTAGAGTACACTCGGGGTGCTGACTTGAGGCAAAGATACAGGTGGGGAGTTGGTCGCAACAGCCAAATGAAAGTCATATTTTTGCAATAATGGTGAGTGCAGGTGATATATAGGGGTGTACTGCAGTCATAGAAGTGATTCTTGACGTAACAAGTCTGAGAATTTGTGACATGACTGAAATTTTTCCTCTGACTTTAATTTTGATTTTCTTCTATTTGTGTGTAATTCCCAAATCAGCCGCGCCTTTTCCTTATAATCTTCTGTCCTGTCTCTGTATGTTGGAGGACTGCTGCTTGGCCCCTGGCTGAGAATTGGCTGTCACAGGTACTCAAGGAAATGACTGTCATGCCCATGTCTCCATAAATGAGGTTTTTCTTGTTAAACATCATCACAGACTAACCTCATTTTAAAATACTGCAGCACAGTTGGAATTTCAGCCAGTGGTTTTCAAGTCCCAATGCAAGAAGTTATTTCTTTAATGAAATTCGATGCAAAGTGTGAAACTTGAAATCTGAAATTAATATTGTGAATCCAGGCTTTATCTAAGTTACGGAGCAGATGGAAGGAGGGAGCAGAAATTCTTTTAAACAAGTTCAACAAAATTAAATATTTTTGAAAAGTTACCTTTGCAGCTGAATATAAACAAACAACGACAACAAACATACATTTAAAAGTGGCTTCGTAATCATGGTCAGAGGAGAATTTTGAAAAAAAATCCACAGCATAATAAGCATCAATATCATTCTATTAATGGTTAAACAAAAACATGATTTCTTCCACAGAACCTATTATTTTCTACTAAAAAGAAACAAAAGTGAGAAAACCCCTGTATTTTGTCAGAAGTTCTATAGCTTTGGGAAGATGTTTTATAAATGGAACAATAAAGTGAAATCAATGCAAGATATTCTGATTGGAAGTACAGGCCCTGCTAATAAAAACATTGCATGACCCAGCTCAAAAATAAAAAGCCAGAGAACCCTCTCAATGATCCCTTTACAGTGTATCTTCTTTACCAGTGATGAAGACAATCTGTTCTTTATTATCTGCACTAATATAGTTTTAAAATAAGTTCCTTCACTGTACCTATATTTTTTCTTTTTCAAGCAAGATTGCAGGCTACTGAGGGCAAGGACCATTTGGTCTGTTTCTCTTGTATTTCCCACAACTTTGATTGTTAGGTGAGCTGGGGACATGACAAGTGGATCACAATTATTTACTTCCTGGGCCAGAAAGAGCGGGAGTCGGAAAAGAATAGGTTTCATACACTCGCCAGCTCCAGTAGATTGGTAATAGCTTCTAGGAGTCCTGAGTTAAGAAAGATTCTGAGGATGAGTCAGGGCTCCACAGAAAAAATATGGTGGTTGATACGTAATGCCTGACAAGAGTACACAAGTGGAGGATCTATGCTGTGTTCACTGCCTGTCCCTAAATTAACCATCCCCAGACTCACTATGCTTCTGGATGCTGTTATTTGACATAAACACACCTCATTATTTAAGCCACTTTTAAGTGATTTTTTCTTACATGCAGCTAAAAGCATCTTATATTATACAATCTCCTATTCACCAACTCCAAAAATTCAACAGAAACGAGTTTTTCACTCCTAAATTAGGATTTTTTTTGCCCATAGTGTGCTTCTTTTATTTAATTAATTAATTTGTTTAGGTGCACAAAACAAAGTAATACTTAGAGGTTTATCATATATATATATATATATGATTTTATTTTTTTCAATTAGGAAATAGTATGCTTTAATGAAATGCCATGTGAGAATTAGGGTTGCTGTCTCAAATATTGGTTCTTACTTACTAGTTGAGTAACTTCTGCTTAAGTTTTCTTGAAGTTCTCCAAGTCTCTGTTTTCTAATTTATAAAAATGGGACAATGTATATCTCATAGAATTATTGTGAGCATTCAATAAGATGACTCATGCATGTGAACGTGGTGCGCACACACTTAACACAACATGTGCACCCCTCAGTCAGGTTCTTTTCCTTCTCTGACCTCTCTGAGGATGTGCAATCTCAACCACTATGTAAAAACAGCCACTTTGCTCTGTCACTAAAGCTCAGTCCCAGTATCTCTTCACAGAAAGTTCTAGAAGCTCTGGAGTGAGGGAGTGGACAGGCTTTCCTTTTGGACTGATGGTTGCTTCACAAAATTGTCTGGTGGTTCTGGCATCATATTGCTCTAGCTCTGGTGCAGCCACAAGGAAATCTAACTAGGAAACGAAATTCAATGCAAACCAATATATGATTTGTAAACTATCTGAGTAGATGCATTTTACATTTTGGGACATTGTGGTCTTATTTTATCACGGGGGTTCCTGATAAATTAAAGAGAGATGAGTTGTTCCTGAGCCAAAGAAACCCTTACATTTAAGTTAAAAAATAAATCTTTTCTGTGTTGTATCTGTCAGACCCATAGGGCTGTGTCAGAAGGGACTTGAGCTATATAACATTGTTTTATATTTTAATTTTTTTCCTGGTCAAAAGGTCCTATTGACTTTTCCTGCAATTTTGTTAGTCTGTCACTAGAATGCTATTCTCTAATGTAAAGGAAATGGCTGAAGATGTAGGGAGAATGACTTTGGCCCAAAAGAACATTTCATTGGCCACAGCAAGTTACATGGCTTAGCACCAAGTCAGGGGAAGGGAATAATGTTCCTCCCTCCTCCCTGCTGCTGTCCCCTCCCTTCTCCCCTCCCCCTTCCTTCTCCTCCCCTTTTCTTCTTCCTCTTCTCTCTGTGAGCAGTTTGAGGGGAGAAAAACCCCATGTTTTATTAACCTCTCTCCACCTGGCACCTTATATGTATCTGATACATGTTGACTTAACAAAGACCATAAGAGAGTTTGCACTGAGCTCAGTTAAACATGTGTGCTCATGCATGCCCCCCATACACACATTTGAGGCCACTGGACACGCTTTGTTTATGAATAATAGAGAAAAAAGACCTCAGTCTTGTCAGATGCTTCAGGAGAGGAAAAACAAGACATTTTCTCTTTTATGTTATCATTTGCTCAAAGGCAGATCCAGAATGTTCTTTCAAATGTTTCTTCTCTCATGATTATCTTGTACAAAGTGCTCCATTTAGAAATAGTTGCAGGTTTCCTTGTCATTTTCCAGCTCTGGTTTATATAAAAATGGATCATTTGTTGAGGCAAACTTCAAAGCCAGAGAGTGCCCTAAGTTATAAATAGTTCTGTCTCTTAATTCGGCCATAATCCTATTAGAGATACAGCTCTCAGAGCCCGGGAATCCTTTCAGGACTCTTTGATCAAGGGAGCATTTTTGAGTTTAGTGGCTTCAGCTGTCCAAGCCCTAAAAATAACAGGAAACCCATTTCATATCTGGAAGCGTCAATTTCTCTCATTTCTTGGAGGAAGAAGTATATTCTCAAGTGGACCAGTACCCACTTTTGAATTCGAGGGGTACAGTGGGAAGGAGGAATAGTGTTGTGCTATATTTCCAAACTGTGGGGGCTAACTCTTGGTGGTGGTATAGCAAAGAGTTTAGATGGCTTTCAATTATATCGGAGGGCATTTGGTGCCCTGCTCATTCATTAGCCATCTTCAAACCATCTTTCGATTATATGAGATGAAAGTTTGTTTAATCTTGGTCTTTAGCTTCTCAAACTCTTGTTAACTTTTCTGTTTCGCAGAGAATATTAGCCAGTCTTTACCTAAGACTGAAAGGCTCTCTGTATTCTGCCAGTCTCTGCCTTTCCACCGCTACCCCTCATCATTCCCCTCTCACCTCTGCTTTTCACCTCTGCTTTTCTCTCCTCATCTCACTCACTCTGGTTCAGCCTCCAGGCGCTCTCCTTGCTTTCAAGGATGTTTCCACCCTGAAAACTTAGCACACATCATTCCGTCTGTTCTGGAGTGTTCTTCCGCCATTAATCCATGAGACTCAGCCCCTCCCCTCCTGATCTTGAATCAAATCTTACTTTTCCCTGAGGCTAGCTCTGTCCACTCTATTTCAAATGGTACCCCATCTCTGACATTCTCTGGCTCCTGGCTCTGCTTTGTTTTATTTTCATAGCACTTTTCACCACCCATCATATTATAGAGTTACTTATTTGTTTATTATGTGTCCTCCCATGAGAAGATAAGCTTCATAAATGCAGGAATTTTTGTCAGTTTTGGTTCACTGCCATATTCCCAGGACTTACAACAGTGCTTGGCAAATAGAAGATGCTCATTAAAAATTTTATTGAATGGATGAAGGATAGAACTGGTTTTTGACATTGGTGTGTGATACCATGTTTCCCCGAAAATAAGACCTTAGCCAGACCATCAGCTCTAATGCATCTTTTGGAGCAAAAATTAATATAAGACCCAGTCTTATTTTACTATGAGACCAGGTCTTATATAACATAACATAACATAACATAACATAACATAACATAACATAACATAACATAACATAACATAACATAACATAACATAACATAACATAACACTGGGGTCTTATATTAATTTTTGCTCCAAAAGACGCATTAGTGCTGATGGTCGGGCTAGGTCTTATTTTCGGGGAAACACGGTAGTATTTAGGTGAAGTTTTGTAACACAGCTCTGTTTAAACTGTAATTACTTTTACCTGCACTTTCTATTTAAGTGACACTAACATCTGGGCCTGCAATTCCTGGACCGGAATTCCTTTAAAATTCCACATTCTGATTCCCCAATTATCTGTCAATGTTCTGAGTTCATGGCAATATTTAATGTACTCTTGGGATCATTCACAGTCCAGATGAAATATGGATCTCATTGGGTTTTGAAATGCATATTTTGAAGCCTTATATCAATTTATGTTTTTTATTTTTTTCTGAGTTTTTCATGTACAGTCCACATTTTTCATGATCTGGAGAAGGAAATTTGTTGACAAGAGAGCTGTGTGCTCTTTTTTCAGACTTGCCTCAAATGTAACTGAAGAATTCACCAATCAAATTTAGATTTGACCTGCAACCCAAGGGCCATCTAGGAAGGTGAAGTTCAATGGTACACTTGACTAAGATCAAGCATGTGAAGCATGTTCAGACACACAGAGAACTTATTTTGAAGAAACACCAGCCTCAGAGAAATGAAAAATGGTGGAAAACAATTTTAGGGAGGCAAAAAATCTGAGCCTTGAGCTTGACAATGATTTGGAGGTGGAAGTCCATGACGCTAATTAAACAAATTCAGATATATCTGAACTATCCACACCCAACTGTGAGCAGTAATCCAATGACTTCATTATGCCGCAAATATTATTGAGTTCCTACTACATGCCAGTCACTGTGCTAAGTGCTGGCCATCCAGGGATGAAGAATCAGATAAGATCCCTACATTCATGGAGCTTAGCTTAACGTCTAGTGGGTGAGATGACACACAAACCAATACACTTAAATAATAATTCAGTTCCAAACTGGGGGAAGATGTTTGAAGGAAAAGTGCAGAGAGAAATGGCAGAGACGAGCGACAGGTAAAGGGCTCTGACTTGTCCTGAGGTGAGGGCATCTAGGATGTCACCTGAAAGTGACGAGGACACCTTGTGCCCCCACAACCCACCAACCTCCATCCACTCCTCTCTTCACCCAGGAATTCCTTCCTGCCCTTCTCTTACTAATTTTTCTCCCCGAGGCCAGCAGCTACCACGCCTAGCTGATGATTGCAATTTCCTAGGGAAATTACAAATGGAAAATTCTGGGACCCTTCACAGACTTAGGGACTCCGAGTCTCCAGGGATGGCTCCAGGGAACCTGCGTTTTGAAAGTTGACGCGCAAATGGCAAGCTCAGCTTTGGGAACTCCGATTAGATATCCAGGAGAGCTTCTGAGGTACCTCACCCCCCTTCTCCCACCAAATAACTCTTTGGTACAACGTGGCTTCAACGGCAGCCTTTGCATTTCCTCCCTTATTATTCATCATCCTTGTTCTGGAGACCAACCACGTGGGACTGGAGGAACTGGTTCACCTGCCTGGCTCCTTTCCCTGCCTGCAAGCTCCTTGAGGGCAGGAATGGGATTTTCATGTCTGTACCTCCAGCATGCAGCAAAGGGCCACTCCTCTTGAGAAACTAAATGAATCAGAATAGTAGCCAGCCCTTATATGGTGCTCACTCTTGCTTATATGTTCGGCAGTGTCCTGACACTTAACATAACTCGTTCAAACCTCTAAATTCCTGGAGTGAATGAGTGATTGTTGAGTCCCCCCACCCCATTGTATTCTTGAATAATTAGAGCACAGTGTGTTGGGTAACTCTGAGGGTAAGAAGGAGCTTTGCTTTCTGCTAACCCAAACCCTGTATTGGCTCATCCCTGCCTTTTGAAAATTTCATTATAAATTCCTTTGAAACAGTAAGTTTTGCAGGGGAATGTCCTAGTAAGTAGGTAAGTAGTCCCTCTCTTTCTCCTCCCCTCTCTCCCAACGTGAATGAACTCATAAGGCCTATTGTTAAATTGTTGATATCTACAGTTATTCCATGGGGCTGGGGCCAGATAGGGGAACTAATCATAGTCTCTGTGGACCTTTCTAGAAGTCCTAAATTGCCCAGAACCTTCTTCTCTTGCACCTTGTGCCAGGTAAATAAGATACAGTTATCATTTACTCAACAGCTGCTGCATGCCAGTTACTGCACAGATAACCTACCTTCCACAGAAGGTTGAACTGCCAGTCTCCTACTTCACTGGTTCTTAAATTTGGGTTATATCAGGATCACCTGGAGAATCTGGCAAAAATACAAAGACCCAGATGCTGTCATATTTCAAGGATCCTGGCCCCTGCCCTTTAGTAGCTTCTCAGGTGATTCAGGTACACACTTACATCTGAGATCCTCTGTACTATGGCAGTGGCCCTCACACGTTAGGGCACATCAGAATTACCTGGGGGAGCTTTTAATGCTGAGCATGGTGGTGGCCAGGTGATTGTGATTCAGAATCACCCTGTGGGTTTCATTCCACTTGGTGCGCGCTTGCGGTCATGGGAAGTCGGTACGTTGATTGCTTCACTTGGGTCTTAGATACTCTGGCTCTCTCTTCCTTCTCATGCTCTGCAGTCTCCTGTGAGCAAATGTGGAGGGACCCGACATCCTGGGAGCAAAGCCCTGGGAATAGAAGCTTTTGTTAAGGTAAGGAGGCCTTTCCTTTTATTTCGAATTCCGGGTGTTTTTGCTCTAGGTGTCTTTGGGTTTGGTCTGTTTTTTGGAAACCCAGGTTGATGTGGTTCACTAAAACTTGTAGAGCCCAAGGCTAGATTCCTACTCCATGAGGGTTAAGCCAGGCCCTTTCTCTAGGGAAGCTTGTGACTGTGTTAGTTTCTTAAGCTTGTTCACACTCACCCCCTCTTCCGATTCTCTCCAAGTTCAACAAGATTGGTGGGGCCAAGTTTACAAAAGAGGAGGCTGAGGCACAAGAGAGATGACGGATCTCCTGAGGGGCTCCAGATGAATGAGTTTCGTGGCTGGGGCAGTAACGGAGGATTTTTGACTCCCAGGTGGGGCTTGAACAGGCGGTGCTGGGGCCGGAGGTTAGGGGTGCCATACACACTGGCTCTCATGACAGCCAATGGTCCTGGATGTCTGGGAGCTGAAGGTGCAGGTTGGGGGGAACCTCCAAAATCTGCACCTAACAAGGCACTCACAGAGTGTGGCTTCTCCCACAAACCATGGCGATACCAGCTAGACTTGGGGTTCTGGTGGTAAACTGGCGTTAATGAAATCTCAATATCTACCCATGAAGAGAAAAACAAAAAACCCTTAATGGGCCCTGATGGACCATTAAGCGTTAATAGGAATAATACAAATGCCTAATAGAGTGCGTTACTGAACTAAGTGAGCCTCGCCCAGCCCATCAAATCTGTAACATCTCAATATCTGGGCTATATACATATCTGTTGGACTAGGAATAATAATGGTTACTAGGACTAGGGAGGCAGAACCCTAAAAGTTAACGGAGCACCTTTACTCACTAACGGAAGGGATGTATTTGGACAAGCTGCTGAAACTCAGCGAGCTTCTGTTTCCAGTCTATAAAGTGGGAACAACCAGGCTGTTGAGAAGACGAAAAGAGGTCATGAGATCTCATTGTTTTAACTTGCATTTCCCTGATTTCTAGGTGAATTGGACACCTTTCCTAAATGGCTATTGGTAGTTCTTTAGTGAACTGCCTGTTTTCTGCGTAGTTCAGTCTTCTTTTGAGTTGTGGACCTCATGTGATGGATATTAATTTTTTGTCAGATAGGGTACAAATATTATCTCCCCATCTCTTTTTTTAAACAGGTATTTAGGTATAATTTACGTACCATACAATTCAATCATTGTAAGGCTACAATTCAAGTATTCTTTGGTAAATGTATAGTGTTGTACAACCATTTTAGACCTTTTCCACCAGCCCAGAATTTCTCTTGTGCCCATGTGCAGTTAATTCACATTCCCGTCCCCCAACCTGTTTTCTGTCTCAGTAAATGTGTGTTTTCTGGTCTTTTCATAGCAAATGGAATCGTACACTGTATAGTTTTTTTCCATCTGGCTTCTTTCACTTAGTGTCATGGTTTTTCACGATTCATCCATGTTGTAGCATGTAACAGGACTTCATTTCTTTTTATTGTTGGATAGAATCCCACTCGAGGGATGTACCATATTTGTGTCTTCTCCAGTCCCTGCTGTATGTGTGCATGCTCAGACAGGAAATACGCTGCCCCCAAACAAGACCACAACCTCCATCAAGTAACGCCATCTGCCCTCCCTGCCTCCAAGCTCATTACTTCCACTGATAACACCACTGGGCTTGGGCATTGCCCTGGTAGTTGTGTGCAGCTGCCACTCCTCATAGCTACCCCTGCCCACAACCTCAACCAACCTAGCTGGCAGAGGGGCAATAACCCCATGGTGGTGGTGATGGCGCTGAGTGAGTGTTGCAATCCCAGGCCAGAATGCTGCAGAGTCCCACTGTTCTTATCTAAAGTCTAGCAGTTTTACAAACGTAACCACTTTTCAGATTGTTGTATGCCTTCAGTGATTTCCCGGACACTGAAATGTTTGCTTTTGTCAATTTTTTCCTCTGCTGTAGAGTTGCTTTTAGGGAAATGCTTTGGCAATCTCCTCCTTCAGCCATGACTGGAAGGCTCACCCTGTTTGTCAATCTGTTGATGGTCTTTTAACATAGTTATGAGGTCTATTGTCATACAAAATTTTTAATTTTTGTGTAGACATGTATGTCGGTTTTTCTATTTTGGCATCTATACTATATTTTGTCTTGTTTAGGGAGACTTTTTCCATCCTGAGATCATTTACAAATTCTGTCATTACTTTTCTGTAATATTTTTACAACTCTGTGACTTTCATTTAAAGGTTCCTGATTCATATGAAGTTACTCTCTGGAAGGGTTATACAAATTTAAAATCCTACCGGAAAAGTATTGGAATTTTTTAAACTGTATCTTAGCTAACGTTAAAATTTGCGCGCATTTCCTCACCATTGAAGTGGATTGTTTCTTCATTAGTTGTTTATCTTGTTTTATGAGTTCATGTTATTTGCCAAATATTTCTTATGAAGTGTTTATACACAGAAAACCTTGAGCCCTCATTTATCGTATCTGCTGCAAATATTTTAACAATATTCTGTTTGACACGTAAATAACTTAATTTTCTGATAAGAGAATATAAAGTCATTTTAGCAAAATGAGAAAATACACACAAAAGAATTTTAAAAGTACAGTTTCATTTATACCTTAGTCTTTACGCTTTTCCTGGTTGGTGAATGTATATACAAAAAGATCACCTGGCGTATAACATTTTTTCAGTTCTTATATCATGAACCTCTTTCATGGACCTTTCATCCTCAACATAATTTTAATGATTGAAAAGTATTCTGTTATGTAGCTATACTATAATTTATTTATTCACTTCCTTTGGTTGGTCATTCAGGTTCTTTGTAATGTTTTACTCTTCTATGTAAAACACTCTGAAGAACACCCCTGCAGCGAAGTTGTGATGGACGTCTTATTTATTTCCTAGCATGCTTTGTCAGAGAGCATACCAATTTCTGAAGATTTTGATACCTGTTAACAAATTAGCCTCCAGAAAACTTACTTTAATTTACGTTTCCTCTGGTGGTATATAAGAATAACTTTACTCCTAGAACAGCAGGAATTTCCATTTTAAGAAAATCTCGGCAAATTTGGGAGGCAAAGTGATAGCCATTTAATGTATTTAGAATGCATTCATAAATTTGTATATTTTTATAAAAAGTATATATGTTTTTAGAATATACTCACACATTTATATATTTTTATAAAAAGTATATAAATATATGCATACATTTGTATATATGTATGTTTATATATATATTTATGTGTATATGTGCATTTTTTAATTGTAATTATTTAGTTACTAATAAGCTTAGACATCTTTCAGGTTCAGCAATTACATTTCTTCTGTCAATTGCCTTGTCATGCCACTTGCCCAATTTTTAAATGAGTAGTGATCCTTTTCTTATTTATTTATGGGTTTTTAATACATTTTCCTTTACAAATATGAGGCCTACCATATTTTATAGTGTGCCTTTCTTAATTTTGACTGTGTAGTTAATATAATTCCATATAAATAGTATAATTTTTATATCAATTCCAAGAAATGGAACCATTTTCCCTTCTCTCATTATTCTCTCCCCAGCTATGGTAGGTAGCTTGCAAAAATCAGTCACAAGTCCCCGATTCTCCACCCTTCCTCGTGTCTGTGCCCTTTGCAGCATGACTTTGCAGCTCCTCCCATCCAGAGGTGGAGCCTTGAGACTTGCTTTGGCCAACAGAATGGAGTGGGCAGTGACAATGTGCCATGGGAGGTTTTGCATGCTTCTGCTCGCACGCCCGTTCTCTCTCTCTCTCTCTCTCTCTCTCTCTCTCTCTCTCTCTCTCTCTCTCTCTCTCTCTCTCTCTCTCTCTCTCTCTCTCTCTCTCTCTCCCGTTACTATAATTTGTACAGGCCTGGCCTGGACTGGCCTGCTGGATGATGAGACATGTGGCACTATCACTGTATTTTCTTAGCTGACAAGTAGCCAATTGCCAGACTGGTAAATAGGATTGTCCTTGACCACCAGACTCTGCCAGCTAATCACAGAGGCATGAGCAGCTAGGCAGGCTGAGATCTGGGCTCAGACAGCCCAGATCACCAGAGCCATCCAGCCAGCCCCTGGAGTTGTCAGTAATAATACCCAGTGGTGATTTTAAACCACTGTGTGTTGGGGTTGTTATGTAACAACAGATATTATTTCTCCTTAAAGTGAAGTCGTGCAGAACCTGGAATTTCTTTTCCTCTGCGGATGATGGTGATTTTATATGTATTATATCTTTCAATGGTTATTTTCATTTTATTTTATTTGTATCTTATAATACTATGGAAGATTCGATATTCTCTACTAATCATTTGATAGCATGTGCTAATGTACGAGTTCCTCATTTTATCTGTTGTTCTGTTATTCTGCATATTGATAAGGAGAAAGTCAAGATGCAGTGCTATTTTAAAATGTTATCGTGTCATTTATTTTCCCTTGTACCATAATTTGTACAAGTTAGGAAAGAGGTATTTTCTGTTGCTTCATTTCATTTGTTTCATAACTCCATGAGAATATGGACTGTTTTTATATTGGTTGAGAAAATTATAACTTCACTACATTCATGGATATGTTTGATGAGTAACCTAAAATTCAGTTCCCTAAAAACATAATGAGTAAATAGAAATTCCCCACTCTAAAAGTCATTGTCTCAAGCATAACTTTTTATAACAACAAACAATTGAAGTTAAAGTAGAATCTTATTTTAGAGCTTCAAACAAACTAGCCCAAATTCAATTTTTTTAAATGATAAAAACGTACTTCTAAAAGGAAAGGACTTTTACCCCACACTGGCTAATATTTATATTCTGGATATATTTAAGGTATCTGGTTCTTTCCCAGTTTCTATCTTTATATTATAGAATGTAATAGTTTACAGTGTATCATATTCTCACAGCTTTGTATCAATGAACAAAATTTCATAATCTCCCAGAGTTAGCTGTGACCTGTTTTAAATTTGATTTTGATCAAAGCTGAATTAAAAAATGTGATATAGTTTTATGTCTTCCAAATATTTTAAGTTTCTCTTCTAAAATCATAAATGATACTGAAGGGTTTTCAGCAGCAAGACGTTCAATGAGATTTGTTTCCAAAAGATTATTCTAGCTGCACCACGAATGGATAAGAAGGTAGACGAGTGGCTCATCGCACCAAGAGTTGACTGAGTTTAGACTAGAGCAGAGCTATTCAAAGGGATGAAGGCAGGTTTCTGTCTGCAAAGACTTCAGAGCTGGATGCAAAAGCATGGAAAATTAGGAGCCTTTAACCCCGGGTTAAAAGAGAGGCAGGCTTAGGGTACTGCAGGAGTGGAGAGTGAGAGTTCAGAAGAGGTCAAGGTACAGCTGGAGCAGAGTCTTTCAGAATGACGATTCTCTAGGGAGAGATGGGAAAAGACCACCCTGGGCAGTGGGCGGGAACAACATGCACAGAGCCCTGAAGTGAATTAGAGGAGAACATGGTGGGCCAGATGGAGCACAGGTAGCGGCTGGAGCAGCATTGAGTCCATATGGGGGATGATGACAGATGTGGCTGGTTAGGTGCCTTTTCTCTACCCCTGAGCTCGCCATGCTTCCTCCCAATAATGGCTGGCCTCTGTGCCTATTCAACGAGGCACCTGTGGGCTTGCCGAGGCACTCTGCGCTGGGATCTGGGTCCTCTCAGCAGAGAAAGGGAAGCAGGTCGACATCTGCTGGCAGTTCTCCTGGCTCCAGAGGTGCCCTCAGTCTGCTGATTCATAAGCATTGAACGTCAATAAAAATAATCAAAGGAAACCAGCAGCCCGTAAACAATATTAACTCCAGGACTAGTAGGATCCAAGGGGCTGGAGAATATTGGAGCAACCCGCACTTATATGCTTGGACAAAGGCCCAAGGTGAAATGTGTTTTCTATATTAGTAACAGATGCTGATCAGAAGAGCAAGACAGTAATGGTTTGAGTTTATATTTTGGGAAGAAGACCATGTTCTTTCCCTCTTTCTACGCATCTCATCTTGGAGGGGAGTCTTTTGTCCAGAGTTCAGCCCGAGTGGTTGGTTGTAGGTTTACCAGGTGAGCTCTGGACCCTGTGCTGTCTTTTAGGTTTGGTTGAGCTCATAGATGATCCTTGGACACCACAATTTCGGTCCCCTTCTAGCCCGTCCATGGCAATAACCTTCAAATAGCAAACACTTGGCTATCTGGCTCAGGTGAAACATCTGGATTGATTTGTTTTGAATTATATTATGGAACAGACTACTGTCAGTATTGGGAAAAGGGAACAAAGATTAGATACTAACTTGACATGCTCAGTGGTTTTCTTGTTTTCATCCTTTACTTGGTTTAATTAACCAGTTTAACTAGTTGTGGCTTCCAACTCTTCGCTTCATCTTGTGCTGTGGACAGAACCTAACACCCAAAGGCTGGATAAACTGGATGATCTGTGTTTATCTCCTCCCTAGTGTTTTTGCGAATTATCTCACTTCATTATTTATATTTTATTTATCCAGCATGTACTATGTGCCAGGCATTGTTTTAAGCTCTTAAAGATAGTAATTCACCTGATCTTCATAACCACCTATATGGCAGGTGGGGACTATGATTATCCCAGTTCGAGTGATGAAAAGACTGAGACCTAGAGAGGTTAATTAAATTCCTCCCAAGCGAGAAGTGGCCGAGCGAGCGAGGACTAAAAGCCAGACAGTTTGGGTTTTTTCCCATGCCACCATCTTGGGGCTGAGAGATTTGGTCATACTGTGGTGTCATACTGCTTGCCCACCTCCGTCCCAGGTTAGAAGCCATTATTTCTCATACCCCAGACTCTTCTGGCCTTGCTCACACCAGCCTCAGGCTCTTTTGGAGAGTTGAATTCTGCTTGTCTGGACTTGGCAGCTTCAGGAGGCCAGGAGTGAGGAGCGGGAAGTGTCCCCTCCCCCTGCTCCTCCTCACTTGCCAGGAGCCACTAGGCCCTGGGCCAGCCATCCCTTGGGAAGAGCTCCAACACCTTCGGCTTGCTGCCACCTACGGATGTGCCCTGCTCCCAGCCGCATAACCAGGCCCTTTCTTGGAAACTGACAAGGGGATGCCAATGGAGAAAAAGAAGAAACCTCCTGCTGCATCCACTCTGATTGCCACCTATCCCCACCACAGACCCAGAGTGTAAGGCAAAATGCCTGTATTCTGTGAAGTCCTGCCATTAGACTGGGACTTAAGGGACGTGCTAATAACCTCTTGGAGCCATTCTCTAGCATTCCGGACAAGGTTACTGGAAACAAGGTCTGCAGGATTTGCCTTTCTGGGTGGTGCCCTGGTGACTCTGTGCCTGCGACAGAGAGTGATTTGATTTTCTGAGTTCAGGATGGCACTTAGCAATTCTCTTCTGGTTCTTGTCCGTTCAGTCAACAGATATGGACACGCCAGGCCCCGAGCAAAGCACACAGCAACCAGAGACAAACAGGGTATAGCTCCTACCTGCTTGAGCTCACAGTCTCCAAGGGGGAATAGATACATGGGCAGTTACATTGAGGATGGAGAAATGCTTTGAGAGTAGCAAATGAAGTGAGAGGGACAGGTAGTGTATTCCGGGGGGAGGGTCCTCCCAGGAGCTGATGTCTGCACTGGGTCCTGAAATGGATGGGCGTGACCTACGCAGAGAGCAAAGGGAGAGACTGTTCAGTCACAGGAAACAGCATATGCAAAGGTATGAACACGGAGAAGCTATTTCTGAGTGTTGCCTAATGTGACAGTTGATCATAGGATTAAGACGTGTCAACCAAATGGGTGCCTTTGTGTAAGAAAGTGATGTCTGGCTCGGCAGCAGTCCAATTGTTTAGGAGGCTGGGAGCCTGAGGATCACAGCCAACTATTCTTAGGCTCTAACCTCCACATAATCATTTTGTTGCTTTCAGCTTAAAAGATATTAACTGATAGAGCTATGATAACAAATTTGGCCTTTACTTTATGTCAATTGGAAGACAGTGAATGTTGTTCTAAGCAGTCTGTTTTCTCTAGATACCCATGATGGATATGTGTCTGTGTGCGTGCACGTGTGTATGGCTGTGTGCGTTTTTCCAACATTGTGCACTCCAGTTGTGTCCCTGCTTTATCAGTCGAAATAAACAGCCGTCCAAATGGAGCCATAGATGCAGATGCATCTCCATCCCGCCCCCCTGAACACAATACCGTGTGAACAGTCGCCCGCATGACAAGCCACACTCAGGCAACTGTTCACAAGGAGGGTGCCAGCTCTCTTCACACCCGCCCCGCGGCTTTGGAAAACTTTTCAAGTTCATCATTATTTATAAAGTTAATACTCATAATGAAAAGGTTTCTCTTTGATGTGGGAGTATTTTCGAAGCCTTGGTGACCTATATTGCCAACGCACTCTGTGTACGAGGTGAGGCAGGGACCGGCTGGGGAATTACCCGTGTTTAATGAACACTAAAATTAGAATTTGACTGAAATCCACAGAAATGGCTCGACAGCAAGTTCGAGATGCCCCTGGGGAGCTGTGGGCAGCTCAAATTTACCCACAGGCATTTTTGAAAATGTTTTTTTTTTTTTTCTTTTTTTTGAATCAGCATAGTTGGCTCTTTTGAGCCGAGAATGCTGCTTGCACTCAAAGGCTCCCCCACCCCAGCCCCCTGACACTGATGCTTCGGGGACAGCTAAGTGCCTCTGTGGGCTTTGTCATATTGGCCATACCCCCATGAGCACAGAGCATGGAGCCCAGTGATGGTCCATTTCCCCTTTGCTGGTGACCATGCTTCTCGTGGAAAGTTCTAAGAAAAATCACAGCCTTGCGATTGAGCGTATGGTTGACTGAAAAGGATCCTAGATATCCTCCTGTGCTGTAGACCCCCAAACAGGGCCTCAGGTCGATTTCGATACTCAAAAGGCTTAGTAGAAATTCTATATTTGATGAGAGCTGAGGCCCTGAGTGAATAAAAGGCTTTAGTTTGGTGACCATCTCTCCAAAACCAGGAACCGTAAAGATAAAAAGTAACTTAAAAAAAAAAGAGTCCTTGGTGGTGACAAGGGATAGGTTAGGAGATACAGGTTCAATGCAGTTGGCTTATCTCTCAAGAGGGGAAGCATCTAGGAATCAGGGGCAGAACAAAATGCGGAATGAAATTCGTTTGATTCCGAGGTTGGTGTGCTCTGTGCTGGGGGTCCCTCTCCTCAGTTTGTGCGCAGTGCTGTGCTAGTGCGTTGGAATTATCAGAGAGCATGTTTATAGACTGTGTCGTTGTAAATGTGCTTTTAGTTCTAAGTTATAAAATGCTTGTTTTGACATGTAGATAACAAGAAAAATGATATTAAAATGTAAATCACTCCCTCCCCTCCGCCAGTCTCTACTCACTAGGAAACTGATGTTAATACCCAATGTACAATGTTCTATAACTTTTTCTATTCTTACATAAACATACAAATGCATAAACTGTAGGCATGTGAGCCTATGTACCAGGGGTGCCAACAAAATGTATACACACAACTTGTATTCATCTTTTGTTATTGGTCTATATTGAGTATTACAATTTTAATAGTTTTTTTTTTTTCCTTTCGGGGGCCGGACACCATGGGCAAACACCACCTATGTGGTTTGTTTTTATTCTCCAAGGTCAAATTGAAACCATCTGTACTTTCTAGGAAGAAGGGCAGAATGAACCTACTCTGAGCTGCCTTCCATGGTGTAATACTAATTTTTTCCAGAAATAAAAATCTTCACCAGTCCATTGTGTTCCATGTAGCTTATCCTCGAATCCAGAACTCATGCTGCTGGAGGCCTCTGCTGGCCACAGCTGGAGAGCTCTGGTCCAAGGGCACTGGCTGAGCCATAGCCACCATAGAAACTGCGCCAATGTGTGTCTCACTGTGCATGAACGGTCCCACTTTCTATGCCTCTCTCCCATCTCTCTGCTCTGTCTTAAACACATCTCCTGTGCTCCTTGGCAATCAGTTCTTACCTTCTGGATGTTAAAATCTGCCCGAATGGATAAATAGGAGATATTTCCCATGCCCACCCAAACCATAACTCATTTAAAATGTTTGGATGGCTCTGTAGTCCATCTAAAAATAGGCTGGGACCCATCCCTTAGATTCCAGCTTAAACATTAGACCCTCAGAGAAATCACCTATAACCCTTCCCCCTAAACCAGTTTAGGTTTCTCTGCCCATTATATCCCTTCAAAGTACGTATTTGTAGTACTATATACCATCATTGAAATTAAATAGCCATGTATTTCATTTCTTTCATTTAATGCCTTTCTCTCCCACTGGATGTAAACTGAGATGAAATAGTTTTCTTTAGGCTTTTTGGCTTGTCTGTTTTCTTCCCTTCTAGATCTTCAGTGCCTCGCACAGTGCCTGGTGCTTAGTAGGTGCTCATTAAACATGTGCTGTATGCCTGTGAATGAATGAATGGATTCACAGTCTCTCCTTCCTTTTTCAGTCCCTTCTTCACTGGCTCATAGACACTGTAAGTTCCAGATATTGAATCCTGTTCCCTAGAAAACACCAAGGTCTTTGAAAAGTCTGTACCTTCTCATGGCATTCTCCCTCCTCCTGAAGTTCGATCTTCTTCCTCCTGTCCTCTTCTCAGCCTCAAAAACCCCTCCCTATCTGCTGATGCCATTGTCTTGGTCTTTGTGGTGGCTCCCCAGGCACATGCAGCCAGAGTTTATTCCTCCCTGAATCAAGTAGGGTTCCTAGGGAGTGTGAGCCCCCACATTGGATGTGAATTATAAGCATCTTCCACTTGCCATCAATAACCCATACCCGAACCTCGGACACTCTGCTTGACTATGTTAACAGAAGGCCTGTTTCCATTATTTTAAATAGAAAAAAAATTATATGGCATTACACATCAACCCCAAACCCTTGAGTGTCTTAAATCCTAACTAAGACTCAGTAAAACACCTACCTACGTATGTAACAAGGTATCGTGTCAGAATGTAAAGTGCTGAAAACTTTGCTTCTGAACACCACCTGATAATACGGATGTTATCCATCAGCTTTCTTGTCTGCAGTGCAGCTTAGCACTTCCTGCTGCAGCTGCGTCTGAGACACAGGTGCCGTGTGTTGATGCTCAATGAGCTCTTTAAAATATCTACGTGTCCCTCTGACATTCTACTGATCATATTTGGAAGGTCACTCGATTCTTTATTTGCACATTATCTTAAAAATATTGCATTGGGGATGTAAATGTATGCTTTTCCTGATAAACGTTGGTGGAATAATGTTGTTCTATTGAGAAATAATTTGCGTTCTGTGAAGTTTGAGTATTAGGAACCAAGGTGTTCTGCTAGGAAAAGGTTAACCGGGGAGATGCGCTCTCTGAAAAAAAATACTGCATCTTTCCTGCCAACCCAGACCATCAATAGCACCCCCTGGAGAACCTTCTCTTTTAAATGATTCCCGGGCTCCTCCCCCAGAAATTCCAATTCAACAGGTCTTGGGGTCTGGGGGTAGGGCCTGGAATCAGTCCCCCACTATTTGACATTAACAACCAGGTTCAAGAATCACGGGTTTAGCTCATGGTCTTTGCCCACTGGATCATGCGTTTTTCAACAGCAGGAATTCTTGTGTGTCTTTATGCCTGGGTGCCTGGAGTGGAGTAGCCTTATAACTGATGCCGTGCATACAGTAGGCCAGCCATCCTGCTTGTCCAGACGTGTTTGTGTCAAACCAGAGTTTTCTAAGATTGTCCTTGCCATGCCTGCTGCAGGGCCATAAGTGGAAGGAATCATTTAGAGGGTACTTCTTGATGGTAGATCTGGAATAGTATTTTGTGCAAAATGTTCCCTTTGCCTTTCCTGAGTCAGGCAGGTTTGTTGTTTTGCAAGACTAAGAGTTTCTCGAAGCATCTGTGAGCACTGAGTGAAGCCCGATCCTTGTTATAATGATTATTGTCAGCTGGTTCTCATATCCTCCTGTCCACCCTGGGGCCAGGTCAAGCTGCCCTCTTCCTAAGGTCTCGATTCCAATAAAGCTTCCTGCCCTTGACCTTGGGGTCCATCAAATTGCACTTCAATTTGCCTCTCCAGCAAATTCAGGGTTGCCTCTGGGGCTCTCACCTTTCATTTTATTTTCACTAAATCCTTCTGGGGCGTCTATTTTTATCCTTGTGTTTGAGGTGTCCAGGCTGTTTAAGTTGAGGCCTTTGTTATGGTAGGCGCTCTCCTTGCCTGAATGGAGACTGCTATCCCCATGCGGCCACCCTATAGCTCTTACCTGGACACATCAGGATGACTTCCTCTTCCAGCCCTCCTCCTATTCATTCTACACATATAACAATGCAAGCATTCGCTGCCATTTGTCAGGGGATAAAAAAGAAGACATTTAATGGGTAAATTTCTGAAGTCACCTGCTTTTTTCAGCGCTGGTCACTTTCTCCTCTTATGCATAGCTCCTTTTTATCTCTCGTTATTGTCTGACTAATATCAATAATTTGCTTTTTATTCTGTAATATTCTGTCCCTGCAGTAAGACTTTTAAACTCTTGGAGAGCAGGAGTCTGTCTCACTCATCTCTTGGCAATATCCAGGGCACCCAGGAGGGTTCAGCGACTGCTTGCTGAATGAAATGCTGGACCCCAGATTTCCGAAGACTGGGGCACAGATGCATAGCAAATTAAAACAGCAATATACAAAGTCCCAATGGTTTATTATTGAAAATGTGCAAAATTTTAGTCCTAAGCTATAAGAGCATTTACTTTTTTTTTTACAGTTTACAAACTGCTTGTTTTAACAAGTAAAAAAAAAAATGACATTAAAACATAAAATAAAATAAAACTATATAAAAAAAAAAACAACGAAAAAAAAAAACATAAGTAATCACTCTCTACCCTTCTCCAGTCTCTACACATTAGGGAACCGATGTGAACATCTTGATATATTGCATTCTCTAGCTTTTTCAATTCTTATACAAATACACAAATATATAAATATATAGGCATATATGTCTATATATTTTAAGGGTTTTTTAGTGAGTTGCCCATTTACAATTAGACGTAAAAAACCCGAGCAGCATAGCTGGCTCTCATGTCCAGAAAAGAGGTTGCTAAATGCGTCGGGACCTTGCAGCATGCGTGTCATCTTTATCGTGATGCCGTCTCCCCATGCCTTCCTCCAGAGAAATGGAGAAGCCCAGAAACCTGACCAGGGAGGAGGAGAGAGATTCTGAGAGGTTCCCAGCAATAGTCCCCAAATTCATACCTACCTCTCTGTCTGCAGCCCAATCTTCTTTTTCTTCCCTTTTTTCATTCACAAGCCTTTGCCCTAAGCTTTGGCACTTCCTTCTGCCTGAAACACTGTTTCCCTATGCTCTTAGCCTTATTAAGACCTGCTAATTTTTCAGATCTCAGCTTCCATGTCACCTCCTCCAAGCTGCTGATCCTGACTTCCCTGCCGCTTGGGACAGCGTTAGGGGCCCCTTCTCCCCTTGCCTCAGTGCTTTTTTACCCTCTGTAGCACTTTTCCAGGGTGGTAGGCATGGGGATGCACTGTCCAGATCCCCTTTGGGAGGGACTTGAGGCCCAGTAGCAGGAAGTGTTATTGGGGTCACCTACAGCTGCAGCGAGCCCTGTTATCCCCGTGCAGTGACTAAGCAAGGCATGGCTGAGAGCGCCTGCCATTTCACCAGGTTCAGGACCATTCCGACAGCTGATTCCTGCCCCAGTGCCACACCCAGTGAGCTGAGGCCTTGTTGTGCCTGCATCACAGCCCAACTTCGACCTCTGCCTACATCTACTCCTCCTCCTTCAGATGTTGAACCCTGATAAACATCTTGTATATCAAGCTCTGTCTCACCTTCTGTTTCTGGAAAACCCACCCTACCATCTAGTTAATTGTCTGCCTCAGAGAGGGCAGGGAGAGTCTCCTTCACTATTGTACCCCCAGTGCCTATTCCACAGCAGAAAGCAATATTTGCTGATGGATCTATTCAATGCATGAATGAATGAATGAGTGAATTTGGATAACTCCAAAGGAGGCTCAGATGCCAGTTCCTCCCCCATCGCCCTCTCTCTGCCCATTACCCCTATAACCTGAGTCCTGTGGGTCCCTCTTCAGTGGGGAAGTGCGCATTCACTGTGTCTCTTCCCTTTTGTTCTCATTCTTATCTGTGCCTGGGAGGGCTGGGTAAGGGTGCTAAGCTTCCCACAACAGACAACCCCTTTTATTTCTTTTGACGGCCTCAGGGAAGTTGGATGGGGATATTTCCATAATCGATGAGGGAGCCCTGTCACCTCAAACATGGAGTCTTTAAAGAGAATAGGTTTATGCAAATTAAATATTGATGGAGTAATGATTAATTGGCCCTGAGTCTTTGTTAATATGCAATTGTAGTAACAGAGATACATTTATAATTATTTTGGTTAATTGTTCAAACAAGCACTCAGGACTTAATTGCACTGAGTAATTGGAGAGCCTTGATATTAGGAGTATTTCTTCCCAGAGAGAAATCGGCATTGTTTAACTAGTTGGATTCCTGTGCTGAGAGGGTGCATGAAGTCTGCTACTGTGAGGTCCTTATAAGCGCCAAACGTGAAGGGACAGTCGCGTATTCTTAGGTCTTCCTATGTTTGCAGAGAGTTGGCCACATGGGCTTTGGATTTGGACAGATAGACATTCAAAGTTTCCACTTTGCCACTTTGCCACTTCAATAGCTCTGTGGTTTTGGGCAAATTATTTAGCTTCTCTGAGCTCCAGTTTCCTGATCTGTAAAATGAGAGGAGTAACACTTAACTTATGCAGCGGTGGGAAAAATAAATGAGGCGGTCCATGTAAAGCCCTTAGCTCGGCGCCCAGTGTGTGGTGAACAGTCCTAATGGGAGCGGGTGCAGTGAGAATTACCAGCACTGCCGCTGGCAACGGTAAGACAAATGAAAATGAGGGTATGCCGCCAAACACCTGTGAGCTCATGAATAGGAAGTGTGTGGGGGAGGAAGGGCATAAAAGGCCTGACTTAGAGAGTTTATTTAAAAACACAGAGATTGGAACAGATTGGAGGAACATGTGCAGTCTCTGTTACTGATCAGCAAAAGGTGATGACAGTGCTTTGCAGAGGAGCCGCTTTGGCTACCCACCTAAAGGTGACCCACTTCTGAAGGGTATCACTGTGAATCCCAACTTGTTCTTCTGTACCTTTGTTCAAACTTGAACATCAATCAATCAGTCTCTCTCTCTCTCTCTCTCCCTCTCCCTCTCTCTCTCTCTCTCTCTCTCTCTCTCTCTCTCTCCCTCTCTCTCTCTCTCTCTCTCTCTCTCTCTCTCTCCCCCCCCTCTCACACACACACACACACACACACACACACACACACCCCAACATTATCATACTTGATGTTATCTGATAAGGGAGCAGTTCTTTCCAGTGACGCCTTGGGTTTCTCTCTGGCCCTTCCTGAAAGTGGAGCCATGCAGAATGAGAAGTTGGAGGAAGAGCTGGTCAAGACTAAGAAACATTACCTCAGCACCGGAAATTCAGGCCCAGCGGGCGGGGAGAGACTACAGGGTGATATTCAGAACATTGGCTTTGGCAGTGTATTTGGCAGTCCAGGCTTTGCCACTTTCAAGTCCGCGACCTTGGACAGGCTAGCTGTACTCTCTCTGACTCAGTTTTCCCATATGGAACTGAAGGGAGGCATGAATAGGATCACTCAAGTATTTAGCAAGCGCCTGACTGCTGTAAGCATTCAACAGATATGTGGCGATGATAATAAGGATAAATTTTTTGGGGTGCTCAGGCAGGCCTTCAGGTACTAGCACGGGGATCACCCATTCCCTCATCACCCCATCAACTACAACCATCAACAGAAAAATGGCATGGCCAAGCTATGTGGAATGTTTATTTCCCTGATTTCTTGGCTGGTAGGCCACTTTCCCTGGATGACAGCTAGTGATTTCTTTGGCTGGGACCCGCCACTCAACATGGCTGATAATGCTGCCTGTTCTTCATCTCCAGCTACAGTCTCAGGACAGAAGGAGACAGGCACAGGGATGTCCTTTATTGTAGACACACCATCGGCAACACTAGCTTTTTGATTCTGTTACAACAAATGTGTGCATTGAAAATTCTATGCGTATGATTCCTTTCACCCCTTTTGGCATGGCATTCAATAAAGACAAGTGCCAGAGGTGCCCTATACAAACCATGGCCTTTCCCAGGGTCATCTCATGGAATTTCCTCATCAACCTATGAGGTGGACATTTTTATCATCTCCACATTACAGGTAAGCAAGCTCAGGCACAGAGAGGCAAAGTTTAACCTGTATTAATGAGGCAAAATGTATCATTTCCTGGTACCCTGGGGAGTTCTTTCTTTTTTTTTTTAATATTCCACAACCTACTCACTGAGGTTTAAAATTTTGCCATCAAAACTCCATGGAAGGCTTTTGTCCCTTTTTAGGTAAAACTCTTGGGGATGTGTGTGGACCCTCCCTGGAGCTATTCCAAGCACTGGACACTCCAGGTCCATTGGCTTTATCATTGGTGAGTGGTGTGTCTGCATCTAGAGCTGAATTTATCTCCAGGTTTACCACTAAGCCAGCCGTTTACCCTCTCTGAGTGTTGGTTACTTCACCTGTTAAAGGTGAATGCATGGTTCCTATCTCATCAGGATGCAGTGAGAATTAAATTCACAGAGGTGAGCTGTGCTGAGGAAGCTGGCTGACTGAAAGGGATCGAGTGTTGAGAAGGGGATTGAGCAGGATGGCTGGGGAGACCCCACACTTTTTCTCAGGGAAAAGCTCATTTTAGGACCTGTTCCGCTAGGTGTCTACTCAGGACTAAAATGTAAGAGGAAGGTGCATCCTAGATACCCCAATATTTTAGTTAATAGTTGCCTGCCATTTCATAAGGCAAGGGGGTTCAATTTTCAAAGAACACAAAGGAAATACTACTGCTTTAGAGCAGTCATGTTCCCCCTGCATTGCCCGCTGCAGAGAAAATACTCACTGAGAATGTATTTACTACATGAATAAATGAATTGGCTAATGAATTCATGATGCTGTACTCTCCTCTTTTCCTCTCTCACTGTCTCCACCTCTTTCCTCCCTTTCTGCCTTTCTCTCATAGGGATCTGTGGGACCAGGCATCCCCCCTTATGGCACTCTCTCTCAGCAATGCTCTCCAAGAGTAAGTGGAGTGAAACAGTAGAATCAAGTCCAGGGCATAGACAAGTGCTTGCTCAAAGGATGTTTGCCAAGAGTTTCCACCTTCTCTTCTTCCATCTCATGCTCCATCATGAAGCATGAAACATGCAGGCTGCTTCATTGCCCGTCTGAACGCAGGGAAGAAGGGATTGCCCATTCCCTATTTCTGCTTCCCCACTCCCGCCGACCTTTAGGTAGTGTTTCTCCTGGACGCCGCCATGTTTCAGGAAATAAATCCCCAAACAAGCAGCAACGACTCTTTGAGTTAATTTGCTTCCTTATCTTTCCTGGTGGCTCTTCTGTCCTGTGGCCTTAGTCAGCTGAGAGGCTGCCAGGCTGTATGAAGGCCAAATGCATAAGGGCATTTCTGAAAACACTGCCCGTTCTCTTTGCTGCCAGCTGCAGACTAGGATTCTGCTCGGGCTGTCATCCCCATCTGCCTCCATGCCGTCTTGTGACATACAGTGTGGATTCAACCCACATGCCCCTTAGCAGCGTCTCCCCAAACACCAGGTCCCCATCTCACTGGCTGTCCCTCAGGCTTCCTTGAATCACCAAATTCAAGAGCCTTATATTCCGCAACTTGCAACTCATCTTTGTTTACTTCACTCTTTTCCTACTTGAAGAGGAGGAACTGAGAAGCAAAAGACTGCTTTCTACGGCAGGTACAATCCAGGAATTTTATACCTAACGTGAATCTCAATATCATTTCTCACCCCACTCAGAGGGATTGGCTGTCTTCTTATTACTGAGATTCACTACAAAAGCGATTTTTTTCAGTGGGGGAGCTAATCCTTGGGAATGAGTACATAGAATATTGGTGTCTGTGTGTCTGTAGGGGAGTCAGTATGATACCTCAATCAGGGCTCTCCGAAAGAAGACAAAAGTTCTCAACTTAAACCAGCTTAAACCCAGAAGGGTGCTGACTAGCTAAGGAGACAGAAAAAATCAGAGGTTACGTATGACTTCAGGCAAGGCTGGATCCGGAGACTCAGATCATGCTATCTGAGTTATTGAATGCTATCAAAGCTATTCTCTCCACTCTGCTTTTCTTTACCTTGGCTCTGTTCTCGGAGAGGCAGGATGGCTGCCAGTGGCACCATTCCAGCTTCCCAGCTACCCCAGAAGAACACTGCAGTATTTTCCCCTAAGGTTCAGAAAAAAACTTGAAGCCCCAGATTGAATCAAATCGACTCTGAATGGATCATATGTTGCTTGGCCCAGCCTGAGGCTCAGGTCCACCTGGGAGCCACAAGTGACGTCAGCTCTGGTTAGACCATCTGGATGGTGAGTCTAGTTAGGCCACAAGGATGAGAGTGACCAACAGACGGATTTTTTTGTTGGGTTGTTTTTGGAAGGAAGGACTTTCTAACCGCTTTTTCACTCCCTGTGCTTTGAAGCTCGGTGATTAACCACGTTTGTGTTTATGATTGATATGTCTTCCTGACGAATTGATCCTTTTACTTTATTGTGAAATGTCCCTTTTGGTCTCTGGAAATACTGTCTCCAGGTCTACTTTGTCTAATATTGGTATAGCTGCAAGAGCTTTATGATTGTCTGGCATACCTTTTTGCATCTATTTAATTTTAATCTATTGTATCTTTATATTTAAGACACATTTCTTGTAGCCAACACATAGTTGGGTCTTGATACTTTAAAATAGGGGTCAGCAAACTATGGCCTGCAGGCCAAAACTTACCCATCACCTGAGTTGGAAATAAAATTTTATTGGAAGGCGGCCATGCACAACCGTTTACATATTGTTTCTGGCTACAAGTAGTTGCGACAAGGCCCATATGGCCTGCAGAGCCTAAAATATTTACTATCTTCTGGTTCTTTACAGAAAAAGTTTACTGACCCTTGCTTTAACTACTCATGCCTATTATAAAGAAATTAAGAGGGGGAAAAAGCCTTTCACAGATTCCCAGGTATTTACCACATAGGAAGTTCTTCATTCCTTCATGGATGTCCAGATCTCCATCTGGGATGATTTCCTTCAGCCTGCATCTTGTAATGCAGACTCTGCACTGCCTTCTTCCTAGTGCCAATGTCCCTCCAGAACCTGTCCGCATTGGGTCACTCTCCCAAGTCTGCAGGGAGTTCTCAGTATTTTCTCCAGCATGTGCTGCTGTTATCTGCAGGAGGAATCTTTCTGATAGCAGGACTTGGAGCAGCACTTCTGACAGCCTCAGGTGTAGTGATTTCTGTGCTATTGCATGTCTGCAGTCACGGGCTGTAAAAAGGAGTGATACAGAGGAACTTTGTATCAGATTTCAGAGAGGGTTGTAGAAGCGGCGAAGTGCGCTTAAATGCCATGGCTTTTCTGAGACCATGTGAATATTTGAAGGTGGCTCGGGCAAGGGAACCTTATTATTATGAGTTTCACAAAAATAGCTCACAGTGTCTTTGTCGGATGACTAGATACCGGTCACTTTAGGTAGATTATCTCGTTGCGTCTTTACAAAACTCCTCTGACATGGATACAGTTAATGCCCCATTTCACAGATGAGACACATGAAGGTCTAAGGAATGAGTGATGTGCTGAAGGCCACATCCCCAGTTATGGAGCCCGCAGTCAAACCCAAGCCGTGTGAGGGGAGAACTCATGCCCTTGACTGACACTGTGCTCGGGTCTTTGGTCAACTCTTCCTGCCTTAGGTTGTTGTTTGTGCTGTGTTTCCGTTTGGATAGACTGTGAGCTCACAGTGTGCACGAGCCAGGCTTTTCCTACCTGGGGCAACGGCCATAGACCCACAGTTCTGCACGGTCCACAGTGCGTGCTGATCTCACGGGTGCTGAGAGGCAGGGCTGATGGGAACTGTCTCTGGAGGGCAGGTATTCAAAGTGGGAAATGAGTGCAGCATGAGAGAATCAGAAGACCAAATCTTAGACTGAATGAGGCAGGGGGCCTGGGAGAAGGAGTGGGCTGGGTTCTGGGCAGGGTGAGTCCTGGAGACTTGACAAGAAGCACCAAGTCATCTGCAAGAGGCAGAACTGATAGCAGACAGAAACCTGTGCCACAAAGACAAGACGGACATGTTTCCAGGGCCGGGTGGAGAAGCAGGCCATCAAGTGAAATGCCTGGATGAAGCTACCTTGCTTTGGAGCTTTCAGATTCTGCCCCACCCCCAACCCCAGCCAAATGCATAACAATGCACCTCTCTCTCTCTCTCTCTCTCTCTCTCTCTCTCTCTCTCTCTCTCTCTCAAAGTTCCAGGTCCTGGAATTTGGCTCCTAGTGGCAACTACACAATAAATCTTTGTTGAATTAAATTAAAATGTTTAAGGAGCCATTTTCTGAGCCAGGCCTTTCTCTGCTGTCAAGGAAGAATTTATTTAGCAAGACCTACATTTTGGCAAATAGTTTCTACTTCTCTGGGCTGGTCCACAGCTATGATTTAAGATGCCCACATTGCCACCCACTGTTGGGAAATAGGTTGTTGGTTGGGGAATGGGTGTGGCTTAAGGGTTTGGGAAGAAGATAATTTAAAGAAACTCTGAAAATGATAGTAGGTTTACACTCTGGTCTCCCCAAAGGACTCTAGACACTTAATGTATATGCTCGGTCATGCCATCATTCTCTGAGGGCAGTGGTCATTTTTGTTGCAGAAGCAAAGGCTCTTCCCTCAGCGCAAACAACACCAGATCATTTCTGTGCAAGAGGCAGGGAATATTCATGAAACCGATGTAACGTCTGGTGCACATATTTTCTTTCTTCCCCGCTTGAGGATGTTTTCTGTTGCAAGGATCATCTTAAATATAACGAACATTTACTATGAGAAGCTACATGCCTGGGAGTGATGGTCAGTGGTCAGAAGTGATCCCTAGTTATCCCTTCATGGTGTGTCTCTCCTCCCATTGCACGAGCAACAGCAAAACCTTTCCTTCCTTGAACAGAAAATGTGCTATTCTTTTCTGGGCACCTGGAGTTAAGATGGAGTGTCCATGCCAGGACTTAATGTTCACCTGTTTCTCAAGAAGACCGCTACAGCAGTTAGAAGGAGCCCTGTGATTCAGGGAGGTAAAAACGAAAGCAGACGTTTTAATTTTAGTGGACGAGTGTCGTGTGGCTGCAGGGAATCCAAGCACTCAATCTTCACACCAGCGAACGCCAGCTCTTGTCCCCAGTTCTGATGGATAGGAGAGCCCGACCCTCTTTGCCAGGTATGCATGTGCTCCTTGGTCACAAGGCAGTGTCACAAAGTGCTCAGGATGCTGTTAAGTTCTTCCAGATCCAGTACTTTCTCTCAGCTCCGGAGAAGGTCCACAGACAACACACAACTTGTAAACTTCCTTACAGGTCTCATGAGCGGGACCTTCAGATGCCTCCAGGTATAATTACCTGAGAAGTAGGCTCTGTCTGCTTAATTATGCAGGATTCTCTAACCCCAAATGACTCCTTTTGCAGAGGTGATGTGATAGACGGAGCAAAGTTCAAAGACACCAAACACTTAGGCAAATGGGTGAGTTTATTTTCTCTTCTATCAGTGCATGCTGAAGTTAAGAACGAAGTCAGACATTTCCTTTCAATTTCAGCTTGAATGCTTCAGTGTGGAATCAAGACCATCTTATTCTGAGCACAGTCGGATGTTTCCGTTCAGCTTTACATCAAAGGCCCTTTTAGAAAGGCATTTTTCTTCTTTTGATGCTTCTCTCCCAGAGATTACTCCTGCATATTTTAAATGAATAGGCAGCCCAGAAATATTAATGACTTTAAAAATTGCCAATCTATGATCCCACTGTCTAATGCATCATGATTTCATTTTTATCTCCATATTCCTGTGTAATTTATACAGATAAAACAACACTAAACTACTCTTTGTTGTTTTATTTGTACTTCAACATGTTCCTCTGTGGTGCTACAAAGTCATTTTAATGATTCCTTAGTATTCCATCCTGTTGTTTTACAAATAGTAAAATTGTCCCCAAATATTGCTTTGAAAGAATTAAATTTACAGAAAAATCTCCATTAAATAGATGCATGCTTATTATTTCCTTCTGTTTCTGTTGAAGTATATTATTGGATAAAATTCATAGAAGCAGAATTGTTATCTTAAGGAATAGGACTGTTTTCATGAATCTCGTTACACGTTATCATAATGCTTTTCCAACATGTTGTGTCAACTTACAATCAGCGAATGAATGAACGCCTATAGGGCCCACTGAAAACTCACCAGGACTTGGTGCTACAATTTGTAAAATGTAGGTTTGAGAGCGTATCTCACTTTTTCTTAATTTTTTATGTATTTGATTTCTGTCCAAGCTTTTGATCTTTCTAGCAAGAGAGACACTTGGCTGTTCCCAAGCTCATCAAAGGCAATGTTTACTTGGCTTTAAAGCATACACAGTCATTTCTCTAAGTGCTAAGAATTTCTGTAGCTTCTCCTTTCATGAGCCAAATACAAAAGGGAGGGAATGAGTTATCTAGCAACATGATAACCCAGGGTTATCTTTTCCCAAACGGAAAATAAAATGCTGCCTAATTATTTGTTTTCTCACATTTGAGACCAGTTCTGTTGTCTGTCATTAATCCAGTGGAAAATTTTCAGTCTTAATCCTACTGGACACTCAACAGCACTTGACCTTGGACCACTTTCTCCTTGAAACCATGTCTTCCTTTGGGGTCTGTAACCTTCCCCCCTACTTCCTTTTGCTTGGCTAGCTGCTCTTTGGGATGCTTTGTTGCCCCTGTCACCTCCCACTTGGCTTTTGAATGTGGGATGTCCCCTACACTACTCCTCCTCTGTGCTCCCTGGGCAATGTCATTCCCACCAAGGTGTCCTAATTACCATTTTTATGCCGTGACCCCTAAATTCAAATCTTTGTTCCCAACCAGAGTGCCAGACACAGAGATCCAAGCATCAGCTAAGTATCCCCATCCAGTGTTTCAAGTACAATGTGCTTGATTCTAACTCCTTTGGAGTTCTCCATTCTAGCACAGGCACCTCCATTTATTCATCCAGGCAAAGCAGGAACCAAGCAGCATCTGTGGTACCCTTTACCCTACACTCTCCTCATCTACGCCAGCCTCATCTCCTGTTGACCTCACCTCCTAAACGTCTCTCATTTCCATTCAGTTCTCACCATCTCCCGAGCCACCATCTTACTACACATAAGCTGGTCTTTCTGCATCCACTCGACCTCACCTCTCCTCTTTCTGTTCTCTTCATGGAAGCAGATTTCTTGCTGTGCTTAAAAACCCCTATGGTTTCATATTACTCTTTGAGGACCCAAAGTCTCAGCCTGGACCGCTCTCTAGCTTCATCTCATCCAATGCTTGTACTTGCTCTCCATGCCTCAGCCCTACATGGGCCTTCTGTACGCTGTCCACATGCTCCATGCTCCTTCCTACCACAGGGCCTTTGCACATGCTATTCCTGCTTTTGGTAGTGCTCCCCTTATCCGTTGTCTCTAGCTCCTTTTAGGGATGCTTGGGAGGCACTGATTACTATTCCCACTTAAGCATTCCTTCCCTCAACTGCCAGGACTGTTGTCAGTGGACAGCTGAGTCTTTCCCCAGGTATTGTCCTCAACTGAAGGGAGCTGCCTCGCCCAAGGTTACGAAGTATAGATGTGGGGGCACAAAGGCCCATGCCTCTTGCCTCCACAGGGGCCATTGATGGTAAGACTTCCCAGCTCCAGAGCTCCCTGTGAGCTTGGCTGAGTGCTCTGTTGCTGCTTCTCCCTCTGTCCAGTGCAGCTTCCTGTAGTCCCTTGCAAGTGTCGCTGCCAAGGGTGCTCCCCAATAGCCGCCTGCACTCAGAGTTCCTTTCCTGGGAACCTGACTTCCTAGTCATCCTTTAGGTCTCAGCTCACACTGCACCTGCTCATCACACCTTCTCTGACTCACCCGAAATTGTGTTTTCATTAGTACCATTCATTAATACATGACTCCCCCACTGGACTTCAAGCTCCTTGAAAGCAGGGGGTTCACCAAATGTCCAGCTCCAGGCATAGTATTTGGCTTTAAACACAGTCCATTGTCATTATTCATGACCGTTCTGTTCTAGAACGTAACAGTCAAAACTGAGTTAGCCAACACTGAGAAACTGTTCCCAGGGTAAATATAGATTTAGATTCCTGTGAGCCTCTGGTCACAATAGTTTCATCAACTCTTCCATCTAGGACCTTGTTTTCTGGGTGTTTCTGTTAACTACACTGTGGTTCATACATGTTGTTGATGTATTAACATAGAACTCACGGCCATATAACTCATGCCAGAAGGAAGCTTCTCTAAGGTGTTTTTCCCACAAGTCATATCACAGGCTCGAGTTTGGGGATACTAGGCAGCACTGCAGCACTATGTTTGGGGTCCATTTTCAATAGTGGAGAAAAAGAAAAGGCCCACAAGTATGTGAAAAGTGTACTGGGTAGATGGTAAGGATGACACCTGTTCTGGGGAAAAAAAAAAAAAAAAAAAAGCATTATCTTATTTGACCTCGGCTGGGAATGTGTGTGTCAGGTGACTCATTCTTTTCACCATTCTGTGTGTGTCTGTGAAATGGCCGTGAAAGCACTGTGAGCTGGGGTTTGGGGGCTGCAAATAAACTTAGTGAGTAGGCGAATTCACAAATATGAAATCTTCAAATAATGAACATCGATTATATTTGTTTAATGAGCGGATGTGATAAATTAAAAATGACCGTTAGTTATTCCCCTCCTTCTAGCACACCCTCTGGTAATGACCCCTTTACTGACCCTGAGCTGGCCTCAGACTTGCTTAGCCAGTGGGACCACAGCAAACATAAAGCAGGCAGAGGCTTGGCAGGTGCTTCCACGTTGTGGCTTGCTCTCTTGGTGTTCTCCAGAACCCTGCAGCTATGGGCATGTGAGAGAGCCCAGGCTAGTCTGCTGGTGACGAGACGTGTGGCCAAGTCATCCTCCTGTCTCCCCAGATGACATTGAGCCAACTGCCAGACATGTGAGTGAGGCCATGCTAGGTCAACTGTCCCAGATGAGCTGGCCCAGATCAGAAGATCCACAGAACCATGAGAAACAACAAAGGTGTGAAACACATTGCTTTAATCTAGTAAGTATGGGAGGACTGTTCCTTGTGGCCTCTCGCCAATTAAAAATGTGACCCCCTGGTGCGACTCTGAAAAGCAAAATTTTATGTGTCTAGATTGGATTATGTCAATAGTTAAGTAGAAAAATGTCCTCAGCTCATCCAACCAGGGCTTTTTTAACTTAGTAAGTGGAGTCCTCACCACGTAAAGAGAACAGAGTGAAGCAAAGTAGGTAGGGGAAGAAATTATGCTTGCCCGGGGAGCATCTGGACATCCCACTACAGAATTTCTTCAGTGGACATTCTTTTCTCGTTTGTTTGTTCATTTATTTTGTTCTTTAGATTCCTCAGATAAGTGAGATCATACGGTATTTGTCTTTCTCTGCTCGACTTATTTCACTTAGCATAATACCCTCTAGGTCCATCCATGTTGTCACAAATGGTAAGTTTTTTTTTTTTTATGGCTGAGTAATATTGTATAAATGTACCACGTCTTCTTTATCCAGTCATCTATTGATGGGCACTTGGGTGGCTTCCATATCTTGGCTATTGTAAACAGTGCTGCAGTGAGCATGAGGGTGCATATATCTTTTCAAATTAGTGTTTTGGATTTCTTTGGCTAAATACACAGAAGTGGAACTATTGGGTCATGAGGTAGTTCTATTTTTAATTTTTTGAGGACCCCCCCCATACTGTTTTCCATAGTGTCTGCACCAATCTGCAATCCCACTAACAGTGCACCAGGGTTCCCTTTTCTCCATATCCTCGCCAACACTTGTTTGGTGATTTATTGATGACAACCATTCTTATGGGAGTGAAGTAGTATCTCAGTATGGTTTTGTTTGCATTTCTCTGATGATCAGTGATGTTGAGCATCTTTTCACGTGTCTATTGGCCCATCTGTATGTTTGGTGGGCATTCTTAAGCCAGCTCAACGGTCCATATGGAGTACTGAGCCCAGCGTGGGCGTAAGTCATAAGATGATGGTTCTTCCTGTGTTTTTGTAACATCTGGCTAATCTGTAGACTGACAAATTTCTTTCTAAGTCAGGCTACTTGCTGACACATTTGCCTTTGATGTTCATAGGCTTCACGTTTAGATTTCTTAATGCTATGTTTAAAAGTACTTTCAAAATCCCTGAATATCATTTATCTCAGGCAGCAGTACATCTTTGGGAGAAAGAAATCTTTGCATCAAAAATCAGAGTAGCAATTAAAAGGCATAGAGTTCTATGGGGGTAAATGTAAATTGAATTGGGAATAGGATGTACGACAAACTTTTCAGTAAGCCAACAAAGTTATTTTTTTAAACCAGGCCCTTTCAACTGCCTCTACTTTATTTTTTTTTTTAATGCTCCAGTGACTAAAAATGGAAGAAAACCACATTTTATTTATGTAAAAAGAAATCACTTGTATGCAAAGTTGCAGCTGCTTCTTATAGGAATACAAACGAATAAAAGCCTGGGAACATGCGTTTTTTTTTTTCTTTTTCTTTTTTTTTAATGGAAATCTTGATTCTTTCTTCAATGTTGAGTTGAGAATCCTTCATTCAGTGGTATTTTGGAGTTTGAACTGGATTGAAGGCAAGAAATGAAATGCTAGGAAGACGTCCATATTCTGATTGCATCTTGTCAGATGCATTGGCTCTTATGCTTTTGAGAAATGTGACTTTCTTGATTAAGCCAGAAAAAAAAATGATAACAATAATAATAAGACTTATAATAAATTATTGTTTAAAATTATTTGGTCTACTTTTCCTATCTCCACACCCCCATTTTAAAAACAGTCTAAGTAATATTCAAAAATAGAAAAATGAGTTGAAAATTGATCAGTGAAGATATCAGAAAATACTTTCTGCTTCAAATTAACTTGTTTTTGGTGACCCAGAAGAAAAAAAAAATCCATTGTGAATACTGTAGAAAAGACTGATTCTTTCATAAAGGAGAGCAAATAATCACTTATATTTTCAGAACAGCATCCAGGCTTGTTTATTTTTCTGTCACTTAAACTCTCAGAGCCAGTTTTCTTGATTCTATAATGAAAGCATTTCATCACATAATCTCTAAAGGTCTTTCCATTTGCAAGTTCTAATGGTCTTAATGAATGCAAACGCTTCCTTGTTCCCAAAAGGATTTTAGGCAGCTGATCCTCTGATAAGCATTTGGTTTTCCCAGTTGCCCAGCACCTATGTAGAATCTTTGTACTTTTTATTGGAACATTGCTTCCAACAAAAGTCTGCTACAGCCCACAGAGTCTTCTGAAGCATCTTCTCATTGTGCCTTTGGCCACACTGGGACAGACTGGAAGTGTTAGTTCCATGTTACAGGCAAGCAAACTAAGCATTGTGCCTTCAGGACCTATTGAGGGTGTATGGGACTCTGGGAAAATTTTTTGTGGGGCCCATGTCTATATAAACAATTGGGTTATAAAATTTATTCAAAATTGATGGGCCATTGTGAGGTATAATGATTTACTGCTGATGTTGTAGAAAAATATAAATTTGTTTATTGTCCAGTCTTTGCATGCAAAGAGTGCAGGGACCATTAATTCAGGTTTGGGGAACTCTTCTTTGTGCTCTTTATGGTCAATAAGCCATTCCTGGGTGATGTCATATCTTCCATCATGAGCAAAAGATGGCAACCCTGTTGTTACTCATACTGCTTCTCATAACCAGTTTGTATTGAAAGAACATAGATAGTCTTGCCTCTGTGGCTTCCAGTACCCTGCTTAGCTCTGGTTCTGTCATTACTCATGACGCTGCATCATCCTTCGTGTTACCTGTGAATGCTGGCTTCCCGTGATTCAAAGGGGGTGCTTCACCGATTCCCAAATGCAGCCTTACCAAGAGAGTGCAGGAAAATGGGAATGAGGATTCATTTTCTGGTCATGTTAAATCTACCATTTGGAATTTTCTTGTGTCAACATAGGACGTAGGCCACATCCTCCGATGGTGTTTTCCTTTGAACTCTTGAGGCTGTAATCACT
This sequence comes from Rhinolophus hipposideros, assembly GCF_964194185.1. Classification (NCBI taxonomy): domain Eukaryota; kingdom Metazoa; phylum Chordata; class Mammalia; order Chiroptera; family Rhinolophidae; genus Rhinolophus; species Rhinolophus hipposideros. Next base: position 26,619,527 of record NC_138067.1, on the reverse strand, counting down.
GTGTGCTTAGCATGTGATCTGTTTCGATGTTGACGGCATCCTGCCTTCCACGCAGTGGGATGCATTGGGGAAGACAGGCCAGGGACCCATGGGTGGAGAAAGGAGAGCAGTCCATTTGTTTGAGACTATGTCTTCTATATCCAGGTGACCTTGCCAGGCCATGCTTCTGGAACTGGGGCCTGGCCGTGAGGCCTCAGGATGACACCATAGGAATGAATCCTGGAGCTTCTTGGGACATCAGTTTGACTCTACATAAGAGGTAAAGGGCCCAAGAGTGTTCCAAAAGGGAGAAACAAAGACTGAGGTCCATTTCAAGGAAGGTACTTCAAAGTGTGGGGGATTACCTCTATTTGTCAGCAAATACTTTCTGTAAAGGGCCAGATAGTAATAGACTTTGCAGGACGTATAGTCTTTGTTACAACGACTCATCTCTGCTGTTGTAGCACAAAAGCAGCCAGAGACAATATGCAAACGAATGGGTGTGACTCTGTTCCAATAAAACTTTATGTAAAAAAGCAGGTGGGGGGCCAGACTTTGTCTCCTGGCCATAGTTTGCTGATCCCTGCAATAGAATATAAGCTCCATGAGAATAGGTTTTTTTTCCCTTCTCCCCACCACTCTTTCCTTTGTGCTTATAGCAGTGCTTTGCACATAGAAGACACTTGACATAGATGTGTTAAACAAGAGAAATGAATGTCATCCATTAAACTGGAAGTTCCTGAAAAGACAGGGCTCCGGGTACACTGTGATCAGCTTGGAGAACATGTTAGGTGAATATGTATTGAGTAATGAATGAATGATTAGAACACTGTCCAGAGACTTTCTCCTAGTCAGTGGCTCTGGTGGGTGGGCAGGAACTGGGTAGGTCCAGGCCAGCCTTATTAGCCTGTCGTTATTACAGCTGCCTCGTCAGCAGCCAGAGTTTCACATGAGGAACCAATAACAGAATTACAGGCAGGTTTCCCCCACCCCCTCGCCCAGCCCGCAGCTAGTTCAGTGACAGCCTGCTGCAATCTTGTAAAGCAGCAGCCCCAGTCTAGGGAGTTCGGCAGCGGAAATGGCCATTAAAGTTAAACATGACTGCCTGTCAGAGGGAAGTAGCAACAACAGGAACCCCAGTCGCCACCATCAAACCGCCTGTCAGCGCCCAGCCCGTTGGGTTTCCCAGGGCGCACCTTCCTGAGTGAGGGTTAGCGGATTGGCTGGGACAGGCAGGGCCCTGTATTTGGCAGGGCCTGTCAGCTGAAATCCAGAGGTGAAGCTGGTGTCCCTTTGGCAATTGGGGGATGACAAGTAGAGCCAGATAAGACAGGAGAAAGAAACGGTGGGGGTGCTGGGGGGCCGGGGGTGGGAACTGGCCAGCAGGACCCTCTGCTGCCAGGGCGTCACCCAGAAACCAAGCGGCTTCTCTTCTGTTTCATGTCAACTTTGCTGTCATTGGATAGTCGGCAAGATTTCAAACAGATAAACGCCCCTTTGGGAAGCCGGAATGCCTTGGCAGACAATTTTAGGCCTCGATTTGATTGATAAATCCTTTGTGACAAGAGGGGATGAAAAAGGCCCCCAGTTTGGTACATATAAATAGGAAATTAGCTGGCAAAGTTGTCAAAGATAATTAACTTTCCGATTCTGTGGGTCTATTCAGGTTGACATCCTGAAATTATTTAGAAATGCACATGTCAACGCCCTGACAGAATTTGGGGCTGATCAGATAAACAGATCTGGAGATGTTTGATTGTAAGATGATGTAAGCGCTTAGCTGGTGTTTTATCACTGCGTGCTTCCGTTAGCAGTGGCGGATATTAAAGGGACAGAATCGCTCTGTGGGGGTGGGGTGGGAGATTGAATAGGGTGCATGAGGCACAACACATTTGCCATCTTTCTTCTTTTACTCTCAATGAGTTGAGAAATTCCTCACCCTCAATCCAACCACCATTAACCTTGGACTCAACCTAAGGACTCTTCTCTAAGCCTCAACCTCCAGTAGGGTGGGAAGAATTCCAAAACTTTGGGCAGCAGATGCGCTGTCCCTCCATCAATCCCAGTCTTGGCCGAGCAAGTGCAGTGTGCAAAATCATTTGGGGGTCACTGCTCTTTTTTATTCATCATGACTTGGGGTAAATCACTGGGTCTGACTGTGGGAACAGAGTCCCAGAGAGTAGTGTCCAGACTCCCGACCTCATGTGGAAAGGTGCTGGCTCGGGTAGTAGATGGCCATCAGCTGTAATCAGTTAGCCATTAGCCACTAATGTAACTACTGTGGCTGCGTTGGGGGGTTGGTTGGTTGGCAGAGAAGCGGATGGGGGATAGCAGCTAGAAAGTGGGGTTAGCAAGCGTAGATGACGGATTGCAGATCGTGTAGTTCCTGTGTCTCGCCTGGCTGCCAGCGAGACTGGGGTGCAGGAAGATCCCTCGTTGGGGTACTGGTAGATGTTTGCTTTTGTGTCTCGACCAGCCACCATCGAGAATATAGTGTTATGACTCCCCTATTTATGGCTCCATGGTGTTCCTTTTTGGTTTTACCATATCCTGCATTCTTGTGTGGGGAGCGGGAGCTGAGATCCCACAAGACACTGACATGCTCTTAAAGAGTGGAGAGTATCTTCAGTATTTCCAACTTGTTATTGATGAAATGGCCTCTTTGAAAGCATCTTTGATCGTTTAGGGCCAAATTCTTCCAATGGAGAAACATCCTTCTTCCATGTGAATGGAGATGGATGAGGGCTCACATTTAGTGAGTAACTATTAAGTGACAGCAGCCAAGCTGGATACTATATTGTGTCATTTGCTTACTTTAACACTTGTAAATTCCATATGAGAGATGTTTTTCTCATTTGGCTCGTGAGAAAACAGATACTCAGAGAGGTTAAACCAGCTACTGGAGGTAACACAGCTATTGAAGAAGTGGAATTTGGATTTGAAATTGGATTTGACTATCTCCAACACTGTTTTCTGGTTAATAGAATCATAGACTCTTAGATGGAAGAGAGTTTGAAGACCACTTAGTTCATGGTTCAGCAACCTATGACCCGTGGGCCAAATCCAGCCTGATTCCTCTTTTTGAATGACCAGTGAGCTAAGGATGTTTTCACATTTTTAAGTGGTTGGGGAAAAATAATCAAAAGAAAAATATTTTATGGCATGTGAAAAGGACATGAAATTAAAATTTGAATGTCCATAAATGAAGTATTCTTGGAACACAGCCTCATTCATTTATTTACGTATCTTAAAAGGGTGCTTCTGTGCGGTGACGGCAGAGCTGCAACAGGGAGTGTGGTTTTCAAAACTGAAAATATTGACTGTGTGGCCCTTTACAGAAAATACTTGCTGACACCTGGTTTCATTCTGTGTCTCAGTGAGAGCTTATTGAACTCTGAGTGTAACAAGCACAGGTGAACCTCCCGATAGGCATTATCGAATTTATCTTAACTACTCAAGGTAGGTAATACCAAATACTATTCAGATGAAGAAACAGAGACTCAGAGCGTCAGGAAGCTGGGCCGTCTCACACAGCAGAGCCAGGATTCACTACCAAGACTGTCTGATTTTACACTCAAAGCACATGCTCCGACGTGCCTCACTTTATGGCCATTTCACTATAATTCCACGTTACTTGGAGGTGGCTTTCCTGAGCTAGGTGCCGGAGACACAGTGGTGATAACCTGAGTAGTGGCCCCCAAAGATATCTGTGTCCTGAATCCCAGAACTGAGAACACATGACCTTCCATGGAAAAAGGGACTGCACAGATATGATTAAGGACCTTGAAACGGGAAGATGATTCTGGATTATCCAGATGGGTGTGAGGACAAGGGTCCTTATCAGGGAGAGGCAAGACGTTCAAAGAAGGAGAAAGAGATGGGAGGATGGAAGCTGAGATGAGAGTGGTGCAGGGCCCCGAGCCAAGGCATGCTGGCGGCCTCTGGACGCTGAAGAAAGCAAGGAAGTAGGTTCTCCTTAGACCTCCAGAACTGCAAAAGAAAAAAGTTGTGTGGCTTTTAAGACACTGAGTTTGTACTCATAGATACAGAGAACATTTTGATGGTTGCCAGATGGGAGGGGAGTTGGGGGCTGGATGAAAAAGGGGGAGGGATTAAGAAGTACAGATTGCCAGTTATAAAAGCAGTCATGGGGATTGTACAGCACAGCATGGAGAATACAGTCAGTAATACTGTAATAGCTGTGTATGGTGTCAGGTGGGTCCTAGACTTAGGGAGATCACGTTGTAAGGTATATAAGTGTCTAATCGCTGTGTTGTACACCTGAAACTAATATAATATTGTATGTCAACTCTAATTGGAAACTAATTTTAAAAAAGACACTGAGTTGGTGGTAGTAATGTGTTCTAGCAACCACAGGAAACTAATACCCATCCACCAACTGCTTGCCTTCAAGCTGCTCAAGGTGCCAAGAGACTCAGTTATCAACTGAAGTACATTTCAAAGGGAAAATCTTCGCTGTAGGTGTGACGAATAAAATTAAGCCACTTATTCGGGGTGGGATCTACCTCAAAGGCCTCCCTAAAGAAGGGGTTAGAGGGCCAGCAATTCCGCAGAACCCTGCCCTAGAGGCAGTCCTTCCTTCATTCCTGTTTCTGGGCCAGGATCCTGGCAGCTTCCAGGATCAGCCACAGAGCATAAGAAAACCAAAGACCAAGAATTAGAGGCAGGTGTCCTCCAAACCTGTGGAGCTCCAGTCTCCACAACTCGCACTGCACATCTGGGGGGTTGCTCGAGCCTTGTGTTACAAGACCTGCCACTGCTACTGTGCTCCTCGGCGAGTGTGCTTCAGCCGCTTATTGGGCTTTGCAAAAGGGAAATCACAATCTTGCCTGCCTTTTATTAGCATTGTGACCATTTGCAAATTAATTTGGAAGGCAATATAATTTACCTCTTGTATAGACTTCAGTTTTGATTACTGCCATGTCACTGAAGTTCTGGCTTTCATGAAAGCTCTTATTATGAGAAATTAAGATACCTTTCTCTCGCATCCCAATAAAATAAGCATATGGCTATGGGGCACGATCAAATTAAAAAATATCATTTACTCCAGGGAAGATGATTATTTGAATGAAAGTGGAGAGGAGAAACTCCATCTAGGGGTTGAATGTTGACATTTTGAAGGTGGTTTCACTCATCACTGACTTCTAATGCCGTGTTGCACAGAGTAATTTGCAGCATAAACCTTGCTAGTGTGGTATTGGTTATTTCAGAAAAATGTCGGATCGCAAGCCGGAGCCATTCCCCAGACCACTGCTGGGGTGTCCCAGTGTGTTTGAATAGACGTTCTAGGCGTAGTACATAACCACACATTGCTATGTATCTTATTCTTTAGTGGTGAACAGAATGGCTTTGGTTTGGTTTGTTTGTTTGTTTGTTTGTTTTTTTGGTCAGGCTTTAAGATGTCATGTGGGAAGACAGCAGAAAAGGTGGCTGCCATGGGTATAGCATGTATGTGCCCCCTCTGTGGGTCATATGTGTGTCATTCATGTCTGTGTTGCAACATGGTTCATAGACCGGAGTTCAGGAGTGGCCCTGCTTTCCAGGGCTGGACTATGTGCCCTGAGGTTTCTTTAACAATTAAGGTCACTATCACACATGCCATTGGAACTTAGCACTTTGAGACACACCCTGCCTGATTTCCAACTGCCAGCCCTGCAGTTTTTTGAATGCTTTCTCTGCCTGTGTTTTGAAGCAAGCTGGGAATGTTTAGGAATTCGTAGCCGTAGATCAGTGACTGATGTGAACTAATGGAGAGAGAGAGGCATACTTCTCCTGGGGTGGGCATGTGCGGTGTGTGGACAGCCATGTGGCTATTTTCTTCCGCTTCTAGTGTTCCCCAGAAAGAGCCCCAGTTGCCCAAAGTGGTAACGAACATGCAAAACCACCTGTTTCCCAGTTTATGTACCTTCCCTGTCTCGCTTTCCCATTTCCTTGCTGGTTTGTCCTGAAATTGCCTCCCAAGTTAACCACTTGTACCCAGATCCTTGTCTTGTGTCCTTTTGGGGGAAACCAAATCAAAACAGTATACCAACAAGTTTTTTTACTTGCTTATTCATGAAACACCTATTGGGAATCTGTTCAGAACAATCGTCTGAGAAGCAGGTAATACTGCTGCCTGGAGGAGCACAGACCCTAGTGGATAAAGGAGAGTTTCTCATTGGACCTAAGAGTCCTGCTGGAAATAAACATGGGAGAGTGATGGGAGAACCTTTCCATAGAGGGGTCATGATGACGTCTTCTATGAGCTGGTGACCCGAAGCCTGGAGGAGGACAGATACGTAAAGACTAGGGCAGCACTGACATGTTTAAGGAATACAGAGGAGGGCGTTTAGTTCAGAATGTGGAGCACAAGGAGTGATGGGATTTGATACAAGAACCAGGGAAGGAATGGTAAGCAGGACCCAGATTAGCCGACAGGCTTGTAGGGGCTATGTTAAGACCTTCTATTTTATTTTAAGAGAGAGCAAGAACTCACGTTAAAATCCATGCAAAGAAACTGGACCACTTGCAAGTGAACCATCTGAAAAAATTATTAGACTAAATGATCTTTATTGCTGATAAAGGCTAGATTCAGGGCTTGATAATAATAAAGGTGGGGATAAGAGGCAAGGAAGTAATACTTGCTGTGAACTTCCTTCATGCCACCCATTGGGCAAAGTGCTTTATGCCTGGTAACATCTCATTGTAATACTTTCAGCCTGCGAGGTTGTTTCTCACCCCTGTTTACAAGATGAGGAAATGGAAGATTACGGAGTTTGGATACGTTACCTAAAGCTAAGTAGATTGCCAGGGGGTACGTTGAGATTTGAACCCAGATCTCTCCCGCTCCTGAACTAATGATATTCCAATTATTAAACCACACTGCCATCTTTGTTTTATCAAAACTACTGTTTAAAATCATTCATAAGCAGTGAGTCACCAGTTAGAAAATTCGTCTGAGATCTTTTGATTCAGTAAAGAAAATGAGAATCGGTTTATTAACTTACTTGCTGTTTAACTCCCTGTGTTTCCTGATCAGTGAGAGTGTTAACACATCTTGATCATTCTGCCTTGTCAAGCTTTGAGCCAAACTTTTTCTCTGCTCTGTTTCTATTTTCTGTGCTTAAAAGGCTCGATACCAGGGTGTGCGCCTAGGGGCGGGGCATCCTACAGATGTGGTGGTTGAGTGCACTTGGCATATTCATAGGCAGAGACCATAAAAGGTGGGGAAATGCTTATCTCAGTTCTGGCTGCCTACCATTCAAAATGAAAACCTTCCCTCAGCTGACTTGGATCTCTAGGATTTGCTTAATTAGAGAAAAGCTTTGCACATCTACTGGCGATGGTGAAAGTGGTTCAATAATCTGTGAACAATCTTTATCATTTGCCAATACAAAGAGAAGGAAGAGGTGTAAATGGAAACAGGAATATGTTTATTACTCTCTGACCCCCACCTACTATTGATAAGTAATTTAGTCCCATCTAAGCTTGTTTAGCGAAATAAATGGCTGCTGGCTCCCAAGGAAGGCCTTTGACTGAAATGATGGGATGTAGTGTGGAGTAGTGGGTGTGGTGGGAAGCCCATTAGAGCCTGGAATCCTTGTGGATTCATGTTAGCTATTCTGTTTGGATTTATTTTGAGTTTAATATCAACCATATTGACTTCAGTAGTTGAGTCAAATCAACCAAGCTGATTTTAATATTTTGACTGACATGACCTATCAGCTCACTCATGTAAGAAGTAATTATTGAGTGCCGACTAATGCTGAGCACACATGATATAGTTGTGATCACAGCACAGACGGTCCCTACTCCTATGGGGCTTCAGTCCAGTGGGGGTTTCAGGTCCCTAACCATCAGGTGTGCACCTGTGTCATGATGATGCTACAACATTGTAGATTGATAGCAACTGGGGGGAAGGAGGTCTTCAGAGAGGGTAGTCAGGACCTCATGTAAAGATGTGGGAGAAGAGCTTATGAGCAAAGAGGAAGTGCAGATATGAAAGTCCCATGGTAGGAAGGAACTCAGTGCATTTAAAGAACAGAAATAAAGCCACATGACTGGAGCTGAGGAACCAAGATGGCGAGAGGCAGGAGATGTTGGTGAGGTAGGCCGGGTGAAGACTGTAGGCTAAATGGTGTTGGGAAACCGTTACACAGTTTTCATCAGATTCACGACATAACCGGATACTCAGTTTTTTAAAAGGTCATTCTGGCTTCTTTAGGACAGCAAGACTGGTACCAAGAGCACCAGCCAAGGAGCCATGGCAACTGTTGGGGAGGAAACACTGGGGTCTGGCATCTGGCAGTGGGGGGTGTGGAGGGCGCAGGGGAGGGTTGGAGACAGGCTTTGGAGGTAATTTGGTAGGACTTGCTGATGAATCAGATGTCAGAAGGGAAAAAGAGGGAATGAGGATAGCTCTTGGGAGATGGGTTACAATGACAGGGAAGTGCCATTTCCTGAGATGAAGATCAGTGAGAGAGAAGCTGGCGTGAAAACTAAATCAAGAGTTTTGTTTCAGCCTTGGTTTTTAGACATTAAAGTGTAGAAGTCATTTGGGGAGTTGTGTATGCAGTAAGTCCTCACTTAATGTTGATATGATCAGCAACTTCAAGTGAAATGATGCGCAACAAAACCAGTTTTATCACAGGATAACTGATATGAACAAGAGGTAAGTTCCTACGGCATCTCATCAATGTTGTAACAAAACGACATTGAATGGAATGACATTATTTGAGGACCTGCTGTGTCATTCTAGACTAGCTGCTATTCTAATAATTTAAAGTTCAAAATTTGAAACTCAGACTCATTAAAATGACTTTCTAGCTCGACAGAATCCAAATCCTCCCTGTGTAATAATAATCTTTGTTCTTTGCGTCTTCATCCAGGATAAGACAAAATTCCATACATGTTCCTTATATACTTAACGATAAACTTTTGACTAACACTTTCACTTGAGGTAGGGTGTGTGTGTGTGAAAAAGAGAGAAAGAGATATAATTTTGTATTCCTTCCAGGCACTTTGCACTTACATTGGCTTTGCAAGGGTCACAGCAAACTTATGAAGTTGTACTTGTATCACTACAACCAAATTTGGCTTCACGTGACAGGAAATCTCCAACAGTGGCTTAAACATACAAGGTTAATTCTCACAAGTAAAAGAATAACTGGAGCTTAGCAGTTCAAGGTTGGTATGGCACCTTCAAGAAACCATCAAGGGGCACAGAACAGCCATGCTGCTCTGCTATTTTTAGCATGCTGTCTCATGGTCCAAAATGGCTGCTCAAGCTCCAGCCATTATGCATACATTCCAGGCCACAAGAAAGTAGAAGTGGAAGGCCATACCCCTTCTTAAAGGTAATTTTTGGAAGTTTGCTACCACAGTTCTATGTATAGCTCATTGTCATATGGCTACACCCAGCTTCAAGGGAAGCTGGAAAAATAGTCTGTGAGTAGAGTAACATTTGCTGAGAGAAAGAGACAGTGAATATTAGCAGGTATCCAGCAACCTTGCATCAGTCCTGGCGTGCCTACGTTACTTACCTAAGACAGTGTCACTTAAAACAGGCAGGACTGAGATTTCACTTCTACTATTTTTTTTTTCTCTTACTCTCTGACTTTCCTATTCTCAGCTCTTCCGTTATCTTCACCATTGAGAAAATGGCTAGTTTTTCCTCACACACCCTCTCAGAGCTATTTATTTTCCCATTTTTAGCTCCAGGACCTTTCTCTGAGTTCTGCGAAGTGTTACTGGGAACAGCAGAAAGAGAGAGTACTGATTTCAACCTTGCAATGCAATCTCTCTCAGCTTCCATAAATCAGCAGGTTTTTAGGAGGCGGTAAGGAGAGTGCCATCTGATTTTTACACCTGATTCACAATAAAACCTGCACAGGGACTTCTGGGGTGCTTATTTTCCTAAAAGGCTGAGGCAGCAGAAGCCCATCTATCATGTCTGGGGAGAAGAATTCACCCATTTAGAAGTAACTGGTGATGCTGGTGTAGAGCATTTTAAACTTTCAATATCCATTTTTTAATACAACTCAGTGTTGTATTATATTTGCACATGTCTTTCCACGTGTCCTGAGATGCTCAGAGAAAATCTTCAATGACTTGTCTGCTGTAAACCAATGCTTCTTTACAAACTAAGAGCACTGAGTATCTGAACCTCAGACTGTTTCATCGGCATGGATGTGTGGCTTTATGAGGTCCAACAGTGACGGAAGTCCAACAGGGCAGAGTTGAGTAGTTGTGATAGAGACAGCGTGATGGCCTGCAAGTCCTCCAATGTTTACTTTTGGCCCGTTACAGAAACAGTTTGCCTGCCCAACCCATGGTTTAGAGAGCACTGAGGGCGTGGGGGTGCCTAGACCCAGGTTAACCCCTGCTGCCGTGGTTAGAGGACCATTGAAGGAGTTGACAGCAAAGCAGTCAGTCCCGCTTTGGGGACACTGGCCGTGGCTGCAGGGTGTAGGTATGCGCATGAGACTGGAGTGGGGGGACCTCTGTAGCAACAGCCCAGAGGAGAGATGAGAAAGGGTGAGCGAGGGCATTTGCCTGCCTTTCCAGCTCTGCTCCGCTTCCCAGCACACTCAGCTGTGCTCCTGATAGAAGTGCAAAGGAACCGCCCCCAGCAGTTCTAGTCTGCACTTGACCATGAACTGCTAGGTTCCACCCAGAGATTGTCAAATCAGCCCCCTAAGGCTCATTGCTGGCAAAGCACAGAGCTCTAATCCGGGAATTCACTCGTGGGCTTCTGCTTTGTGCAGTGCTGGCTTTAAAAAGATCTAAACCCCAAAACTGAGGAAAAAAAAGTCTAAAACCCTGTGGGGTTCACAGAGAGAGTCCAAAAACCAGAGCTTATTGTTGGCATTGTAATCGACCGCTGCCTTTGAAAGATCTTGACAGTTCTGCGTCAGGACAAAATTAGGATGCACTGAGGTCTAGCTACTCAACCTCTGTGCCGAAGCCTCAGCCATCGTCCCCGATGCTGGGACGGAACAAGAAATAAAGAAAGAAGAGCAACATGTACCCTCAGATCTGCTCCCCCCAGGGAACCTCTGCTTGTGGTTCACAATGTCATGGTACAGCGCCCCATTTGGAGGTGACTTAGTGGATGGACATATTCATCGGTGACTCTTCCACTTGGAAGAGCTTGTGCTTTTAGTTGTCAGAAGCAGTGCCTGAAGGGAAAGGCTTGGCCTGTGCCTGGAAGTTGTGAGATCTGAGAATGTTCTGGGGGACGATAAGAGGTGGGAAGCACTATAAAGGGAAATTGCACTGAGCATGCTACAGCGTGGATAAACCTTGAAAATATAGTGCTAAGTGAAAGAAGCCCATCACCGAAGACCACCGATTCATGATTCCGTTGATACGCACTGTCTAGAATAAGCAAACCCGTAAAGACAGAAAGCAGATCAGTGGTTGCCAGGGGCTGGCAGGAGTTGTGAATGGGGGTGAGTGCTTAATTGATACGGGGGGATTACTTTAGAGTGATGGAGTATTTGGGAACTAAATAGAGTTGTACAACATGGTGACTACACTAAATGCCACTGAACTGCTCTCTTTAAAATGGTTAATCAATGTTACGTGAATTTCCCCTCCATACATTTCTTCCAAAAAAGGCGAGGAGGGAGAAGAGGAAAGACACGACTCTTACAGGTCTGTACTTCTTTTTGTGGGATTCCAAGCCGCCATCTTCATCCAAACGGCCACCTTGAACTTCTTGCCCTGGTAGCTGAATTCTACAGCCGTTTGATGATACATCCAACAGTGTATCATCAGGACGTTGGCCCAGGAGAATGCACATCCCCATTTGCTAAATTTTAATCATGTAAGTATGTGCATTCATGTGTCCTACAAAGCCCTATATCTCTGGGCAGAATGCCAGTCTTAGGTGGGGCATTCCTTGTCAACTTGGATGGATGCTGAGGGGGGCTGCTCCAAGCTCTCAGCCGCACCTTGGAGGGCATGTGCTTCTCACACATGGTCCAGATGCTTCATTGCTGCTGAGCCACATTTCCTAGGCTTGGCATCATTCGCGGTTTACCTAGGAGATCGGAAGAGGGCGGCGGCTTGTCAGGAGGCAGTAATCTGATGACTGATTCTTTGTCATTTCTTGACAAATAATGCGACTTTCCAAATACCCAAAGAAAAACAAACTTCTGCCCTCCATCTCTTCATTTTAATTCCAATCTTGGACCCGGCTGAAAGGGAGCATATAGGCCCAAGTCTTGACAGGGATGCTGTGAACATTATTTGGTTTATTGATTCCTTAAATAAATGTTTATTCAGCACAGAGGCCATGCCAGGAATGACGCTAGGTGTAGGAATATGAAGTGAACCACATTCTCACTGCCCTCCCAAGGTTTATCACATATTAGGGATAGCAGTTAAACAGGGAATCACCATTAGACAGTGTTGTGAATATAGTAGAAATCAGAATGTGCTACAGGGACATAAAACAGAGGCATCTCCCTGGAGAGGGGTGGTCTGGGAAGGCTTACTGTAGGAATTAACTTGTGAGCCGAGACCTGAAGAATGGAGAAGAGCAAGGTGTTGGGAGAGTATTAGAGACCACTGGAACAGTAAGTACAGAGGCTCTGAGGTGAGAGACAATATGACACGTGAGGGGAAGTGAAAGGGGGTCAGTGTGGCTGACGATGATCAGTTGATGGAGAGTCCTGTTGGGTTAGAAGGGGTGCACAGGAGTTCTCAGCACCAGGGAGACACCTGGGCGTGGTGAGCCAGACAGACATGGTTGCCCTCAGACAGCTTACCATGGCATTAGGGAGAGGGAAATTAAAGAAATGCATAAACCTTGCGCAGCGGAGCTAGAAAAGAGTAGTAGTGGAGCATTCCTAGGGCTCCTGAACCATCATTGGAAGTTTACGGTGTGACTCTTGGCCCTACTGATTATCAGATGGGGGAGTTCCTGACCCTTCTATGCCTCAGTTTCCTCATCTGCAAAATGTGAGGATCAGGCTACGCCATGCGAGAAATGGTGGTTTTAACTTTGCCGCATCAGAAGCACCTGGGGAATCATCTTTAAAATCCCAGTGCCCAGAGTGACCCACCCGGCTCCATTAGGATCTCTGGGGGTGGGGGCCAGACACGAAAATTGTCTGCGAGATTCCTAGGCGATTACCGCGTGCAGCCAATTTTGGGAACCAGTCCTCCAGCCCAGCGCTTCTCATACCTCAGTGTGCCTTTGAATCACCTGGTGTCTTGGAAAATGCAGACTCTGATTCGTAGGCTCTGGCATGGGCCTGGAGTGTTTACATGTCCAATAAGGCCTTGGGTAGTGGTTATCCGCTGGGGTGATTTTGCCTCCAGGGGACCTTTGGCAATGTCAGAACTGGGGGTATTAGCATCTGATGGGTGCCGGCCAGGGATGGTGCTCCCACAACTAAGAGTTTTCTGGCCCCAGATGTTGATAGTGCCAAGGTTGAGAAACCCTTTCCTGGAATGAAGTTGATGCCTCTGGCCCACAGACCACACTCTGAGGAGCAACAGAGTCCCCTTCTCTAGCTTAGCCACAACGACCCTCGGAGAAGCTATTTAAATGAAACCAAGAATCTGTCACAAAGCAAGCTGATGAAATTAGCAAAGATCCCTTTTTATCCCTTTTTAGGGATTTGGTGCAAGGTAGAAAGGATTTCACCATCCCCAAGTCATCAGCATTCAAGAAGTGGCTGCTCGAATGTTTGGAAGGATGGACATTGAGAAACCAAAGGAACACTTCCACATTTCCACAGGGTTTAAGCAGCAAAGACAAAAGAAACGAAGAAGGAGAACGCATGCATTATTAACAGGCCCGGGTGTGAAAAGTGTAGCGCAAGCCTTTTTAACACTGTTTGAGATCAGAATGAGGAAAAATGGGCAGAGACTTAATTGTTTCATTGACTTTTGCAGAGGAAAACCAGAGTCATCAAATACACAGAGGGCAGAGGAAGAATTCACGCGCAATACTTTCCTCTCTTGCTTTTTTTTTAAAAAAAAGATTAATTTGTAATTTATAGGTCTAATGACCTGCCTGGTGATGGGATTGAGATCTGGATATAGGATTCATAACACAGCCACTCTTACACAGCTCTCCAAAGCTTTCCCTCTACCCCATTTCCTCTGTCCTACTTGAAACCCTCCTCATTTTTCATCCAGATGAATGCAGTGGGCTCCCAATTGGTTTTCCTATATTTACTTGTCAGCCTTCCCTTCAGAACATCTCCACATTGTGGCCTATGGAAGATTTCTCAAAAGAACATCTGATCACCCCCACCCTGGGGCAAACTGTCCAATGGCGTCTCATTGCTGTGGTCAGGACTCCACTATTCCCTAGATGGCTGGTCCTCTAAGCATGACCTATGGACCCTGGTAGGGTCCCCTAGACTTTTTTAGGGAGTCTGCAAGGTCAAAACTAGTTTCATAATACTAAGACATTATTTGCCTTTTGAGCTGTGTTGACAGTTGCCCTGACGGTGCAAAAGCCATGGTGGAAGAAATGCTGGTGCATTTGCAAAAAATCAATCAAAGCAGCAATATCCACCTGTACACGTTGTCATTTTACTCTCCATTACCACACTCTCTCAATAAAATCAAGCAAATACATAAAGCCAATTTTTCTTAAGAATATCCTTGATAAAGCAGTAAAAAATATTAATTTCCTTCGATCTCCACCCTTGAATGGAGAGAGAGTAAAATGACAACTTGGACAAGTGGATACTTATTGTTTCCTGTGGTGAAGTGTGAAGGGCTCAGAAAGCAGTTCTGCCCAGCAGAGGACAATGGTTCCCTCTAGGCAAAGCACGTGTGGGATGGCTAGGGTTGTGAGCGTAACTGGCCGCTTGTTTTCATGCAGCACCATCTTTACTTGGAAGAGCAGCTAACAAATTATAATTATTCAGACTCGGGGATTTGGCAGACAGTTTCTTGAAAATGAATAGGGTGAGCCTGTCCCTTCAAGGAAAACAACTGACAGTATTTGTTGCCAAAGCTAAAATAAAAGCTTTCAAGTGAAAATTTGAATTTTAGAAAACGTGTATCTGTAACTGTGAACTTCACAGCTCCCCAGTACTTGAATACATTTGTGATGAGATTAGTGGTGGTATTGACAAATGTTTTTTTAAACACTATATTGCATAAATGAAATGTGAGAATATGTACAAAAATCTCTACCTAAGGGAATCTATATTTTCGAAATGAATCAACATGTATGGGTTAAAGAACCATTCAAAATGCAAGATCGACCAATGAATTTTAATTGGACACCATACAAAAACATTGATACGGTTTCAGTATTACATTGCAACTAATCTTTAAGAAATATCCCTTGTCAAGTTTTGGTGTACTATCAAACAACTAATTGACAAGACTATTAAAATGGTGTCCTCTCTTCTAACTGCATACCTAAGTGAGTCTGGATTTGCTTCATATAGTTCAACCAAAAAAATAAAGTATAATGGATTGAATACAGAAGTAAATGTGAGAATCTAGCTGTAGTCTATTAAGCCAGACCTTAAAGGGATTTGCAAAAGATACTAAACAATGCCACCCTTCTTGCTAAATTGTTTTCTGTCTTGAAAACTATGGCTACTTTAAATAAAACTGTGTTATTTATATTGAAATGTAATGGGTTTAGTATTATTTTAAATGAGTGAATAAATAAATATTTAAAAGTTTCATCAGTTTTAATTTCTAAAATGTAATTATCAATAGACATAACTCGGCCGGCCCGGTGGCTCAGGCGGTTAGAGTTCCATGCTCCTAACTCCGAAGGCTGCTGGTTCGATTTCCACATGGGCCAGTGGGCTCTCTACCACAAGGTTGCCAGTTCAATTCCGCAAGGGATGGTGGGCTCTGCCCCCTGCAACTAAGATTGAACACGGCACCTTGAGCTGAGCTGCCTCCCGGATGTCTCAGTTGGTTGGAACACGGGCTCTCAACCACAAGTTTGCCCATTCGACTCCCGCAAGGGACTGGGCCCCTGCAACTAGAAAACAGCAACTGGACCTGGAGCTGAGCTGCGCCCTCCACAACTAAGACTGAAAGGACAACAACTTGAAGCTGAATGGCACCCTCCACAACTAGGATTGAAAAGGACAACAACTTGACTTGGAAAAAAAAGGCCTGGAAATACACACTGTTCCCCAATAAAGTCTTGCCCCCCCTTCCGCAATAAAATCTTTTAAAAAAATAGACATAACTTACGTAAACTAAGCTCTTTGGGGACCTCAATAGATTGTAAATGTGTGGATGGGTCCGTAAGACCAAAAGTTTGATACCTGCCGTCCTAGACCTTCACTGTCACCTCTTTGATCTTCTCTGTGCTAAGAGTGATATGCTATGCTTGCTTTTAACCTGCAAATGTGCAGCACCCCAGAGAGTGGTGCATTTCAGAGAGTGATCACATTACATTATCAGCTGAAGTTTCACAGGGCTAAGGAATGTGGGATTTTGAAGGCTTACTGACTTGCAACATGGAAAGCCATGCTATGAAAAATAATACCATACAGCTGGTGGGAATCAAATGCCCACTGAGACTTGCCCTTGGATGTGTCAATCTTTCACCCTGTACTCATAGAACCTGTAACTGTCAACCTTCCATTAAGCAGGACCTAGGCTCGGCCACAAATGGGTTATTTACGCAGGCCTCCTATAAAGGACACTCATAAAGGATAGATCAGATTCACGGGGTTGCCTCCTCAGACAGAGCTGCACCTTCTTTCTCAGAGATGACCCATTAGTTGCCATCAAGACCCAAACAGACTGGTAGCCAATGAGAACGTGGCCCTTCCATGAGCCCATCTCCTCAGAGACGCAGGCATTTTCAGGCCTCATCTAGCCTCCTCATGGAGTAAGTTGTCTTGGCCTGGACCAGACAGACTCCCCTAGGAGGTTTGGCTAAAACATCTCCTGAACATCTGAAACCCTCATACTCACAGACATCCATCTGTTCCTCTTGAAAAATGCGTCTCAGCCATTGGGTTTGGTATGATCTGGAATTTTCACTGCAAATGAAATATCTCTGCCCCATTTCCTGTGACACCTAATTCTCACTTGCACAGGTCATGGGTTTGCTGGGAAGATAAACTTAAATGCAATGCTAGCATTTTGGAGTTCTCTGTCAATTGTAGCACCTAAATTTTGCCATTCACCTTCTTGTTCTCATGTGTTCTGAGTCAAGGAAGCTGTGTGAACAAGGGCAAAACCTAATGGAAAACAAGGAAGGGCTTGGACAGAAATCCATGCACCATGAAATGTAGGATTCCTACGATAAGCAGAGATTAGGCCATGGGGCTTCAGGAAAACTACTTGTTTCTCCTTCCTGAATCTCTGCTTGTTTTGCCTCCAAGCCAGAGGGAGGAACATTATGACTATAATTCAAGAAAAAGCCAAATCAACTTCACCAAATAAAGAGAATAGCTAGAGACAATGCTCTCAGGTACTAGCAAGGAGCTGGCATGTGCAGCGCAATTCTTGATGGTCTGGGTTACTCGGTCAATAGTTGTCTAAGGAAGAAGTAGAATGGCAATTGGAAGGCTGATTCTCCTCTAGGCTGGGACTGGAAGAATAACTAAGAATAGTACTTTCTTTGGTAGGGTTTCTCAGTGTCAGCATTATTGACAATTGGGGCTGGATAATTCTTTGTTGTGGGGGGCTGTCCTGTACTTGTAGGATGTTTGGGAGCAGCCATGACCTACTAGATACTAGTAGAACCTACTCCCCCCAAGTCATAACCAAAAATGTCTCCAGACGTTGCCAAATAGGCACCCCCAAAGTTGAGAACCAGTGCTCTAGGGTCACTGTAAGGGTGGCCTGTTTATCTTTACTCTGGACAACCAGCTTAGAAAGTCATCCTCTGATGGGATGAGCTTGGGAAAGGAGTGGGCAAAGAGTCTGGGGCTCTTGCTCTGCTCTGCCCCCACAGAAGTAAAGTTGGAATCCCCCACCCACCCTGCTATGCAAGGAGAAGCAGAGATTCAACCTTCCTCCTCCACAGCTCCCGTAAAGAAGAATGAAAAAGCTCATGGTGGAGATGACAAAATGTAGCTCTATAATGTTTGGTTTACCTGTTAGTAACCCACGGACTCTTCCGAGTGCTGTTCCTCATTCAGGACTCATTGGCAGCCCTCTGGAAAGGATTTTCTGGCCACGCTATGGCACATAGTTTCTCTCTGAAATCTTTCAACATTTGGTTAAAGATCACCTTGTGTTTTCCAATCATTTCTACAGACCTTTTGTGGTCCTTTGTTTCCATCCAATACAAGTCAGGTTGTCGGATCTCTTGTTTATGTAACACCTTCCGTCGTTAGGTACAGGGAAGGTACGTGTTGATTTGGATCCAGCCCGCCTCCATAGGGATAACATGTGTGATGTCATGGGTAGGGCTACACTGTAGATTCTGAGCTGGGCAATCTCAAGTGTCAGTTTCCCCAACCTGTAAAATGAGGAACCCAAGTTAAAAGTGATCGGTAGGAGGAAACGTATTGTTGCCCTACGACGTGTTAGAGATCCATCAGACAAGCATCAGTTACATTCCTTTCACCACTTACTTAACTGTAACCTTTAGCAAAATCACTTTATGATTCTGAGCCTCAATTTCTTAATCTGTAAAATATAAGTGTAATAATATATACACTAGAAAGCTTTCACAAAGACTAAATAAGGGTCACATATAATAAAGACTGAGCCAGGACAGGACTCAGAAAAGACACTACCAAACCTCTAGGGTTTGAGTGTTAAATAATAGCTTTATTGACACATTATTCATAAAACTCATCATTTCAAGTGAGGTTTTATTATTTTTTTTAGAGACGTTTTAGGTTCACAGGTAATATTGGGCAGAAGCTACAAAGATTTCCCATATACCCTCTGCCCCTCCCCCATACACAACCTCCCCCGTTATCAACAGCTCCCATCAGAGTGGTACATTTGCTACAATCCGTGAACCTACATTAACACGTCATTATCACCCAAAGTCCATAGTTTACATTAGGGTTCACAGCTGATGTACATTCCATGGGTTTGGGCAAATGTATAATGACATGTACCCATCATTATAGTATCATACAGAGTACTTTCTCTGCTCTAAAAATCCTCTGAGCTCAAATTCACCACTTTAAAGTGTACATTTCAGTGTTTTAAATTTATGAACAAGGTTGTGCAACCATTCCCATTATCTAATTCCAGAACATTTTTATGATCCCTAACGAGAAATCTTATCTCTAAGCAGTGACTCTCAGTTCCTTTCTCTATAAGCTCCTGGCAATCACTAATTTACTTTCTGTCTCTATGAATTTTTCTATTCTGGACATTTCATATAAATGGAATTATACAATATATGGCTTTTTTGTTACTGGCTTATTTCACTTAATATAATGTTTTCAAGATTCATCGGTATTGTAGCATGTATGAGTTCTTTATTCTTTTTCATTGTCAAATAATATTCCATGATATGGCTATAACACATGTTGTTTCTTCATTCACTAGTTGATAGACATTTGAAGTTTTTTTCAATTTTTTGGCTATTATGAATAATAACACAATGAACATTCAGGTAGGGTTTTTGAGTGGACATATATTTTCAATTCTCTTGTAACATATCGAGGACAGAGTTGCTGGGTCATATGTTAACTTTATGTTTGACCTTTTGAAGAACTGACAGTTTTCCAAAGTAGCTGCACGACTTTACAATTCCACCAGCAACGTATAAGGGTTCCCATTTCTCCACATCCCCTCCAACACGTGTTATTTTTGGTCTTTTTGACTCACTCATTCATTGTTTCATTTATTCATTCCTGAATTAATTACTGAGTACCAGTGTGTGCTAGAGACCGGGGTATAAGAGTGAGACAAATCACACATGAAGCTTATCAAGTTTAAGCCGAGACAAATAGTAATCAAATGACAATACAAATAAAAGTAAATATGCAGTTGTGAGAAGAATTACAAAGGGGAAAGAGGGTGCCTGATGCTATGAGACTGTGTACCAGAGAGATTTGACTTTGTCCAGGGGTTCAGGGAAGGTTTCCCTGGGGAGGTCAAGATTGAGCCGAGATGTGTGAGCTAGATGAGAGTTCAATAGATATTTGGTTATTAGAATAGTGTGAACGTCTGTGCCTCAGTTCTCCTTTGTAACATGGGGTTAGCGCCACATAACAGAATGGTTCAGGGAACTCCATGAAAGCTATTGTGAGGCACAGATTAGATCCCTGAATAAATGATTCTCTGGTTTCCGGTTGTACTATTCCACCTTCCCTCACTCTCCAGAACATACAAGTGTAGGATCTCTAGACAAATGATGATGGTGTTGAGCTTGGCTATGATTCAGTGGGTGTCTTCTGTGTGCCAGGTACTGTGCTAAGTAACTGACAACATCTTATTTATTCCTTATAATGACACTGCAATAGAAGGAGGTCACCATGAGATTAGAAAGGAGGAGAAAAAAGGCAGTGGGGAAGCAGGCACCCAGTTTATGCATGAAGGAACTGGGTTTATGGTTGAAGAAATGATTCTAAGGCAAAGGTTTCTAAGTGCATGTTCAGAAAGCACCTGAAATAGGTACTTGGTCTCAGAAAAAATATTTTTATGCAGTTTAATTCTGTTTATAGTTAGAAGGGTATTTTGTTTCTTGAATATAGAATGCAATTTCTTTTATTCCAAATTACTTGTCTGGTATTACACTAAATGGCTTAGCTTAATCATATGTAACAAACCTCTCTGTGTAAGGGCCCAGATCCCAAATCTTGCTACAAATTAGTTTCTAGCCCAGGCAATAAATGGATACCTGGAGCAAATTCAAAGAGGGAAACCACTTTAATTAGGTTTGAAAGTGTCTCCAATCAGTTCCAGAATAGCTGTCACTGGATTTATGATACACCTTCGAAGTTGTAACTCTTTTCATATCCAGCTGAAGTGAGAAGGCCTCAGAGAAATTGAGTATGATTTCTTAAAACCTAAATATTTATCTCCCCAAATAAGTGCCCCTAGAAAATATGGGCAAGAGTGATAGAAGGAAAGCCAGCTCACCTTAGCCAAGCCTGCCAATTAGTCTCTATCATTGCTTCCACTTAATTGCAAGGGTTCTAGAAGAATTAATCCAATCAAACCTCCCTTGGAATATTTCCATAAGTATAGCCTGACGCCACTGATCTGTCACTCAACAATTACATTCACTTTTACCTTTATGCCCAAATGATGGTGACGCAGGGCCTTACCGGAGCAGGAGCTGGCATCGAGACTCAGAGGTTAAGTGACTTGCCAAATATCACTGAGTTCTAAATGTCAGAACCAGGATTCAACCCCTGGTCACTCCAACTCCATTATTTTGAACGCAAGAAACATTCTCAAAAGAATGTCAGCAATAAAAATTATGATCAGTTATTTCATACATATGATTCCCAGTTGTTTTGAAGTTGAATCACCTGTTAATTTCTGTTAGATTCTCTTATCCTTATTTCCCCAGCCTTAATACCTGAGTGTGACATGGGTATGAAATAATACACAGAGAATATGGCATAGTGGAGAAGGTATGGAGTTTGGAGTTGGAAAAGCAGCGCTATTCCACTTCTCAGCAACATGACTTTGGGATTATCCATTCTGACCCTTAGTTTCTTCCTCTGGGTAGAGAGTAGGGGTGAAGATGAAGGGAGAAAATGCCTTGCAACTCACACTTGCCATCCACATTACTTACCATTTTTAAAATATAAGACTATGATTAAGCCTGGCAAGAGAAGTCTGCAAGATGTTCTCTGAGAGTTATGTGGAGGTGTCATTACTGTGTCAGAAAGTCACAGTGACATTGTTGAGCACTCAATAACCCTCTCTTCTTGCGTGAATGGCATAGTAATTGCAAAGAAGGTAAGACATCGGGATTAGAATTCTTCCTGTCACCATAATGTGCTGGACACCGTACCAAATGCTTTGTGACTATCAACTCATTTAATCCCAACAAATCCATGTGATCCGTAGTGTTACAATCCTCACTTCACAGACGGAAAAAGAACAGATTGGTATAATTTGCTCAAGTTAGCTCTGCTAAATGATATTTTTCTTTGTTCCTGACTCTTCTTTTCCCTTCCATTTCCTTGTTCTCATCAATGTGTTTTTCCCTTGGAAGTTAAACTCTTTCTCCTGGATGTCCGTCATGTAATTTTAATCTGACTGACAGTAAAATGGTGTGATAGGCAGAATAATCCTTTCCCACAAAGCTATCCACATTCTAATCTTAAGACCTATGACTAGGTTACTCTACATGGCAAAAGGGACTCTGCAGGTATGATTACAGGAAGGACCTTGAGATAGGAAGATTATTTTAGATTATGTGGATGGTCCTAATGTGATCACCAGGGTCTGGTGTAATCTTAAGTAAGAGAAGGAGACAGGGTGACAAAGCAGAGGCTGGAGTGATGTGCTTTGAAGATGGAACAAGAGATCAGAGCCAAAGAATAATGCAGGAGGCCTGTAGAAGCTGGGACAGGCAAGGGAATGGGAAAGCTGGAAAAGGAGAGAGCCTCAGGAAGGAACCCGGTCCTGCTGACACTGCAATTTTATTCCGTAAGACCCATTGAATTTCTGACCCCAAGAGCTGTAAAGCGTTGGATTTTAAGCCACTAAGCTTATAGTGTTTTAAGCCATTAAATTTATGGAAATTTGTTATAGCAGCAATAGGAAACTAATACAGAGGATCAGACCAAATGGTTTTCCATGGCTAACAAACCAGCCAAAACACCATCATAAATATTTAAATAAGTATAGCTCTACTGAGGACTATAGAGCAACATTCAGAGTGGTTATGGATTGTGAAGCTGGCCCCCGTGAGGTCAAGGCTACGCAGCCACAAATCCAAAGCTCCTGGATTTAATTTCCATAAATCCAAAGCCAGGTCTTTCTGACCATGTCCACAGGCCTTCATAAATATGACCCATATAGTGACTCACTCAAGGGCCCATGGCTGGTTGCCAGCAGTACTGGGCTGGGATGTGGTCTTCATTCTCCAAATAGTACATTTTCTCCGTAGCAATAAAAAAGACCAGATGTGAACAGGGACGTCACAGGATGGTGACGCCGGCCCTTGTTCTCCTGCCTCTTCCACGCGACTCATTTCCAAAAGCACCTGAATGTGTTGCTCATTCATCACTGTGATTAACCTGTCCACAGTCCTGGCCCTGTGTAAGTGATTCATTGGCATATGATAGAGCTCGATGTGAAGTAATCACGAATGAAGTGGTTAATGTTTGCTGAATGCCCTAGGACTGCACTTTGATTCCTCCTTGCCACCACCCATCATTGAGGGAGAGTCCTGATAGAGGGGCTGGGGTTGCTCACAGTTCAAGGCATATCCTATGGCATCTCATGTCCTCCCCAATGCTGAGATTAGAAAGCAGCTATATGGTCAAATTGTATTTCCAGGGGAGGGAGGGAAACTCAATGTAGGTGGGTACCTGTTGTGTATGCAAAATTATACCTAGTGCTTTCAGATTATTTTGTTTTCACGATGGGATTGTGAAATGTTATGATTCCATTTCCAAATGTGGAAATCAAGGCACAAATCCGACGAGCACCAGGACTAGAGGCAATGCTGGGAATCTTAGAAATGTGGGGTGCATGGCGGAAAAAGCTAAAGTTGTAATTCATACCCTTGGGTAATCAAAAGGTATTTAATGTCCCCTGCTTCCACTTAAGAACAGGAGTCTTCAAATTCCGTTGTTGGCCAACACATAACATGTGTGTTTTTTTTTGACCTACAAATGTCCTGAATAGAGCTGATTTAAATCTATGTGTGCGGTGCTAGAAGAGACATTGAGGGTCGATGCAAATTATACCAACATAGGATTCAAAGACGTGAATTGTAGTTGGGCTATTAATTTTTTTTAGTCTTGGGCAAATTAGTTCCTCTTTTTGGATTCTCTTACCTTTGAGGCTGCATAGTGTAAAGAAATAGCATAGGATTTGAAGACAGACAAACCAAAAGTAAAATTCTAGCTTAGCCAGGTATTAACTGTGGTCTTAAGTAAGTCACTTAACCACATTTACCCTCAGGTTTTTCATTAAGAAAATGAAGATAATGACATGTAGCTTGTAGGGCTCTTTATGAACTGTAAATAATAAATAACAAGCATTCAGAAAGTAGTTCCTGATAAGTGGTGGCTCAACAATGAGGGATATTTGACTAAGAAATTGCTAGATCCCTTGAAGGTCTATAATTTTAGTTCCTTAAAACCTTTGACTACTGTTTATAGGGAACTTATTACATAGTAGGGTCTATGCCAAGTATTATACTTGTGTTATCTCTTTAAATCTTCATCACAATTTTCGAAGGTAGGTGCTATCAATATCCTTACAGATAAGGACACCTGGGCACAGACAAGATAAATTTCCCTTCATTTTGCCACTTCAGAAAAAGTAGTGATGGAGTCAAGATTTTAATCTAAATATTATTGACTTCAGAACTCATTTTTTTCTTTTTTTTTTACAAGAATTTTAAAAAATTGAATGTATTGGGGTGGCATGGTTAGTAAAATTACATAGGTTTCAAGTATACAATTCTATAATACATCTATATATCACATTGTGTGCTCACCACCTAGAGTCAGTTCTCCTTCCATCACCATGTATTTGACCCATTTAACGTCTTCTACCATCCCTCTTTCCCCCTTACCCTCTGGTAACCACTATACTGTAGTCTGTGTCTATGAGTTTTTGTTTGTTTATTTGTTTGTCTTGTTCCTTTGTTGCTTTCAGTTTTCTATCCCATGTATGAGCGAAGTCATATGGTTCTCGACTTTTTCTGTCTGGATATGTTGCTTAGCATGATAATCTCAAGATCTATCTATGTTGTCACAAATAGCACTATTTCATCTTAAGGCAGAGTAGTATTCCATTGTGTATATATACCACATCTTCTTTATCTGATCATCTATCGAAGGACACTTTGGTTGTTTCCATATCTTGGCCACTGTAAATAAATCTGTAATGAACATCGACGTACATATATCTTTACGGATAAATGTTTTCAGATTTTTTTTGGGTAGATACCCAGGAGAGGGATTACTGGTTCATATGGTAATTCTATTCTTAATTATTTGAAGAACCTCCATACGGGTTTCCATGGTGGCTGCACCAGTCTGCATTCCCACCAACAGTATATGAGGGTTCCTTTTTCTCCACAGCCTCTACAACACTTGCTATTATTTGTCTTGTTGATGATAGCCATTCTAAGAGGTGTTAGGTGACATCTCATTGTGGTTTTGATTTGCGTTTCCCTAATAAACTAATGAAGATGAGCGTTTTTTCATATATCTTTTGGCCACTTGTATGTCTTCTTGGGAGAAGTTTCTGTTCTCTTAAAATTAAGTCCTTGTTCATATGTATCTACATAAATTATCACTTTTTGTAGAAAAGGTTGGACATCAATTTCCTTCTCTTCCTGTACTATAGGGAGACAGACTCATGACTTATTGAGTTCTTGTCAGTCCCTAGATGACTTCAGAATAAGAAAAAAACCAGTACAAACCATACCAATCCTTTTAATCAAAAGTTATAACTGAGAACAATTGTCAAAGCTATGAAGAAAGTGAGACTCAGATGTCTGGTTGCCCATGTTCTCAGCAAGTGGGAGAGTTACTGCTCCAGGCAGATGAGAACCTGCTTCTCTGAGAACCAATCAGGAATCGAGATATTTGGGCTATCAGTCCAGGTTTTGCGCTATTCCTCCATATGGATTCTCAATCATTCTGTAGGTTAGATAATTGGTTGGGAAAGTAGATGAATGACTTCTGTAACTAGCTCCAACTTCCCAGAAAATTCACCTTTAATGAGCTTCTATAAATCTGCCATATAGACTGCTAGCAACCAGAGTGCAAGAAAGAAGATGAGGTCCTTAACCTTAAAAAAAGCCCTAATTTGTAGCATCTGCCAATTACTGTGATGTAAATACTCCCACCAAGGCCAATTTCAAGCTACAAATGTTGATGTCACTGAACATGGAGTTGGGAAGAGCTGTGCACAGTTGGCTCTGGTGAACTGCTCCAAGCTGGCTCCAGCCCACCATTGGTCATCCTCTTGGGTTCTTAAGAATACTTTTTTCTTTTTTTAACTTTTATTTACTTTAAGTGTGTTTTTTTATGACCCATCAGCTCTGGGTCAAGTAGTTGTTTCAATCTAGTTGTGGAGAGCGCAGCTCACATTGGCCCATGTGGGGATTGAACTGGCAACCCTGGTGTTAAGAGCATCATGCTCTAACCAACTGAGCTAACCGGCCGCCCCTTAAGAATACCTTTTACCGGGACACATACCGCTTCTTTGTGTAGTTAATACCCACTCATCCTTCAGATCTCCATTCAATGGTCACTTCCTTAGAAGTTTCAACTGGACTCTTGTCCCAGATGAAAAGCCTGAGAGTTTGGGAGACCTTTCCAGTCTTTTCCATTGTTTCACAAGAGATAAGAAAGTACCTGCAGAGAGAAATTTTGGCTATGACTACCCATTTGAATCTGTGAGCAGGGTGCAGAGACCAGTGTGATGGGCACACAACCTTCAAGCAGTCTTTCAAGATGGAAACTTTCTGTCAAAATGGCTCTTGGAGTGAGTCCTGAGTCCCAAGGAAACATGTGCATCAAACCAGACCCAATCTTCCCATAAAACAGCTAAAAAGAGTCAGACCAGCTGATATATATATCACAGAATATTGAAATCTCCTACCTTATGTGTTTATTTTTGAAAACAGGAATGGTAATACACTGATTTTAAGCTCTGTAAGGTTCTAACTTCCAGAGGCATTTTGTAGACATTTAATCGAGGGCTTTGGGGATATTATTATAGCAGTGCGCTTGTCTTCTCTCTAGAGGGTGCTGAGCTGATTTGGATAAAATAAGAAATGACTTGACCCCTCAGCCTGGAACAAAATCAGGACAAAATTAAATGTTTGAACTTTAAAGGAGTTCATCCAACTTCTCCCCTATTGGTCTTGCCTGCCTCTGCCTTCCCCTCCTGATGGCCATTTGTGGCCAGCTGTGGGGACATCTGCTAGAAGTCAGCTCTGCCTGGGGTATTTCTGGCCTCACCTAAAATAGGAAGAACCCACGGTCTCCAGAGATCCTCATCTCCAGAGATTTCCCATCGGAATCTGCAGTCCCGAGAGAGAGGAGCATTTGCAAGACTTGGTGTCGGTGGCTGAACTTTTGCATGCTCATCGAACCACAGAGTCACTGATGCTTCAGCGGGTCACCTGTTACTGTTTGTCACCATTGCCCAGGAAATCGATTTTTTTCTCATGATCTGCTCTGACACCAAAGAGCTTCCTGATGCCTCCTCTTGGGTCCAGGTGGCCTTTATCCAAAAGTCTTAACAGGGACAGTTTTATTGAACTCCTCTTGTGCAAGTAGCGTGGAGAATGGCCATCATCTGCACCTTTGCTCTCATCATTGCTGACATTCTCTGAGTTCCCACAATGCATCTGGGGTCATGCTGAGCATTTTACACGCACTATCTCAGCTAATCCTCCTAACAACCCTAGACATTTCTAGTTCCCACACTAAAGCCGAGGGCTCTAGGGCTCAGAGAGGTTAGGACAATTGCCTAAGGTCACACAGCTAGTGAGTGGCAGTATTGAGACTCAAATCCAGGTCTGATGATGAGCCCTGTACTCTACCAATATCTCACCTTACAGAAATTGATAGAATGATGCAGTTTCATTTCGCAAAAAATATCTTTGTGATAAACGGATCATGTAGAGGCTGTATTTCCTTGCTGTCACTAAGTTACTCTCAAGGAAGCTTGCTGACTGTCCCCTTGCTATTGCAGACAGACAGAAACAAAGAGCACATCAGACAGGACTTGAGGCCTCCAGCTCAGGCCTCTTTGGGGTCAATAGCAGATGTGGTATTTAACCCAAGACCAACTTCCTTGGCCCCTTTCCTCCCATAAGGACATAATTGGCTCCTCCTCCAATTTCTCTGAAAAGATCCAAGCCAGATGATAGGACACATATAAATAGCGGGGGAAAAATGTTTTTAATAACTATTCCCATTGCACATATACATGCCTCAGATTCAGCAACAGGAGATATTTGGATCTTTCATGACTAATTTCAACAATTTTTACTTTTCCACACATAATAGCGCTGTTTCTGAAGGTCTTCTGTTTTCCATCCCCACTCGGGAGGGGGCTGGTCACATGTTACTCGGGTAGCACCAAGGCCATAGAGTTGGTATTTCCTAAATACAATTTGAATGACAGATTCTGCCTCAAGGCTGCCTTTGCTGTTTGTCCTGGATACATGCTGCTCCAGGTGCTAAGTGGAGACTGCATTTAGCATCCTGTGGTACAATTTCATGACAGGTCATGACAGGTGAGGACAGCAGGCTTGCTGGGACATCCTGGGGGCCCGAGGGAGGAGGAGAAGGAGGCCAGGACCGGGTCTGGCTCAGGAAAGGGTTGATGGCCTTGCACTTGGCCTGAAAAAGTTGAGCCAAGCAGATCACCAGAGTGCTCTATCCAAATGATGGTGCAATTCTATGGTGATTCTGGCCTAGAAATTCAACTGGAAATTTTAACTGGATATCCTTTGGCTATCAGATAATTGACTTGGGTGTGTGTGTGTGTGTGTGGGCTTGTGGGGCAGCAGTCCCTCCCTCCTGTTTTTCATACACTAGACCTTCCATGCTCCCTGGCCTTGACCTTTGAGGTCCCTGTCTCCCTGCACATTTCTCTCTGGGCTAATTCTCAGCTACTCAGGTTTCTAGCTCTGGCTTACCCCAAAGGGCATCATTCATAGCATTCCTTCTCCGGCCCACTCAGGGATTCTTAAATGTGGCCTCATTTCCATACTCCCAGTATTTGCCAGAGTGTTCATTTGGACTCATTTTTAATAAGCTCCTGGGCGCTTGGCTCAGACCTTAAATATTTCACTTGCTTTGTGTGTGTGTGTGGGGGGGGGAAACCACAAACAAACAAACAAAAAATGATGGCCCTGTATAAAATGACAAATATTTATTGGACTTTTCAAAATGCACCCAATACTTTTAAAGGCCTTTGGGAAAATATTAAATTAAAAATTTTCCGTGCATTAAGCAACCTGTGAAATCAAACACTCCGTACATAAAACTCAATTTCCCCCACTGGTGTGTGTGGGTTTAGACCATTTGGCCACCACTGTCATTATAAATAGAGAGAAAATAGTGATGAAACATTACGTACATCTCAATGATTCTTCCTCATGGGCCAATTAAAAAAAAACGAAACAACAAAACCTCCCACCCACCACATTCTTTTCTCCCTCTTGCTTCGTATGTGATTTGCTTCTTCGTAATTCAATAGACTTAGAGAAATTGATCTACAAAGAGATTTTTAAATCTATAAACTTTACCACAGTTGGGAGAATATGAGCAGCATAATTGACCAAATATAATTCCCATGTCTGAGGCTTACCATGATACGTCAATATCTCAGAAAGGGAAGAAACCAACATTTGCTGAGCACCTACTATGTGGCAGGTGTTCAGCTAAGTGCCTTTCTGATCCACCCACATTTCGTCTTCATCTTTCCTGTAGCACAAATATCATCTCTGTCTTATAGATTAGAGGAAGGCAGCTCAGGAAAGCTAAGTGATTATACAAGAAGTGGGAAAAGCAAGATTCGGAGGAGTAAACACATGACAATCATCAAATGCCTCGCTAGTAATATTTGCGTTCCCTCCTTGTTTGCAGGGTTTCAGCTCAGGCACTGCACATGTCACTTAAATGGATTCAAAGGGTTGCCGTGTGCACGAGGGAAAGGGGCCTATTACTGTTTAGCAGGCCACACTCTCCGTTATTCTTCTTCTTCAGGAATTACTGTCTTGTTGCTGAACTTAATGATAATACTTTTGGTGCTTCTCAGTTAAGTGTGCTGTTGGCTTGTGGTTTAAGATGGTGTGTTCATTTCCTAGGGCTGCCCTAACAAAGTACCACAAACTGGGTGACTTAACACAACAGAAATGTAATATAATAGTTGTGCAGCTCTCTGGGCAAAATCGTAGACTCAACATATATAAAAAATTAACATAATTAGAAATCAAAGTAGACATTAATGAAAAATGTGGGAGATATGAACCATTCGGGCTCAGTATTTGAAACTTTCTAATGGGGGCAAGGCAGAAAGAAAAAAACCCAAAACGTTTCCATGTTTTATGAGGTAGATTCTTCATTTGGGGTTGCACTCTTTCTGAAGAAGCTGTTAGTGAGACCAGGGGACCCCGATGACTGGATTCCTATGCTCTGGATTCTGTGGACCTGCATTCTGCTTCAGCCCTTTGGGGTGTGCACAACCAAAATGAAAATTACTATTAGGACAAGCAGAAAATGCACTAGTAACGTCTGTGTATAAGCTGCCGCTGGTGGCCCTGTGTGATTGCTTTGGAATCCACTGTGCTTCGGAAGACATTTTTGGAAGAAATAAATAAGTCATGGCACCTCACCACTCATTGTTCATTCATTAAACTTTTATTGAGCAGGTAATATGGTTCTAGGAGGAGCCCAGCCCTGAAAATAGAAAGGTGAATAAAACGGGCATGCCTCACACCCTCCCTCATGGGATGGAAAGCCTGTCCCTCTGGAAGATAAATTAAGTAAAGCTGTGTTTGTAGGTCACCTGTTTCCAAGAATCATACTCTCTTGGGGGGAGGAAGTAGAGATGGATTCCTGTGATGCCCTCACATCTTGGAGAAGACAGTACGGAGAGATGATTTTTGTGATGAGGAACTGCTGGAGAGAAAAGTAATGTGACAGAAAGTGTCATAGCCTTGGGCTAAGAGAAAATCAGCAATTAGCCAGAGAAAGACATGCCCCCACCCCCACCCCCCAAAAAATTGAAGATGGAATAAAAAAGTTCCTTAATTTTTACATATATGCTAAGGAAAGGGGGTGCCATGGGGAGGAACTTCTTTGCTGTGGGTACAAATAAGACGGCGCTCCACCGCCACGTCCTGGCAGACAGAATTGAGAGCACTGGGAAAGTCCTGAGGTTACATTTTTCTTTTTGAAGAATGCTGCCAAATTGCTAATGTGGACTCACGTCCTTTTTCTGCAACATAGCTTTCTCTGACCTCGGAGGAGCCAGGGTGTATGCAGCTAAGTGTCTTAATGTTTGAGAATTGCCAACTCTGCTTCTCCTCCCGTAACTCTTGGGTGGATTGGTCCATAGGGTTAAATGGCTCATTGCAATTCAGCAAAGTGGCTTTTATGTGCAATTAATGTTTGTTAATTTGGTTAAATGTCAAAGTATACATTTTTTTGGGGGAAAAAGTTCCTGCAATACAACCGCCAGCCCCAAACCCTTTAAATATTGAGGAGTGAGATATTATTCCCAAATCAATGCAGAGGTGATCATATTTAGTATCTGCTTGTATTAATAATTGAATGGACGACACCTTAGTTAAATGTTCCCCCTGAGAGAAGAGGCAGTAATAATAGCTCAGCACATCTGAGTTCAGCTCCAAAGTTAAGGGGATCGTTGAGAAAACCCACTGGAAATATATTGCCCCTACCACCTAGATCCTAAAGAAGAAAGAAGGGCGTTGACTCAATTATTGGTTTACTTGTTTCAATCCCCCATTTTTTTTGTCCCTCTAATGTTTAATATTGCCTCTTATGTTTGTGTCTTGTGTGTTCTGGATATATATGTTTTGAATCTTTCACGTGTCCATTTCTATATATTCTGGTTCTGTTTGTTTGGGTGCTAAAAGTTCAGAGGTAGTTACTGAATTCTCTTTATCATGCATGACCAGTTTTATTAAATAAAGTTTACCATGCATTTATGGAAAACATACAGAGTAAAAATATAAATAGGTCTAAAGCACTTGATTCTTCAGCCTTGGCATGTATCTGCTACTAAAGTAAAAAATGGCTGTCTTCTCTAAATTCACAGGGAAAAAATAGATTTAAGGGTCTCAGTCTTAGAATTTTTCTCATACATCTTTTTTTTTCTTAAGAATTTGTTCTCTGCCATAGCTCTCTGTGCTGGTTGAATTGTGCTGCATGTATGCTGTAGGTTAGAACTTTGGTGTAGCTTGTGGCTGTCCTAGATATTTTAAATTCCATGTCTTGTCCTCTTCTAAGACTAAGTCCTGTCTGTCCATTCATTGTCCACACTCCATGCTGGAATGGAGGAAGTTGGGCCAATTCCTTCTAGTCCTCAGTGATATACTCTCTCTTCCTTTGGTTTTATCAATTGCTTTACACTCATCACTCCTTTCTTCCTTATAACCTCAGGAAATACCCCCCCCACACACACACACACACTCCCAGGGCCAAGATGTGGTATCTACAGAAACCTGCATTAGTTTTTCCCCTAGGTCAGAGGGACAAAGGCTATCCTAGTGTCTCTTCCACTCCAGAAAGAGCCCCCTAAAACCAGCTGATCATAAAGTACATATATCTTCTTGATATGTCCACTTTTCAGATTGTTCTCAGAAATCTGTGACAGTGGCTAAATGATGAGTCTTTAGTAGGATTAGCTCTGTGGGCCTGTACTTGATCAGTTGCACAGGTGACCCTGTATTTAGAACGCCCCCCTCCCTACACACACACACACACACACACACACACACTTGGTTAAATGCTCTGCTCTTACCATCTTGAAAATCCTTAATAATCTTTGAACAAGGGTTTCCACACTTTGATTTTACACTGGGCCTCACAAATAACAAAGCCCGTCCTGATTCTCTATACAGAATTCTGACCATTTCTCTTTGCATATCATCAACCCAGCAAATGTTGTTGCTCAATAAATGGGAGTTCCCATCCTCCTCATCTTGAGAGGGTCAGGGACACTTATGTACCTCCCTGGACCTGGGAGAACACGTTAATATTTCCCGGGGTTCAAAGGGGAAGAGGTGAGTTCAACAATGATTTAAAGTGCCAAAGAATTTACAATTATATCGGGTGGTGAGCTCATTCACTGATAGCAACGTTTTTATGAATGGAAGGGAGCAAGGTCCAAGGTACTTTTGAGTCCTGTGGAAATCAGTCATGGCTCATCTGGGAAGCTCTCTGAAGTTTGTGGTCCCAGGATGCTTGATGATTACATCATTTTAGGTTTGGTATGGAGTACTATGTCCTACTTTACTTAGGTAATCAGTAATTTTCCTTTGGTTGGTCTTTCTCCCACTGTCCTCCAAAACTCTGCAGAAATGACTTGTGAATGTCGCCCAAAGAATGTACCTACCATTGCTTCTCATGGGACATGCCATGTCCAGGCACTAGACTATGGTAAACCAACAGAAAAAGGATTTCCTTTCATTTTCCTTATCTTTGTCGTAAACATTTAGTTGGATCTCCATCACCTCCTAGAAACAAACCAATCCAATAAACTCTTCCTTGGCCAGGCATTCAAGATACATTTCAATCTGGTTAAAATTTGTTTTCTGTGGAAGTCCCTAACTTAAGGGGTAGGGAGGACATTTTGCTAGAATTGAAAAAGTTATACATTTTCTGAGAAGTGTGGCCAGCTTGGTGATAACAGCCAATATAACTTATATTTAAGAATGGGCAGACAAGTTGGTGGAGAGAACTGACCAGCTAGTTGGCTTTTTTTCATCCTGGAGGCAAAAGCCACAGTCTCTCTTTCTGAATCTGCCTTCGATTTCCTTTTGTGTGCGATGAGATTTTTATTGGGTTAATGGAGGAAAAGAAGGAAATGATCCCCTTCCAGCAAAATGCTCCATTGTAGAATTCCTACGTAATGGGTAGAATTCTGGGCAGGATTGTATTTATTTCTTTGGTTTTCACGCCATTCTTGATTTGGTGGAGGAATGAATTTAAAAATTCACTGAAACAGAAACAAAAAGACAAAACAAAACACTGGTCCAGATTCACTGTCTATTCTAACCGGGGCCTCTCTTTCCAGGAAATGGAACTGTGGTATGGAAGGAGTGTTAGGAATGCAATTGGGAAGTTAGGTTTCAAGTTCCAGCAGTGTGAATAGCATTCACACTTTCAGAGTCTCATCTTCCCCATACTTAAGAGGGGGTGGAGTGAAGTTCACGCATCACGGAGTGGCTCTGACAATTACAGGATACAGTCTGTGAAAACTCTCTAACCTGGCATCTAGTGCATAACAGCTGTTCAAATTGCTTTTAGTTAAATCGGAGCACAGGAGTAACTCTGTGTTAGTGTTTTTATTGTTAGTAAATGTGTGTGTGTGTGTGTGTGTTTTACTGTTTGTACTGCTAGTGTTTTTATTGTTGTTAAATGTCCTTTTGGCAGGACTCTAGGGTTGACCAAATTTTGCCTTGTTTGCTCACATATACTCCCTGTGAGTTTTCGAAGGGAGATAGATATACAAAGGGTTGTGACAAAGAAACCCCAGATTACAATAACTGATATTTGTGCCCTAACCTCAGTGCAGGGCCATGTAGTGAGGTGGGGTATGCAGAAATCCATTTCACTCACATGGTTAGGCTTAAACATCTTTCCAACCAATATAACACACCCTCTAGGCCTGGGAGAATGGTAACAGAGAGCAAGAAAGAATCTACGTGCCCCAGCCTGCAGCTGAGCAGTAGTCCCGGGTCTGGGTGACACATGACCAAGAAAGGGCAAGATGGCCACCCGTCAGCCTCCAGTGCAGGAGTTAGCCTGGTCCTGCAAGAAGGACAGAGGACAGACGGAGGAAGAGCCAGGGTGAAAATGAGAGGGAATCATACATGTACATGTAAGGGGGCACTCGAATGCACCGTGACCCTGACTATCAACAAACAGAACTAGGTCAAACACTGGTTCGGGTTCTGGCAAATCCAGAGTGAATTTTCCTCCTGGGGGAAAGGAACATTTCAAAGAGGAGGATTAGAACAGCTTCACCTCCACCCTCATGTCCCTTCAGAGGCCACTCCTTACAGACTTGATTTGATGTTTCACAAGGGAAACTTAGATTTTTATCCTCATGGGAGAGTCAACAACAGATTATACTCATTGGGGTCTTACTCTTTCCTCCTGCATGGAAGAGGGGCACATTTTACACCTTCATGGAATTCCAAACTCAGATTCCAAGAAGAAAAGTGCATTTGTTCATGTAATAAATAATAATGCATTTGGACCTGGCAACCACTAGGCATGGCTGCAGAAGATATATAATACAATTAGCCCTTGCTGGGAGTTGCCAGCTGACAATGGGGCAAGATTTATGTGTTTGCTTTTTCCATAAGTACAGTTTTATTTGATAAGTGCAGTCCAAAGATATAAAGAATTAATCCAGGGTCTGCATTGTGAGATATTTCCTCTGTAATATTAAAATAAATATTACCCCTCTATTCAATTACATAAAATTATGTTAATAATATCTTCTTTGTTGTTGTTGTCAGCCTGTTTCATCTCGGTAGCCAAAGAGTTTATTAAAAGCAGTAACTGGCTTCCTTTCAGAAAGAGGTAGTTTTTTGTTTTCTAAATCATCTTAGAAGAGTACAGTTATTTCCTTTTAAAGAAACACTCTTGACTAGGGCCGAAGGTCTGGTTTTCATGAGACAACCTTTGCTCTGAACTCCTCCTTAAGTTCTATCTAGCTCCTCCCTTACGGCAAACTTGAAATTTTAGGAATAGCAGTCTTACTCTGCTTTGAATATGTGTATACAATTGGGGAGACAGGCATACACTGTTGTACTGTGCTTCACAGATGTTGCATTTTTTACAAATTGAAGGCAAGACCAGCACATAGGTTACAATTGACTTTATTGAAATACTCACTTTATTGCAGTGGTCTGGAACCAAATCTGCAATATCTTTGAAGTGTGCCTGTATGTAGAAGTGAGGTGGGCATTGGATGATTTTGAGGGATTCAATATGTATGAACCACAGAAAGTAAAGGCTGCAATGTGAGAAGGTGGAGGAGAAGGTTTGAGGAGGAGTTACTTTATCAAACAAATTTGATGTGTTTATTGGTGGCTACTTATTACAGGTTTATGCTCAGCCAGGGATGGCACCTCTGCCCAGAGTCTTAGAAACCTGGGAGAGAAGGCAAGAAGTGATGTACAGATTCAGGTGTGCAATGGGCTCAGACAGAAATAATAAGGTCCACTGATTTATACAGACACACAGCAAACATACTCTTCCCAGCTGCCTGCTTGAGCTCACACTTTACTCAAAGTGTGATCTGTTGTCCAGTACCAGTCTGCAAATTGCTGGTTACTGTCCACAGTGAGAAAAGCACAGAAATTGAGAGTGGGCATTTGGAAACTGTTAATAGCCATTAGATGCGGTCATCTTATATCTGTGGAATCTAACAGTAACAACAATTTGGCCTTAATAGCTTGCATGTCATTGTTTTAATCATATCATTTCCTAGTAATTCATTTTTGTAAATTGCAAATACAATGAATTAGAAAAGAAGGAAAAAAAAACTGGATTTTTCATCAGCGGATTAGAGAAAGTGCAGGTTTAAACGGATAGAAGTTTCTCTATCCACAGAGCCCATTATAAGAATGAAAACACAGCAGAGCCACCATAACCGTTGGTTAACTTGACATGAGCTTTGGACATGACTCTGACACCTGCGCTGATCCCTGAGTTCTGCTGTTGGGAGGGGAATAATGAGAAAGCAGACGTTAATGCAGCCTCCTGTGTCCCAAACATGCATATATTGAGGCCTCACAGAAATCCTCTGGGGAAGTATAATGAGAAACATTTTACAGGGCAGCAAACCAGGACACACAGGTTACGCAGCTCAGAAGGCGTGGAGCTAGGTTTCCATCTCAAAAGAAGCTTCTTTCTTTTTCTTGCCTGGCCTCCTTGGCTTAGCTGCGACTCGGAGAGCAGGTCCGGCATGTCCATTCTGCTCCAGGCACAGTGTGAAGTTCCTTGCCAGCATTCTCTCAGTAACTGATCCAGAAACCCTCAGAACTTACTTAGCTCTTTACAGATGATGAATCTGGAGTCATGGGGAGGAAAAGTGCTGCAAGCATTACCAGACCAAGCAGTGTCGGACATTGATTCTGTTCAGGGAGAGAGGCAATATGGCTCAGAAGTTCACGTATTAAGTTTGAGAGTCAAACAATCTGTGTTTATATCCACCAACCATAAGGGGTGGCATGGCTGCTCTGTGCAGCTGTGCAGGCTGTGCACTGTGCAACATGGAGGGTGGCCATTTACCTCATCGTCTATGTAGTGGAGCCCCTGAAGTTGTGCCGTGTGTAGTGTGCATGGTCCAATCAATGGCCTGGCTGGGAAAGGCTGTAGAGTCTGAAACCTGCTGCTCAAAACAGTCTCAGATGCACTTTTCAGAAAACACACCCAGCTCCGCCCTGCTCGCAGTGGAGAGAATGCCTCTACACACTCCCCCACTCCCCCTGGTGCCCCTATTGTCCTGCCCCTGGCACAGGTCACTGGTCAGAAACAAAGCAAAATGAGCTCGTGATATACCCTTTTGTTGGCCCTTTCTTCTCTGGCTCACTGTGCCTTTATGAAATGTGAAAGTAGATTATGGGCTGTGAAACACTGTAGAACTCTGTTAGGTCATGATTAAAACAGCAAATGCTGCCAGTGATAATAAAAGTAGAATGAGGTCATAGGAAAACTTACTCACGTTTCAGCTACTCGTTTTTTCGGAAGGTCCAGGTTCCCTAAGAACAAAACAAGCATTTGTCCTTATCAATAACTCTGTTGGCCTCTCTTTGTAAGACGTGGCTCGGAGTAGGCATTCACTAAATGCTGACAAATGAAGGAAAGAACGAAGAAATGAAAGGAAGGGCAAGTGATTAAATAAGCCAAGTGGTAGGGATAGCGGACACTGGGAACTTGCAGCCTGGAGGTAGCATGTTTGGAGAGGCAGGTTGGTGTAGAGGACACAGTGGTACCTCTGTGAGTGTGACTTGCCTCAGTGTTCACTGAGCTCCCACAGTAGTGAAGCACCATCTTAGGGGCTCCTCCGCGTGCTAGCTCATCGAAACCCTCATTAATCTCATGATGTGATCCTCGTCTCACAGGATAAGTAACTGGCTGAGGTTTACACTTGTAAGTGACCCATACAGGATTTGAACACAGTCCCACTTGAGTCTGGAACCTACACTTTTCTGTCATATTCGTTAAGCCAAGCTAAACTGCCCCAGTTAACATAAACGCCTGTTTTGAAATAATGGGCTTTTCAGGGTGCCACCCCCGCTCCCCCCCTTGTGCCTGTTGTTAGGTTCTTGCCTGTCCTGAGAAAGCTTTTCTTTTCCACATGCCTGGGTAGAGGCTTGGATCCAAAAGGGAGAATACAACGCGTGGGTCCAGGGATGTAACCAGCTCAGCACCAGGCTTTGTTCCAGCATCAAGATACTGGTGTTGCCTGAAAGGCTCTTATTCTCAGATGCATGGCTGAGTTAATGGCTGAGAAGGCTGCTGATAGTCAACGTGTACAAGTTGGAGAATCATAATGAGAACTTAAGGGAATGGAGAGAGAGAGAGAGAGGAGAGAGAGGAGAGAGGAGAGAGAAGAGAGGAGAGAGAGACAAGAAAGAAAGAAAGGAAGGAAGGAAGGAAGGAAGGAAGGAAGGAAGGAAGGAAGGAAGGAAAGAATGAAAGAAAGAAAAAGACCAAGAAAGAATAAGACAGTAAGAGGTAATCTTGCAAATGAGAGTTGACCATTGCATTACTGGATTCATCTTTTCCTCCAGGGATCAGTGGGAGAAAACAGTGGGGACCATTAAGATTCAGGATAATGGAAAAAGAGAAAAAACTCCTGTTCTGTCATTTGATGCCATTGGATACTGAAATGGGGTTGCAGACTGCTGTCTTGTGTTTTGTTGATGTTGTTTTTCCTTTCAAACCTCTGGAAGTCTGAGGACTGGGCCTGGACAGGGATGTGGTTTCAGGGAGGGACGGAGGGAGGGCAGAGTGTGTAGGTCAAGGGGGAAGAGGAGCCTTGCCAAGTGTCAACATCATTCAGTCTTTCAACCTGTCAGCGTGGTGCCACTGCTTCTGCCAGGGCCCGGAGCTCTCCCTGTGGCCCACATGTCACCTCGAATATGACTTTATGTTTCCAGGGCATGGCTTCTTAGCCCCCTCCCGCTTCTCTCTTTGTTGGATGCTGACCCAGCATCCCTCCCTTTCACTGCCAGGGTGGGGGGGTGAGGGCAGACCTCCTGGGCTCGGAGGCCTCACATCACAGAGGGCACGGTGCCCAGTCCTCAAACAGGGGGCAGCCTGACAACCCTCAAGGGCTCCTCCTTCCTGTGCTGCTGCGAGAAGCCCAGCCCCGGGTGTGGCATAGTATCAGTGCGGTTTAATCAAGAGTACTTTGAGGATTTGAGTACAATCAACAGAAAGTTGCAGGGTGTAGTGAGCGGGCAGGCCTTTTCCTACTGAAGCTGCAGAGAGCAGAGAGGAGCCAGGTATCTGACTTGCCTTGCTCTGTCGGGTAGGGGACTTGAACATCTTGTCCTTATATTTAAATTCCTCCGACTGCATTTTAAAGCTGTCTCTCAGAGCTTTGTGATGCTTAGTGAGCCCCACGGCAGTGTGTTCTGGTGGTTCACTATGCACTCTTACTCCCAAATTCATAAGGATTCCAGAACAGCATGTAAATATACGCTGTTTTCAAGGTCCATGTGGTGCTGCATCCGCTGATTAGCTGCCTGCTAATGGCTCCTGCAAAACCCACTTTCTGTCCCTTGCTTGGTGGGTGGGTGCTGCACAGGTTGTCACCAGAACCATCCCCTTTCCTACAATCAAGGATTTGAGGCAAACAAAAGAGAACCCCATAGTTATTTGGGGTGAAACTACAAATAACGTAAGATGTCTGGGGCCTTCCTATCTCTCGTACTTCATTCTCTGGAAACTTCCTAAATAAACCTTTCAGTCATCCTTCCGTGCAGTTGCTACAGCAACTGACCAAGCGTGAGTAGACTGATTAGAAACTTTAAAACTCACATAGACTTTGGTTTACGGGACTTTAGGGTTCTGTCTTTCACGCCTTTGATTTGGCGACCATTTTCCTAAGCATGCTTTGGGGGGTTTGGTGGGGGACACTAAAGATGACTGCAATTGTTTTGCTATTCTTCGCAGGAAGAGGTAGAATTTTATTCCCCTCCCTTCCAATCTGAGTGGCCTTAGTGACTTGCTGAACCGTAGAAGGCAACAGAAATGATGTTTAGGGACGTCCAAGGCCAGGTCATAAAACAGCCTTGCAGCTTCAGCCCAGACCTCTCAGAACCCTTGTGCATGGAATGGTGCCTTTGGGAACCCAGGTGCTAAGCCCTGAGGAGAGACGTGTGCAGGTGGTCTGTTTAACAGCCCCAGATGAACTCCAAGTCATCAGCCAGCCTCAACGGCCCACCTTTCCAGCCCAGGCTCCAGGCTTGTGAGTGAGGGCATTGACTTGGAAGTGACCCAACAGCCCCCATGGGTATCACTCCAGATAAGAGTGGAACCACCCAGCCTGTCGTGAAGTTCTTATCCACAAAATCATGAACAAAATAAAATGGCCTTTTATTTTAATTGTTAGACTAGTTTGGCATAGGTAGCAATAGATAACTAGAATATATGATGAACAGAAATTTTAGTTCTTGCAATTCCTAGGTGTTGAGAAGGATCAGTGCACCTAATCATAAAGGAGCAGGACTAGGGGGCTCTATGCTACCTGTTTACAGTTTCTATGTCACCCGATCTTCACACACCTTCTCATGTCCGGCAATCCGGCTAATCTGATGAACTAATTTCCCAATTTTGTGTTCTACCTGGGTATCTTTTCTAGCTTCAAAGTGGCTTTAGAGAATGCAGAAGCAGAGATTTTTGTGATCGGGGGTGGTCCATCTTTGCAGCTGATTCCTTGCTGGGTTTTACTGGACAAATCTGTGTGATTACAAGGGCAGAACGATGAATGAGGCAGGTTTAGCCTTGACGAGTTCCAGACTGTATTAAAAGGGTATATGGGCTCATTCTCTTATATCAAGTACAGTCATCTTACTGCAGCTTCCTGCAATTCAGTGTTGAGAAGATTTCTGAGGCTAATCCTGCGCTCAGTAGGAAAGCACATTATTAATAATTTGTGATGTCTGAGGGCATTAGGAGTAATTAATGCTACAACTTGGAGACCCGGGCTCTACCAATGACCACTGATTCTGATGCAAAGTTTAGATGGCTCATTGAGCTACTTTACTGAGAAAGGATCATCAACTTTGGAAAGTGCCTGAGAAAATTTCGGTAAATTATAGCTGCAAATCTTGGGAGCTAGGCCCAGGGAGCATTTGATTTATCCACTGAAATATATTTGGCAGTCTAAATTGGTGACATTGGGGATATGTATAGAGAAACTAAAAAAAGTATGATACTTGCAATGGGATTTTATACTAGATTGTGACCAAATTCTCTCTCTCTCTCTCTCTCTCTCTCTCTCTCTCTCTCTCTCTCTCTCTCTTTCTCTCTGTCTCACGCTATGATAGGCATAGTGGAATGTACATTAGACATGTCAACATGAAATGAGAGACCTGGTGTGTTTGTTTGCCATAGGGTTGCCATAACAAAATATCACAGACTGGGTGTTTTAAACAACAGAAATTTGTTTTCTCACATTTCTGGAGGCTAGAAGTCCAGGATCAAGGTGTCCTCAAGTTTGTTTCTTCTGAGTCGTCTCTCCTTGGCTTGCCGATGGCTGCCTTCTCACTGTGTCCTCACATGGTCACCATTTGGTCTGTGAGTGTTTCTGTGTTCTCATTGCCTCTTCTCATAAGGACACCAGTCATACTGATTTAGGACCCACCCTGATGACCTCGCTGTAACTTAATCTCGTCTCTAAAGGCCCGATCTCCAAATACAGTCACATGCTGAGGTACTTGGGGTTAGGTCTTCAACGTATGAATTTTGAGGGTACACAATGTAGCCCTTAACGCCTAGGTTTGCGTTGTGACTCTTCTACTTACTGGTGATACGACCTTACATAAGTTATTTGATTTTCTTGAGCCTCAGTTTCCTTATTTGCAAAATGAGAGTTAAAAATAACACTTAGCTCACAGGGTGGATGAGGGGGGGACTTGATGCCGTGAAACTGGTGTGCGTACAAAGTGCTGTGCTTTGTATATATCAGCCGTGGATGAATAGCCACCACTCATTTCAACCTCTCATTAAACAGCTCCCTCTGGGAGGGGTGACATTAATAACCAACATTTATAGAATTATTTAGAAATTATAAAGCTATTTTGCAGACACAGTACATTCATTTAATAATTTCAAAAATTGTGAGATTATTATTATTATTATCATAATTGTCATTAGTGCCATCATTACACTCATCTGAGATGCAGGAAAATGTGTTTTGCTCTCTCAGTTTAGAGAAGCAAACAGACCCACCAAGGCTGTGTGTCTCATCACTGGTAACAGTTTTCATGGCTTCAGTAACGGGGGGTGGATCATGTCACCATTTAACCTCAGCTACAGCTCTTGGAGGTCTGTCTGTGCTGGTCTTCTGATGAGGAATGTGGGGAGACATAAACTGTTAGCCAGTACTTGTAGCTGAAGGCTGAGGGTCTGTGGGGTTTGGCATGAGCTTTCCATCTTGCTTCCTTACTGTATAATGAATTGTGCAGAAAACCCAAAAGGTCTTTAGGTGTGCTCTCCTTCTCTGATTTCAGAATTTGATGCCAATGACTTTTCATTAGCCCTTATTGTAGAACTACCTCTGGTTGGCTGTGAAGAAATACCTTTTCAAAGTTCAAAACTGTTATCTTGAGGAGGTCATGGAGAAGGAAAACAACATCTTATCAGCTGGAGCCTAGTTAATGTTTCTCCATTCATGTTAAGCCTTAGATTGGGGATCAAAGGGATTAAGGAGGACCAGAGTCCTGATAAAAACTTGGTATACAGCACGTGGCATGTTACAGAGGAGCCTTAATTTGTGTGTGGGCCGAAGAGTTCCCTGCTTTAGGAGTCATTTTAAGGGAGGAATCAGTTAGAAGGCTCTGTCCTGGGAATGTGGAGACTTTTAACATGTCACAAGCTCATCATCATATGAAATATGGATGCCAGCATCTCGTGTGAGCCTACTGGGGGCTGGAAATGGGTCAGGTGCTTTGCATACATCATATTACTTAATCGTTCCGCAAAGCCAGAGGAAAGGGAAGGAAACCAACTGCAAACTCGACATAGATATTCTTAATATGGATTGTGGAGCCAGCCTGCTTTTAGGATCAGATTATGGCTCCATGATCGACATGTGACTGGGGACAAGGGACAAGTAGACAAAGTTCTCCAAACCTCAGTTTCTTCACCTGCAATTAGAGGTGATATAAGCGGAGTGCTTGTCCCAAATTCCATTATATATTAAGAGATCAGTAATGGATAGCTAATCTTTGTCACCATCACCATCGTCACCGTCATCATCACCATCATCACAACTATAAGCCTTGATTATCCCCATTTTCTAGGGGGCTCAGTGAGCTGAAGCTCAGTGTTATTTGGTATGGGAAATGTTTTTAAATTGTGCTAATACCCTGCTTTATAGAACTGTGTCTCAGAAAGAAGTTACTCCCTTTTCAACTACTTTTCAACCCTAATTATCAGGAGGAGAATGTCACCATTTGGTGCTAATAGGATTTTAATGCCTCTCTAAGGCTTGTTAACAAAGCTAAAGCAGGCCTTATTCTCAGAAGCCTACATAGGAGATGTTATATAACTAGAATTTA
Organism: Rhinolophus hipposideros; assembly: GCF_964194185.1. NCBI lineage: Eukaryota > Metazoa > Chordata > Mammalia > Chiroptera > Rhinolophidae > Rhinolophus > Rhinolophus hipposideros. Next base: position 26,575,930 of record NC_138067.1, on the reverse strand, counting down.
ACAGTATGGCTTTTATTATCATTTCTTCACCGTTCCTTTTTTATTTATAGCAAATAGTAAGAGTTTTACACTTAAAGTGGTGATTAAAGTTTTTTATACAATACAATTAAGGAAAAGGATAAAACAGGGTGTAGATTAAAAATAAGTAACAAATAGTACAGAGTGTACATGGCTCTGACAAAAATGGTGATGGTGGTACATGAATATTTATAGACTGAAATGTTGCCTCCAAAAAAAACACACACAAAAAACAAGTCAATCTTGGCTCTAGGCTTAGGATTGTCGTGCTTTTCTGTCTATTCCTTCTCCTCCCGAAAAGCTGATTACAGTGTCCACTGTGTCAGAATCAGCCAGGAAAAACTAATAAACATGCAGATATTTGGCCCTGACCCAGTGTCAGAAACCAGCTCTTACCAGCTCACAAGAGCTGACTGGACACATCTCTTCCCAACTCTGTTCAGTGACATCATATTAGTAGCTGAAATTGGCTACGGTGAGAAAATTTACACCAGGAAATTGGCAAATGCCACAAATCAGGGTGTCCCCCCTACCCAAGAAAGCTGGTTGTAAAGTTTACCATCATTCCAACATCCTCTATCCTAAACCTACTGAGTCAGCAGCTCTAGGAGCAGGACCCCAAGTATATCCAGCTTATGAAGCTGCCACCCAGGTGACTCTGCTGCTCAGTCTACATTTTATTCACTGCCCAGAGCTTCCAAAACTCTCTGGACCTGCAACTTTTGCATTCTCTAAACTACTTTCCCCGCGATATACAATGCCACATGTCCCCAGCCTCGGTGCCCATGAAGGTTCAGCTATCAGGAGGGAAAGTGCTGCCAAGGCTCCCCTATCTGATGAAGCAGAAAGACGCTGGGCAGGGACAGAGAAAACTCTCATTTAAACACAAATAGCTGAAATAATTGCTGAGCAAATCTAGAAAATGACTAGCTAAGTAAATTGCTTTTTTGTGTAGAGTTTCTTTGCGTGCTCCCCTGGTGGGGGCAGGGAGAGTGGAGAAAGTGACTCCTTGAGAAGCTCAGGCTGACAGTGGAATCCCCCACTGTACCTCCCCTGAGTTACACAGGCATTTCCTATGCTTCAGGTCACAGCTGCCTCTGCCTGCAGGGCCAGGGAGCTTCCCTCAGAGGCTTGGGAAGGATGGGAGGGGTCACTGCAAGACACTGAAATATTGCTATTGCATTGGCTTCTTGAAGTTATGCTATATTATGATTGCTATGGCATTCAGATCCACACACAGCCTATGATGATGTCTAATTGTTGTGGAAAAAAAAGGCTTAGGGACTTCACTACACATTATTGAACGTATAATATGTGTTGTTTATTGTGGCAAGGTGATCTTATTGAGAACAAATCATAGGAGCTCAACACAGGAAGAGCATAAGAGGTACTGTTTCCAGCCCCTTTTCATTCATTAACTGAAATGTACAACTCTATGAGATAGATATTCTTATTCCATTGAGGGGCAGAGTTAAGTGACTTGTCTGAAGTCAGAAAGGGATTTCAGTGTGGCCAGGCTGTCCCCAGGGGCCGAAATCTTAGGCTGTCTCTCAGACCTGGGCATATTTTTTTCATTCCCTTTCTTAAATCCTCTGAAGTAGATATGATTGTGATTGTGTTGCTGAGGAAAGTAAGACTCAGAGAAGTCAAGACACTTGCCCAAGATCACACAGGAAATGAAGGAAAGTGGTAGAAGGAAACAAAGAACTAAAACAGAATTAGAAACACAAGGACGTCACCATTTTGTGTGCTGCACTACTGTTGCTGCTCACACCCACCCCAGATGGAATCTCCAGGATCACACAGCTTGACACCAGGAGTGAGCAAATGGGGTCCAGGCTAAAATAACGCCCCACTCTGTCCAGTTCTAGCTCTGCAACCCTGGCAAGTCATTCAACCTAAGACTTTGTTCCGCTCTTGTAAAACGCCCAATATAATATTAGCTCAAGGTAGCATAGCAAAGATTTAATAAACTATCATGCACAACCCTCCTAGCAAAATTCCTGACAAAGCAGGGAAAAAAATGTGTTGTTATGGTTATTATTTCAACCCAAAGCTAGATGTTTTTGTGAGTTTCTTATCATGGTGATTTACTGGAAAATCCCCCAAAGCCTGGAGCCTGCCTGTCCCCAAGGTTAGTCCTGCCATAAGCCCTAAACCCAATAAGGGATTTCTTCCTGGCTGGCATCCCACAAACATTAATGAGGGAGGGAGCATGTGTGTGTGTGTGTAAGAGAGAGAGAGGGAGAGAGAGAGTGAGAGAGAGAAAGAGAAAGAGAGAGAGAGATGGTTGACACAAGGTAGAGATGCCCTGGCTCTCCAGAGAGAGGCTGGCTGGCCTCCCTGGGCTGGGAGGAAGGACATGTATTGGTTTTATCTTCCCAAAGGAACTCACTTATTTGTCACCACCTGGTCTGACCTTGAGGTTGACCCCCTTGCCCTTCACACAATGGCAGTTTCAATGTGGAGGCAGCTGGGGATCAATTTGATCTCAGAGTGGTCCTCTAGACCAAGAGTAAACTCCCCTTTCCTGCGTGTCGGTCACAATGAAGTCTGCCTTGTCTCCCGCTGGACTAACTAGACAGATTGGTTTCAGGTTTTGATCTTAGAATGTCAACAGTTGCCCAGATGTAATACAAGAAGCTGCCTGGGGTTTCTTTTCATTCTTATTTATGTTTTAAAATACTTTAGAATATTATAAGGCAGTACTTGGTGATTGAAGACAGTTTAGAAAATACAAATAAGCTAAAGAAAGACACTTTTAAACCACAAACCCTACCTTCCATAAATATGTTCTACATGCTTAATTCAAGTCCAATTCTCTTATAAAGTAATAGAGCAACTGCTTATCGCATAGTGGAATAAACAAATAACGATGAAATACGAAATGTTTCAACAGTCTCGATTTTGTTGCTTCAAGAATTCACAAGGATGGAAATTTTAGACACTTGCCTTGAATTTTGAAAAGAAGAGAGCTGTTCCTGACCGCTTCTGGATAAAGGTTCCGGGAAGACACGGAATATTCATGGCCTTTGAAGCCTCTCTGACACCCACAGGGATGTTGTGTTTCAGAGTCTGAAAGGATTTAGGGGAAAGGAGCGTTTAGAAACCTATTCCAAAGTGACTGCCTTCCTGAGCATTACTAACAAGGAGAACAAAGGGACTTGGGCCCACAGGCACTGACAGTGTGACCTGGACTCCCTGTTTGGTTCCGGATTGTAAGGCCCGCTCAGACTTCTCAGGTCTATAGGTGAGGTTGACTGGTGGTACAATCCCGGACAGGAGAAAAGCAGATTCAAATTGAGATCCCTGCCTCTAGGAAAAGTCAACGTTTTGAGTACTTAGAGATTGGATATACTTTGTAACAGTGTATCCAGTGCTTTCCTTCAGTCCAATTTTGTGGGGGAAAATATACCCAAATCTAAGAGAGAATCTTCGAATCTGACTGGAGAGGCTCCTCCACTCAGACCTAACAACATATGACGCCCAGCAGAACATAACTTTAGGATTTTCTCAGATTGCATATCATTTGTGAGGAAGTATTTATTAGCAGGCATGAAGATTATAAAGAATTAATTATAACCTAGAAAAGAGTAAATTTTGCAGGCAAGCAGAAACACTCGAGAATTTTTTATTAACCTCAATTGACATCTAGGGATTTGACGGTTTTCTAAAGAAAGCTGGTTTGAAAGCCCAGCCATTTGTGTGTAAACTTTCCCCATTAGTCGGACTAATTGCTCGAGGACTTGCCTACTCATCTCCCATTTTCTTCTTGCCTGAAGCCCCCTTTATGGTCCCCAAAGGGATTGAGATTCTCTCCTGGTATGCAAAAGTTAGATCAATTCGTATCTTCAAAAACACAGATGCCAGTCTTGGCTACAGAGATCCCACGATGGTCTGAAAATCTCTTTTCCTTCTGTTTTCCACCCATGCTCTAATGCAGTGTTTCACAAAGGCAGGGAACCTTATTCCTAGAAGTTCTTTCCACTTTGGTACCTTAGTTTAGTTGGTAAGTAGACAAAACATTAAATTGTACCCGGATACATCATAAGACAGTTATTTCCTTTTCAGTTTTCTTTCAGTATTTCTGCAGGTGTCTAGGAGAAAAGGTTAAAGTGATGCAGAAATTGTCAATCCCTTTCTAGGGTTTCCAATTTTAGCGAATAAAAATCTGAATTTCAGATAAATAACAAATACATTTTTAGTATAAGTGTGTCCCAAATAATGCATGGGCATGCTTATACTAAAAAAGTACCTGTTATCTGAAATTCACATTTAACTATGTGTCCTGTATTTTATCCTCCACCCCTTTCTGATATCTACCAAGGCCCCTACCCCGCCCCCCCTTTTTAAACTAAGATTGAGCCAGGCTCCGAACCCAAAACTGGCAATCACCTCTAATTAAAATTTAATGACAAGATTTTATTTCCACAGTTTTTATTTTTTACATGTACCTTTAGGGCGAATAACACCAGTTGTGTGTTTATATTAGTTCACTTTAAAATAATATTAATTTAAAATGTAAGTAAAAACTAAAAAATGGTTTTTAAAAAATATTAGTATAAACTTGAATGGGAACCAAAATTACTGAGGATGGGACACACTATTTTTTTTTTTTTGTATTAGATGTACATATATTGTATATAAATCCGGGATAAAATAGAATATTTGAAGAGAAATTTGAGGAATCCCACTGTTCTTCCCTGTGGATTCTCATAACTTAGGAAGGGGGAAAAATCCCAAATTACCATAGTTTCTTTGGTTTTCTCAGGACCCAATGAAAGTGCAACTCCTGAGTAAGAGATAACAATTTTCGTTCATACTGGTTTTCTCATTGCAATTTCTTCTCTTTCATTCCTTATGTTTTCTTCCAAGTTTACTTGTTCAGTGGTTCTCACCGTGTGGGCCAGAAACATTGAATTACCATGTTTCCCCAAAAATAAGACCGAGTCGGACAGTCAACTCTAATGCATCTTTTGGAGCAAAAATTAATAAAAGACCCAGTATTATATTATATTATACCCAATATTATGTTATATTGTACCCGGTCTTATAGTAAATAAGACAGGGTCTTATGTTAATTGTTGCTCCAAAAGATGCATTAGAGCTGATTGTCCTGTTGGGTCTTATTTTCAGGGAAACATGGTAGTTGGGAGTATGTTACAAGTGCAAATATTCAGGCCTCACCTTGGACCAGTCGTCTCTTTTGACAAACCTTGAAGTGATTCCGATGAAACTGAAAGTTTGAGATTCACTGTGACAATTCATACATCAAGGCACAGCTACAAAGCACCATCCCTTTTACATCCTCTGCTTCTCTTAGCTGGAAATGTTCTCTTCCTTATCTGAATACCCATAGCAATTCATCTGAATTCCCTTAGAGTATTTATTACTCTTTGTAGGCAGGCAGTATCGCTGTCCTGTTTCACCATCAGCTCCTTGAGAACATTATGTATGTATAGATAAAACTTACCAAAGAAATATCGGAACTCCTTATCTGACAGAGGGTTTTTAAAAATTAATTTATAAGAGGTCTTGTACATAGGAATCATTAAGGAAACAAATCACCCAATTCTTAACAACAGCATCGTGGGCTAAAGATACAAGCAAGACACTTCGATACAGAAGAAGAAATGCAAGTAGCTAAATATGCAAAACTATTCAGTTTCACTGAAAAGTAAGTTAAAGCAAATTAGGATATGAATAGAAAACAGTTTTAGCTATAAAATTAGCACAGATTTAAAAATGGCAATATTCAGGTTTGGCAAGAATGCAGGAAAGTAAGTATTCATACCAAGTGCTAGGGGGTGTTTGTTATACAATCGCTGTGGAAAGTAATTTGGCAGAATATATAGAGAGCCTAAGCGAAGTTCATGCCCTTTGACACAGTCATTTTTCTTCTTAGGAGAAACGTCAGAAATGCATATGAATATTTATGCACAAATATGCTCATTGCAACATTATTTATAAATAGCCAAAATGTGGGAATGGAATGCATGCCAAAATGGTTAAGTAAATTATGTTAAATAGAAATGATGGAACATATTGCAGCCATAAAAATAATGTTTTCAAAAGATATGTAGTGACATGGAAAATTTGCCTCTTACAATGTTAAGTTAAAAAAGAGATCAAGATAAACATTTACATATGCAGTACCGTAAGAATTATGTTACAAATGTGTGCCTGTGTGTCTGTCTAAAAGAAAATAGACCAAAATGGTGGCACTATTTGCTCTAAATAGCAGGAAGTCCTATTACTATGAGATACTGGGTCCCTTTATTTTCCTCTAGACTTTGTGGTATTGGTGTGCAAGGGTAAACAGCTGGCTCGATGGAACAGAATAATGTGCAGAAATAGACTCACAGATATTCAGTCAGTTGGTTTTGGGGGAACATCTGGATAAATACATAGAAAGAATAAACCTTGACCCCTACTTCAGTCCTTAGACAAAAATTAATTTGAGATGGACCTTAGACTTAAATGTAAAAATCTAAAACTTTCTAGAATAAAATAGAGGATCATATCTTCATGACTGTGAGACAGGCAAATACTTTTTTGGGGGAGGGGGAATTATGAGGAGTTATGAAGAATACCAGTCAGTTAAATATATCTGTCCCAGGTTCTTTCACGTTTCTTAATTAATTTTTACTATATTTATTGGGGTGACATGGTTAGTAAAATTATATAGGTTTCAAGCGTACAATTCTATAATGCATATAGTGCATTGTGTGCTCACCACCCAGAGTCAGTTCTTCCATCGCCATATATTTGATCCCCTTTTCAAGTGTCAGAGATTTTGTTACTTTTTCTATTTTTTAACCAATTTTCTCTTCCCCTAAAGAATGCATCTAATGGTGGATTGTTTGAAAAGAACAGGAAAACATTACTCAGCAGCACCAAGACTCTGAGCTTTAGAGTTAGGAAGACATGGGCTCCAGAGTGGGCTCCTCTTTTAGCTGCACGAGCAAGTCACTCAACTTCAGAACTTCACAGAATTATTTTGACATTGAAGCAAGATAATGTACGTAAAATGAGCAGTGCCCAATATAGTTTCTGGCATGTACTGGGTACTCCTTTATCCAGGCACAGAAGGTGCCATCTCCCAGCTGGGTACAACACATGAGGAAGAAGTGGTTAGAGCACAGGTTCTGGAGTTAGGCTATTTGGATTGGAGTCACACCTACTCCCTGAGTAATTTGGAACAAGTTTTATTTAGTTGTTCTGTACTTCAGTTTCTTCATATGTAAAATACTGAATCAATTCATAAGGCTGTTGTGACAGCTAGATAATCTCCATGAAGTGCTCAGCACAGTAGTGATGGAGCATATGTAAGAGCTCAAGAGATGTTAGCTACCATCGCTGTGGAGTGATCCTCTTCAGGTGTTACATAGCACCTCACTCTGATGGATGGTGACATACATCAAATAAGTGCTTAGGACCTCAGAGGCATGTCTGAGTCATGGAGATGGCTCAACTCTTCGAGGTCAAACTCTTTGTGTTCCGAGTATCAATTAGCTGCTGGAACACAAGCTTCATGGAACTCAGAACAACACCAATGTCATTCTACTTAGCCCAAGTGATGGGTGAATTACGAACATTTCTCATGTCTTCATCTCTGGGTCAGGATAAATTACACTGTATTTTTTCTTATTATTGCCATGGGGTCTGTGACACAATCTCTTGAAATCATGTGGCGTTGAAACATTAAGACAAGTGACATCTGTGGTGAAAGCCCAGTATCAAACCAGGATCTCGGTGTTCTTAGTCTTCTTCCTTACCCATGCTGGGGGGAAGAACCATTGGTAGAATATTTCTTGTTTATATCTATGTGATGATGACTTTTCTGGCTCTGGAAGTTGAATTATGGGTAAGCGTTTTGTCTCTGAGTGGGCTTTTACACAGAGAAAAAGACTCAATTGATGTCCAAAAAAAGAAAACAAATTTTAGTTACATTTTCCACCACTGAAAGGGATGTTAAGAAGAGGGCTCCTAGCTCAGTGATTAACAAGAGTTACATTATCAGCATTCCAGGCAGGGGGATGTAGTCACTGCTGTTAAAGGTGGGGTGTGTTGCATCTTGACAGCCTTAGAGTCCCTGAAAGTGAGTAGTATCGTTTTCTGAGATGAATCTTCTCAGTGTCTACTCTCAGGGAAGAGATTTTAGCCCTCTTTTGGTAAGATAACACCTGTATTCTACTCCATGTCAGGCAGATGGGCAGAGGTTATAGACAGGACAGCTCCCAGCAGAGATACCAAGAATATAGCCAAATTGGTGGCTATTCCATTAGTGATACAAATGCTTCAAGATTGTCTTCTTCTGCTCCAAAAGTGTCAGAAAGGTGGAGGCAGTACCAGAATATCCCAACGAAGCATCCAGGATACACTGTCTTAAGAGACTAATGAAAGATGCCACTAAGACAGGGCTTGACCTTGTGGCATGGATAATTCATGCAGGGTCAGAACCTCTCAACACTTAGCCACTTAAAATATGCCTTCCTGTCTATCCTCAAGGTCGTCTCCTTCTTTAGTCTTAATCCTCTCCTATCTCAAATACTCAATGGTCCAACAATTTGGCCTCCCTCCCTCATGGGCGCCCGATCCTCCTATCTATTTCCTCTGATGCTGTCAGAAACTGGGATTCCTAAAATTCAAACTTAGCCGTGTCACTTTCACTCTTCAAAATGTTAGTGACTTCAATAGCCCTAGGAAATCCATACGCTTCACTCTGCTCTTCAAGATGCCAGCCATTGGTTTTGACCTCATTTCCTTATCATGCACAACCACTAGAAGACATATTCTAGGTTTGTCCAACTCAACTAATAGGAAAGGCAATGGGATCAGTCCCCTGGATTCAGATCTCCCTTCCACTGCTGACAGGTTCTGTGACAGTGGCAAGATACTCATCCTCTCAGTCTTTCATTTCCTTCTCTGTAAGATAAAAATTAAAAATACCCACACAGTTTGTGGGAAGAACTAAATGAAGTAGTCCATGTAAAAAGCTTTAAGTAATGCCTTGACCTTGACCTTGACTCTCACCACACAGCATGACTGGGTGTCCCTGTTGCAAATAGAACATCATGGAAGACATAAGGACAACAATGGCTTTCTATGCAATAATAAATTGCTAACAGTTGCATTATTTTTTCTTGGTAAGTACCCAGTAAATACTACCTATTATCATCATTATCACCAATAAAATTAACACCACGATCAAACAAATAAGCCACTATTTAGATTCCTAGACCTCCAGCTTTCTTAAATTCCCAGTTTTGCTGTCTCACCCATTTCTCTGAAGCCAAGTTGAACACATGCCTTTAGTAAATGACCAAAAAGAAGATGGGAATTCTGGAAATAATGAATAAAATGCTGCCTCATTAATGAGCCTTTAATTATGCCTCTTTCAAAGGTACCTAAATTTTTCTTAGAAATAGTATCTTTTTCTCTCACGGAGAGTAGATGGAATATTCCAGGCTTTGACCTTGGGCTGCCCAAACTGGAACCCACGGGCAGAGGGCATAGAACCAAGATGGCTGACACCAGTTCTCCGGAACACAGAGTATGAGCTGTAGCGACTAGCATGGCTCCATGTCACAGGGGAAGGATGTGGTAACCCCGTAATTCATTGCCAGTTAGAAATAGAACATCATGGAAGAGATAAGGACAACAATGGCTTTCTATGCAATAATAAATTGCTAACAGTTGCATTATTTTTTCTTATTTATATATGGGTCTCTTTATTGAATTTAATGGGAGCTAAATGAACAATCTGCCAAGTGTCTGGTTAATATTACTTCTCAGGGACTTGTTTTAGACCCAACTGGACTCCTACTGATAATATCTGTAAGCTTTTCAGGAGGGAGAGACATAACATTTGTTTCTGACAAGAGCCCTCTGTTTGCCTTATCTGTTTCATTTGAGAGGTCATTGACCCCTAGCTTCTTTGGTTAAAACAAACTCTTTCCAATCATGGAGGAGTTCTTGACCTTGACTCTCACCACACAGCATGACTGGGTGTCCCTGTTGCAAATCTGAGGACCTCTGTCATACACAGTTAGACTCAGTACTTCCTGTTGGCTATCAGGAGACAGTGAGGGACACGGTGCTGAATTTCTCCCCTAATGCATTAAGATAAAAATTTAGTTTTCAAATTTGATGATTCCTTCCTGGTCTGAAGAAAAAGAAAAAGATTCTTTTTCTTTTCATCACAACATTATTATTTTATTATTATTATTATTATTATTATTATTATTTTCAATTCACGGAGATATTGATATATGTGGTTTAGAAACACACAGCTGGTCTATGGCAATGAAAATTCACCCTAAGCCACACACACAAAGGAAACCCCTAAACTTCCACCAACGTGGTGCAACAGAGCTGTCAGCTCAGAGACCCTCTTTATTTTCAAGGTCTGTCATTCTAACACTCTGACTCAATGCACAGTATCGCAGGCATATTTCTCCCTGTGGCTGAGGAACCTATACTCCTTCTGTGCAAGCCATTTCAGCAGTAACGGCCTCTGAAAAGCTTTCTTTGATCCTGGCTCTGTGTCTCCAAGTAGCTAAGTGCTCTGCTGGGGCCTTGTGTTGGCACGCAATGCACTGCATTGCTGTGTTTACACGGCGCCTTCTCCTTCCAAACAGCAAGTTCCAGGAGGACACACATTGCATTCTCTCTGTATCTTCAGGGTTTAGTAGAGGGTTTGGCACAGAGTAGGTGCTGAGTAATTATCTCTTAGTAAATATCTCTGGGTCATTATAAAGTATAATGGGACAGTGTTTCTTGCCCTTGAGTGCTTGTCTCAGATTTTCTCTTTCTCTGGTAGTATTTACTCTTTGAGACAGGTATCTCTCTCTTACCAGACTATAATTTCCATGAGAGCATAAATTGCATCTATATATACTTGTATATACTCCGTTTCCCCCAGTGTCTAATGCAGTGCCTGCCATTTAGTTGGTTCTCAGTATATACTTACTGAGTGAATGAATGAATTAATGAATGAAGTGCATTAGGACTTGGGATTCAAAACCTGTGCATGTGGGGAAATGTCATTATGTTTCATAGAAGCCCATGCATCTCAGTCATGCCTGGTTCAAATTCCAGCTCCAACTCAGCCCTTGGGGGGGGAAGAAAAAAATTAACTTCTTTGTGCCTCCGTTTCATCATCTGTAAAATGTGAGAAAAATCTCAGGGATATTAATTAATAAGGATAAAGACCCAATGAATCTGAAAGCTCCTACTTCACTTTGTGACACCATTTTGATGTTAGGACTCTCTCTTTGACTCAGACCTTAGCCCTGACTGTTTCCTTGAGTGGTAGTCAATATGCAGTGAAATGGGCCCAGGCAAGGCTCAGGAAGGCGTTCTGGACCTGGATGGCCTGCAGATTGCAGGAGCTGTGTTACCTAAATGGTTAGAAAGAAGAGGCTGCATTGCTATGGCAACAAAGCCTGCCCTCGGTCCCTTCAACTCCACATGTTCCCTGATGGAGGTCTTGAAAGAGCTGGTCTATTCTGATCATCAATGGTTCCTTCTTCCTGGAACCCTCATCACTTATCATCCCACATGGCCCATTAATTCTCATTCTCTCTCTCTCTCTCTCTCTCTCTCTTTCTCTCCCCCCCCCCCCCCCCCCGCACCCCGCGCTCTCTCTCACCTTTTCTGCACTTCTATTATCCTCCAATAGAGCTAGGAGGCCGTTTCCAGCTGGGATTGGGCAGAACAAGAAAACCCTTTGAAATCAAAGGTAGGGGGAAGAATTTGGGAGTCCGGCAACTAGCTGTGTAGCAGCGAGCTCTATGTCGTCCCACCCAGTTCATGTTCTGAGTTGTGTCTAAACCTTTCTCTCTCCTGCACTCAGTTCACCTTCTTTGAACTGTCACCACCCAGCTTCACACAAGCTCACCATCTGGCTCTGAAATCATTGTTGGTACTCTGGCTAATGAGCTGATTTCTGGCTAAACTTCACTTTAAATTCTGGAATCCTCACATTGCTACCAACATTATTCTTTTAAAACCAAACTGGGAGCATTATATTCCCTTTACCTCATTTCTTGAATGAGTTTCTAATTCTTCAGGTTAAATTTCATGTGCTTCATCCTGAGATTTAATGGCCTGGATATATGCCTTTAACTCGGCTTACTAGCCTCATTTCCCTCTGAATCTGACTAAGAACCAACCCTGAACATTCCAGACCCCTTTGATGGGGGCAGAAACTATGAGACACCCCCTATATCTCCATCTTTCTTAATCTATATTTGTACTATTTTGTGTATACCTTCCTTGGAATTTTAAAGCCATGATTATCTTTTAATATCCACTCAATTATCGCCTTCTCTAGGAAATTTTTCCAGAGTCGCATAGTTAAAATAAATTTCCCCTTTAACTTTGCTCCTACAGCAATTTCACTGTGACACCAGTTAACACATCACAGCTTATGTGGTCTCCAGAAGTATAGTTAAGATAGTGTCTAGCTCAGGCTGCTATCACAAAATACCACAGACTGGGTGGCTTAAAGAGCAGACATTTGTTTCTTACAGTTCTGGAGGCTGGAAGTCCAAGATCAAGGTGCCGCTGATTTGGTGTCTGATGAGACCTCTCTTCCTGGTTTGCAAAGTGGCTGTTTTTTCATTGTATCTTTACATTAAAAGAGGGAAGGGAGAGGGAGGGAGGGAGAGAGGGAGGGGGAGAGAGAGAGAGAGAGAGAGAGAGAGAGAGAGAGAGAGAGAGAGAGAGAGAGAGAGAGAGAGATATCATCTCTCTTGTGTCTTTTCTTATAAGGGCACTAATTCCATTAATGAGGGTTCCACCCTTATGGCCTAATCACCTCCCAAAGGCTCCGTTTCCAAATACTATCACACTGAGGATTTAGATTTCAGTATATGAAGTTTGGGGAGACATAAACAGTCAGTCCATAACAAGTACCTATCACTTCAACCAGGGCCTGAGTTTCTTGAGGACAGATTCTTGTTTCCACTCTGTACTCCTTAGCTCAGAGTCTGGGATGCAGTGAGTGCTCAAGTATCTGTGGGAGATGAATTTTAATAGTTTTCTCATAGATATCCTTTTCCCCTTTTCTCGCCAGTTTCTTTTAAAGAACTACTTATTGTAGACATTTTCAAAGTACACAAAAATTGAGAGAATAGTTTGGCAAGCCATGTATTCCTCATCCAGTTTCAAAAATCATGTCCACCCTTTTAAAAGCAAGACTCTTCTGCAAACACAGCCTTTGGTGATGAGGGACATAAAGACACAACTCTGTAGTGCCCAATTAATTCAAATCAAGTTTGAACAGAGTTTCCATCCCCAGAATGATATCCATAGGACTCCCAGTGAAAGGATGTCTTCCTACGGCAGTTCTGAAGACAAAAATGCAATATAAGAACACACTTCCCAATAATGTGAAGATCTATGACTCTACTAAATAAAAATGTTCCCTTAATGTACTGTAAAAAAAATAAATAAAGGTGTTTGGCTAGATTTATCAACCTGCTCCAGTAGCAGAATTAAATTTCCACGCTACATTTTTTCTACTTATTTAAAAACACCTGAGTTGTTATATCGCTAGTCAGACAACCACTTCATTCTATAAAAATAATGCATGTCTGCCCTGAAGATGTATGGTTTTAAAAAAAGGCTTCTGCGTTCTCAGACCTGTTGGATAACTTGTAAACGATGATTCCCAAGGACAGAAACGTGGGTGCAATCCGCTATATGTTAAACTTGTCTATCCATTGCTAAAGATTTTAACAGATCAGTAAGACTCTAAAGCTATTTAATGTACTTGACCATGATCCCACAAAAATGAAATTAAAAGGCAACTCTTAAAATTTCGAATTAGGTTTCAATTTGCTGTTCGGCTTGGAAATTGAATGGCAAAGCCAGCTGGGGACAGAAATCTCTATTCTCAATGGAAGGGCTCAGCCCCGGAGATTCGTAGTGAGCAATAACAGCGGCATGTGCACGTTGGCCTGTGTCAGACCGTACTCTGTTTTAGAATCCCACAGATTTCATGGCCTAGCGTTCCAACAAACAGCGCACGAGAGGGGTTTTTCTCATGTCTTTGCTCCTTATATAAGCTGTTCACCAGCGCCGCCTACAGCTTCTAGCCCAGACACTTCACAGGCCACGAGACGATTGAAAACAGTTCAACACGGAGTGCTAAAACAGTGACCTGGTGGCCACTGACCTTCTCTAGGGAGAAAATACATAAGCGTGGGGGAAAGTTGGAGGAAGCCAGCGAGAAGCTACAATGTCGTGAGCGTAAAAATCAGAATGGATGGAGTTTCATCACTTCTTAGCGCCAACAATAAAATCCGTTTATGATGGAGCCAGGAGACATGGCATCAACCAACCACGTCGACTCTGCCTTCTTCTGCAAACCTGGATTGGTGGCGTATTAATTTATGGGCTGTTTTTTTTTTTAATTTCCTCTTTTCTCTCTCAGTGTGAGCCCAAGAGAGAGCTAGAGTATGGCAATTCACTGGGAAAGTCACTCCAAGATCATCTTAGCAGCTCCACCTCAGCCAATAATCCTGCTCATGAACGTAGCACAATGTAGATTCCTTGTGAGCCTTCATCAACAACTAATTGATTTACTTAAGTCTAAGTAATGGATGATCAGTCTGCTGGCCCTTTCTCTAGCTTTCCCTCCCACCTGATCAGGAACGACATATCAATGTAATGAACTACCTCTGTTCTCTTGTCTTCCAGCCGTAGAAAACACCACTGCTTCCAATTAAATTCCATGTGATTTATGAAAACCCACGAGCTCACTTGCCTTAATTCTGCCCTTTCCGGGCCATGTGATCCTATTAAAGTTCTTCCTTAAATTCTAGTGCTCCATACTCTGAAATGCAACAAGAAGGTTGGAAAAGAGAACAGGGTAAAGGAAGTCTGAAAAATAGTAATCGATACCTGCCACTTATTGGGCAGTATCGTGTTCCAAAAAAAATGCACTGGGCACTTTAGTAAAGAGTTTATTCATTTTTAAGTTAAATCCTATAAATCTATACAATTCCCCCTTGAAAAATGGAGATACTGTCCCTTTTTTATTCTATATGGGAAACTGAGACATGGAAAGATCATGTGACTTTTCTAAGGTCACATAGTGAATGGCAGAGCAGAGGTAAGACAAGTGCTTGGCACATAGTTAACGGACAGTCATGTTACTTATGACTACTATTACTCGTGATGACTCAATCACAGTTACTGACTATTACTAATCTTTTTCCAGGTTGTGGTTAGGTATCCACATTCTGCACATTTCTAGAGGCCTGTAAAAGTATCGGGATTTCTAAAACTATTTTCAGTATTTCAAACACAGAAAGAACTCATGCATTTACTGATGAAATGGTGACACAGTCCAATAAAACATGTTGATTTTCTTTGTTTGGGCTAGGATTTTATTAACTCAGAGCAGTACTCCTGGTTATCCAGAGGGGTTAGCAAGAAAAAAGAAATCTTTGCTTATCAAATGTAGTCTGATATTCAAACAAGTAAAAAATACCAACCAACCAAACAAACAAATGAAGAGAAGTTTAGAAGATGGATTCACTATGCAAAAGAACGACAATAACAACAGCAACATTTGGTCTTGTAATGAAGAAAACATTGCTTTGAAGAGATAGGATAGGTATATGTGCAACAGTAAAGGACAAATTCCAGAGACACACGCAAACACCTAGACCTAACTGGAATGATTTGACCTACATGTGGCCTTACTTTTATCTCTCCAGGAATTCTGAGTAAATACCAAAATGGGTGCTTTAGGTCAAGGTATCTGGGCAGTGAATTTTAAGCTAGACCTGAATAAAGAGTGGGAATTGAGTTAGAAGAATGGCCTGAATACGTGTCTCCATGCGTAGAAACAGAAACATATTATAACAACCACCTCACTTGTTTGTCATACTCAGGTATCAAGTGTGCTTGAGTCAGGCACTGAACCAGAGGATGGGTATAGAAGTGAAAAAGGCAAGAGCTAGCACTTAACGAGCTCAAGTCTAGTAAAGAAGGCAGAAGCATCAACAAAACAGTTTACTAGGGAGTGAGTAAGGCTACAAGAGAAATACATACTCCACAAGGCAGTGACATGAAAGAGGGAGTCAGTCAGGCCTTCCTGCCCTACCCAAGCCAAGTAAAACCTTTGAGCTCCTTCTTGAAGGGTGACTGACTAACTGGGAGTTGACCAGGTGGGAAAGGATAGAAAGGGAACCCAGTTATCATCATGAGACATCACAGTGCATATGGGAGTTCAATGAATTCAACTCTGTTTTCAAATCATTTGTAGTGAAACTTATTCTCCAGCTGAGTCAATGGAGGGCATAGAGGATATATCTTGCGATTTAATAAACTGAGCTTCTTGACGTCAGGAACCTTGCCTTAGTATCTTTGCATCCCCAGGAGAGTGACTTGCATGTATGTAGTAGCTGCTCAATAAATGTTTGCTGTTTTTTTTTTTTTTTAAACTCTTTGTTGGGTCCTCATGTCCAGAACATGTGATATGGTGAATAGCATTAGAATTTTTTTAAAAAATGTATAGATGATTCAAGCCTTAGAGGACCGTAATGTCACAGGACTGATTACGTTTGTGTGAAGTGGGGTTGGGGGGTCGGCAGTGGTGATGAGTGTTGATGTGGTCACCATTTGGCTCCAACAAGACAAGAATGTATGTTGGGGCCATAGTTTGGTTGGTTGCAAAGAGCAGGGCACGAGAGTATGTGATGGGGTAAAGTCCTGTTAAAAAAAACCCTCAAGAACAAGAAAAAAAAGACTTAGATTTAGCTGGCATGGGTCTATGCAAGCAGCTACAGTAGAACAACAGGTAATGGTTCTTGTTTTGACTTGGCAGCCACTCTGCATAAACTGATTGTGACTTAATGATACTTTACTGCCTGTGTCCCGTACCAATCGGTCTCTTCAATATCCTCTTCCCAGAGCAGTTTCTCACTAAGCATAGCGTTCAGCAAAACCCAAACCACAGAAGCACTTGATGGCTTTTCCCTTCCACTATGCATTCTTCTTGAAGTCATGAAAGGCCATGAAAGAAGATAAACCTATGACAAGAACAACTTTCACATGCACTCTGTCATAAAATCCCAGGCATAATTTTTCTAAATATGGAGAGGTCTTTGGGGACGTTAAGAAACATTGAGATGATTAGTAGCTTGGTGTCAACTTCCCTTCCGCCGCTGGGGGCTGGAGCACCACTTTGAATTGAAGCCCGGGAGCAGCCTTCTATTTGGCTTCAGTTAAAATGTCTACTGTTTATGAAGATGCAAAGGTTAATTGCACCCTCTCAGAGGGCCATGCCCATGCATCTACAATCACGAGTTTCTACCACCAGCAGAACACCACTGTGATGTCTGAGGAATCATACATTTCCGTTTTCAAATCCTGTGCCTCCCTAGAATTTTCTGGAGCCCACTCTGTTACAACTTGAGGACTGATGCTTGACTATTAACAGATTTGATAGTTACGTTTTCTTAATCATGTGAAGACCACCTCAACCTGGAGTCTTTGCTCATGGCCTTCTCCTTCCCTACCCACCCATCCAAATCCTAGTGATTCTGTAAATCTCACCTCCCTCTGGAAGCCTTCCATCATGCATCGCTGGAATTCCTTTAGCACTCAGAAACCATCTTTGAATGAGTACTGTCCTCTCTCTCGTTCTATCATGTCTGTACCACCTGTGCCCGCAACTAGACCACAAGCCCTCTAAAGCCAAAGGCATGTCTTCAGCTTAGGTAATCTCCACCATCCCCAACCCAGAGCAGAGCATGAGATAAGCCCTCGGTGGGGACCAATGGTGATCCTGTCCCATGCACAGAGACATAAAAGTGGGAAGGTTTAAAAGAAACGAGCATATATTAGTCACTTACTGTATGCTGGGTCTTGGGTCAAGTTCTTTACATACATTATTAGTTTTGGTTTATTCAACAACCCTAAGGGATAGTACTCACATTTTAGAGATGGGAAAACAGTCAAAGGATGTTAATAAGTGGACCAACCAATATATGAAGACAGGTCAGCCTGACACCAAGGTTCTGCCTCTCTCCTCAATCCTATGCTGCTTTTTATCCTGACCAGGGACTGTTTGAGCTCCTGATTATGGCTAATATACTGCAGAGAGAGTGAATTTAAGAAATAAAATGTTAAATAAGTCTCTGCTCACTGCTTGATGCTTATTCCCTTAGTAGTACTGCACATGAGTGGTATTGATATTAGGCCCAGGAAGCAAAGCTGGAGCGATAAATTATAGGGCTTATTATAGAAGGTATAGTCAATAATTATTATGGGGCCCTTCTTAAGCGGGATACGAGCTCTCACAGTCACTTTACCCATGGCAACTTCTTCCAATTAAATTCGATCAATGTGGAGAAACAACCAGTGGAGAAGAGATGTGACCTCAGAAGGATTTGGTTCTTGTATGCTCAGTCACCAACGCCTGGGTTCTTAATTGGCTTTTTGTTGCCAGGACATTCCAAAGAAATAATTTTTGATGAGCCCTGAGAGGTCTGGCAGTCATTGCTTCTTTAAACATTGATTTGAATATTCCAACACTCACTGAAATGTGAATTGTGAGAGGTTGGCCTTTGCCTGTGATGCTGAGCATACACGTGTCTCGTTCCTACTTGCTTTGTCTATACTGTGCCATCTGCCTGTAATACCCTCCCTTCTACCCCATTTGCCATGTGCAGACATCCTTTCTTCAAAATTTGCTCAAACATCACCTTCTCTGTGAAGATGTTCCTGAACCTTCCAAAGACCCTGCCAAGCTCAAATGGGTCCCTTTACCTCTGAGATCCCAACTTCAGGAAGCTTTCAGCATGTATCCCCTATTCGGTACTGTTTCTTGAAGCATGGATCTCCATGCAGGACAGCTCATTATTGGAGGAGGCAATACTGCCTGGTGATGAAGGCTGTCTGACTCCTAATCCAGACCCAGTTTTCTTGGTGGTAGAAGTGAGATAATATCCATCCTTTGAGTTGCTAGGATAGCTAAATGAGGTAGATGTTGAGTAGGAGCCCTCAAGTAGTGCTATCTATTTGTGTTGCTTGCATTCAGTGCCTCCAGACCCCTGTTGACCACCTACTCTGTGCAGAGAGCTGAGCTCAGTCTGATGTGATTTGGAGCCCAAGTCCCCCACCACAAGGAGACTGGTCTCTGTCCACTTGCATGTCCCCAGCTCTGTGCTAGGCAAGCACCATTCGCTGTGCTTGGCATGCTTTTCCCAGCCTCTCTGTGGCACTCTGACCCTCACTGCCAAGGTTGACTTCCTCCAAAGAATCTCCAGACCCACCAAACCCCAGGGATCCCAGGGACTGAATTCCCACCGCATTTATCTGGAATCACCAATTGCCAAATTGTACCCTCTCTCACCTGTTTGTTTCTCAAGTGTCTATATTTAATCTCAGACTCGTGGTGAGAAGCTTAAAGGCAGGGACTATGCTGGATTCTCCTTAGAGTTTGGATAAGGGTTGCCCACACAATCTTAGGGACTTGGTCATCCTACCTTCCAGGTCAGTCTTTCAGTTAATGCTTTTTGTTGGCATCTTCCACTGTGCTAAGCACTGAAGCATATCCGTGAGCAGGGTAACCAAGACCCCTCAACTCCCCACGGGTTCCTTCCTAGCATGAGTTAGAATCAAGTCAGCAAGTCAACATATAAATGAAGGCAATAGTTTGAGAGTGTTGAATCTTACAGAGAAAACACAACAGGGTGATATGTTAGAGAGTGACTGGGGGTGGCAGCCTACATTCAGCCTTCTCTTTCCATCACTCAGCAATCAAATACCATATTTCCTAAGGGGTGCTCTGTAGATCAGCCACTGGGCCAGGTGCTCAACTAAGGAATAGCGAGGGACCTATTGTCAAAAACAGTTGGAAAGTACATCTGATGCATTTATCCCCTGTTGGAGCTACACAATTTATATTAGTATATTAAAGACATTACTACTTACTGCAGTAAAGATAACCTTATTTTGCTTCAGCTGGTATTTCCCAAATTTTCTGATCGATCTTTTTGTCTGTCTTTTAATATTTAGCATCCATTAGCATTCCATGAAACCCACGTCTATGGAATAAACTTTGAGATACACTGATCATATTGAATGATATTTATTCTCAGCAAAATTCTTATCTACATACCCCACAGGGCAGCTGGGGTGTCATTACCAAGCCATAAAATTTAGACATAGCAGAAAGAACTGCATCGAGCGAGCCAATAATGAGGTTATTTTCTTAATTAAACTTCCCTCACCCCAATCATTAAATACCTACTATGATCTAGTAAATGTTCTAGGTGCCGGGAACAGAGGAGAAGACCAGATACGCTTCCTTCCATCACGGAGCCATCTCCTGTCCTATCGGATGATTGCAGTAGTTTCCTCCCTGGCCTTCCCTACTATTTTTTCTCTGCAGAGCATCCAGAGTGGGCCTTCACAAGCTCAGGCAGATCCAGGCTCTGCTTCATTCCGTTTCTCCCATGGCTCTTCATCTCACGCAGAGCAAAAGCCAAAATCATTTCCAGTGGTCTATAACTCAGCTGCCCTGAACTGCCGCCACTAGCCACATGGGGCTGTTTAAATTAAAATTATTTAACATGAAATAAAATGAAAAACTGATAGTGCAAATCCCTCCATGGCATGTCAGGTGCTACACAGGCTGTGTGGCTAGTGGGCAACACTGTTATAGAACATTTTCACCCTCACAGAAAGTTCTGCTGGTCATGTAATGCCTATACGATCGAGTGTCTGTTGCCATTCTTATCTCCTCCTTTACTGCTCTTGCTCTTAATGCGCCTGCTCCAACCGCAGTGCACCCCGAATGGCTCTCACGCAGTCCAGGCACAGTCTGACCTACCCATCTGCTCCTTCCTCTTTCTGGCATGTTCGTTCCCACACGGCCACCTGCCTCATTTCCTTGCTTCTTGCAATTCTTTTTTTTTTAATGTTACCTTCTTGGCGATTCCCTCATTACTACCCTAATTAAAATGGTAATGCCCACTTCTGATCTTACCATATCCTGTTCTCCAACTTACTTTATTTTTCCCCTAAGCACCATCACCATCTGACATACATACCCTTTCCACATTGATTCGTATGCTCCATGAGTGTAGAGATTTTTGTCTGTTTTGTTCATTACTGCATCCAGGACCTAGAAGAGAGTCTGGGGCTTAATAGGTGCTCAAGAAACATTTTTGGATGAATGAAGGAACTTTATGAAGAAAGACATAACCCCAGCAAGCACAATAACAACAACATACACAGGTATACATTTATGATAATGTCATGTAATGATAAGTACTATGGAGGGGAAAACGCCACATTGCAAGGAAAGTGTTTCATCTCCAATTTTTATAGCGAAACGAAGGCTCAGAAAAGTTGAATAAATTGCCTATGATCATATTCACGATGGGCCAGCCAGGATTTGAACCTACATCCAGTGTGGTGGTGGTTAATGCTTGACAACTGGTTCTCTGAAGAAAATATAAGCATAGGTTTGAAGTGTTGCCTATTTCCATGGTGTAAATACTCCCACCGTGGCTAATTTCAAGCTACCACCATGATGTCACTGAACATGGAGTTGGGAAGAGATGAGCACAATCAGTTCTCTGAACTGTGCAAGTCCAAGAGCATCACTGCATCTGACCTAGCAGGTCAAGCCCATCCCACTGTACCATGTGGCCACTCCTGCAAAGAAGCAAGCAAACTCTTCTAAAGAATCCCCTCTTTCTAGAGACCAAGTAACCACTACACTCTGTAATCCTTGGCTCTTGCCGATACCTCCACTTTTCAAAATCAGTTGGGTTCACATTCGGCCTGTTTAAGTTATGGCATTTTCTCCTAAGAGGATCATGCTTATTTGAGTTGACAGAGAAAGTTGTTCTCAGAGGATTCTTCTGTCTATGTTAGCCTTTGAAATGGCCTAGATGGCACAGGTAATCCTATCGGACCTTTGGGACCTGGGCAGACTACTTTTTAATTGATAATTCCATGTTTCTATAGTAAGTGGCCTCCTTAATAATAGCCTGCCTCATCATATGTGATGATTGCTAATTTAGGTTTTCAGGCTTCCTGGATGTAATGAGCTCTAATAAGCCTGAGACTTGTCACAGACTCAGGAAAGTCCGTTTCCCCCCTTGAAGCAATGATTTCCCTCAATCCCTGGACACAATTGGGCATACTCTTAAAAATATTAATAAGTGTGACTGGGATGTTCACCCCTTTCCAAATAAAACATAAGGTCCTGGTTTCATTAAGCCAAGCTATTAAATTAAGAAAGTGTTTTTAATTATCTGAGCATTTCAGGGAGCTCATAAAACATTTAAGGACCTCACAGGGGTGGTGCTGAAACCCTTTCAGAGTGAATTAAAGCTTTGACTTTTGGAGCTGGATGGGAAGGGCTTGGGGCTCACAGCTACAGATTCCATTTGGTCTGGAGCATAGACCTGCCAGAAAGGAAGCAGCTGCAGATCTTGTTGTTTGGTGGTGCTGGTGGTGGTGTGTTTGGGGGCGCGGTGTATCTGTGTCCGAGCTGCAGGGCAAACCAGATCAACTCATAGCAAAAACAAACAAACAAAACAAAACCTCTAACAAATAACAAACAACAAAGATTTCCTAGCATCTACTTTATGCCTGACTCTGCTGAATGCTGAAGTTGAAAATAATGCTACTACTTATTGAGAAGTCTCTTATGTGTGAAGCACTCTTTTTATATTATCGCATAGCATCCTTATAAAAGTCATGTGAGTTGCCTGTTTTCACCCCCATTTGATAGGTGAGGAAACTGAGAATTGAAATTACCCATGATAGGCAACTGTCGTGAATCCAGACCCTGAGAAGCCACCCAGTGCTGTCTGACCCTAACCCCTTGTACCTTACACTGATGAGTGAGCTGTAGCTCACACTCTAATGCCATAAAATAAAAAACTATCATCATTATTATTATGGAATAACAAATACCATTTATTTAGGGTGCCAGGCACTACGCTTTGCACTCTACATAGCTTATCTAATTTAATCCTCCAAACAACCCTGTGGTATTGTTATCTCCTATAGTACAAATGAAGCAACTGAGTTATGGAGAGAGGTCACGGTTACACAGCTGGTGCTAGAGGTGGGATTCGTGCCAGGGCTATTGAATCCAAATCTAGGCTCTGATTCAGTCTGACCCTCTATTCCTCTGTCTGAGCCTACCTCGTCAGCTGCCCACTTGGTATTTCGATAAGCAGCTGAGAATATACAGGTTTTACCTGAGTGCACACAGTATTCTCTTCTTTTCTCTCCTGTGTTCTCTTGTCACTCCAGCTAAATCACCTGCCCCCAGATATGCCTTTGTGTCAATCGAATAAATGACCCAGTTTTTAAATGATAAAGGTAGACCAATAACATTCTTTTTTCCTCAAAATTATAGTTTCCTAACTGGTATTACATACAGGTTTCTGAGACCTTGATGCCCTAGGCTACCCGGTATCTGCGTCCAGGTATCCTGAGTCCAGTTGCCTCTGGCCACGAGCAGCTTCATTTATATACCCGGGCGTGCTGCTCAGATATCATTATGTGCAAGCAAGCATCACACTGGGTAATTATTAAGTCTTTAAGGCATTTAAAAATATCTAGTAAAATCTAGTTTTTGCCTATCAGAATGGCAAAAAAAAAAGAAGAAGCAGCAGCAATCTTTTGGCAAAGTCATGGAAAACAGGCATTTGTGAGAATGCCATTTAAAACCTCCAACAAGGGCAATTTTGCAACATTTATCCAAATTTTGAGGGCATAATCTTTTTGACCCATCTATTCCTCTTCTAGGAGTTTATCTTTTAGCTAAACTTGCTCTTAAGCTATATGTACATTATTTCTTGCAGTGCTCCTTGAAATAGGAAAAAAACACAAACGCCTCAACATATGGCTCTGTGAATAGGGAATGGTTTATATAAATTATGGAACATCCGTAGAGTGGAATACTATGCAGCTATTAAAAATGTATCAATTTGTGTACTGAAAATGGGACAATCTCTAAGGGATATCGTTTAGTAAAAATAAGAAACAAGGCACAGATCTGAGTACAATTGTGCTACCCTTTGTGTAAAACCGGGAAGAAGATAATACATGTTTGGATGTGCTTGAATGTGCTTTTAAAATCTCTTATAGTATCTGGCGGTGGGGACTGAATATGGGGAGAGAATTGTGCAGATAGGGGCCAGCTCAGTGGAGACTTTATTCTGTATACAGTTTTAGACTTTTGAGTGACGCACCAAATGTATTATCTATGCAAAGATCACATGACATGGATGGAATGGCAGAGAGCATGGAGAAAAGTATTCCAGAGGGAAGGGGTAGCACGTGGGATAGGAGCCTGGTACTTTCAGGGAACTGAGACAGGGTCAGTGGCCGAGCAGAAAGGCGAGAGTCCAGAGCATGCCTTGTAGGACTTTTTGAAGACTTCTGGGTCATTATGCTCAGAGTAATTGAAGGGTTCTGAGTAGGTAGGGGGTGCCTTGATCAAATTTGCATCTTGGAAGGGTCACTGGCTAATGGAGAGCCTGTTGGGGAGAGATCAATAGGGGGCTGGAGGGGCCCAGACAAAAGGCTGTTGTGTTAAATCCGAGTAGGGGTGTGGCCACGACAAAGAAGTGACAGGATGTACTGAAAACAGTGTTAGAAGGTGAACTGATGATCCCTGGGAGGGATTGGCTATGGAGGTATGGGAAACAGAGGTGGTGAGGATTTTGTCCTGGAACTAGTTTGTACAACAGACAGGTGGGGCCACTTCCTGAAAGAGGGCAGAGGCCAGGTGAGGGTGAGGAGCACGGGTATAATCTCAGACAAGACCCTTTGATGCATCACAGAGAAGACAGCAAGAAGGTGGTCAGAGGTAGAATTCTGGACTTGGGAGGAGTCTGACCACAGTCGGGAGCCGTGTATGCAGAAAGAAATTGGGGGTGTGCACAGGGATGAAATTTCCTGGGACAAAACTAGGAATTATGCCTGCCTCCCAGAGATGTCAGCAGAGCCTGTTCATTGACATGCAAGCAGCGTCTACATAATAGGTGTGTCTTGGTTGTCTGTTTAATCAGTTACAGGGGAGCGGTCAACAGCAATTATGCTGGTTACCTGCTCTCTCTTTATCTCTGCTCTTCCCACTTCACCCCCTCCAGGCTAGGTGGCCCCTCCCCTGCTCCTTGAGTCTTTCTCAAGACCACCCATTTAGTTTTTCACCCTGGTGGCGTCATTCCTGCAGCTTAGAGGTGAGCGGGTGATACGTCCCTCTTTCTGAGTACCTCCCAGCCCAGCAAGCAGCAGCGGGTCTCTGGGAATAATTGATATTACAGAAAACACAGGGCCGAGTGCCAGCTTCACATTCTCCAAACATGTAATGATTCAACCTTTTCAGTTTCATCAAAGCCAAGCTTGGAAACTCCCTGATGGCCCACTGCTAACAAACAGCAGGGTGCCTGCTTTAGCACTGCTGCTCCTCAGGTGTCTGGGTGGCAGATGCGACCTTGGCTGGATGACAGCAGCCAGGTGGCCTCTTCCAGGCCTTTGTGCTCACACAGGGGCCTCAGGTTTGGCAAGCTGGCCGAACCCTCACTCTTATAGAGGATCAGCCAGCTACATTGGCTCGGGCATCCAGAGGTTGGCACTAGCTACTTTTTAAACTGTTTAAGCTGTCAAGACAGGACACAGTTGTTTGTGACAAGGAAGAGGAAGCACGGGACTGGCCCACTTGCACCGTAGAAGCACAGGGTCAGGAATCGAACTTGGGAGTGCCAAGGCTGCCAGGGAGTGTGGGTAAAGAGAGAGGGGGAAGGAAGCCAGGCAGGGGACCTAAGAGGACAGAATGGGAACCTAAGGGAAGAGACGATAAGAGACAGAAAAAATCACTAGAGGGGCCTCGGAAGAGACAGTTATAGACAAGGTCGAGACACAGAGAAAGAGGAAGAGATAAAGTCAGAAATCAGAGCTATGCACACACACACATACAGACACTAATACCGAAATTGGGAGGGCATAGTAAACTGCTCAGATTTAAGACCACCACACAGGGCTCAAAGGCGTTGAAAGAGACACTTACTTGACTTGCACAGTTTGATTGATTGTTGACCCAAGTGAGCCTTGGTGAATGCTGAGGCCTACGTGATACGTTGTGGTTATCATTTGTAGAAACAGTAATAACAGGAACAATAGTGATGGTAGCTGTCGTGGTAGGAGTTGAACTTGCTTTTACGAGAGCTTTACAGATTCCTCGAAGCAACTATCCAAGGCAGACTTTATCATTTCTGCTGAGAATTTAATAGCCTTGAAAGTTCATGCTCTGAGAAGTCAAATCACTTTTAAAAAGTCACCCCGCTGGTCAGGAACAGAGCTCCTGAGTTTATTCACTATCCATTTTTGGATATTTCCATTCCACCTGTCTTTCTGTCCCACTCATTCTATGAGATGAATGTCTTCATTTGAAGGCACAGGAGACATAAGAAGAAAGTAAAATTTCAGTGGTACCACGACTTTTTTTTTTTTTTAACATGTATTCACTTTGCAAACATATTTACCTCCCTCCTGCATGTAAGGAATGCGTGCTTGAGGCAGTGGGGGAGGAGAAAGCAGGCAGAGGGCTGTGTTACTAGCTTTTGGGGTGTCTGCATGAGTAGCCAGGTCTGCCATAGCTGTGTGACAGACAGAAGACTGGGTCAGGGGTGCCTACCCGCTTGTGGTAAGGCAACCAGCTTTCCTCTCAAGGAATATTTACTAAGTTGAAAGGAGAGATCCAGAGCCTGGCCTTTGGGAGCTGAGGTAAGACGACAGTATCCCTCTGGGGCTGCTGGCCTCAGATCTGCTGTGGTTTCCCCATTATCAAGCCCTGCCTGCCCACATGTCCCTTGAATCCTGTGAGATTCCCCAGTCTCCTTCAGTAGTCAGGTTGTATAGTTCGCACAGAACTCCTATTTGGGGAGCCATGCCTCTCCCATTTCATGTTGTTTAGGAAGGGCTGACCGTGCTGCTTGGCCTCATGACCAGGCCTGGCCAATCAAAGTGCAGCTGTATCTTTCTGCACATTGTGATTGGTTCAACCATGATTGAACAAGTCAGGCCAATCAGAGGCCTTCCTTGGCCTTGTGAGCCAGAGCTTTTATAAAAAACTACTCTTCTGGGTCTCTGAGCTCCATGGGTGAGATGAGGCATGGCTGCTTGTGGTCCAATATGTCTCAGCACCCTTGGATCCCTACTCAGTCCGCTTATCCAACATGTGCCTTATTTTTGGCTTAGGGTGGTTTGAGTGTGGTTTCTGTCTTTTACAACTAATGGAGTCCTGATAAATGCATATTTTTAAAAAATTTATTGGGGTGACAATTGTTAATGAAATTACACAATTTCAGGTGTACAATTCTGTATTACATCATCTATAAATCCCATTGTGTGTTCACCACCCAGAGTCAGTTCTCCTTCCATCACCATATATTTGATCCCCCTTACCCTCATCTCCCCCCCCCCTTACCCTCTGGTAACCACTAAACTGTTGTCCGTGTCTATGAGTTTTTGTTTCTCATTTGTTTGTCTTGTTCTTTTGTTCTTTTTGGTTTATATACCACATGTCAGTGAAATCATAGGGTTCTCTGCTTTTTCTGTCTGACTTATTTCACTTAGTATCATACTCTCAAGATCCATCCATGTTGTCACAAATGCTCCTATATCATCTTTCCTTAACGCCGAATAGTATTCCATTGTGTATATATACCACATATGACCCAGCAATCCCTCTCCTGGGTATCTACCCAAAAAATCTGAAACCATTTATCCATAAAGACACTGTGCTCCAATGTTCATTGCAGCTTTGTTTACGGTGGCCAAGACATGGAAACAACCAAAATGTCCTTCGATAGATGAATGGATAAATGCATAATTTAATCCTGATAAATTAATGGACTTAAATTAGTGGGCTTTCAGCCATACTCTTGAAGGAATTTAAAACTATATGTACTGTTTTTCTTCTGTTGAAAGCATTTCACACAGAGAACTATTCTTTCCATCTTTTTACAACTGCCCCCTCATCCTTCTTTTCAGTGCCAGGACCCTTTTTTGTCTTTCCAGAAAAGAGGGTCCTTGAATAACTTACAGTCTAGAATGGGAGGCAGACACAGAAATAGAAAATTTCAAGATCCACACACAAGAGCTGAGGCAGGTATAAGCACAACACGCTGCGGGAGTCCAAAGGCGGGGCACTTAGCTCAGGCAGGCAAACCATTTAGAGAAATCTATTTTAAATTGATTGTTTTATTTGCTGGATTTTATATTGACATGTTTTGCTTTGTTCTCGATGTGTTCTGGGACTGCGGCCTATTCATTTATTATTAAGAGAACAGTAATTATTTCCAGGAGCTCCTGAGAATACACTTTGCTTCCCCTTTGCCTGATCTCTGCTGATTCTGGTCTAACCTTCACATCTCTGAGGATGTCTGTGGCAGGAAGTGACAGCCCCTGTGTGCCTGGTGGAACACACCAGAGACCCCACTCTGGAAGGAAGGCCTGTAGACCACTGCTTCCCAAAGTTTAATGAGCCTGTGGGTCCCCTGGGGTCTTGCCGAATAGCAGATTCTGACTCATAGGGTCTGGGGTGGGGCTCGAGAATCCATTTTTCTAACGAGTTCCCATGTGATGCCAATGCTACTGGCCTATGGATCGCATGTTGAGTAGCAAAACCCTAGAAGTTCAGCGGCACCTTTTCCACTGGTTAATGTTATAACAGGCCTGAGCAGATTGTCTATCTGTCTTGCTGAACTATAAACTCAAGTGGAGACAGCACCTGTTTCTTGCCTGCAACTACATCTCCAGTGCCACAGAAAAAAATTCAATAAATATTTGTCAGACAAATGCCTCCCCTTCTCCCCACCACCTTTCCATGGATGTGGGCACGTGGAAGTTTGATGCTGTGAATGAGCCTGACTCTATGTCTATGCCATAGGCTGCAGTCTTGACTCCTCACCTAATTCCAGACAGCCCGGATGTCCAGGACTGGAGCATGTGACCTGCACCCTCTCCTAGATTTGAATAAACCTCATCCTAAGCTTGAGTACCTATCTGATTTGAGGCACTCCTTGCATTGACTACTATACTGTTCCCCATTTCATGCCCATGGACCAGATCAGCTGGCCATAGATTCTAGCTAAATATTTCACTAGAGTTCCTTATATCCTCTTGAAGTCAATGATTGACACTGTTGACCTCTTCCTGTTACAGCTCTTCTGGCTTGATTAATTTCCCCCAAATCTTTTAGCACCTTCTGCTTCCTTACTTAGAAATCCCAGCAAAACAGCATGATTGGAGCTGGAACTAGGCCAGCGATGACATGAAGGACTAACATTGAAATAGAAGATCATCATCAGCCTCTCAGTTTGAGTTCCCACCCAGAAACTTGGCATCCTCCCCTTAGAATGAATTTTGAAAAAGCCAAAAGCCATTAGCTATTATGTAAACTACCTAATCCTCGCTTTCCACACCTGCAAAATGGGAATAGCTGCACTCTCCTGGTGGGGTTTTAATTAAGATTAAGTTGTGATATAATAGACATAAAATGCTTAGCAAGAGATCTGCATGGAAAGTGCTCCATCAAGGGTAGTTCTTTTTATTTGTACTTCTAAAGGGTGAATCCTCAAGACCAGGATGCGTCGGGGAAGGGCTCTAGGGAATCCGGGATCATATGTCTAACAGCACATCACAGAAGAGGGAAGGTTGGGACAGAGTATGAATAGCTGAAACAGCGGAAACATGAGGCTGGCATCCCACAGGAGCCCCTGTAGTAAGAGTAAGTGGACCATGGATCTAATCAACAGAGTATCTCAGGTGATGGCTCTTCGGATCCCCCTAGACTCCCTCCTCTTCTGTATGTGCCTGTCCAGCTTCCTTGCTATGGGTATGGCTTAGACCTGTGTACACAACCCAGCATTTGTCCAGAACTGGTTTCATCCTGGTGCTTATATTTTCTAAGCTGTCCGGAACACCTTGAATTTTACTCCTTTCTTCTAATTTTTTCATCATCAGAGACTATGGTAATTTACTTTATTCAGTTAGTCAACAAATATTTAGTGACTGTCCTCTCTATGCCAGACACGCCACTAAGCGAGAGACAGTAAGTTCCTGTCTTTATGGAGTGTGAGTGTATTTTGTAAAAGTGATGGAGATTTTTCATTTAGTCGGGAATCAGGATGGTGAGTAGAATGAGTCCGAGCCCAGTAGAAGTCCCAGTAGGAATGCATACACCGTGGATACTTATTTGCTCACCAACAGAATCAATGAATATACAGTTATAAGGGATTAAAAGAGAAGATGGGAGAGAAGAGAGTCGAGGTGGATGGATTAACCAGGAACCATTCCAGTTCTTGGGAACCAGTCATTCACTCAGTTATGGAATGACCAAGAATAGGCATTCCAAAGTTAATGAAATAATGAGACTGGCTTTGAGCTTTGATCATATACTAGCTATTATAATTGGAAAGATGGATATTGCAATAAAACAGAATAATTCTTGCCTTCGTCAAGCTTACTGTCCAGCTAAACATTCTTTCTTGGTCCTCCCTATGTCTGAATAAGCTCACAGCCTTTTAGTATATCATCTCAGATTCTGGAAGGTCTATACTGATCACAAGTTTTATTGGATATATCTTGAGGTATGAGAACATTTTCTAAATGTTTAGAAAGTTTCATGAGAACTTTCTAAAACAGCTGGGTATACGACAATGAGTTGGCTTTTCAAAGTTTCTAAATCTTGAAATCCATTTTTAATTATACTGATAAATGAACAACTGATGTTATTTCAATTTAACTTCAATTGAAATAATGTTGGCCAGTCCATCTTGGACCATATTTAATTGCGTTGTCAGGGTTCCTCAACCTTGGTGCTCTTGAACTTTGAGGCCAGATGATTCTTTGTTGTGAGAGGCTCTCCTGTACATTGTAGGATGTTTAGCAGCATACTTGCCTTCTACCTACTAGATGCCAGTGGCTTTCGCTCAATTGTGACTACCAAAAAATGTCTCTAGGAGGAAAATTATCCCACAGAAGAAAAACACTACATTATCACTCTATCTGTACTTTTTAATAATAACAAGGTTGTTTGAATTATACCTGATCCAGAATCGAGTATTGGTTTTGCTGCATACAAAGTGTAGGACCTGGGACAGGCCTAGCCTGAGAGTGAGATTCCTCATCTGAAGAAAGTAGGTAGAGGCCTGACACTGTGGTGAGATTTAAAAGATGACATATGTAAAGGACCTGGACAGTGCAGAAGCTCAATGACTGTGATCACGTCTTACTTATTCTCTGGCTAACAGAACTAACCATTGCCAAAACTACATGCTCGCAATGTGCATGTAGATTGTGTGTATGTGAGCGTGTGCACACATCCTACCGGTCAGAGATACACTATGAGAAACAACTACCCTCTGTTTGGCTTAAGAATTCCCTGGCCAAACATGAGTGATACAAAGGGCACAAGCTTTGGAGTGAGACAGACCTGGATTCCACTCCTGGGTCCACTGCCTACCTGCTATAATTTCGGTCAACTTGCATAACCTCTCTGCCTCAGTTGTATTGTCTAACAAACACAGATAATAACAGGACCCATCTCATTGAGTCACTGTGTTGTGAGGATTAAATGAGATCATGAATATGAAATACTTAGCACCATGCCTGTAACTGAGTGAAGTTTGCTCACTATGAGTTGTTGTTGCTATATTATCGGTGTTATTTCACCCTTGGGTCTATCCCTGGGGTAACTTCAAAGCAGATAGTGGCCTCTTTCCAGGGGTTTCCTATCGTGCCAGAGTAGCTCAGTCAACAACTTCCCTAATGAGCTCAAGACTCCATCAGCTGGACCCTTTGTTTTCCTAGTAACTCTCTGTCAACATGGTTTCCCTCGCTGCGTCAACATTATACCAATTGCATATTCACTGGCCTGCATGGGACTCAAGACTATCAATTGCTAAATGGAGTAAATGATATTCATTGTTAAAACAGGGTAAATACCTATTTCCTTTACACAATGGAAGGGACTGTTGTAGGCTATTAAGTAAATAACTATAAATAACACACTATAAAATGCTTTACATATGCCTTATTGCACTGAACTGCAACACTGAAGTAGCTGTTATGGCTGGGTAAATTATACGTGTTTTTAAACACTGTCCAAAATACATATTTACACGTACTTTAAATCCTACACTAAACAGTCTCTATAGCAACCAGCAAAACACAAAAGCCTTATTAAGCATTCTTTGTAGTATTTTTAGGAGTTTAATCATTAGGAGAAAACTCATAGGCCATGTAGACACCAGGGAACACGAAGAAAGAAAGTCTTTATAGGAACAAAAGAATGAGGCTGGCTTTGAACCTGGTGGGAGAGGATTTTATTTTTTTTAAACTAATAATCACCAAGGGCCTTCTCTTTGTGAAGGCAATACTGTGTTTGGGGTACATCAGACACAATTTTGGAATTACAATCTGGTTTCTCAACAGAGAGGAGAGATTCTTCATTAACATATTCCAGCAAAAAAATCACTTTCAATTTTTTCTCATTAGTCACACCAAGAAAATATTTCCTTGCCATTCAAAAGTGAAGTAATATGTAATATCTGACGTTTGTGTTAAGCCTGAGTCACACAAATAAGTCTTCGAAGGGAAATTCTAATTTCATTGGGGTGGAGACACATCACATCATTTGAGTCCTGTATGTATCTGATTGTCTGTGGTGTGCCACAATCACAACATACCCTAGACACGTCAGTGGCTAAACAAAGGTAAAACTTTCTTTCTTGCTCATGCTACGTGTCCATTGCCAGTCAGTGGAGTTTCTGCTCCATGCTGTCACTCGGGGACCCTAGGAACTCTATCCTCTTGTGATGCCACCACTCAAACTTGCTTTCCAGGGTTCTGTAGCAGGGCAAGAGAGAGCGGTAGGGTGGCTGGGAGGTACAGAAGCGGCACACCTCCTTTCCACTCATACTCCACTGGCCAGAACTCAAATCATGGAGTTTCAACCAATTGTAACCAAGGGTGGAAAATATAGGGGCACATGGAATATTTGGTGAGCACTGGACATCTTTGGGAAAAATATCACTTAACTGTCAGAACTATGTCAGATACTTTACGTTACTTATCTTTAAAACAACTTTGCAATGTGAAATTTCCCCATTCACTGATGGGGAAACAGGCTAAGCAGTCTGAAACGACTTGTTTAAGGTCACCCCACCAAAAAGTGGAAGAGTGAATTTAACCAGCAGTTCCATTCCTAAGTACTTTCCCAGAAATGCACACATACGTTCACCAAAAGTCAAGTGCATAGAAACAAACACTCTTCACAATAGTCTCAAACTGGAAACACCCCAAATTCACCACCAGCGGAATAGAGAAATTGTGTTATATTGACACAAGGGAATATCCTAGAGTGCTGAGAATGAATAAATGGTAGCTGCATACAAACACGGATACAGCTCACAAATAAAATATTGACTAAAACAGCTAGATACAAAAGAGTTCATGGTATGATTTCATATTGTATTACTCAAGAGCAAGCAAAATTAATCTATGGTGATAGATGTCAGGATAATGGGTACCTTGGAGTTCAGTAGCGATGAAGAGGGTGCCTGAACAGAGCGTCTGTTTTTCTTGTAATGTTCATTTATCTGGAAGCTATTTATATGGCTACGTTCAGTGTGTGAAAATTTGTCCAGTTATACATTATAATTTTGCATATTGCTCTCTGAATGTTACACTTCAATAAAAAGTCTACCTGAAAAAACAACGTGCAAAAGTATGCATTTCAGATTCTGATCAAACTGATTCCAGGGCCCTGTATTTTTTTATGTGGTATTCATTTCTTCCCCAAGCACATTGAGGCTCATCCCAGCCCTTAAATTGTCCGACTTGATTCCAACTCCACTGACACAAGCCATCTATTAAGATGGCTCCTTAGAATCATGGTTTAAATAGAAAGTTTCAGCAAATTTGAGAGAATTGTCAAAGTCAACTACAATTTAGTCTAATAAATACTGACTTTAGTAAGATAGTTTTCTTCCTTAAAATCAAATGTAAATCTGGGATCTCCAGAGAGAGAAAAAGACAATGGA
Organism: Rhinolophus hipposideros; assembly: GCF_964194185.1. NCBI lineage: Eukaryota > Metazoa > Chordata > Mammalia > Chiroptera > Rhinolophidae > Rhinolophus > Rhinolophus hipposideros. The sequence goes on along the minus strand of NC_138067.1, from coordinate 26,541,797 downwards.
ATCGCTTTCTCCTCAGGCTAGAGGAATGGACACGGTCAAGTGCAGAGACGAGAATGAAACCTATGTTAAAACAAACCCCAAACCAAGACAATACAATAATATAGGTTGGGGCCTGGGATGTTTCCACCCATTTCATTCGGAGCCATCATAAAACTCAAAAACCATTGTACCTACCCAGCTGAAATGAACTGACAGCTGAAAAAGTAATTCTGTTGTTTTTCTCTGCCCCTTCCTTATCCCCTTAACACACCCAACACCAAAACAGCAATTTGGTGGAGCCCTGAGTGCCAAAAGACAATGCCGTCTTAGGGAAGGTATTAGTGGTAAATCCTCAAGCTGTTTTATAAGCACCTCCTAGGTTGGCAGCAGAAGGCTAAACACAAAATTGCAAAATGAGCTTGAATTTAATTTTGCAGTTTTCATCTGTCATCGTGTTATGACAGTATGGGTGTTCTGGGCTTTACAGAAGGTGAAGGGCAGGAGCATACTACTCCTACTGGGAAGGGCTCCTCTTCCATCTGCTCATGTCTTGGAAGCTTGTAGGATCATGGTTGTCAAAGATCTAATGGGAGTCACCAGAGGCCACTCTAAAGATCAGTTAGATTCTTAATCAATGGCGCTCATTCTCTGCATATTTTGTTCATTCATTTATTTATTAGGCACACTTTTACTAAGCATCTATTTTGTTTCAGGTGCTGCACCTGGCTTCAGGCATGCACTAATGAACAAAGAAGATGTACTTTTCTGCCCCTGAGAAGCTTCTGATCCAGAGGGAGACAAGTAAGTGGGAAAGTTTATGAAATACTAATGAATGTTGCAAGTCGACTTAGTGTGTGCTACATGAGCAAATAGGAGGAATGGCCAGCAAGTCTTGAGCATGAGATTGCTTCTTGGAGGTAATTTTGTGTAGTCTAAAACATGGAGTCCACTGAAACTGTGCTGGATACCCACCAAATTCCAATTACTGTGCCAGGCTTTCATAAGGATGGATAGAGGGTGGTCTGAATACTAAGGCAGGATATAGTTTGAAAAGGGATAAAGATAATCAAATGGACTATTTTGGCAGATTGATGAAGTTCAATAGGGTGTTTTGGAACCAGCTGGGCGGAGATGAAGTCTGAGTTACTTCTGGACAAATGAGTAACAGTTAGGGGGCAAAGCATGGAGAGAGAAAAATGGAAGATGTCCTAAGAGAGGGAACAGTTTTTGCAAGGCACAGCCATGGAAGACTAGACCTACAATGGATTCTTTGTCTGTTTTAGTATAACTGAAGTACATAGCTTGAAGCTGGGGGCCGCAGAATCTGGGGATCGCTCAGTGTGGCAATTGCAGTGAGCCATGGTAATTTTGGTGAATCACCAACTGGTGGTGGTGATGATTTGATCCCATTGTGCTTGATAAGGATCACCTTACTGTGTTTCCCTGAAAATAAGACCTAGCTGGACAATCAGCTCTAATGCGTCTTTTGGAGCAAAAATCAATATAAGACCTGGTATATATTATATTATATTATATTATATTATATTATATTATATTATATTATATTATATTATATTATACCCAGTCTTATAGTAAAATAAGACCGGGTCTTATATTAATTTTTGCTCCAAAAGACGCATGACAGCTGATGATACGGCTAGGTCTTATTTTTGGGGAAACATGATACTACCAGTACAGAGAGAAGATGACGTTTAAAATTCAAATTAGGGTGACCACTATACCAGCAGCACCCATGAACCTATGCTTTCTTCACTTTCTCGGTCTTCTGGGCTGTTAGAAACAAGAAATCTAAACCCAGAGAATGACCACGGGGAACAGAATCACATGTTATCCTGCATTTCCCCTGTAGACACACAGCCTTGGTGCAGATTTATACAACTGCATTTAGGACTGATGATAGAATCATTGTTTTTTTTTTTTTTCTTTTCTTTTTTTATCCCTTCCATGCCACAAACCAAGGAAAAAAAATCATAATAAAATTTTACAAGTTAGCTGCCACCAAGAATAAACAAGAGAGCACTATAAGAAATGAATCACAGGCTCTAACTGAATCTCCTCTCAGGACAATAACTCTAATGCAAAGCCAGGGTCTGAGGAGGTCGCAGTGGAAAACTCTCCTGGGGCAATTCTGAGGAGAAAGGAGATATTCTCCTCCTGTCATCTTCACTTCATGTCCTAATATGTCTGTGGATGTGCAGAGAAAACATAATCTTCGGCCTCTGCTCTGAATCAAGATTTGGATAACCAGGGCCATTAAGACATCCTCAAGGATCACAGAATTAACCCTCTGTGAACCTAAGGAAACCATTGCCACGAAAGCACCAGAGGAAAGCTGCTTGATTTTAATCGTGGCCGAGCCAGAATGTCACTTGCCATTAGGTCCAACTGGCATTTTTTTCCCCCTTTTTAAATTACACGATTATCTTTAAATTGTGTACAAGAGCTCATAACTGCTGTCCATTGGAGGTAATCGGGAGTGATTTCATTTTACCCATGGACAGGCCGCCCCTCCTAGAGTCTTTGTTCATTAAATCTCTGTCTATTTCAGATTCCACTTAAGTATCAATGAGAAATAAATTCTGTAGCACAGAAGACTTTGCATGTTTGCATGTCGAGTCACCTCCTTTGTTGGCTGATGTTTTTTAGAGCTTCTCTTGGAGCCTCTCATGTGTATATAGCAAATGTGCATTTTGTATGTCCCCTAGGTGGTCACTGTGACACAGATCACTGCATTGAGCTGACCCCATGAACTCTCCAAAAAATCACCCAGAAAGAGAGGCCTAAACCTACTCATTCTTTATTGCCTTACATTAAAGCAACCTTTGTATAACGGTTTATATACCAAGTCATAGAATTATTCACCCATTCATTCATTCATTCGACATGAACATTGGGCATCTACTGTGTTTCAGACATTGAGCCTGGCGTTGGGTACCATGGTGAGCTTATAATAGACTGGTGGATAGACAAAATTAAACAGATTATTTCATTACAGTGTGATAAGGGCTACGAGATGGAGAGAACGGGAGGCCCAACTAGGTACATTTATTATAGGGATGAGGGCACAGGCAAGGGTTATTAGCAGGAATTACATCTGAGCTGAGACTTGAAGGTTGAGAAGAGTTTCACTGGCTGAAGATAGAGCTTGTGCAAGGGTCTAGAGATGAGAGGGAAGGTCAGGCAGGGTAAGCATGGGAAGCAGGAACACATGTATGAAGTAAGCAGAGCATGGGGTCAGGGTGTCAAAGAAGGCAAGGTGTGGGTGCAGGAAGACAGATATCATCACCAGGAGCTTTGTAAGACCTTTTAATGAGCATGGACTTTATCCTGATGGCAGAGGGAAGGAGAGGGGAGATGTGACCAGACATGCAATTGGGAAACATTGCTGTGGACACTCTACTCATAGTAGATGACCGCCTCTATGGGGATCGGATGCATTTGTAAACTTGACGAGACCGTACATGCAACATCCTTTTCCCAAGAAACAACCTCTAACCAGCTGCAACCTATGATTTTGATCTTTCCCCCAAGAACACCCTCTGTACTCTGTTTATTCCGATATTGCGTGTAATGGAATAGAGTCGGAGTAAGCCCATCTGAAGAGGTTCACAGCCAAGAGTTGAAGTCATAACAAAAGCATTAGTACCCATAACCCAAGACCCTAGCCAGAGGCTAGGTAAGCAGAGGAAGTCTTAGCATTCGCTGTGGCAAAATGATTTACTGGTACAGGAAATTTCAAAACTTGAGTTATGAGCTGTAACATTTCTGACACCAGCCAGCATTATGTTGGAGAGCCCACTGAACCTGCAGTCTTAAGATCCAAGTTTGAAGTTCAGTTATATCATTTAATACCTTAGGCAACTTACAAGATTTTATAGTCCCGTTTTTTTTTTTTTCCATCTAAAAAGTTAGTGTAACTCCTATAACCCAAGATGTTGTGAGAACTCAATGACACATGCATAGCATATCTGAGATCTTTACTGAATGAATGGAACTGAGATCATGGAGAAACCTCTCATTCTCTGGTGATAGTCTCCTTATCTATAAAATGAGATGGTTGAGTTAGATGCTGTTGAATTCTTTCCAGCTCAAATAATATAACTTCTTGATGCTTGCCTCTTTTGGAGGCTTGTACTGACCAATGACATGGTGTGCTAAGGCTAGGAACATTTTGTTTGCTATCCTGTGAAGTCAAAGGACAAGGAGAAACCTGAGAGGAGAAACTCTAGTGACTACTCTGGCCTCACTGAAATTGCTCTTATCCCAAAAGCCAGGTGATGAGAAGAATGTTAATTTGCTGCTGTCACTGGCTTTACTTGACTTCTCTAGTGAAGCCTTGGTCTCAGAGGAAGCAACTGACAGCCGATTTCCTGTAAGACCACTTTGCACTGTAAAAAAAAAAAAAAATGCTTTATCCTTTTACGTTACCTCATGAAACACTATTGATGCACTGTTCATGCTGAAACACACACACACACACACACACACACACACACAAAACAAAACAAAACAAAACATAAAAACCACACAACAAGCTTTGCGTGTTTTCCTGAGTAAGGATTAGAAGGAAGATAATTCTGAGTTTAGAAAATCTGATATCTAATATTGAATAAATGTTCTTTCTGGCATCTGAAAGGTGATTTGATTTGGAATCTAAGCACCTCTGGGAATTACCTCCGCTACACAGCACCTGTGATGTATACGCATTCCATCCTTGCCGTATTTAAAGAATTTACTCTTTCTAATTAGGTGGACATTGGTGTTACTCCGTATTTCATGCCTCAGCTGACTGGTCTTTTGCTATGGTGCGGTAGCTAAGAAGAGCCACATGTGGAACTGTTCAAAAGACAGGAGAATGGAAAGTTTTGGGGAAGAGAAATCCTATCAATTTAGAATTGACTAAAATATGCCCCAATCACAGCTGAAGTATCTCGTGGCCACAGTGGGTTACCTCCCCTTTTTTTTTTGATCCAGGGCCTGGTGTTTTCTGTATTATTTGTTTTTTTCTCTTTGGGTGCTTTATAGATGTCTGGCTATGGTGTTAGTCATATGGGACCATCCAGATGTCTATCCCAGAATGCAACCCTCAAACCTTAGGCAGATCACCTACCGGAGATAACATAGAATGGTTAGAGAGCAAAACCACAGTTTCAACATCATTTTTTTCTAGGAGTCTGGGATGACCTGTCTGTTATGTTATGTCCCCAGGGTGCAGCCCATAGTATGTCCTTTATCTTAATCACCCCTTTGATGACCATCTCTTAGGTTGGGCATTATATTCCCAGGGGTAGGAGACCTAGCTGTTTGTTCACTTCTACTAGACACTGGCGCATAGTAGGTACACAAAATAATTTTCCAATAATATACAGGATATAGTACATCTACTAGCATTGCATTTTAATTGTCTGCCTCCCTTACTAGATTGCAATCTCCATGAAAAAGAGACTGTTAAAAAAATACCATATTAGAAAAGTGCTGGTTGCTAGGTAGTGTTCAATAATTATTTACTGAATTAGGGAATGAATGAGTCAATGGATGAATGCACAGAAACCCAAACAACCAATTTAAAAGGGAAGAAGGTGATCAGACTGGTTACTTAATACCTTTGCACTCAAATTCCATTACCCAGAACAAATATGTTCTGCTAAAATTCCCTGTTAAAATATTCAAATCATCAATCCACTTTGTATATATGAGTATATTTTAATAGTCTGGCACTAAAATCATTCCAGTACCTACTTAAAACAAAACAAAACGGTTCTACTGAGGTGTAATTGACATACATTAAACTGCACATATTTTAACGTATAATTTGGTAAGTTTTGGTGTATTTAGACATTGGGGAACCCATCACTCAAGGTAATGAACGTATCCATTACCCCCCAAAATTCCCTTGTGTCTCTTGCTAATCACTCCTCATTAAGCAACCACTGATCTGCTGTCTGTTCCTATACGTTAGTTTGTCTTTTCTAGAATTTCATTTAATGAAATTGTGTTGTATGTACTCATTTTTGTTTGGCTTCTTTCACTCACCACAATTATTTTGAGAATAATCTATGTTGTAGTGAGTATCAGTTCATTCATGTTTTGCAGAGAAATATCCCACTGTATGACTATCCCCCTCTGTTTAACCATCCACCTGCTGTTGGATATTTGGGTAGTTTCTGGTTTGGGGCTATTACAAATTAAACTTCCATGAACATTCAAGCAAAAGACTTTATATGGACAAATATTTTCATTTCTATTGGACAAATACCTAGGAATGGAATCATTGAATTATATGATAGGAGGATGTTTAACTTTTTAACAACTTGCCATGATGTTTTCCGAAGTAGTTATACCATTTTATAGTTTCATCAGCAGTGGTTGAATGTTCTAGTTCTTTCATATCCATTCTAAGACTTGGTGTGATTGGTCATTTTAATTTTACTCATTTTAATAGGTATGTAGTGATATCTCATAGTTTTAATCTTCACTTCCCTAATGACTAATGATATTGGGCTCCTTTTCATGTACTTACTTGCACCCCATGTATCTTTTTATTTATTGGGTTTTTTAAATTAGTGACTTTCAAGGGTTCTTTATATATTTTGGAAACAAATCCTTTAACAAATATATGATTTACAAATATTTTATCTTTATAACAAATATTTATCTTTATAAAATACAAATATTTTATTTATAAAATACAAATATTTATAAAATACAAATATTACAAATATTTATCTTTATTTATAAAATACAAATATTGTATTTTAGCTTGGCTTTTGATTCTCTTTACAGTATCTTTTGAAGAGTAGACATTTAAAATTTTTATGATGTCCAGTTTACCAATTTGTTCTTTTATGGGTCATGCTTTTGAAGTCACGTCTGAGAAATCATTGCCTAATCCAGCGTCAAAAAGGTTTTCTTCTTGAAGTCGTCTAATTTTAGGTTTTACATTTAGGTCTCTGATCCATTTTGGCTTACTATTGTATGTTGTTCAAGGTATGGCTCAGAGTTAATACTTTTTTATACTGATATTCACTTGTACCATTTGTTGTAAAGACTACCCTTCGTCCACTGAGGTTCCTGTGAGTCTTGTAGAAAATCAGTTGTCCCTATGTTGATTCTTGGAACTTTACTCTAAGTCTTGGAATCTGGGAGTGTTAGCTCTACAACTTCATTCTATTTAAAAGTTGTTGCGGCTATTTCAGTTATTTCACATTTCCATGTAACTCTTAGAACATCATCCACTTCTATCATAAGAAGCTTGCTGGATATTGATTAGGGAAAATTGACATTTGACCCATGTTGAGCCATTTGAACCATGAACACAGTATCTCTCTCCATTTTTACTATGTCTTTAATTTCCCCAGCAATGTTTTTATAGATTTTGGAGTGTAGGTCTTTCGCACTTGTTGTCAGCTTTATTTTAGAATATTTTATATTTTTGATGCTATTGTAAATGGTACATACAATTTTTGATTTCCAGTTTTTTGATGATAGTGTATGGAAATATAACTGATTTTTGTATATTAATTTTATATACTGCAACCATGTTAGACTCCCTTGTTAGTTCCAGTATAATTTCAGGGGAATTCCCCCAGACTTTCTACATAGAAGATTATGACATATATGAATCAGGGCGGTTTTAATTCTTTCTGTCCAATTTGGGTCACTTTTATTTCTTATACTTGCCTTAGTGCACTGGCTAGGACATCCCATACGACACTGAACACAGGTGGACATCTTTTTTTCTGGTTCTAGAGAGAAAGAATTCGGTCTTCACGTGTGAACTCAGAGCATTTGTAGACAGAGACCACCTGTACTCTGCAGTTGGTATAAAGCCCCAAATGTATACATTTGTCCATTTCTGATGAAGTTTGCTATGGAATGTGAAATATCATTACACAAAAATTAGCATCAGTAGCCGACACCAAAACAGATGATGAAAACAGGATTTAAGCAGGATTAAGAACAGAAATATTCTCCTCACAGAGACTTAAGAGCCTAACAAGAAGGGACTCAAATTAATGCCACACCTGTGCTTTAAGTTATTTATAACTTGATATTGTCAGGGTGATATTAAGTAAAATCAAAGGCTTTACAGGTTGTTACAGCTGGCCCCAGTCTGGCTTCCTGAGCCACACTGGTTGGAAAGGAGCTTGCAAACAGCCATAGATTTCTGTGTGTGCAGTGTTGTGTTGGGGCTTGTACAGGCTCTCCAGAGCCGTCGGTGCTCATCTCCTCCCAACGTACATTCAATGATGTCATCATGGGAGCTTGAGATTGACCATGGTAGGGATATTTACACCATGAAAATTTGACAAATGCTACAAATCAGGGACTCCCCCCCCCGCCCAGAGATCTGGTGTTAAACCTTTATCAGCATACCATTACATAATCGGTACTCTGGATATAATTATTGTTGATATATTAATATATTCATATAGGCTATAATTCCCAAGCATAACACACATGATTTTATGTATATCTAAGAAAAAAAATTCTATCAATTATAATTTTGAGATTCCAGTGATAGAGGACCCATCCAATTTTCAGCTGTGCTAAAACGTGAAAAATAATCCTTGCACTTTAGCATTAAAGAAATGCAACATTAGTGAAATTCATTATATAGGGAACACTATATAATTTATTGTGCCTTATGCATTGGTCATTCATATAAAATGCTTAGCTCTCATTATAAAGTCCCCCCAAAAAAGAACAAAACAAAACAGTTTTTAGAGTTTAACTGAAGTATTTGAATTTGGTAAGGCCAGTTCATAATCTGAGTTAAGCGTCTGAGAGCTAGTGTAGGCAAACCAAAGAAGCAGCCCTCCTTCACCTACTCTCAAATAGTATGTACTGCTTTGTATCGATATAATCTATTTATTTATTCATCTGTCTCAACTAGATAATAGGATGCTTGAGGGCAGAACTTGTGTGTGTCTTACTAGGCTTACATGCCCAGTGTTGAGATTGTTATCTAGCTCACTCTAAGTAATCAAGAAATGGCAAGAGAAAAATCATCTATCTGTCATCCTTTTCTTCCTTCCTTCCTTCCTTCCTTCCTTCCTTCCTTCCTTCCTTCCTTCCTTCCTTCCTTTCTTCCTTCCTTCCTTCCTTCCTTCCTTCCTTCCTTTCTCCCTCCCTCCATCCCTCCTTCCCTTCCTTCCTCCCTTCTTTTCTTCCTTCTTTTCTTCCTTCTTTTCTTCCTTCCTTCCTTCCTTCCTTCCTTCCTTCCTTCCTTCCTTCCTTCCTTCCTTCCTTCCTTCCTTCCTTTTCTTTCTCTCTTTCTCTCTCATATATTTACCTATCCATCATGATTCCTAAGAAAGTCATATCCATGTTTGAGTATTCCATCACACACACAGATGGCCACATGAAGGTGCTGTTTTTTTTTACAGATCTTCCATTATGACTTAGAAATCAGATATGTTGTTGAGTAACTGCTGTCCTCCTAGCAATCTCTCCAAAGGGACCAGCACTCAGAGCTGGCCAAGTCACCTAATTTGTAGGGTTGGATATTTCTGATAGATGAGTTGCATATGAAGATGGTCAATGCCTGATCACATTCAATGGGTCACTGGCCTGGCAAGGTGGCATTTGGGCATCCTGAAGTGGGTAGATTTGCCCATTCTTGTTCTTCCCTTAAGGACCGAATACAGATGAGAGTCTTCAGCCCAGCTGCTTAACAAGCTCTGAGAAACAAAGTCTTAGAGCAGCTGTTGTGAGGCAGCCTGGTTCAGTGTGTGAGAAGCTCCCCAATGCTGCCAGGTACCTGCGACGCACATCGCTCTGATCCATTTGGACATGGTGGCTTCTTTCCTTTTCTTTTTTCCAGAAGCTGAAAATATCCCCTGATAGCTCAACAGAGAAGAATAAATTGTCCTCATGTATTTACACAGAGGAGAAGATTTTCCTCATTGTATTTGCAATTCTGTCTCGTGCGATGACCTCCATTTTCATAATCCTTCATGGAGTATCATGATTTAAAAAGCTTTCTCTCCCTGCTGTTTCTGTTAAAAGGTTTTCTGGTGCGATTCTTGGAAAGTCAAATTCTGCATTTAAATGTTGTATTTTCGCAGATGTAATATAAAGGAGGCCATACTTCTGGCGTGTTTTCTTCCTGGGAGAGTAGCAAGCAATTCCATCCTCCTGCATATATTGTTAACCAAGCCACGAGAGCATACAACAGCTTTAATAGCAAAGCAGTTGTGATTACATCTTGCTCGTAATTACATTTATTTGCTCACATATGTCCAAAAAGGCAAGCATTAGCCAGACCGTATGGGTATGTGTTTATGCAAGGAAAATCATCCAGCAGATTGACGGTGAGGAAAATAGCTTTCAGCCACTTAGGCCTCTCCTGTCACGGACACTCGCAAAGACTGTCAGAGCTTACTTAGTTTTTGCTTTCATGCTTCTAAAATCGATTGCATTTGGAAAGCAGGGGAATTTATTATGGGTGATGGATTTGCATCAAAATAATCAAAATATTAGGGCCTGCATATAACAAGGTACATGTCTGTGATCCCAAAGAGAAGAAAGTTGAAGTGCCACGGTTGAAAGCAGCTTTAGAATTGGCCACTGTCCCCTCCGAGGAAAGGATGTATGCAGCTTCTCAGGGAATTCAGGGGAAAATAAGAGGGTTATGCGTGTGAAAGAATTTTAGATTGGCATCATTGCGCCGTCCCTAAGGAAAATGAGAAGGTGGTGGAAATGGCATTGGGTTTTTGTGAGACAGATGCGTTTGGATCCTAGCTGGGGCATTTATAACTCAAAAGACTTCAGAGAAGTTATCTCACTCCTCCATGCCTTTATTTTTTTATCACTGGAATGGGGGTAGCAATACCACACTTATTGGCCTGTTTTCCCACTTATTATTCACTAGACTATAAATAAGTTCCTGACTCTTTGGGCCACTGCTATAACCTCGGAACCTAGCACAGTTCCCAGAGCATCATGCTTACTCAGTGGATATATGTTTTTTGAATAAATGAATGTAAATTATTTGATATATGTATGACTCAACAAATAGTATTGCATTAGTTTGCTATTGCCGCTGTAATGAATCACCACACACTTGGTGGCTAAAACATAAATTGATTATCTTGTAGTCTTGGAGTTCAGAAGTCTTGATATCAAGGTGTCTAAGTGTTGTGCTCCTTCTAGAGGCCCTAGGGGAGAATTCGTTCCTTGCCTTATCCAGCTTCAGGAAGCTGCCTGCATTACTTGGCTTGTGGCCCCTTCTCCCATCTTCAAAGCCAGCTGTACGCCACTGACTAACCTGTCCCTGACTCTGACATTCCTGCTTCCTTACTGTAAGGAACCCTGTGATTACATTGCGTCTACCCCAAAATTCAGATAGATCTCCCTCTTTCAAGAGCCTTAACCTCGTCACATTTTTGAAGTCCCCTTTTGCCCCAGAAGGTAATACATTCACAGATTCTGGGATTAGGATGTGGGCATCTTTGGAAGTGTATTTATTGTCTCCCCCAAGTTTTTATTATGGAATAAACCCACTCTATTTATTATTACCACTTCTTTTTATTACCTATTTGAAAGTTCCTGTTGAAGACTCTCCTAACAAGTAACAAACTTCCAGATTCTTTTTTTTTTCTCTGTGCAATGGTCCAAGGATGCCGGACACCGACCATGTCCCTTTCGGCTTCAGTTGATGGTGATTTATCTCACATTTGCAGTTAGGAGGCCATTTTGCTGGGATGAAGAAGGTACTCTCAGCAACTAGCAGAGGGTTTGGCACTCAGTAAATGTTTGTGGAATGAATTAGTAAATCAGTGTTGAAAGGTACCAGCCTACCTTTTAGGATCATTTCTAATGACAAGAGATGCCTTCTAGAAAATTCTTGGTAACTAACAGAAGGGTCGTGCATAGCAGTGAACATTTACGAGTATTTCCCGAGACTCACTATCAAGGAAATGTTGTGGCGGCTCTTGTGCCTCTCTGAGAAATTTCCCAACACAGAAATAGAGCCCTTGGGGCCTGAATCTTGTTGGTACCCACCAAACACTGTAGAACGGGATTGAATTGTGTAAATAATCAAATAATGCGTGGAAAAAAACAAGATCTCATACACGTTTTGGGCTAGGAGAGGAGTAAAGGGTCAAACTTTTATCCAGTAAGTTAGAGTTTTTCTGGCCATGTGGTCTAAAAATAAGCCATTGAAATCGTTCTATCATGTCAGAATAAGTGAGGTTTTCACCTTTGGCAAATTTGGTGGGAAGTTCTTAAATTGAATGAAAATTTATTTCCCTGTGGTGCCTGTCCCTCCATGTGTTCTCCATGTCATATGTCACCTCCTCTTTGGTGCCTTCCTGGACTTCTCACCCTAGACCAATGTCTGTCTCCCTTCTCTTTCCCTTATATTCCATATGAGTCCTGTGGTTTCTGTAATGGCGGATTGCAAGGGGCCATTTTACATCTTTTCTACCGGACTGGAAATTTATTAAAAGCAGGTTTGTTTTATCTTTGAATCTCAGGGCTTCACAGAGTGCAAGATTTATGGACAGGCAGAACCAAGTTTGTTTGAATTAATGCTATAGGTGATGAAGAGAATTGGGTTTGCAATTTGTCCGTGCTCTTTTGAACTGTGTGGATTGGTCAAGGTAATTCTCCTCTTCGAGTCACAGACTCCTTTATCTTTGGGGTTGTTTTGAGGATAAAATGTGTGAATGATAGGAGTGTATTATGTAAGTGTGAAGATTTTTCTCAGTGCCCTCAAAGCCACACAGAACAGATCTTCTATTTGGCAGCTCTTCAAGTATTCAAACGAAGAGTTCTCACACTCCATATCCCAAGCTAACAATATGTGGGGTGTGTGTGTGTGTGTGTGTGTATACTGTGAGATGTCCAAGATGATAACTCAATGAAGTAGTTCATAATTAAAAAGTAAAACAGAGCCCTGAAGGCAAGTTAAGACCAGGGAAGCCAATACAAATCAAGGAGGCACGTCAGGCTTCCGGAACAGCATTAGAAGTTCTCGATGACCAATAGAGACAGAGCTGCATGCTCTGACACTAGCCTGGAGTCAAGCCCACGGGCCCTTCCCCCTTTCTAGAGCATGGCTAATTCTGTACACTGTGTTTCAATTGTTGGATGATTAGAGTCGAGCAACTGCGTCTTTGGAGAAGAAAACATCCTAAATAAATGAGAAGTTATCATGAGCTAAAGTTATTTAGGGAAAGCACACCAAAAATGCAATATGATTTTGGATTGAAAATATTTGGATTCAAATCTTGGCTTCTCCGGTGTTGTGACGAGCAGTTCACTTCACATTCCTGTGCTTTTTATATTCTGTGGCACAGAAAGGATGGATATAGTACCTACACTTTGTCGTTGTTGTATTGTTGAAGGGAGAATGGATGTAAAGTATTCAGCATATGGAGCATGTGAAAGCATTGTCTAGCACTTGTGATGGTCATGATGGTAATGGAGGTGGTCGTGGAAGGGGAGGAAACAAGAAACTTAACGGAGCAACACGTGTACTGACCCTGAATTCTAAAATATACATTGAACCATATTTTTATTTCACGGAGGATTGAGAAGTTTATAGTTTTCTATTCTTCCAGCTTCATTTTCCATGGACCTGGTGTTCTGCGTTGCACAGATTGAGGTAGCAAGAAAGAGAAGAAGGAGGTTCACAAAAAAGAGAGAGACAGCAAAGACTGGAGCCTCAGCCCTCTCTTTTATAAAATGGAATTTGTGGCATCGATCCCAATGTAGTCTAGCCCGAGCTGAGACCCAGGCGCAGGTGCTGGTCCTTACCCTCTTCGAGGTAGCCTCTGACTTCTGAGTAAAAGCCTGTGGTTATTTTTGACTCTTCAGACCTCCAGTAGCCTGGCTTTCACCTTCTCCCCTCTTTCCAAGGCTGCACTCTAAGTGCTCTAGGGATGGAGCCCCTGCTCTTGCCACAAAGTACCGTGGACAAAACCCACACGAGCACCTCCTGAAGCCACAACGTCCACTTCAGTGTGAGCCGAACACGGATTTGCCGCGAATCCCAATGTGCAAGCGCGGTAGACCCCAACTTTATTCATGCATTGCAAAAGCGAGCCACATCCTGCGATCGGTCCTCTAATTTTTTTCCTCCTCTAGAATATAATAAATTAAACATAGTATGAAATGCAAAAAGGTTACATGGAGACATATACTATTTGAAGGTTTAATTCATTTTTCTGGTGTATAAGACACAAGGCTATTAAATTTTTAAAGCAGTGATCTCCTAAACTCTCTACTTTATGAGGGTTTTCTTCATAAAGATAAATGGTTTCCTTGCCAAATCAAATGCAGATTTGAAACAAATTAAGTTAATGTTCAATGGTACAAGGTAGAATGGATGGGGGAGCTGTTTTATTTTGCATTGTAATAACCATACACACCTAAATCAATAGCTGTGGAAAAAAGGCAATAATATCACGTAACTGCAGGAAATGAAATATAGTGGCTGGATGGGGGGGGGGGGAACAGGCTGCAAACAGAAAGGGTTTGTATTGGAATAATGACATTTCATTAAACAGGGAAGGAGAACTATTGAAAGAAGTCCATAGCAGTAAATTCTATTTCTTCTAATAACACTTGAGACGAGTTCAAGTTGGCTGGGTATTGTGATAAAGGATAATGCCGGCGTCCTTTCATGCATTGTGCTATAATTTTATGTTTAAAGAAAACCTGAGATATTAAAGTGGCAGCACATGTTTTCAGAGTACGTCCTCATTCTCCTGATCTTTTGCTTAACTTGGTACAAGATCCAATAGTCTTTCTGAAAGTCAGTAGTTGGATAAGGAAGGTAGCCCTAGTTAAAAACAAAACAAAACAAAACACACAAAAACTTTTGAATGAAAGCCAACAGGTTTTCTTGTTCTCTTTATGTTTGATTTATTTGTTTGTTTGTTTATTTTTTCAGGGGGCAGGGCTGGGACAAAGGGATTTGTTCTTAATGAAAAGAGCTTTTTAAACTGTTATCAGACAAATACATTTCCCAAGCTGGCGTTCTCCAACATATACCTATCTACCTATAGTCTATAGAATAGATACCTAGGACATATCCTAGGATATCCAAATACCTTGGCCTTCATGGGTGTGGGGGCCTGACTCAGGGATATCACTCTGTGACAGCCATTTTGAGTAAACCATTGTCATCTTCTCAAGCTGACTTTGAAAAAGACTGTACAAGGGCCACTGTCCTCCTCTTCCAGCCACAGCCTGAAATGACATATTCTCGCATCTCCCCAGTGCATTGAAATCAGCCTACAGGGCCTGAAAGCTGGGGAGGAGCCACTATATGATCGTTCCCCAGGATCCTCCTTCTGTTCTCTTCACTGGAGGAGACAGAAGCACCTTTTCTACCTGGCTCCTACATGCTCACCTGGAGCTGGGCCTACAGGGATGTTGGCAGTAAAAGCAAGGTACTAGAGGGGTCACCTCCTCCAGGAAGGCTTCCCTAACCTCCCCAGTCACAGGAACTTTTAGTCACCACTATGCAGTGTTGCTTTGGAGTGGGAAGACAGTACACTATGCATTTTACTGTCTTAATCTAAGTAACCGCGCCTTCAAAGTGGGAAACAGGTATCATAGTTACACACACAGGTTCTGGAAGACAAACCACCCAAGTACAGGCTAGGGCCTGTGACCCTAGATGCTCTGCTACCTTGAGCAATTCCCTTAACCTCCCTGTTTCTCAGCATCTTCATCTGTAAAATGGTACCCACTCTTCAGGGCTGCCGTAAAGATGAGGTGAGAGAATGCACATGAAGCAGTCAGCACAGGGTCTGGCATGCAGAATGTTTGAATAATTGTTCAGTGTTAGTAGATAGTGGAATCAGGGCCATTATTTTCTTTATTCTGAGACGGATTTATAGTCGAGGAACTAGAAGCTCAGCGCTGCAAGGGGCACATAAGAGACGTTCAGTGAAAGTCTCCCTCCACCACCCCTTCCTCCTTTCCTGGACTGATCGCGATGCTGGAGGGTAGCTTCATGCACAAAGAGCTCCCTCTCCCAGGGTGATGAAGAGAAAGGGTTGCTCTGTGGAATAGCAAAGGAGCATCAGGTTGCTGAATACATACATCTGTGATAATGCCTCAGGTGTCTCCACCCCAGACAGGTGCCGCAAAGCCTCTGTGCATCCCAGCCTCCCAAAGTAAGCCCATTTACCAAATGCTTCTTTAATGGGTACGACGCATTGTACAGACTTTAATAAAAGAGCTCCAATTACACAACTAAGGGCATAGAGTAAGCAGAGCACACTTACTTAGCCACCGAGCACAGCTCCTGGAATTCAGGTGCAGGCTTCTTCTGGTCCAGTATGCTAAGTCACTCTCCCCTCCCCCAGTCCTGGAGAACCACAGAAGCTCCCAGCCCTGAGGACTTCAGGAGCCACTGGGGGGCGGGGGGGGGGAGGCCCAGTCAGGCCAGTAGGGGACACACAATAGGTGTCTGACACCAACAAATGTAGAAGAGGTTGTTCAGGCCAGTGCCAGGCTTGAGTGAGGGCACAGCACAAGAAAGCCTGCGAGGGACGTGTGATTCCCAGGGATCAGTCTATGGGAGCACCAAACTGTCAGCCCTCTTTGCAAATTCTGCAGTGGAGTGTGGCTAGAGAGGGTGTACGCAGGAGGCATTGCGCCCAGGCACCGTTTACCTTGGCTTTCCTGCTGGCATGACCAGGAGAGAAGGTTTTCTCTGTATGTCCAGGTACGGCACAGCTTGGGTCTATACTGGGCCAAGCTGATTCTCTGTAACTCCCTCAGCCTCCACACCTGCCCAGCTAAAGGTCACCTCCTCAGCTCATTTATGTCTGATGCCACATGTATGGACGTGGTCCAGTATGTAGACTGGGGGCCCCCGCTGGTTCCTATCAAAATTCTACCACTTTCTAGCAGTATGGCCTCAGGAAAATAACTTGGCCTCTCTGAACCTTCGTTTCCTCAGGAATTAAATGAGAATCATTATGGTAATGATCTTAGGCAATTCATGCAAAAGATCTAGTGTTGTGCCTGGCAACTAACTCGTTTTTAATAAATATTAGCCATTCTTAATAGCTAAAGATTGATTCACTAGGCATGCACGAGGCAAAAATTTAGCCTGTGTGGGTGACTCAGGAGAGAAATTCTCATCATCACTCTCCCCAACTTTCTTGCGCTGAATATAAGGTATGCTGTCGTCTTCCTTGATAGGCACATAGCTTAGTAATTAGTATTTGAAGGCTGGAGCTAGACATCCTGAGTTTGAATCTCAGCTCTGTCCTTTCTGTCTCTGACACCCTTAGTGTCTTGTTTTCATCTTCCATAAAATGGGAACAATAATAGATACTTTCTCACAGGGTAAGGGTGAGGATGAAATGAGCTAATGTAAGGGCTGGGACAGAGCTTGGCCCAAAGAAAGTGCCCAAAATACAACAATGAAAACAAGTCCTGTTAGTCACAGCCACTAGGTATGGGCGGAAAGAGTAAGTATCTCCATTTTAGAAAGAAGCCGAGGCTCCGAAATGAAACAAGGTATGTCTCCAAGTTCAGACACTGAGAAACTGGCAGATTTGGGTAAAACAAATACATGGCCATGTTAATCCTCCACAGTTTCCTGTTCATCAGACACCTGTGTTCCTCCACCTTTCTCCCTCACTATTTCACTCCAGTTCTGTGTTCAAGCACTTCCATATGCCCGGGACCCTCCATCTCCTCTCCATCATCTGATTTGTCATTTAAGCCTCAGCCTGTCATTCCTTCCAGAAGCCAGCTGACCCCTCTCCCCCGAGCCCCAGTATGGATTGGCTGGTTATGTGCCTCAGTGTATAACAGCTCTTGCCACACAGCAGGGTCTCCTACTCTTTCTGATCATGTTCCCCACTGCTCTAGGAGCCCCTTGCCTTCAGAGACCAGCCTGTCACACATTCATGGCTTGACTATTAAGCAGCATACAGTAAATATCGGAGGGGGAAACTATAGAAAGAAGAAGTGAATGTGTTACCTTTGATGGGTCAAATGTAAAGCAATGTTCCTTTTTTCCCCCCTTAAAATTGTTCCTAAACGTTTAACGACGGGAACGTCATGATCACATAAGAAATATGTTAGACCATAACTATTTGCAAAACCAGGATTTAGTTTCAAGTTTTCTGGGCAATGGAAAGATCAAGAGCTTTGTAACCGACAGACACAGGGTTTAAATCTCGGTTCCGTCAATTACTAACCTCTGTGTGCTCGCTAGTAAAATAGGCATTCAAATTGCCTACCATGTGAGGCTGTTGTGAGAATTAGAAATAAGTTATGGGAATAGCATGGTCTATGTAGGTTGCTCAATGAGTTGTAATAATGTCCTCATCACCCTCATCGCAGTGGGCATCGTTGTTGCTGTTGTTTCTATTGTTTTTATTAAAAGCAGAGTTCTTTCTATCCCAACAGTTTGCTCTTCCTGGAAAACACAGTCCTGGCAAATTTGCAGTTTGAGCCCATCTCTCCAATCAGCAAAATTTCTTAAACACATGCTGAACCCTGCCCTGAATAGAGCTTGGTATGTTTCTGGGGTTGCATGGAGGAGTTCATAATCCTAAATTGGGGAACTAGAAATTGAACTAGAAGCGAGGGCCACAGAACGCAGCTGGACTCCTCAGACAGAGTCTAAGCTCCTAAGAACCAGAAGTCAGACGCATGGTGTGGCTTGTATTTGTTTCTTCTTGCTGCTGTGACAAATTACCACAAACTTGGGAGCTTAAGACCACACACATGTATTATCTTACAGTTCTGGAGGCCAGAAGTCGGATATGGGTCTCACCGCTCTAAACTCAAGGTGTCACAGGGCCGAGTTCCTTCTGGGAGCTCCGGGGGAGAATCTGTTTCCTTGTTTTTTCCTGCATCCCTTGGCTCTTGGCCTCTTCCTCCATCTTCAAAGCCAGCAGCAGGGGCTTTCTCATGAGGCCTCCTCTGCCTCTGCCTCTCCTGACTCCCTCTTTCACTTATGAGGACCCAGAAGATGACATTGAGCTGCCTGGGATCATCCAGGATAATCTCTTCTTAATCTTCAAGATCACATCTATAAATGACATCCTCAAAATCACATCTGCAAAGTCCATTCTGGCCCACAAGGAAACACATCCACAGCTTCCAGGGAGTAATTCATGGACATCTTTGGGGCCATTTTTCTGTCTGCCACAGGCTCCATGGAACAAATGAAATCGCCCACAAGTGGCCTTAGGTGGGGCTTTGCAGAGGCACAGACAGAGCCACCAGGGACTTTGGACTTTTTCTGGGCATATTCATAGGGAATAATGGGGAAAGTTTTCCATATGAGTTTATCACACTTTTCATAAAAGGACGTTCCTATTTTTTGTAGAAGGTGATAATCGTGGTGCTAACTGCCCTTCATGGAACGTCCTCAACAAGTCGCTATTTTGCAAAGGGCTGGACCACAGAAACTTCTCTAATCTTTGTAATAAGAGCAAAGCATTGCCACCATCCTATGTAAGGCCCTGTTGCTATTATGCTGTGCCATGTAAGATGTGAATCTGAGTCAGCCTGGCCTGAAAGCCCAAATATTTTCCAAAAGACCCACAAGTTCCTGGGAAAGAATTCCTCACTTTTTCCACGGGCTTGGGTAATGGTCAACCATGTCTGTTTCCCAGCCAGATGTGGACAGATGCAAAATGGGGACGTGTGGGCTGGCAAGAGCTCAGAGTCATCTGCTTGCTCTCTTCTCACTGCCCTTCGAGAAGCAAGCCGGTGAAGGGGAAAAGATTTCCCCTCCAGACAGACATCAAAGGTTCCAGTGAGGGGCTCCCTGACCCAGGAGGCTGCTAGCACGGGATATTAGCCAAACACACTTTACCCCCGTGTCTGTCCGGGGTGGTTGTGTCTGTGACAGCCTCATTCCTGGGACTTAATTAAAACCCAGTTCCCTCCTTTATTCAATTTATGAGGCCTAGCCGGCAGGATTAAGCGATTACAGACAAAAAGCCCCATTTGTGAAACACTCCTAAACTCAAGCTGTTACGCTGCTTACTTGTACTCCATTAAATTAATAAGGAATGAATCGGCTGATCCATTATGAATAAAGCAGTGGGGAGTCTCTGCCCTGGTTCACACTTCCTGCTCCCTCCTCGGAGAACATTTGTGTGAAATGATTATGTTCATATTCATTCAATTGGAATTCTCTAAAAGTGGAATGCATAAATTACTCTAAAGACACAGAGTTTATCTTAGACATTAACTACGGAGGGTGAATTAATAAGACTATTATAAAACCATTAGCATGCAGCGTATTTACCTACAAGCGCGGTATACCTAAACCAAATTCCATCCACAATTACCATCTGTGTTGGGTGATCAGCTGGTTTATTTTAGCCCGCAGTTCACTGCAACTCATAACACACCCTTGAATGTCCAATTTTTTTGTATTAGTTTCTTTTTTTCAGGGGTTCGCTCAGTTGGACATTGACTTTTGTTATTTCCTGAATCAACCACACACCTCTATCCAGCAATTATGATACCCAAATGTTTCCAATAAGTGCTTGTTTAACTCTACAAGATAGGAATCAAGAGGTTACAGTTAATCAGATGAGATGTGAATTCACACATTGAGGTCCAGAGAAGTCGATTATCTAAGGAGTTTGGGGGACATGACTGGGGAGAAGGGACCTTCAAGGATTTCCAGTTGACGACAAGCCCAGACTGCTTTGAGAGGGTAACAGATCTTTGCACAAGTCAAATCTTACTTTGATCCAGGGTTTTCCAACCTGGAAACTCCTGAACTTTTGGCCTGGATCATTGTTGCAGGGCTGTCGTGTGTGTTGTGGCACGTTTAGCAGCAATCCTTGGTCAGGGCCATGGGGTGCTATCATCAGCTAGCGGTGGCAATACCTGCTCCCTCCTCAACAGCTGTGGCCACCAACATTGTTTCCAAATATGGTCAGGAACCTTGGGGGATGAGAGGTTAAAATAGCCCCTAACTGAGAACCACTGCCTTAATTTGCTTAATTTGCTTTTCTGTCCTTCAGAGCTTGGAAAGGTAGACCACTCCATGCTCTAAAACCGCTCTCCTCCCTTCACCCCCCATCCTTTCCCCTGGTCGCAAATGAATTTCCCATTCCAGCCCTGAGTGGTAAAATAGAAGCTGTCAGGAGAGAACTTGCACAAGTTTTAACTCTACCTTCCCACCTGCATTTGCACCCACACACTCTGCCTTCCTCCTGGTAGCCTAACCCAGAATCAAGTCTAAATTCTTTATAAATTCTAAATTCTTTATTGTCCCCCAGATGGGCTTATGCAGGAGAGTCTTCCAAACAAGGGTCTCTTCTCTGCTTAAGATTCCCCCCCCCCCACACACACACACACTCACACTCATTCCCACAAACACGCCTCTTCCAAGAGAGTCCTGCTCTAGAGGTCCCACCGCTGTCAGCACAGAACTCAGATACCCTAAAATCCAGCCTATCTCAGCTTTGGAAAGGTGAGTTCTCTCCCCTTTGCAACAACAAAGTCCATACTGCCAGCACAATCACATAATCCAATCCTGTTCTCATCCCCTGGGGTCTCCAGAATCAGGCAGACGTTGTTCTGAGGCAGGCTACGTGGAGGGAGGTGGAGTGCACAGGAGCACATGCAGGTACAGAGGTTGATAAAACATGTGGATATTCTCTGATGATGATGTTTTGGGTACAGACGCTGAGGTGAAGAGGGAGACGCAAGCCCCCTGACTCATTGACTCACCTAGTGAGAGGCGAGAAGAGGTCCAAGTCCCAACTACCTGAAACCCAATCTACTGACTCTGTGACCTTAGCATACTGCTTTCTTTATACCTTCAGAGTACTGCCGCCATTGCAACCTATCAAAAACCAACCCTTCATTGCCAGGGTTGAGTACTAAGTAATTAAGTGCATTTAAAAGTCCTCTTTATACCCAGAGTTTTGAGCTCTTGCATTGCCATTTTTTCCTTCTTTCTTTTAAGTAGTCTAGTAAGCACTTTTTCCATTGGCTGTTTTCTTTCTTTCATCTCAAATTTTTCCCCCTCTCCTGTCTGAGTCAACGGCTCCAATGCCCTGCATATGTAATCAGTGTTTTAAGAAGGAGAAAGGGAGCCAGGGAATTGGATGGTCAGCAACACGGATCGTTTGCCACTGGCTGAGTGGCACCAATTGGGACAGAATGAACTGTCCATCTCAGCTGCGTCCGTGCGACAAGGACTTGGCAATCACATAGGACAGGGTCACATGCCACTGACATCTTGGTAACTGCATGCACGTGGGCAAGTTACTTAAAATCGGAGTCTCCGTTTTCTCATCTATTTAAAAAATTCATAGTGTGAGCCCCTTAGTGCTGCAGTGAGGATAAAGGGAGACCACTTATTAAAACGCCTGTTAAGTGGTTCTGGCATACCCTTTAAACATACAACTAAAGTCAGGGAGGCGCTCTCCTCCACGAGGCCCCTAAACCCTCATCCCCAGCCCAGTGGGAAGGATTAATGCATTCTTTCTTGAAAGAACTTACATGTACATATGGAATTGGCAAAAGTCTGGCTCTTTGGCCCAATTCCAAGCAAAACTAATCATCAGAAACTTCATGCAGATTTACGATTACTCTTTTTATAACAGAGTTAGGTCCAAGCTGCTGAGACAGAATTAAAAAGGCGGCTGCTGCGAGCAGAGAGGGCTCAGGCCTTCACAAAGAAACGTTTTCAAACAGGGCACCTTGTGTGTAACTCTGACTGCAGGTTGGCTCTAAGTTAATATCAAATGTTAAAACAGCCTCACTCCCCTCTCCTAAGATTGTTGTGATGGGCCCTCGAGACTGGGCCACTAGCTTTCATTTAATGCTAATCAAGAGAGCCACGTAGGATCTTCTCAATATAGTGTGCTTATTCCAAGACATAACAGAATATTGTGATGGCCGGTTTATCTCAGTTAAACCACATGTGTGCATATAGGTCTTTCTCATCATGGATGGAGTAGAAATGGCATGGAGCTCTGAGCCCCGGTCCCAGAACACATCTTGCCACGTGCTAACTGTGAGATCTGTAATGAGCCATCTCCTTTTTCTACTGCCCTGCTCCCCTTTTATGAAATGGCCGATTTGGGTCAGAATGGAAGATGTCAACTGCAGACAGCCTGCAGAAGTAGTTTGCCACCTACTGACTATACATTCTTAAGAAACATTAAGTTTATTATCAATACTAAAAATTGGCAGAGTGTACATCCCCAAAATGCAGATTTTTGGCCTCTTTTAGCAAACTGGGGGATTGGGCAATAAGATCTATATTCTAAAATAGCAGCAGTTGGATAATACTGATCAGTTGTTGCTGCATTTGCTTGATCATATGCTGACTTTTCAGTTTGCCACTGTCCCCGCCACTCCTGATCAGTGACATCTGGACTCTACTATTCATTCATGTATTTCCTGGTTCCTGTGTTGTAGTTTGAAATCCCTGTTGAAGAAACTCTTCTAGTTGAACAATTTAGGATTTTGAGGATCCTTGTGATCTGGAGT
The DNA here is from genome assembly GCF_964194185.1 of Rhinolophus hipposideros. Classification (NCBI taxonomy): domain Eukaryota; kingdom Metazoa; phylum Chordata; class Mammalia; order Chiroptera; family Rhinolophidae; genus Rhinolophus; species Rhinolophus hipposideros. The sequence goes on along the minus strand of NC_138067.1, from coordinate 26,518,325 downwards.
TACCTGGGTGAAAAAATACTCTTGCTTGGCAAATATTTTGGTGAGAAAATCTATTATTCTTCTACTAAAACAAACAAACAAACAAACAAAAACCAAACAAACAAACAAACAAAACCAAAACAAAACAAACAAACAAAAAACCTAAGATATTTTTGATTAAATGTATTCAATAACTGTGTTTTGAAAGCCTGCTATATGAAAAGCGTTTGTTGGCCTATCCTGGAAATACAAGATGAACATAAATTTGGTAGAAGAGAAGAGGGAAGTAAATAAGCAAACAGCCAAATTAACGTTCATGAAATTAACATCTGAGAGAACCCCAATGTCATACAAGAATACAGCTTTATGAAAAGGAACCATTTAAGGGGAAGCTATTTTAGGCTGAGGGGTTGCCATGTAAGCTGAGAATCAGAGATATAGAAGAAGCCAGACAAAGGTCATTGTGGCTGGATATCAGTGGGTGAGGGAAAGCTGGTGAGGTTGGCAGTGGCCAGATCAACAGGGCTTTGGAGGACCTGAGTGAGAACTCAGCTTGATTTTTCAAAGCTTTTGGAGAAAATAGATGGAGCCATTAATGGATGCCCATTTTGACATGGATCAGAAGTGCCAGCTCACGGAACCCACGGAGAGTGAAACAAATATGGCCGCCTCACCCCCTCCATCCAAATTTCTGACCTTCCCTCTGTGCCCTTTCCCCATATTATTGGTGCCCCAGTGGGTTGATGTCATTATAGACATCATTTACAGATGAAGGTTTCTTTTCTTGCAGAAGTTATGATTGAATCATTTGAGGAAAGAAAATTAGCACTTAATGAAAATGATCTATGTGCCAGATGCTATTCTGTATAATTAAAAAACAACAACCTTGTATTGAAGTATCAATTTGTATTGAAGTTCACCCGTCATAAGTGATGGATTTCACAAACTGAACTCATTGGGAGCAGCACCCAGATCAAGAAAGAGAATGTGGCCAACACTCAAGGTACATCCTTGTACCCCCTTCCAACCACCATCTCATCCCCCTGCCATGTGTAGCCACTAACCCAGATCAGTTTTTGCCGGTTTTTGAACTTTATATGAATGGAACTATATAGTATGTACTGGGTTCTTTGCTTAATATTAGATTTTGTGAGATCCATTTATGTTGTTGCTTGTAGTTGTACTTCCTTCATTTTCATTACTCTAAATTATTTCATTATGCACATAATAGCACAGTCTATCATTTCTACTATTGATGGACATTCGAGTTATTTAGAGTTGTTATGCTTGGTGCTGCAGTGAACATTCTTGCACATGTCTCTTTCTGTTGGGGAATATCCCCATGAGTTGTGTTCTGCTTCAACAGGGCCTGCCAAACTTTACACCTTTTCCAGCTCTAAGCCCTTTATGTACGTTTTTTCTTGAGTTCTTGCATCAGCCTTTTGGTGCAGATACTTCGTCTGCCGTCCATGAGCTCTCCATCACATGGTGAGCCCCACCTCATTCCTGAGCTGTGTGGCCCCACTCAACTGCTACCTCTCCATCACGTCTTTCCTGACCCAGCCAGAAGGAGTGAATTGGGATGCTCTCTGCTCCCCACGTATCCTCTGGGTGTCCCTGTGGCCACTGTCATGGATAGTGTTGCAGGTGGTGAAGGGGCTGGCTCCATGGCTGGTCCTGGTTTGATTGTTAGCTCTGCCCCTCAATTCATGTCGACCAGGGGCAAGATCAGTTTATCCACTGGTAAACGAGGGTGATGATAATGGAGGGTGATAATAATGGTGTGATGACAAATGACGTGATGTAAGTTCAGTGCTTAAACTGGCACATGGTACAGACACTCAACAAAAGAGACAGCTCATGGAACAGATGGATGGATCAACAGAGAGGGAAGTAGATAGTCCCACAGGAAATGATTGGTTACAATTTGGGGTACACATGTATGTGTACATTTGTATGTTTGTGCCTGATTCACACATAATTGTATCTACGTCTATCCTCATGTATCACCTTCCACTTGACGGGGATTGGATAACATTTCTTCTTTTAGGAGTCTGGGAAGAGATGAGAGCAGATTCAGATTAAACAAACATTTGTTGATCAACTACTCTCTGCCAGGAACCTTCAGAACTTTTGTACCCATTAGCCCCATTATTTTCATGAAGTAAACCTGAGGGATTTCATGCCCAATTTGCAGCCAGGGAAAGTGAGGCTCAGAGAGGTAAAGTAACTTTCCCAAGGTCACCAGCTTTTGAGAAGCAGAGACAAGACTCCGTGTTGGGTCTCATTCCCAGAGAGGTACCTTCCTCTTATTTCCTGCATCATAGTGTTTCCTACAGTCTTTGGGCCTTTGTGATTCTTCTAGGGTTCCCCATGTCCCTGGCTAGGGAGAGTTTTGCAGATGTCTGGTCTGCACTTGCAAGAAGTGGTGTGGGGCCAGCCTGCAGGAAGGAAATGAGGAAAATGGAAGGGAACTCAGTGGAAAGCCAGGAAGCCAGAGGTGCTGTGAGCAAATGTAGTATCAGACAGCCATGTGTCTCCTGCCCGACTGGCTTTGCATCCAGAGAGACCTGGTCTAGCTTCTTTTCGCAATACTTATAGCACTGGATTGAACAGAATTTATGTCAGAACCTCAGAATATGACCTAATGTGGAAAGAGTCTTTGCAGATGTAAATAGTTAAGGATTTCAAAATGAAATCACCCTGGATTTAGGGTGGGCTCTTTATCCAATGACTGATGTCCTTGTAAGTTGAGGAGAGGACACAGGAACACAGAAAGAAGAGGCCATGTGAAGATGGAGGCAGAGATTGGGATGAGGCACTACGAGTCACAGAAGGGCAAGGATTGCTGGCGGTCACCAGAAACCAAAGAAGGCACGAGGCATCTTCTCCCTCAGAGCCTCCAGAAGGAACCCACCCTGCCAACACCTGATTTGGGACTTCAGGCCTCCAAGACTGGGAGAGCATACATTTCTGTTGTTTTAAGTTACCCAGTGTGTGGTTATTTGCTGTGGAACCATAGGAATCTCACACACTTACAGGCTGTGTCCTCCCGGGGAAACCACTGACCTCTCTGAGCCTCAGGTTGCCACATGGAAAGTCGGTCTAATGAATGGGAACCACCTTGTGGAGTTCTGAAAGTTGTAGATAAAGCATAAAAAAAAAACAAAAACCCTACACATATTTATTACTTTTATGACACTATGCCAGGGTAGCCGCTTGTGAAAACTACCAAGCCAAACTGTCCCTTCTGAGAGGACCCTCTCTGGGTCTGGCCACGCTCGGACCTGTGGACACCAGCCCTCTCAACCAAGCTCCCAAAGGCAATGCCCACCAGCCCTAGTTCTGTGTTCTTAGGCTTTCGCAGCAGCTTCTAGAATCAGCATACCCTGTTGCTTTCAGCTGCAAGCACGTATCACCAAAGACGCGTATCCCCCTTAGAACCATAAACGCTCTAATAGCAGTAACGGGGCAGCCTCCATCATGACCAAACGTGATTACATTCCACATAAAAATATAAAAGCTCATTTGAGCCAGGGCTCCCCGGGGGCCCATTGCCTGCACTTTTATTGAAAACCCCACATTCCTGATTCTGTGAGCACTGATGTAAGGGCCAGGAAGGCTGAATCTCGAGGACCCTTGTAAAGCCCCAAGGTGGCCCAGTGGGCTGGACTCAACTGAAAATCCCGTCTGTGATTGAGGCACGGGGACTCATACTTTATTGTCTGGTAGCTCCTGTCTGCTCGGAGCGCCTCCTACCCACGGTGCCAGCCTCTGCCTCCTGCTTAGTTCCCCTCTGGAAGGTAAGGCCGTGGGAGCAGGGAACGGGTCTGGCTGTTCCCTGCTATGTCCTCAAGGCCCAGCCTGGGTCACAGTGCATGAATGAACTGGCCTCAGAGGACACCTTGCCCTTCTCTGGGCCCGGCCATCTCATAGTCCTGCTTCATTCATCCCTGCTCCTCTCTCAAGTCTTACTTTTCAGCCACACCCCACAACCTGAGATCCAGGCACAGTTAACTGCTGTCAGCTTCCTCGTGTGCCATGCTGTTCACCTCCTGGCTTTTACTCATGCTCGTCTCTCTGCCAGGAATTCTTGTCCCATTCTTCATGTCTCACTCCTACACGTTCCTACGCCATCAGCTTGGTCATCGCTTTTCCCCGAGATGTCTTTCTTATGCCAAAGCCTGGTGTGGCTCTCCCTCTCTGGTCACCTGGGCCTCCTGAATCAGCCTGACTGGCCAGCACCCCATCACCTGCTCACCTCTCTGGACATGTCCTTAGACTCTAAGTCCCATGAGGTCCTGGATAATGTCTTCTTCACGCTCCTTTCCCAGGTCCTGGTAGAACTGATAAGCGTCGGTTAAATGAAATGACAGATTCCTGAGAGGGGAACACGTCTTCATGAAAGTAGGCACAATAGGGAGAAAAGAAGAGAGGAGAGAAACAGACTGCTCAGTCAATATGATGGCAAATACCATGCAAAGTGGTTTTGTAAGCATTATCTCATTTGATCTTGACAACAACTGTGAGAAAAAGCTATTATTCTCCCCCTCTTTCCCTTTCTTTTACACATGAAGAAAAAGTGGTCAGTCTTGTTCATTTGGCCAATGTCATATGTAACGTAAGTAGGCAGGGCCAGGATTTTCATCTACCATGTTTCCCCAAAAATAGAACCTAGCCGGACAATCAGCAAAAATTAATATAAGACCGGGTCTTTTATAAGACCTGGGCTTAGCTTACAGTTAAATAAGACTGGGTCTTATATTAATTTTTGCTCCAAAAGATGCATTAGAGCTGATGGTCTGGCTAAGTCTTATTTTGGGGGAAACACGGTAGATTTGTGTGACTCTAAATTCACAGTAATTTCAAGATATGAGAAACCTAAGGAACAAAATTCTAAGAAATAGCTCCAGAGAGTGGGATTGTTGAAAAAGCACCGAATTAGGAGTCATGACATCCATTCTGCCACCAGCACCTTGGTGGGGCTGGGACAAATCAGCCCCATGCTCTGGGCCTCAGTTTCCTCATCTGTAATGAAGGGCTGGAGATGTCTGGGCATTGTCCATCCATCTCCAAAACTATTCTTGAACTATGCACAATTTATGAAAAACATAGATTTTGAAATTCAGTAATCGAGACAACAGATGTCAGCATGAGATTTTTGTTCTATGCCTTAAAAATAGATTATTCAACAATGTGTGTGTGTGTACATTCGCATGCCTATAAGCCAATGAGTTGAACAACGGCAACTGTGACTCATGGCTACCTTTTAATGAGTGTTATACCCACTCAAAATCCTCAAAGGAGAAAAAATAAAAGACTTGTTGATAGTGCTGCTCTGGAATCAGACCAAATACTGTGGGTACAGTCAACATGTTTGTCTTGATTTACCTGGATTCCTGTTCAAGAGGCCTCGCTCCTCTAATTTATGGAGACAATCAGTTCAACATGAAAAGTTATCAGTTACGAGGTGCAGGAGATGATGCTGCCCAAGCCTGGTGGAGTGAGAAAAGAAGTCAGGCGAGGATCAAGACAGACATGTTGATAACACCTAACAAAGAAGGAAGGCCAGTTAGTGTAATAGTACCACTTCTGTTTATACTTGGGTAACACGAGTGGCAATTGTAGTTTCCATAAATGTATAGACTAAATAGATGCTCAGTAAACTGTTCATGATTTTTTCTGCAAGATGATTTCTTTCTGATAAAGGAATTACATTGTTCATCCATTCACCATACACACACACACACACATACACACACACAGACACACACACATGCACACACGCACATACACACACTCTAACAGTATGCCAGGTACTATACTTGGCAATGGTGGGCAGTCCTTGCTATGATGGAGCTTACAGTCTAGTTGGGGAGTATGGTAGGCAGAATAATGGCGCCCCAACAATGTCCACTTCCTAATCCCTGGAACCTGTACATATGTTACCTTACGTGGCAGAAGAAACTTGGTAGATGTGAAGGGTCTTGAGAAGAGAGTATCCTGGATTATCCAGGTGGAACCAGTGTAATCACAGAAGTCCTTAATGTGGAGGAGGAAGGCAGAAGATTCAGGAGGCTTTGAAGATGGAGAAAAAGGCCACTAGTCAAGGAATTCAGGGGCCTCTAGAAATGGGAAAAGGCAAAGAAATAGACCCTTTTTTAGAGCCCCCCCAAAAGGAACGCAGCCCTGCTGACACCTGGATATTAGCCCAGTGAGGCTGATGTTGGCTTTCTGACCTCCAGACTGTCAGAGAATAAAACTGTGTGAGTTTGAGCCTCTTCAGTTTGGTAAGCAAACTTGTTAACTTGTTAAGCAGCAAGAGGAAACCAACACTTTAATTGGGAAATCACAGGACTAAGTATATAAATTCACAATGTACGGAGTGATGGAAAGGAAAAGAACAGGGTGTTGTAAGAAGGACCAGTCAACGTCCTGAAAGCTATTGAGTCTGAAGGAGAAAGACATGGGCACCTTGGGGAAGGTGCAGGTGGGAAGAAAATTCCACAGAGAGTACATTCTCTGTGTGATGGCCCCAAGCAAGAAAGGAGTATGACACAGGATAGGAAGGGAAAAGAGGCCGGAGGGCCCGGTGCCCAGAGTGTGAGGAGGAAATGATGCACACTCAGCCTGGAAAACATCTACAGGAGCTGGATTATGCAGGACCTTTGTCAACTGGGTTAGGGATTTGGGTTCTTCAACTAAGAGAAATGGGAATAGTTTGAATGGTGTTAAGTTGCAGGGAGATTTGGTTTGATTTATGCCTTAGATCTGTGCTGTCTGATTCAGTAGCCACTAGCTATGTGGCTGCATAAGTTTAAATTAATAAACATTAAATCATTTTTCCAAAGTCTTAGTCATACCAACCACATAACAGCCACGTGAGGCTTTAGCTACCATACGGGATAGACACGATAAAAGATAGATATAGATGTAGAACATTCCCAGCATTGAAGAAAGTTCTGCTGGACAGCACTGCTACAGAAGAAACAGCCCTCCTGCAGAGGGGAGCATGAACTAGGGAGGGAGGGAAGAACGGATGTGGGAGAAGGGGTAGGAAAAAACTTCCCAATGTTCCAGGTAGGGTTTGATGGTAGTTCAACCTCAGATGGTGGCATTGGAAATGGACATCAGCAGGAAGATTTGATTGAAATTTCCATAGGAGTAACCACGGGTTTTGGTACTCAGATATTGGGAAGTTTCTGCCTTGCTTTGACCCGTCGTTATAAGCGTTATGTAAAATGAGTTGCTTAAGTTCTTGGAGCCTCAGTTTCCTCACCTTCGAGTGGAAATAATACTTACTTCAAAAGGAAAATCATAGCGTAAAATCCCTGACATGATGGGTGTTCAATAAAGGGTACACCTCATACTCTTTATACACCTCCAACTTAAAACATCACTTAAAAGCAAACACCCCAGAAGAAGATCATTGATAGACAGAACAAAATGGTGGTTGCCAGAGGCTGAGGGTGGGGGTGGGCAAAATGGGTGGAGGGTTCGAAGGGTACAAACTTCTAGTTATAACATGAATAAGTCAGGGGGTGTCATGTACAGTGGGTGACTAGCTAACAATACTGTATAGCATATTTGAAAGTTGCTAAGAGAGTAAATCTTTAAAGTTCTTATCACAAGAATAAAAAAGTCTGTAACTGTGTGGTGACGGATGTTGACCAGACATATTGGGGTGATAGTTTTGCAATATATCCAAAGAGCAAATGATTTTTACACTCCAGAAACTAATATAATTTGTATGTCAATTATACCTCAACTGAAAAATAGTCTTCTGGCTATTCAGATACAGGTGGAGTCACTCTAAAATTATAAACAGCTGCCAACCAGGTGAGCCCTCTCCAGAGTGGAACCTGATTAGAGTATCTCCCATCAGCTGGACAAGCCCTTTGCACCAGAGCTGCCCTTGGGCGTGAAGGTCATGGGGAAAAGTACTGAGCGAAAGAGCCATATGCAGAAAATGAGCAATTCTGTTCCCACCATGACGGCAGGGTGCCCAAATGGAGCTATTTCATAGTCAGAATACCACGTAGGACCACACTAGGAGAGCGAGCTTGGGGGAGACCAGGAGAAGAGCGTGCCATCCGTGTAGAGAAGATAATTGAATCCATGGGAGGTCGACTGGGGCTCATTTCACACAGAACCCGTACAACAGCACATGGCTCGCTCAAAGACAATATAGGCCTTCAAAGAGAACCACTAAGGGGAGTGCATTTCTCTATTAAGGGCACAACACACTCTAAGTGAGACACATTGTTATGCCTCTTCTTCCCAGCCACAGCCTGGAAATAGCCATAAAGGAAATGAAGTATATTTGCCTTGTTAACACAGTTTGTATTACATATTCATAAACCATTTTGTGAAACTGCAAGGGGAAGATTCAATTGTCTTGGAAGCTGATAATGGCCAAACAGCCATAGAGAAAGCAGGCAGCATGTTATGGAATTAGCTGCACAATGAATGAAATGCAACGCCTATAATAAACCCATTCAGATATAAATTATGGCCGAGTAGATGCAATGTTTGTTAAGCAATAAAGCTTGCCACCCTACATGGGAAATTGAATGAGATTTATCATAAAATATGGCGGAGAGTGCACTAACAATCTGGCTCCCCAAACTGGGCTTAATCAAAACAATCTAGAGAGCAGGCTTCCAGGAACAGGAAACCGATAGAAAATGACAATAGTGAGTTCAAAGGGCATTTTGACATTGTGATCCGAAATACCCTTGGTCTCAGCAATTCCACCAAGGATATTTGCATTTTGAAAATAAATCTCTTTTGATTTTTCCTTTGAGAATTATCAAAATGCCTTGAGCTCTGGGAATACAAAATTTGACCAATGATTGGCTTCCTGGTTGGCCAGGGCAATAATTGAATTCAGGGATAGGGAACTTGTCCAAGTACCACTGGGCTCTTGGTTTCCCTTGGGAATGGTTGAGGCTGTTGATCCCCAGGAAGGCAGCTGGCTCTCAGACCACACTTTTGGATTGACTGGGTCTTTGGAGGATGTGTGGCTCATTTTCTCAGAACACTTCCCTTGAATCTTCCACGCACATTGCTAAATGAATATGAAGGCATGTCACGTATTATCTCCTGGAGCTGGGGTTTGTCTCAGAATCCACTTTCTAGGAAACAAACTGAAAGCAAATAAAATAAAACAAGAATTAACCCAGCATGATGCAGGCTTTCTGGTACTGTTACTTGAAAATAACTACAACTATATTATGCCTTTACAAGTTAAATTCAATGATTCCAGTGTATTGAGAACAATGAAAAATACCTTAGGAATGTATTATAGTCCCAGAGTTGGATTAAGAGTGTTCAGAAGCCAAAAGGAATTTTCTGCCTGCTAATAACATTACCCTGAAATCTAATGAAATAATCTCCCTAAAGCCAAGTTTATGGCATAAGCTGATTTCCCAGTTGTTAAAAATAAAACAAACAAATGTCCTCTTCGGTCAGCTCGTCACTCAGTCTATGTATCATTAAATGGGGCTTCAGATCGTGAAATCGTAGGCCTTAAATGGGTCCGTTACAAGATTTTAGAATTAATGATGATTCCAACCTTCAGAAAAGTAACCAAAGATTTTGAATTTGACAACAAACTTCAACACAGTCCCAAAGAAGCTTTATAAAAGTGCATATTTTGGAGTTGTTGCTAGTGACTTCAGCTATACCATGCTCATTATGTCTTCATAATGTGTGTACAAGTATCCATACACATATGTACACATACATGTGTGTATAGATATCAAGGAACATCAACATGTATCAAACATATATCAACATGTGTGTGTATTAGCAGTAAAAGCTAGGTAATAACAGAAAGATTGGAAAAATCAGAAGCCATATTAGATTCTAAAATGTTGATACAAATCTTTGGTCCCCTCTCCTCATCAAAACCCATTCTCCACACTCCTTCCTCTGACTAAGATGTAATAAGTGCCAAATATTTGGAAAGGTAATCAGAACAACAGGGTACTGAAATAAAACATAAAGATAAGAATGCTCCTCTGTATCTTATCTAGGAGCATAATGCCAACGGCCTGGATATGTATGGCTTTTTACTTTTCCCTTATTATCATCCCATTCACTTCTCACAAAAATCTCTGTATAGCAGGGATATTTATCTCTGTTTTACAGGTGAGGGAGATCCAGGAAGCTCATATGTCATTTAAAAAAATCCTTATGTATTTTGGATATTACCCTCTTATTGAAGGTGTTGTTCACAAGTATCTTCTCCCATTCGGTTGGTTGCTTTTTTGTTTGTTGATGGTTTCTTTTGCTGTGAAGAAGCTTTTTAGTTTGATATAGTCTCATTCATTTATTTTTGCTTTTACTTCCCTTCACTCATATGTGGGATATAAAACTGAAAGCAACAAGTGAACAAAACAGACAAACAAACAAAAACTCATAGACACAGGCAACAGTATGGTGGTTACCAGAGGGAACCCTTTTACCAGAGGGAAAAGGGAGTGGGGGAAGGTAGAAAAGGGTAAAGGGGATCAAATATATGGTGACAGAAGGAGACTTGACTTTGGGTGGTGAACATACAATGTGTTATACAGATGATGTATTATAGAATGGTACGCTTGAAACCTATATAATTATATTAACCACTGTCACCCTAATATATTTACTAAAATTAAAAAAAATTCTTTGATGGGCAAGGAATAGACACCTAGACTTACAGTGATGAAATAGATTTATTTGTCCTACATAACAAGAAATGTGGAAGTAAGCCTTTCAGAATAGAACGTGCCAACAAATACATAGACCCTTTTTCTCTCCTCGCCATCATGCTGTAGACTTTCTTTCTTCCTTCCTTCCTTCCTTCCTTCCTTCCTTCCTTCCTTCCTTCCTTCCTTCCTTCCTTCCTTCCTTCTTTCCCTACTTCCTTCCTTCCTTCTTTCTTTTTGACTTTCTAGAATGAAAAAAAGGTGAAGGGCAAAGGGGTGAACAGCCACCCCTGCCGAGTGTGTCCTTTTGTATTGCCCAAATCAAAGCTACCCCGGAAGCTTTCTGCAGGCTTTTCCACTGTCCTTTCATTGATCAGAACTTTTACTTGGCCACCCCTAGCTGGGAAGTGGCCAGAGAGAGGGGGCTGTGGAAAAGGGTCAGGTCACTCAACCAATAGTGCCTAGCGTACTCAGAAATGTTTACCGATGTGCACAAGTTCATATATTTCACTAGTCAATGAAAGCACAGGGGCATGTGGACCCTGCCTTGCAAGTTGGTGGCTCTTTTCACTCTATCTAGGTATCTTAATTAAAATAGTAGTATTTCCCTGGCTTTGGTTCACAATTAAGTCTCTTAATTATACCTCTGTTAAAACAATGTTTCAGAAGCTATGTAATATTATATATGAATTAAATGTAAATCTGAGTTTGCCCACTTGCTACCTTCTAGGTAATGGAACTTGAACTTGATATGAACTGGACAGACCCACACACTGAAGATTTCCAAGTTCTCGTTTATGATTCTGAATTAGTTCAACCATTAAGGATAATTTGGCATAATTTCTGAGCCATTTGGCATTTATGGGATGACTAGGTGAAGCAGCTATTAGGGCTGATTTCTAAATCCTTGTTAGCACTAGGAACTATACTTCCAGTTGAAAACTCTAATGTGCATTATAGCCCTTGCCGAAATGAGCATTATATAGTTCACACTCTAATGTGCATCACAGATTGAGTAACCAGTACTATAGTGATTGTGTAACTAGGGTATCAGCCATTTCCCCTCACCTGGAGAATGATCAGAATTTGAGCTGAGAGTTTCAAAATCCAAGAGAAAGAAAGAATATACTTTCCCCTTAAAAAACCTCTTAATCATCTTTGTTGGCGCAGACCATCTTCGGAAAAAGGTAGGAACCAAACGTTACATCTCATCCTTCCATTGCTGGTACTTAGTCCAAAGCACAACGTCTCAGTATAACAGGATGTGGCTATGGTAGAAACTTTCTCAAAGGTTCAGTTATCAATTCCTGTGCAACAGACCACCCTAACATTTAATGACTTAAAACAAAACCCATGTATTTATTGGCTCACAGTACTGCAGTTTCAACAGGTTAGGTGGCTTGTTGCTGGTCCAGGCGCTGTTGCGGTCATGTGACTTATTCATCAAAGAGACCTTCAGGAATTTAGTCTGAGTTTTTTACATGGCAGCTACCAGAGGGACAGATCCCAAGAAAACGAACATACCGTGTTTCCCCGAAAATAAGACCTACCCGGAAAATAAGCCCTAGCATGATTTTTCAGGAGGACATCCCCCGAACACAAGTCCTAATGAGTCTTTTGGAGCAAAAATTAATGTAAGACCCGGTCTTATTTTTGGGGAAACACAGTAGACATTTCCATGTCACTTAAGGACTAAGTTCCAGAACTTGCATATCACTCTGCCACGTTGCGTGGGTCATAGAAAGACACAGGCCAGCCCAGACTCCAGTGAAGGGGAAACACACTCTTGACGCAAACAGTGGCGTGTGCTCACTGAAATGGGAGGAATATTTGGTGATCTTTGTGTACAACCTATGCACTCAGCAATAGCTCTCTCAGAAGCTTTATTGATTTCCTTGAGGAACCATGCTTGCTCTCCCAGGAACCCATGCCTCCCTCCGAAGGAGCTGCAGTGCAGGGTGGAGAGTTTCAGAGCAACGATTTCAAATTGGATTTCTGGATTCTAAGCCTGGCTGTCCCACTTGCTCACTGTCAAATTTTGGTTAAGTTACTTAATGTCTTTGGGTTTTAGTGTTCTCCTCAGTAAAATGAAGATACTGGCAGTACTCCCCTCATAGGCTATTTGAAGTATTTTAAGTGGTACCCCATGTGAACCATTTAGAGTTGTGCCTGATACATAGTCGGGGCTCAATGACATTGATTCACACCTGCCCCCTCCTCTCTCCTGTGAGCTTCTGAAGGCCAGCCTGGTGTTGTCTTCATCTGTGTGCTCCTGGGACCCGGGAAAGATTGGGATGTGGTGGGGGGCTCAGTGAATATGTGATAAATGAATAATGAACCAGGGCTATTATTATTTTCTTTAATTGTGTCCATCTGAAGGCAAATATTTATTTTCCAAAAAGTGTAGATTGGGGCAGCATAGATCATGTGTGCCAGAGGTATTAGCACTTACTCACTTATTCATTCAGCAAATATTGCTGAATACCTATTCTGAGCTAGAAAGTCCATTAGATTCTGGAGATAACATAATGAATAAGCCAAGCATAGTTCCTACCCTCATATTCTAGTGCGAGGAAAAAGCAAATAAACTGAAGCACAGAAGATAGTATTAGATAGTAATAGATGTTTTGCAGAACATAGCTCTATGAGAGAGTATTTGGTTGAACTAGGAGAAGAATGAAGATGAAGTTTTGGGTTGGTGAAAGTCCAACTTTTCTGAAAAGCTGGAATTTATGCAGAGACCTGAAGGAGGAGTAAGTCTGTCATTTGGAGGTCTGTGGATAGCGTGTTCCAGGAAAAGAGAGGAGCACGAACCAAGGCTTGTGGTGGAAATGAGTGTGTGGGTTCAAAAACACGAGGAAGTCCTGCATGCCTGAATCTTGATAAGCCAAGGGGAGAAAAGTTAGGCAGACACTAAATGATGGGGCACATTTGATTCAGATGTTACTTCAAGTGCAATGGAATACCATCAGAGGGTCTACACATGAACAGTGGCAGTGGCTTTCCTTCCTGTGTTTCCTTCTTGGATTATTATATTGCCGATAAGCACCCAACACAGCCATCATCCTTAATACATAAAAGTTGGGAAGTCTTGTTCTTTTGAAATATGTGTGTGTGAGGCTATGTGGTGATGGCAGGTCTAGGTTGGTGAGGAGGGTCCTCTTCCATCCGCATTGGGGATATATTGATTTCCGCACATACAATCCAGATGGTCAAATTGTTTTGGCACCAATAATGGAATGATGATGATACATGACAATAGCAGTCAATTATTTCACTCTTCCTAGGTGCCAGGCACTAAGCGCTTTACAAACGTCATCGGGTTTGATTCTCCCAAAAGCCCAAGAGAGGATCGCCATTGGCATCTGGGTTTTGCAGGTCAACCCCCCTGTGATCTATGAGGTGAAATAACTAGCCAAGGTTAACCCACTGAGAATTTAACCCCAAATCTCTGGACCCTGTCTTTCCAGCACGTTTCAAAGTTCTGCACATCTGCTGCTCCTCCCAATGAGCCTCCCCAGACGGTCCAGACAGATAGCGTGTGAAACTGGATGATCAGTTACAAGATGTTCTCTAGAACTTGCGGAAATCATAGGGTGGGAGAGCTGCGCTGGTTTTACAACAATGATCCTAATGAGCAATTTAGCAGAGAGCAGCACACATGTGTGGGGGAGTCTGCGGCACAGCCTGCCTTTGGCACATGCACATTTGTGTCATTGTTTGGTGTCTGTATACAACTTGAGATTTCCAGAATGTTATCCTAGGAAGTCGATGAATGGCATTTCTCTATGGATTTTACAGATTTGGGGCTGGGGTAAACTAAACGTTGGCCTCAAGTCACACAGCAAGATGCTGGAAACTTCTGAGATCCAAATGGAGAAGCTATGTCCCATGTCCTGCCATCTAAATGTCAATTGATTTGACCTTCAGCTGAGGTCAGTATTTCTGGGAACGGTTTGCTGGGTCATAGACCATCAATTGCTTCTTGAGTTTATTCAACAAACATTAAATGCTACTAGGGCTCAGGTACGCTGTTAGGCAAGAGTGGTGCAGAGATGAGCAAGACATGGTCCCTGCCCTCAAAAAGTTGTCAACTGTTTCTACTTGCACATCTGCCTTCATCCAACCTCAGTGAGTCCCAACCCAACCCAGTAGCGGTTAAGGATATGGGCTCCGATATAAGACTGCCTGGGTTCAAATCCAGGCTCTCCGTGACCTTGGGTTTGTGCCTTAACTTTTCTCCTTCTCAGTGTCCTCACCTATTCAGCTGTGAGATTAATAGTGTATAATATCACATAAGTAAACAAACTGTCGTGTAATTAATGCAGCTTTTTTCAAGTTCCTTAATGATTAGCATCTCCTGATGTGCTTATACAAAATACAGCTTCCCAAGCCCCTCCCTTGGAAACTCTGAGGCAGTGGCTTTGGGGCTCATGACCTTGTTTTGTTTTTGTAGTTGTTGTTTTTATACAATATTCCGGGTGATATTTGGCATCAGGATAATCTGGAAAACATCGATATAGTGCACAGAAAGCAGTAGTTCATTCAACCTTGATTGCATATTGCAGTTACTCGGGGACCTTTAAAAATACAGATGCTTGGGTCCCACTCTGGAGATTCTATTTTAAAAATTCTGGGAAGATTGGGATGTTTAGAGGTTCCCCAAGTGATTCCAAAATGCTGCCAAGGCTGAGAATACCTGCTCTAAAGCATTTAGCACAATGCCAGGCACAATGTAATGTGCCATAAATGTACCATCACCATTATCATCCTTTTCATCTTTCCTAAAGGGAA
Organism: Rhinolophus hipposideros; assembly: GCF_964194185.1. Lineage (NCBI taxonomy): Eukaryota > Metazoa > Chordata > Mammalia > Chiroptera > Rhinolophidae > Rhinolophus > Rhinolophus hipposideros. Next base: position 26,502,861 of record NC_138067.1, on the reverse strand, counting down.
TGAAAAACACACAATTAAGAAGAAAATCAAGCATGTCAACTTGTGTGTAAGAGGAGTGAAAAGAGACAGCCTAAACTAATATAACACTCAATATTTTGTTACGGCGTTTAGACTCATGGTCTGCAAACCTTAAACATTTTTATGTCTTTCCCCTTCCTGACTGTAAGCTCTGTCAGGAAAAAGATAATGTTTTCATTTTTATTTTTTATATTGCTCCAAAAATTTACCCAATACCTTGTATATCTAGTAGATACTAAATAGCTATCAAGTAAATAAAATACATGTGTTAGTGGAAGAATAGCAGAGACAGAATTCTACAGGAATGGTGAGGAAGGAAAAAATGTCAACTGTTGGACAGTATGTGAGTTAACACTTGAAGAATAAGGGTTGAGTCTCTTTGAGTAGAGTGGAAGTGGGCATTTCTGGTGGGAGAAATTGAGTAAATTGGGAGAAGAGAAGATATCATCAATATGTACAAGAGAAAAGAAATACTGAGGTTGGGATGGAGGAAACATCACAGGAGACCTAAGCCACAAGGGCAGGTGGAAGAAGATGCTAGAGGGTTAAGAGTACTAGTTCCTGCTTACTTAGTGATGAGGAAACTGAGGCACAGACAGGTCGAGTGACTTTCCCAAGGCATCCAAGGATGGATCTGGAATTTGAAGCTTAACTCAGGCAGCTCCCATCCTCCAAGCTGCTACCCCTGCCTGTCTCCCAGAGTCATGAACAGCAGGGGGATAATGAAGCCTTTCTATGCAGAAGTCTTGTCTCTTCCCCGAAGGAATCTGTAAAGCTCAGTAGAATGCCCAGAGAAGCTGTTTGAAGACTCTAAAAGTAGCAGTAGAAGGCAGATTGGGGATGAAGAGCAGAGTTCAAAAGGCCACTGAACTGGTGGTGAATTTACCACCTTTCATCCTCCTCAGCCCCATAGCCTGGATGCCAGGCAGCTCACAACACATAGAGAGCTCAAAAGAAGCCATACAGCTGTGGCTTGAGAAGCAGGAAAGGGAACTCTCAAAACTCAGTGAAAGTAGCGAAATCCTCTATTTTGAAAAATACCTCTATTTGTGTGCGCTCCAATGCCCAGATAATCACTGCATGGTGGTGACAGTGCAGTATAGTGATGCAAACAGGGGCCTTCAAGCTACTAAAACTGAGGGGGATGAACCTTCCTTTTTAATTGGTCCCAAAAGGGTGAGCTGTATTCATTATTGTTTTCCTCTCCTGTCGTCCCACTACTTGGCTATGGATGCAGGTGCCATTGTGGGAAAGCCACAGCAGAGCAAGTAACAAAAGTCCCAGCCTTCTGGTGGGGGGACCAAAACAGAAGTCCCAGGAAAGCAAAAAGTATCAGGGAGATTATATCCAGAGGTTTATATCAAGAATATATGAAGAACTCTCATAATTCAATAGTAAGAAAGCAAATATCCTTAAAAAAAAAAAAGGCAAAAACCAAGGAGCCAAAAACATACAAAAGGAGAAAAGAAAGCCTCTTCAATAAATGGTGCTGGGAAAATTGGAAAGCCATGTGCAAAAACAGTGAAACTAGACAGCTCTCTGTCATCATATACCACAATTAACTCAAAATGGATTAAAGACCTGTTTTATAAGACTCAAAACAGAAAATTGCATAGAAGAAAGCACAGGTACTAAACTTATGGACTTTGAGTTTAGAGAGGATTTTATGAATTTGACCTTAAAGGCAAGGGAAGTAAAAGCATAAATAAATAAATTGGACTATATCAAAGTAAAAGCTTCTGCACAGCAAAAGAAACCATCAACAAAACAAAGAGGCAACCAACTGAATAGGAGGAGATATTTGCAAACAACAACCCAGATAAGGGGTTAATATCCAAAATATATAAAGAACTCATACAACTCAACAACAAAATAACAAGCAATCCAATTAAAAACTGAGCAGATGACATGAACAGACACTTATCCCAAGAAGACATACAAATGGCCAACAGATACTGTGTTTCCCCGAAAATAAGACCGGGTCTTATATTAATTTTTGCCCCCAAAGATGCGTTAAGGCTTATGTTCAGGGTATGTCATCCTGAAAATTCATGCTAGTGCTTATTTTCCGGTTAGGTCTTATTTTCAGGGAAACATGGTATATGAAAAAAATGCTCAACTTCACTAGATATTTGGGAAATGCAAGTCAAAACCACAATAGAATACTACCTCACACCTGTTAAAATGACTATCCTCAACAAGACAAGTAATAACAAATGTTGGAGAGGCTGTGGAGAAAAAGAAACACTCATACACTGCTGGTGGGAATGTAAATTGGCACAGCCACTATGGAAAACAGTATGGTGTTTCCTTTAAAAATTAAGAATAGAGTTAACCATGTGACCCAGCAATCCTTCTTCTGGGTATCTACCTAAAAAAAATCTGAAAACATTTATCCATAAAGATAGGTGTACCCCTATGTTCATTGCAGCTTTATTCATGGTGACTAAGACATGGAAACAACCAAAGTGTCCTTCGATAGGTGATTGGATAAAGAAGATGTGGTATACATACACAATGGAATATTACTCAGCTATAAGGAAAGGTGAAATAGTGCTGTTTGCAACAACATGGATGGATCTTGAGATTATCAAGCTAAGTGAAATAAGTCAGACAGAAAAAGTCACGAACCGTATAATTACACTCATATGTGGGATATAAAACTGAAAGCAACAAACGAACAAGACAAACAAAAACTCATAGACACAGACAACAATTCAGTGGTTACCAGAGGGTAAGGGGGGAGGGGGGTGGTAGAAGAGGGTCAAGAGGGTCAAATATATGGTGATGGAAGGAGAACAGACTCTGGGTGGTACATACACAGTGCAGTATACAGATGATTACTATAGAATTGTACATTGAGACCTATATAATTTTACTAACCAATGTCACCCCAATAAATTTACTAAAATTAAAAAAATAAATAAATAAAAAAGGCAAAAGACTTGAACAGATACTTCACAAAAGAGAAGGCAAATTAGCATGTGAAAAGATATTCCACCATTAGCAATTAATTAAATGCAAATTCAAACCATAATGAGATACCGCGATTCACTTAGTAGAATGGCAAGAAAAAACAATACAATACCAAGTGATAGCTGTTTAAGGAAGGGATCAAGAAAATGTGGCCACCAGTTGACCCATGAGCTGGACCTCGCAGTTGGAGGGTCCTCATCCCTTCCTCTGCCCTTGGCATATGCGCTCGGTCCACTGGTCCCACAGTGGGAGCCATTTTCAAGGAGACAGCCTTGAGAGAGCAATGTGTTGTTGAGACCATCTGGACAGTATATGTGACTGAACCCACTTAGCCCTCTATGTAAACTATTAAGATTCTGGCAGGTGGGTTCGGAGATCCCTTAGTCTCAGAGCCACCAAGACAAGCTTCCTCTGTAAGTTCCCTTGCCTAGTAAACCTGCCACCTACGAATCTGGAGTGGCCACCTCTTTTGTCAGTCTCTTCTTGCCCTCCGGGTCTGGGAGCCAGTTTCAAACTTAACCCTGGGAACGCCTGTGGCTGTGAACCAACCATGGTGAGGTTGTGGAGCCACTGGAACTCTCACATGTGTGTTGGTGGGAGTATAAAAGGGTACCACCTATCTGGAAAACAATTTGGTAGTTTCTCATAAAGTTAAACACACACTTATCAAATGGTACAGCCATCCCACTTCTAGTCATTTACCCCAGAGAAGTGGAAACTTATATTCATACAAAAACTGCACATGAATATGTATAAAACTCTACTCATACCTGCTAAAAAAAAAAAGGGGGAAACAACCCAAATGTCCTTCAGTGGATGAATGGATAAACCAAATGTGGTACATCCATTTCATAGAATACTCTTCAGCAACAAACAGGAGTGAATTATTGATACACACAACAATTAGGTGAACTTCGGAGACATTATACTGAGTAAAAGAAGCTGATCTCAAAAGGTTTTAATATATACCATTCAGATGACATTCTCAAAAAGATAAAATGAGAGTGGCAGAGACAACGTCAGTGGTTGCCAGGTCGTAGAGACGGCGGGGTGAGGGGGGGTGACTACAAAGAAATAGCAGGAGAGTTTTTTGGGTGGTGTGATGGACCTGTTCTGTATCTTGAGTGTGGCAGTACTTACAGGAATCGGTGCCTGTGTTAAAATTTATAGAACTACAGGCAAAGAAAAAAGACAGTTTTCCTGTATGTTAAGCTAAAAAGTAATAATAATAATAATAATAATAATAATAATAAGTACAGCAATTATTTTTTAAAGATATTTATTTTTCATTACAAATGTGTTTCCTAAGTAAATTCCCCCTGCAAAAAGAACAATCAGGAGCAGATGAAGTTCCTATGCCACCTGGACAAAAACTGCCGCTCTCACTCTCTTCTTCAGGGGTAACCTCCCTTATCAGTTCACATATGTTCCTCATTTCTAATGTTTGGAATGTTATCTCAAAAGTTCAACTTTTTAATTACAAAATAAGTGAAATTAAACGAGGAAAGACATCCCAAGCATGTAGATATCTGGGAAAGACTGGTGCAAAGTAGGTGGTGACACTCTTGTTATGACATTGTATGAAACACAAACATGTGTCTACGTTCATTAAGCTTATTTTTAAAATTATTTTCTATTACCATCTACCACACTCCACTCTGTCAGTGTTATGTTATGCCAGTCACTTTATATGACTTATTTCCTTCCTTTTAAACTTTCCCATCTAAAATTTCCCCCATCAATCATGGACTATCACAAAATCAATCGTAAGGCAGATGTTAAGAACAGACGTTCCACAGATGCAAAGTTAGAACAGAAACAGATGACTCCTTCTTGTTCTGCTTGTGCCCTCTGTTCCCTCTCGGTCTTTGAGTCTTCGATATTCTCCAAGCCATCTTTCACCGAGTGTTTCCAACTAAAGGCATTGAGGTCCCATGTTTCTGCTTTTAAATCTGAGCGCCATTTTCCAGGTTCTCACAGTCTCTCTTATTTCATTGTGGGGTCTTTCCGGACTGAGCTGGCCATGGCACCTGTTTGTCATACCCTTGGGGGAACCCCCTACTGTACAGCAAATTACGTCCATGGACCAGTCATGTGCTAATATAACACAAAGCTTAGGCCTAGACTCATGCCTCAGGCATAGCCCGCCCTTTTTCCTGTCTTGCACATCTTCATGCTGGATTGTTTTTCCATTTTACTCCATCATAGATGGTATCTCTCTGATGCCACTAACTCAACCATATTTTAATCACATTAGTTAGTTCAGTTGGCAAGTGGCAAAAAAACGATTAGGAGCTTGAATAGTTGAGCTGATACGGTTATTTCATCATCGGTGGTTGTAATGGTTCAGCGATTGTAAAGAGTTCAGACTGAATATTTACGATCTAATCCATTGACTAGAAATTGACCTAAAATATTCAATTTGGTCTTTTGATTAGAGCCAGATCCACTTCGTATTTTTAAGCGTTATTTTTCTCAATGGGATTACAAGCCCACTTTCCATGATCATATGTTATGATTTGTGTCCTAATTTACATGAATTTTCTTTGATAAATACTGTCACGTAACAGCCATCATTACATGCATAAACATAATGATAATGAGCTATGCAATTATCAGTGATGTTTTTCTAGTTCCTCAAATTCCTATGATGTCCACTATATTGATCTCATAACAACAACTCAAAGAGAGGCCACTTTTATGATGGATCTGTAAAAAGAGAAGCTTTCTCCATATTCAACCCGCACAAAAGGAGATGCCTTCTTTCTCTTGTCTCCTACTCTATTTCTAATACTCAGGACAAGAACTGCATATAGCAGGGACTCTCATTGGGAAAGACAAAAAGTGTGGCAAAATATATATACAGATCGTGCCCCAAAAATGTATACAAGTGGATACTTTGGTCAGCATTGCTCAAGCAGTAGTTCGCTGTAATCAGAAGTGTCTGGACCCTGATGGTAACCACTTTGAGCACCTCTTGTAATTGCAGAAGTCAAACGTGACTTGTGTTCATCTTTTGTTATTGGCATATATTGAGTATTATAATTAATACAGTTCTTTCCTTTTTAAAAAGTGTGTACATTTTTGTGGCACCCTCTGTGTGTATGTGTGTGTGTGTGTGTGTGTGTGTGTGTGTGTGTGTGTGTAGGATGTCAGACAGTGTGCTGCACCCTTGTGTAATCTTTTAAAAATTCCCACAGCAATTCTGTGAAGTTCATGATTCTATCCGTGTTGTAGAGGTGAGAAAACAGAGGCTCAGAGTCAGGGCCACCACAGCTTATATAGTGACTTTGTGCAAATGAGGGCCCTGGAAGACACAGCTTCATGACGTGGCTAGTGGGGCATAGGTGGGATTTCAGTCTTCACTTGCCACCTCAGCTGAGAACCTATACAACTGTACATGGCAGCCCTGCTCAGAAAAGTCAAGAAACTTACCCAAGGTCACAAATTACAAATTAAGGTTTAACTGACTCTGAAGTTCATGTTTGTGGTATGTTAACAAAATTACTTACTGGTAAATGAATAAAATTCACGTTGTTCTTGCACTGAGCATATTCAGTGGTCCAAACTCTAAAACTTCCAAAGATTGGATGTAACAAAATACACATAGCTGGTTTCTCCAAATTCAGCTCAGATTGCCTCTCTGATTCAGAAGCTCTCTGTTTTTGCATGTTGTGGTCCACTTTAAATTCAACCTAATCAAGCACCAAAACCACCCCCCCCACACACACACTACCACCTCGCCACCTCCCAACTTCAAGAGCTAAGTTCAACCGTGCCCTTGCTTAATGTCATAGACAAGTCCCTGAAATACTGCCAGTAGCATCAGGGAAAGCCAAAACAGCATTAGGAGAATTTCAAAGAAACCAATTTTCTTTGTAGTATCTCAAATAGCCAACGCTTTCCAAAACTATCTGCAGCTTTGGCTAATGCAGATTTATAGCGAGACTCCTAATAAAGCTTTATTTCCCCCAAGTTGTGGTGTTTAAAATTCACATGAGGTAATGCTGTTAACTAATGTTGCAATTTATTTCTATTTAAGGCATCATGCAGGGGAAAAAAGAATAGCTTAACGGGAGTGGTTCAGAATGATATCAAGTGTTAATCAAAGCAAAATAAAGTAATAAGCAGGATTTTCTGACCCAGGCTCAGGTAAATTTTCCCTGAGCCTTGCCTACCTTCCTTGTTACTTTTGTGATGCTGCGCCCCTCTGAACATTCCCTCTCCTTCTGCTTCATTGAGATTTGGGTCCATGATTCACCATTTGTGCCTTCAAGAGTTCTATTCACGGGGATGTATAGCCAGATGAGGCACAATACATCTATTATATTAATAAAGTGGCAAATATCTGACATGGACAGGCGAACTTTCTGATATAAAACAAACCTAAAAGAACATCTACCCAACAGAAATGCATACGTATGTTCACTGGAAGGCATGCAGTACAGTATTCATAGGTGCAACTTTTGTAATAGCCCAAATCTGAAAATTCCGCAAGTGCCATCAGCAGTAGAAAGTGCCACTGGAGGGCTTAGGCAAGTGGCTGGAATTCGGTAGAGCTTATGTTCTTGGCCTCTCTTCCTCGATATTTGCTCATTTTAGCTGATTGCAAAGTGATGGGCAAGCCATCTCCCCGTTGTTGTATTTCTAGAGTGCTCACGGGTGCTTGTGGATCTTAAGCACGCTGCCTTCTGAGCCCTTGGTCCTTTGGATGAGCTGCAGGAGCCAACTCTGGTTATAGATGAAGTAGGAAGGAGAGACTTGATTTTTCCACTCCAAGGCCTTGGGGGACACAACAAAAGGAAAACATGATCTCTTGCTTTGAGGCTGCTGTATTAAATGAAACGATGCAAAGGAAGCCCTGAGAACAAAGTAACCACTTGATACGTATTGGTAATTGCTTTTACTAGCTTTTAAAACAGAGGACCAGCATATAATGAAAACATCCCACTTCTTGATATTTCCTCAAATGTTCAAATAAAAATCAATTTCCTTCATATCTTCAGTGGCTCCCTAATGCTTATAGAATACATTCCTTTGTAAGCCATTTCAAGCCTAACATTATTTGTTGCCTCTTTTTTCCTTTTCGAGATGAAACATTGGCAAACTATGGCCCCCCACCTGTTTTTGTAAATAAAGTTTTATTGGAACCCAGCAGTGTCTATTTGTTTACATATTGCCTATGGCTGCTTTTGCACTTCAGTAGCAATGAAAAGAATAGTTGTGATGGAGACAGAATGGTCCGCAAACCCTAAAGTATTTACCCTTTACAGAAATGGTTCTTTACAGAAAACATTTGCTGACTCATTTAGAGCCTCATCTTCCCTCGAAGTCTCACCCCAAAGAGGGTTTGCTGCAGCCCTCCTGGATCAGTACTCTTTTCTTTCCTCCAGCCCTTCCCTCACATGGTTCCTTCCTTTCAAAAATGTGTTCATTCCCCCCCCCAGCTTTATTGAGATGTAATTGACATATAATATTGTGTAAGTTTAAGGTGTACTACGGTGATGATTTAATACCCATATATATATTTCAAAGTGATGACCACTGTACGGTTAGTTAACCCATCCATCACCTCACATAACTACAATTTTTGTGTGTGTGGTGGCAACTATTGTGATTTACCGTTTTAGCAACTTTTAAACATATAATACAATATCCTTAACCGTAGTCACTATTCTGTTCACTAGCTCCCCAGAAGTTATTCATCTTACCGTGTTTCCTCGAAAATAAGACCTAGCCGGACAATCAGCTCTAATGCGTCTTTTGGAGCAAAAATTAATATAAGACCCTGTCTTATTTTACTATAAAACTGGGTCTTTAATATAATGTAATGTAATGTAATATAATATAATATAATATAATATAATATAATATAATATAATATAAATACCGGGTGTTATATTAATTTTTGTTCCAAAAGATGCATTAGAGCTGATTGTCCAGGGAGGTCTTATTTTCGGGGAAACACGGTTATCACTGGAAATTTGTACCCATTCCCCTTCTCCACTCCCTCACAACCATTTCTACGAGTGTGACTTTCTTAGATTCTACATATACATGAGATTCTACATATACATGAGGTCATACAATATTTGTCTTTTTCTGTGTGACTTATTTCACTTGGCATAATGCCCCCAAGGTCCATGTATGTTGTTGCAAATGTCAGAATTACCTTCTTTTTGATGCCTGAATAATATTCCACGGTGTATATGTATATCACATTTCTTCAGCCATTCATTCATCAGTGGACACTTAGGTTGTTTCCATATATATCTAAGTTATTATGAATGGTGTTGCAATGAATGGGTGCAGATATTGAGATGCTGATTTCATTTCCTTTGAATATATACTCGGAAGTGGGATTGCTAGATCATGTGGTAGTTCTATTTTAAATATTTTAAGGAATCTACATATTCTTTTTCATTGTGGCCGTACCAAATTGTATTTCCACCAAAAGTACACAAAGTCTCCCTTTTCTCCACATCCTTGCCAACACTTATTATCTTTTGTCTTTTTCTTTTTTTTTTTTTTTTTGGATGATAGCCATTCCAGCAGGTATGAGGTCATATCTCATTGTGGTTTTGATTTTAATTCCCATGATGGCTAATGATGTTAGGCATCATTCCATGCACCTGTTGGCTATTTGTATGTCTTCTTTGAAAAAATGTATCACTTTAGGTCATCTGCCCATTTTTTAATTAGATTATTTGTTTTATTGTAATTGAGTTATGAGTTCCTTATATATTTTGGGTATCAACTCCTTTTCTCATGTATGGCTTGCAAATATTTTCTCCCATTCTGTAGGTTGCTTCTTCATTTTGTCGATTATTTCTTTTGCTAAGCAGAAGATTTTAAGTTTGTGGTAGTGCCACTTGTTTATTTTTACTTTTATTGCTTGTGCTTTTAAGTGTCCAAAAAACTATTACCAAGACCAATGTCAAGGGGTTTTTTTTTCCTATGTGTTCTTCTAGTAGTTTTACAGTTTTGGGTCTTTTAAATCTTTAATTCATTTGAAATCAATTTTTGTGAATGGTGTAAGATAGAAGTCCAATTTCATTCTCTTTCCTATGAATATCCAGTTTTCCCAACACCATTTATTGAAAGGGCTATCCTTTTCCCACTGTATACTTTTGGCTCCCTTGTCAAATATTAGTTGACTGTATATGCATGGGTTTATTTCTAGGTTCTTGATTTTGTTCCATTTGTCTATGTGTCTTTTAATGCCACTACCATACTGTTTTGGTTACTATAACTTTGTAATATACTTTGAAATCATGAACTGTGTTGCCTCCCAGTTTTGTTCTCACTTTGGCTATTCTGGGTCTTTGTGGTTCCATTCAAATTTTAGGATTGTTTTTTCTATTTCTGTGAAAAAATGCCTTTGGAATTTTGCTAGGGATTGTCTTGAGTGTATAGATGACTTTAATATCAGGGTATTGCTGGCCTCATAAAATGAGTTTGGGAGTGTTCCCTCTGGAAGGGTTCTAGAAGGATTGGCATCAATTCTTCTTTAGATGTTTGGTAGAATTCACTAGAGAAACCATCTAGTCCTGGCTTTTCTTTGTTGGAAGGTTTTTAAATACTGCTTCAGTCTCCTTAGTCATTATTGGTCTGTACAGGTTTTCTCTTTCTTCACAATTCAGTCTTGGTATGTTCTATGTTTCTAGGAATTTACCCTTTTCTTCGAGATTATTCAATTTGTTGTGTAGTTGTTCATATTAGTCCCTTATGATCCTTTGTATTTCTGTAGTGCCAGTTGTATTGTCTCTTCTTTCATTTATAATTTTGTTTATTTGAATTTGAGTCCTCTCTTTTTTTTCTTGGTTAGTTTAGCTAGACATTTGTCATTTTTTTTATGTTTAAAAAAATTTTTGTTTCATTGATTTTTTTCTATTGTTTTTCTAGTCTCTGTGTCATTTATTTCTGCTCTAATTGTTATTATTTCCATTCTTCTGCTAAGTTTGGGCTTAGTTTGTTCTTCTTTATCTAATTCCTTGAGGTACAAAGTTAGGTTGTTTATTTGAGATCTTTCTGTTCTCATAATGTAGGCATGTATTGCTATAAACTTTTCTCTTAGAACTGTTCTTGATACATCCTGTAGGTTTTTGTATGTTGTGTTTTCATTTTTGTTTATCTCCCGATGCTTTCTGATTCCCCTTTTGATTTTTTTGTTTTACACATTGGTTGTTCAGGAGTATGTTGTTTTCCTTTCACATATTCGTGATTTTTTCTGTTTTCCTCCTGTTACTGATTTCTAGTTTCATAGTGTAATCAGAAGAGATAGTTGTTATTATTTCAATCTTAAATTTGTTAAGGCTTTCTTTGTGGTCTAACATATGATCTATCCTGGGGAATTATTTCATACATGCTTGGGAGGAATGTATATTCTGGTGGAATATTCTGTATATCTATAGCTCCATTTGGCCTATATTGTTATTTAGGTCTGCTGTTTCCTTATTAAATTTCTGTCGGGATTATCTACCCAATGTTGAAAGTGTGGTATTGAAGTCCCCTACCATTATTGTATTGCTGTCTGTTTCTCTTTTCAGTTCTATTAATATTTGCTTTAAATATTTAGGTACTTCAATGTAGGGTAGATATATATTTACTATTGTTATGTCCTCTTGATGAATTGATTGCTTTATCACTATATAGTGACTTTTGTTATTACTTGTGACTGATTTTGACTGAAAGTCTATTTTGTCATATATAAGCATAGCCACTTCTGCTCTCTTTTGGTTACCATTTCATGGAATATTTTTTTCCATCCCTTCACTTTTAACCTAGGTGCATCTTTAGAACTAAAGCTGCTCTTTTGTAGGCAGCATATTGTTGGTTCTCTGTATCTTTTGTTGGGATAATTTAGGCCATTTAGGTGTAAAGTATCAATAGGCCTCACTACTGACATATTGTTAATTGTTTTCTGACTGTTTTTTTTTTTGTTTGTTTGTTTTTTGTTTTTTAGTTCCTTTGTTCCTTTCTTCCTCTGTGATTAGTTTTTTTTGTAGTGGTATTTTAATTCTTTTTTCTTTATACTTTTCTGTTTAATGTTGTTTTTTTTTTTGCTTTGTGGCTTATATAAAACATCTTACAGCTATCAGTCTAGTAGTTTACCTTCAATTGCCTACAAAACCCTACACTTTTATTTCTCCTTCCCCCACAGTTTATTGTATTGATGTCACACTTTGCATCTTTTTACATTGTACATTCATTGACAAATTAATGACAGTTACTTTTAATATCATTGTTTCTTAAACTTTTATGCTAGAGAGAAAAGTGATTTACACACCACCATTGTGGTATTTGGGTAGCCTGAATTTGAATATATATTTACCTGCACCAGTGAGTGTTATAATTTTATAGGTTTTCATGTTGTGACTTAGTGTCCTTTCATTTCCACTTGAAGAACTAACTCCCTTTAGCATTTCTTATAAGGAAGTTCTTGTAGTGATAAACTCCCTTAGCTTTTGTTGGTCTGGGAATACCTTTTATTTCTCCATCGTTTCTGAAGGACAGTTTTGCCAGGTATATTATTATTTGGCTACAGTTTTCAGATAGGTACCCCGCTCAAGGGCAAAGACTGTGGCAGTTTTGCCCAGAAAAGTCCTCCATTTATAGCAGTGCAGTGAATGAATGTATGAATGAATGAATGAATGAATGCACATGGGACTCAACCAACTCATGAAGATCCAGTGCTAAAATTCAGGCCTCAGATATCAAGAGACCTTCTGCTTTTAGAAATCATCTCCAGATTGATGGCTTCTTTACTGCAGTGGCTCCTAGCTCACTACCCCAGGCAACTGGCAACAGGAGTGATTGGATTGGTAGAGACTAGATTTTCACGGAGGGTTGTAAAAGTCACACTCCCTAATGAGAAACAGCGTGGGGACTAGATCCAGGAAACCAGCCCAGTTGGTAACACCCTTGTAAAAGAGACTGATAAATAAATAAGCGAGCCATCCAGCTTTTCTTCTCCTCAGCAAATGAGATGAAACAGCTGGCCTTGGAAAGGGGCCCTGTGCTTTGTTAACTAGAGACAGATTAGCAAACTCAATCGACTGACCGATTTTTTATTCTGTGGCCTTACAACATTTCAAAAAGAGAATTTTTGTTAAGTTTTTCTGTCAAGGGCCAGGCAGCAGATGACCCTAGCCTGGCTTCAATGTTTCATACTGGTGGGTAAAAATACTTTTTTTTTTTTTTTTTATTTTGATTCTCATCTTTAACTTTCCTATGGGTCTTTGACAAAAACCTCAGGGAATTCTATAGAGTACATGTTGTCAGTATTTTAATCAGTTTCAGCTGTCAAAACTCTTGTAACCCGCCTCTTCTATTTAAAATGTGTCTTCTAGGCATAAAATAATTAAAGGTGCAGGGCCATATAGTAGGCTCAGAGCCATTGCAATGTGACAAAACCCTATGGATGAAAGGTATTATTTCAGGAAGTTTTAAATATAAATTTTGTTTTGTCAGAAGGCTGCAGGGCACACATTTTCTATACTGTCAAGCTTGATAGTAACAATATTTATATTTCAAATAAGAAGATTAAATTGCAGTCTTATGTGTTTCTGCTTTTCGTCAATTTTTTTCACTAGTTTATCATAGTGCTGTATTCTCAGTATGTCATCGAACCCCCCTTTTTTTGTGCTGACAATACTTTTATTTTATTGAAATATTTTGTCTTTTATTGTCAATCTCAGAGTTGAAACAATGAAGATACCTGAGCCACTTGGGTTTGGTTGTTTTACAAACGTCTTCTTTTACAGCTTGTTGAAGGTTTTGTGAAAGGAAAACAAAACAACAGAAGCAATCAAAATAGCAAACACACTCAGGCCAATGTGTTTAGCGTGAGTGTTGGAGAAAGCTTTGAGCTCTTCACCTGGAGCCATGTGTATGCTTTCTCATCTTGGAGTTGGAACACAAATAACAAACAGGCAAGACCAGGGAGCCCCAGGAAGGAGGTTTGCTGTGAATGATTGTGCTGGCTGCTTTGTGTCAGAGTTTGTTAGCTGCTGTAGCTCCAGCGTCTCCAAAGGGCCAAGGCAGCCAGGGGAGCTCTGTGAGCCACAGGAGCTGATGAGTTTCTCAGTTTCCGAGCTGGCTCCGTGTCAACCTTTCAATATCATACTTGACAGAGCTGTTAGGAAGAAATGTGCAGAATGAATGTCTTTCACACCTGTTGGACCAGAGCCTGACTGTAGCGGGGGGCTCTGGGCTGGCTCATATTGAAATGAAGGGAGCATCCTTGCTTTCAGATGGTGGCTTTCTTTTTCATAATGGCTGCTCCCTCTTCTTCCTACTTGGCACTTTACTCTGCTGAGGGCAAGTCAACTGGTTGATCAGAACTATTCTCCCCACCCCTGAGTCCATAGTTTGACCTTCTGAAGTCAACTAGGCCCAAGGGACGTACCCGTATTTCTTAGATGACAAATCACATATGTGCAGTACATAACTTCCCACTCCATGCCTATGACAGATATCACTATGAATCTCAGCACTTGAACGCTCAGCCAGCCGCATTCCTGAATCCCTTTCACCATACCTCTCTAGGCAGTCACAACCAATCAGGGGGCAGACCACCTTTGCCTCACTATCTCTCTCTGCAGGCGGACGGGCACCATTCCCTAGCCATCTCATGACCGAAGTGAGACTGATTTTAATGTTGCAGTTCACAGCCTCAAATACATCACATTTTAACCAATTTAATTCACAAAGTCCTTTTGTATCCTGATCTTACATGGCAGCTTTGAGATCTCCAAAGCCCCAAAGTGAAAGCTGCAAAGCATCCAGTCACTTCTGCCACATTCTATAGGTGAGAAGGAGACACGGGAGCAGCCCAGATTCAGCATGCGAGGTGACTGACCAGGCCACGACTAGTGGCAGGAGAGTTGCACTGAAGGCTGTCTTTAGAGTCTGGATTATCACACTTGACTTGTGTAGAAGGATTTTCCATTCCATTGGTTCAAAAGTGACTTTTGTGCTTTAGAGTTAAAGTCCATAGTCTTTAGCATAATTATCAAGGACTCTCACAATCTAGACTCAGTTTCCCTGGTGACGAGCTGTCATGCTCTTCCAATATATGAAATGATGTCTGTGAAGCACTTATTTTCATCAGTGTTCTCATCTTCACCCACCCCATGTGATTGCCTACTTGTTCTGGAATACCCAGTTCCAGTAACCCTTACTGTCTCTCCCTAGCAAAGCCGCAATGAGTTATTTCCTTCCCTGGGCTCTTACAAAACCATGGAAGGGAGGAAGAGGGGGAGGAGGAGAAGGAAAAAGAGGAGATAGAGGGAGAGTAATCTCTGTGAATCATTTTCAAGAGGGAAGTCCTGATAATTTGAACCGATGATCAGATGAGCACAGGCTTAAAGATTCTGAAGATGTTTTTTCCATTGTGTATGCACATGTACTCACAAGCACATACACACTAAAGTTAAAATGACAGAAGCTGAATCAGACTTTATTCTTGAAGGAGGTTTCATTCTCCCATATCTAAACTACCCCGACTACCTGGAAACTATAGATAACATCACCTCACTTCCTCACTTAAACTTAGTCCGCTATAGCATTTTCCAGAATACCAAGTCTGTCTGTCATATGCATGTCACATGTCAACCCATACACGCTTAGGGAAACTAAAATGTTGGTCAATTCTGAGTCATTCACTGTACTAGTCATGTTAGATGCCTATTTCCTTTTGTCTTTATGTCTTATGGTATTCAGTGGCAAAGAACATGTCAACCCATACATGCAAAGGGAGTTTAAGAAGAAAGATACAGCGAGATCTTATGAAAGCCAATGCGGAAAAGGGGAAGTAAGCCTCACTAGGTACCAAAATATTGTCAGTGGAAGCAAGGAAGGCCCCTCTCTCGGGGCCGTATCAGCTTTCGTGTCTAATCCTACACAGCTTTCTTTCTGCTTTCTCTCTCTTTCATTTATTGCAAACCAGGTTTCTTTGCCTCATTGTACATGGTCCAAACATGGCCATACTGTGGAAAACTTTATATTCCCTATGCCCACAACTTAAGACTCAGTATTTCTATGTCCCAATTCCATATTCCCAGGGGGAGAATCTGATTTGCCCAGCCAGCCACCAAATATTTCTTTCTGGGAGAAGTGATCATTGTTTTTTGGTCCAAATAGATGTGATCACTATGGTTGGGAAAGGGGACTTTGCTTGTCATCGTGTGGCTCTTTCAGGTATGACTTTTGACGATTAAGTTCACGAACTTTGATACAACGAACTTTGTTACAGCGAACTTTGTAACAACTTTTTTTGACATCAAAGGAATTATTCATTATGAATTTGTGCCAACTGGACACACAGTTAACCAGTTTACCATTTGGAAGCGCTGAAAAGGCTGCATGAAAAAGTTAGACGACCTGAACTTTTCGCTTGCATCACGACAATGCACCTGCTCACACGGCACTGTCTGTGAGGAAGTTTTCAGCCAGTAAACAAATCACTGTATTGGAGCACCCTCCCTACTCACCTGATCTGGCCCCCAATGACTTCTTTTTTTTACTCAGAGAGAAAGGAAATATTGAAAGGAAGACATTTTGATGATATTCAGGACATCAAGGGTAATATGACAGAGCTCTGATGGCCATTCCAGAAAAAGAGTTCCAAAATTACTTTGAAGCATGGACTAGGCACTGACATCAGTGCACAACTTCCTAAGGAGAGTACTCAGAAGGTGATTGTAGTGATATTCAGCAATGAGGTGTGTAGCCCTTTTTCTAGGATGAGCTCGCAAACTTAGTTGTCTGACCTTGTATGTTGTAGGGGAGATGTTCTCAGATAAAGGTTGTAGGATGGATGGGAAAAGATCTAAAAATTCTTACTAAGTCTTATAATTCCTATTTTATACACACAACAAAAGGAATTTCAGAGACTTTATTTTTGAAGAAACAGGCTTTTTATCATACCTTAACATTTAAAACAGAGACCGTATTAATAGGCTACAACCCAGTATTTACTTCAGCCCAGCTTCTACATGATCTAGTTATAATTTCCAAATACTAGCCTTTTTCTTTTTCTTTTTTTGTTTTAATTACAGGGGGGACCTTCATTTTGGCACAGACCACAGCCCATTTACTTTAGAGTTGACAGATGCCTAGTATGTAACATAAAAGAAAAGGCACGCCCTAAAACTCCTAGAGGGAACATTGCAAACCTCCAGCTTCATCACCAGAAATTCATAAGGATAGAAGTCACCAAAAAAACAAAAAAAAGTGTTTTACAAGTAGGTGGTTAATAGTTTTCAAATAGGGGATTAATAGACCTGAAGTTTCAGGCAAAGGAGGATTTGTTTACCAAGAATTGAAAGAGTCAAGCTTAAGCAGTAATGTGTCACAGGGTGGCTTTCAAAGTTTTACTCCCGTTAGAAAAGTATGACAGAGTCCATTATGTAGTTTACCTCAGTCTATCAAATGACTTTCAAGGCTTCAGTGAGAAACTTCAGTGAGAAAGTAGTCTCAGTTGTAAAAAAAAGAAAAGGAAAAAAGAAAAAAAAGAAAAAGAAAGAAAGGGAAAAAGCAAAACCAATATTCTAACTGTATGAAATGACAGAGTAGGGATTTATGTGAACCTCATATATTTTCCAAAGAAAAATGTATAAAGGGACTCACCGAAGCACAGAAAAGACAGGACTATTTTTTTCTTATTAGGTTACAAGTATATCATAAAAGGGTATAACTCAGGAACAGCCAGACAGAAGAGATGCTTAGGACAAGGTGTGGGCAAAGGGTGTGGGGATTCCATGCCCGCTCTGAACACGCCGCTTCACCCAGATCTCCACGTGTTCACCAGAAGCTCAGAACTATTTCAAAAGCTGGTTACCAAGCTATTTAAAAGGATCAGAAAAGTAGATGACCCGGCTCCTAGGAAGCAAGTTAACATAGATTATTTCTAGTCAATTACCTGTCTGAAGGAGGCCTGGTCTGAATATTTATCTAACTTGCAAGTGATGAGGTTCTCAGGACCTGCCAAAAGGGAGAGGCATTCTGAGTTGGACCCTTCCTAAATGAAACAAACAAACAAACAAACAAAAGTGGCACAAGCTCAAGGAAAAAGACTGCCTACTCCTAAAGTCATATTTAAAGGAGGACTTTTTTTCTTTCTATTAGGGGCACTTAGTAATAGGACAAATAACGCCTACCATGTGGGGGATTTACCATAGAAAGCGGAGATTCGGTCCTTGTGTTGAGGAAAGAGAATCAACGGGGAAGAATGAGGTGGGGAACATGTGCTCGTATCCGCTCTGCCATGATCTGTTATTGACAACAGCAGCACATTAATCAGGAAGCTTACTGGTTTGATGATAAGGAAGCTGTCACTTTCCCTGCTGAGATTGACATGCCTCATGACATCAGTATAATTGATGTCTGTTCAATAACACCCAGATCTGTTCCAGAATCTGCACAAAAACATCTGACAGTTGTATCAAACTTAAAAGTGAAATGCTGGGGAGGAGAGTGTCCAGATGGACACAGATGTTCTCAGACAAAATAAGATTTTAAAAAAAATATATATTCAAAGCTGTTTAACAGATGCGATGTTCAACAAAGGAATGGTTCATGGTGCATGTGCTGGTTTTGGAAAAATGTCTGGGCTGGGCTGGCCTGCCGGGGAATAGGGGCTCTCGTGACCCCAAGAGTCATTTATCCTATTCTTGGCTTAGGTTTGTGTGTGGCCAATATGGCTTCCTCTAAAGGAAAAGGTGCCTTTCTTTCTGAACCATCTACGAACATTTGTTCAACACGCATGATGTGTCTACTTTTAGCTTCAGTCCTTAAGTCACCTCAAAGGAGATGGAGCTCCCAAAGGGCTGGATCTTTGCCCATACTGAAGTTCCTACTTTCTGATCTAAAATCAAAGATAAATGCAGCAGGTGGGAAACACGTCAAGGGGCACCGGAGAACAATTTAGTAAGTACTCTGTCCAGTAGGTGCATGAACAAAGGTTGTGGAATTGCTGAGAGGGGAGTTACTGATTACACAGCGATCAGGAAAGCATAGAGGAAATGGCCTGAGCAGGGTTTGTTCAGGATAGACGCCAGCAAAGTAAGGCCCATGGATCAGACATGACCCACCACTCTAGTTTGTGTGATGAAAGTTATATACAATGCAGTATTGTTCAGCCATAAATGGAAGTCCTGTCATTTGTGACGTGAATGAACCTTGAGGATATTATGCTGTGAAATAAGCCACACAGAGAAAGACCAATACTGCATGATCTCAACTCCTAGAATCAGAGAGTAGAGTGGTGGTTGTTGCCAGGGGTGGGGGAAGTGGGGTATATGGGGAGATATTGGTCCAAGGGTACAAGCTGTCAGTTGTAAGATGCATAACAGCTAACGTACAGGATGGTGACTGTAGTTAACAACACTGTCTTATATGCTTGGAATTTGCTCATAGAGTAGATCTTACATGTTTTCATCACACACCCACAAAAAAGAAAAGGTACCTATGAGAGGTGAGGTGATGGATGTATTCATTAGCTTGATTGTGATAAGCATTTCACACTGTATGCATATATCATGCTGTACATCTTAAATATATACCATTTTTGTTAGCCAATTTTACCTCAGTAAAGCTGGGGAAAGAAAAAGACAAAAAACAAAAAAAAAAATGAAGATTCCTAGTCTGCACATCAGACCTACAAAATAAAAAAAGTTTGGTTGAACATAGTCATGCCATCATTTATGTAATGCTTTTGCATAGAGCAGCAGAGGTTTGCAGTTGTGACAGAGCCTGTGTGACCCACAAAGCCTAGAATATCTGGCCCCATCTGGTCCTTTACAGAAAATGTTTACAGAAACCTGTCAGGAAGACCTTTCTTCATCCAAAAGATACTAATTTCCATATTATTTCAACAAAATTGATTAACTTCTCCTCTTTCCCCACTCAGTACATTGTTTATTTATTTATTTTGGTGCTTGCAAAGATGAATAAAACTTAGTCTGTCCAATAGTTTAGTGGTTACCAGAGGGTAAGGGGGGAGGGTGGTGGTAGATGAGGGTAAAGGGGATCTAATACATGGTGATGGAAGGAGAAATGACTCTGGGTTCTGAACACACAATGGGATTTGTAGATGATGTAATACAGAATTGTACATCTGAAATCTATGTAACTTTACTAACAGTTGTCACCTCAATAAACTTTAATTAAAAGAACAAACAAACAAACAAAAAAACTTAGTCTGTCACCAGAAAGCATGACGAGTGAAGTAATTTACACCCAGCACAATGGACTTGGCTTCATTACCATTGTTCTTGTGAAGAGAGTGAGGATTGTTATTGGGAAGAACTTACATGTATTAGGCTCTTGTTAGATATGGCAAGCTCAGTGGAAACAATTTGACCTGCATCTTCTCATTTACTCCAAATCCCACCACCGTGAGGTCACCATCATCCCTGTTTTGCAGATGAGAACACTGAGGCCTAGAGATGCTGTGTCATTTGTCCAAGGTCACATAATCAAAAAACTGACAGATATCACTGAACAGAACCCAGATTTGCTGAAAACAAAGTTTGTGCTCTGAAAATACTTAGGATGAGGACATGAGCTTCAGTTCCACTCAACACATATTTTTTCTGTGCCTGTTCTTCCCCTGACCTGATGAGACACAGGGAACACAGAGGGACAGTCACGGACCTAAGAATCGTATGTTTCGGGATTCACAATTCTAACTTAAACTCAGCATTGCGCTGGCCCTCGTCTCAGGCTGTACCCAGTTCCTGTTTGATGAGCAACAAGTCCTCACCGCAGTGATGCTCAGAGAACCGCCCTGTATTCCACAGTCTGCTGCTGCGACTCCCCAGATATCTATATATCCGACACAGATGAAAGTGAGAACATGGGATTTACAGGCTTATACGAGGTCTGACAATTAAGTTTGCCAACGTGTTGCAACGATGTTGCTCACTTTTTTTTGATATCAGAGGGATTATTCATTATGAATTTGTACCAGCTGAACAAACAGTTAACCAAGTTTACTATTTGAAAGTGCTGAAAAGGTTGCGTGAAAATGTTGGATGAAAACAAACGACCTAAACTTTTCGGCAACAATTCATGGCTCTTGCATCACGACAATGCACCAGCTCACACGACACTGTCTGTGAGGGAGTGTTTAGCCAGTAAACAAATAACTGTATTGGAACACCCTCCCTACTCACCTGATCTGGCCCCCAATGACTTCTTTCTTTACCCAAAGATAAAGGAAATATTGAAAGGAAGACATTTTGATGACATTCAGGACATCAAGGGTAATACGACGACAGTTCTGATGGCCATTCCAGAAAAATTGCTTTGAAGGGTGGACTAGGCACTGGCGTTGGTGCATAGCTTCCCGAGGGGAGGACTTCAAAGGTGACTGTATGATATTCAACAATGAGGTAGGGAGCACTTTTTCTAGGATGAGTTCGCGAACTTAATTGTCCGACCTCATAGTTACCTAATAAAGAATACAAACCTATTTGTATTCTTTTACTCATTACTTTCTTTAGAAAATGAAATAAGGTGATGCACACAAAATATTTAGTGTGTTTTTAATAAGTGGTAACCATCGTTATTATGACCTCGTGCTCAGAATCTTGACACTTTATAGCCTTTCTCACCCCCAAAAGGAAGCACCTGCATTTCTATTCTTGTTCATTTGGATACTGAGGGCACATAAATTGCTTAGACAGCAGATAGGGTTTATTTGACGAAGCAGTTTTCTACCCAAAAAGGCCCAATCAGCCCCATGAGGCAAATGCCTCTTTAATCAATCTCTGTAGAGTTGGATGGCAGGGTCTGTTACATCACTGTCAGCTTTCTTGGATCCACAGAAAGGGCAGTCTCCCCACCCCCAACCCTCTGAGATCTCTCCTTTCAGAGGAAAGACATTTAAATCAAGGACAAAATGGACCCTCAAGCCAGGAATCAGTGAAGCTCCCCAACTGAGGAGCCGGTGCATTGCGGACATTACTGGTGGATTACCCAGCACCCAGTAACTCCCTTTCAACAGAAAACTCGTTTTATTAAGTTTTTAATTTATGTTTCATGTTTCCCGTCTTCTTTATGTAGTTCAGGTGCCTTGGAAAAAATAATTCCACCTACAACATCCAAGGTGAGCTGGGTTAGTCCCAAGGAAATTGTGTCCCCTGACAGTGATTGTTCTATGAGGGACACAGTACCCCACTGGGCCAGTGAGATACAAGACACAATTTTCTGGGAGCTCACTCTCCTGAGAGAACTTTCTAGTGTTGCACTGTACAATAAAATAGCACTTGACGTGTGGAGAGGCCAAATGGACATCAGATCTCAAAGAGTATAAACAAGAATGTAGAATTTTTTATTAATATTTTCACGATTGATTTCATATTGAAATGCTGGTATTCTGACCATACTTGGTTAAAGAGAGTATATTTTAGTAAATTTAATTTTGTTTCTTTTACCATTTTCCATGCATTAGATAATTTATAAGTAGATGCATGGCTTGCATTCTATTTTTACTGGACAGAGCTGTTTTAAAGTGACCCTCCCTCTCATTTTCTGGACATTGTAGTACACAGAGAGGCCAAGAACTGTTTCAGCCATCTTGCTATCAGACTGTGGGTAAAACAATACAGGGAGGGGGCCAGAGTGAAGAGACAGAGTCAGAATATGATGTTCGAAGAACCTCTACACTTCCAATTACGTAATCCCAAATCGTCACCGTCAGCTGGGAGGGTCCATCTCTCCTACCCCACATGTGGCTTATTCCTTGAGCCAGCTCGCTTCACTTGTCTATCCTACCCCACCAGTCACGTCCCCACTCTCTGATCATCTTTTACTTGCTGTTGAAAGAATTTAAACTTGCATCTGACCTCGAAGCCTTATCTCCTGAGAGCTCAGGGAAGTGGGTCCCACAAGGTGTGTGTTTAGACCAGAATGAGGAAGAGAAAGCCTGGTATCTCCCAAGTCCTGTGACCAAGCTCTGAGGGAGCTGGGTAGACAGCATGGATACAGCTTCTCAGAGATGAGAAATAAGTGTTTCCAGGATGTTGAACTATCAGTGATGCCTTAGGGCCAGGAGCCCACCTGTGAGGATAAGGTCCTGCAAGGGGACTATGGGGCAAATATCTTATAGTCCCCTTGAGCTCTTGGGGGGTCCAGAGCTTGGACCTCCTGGCCTGCAGCACCTCTCCCACAACACCGGAAGGAGAAGATGAAGCTTAGTCCACCTGAACAGGGAGAATGATTGCCCTGGAAGCTTCCCTTTGTCCCTGGAAACCACTCTCCATCCCTCTCCACCCTGCTTCCTGCCCTGGAAGCAGGATTGATCAACAAAAAGCCTTGCTTTCTGCCTATCAGCCAGTGGGGAGCACCAGTGAGAGATGAGGAAAAGAGAGGAGTGTGTGGGTGAAATACTTGTTATCCCTGGCTCCCTCTCTTCAGGTCGTCATGAGATGAACTTCAGAACACAGCTCCCATCAGGAGGTCCTGTCCATCCGTTCCCCCCTTCTCTCTTGCCCCTTCAATTAGAGCAACAATCATGCCCCCCTGCGTGATTGCAGGGTGCCCCCCTGCTACTAGCCCCGAGATTCTAAAGCTTGTGGTTTACCTATACCCTGCCCATACTTTTATCTATAGTCTTTTTTATTAAACTCTCTTCCAATGATCCAAGTTGACTGTGATATCTTTTCCTTGAGGGACTCTGACACTATGGTACTTCCAGCTCCCCTCTGGTTCTCCTTTGACCAGGTTATGGGACAAGTTTACCAAGGTCACAGATAATCAGATTCCAATATGGAAGATATCCAAGAGAGTGGGGTTGAGACTGGTTGGCTGGGATAGGAAGGTGAAAGGGATTGACTCAAGGACCCATGTGGCCACATGTGTGTGGGGGGGAAGAGATGGACCCTCCCAGCTGATGGTGATGATTTTGGACTATCAAGGTGGAAAGCCAGCAAGTGTACTTCAGAATGTCCTAATCTTTACTTTTGATGTGTAGCCTACAAAATCTATCTGCAAATCACACTCAAATTTGGGATCTTTCGGGTACCACATAGAGTTCCTAGAGCCCTGTTCCAAAGAGCCCACATGGATGGGGAGTTCATATGGAACGAGATCCCTGGCAGTGCCACAAAGACGGAGCTCACGGAGTCACGCCGCCTGTGCTGACTGCGTATGGCTCAGGTGGGTGGCCAAGTGGTATGATCTGGTTCAGGCCAGAGCAAAACTGGAAGGTTGGAGAAGTTTGATTTAGACCTTCTTACCTCTCAAGTCTGCTCTTTTTCTTTCTTCTTTCACCTCTTCTTAAGTTTCCCAATCCTTGGGGTTTACTAGGGCTCAGTAGTATTCAAACACCAGTGATTCCTTTATCTATCACTTCAAGATGTTTGCCAAATAATCATAACCACTATCAATTGATTTACTATTTTCTTAAACTGAGTCACAGTTTCTTTTTCTGACTTGACATTTTTTAACTGCCCTGTCCTGAGCACTGGCATGTGTGAAACCACCGATTTGATAGCTGACTTAGAATGTCCCTTTTACACACACACCCAGGTACATAACGATGATAATAAAGTAAAAAAACATGAGCCAATTAAGCCATCCCAGATACCACCTGGTCTATGGTGCCCCAGCTCAGGAAACACTAAGTTGTCACACAGATTCGGGAATAGCGCCGTCCAGCAGGACGCCGTGTGGTGGTGGAAATGTCCATGTCTGTGCTCCCCCAAACAGCAGCCGCTCACCACATGAAGCTAGGGAGCAGAAATGTGGCAAAGGAAACTCTGAAACTGAATTTTCAGTTAATTTAATTAACGTACGGTTAAATTTGTATAGCCACGTGTGGTGAGCAGCGACCATGTTGGACAGCACAGCGCTGGGGGGTATCTGTGTTTGAAAATAAATCATAGTGGAAAGGATGAACCTGGTGCCAGATACTGTATGAGCAATTTACACAATTATTTTCCTCATGGACTCCTAGGGACCCCGTGAGAGAAGTGTTACCTCATTCTGGTGGTAGGCACAAGTCAAAGGGGGGGGGGCTTTCCTCTGCATCCTTAAATACAGAATGTAGCCATTCTCTGTTATTTACAGAGAGAGAGAGAGAGAGAGAGAGAGAGAGAGAGAGAGAGAGAGGAGAGAGAGAGCGAGCAGACACATGTAAGTGAGCAAATTGTCATCCAACCCTAACCACATTCAAGATTTAGAAGGTTGGCATATCCTTTTTTCCTTCTCTCTCCCTTTTTTTAAACACCCAGCCCTCCTCATTAACCAGATATCTCTATTCTCTAAATATTTACCACCCAAATGTAATTTACAGTTTAATTTGCTGTATAAAATCATTTATTGACTGATAAACCTCATTACTAAGCTCTAGCACAGCCCCTGCTACTCCCCGACAGTTTTAATTCTTGTAGCAGCAGGCTACTGCAAGAGAAAAACAATCCTGTCAAATTAACTGCAGGGGTCTAAATTATTCAAATACACTAAATCCATGCAGAACAGTTCCCCTGCTCATCATTTTTCTTTCAGAGCCCACAATTAACCGGCAATATTCTACTTAAACAATGACAGCCATTCTAAAAGAATTCTGGGAACACGGAACATGCTGCCTTCCCATGTGGCCTTCTGCTCCTGGGGGCATCACAGGAGTGACCTCTGCAGGAGCCCCTGTGGACAGGGGACGTTTTCTCTGCCCAAACACCTCACCTCTTCAGAGCATATCATTCTCTGTGTCTCTCATTCCCGCCTCCCAGGTCAGAGACTACGTTTCGGACAGCTAGGTGTGTGTGTCTTAAGTGTGTTTCTAGCAAATACCAGATGAGGATCAGCCTGCAATTAGTTAATTGTACATGCACCTCTCTTCCTATGGGGGAAAAATGTGTCTCCAGTTTTCTACCTGCAAAGGCAACCAAACTAATTATTGAGCTGCTGATTCAGAAGGCAGGCCCAGCTAACAGAGCCTGCAAAACGGGGGGGTTAGGGGGAGCAGGGGGTACCCTCTAAAAATGATGTTAGCTCCAGAACTACAAATAGCAATCCTCCCTGTCACATTTGAGAAAGTAAATCTTTCCCTCCATGATGGACCTCAGTAGTAAGGATCCGCACAACGAATGGCCTTGGTTGTTGGAAGTTTTTGTTTGTTTTTGTTTTTTTAATCTAATTTCCCATAGCTTGTGGTGCCCTAACAATGATGGATCCCTGGGCGTGACACCCAATATCAAAGTTCTTAGGTAGGAAAAAACAAAAAAAACAAACAAACAAAAAAAAACTTTAGTGTTGATCTTGACAGTTCATGCATTCATCCATTCTTTTATCAAATATTTATCAAGTGTCAACTATCCGCCAAGCTCATGGTACCTAGGAAGCATCATGGTGCCAGGTGTGGAACCAGGGGCAAAAGAACGACACGTAGTCAAAAATGACGCTTAGTCCGCTGTTAGCTCAGGGTTGATCAGAATGTGTGAACCAGAAAGTACTCAGAGGTTTATTAAAAATGCAGATTAATTGGATTTACTTCATACAGAATAAATCAAGCCTTTCTGAGATGGAGCCCAGAAATCTGCATTCTAACTCACATGCTTCCCCGGGCAGTTCTTAAGCACTTGGAAGTTTGAAAGCATTGGCCTGAAGCTTGCCAGATGAAAGCCATACACCTGAAATCATCAAGCAACAACGGATGCCCTAAAAGAAATGCCAGTATCAATGGTATAGATAAGTAACCCAGAATATATTGGTGAGGGACGTACCCGGGGGCCCCATACAAAGCATGCATAGAGCTAAAGAGGTGGAGGAAGGTGTACCATGAAGAAGCCTATTGTCAGGTGCCCCTTTTGTTATCTTAAACAATGGCAGTCCTACTTGTGATGTTCACGGGGACTTTTTCTTTGACTCTTTTTCTTTGTAGTTCTGTTCCCTTTTTAATTTTTTTATTTAAGGATAATTTTAGGTTTATGGAAAAGTTGCAAGGCTAATACAGAGTCTCTATACACCTGACACCCAATTTCCACTAATATTACCGTCTCACATTAGTATGGCCATTTGTTGCAATTAATAAATCAATATTTATACATTATTACACAATTTGCTAATCTCCATACTTTACTTGGATTTACATAGTTTTAAACTTAATATCGTTTTCCCACCCAGGATATGACATTACCCTCTGTATCTGTGGGTTTCACATCCACAGATTTAATCCACTACAAGTCAAAAATGTTTGGAAACAAAAATCCAAGAAAGTTCCAAAGAGCAATATTGGAAAAAGAGCAGACCTAGCACTACGCTGAATCCATGTGAATGAAGTGGTGTGTAGGCACACCCTGCTGCAGCCTATATGCAAATATAGGTGATATGCAAATACTACACCATTTTGTATATGGGACTTGAGCATCTGCGGATTTTGGTATCCGCAGTGGGTCCTGGAGCCAATCCCCCACAAATACCGAGGGTCGACTGTACATTTAGTTGTCATGTCTCCTTAGGCTCCCCTGGGCTGTGACAGTTTCTTAGTATCTCTCCTTGTTTTTGATGACCTTGACAGTTTTGAGGTGTTCTGTTCAGGTAGAATGACCCTCAATTGAGATTTGGCTGATGTTATTCTCATGATTAAACTAGGGTTATGTGGTTTGGGGAGGAAGAACCCAGAGGTAAAGTGCTGTTTTCATCACATTCCATCAAAAGTATATGCTATCAACTGATTTCACTGCTGATGTTGACCTTGATCTCCTGACTGATCTGTCTGTCAGCGTTCCCCAGACTGTAAAGTTAAGTTTTCCCTCCCTTCCCATACCCTATTCTTACAGCCCAAACTTAAGGGGTAGAGAAAATAGTCCACCTACTTGACCACAGGGTAGCTACTTAAATTATGTAGAATTCTTCTGTCTGGGAGATTTGTATATGCTCCTTTCATTTATTCAATCATGTATTAGGTCAGGATGAATGTATGGATATTTATGTTATACTTTGGGTTTTAATCCAATACTATGTTTTGTGTTTTTCATGCTCGGATTATTCTGGCTGTAGTCATTAGTCATTGGGAGCTCTTCCAGTTGGCTCCTCTGTTCCTCTGACATACTTGCTCAGTTTGTCTTGAGCACTTCTTTACCTCCTGGCACTAGAAGATGCTCCAGGCTCATCTTATATATTCCCTGCCCTAATCCTATAATCACCCATTTCTCCAAAGAGCCTTTGTTTGCTTGTTTGTTCTTAATTGGAGAGTGGTATTTAGAAACCGAGATCTGAATGTTGTGTGTCCTCATAACTGCTGGGGTATCATTGCTCTTAGGTTCTCCCAGAACTAGGAAATATATGTGTATATATTAACTTATCCACGTATACACACATATATCTATCTCTATATCTCATCTATGTTGAATCTGTCTATATATCTATCTGTATCTCTATTAAGCTAAACATGAGTCCATACTGGTGTCTCTAATTACCGCATGGATCCATTAACACATGGATCATTCTAGCCTTTCCCCCTTGCTTATCTGTAACCTCTCTTCTACTCCGACAGTGAGAAGCCTAGTTCTCACCATCTTCCACCCATTTATTTATTTGTTCACTTGCACCTTCATGGAGGCCCCCATTTTATGTAATATCCATTTACAATCAAAGTGATATTTGTTACCTGCAACACACTTTGCAACACTCTGGTTTAGAGTGACTCCTTTTTTAGGCTACTGTACTAGCAGCACAATGAGTGCCTTGGGCCACCTCTTTTCTTGGTCTGTCCTTTCAGATCATAGCTCAGCTTCCACTGGCAGCCACCACAGAGTTTGCCTAAGATCTCTAATAGCTGCCACTGCCTTTCTGGGCCATCACGGCGTTATGAGTATCTATCCAAGAAGCACTTGCTGAGATCATGTACTACCCACCTTGGTCTGTACCAAAGATAGGGGTATAGAAATTAACAGTCTTGTCTCTAGTAGCTCTGTGACTAATTGGGGCAGGGGAGGGCTTGACCCTCTTTACCATTTTTTTCAATGTCTGTTTACTTCTCTAAGTGCCATCATACAAGGGAGCATGGGATACCTCAGGGTTTCAGAGGAGAGAGCCTTCATCTAGGTTGGGACATGTGGGAAAGCTTCCCAAAGGAGGCACCTCTTTAGCTGAGTCCTGAAGAACTGACTAATGCTTTTCATATGCAACTATTGAGTGTCCTGGTATGGGCTGGGTGTTGAGAACAACATGGTGGTGGTGTTGGTGGGGAACCCAGATAAGGTCACTTGTCTCATGGAGACCCCAAGCAAGTGAGAGATTCAGGCAATTCAGTAGCGTAAGTGGCAATTAATCAGGTAGGGACGTGGTGGTTTCAGCCCTGAGATTATGGCTGCAAAGGTTTCTTTTAGTTCTCACATCTCTGCATCCATCAGCCACCTCTGAGAGGACTTTCGATATGATGTCAAAGTCCCTGACTTACCCAGTGCTGTGCACTGATTCTTGTGCATTGCACCAAGCACAAGGGAGAGAGGAGGGAAGGAGGGTGCCAAGTGGGACAACATCCATTTGATCCTTTTTATATGTAAATGTGACTTTAAATAATATTGTGTAATGACCTGAATTTCTGTTAGGAAGTATCTCTTGATGATTTATCATTCTCTCTGCAATTATGACAGCCTAGTGATCTTGTTAATTAATGCCAAAGAGGGTTTTTCAGCACCTCATTAAAGGTTTTCCCTTTCAGGACACAGAGGCTCTTGTACACAGCCAGGGGCATGGAAAGCCATTTTCCTGTGGGTGGAAACACATCTTTTGATCATCCACCTTCTCTTCCTCTGTTTTGTCTTGTTTTTATAATTCATTTCCCCCTGTTGTTTCTCCTCTTCTTCCTCTTTATTTTGAACCCTCTATTTCTCTCCTTTTTCTTTTCTTTCAAAACATAGTTGCTTCTTATTGCTCTCATTTATCGTTTTCTTAAGTAGTTCAATTGTCACCAACTGGGTTCCTTTAGAGACCCTCTTTCCTCTAAAAGGATTATTTTATTTGACTACTTAATTCAATATTTCCCATTCAACAAGTTTTGGTTGAGAGTTTTCCATGTTCTAAGACATCAAGGAAGCAACAGTGAATCAGTGCGTGTCCTGCCTATAGGACTCTTAGTTTCATGCCATAAAAATGACTAACACACAAACAAATGAAGGAAGGGTTCTGTGGTCCAATTAATTTTGTTAATCCTGAAGGCCAAATCCTGCCCCCTGCTTATTTTTGTAAATAAAGTTTCATTGGATCACAGCCACACCGCTCACCTACGTATTGTCCATGACTGCTCTGCTGCTACAAAGGCAGAGTTGAGTAGTTGCCATAAAGGCCACAAAGCCAAAAATATTTACTACCTGGCCCTTAATGGAAAAAGTTTGCTGACCTCTGCTCTATCCCATCATTGGAGATTCTCAATGCCCATTATACATTAAAAAGTCAGAAAAATTCTACAGTCGGAAAATTTCATTTTCTCCAACCGATTTTTCCCCCAAACATATTTGATTATAGAATCCACCTTTTAATGAATTTGTTTATAGACATTTCTCCTGGGTGAAATGCCTCCCCTTGAAGGTTCTCCTTCTCTGCCTGATTTCAATTTGGTCATCACCTTAGCCTTCTGTCTTCTGGCTGGTCTGTCTGCTCCTGAGCTGTCCAAACCCAGCTTCTCTCTCAGCCTCTGTGAAAAAGGTCCTATCACACAAGCATGAGGGCAGGGATTCTACTCCACTCCAGTGAGACACTGTTGCTCTTTCCAGGAGCAAAGATCTGTTGAGTCCAAGTCATAACTAACCTCAAAACAAGTTAGACTAGTTTTCTATCCATGGGATTTCCACTCTTGCCTCACCTGACTCATCGTAAAGAAAACTCATTTTGATTTGTGGTTCATTTTTCTGAGGCATTGTTGAAGCTGAGATTAAGCTGGGATGCTTTGAAGATCAGCCAGACCTTTAGGAAGGGTCATGATGGTGTTGAGAAGTCCCAGAAAGTGTAAATGCCCCCTAAGATCCAGAGACAACCCAGGGAAGCTATGGCAGAGGAGAGATCATCCTTCACCTTGGAAGTTAGGGGTCTCTGAACAGTGGGTTGTGGACTTTGAAGTTGGCCTTGGGTGGATTAGGAAAGAATATTCCAAGGGCCAGTTGGAGAGGTAAGTCCACCAGTTAGAGAGGTGCTCCATCAAAATGCACCTAGGCAGGAGGAAGGAGCTAAGCTGTGACCTGACAGAGGCAGACACCCAATCAAGGAGTGGACGTGACATGAAGATTTAGATAGCAGCAGTGCAAAAAGCACATACACAGTTTCTCCCTGTAGAAAACACAATTTAAGCAAGACCTGAAAAATGAACCGTAGTAGAATGAAAATGAGTGTTTGGGGGGGGGGAGGGTGGAGCAGGTGAGAGGGATTATGGTCCAGGCGGAATTGCAGACAAGGGGAAGGGCAGATACAGAACCCCAAGGCAAGAAAGGGCAAGAGGTGATTTAGAAAGGCAAGAAAAGGCAAGAGTGTAAAACACTCAATGTGGACCGTCCAGTCTGAACATGTTCTGAACCTGACCTCACTGGGTTAAGACCTCCCCGGTCCTCCCCAAGCTAAATCCTTAGCTGGGGATTTTGAGCCACATGCATTTGTTTGAGCCAAAGTATTCCACACACAGGAAGAAGGTGCTCATTCCTTGTTCAGAGTCATGCTTAAAACAAAACAACAACAAAAACATAACAGAAATCTGTGGTGCCGACCATCTAATACCGCCAGGTTCTGCTTATGAGAGAAATAATTTTTACCTATGTTTTTTAATTAAGAGAATTTACTAGAAATAATGTTGGACTAATTAGAACTAAACCACAATCATCAGTGTTATACTCATTGATCTTCGTCATATTTAAACGGAATATTGGTGACTAATGGGGAAGGTATTTTTCTTTCTTTTAAGTCCAGTTGGATAAGCTTAAAAGTAGAGAAAATAAAGGTGTTAAATTCATTCTTTAACTTGTCAAAGAGATCTTGCAATTAATTTCAATAAGAAAGAAACTGAGTGGTAGCTTTGTATTTGGTGCTGTTGGTTGATCTTTTACTCTTCATGTAATATCCTTGACTCTCATTGTCGGGGGGGCAAGCCTCTGTATTCCAGGATTAAGGGACTGTTCTGACATTTGTAATCACTAATTATCTGGAAACTTTTCTGCATAATATTCTCATTTGAACCCACGCTCAAGACTAGAGTCTCATTTATTACAATGATTTCTCTATAACAGGGATGAACATGAACTTTAAATACAATTATCTTCTAAAAGCCACGCATGCTGCTTGCTCACATACAGAAATGTTCACTGAATTTACTGAAACGTCAAAAACAAGACTCTTAGGGACTCCTGTAGCTATGTCTAACATGCTCTGGAAATTCTCCAGTGTAGCAGACAGAGGGCTTCTAAGGCTAAAATTTAAATATTTTCCCTCAACTTTCATTTCCATGGCTGGATTTCATAAAAAGAAAGAGTCAACAGGGTTTTTTAGGTGGTCATAATTGAAAGGGGCACATCTGCCCCTGAGAGAGTCT
Source organism: Rhinolophus hipposideros (assembly GCF_964194185.1). Classification (NCBI taxonomy): domain Eukaryota; kingdom Metazoa; phylum Chordata; class Mammalia; order Chiroptera; family Rhinolophidae; genus Rhinolophus; species Rhinolophus hipposideros. The sequence goes on along the minus strand of NC_138067.1, from coordinate 26,470,340 downwards.
CCCCAGATAGCTGTCTTTGACATCGATATGTCTCCTTCTTGGCCAGAAGCCACAGAGATGGGTCTCCCTCATGTTAGGTCATTAATTGTTCTTCTCCAGGTCAACACAAGCGAAGCTGAGAACAGAGGCAATTAGGCAATTAAGTCAAGCACAAAACAATGCTCGTGCTCCAGTGAGCCAGGATTTTAGTTGACAGCAGCTTTGACTTGACTTGTCCAGATAATTGCTGCGAGTCCTCCATGAGCCTCCTACAGAATGCAAGAGCTTCTTTAGAGAGTGTATGATTAGTTTATTTATTTGTGGGACAAAGCCACCATCATCTTAACAACAAAAAAAAGTGGACGATGGATACCAATGTTCTCTGTTAAAGTCAAATACAACCTGTGTTAGCTCGGGTTCCCCCAGAAGCTGACCCTGAGACAAGAATCCAAATGAAGTAGTTTATCCTGGAAGTGATTCCAGGAAACATTGGTAGAGGGATGGGAAAACATGACAACAAATTAGCTCTGTGGGTAACGCACTTACTCCTACAGGGGAAATCTGAGAACAACTGTAGAACTCTGCTCAGAGTGCCCACCGGGGAGAAAGATACAAACCCCCATCAGTCTTTGTTCAGGGCCTTAACTGGGGGCACTAATTCTTTAGGAGAATGGGCTCCAGCTGGCAGGGAAAGCCCTCAGGTAAAGAGAGACCAATGCTGGTCTGGCAAGTCTTGCTGGCAAGCACTTCGAAGACAAATCCCACAGGGATATGGATGGGGTACCAACTGCACTTCCAGACTTCTCCAACCAAAAGACCTCTGCTTTTGCGGTGCCAGGTCTGACTCCATCTTTCCTTTATTCTCTGCTTTCAGAACACATCTCGATGTTTCCACATGAACTTGATGAGTGCTCATCTTGTTATTCTCCTGGGGAAGGTAAGTCACTGGCCAACATGTATATAACTTTTCAGTCGATTTGCAAAGCTCAAGTGACTTGAGACACTCCAGGTAAAATAGCCCCGTGATATATTATGTTAGTTTGATGACTTCTCCCACCAAACAAACTCTGAAATATTGCCTATTTTAACTCTCAGGTACCTTGATTATTATTATTATTTTACAAAGAAAAGACTTTAAACTTCAAACCTGAAAGGTTCTACTGTGTTTGGTCTTTGGTTTGTATGCCTTTCAACAGCCTTAGGTAATAGAATTCTGACCAGGCTATATTCTTTGGTAGGCTACAAACGTAGCCAGGCCAAACCAAATCCATACGTATTTATTTAACACTCAATATGTATCATGATTACATAGGTAAATACTTCTAAACCGCATACTGTGTTACTTTGCTCTAAGTCAACTTTTGTTCTTTGCCTGTGGTATTATTTGCACATACAGCCAGTAAAGAAATGGAAACAGAGTGAACAGTGGGTTTGTCGGATGGGAAGCATAAATTTCTTTCTCAGCATTTTGGCTCACGTAACATTCTTAGCAAACCTGAGTAGATAGAAGTCAGGAATTATCACTAAAAATATTTACCATGGGGATTCTTTTCTCGTTCAATTATAACTTCCTTTAAGAATACTTGAGAATATTAGATTTATCCAAATGTGATGTGCACAGAAATTTAGGGTAATCTTTCAGCTCTATAAAATGAAATCCACATGTATAGATAAGTACTCAGAAGAAGGTTTTTAAGGGAGTAGCCATTACATGTCATTCTCTTTAACTAGAACATCGTTTATCTCGTCCGTTGAACCCCTCCTACAATGCTCTATGCTCTGAGAGCCTTCACTAGCTACCCTGGACAGAGTGAGTTGTTTTTCCGAATCCCCACCAGCGCACTGGGTTGTATTTATCTATTTTATACCGTACATGGTGGATTTCTCAGGGCAGGGATTGTGTCTCATTCATTTCTAAATTCTAGGACATAATGTGTGATTAGCAAATGCTTGTTGATTTGACCCGAGGAAGAGACTTCCTTATTCTGATAAAGAGTTTGTATAAAACAAACAGGCACAACTATATTGAATGTCATAATTAGTGATAAGATATTTAAAGCTTTCCCTAGAGATTGGGAACCAAACAAGAATGCTGACTATCAGTATCAAATGGGTACTAGACTTATCAGGGTTATCACTTTGTAAGTTATACAAATGTCTAATCATTATGTTGTACACATGAAACTAATATAATATTGTACGTCAACTGTAATTGAAGAAAAAAAAAAAGCTTCATGGAAACAATGCCCACTATCATCACTTCTTTCTAATGTCACATTGCATGTCCCAGCCAGTTCAATAAGGGAAGGATAAGAAATTTTAAAATTTAAGGATAAGAAAGGAAGAAAAACAACTATCATTAGCAAACAACATTATTGGGAAGTAGAAATCTAAACCTATGTAAATAAATGGCAAGAACTAATAAGTGAACTTAGCAAGGTTGCTAAACATAAAGTCACTATGCAAAAATCAGTTGTAGTTCTACCTCCCAGCAACAAATAATTAGAAAATGAAATTAAGATAATACAATGCATTAGCAATGCACACACATTAAATATTTAGGAAAATAGCTAACAAAAGATGTGCAAGACTTTTACTCGGAATGCTATTAAACATCATTGGGAGAAATTAAGGAATGTGATCACATGCTTTCCATGCTGTTGAAGTACAGAGTGGCTGGAGAGGAGATCTCAGAGTTAGCAGGAGACCGGTTCATATAAAACCTTGGAGGTTGTTCTATTTATCTGTTGTTGTGTAGCAAACCACCCTAAACTTTGTGGCTTAGAACAACATTTCATCGCTTGCAAATCTGCACTTTGGGCTGGGCTCAGCAAGGATGGTTCATTGCTGCTCCAGGTGCATCGGCTGGAAAATTTCAAAATGATCCTTATACATGGCCGATACGTTGACGCTGCAAAACTCAGCCAATGCTGTGTGCCTCTCTCTGGGCAGCTTGGACCTTCTCAGAGAGTGGTGGCTGGGTTCCAAGAGTGAGTGTACCAAGAGAACACGATAGGAGTGCACGACATTTTTATGACCTAGAAGTCACATCGTGTCGTTTCCACCATCCTCTCTTAATCCTGGCAGTCACAAAGTATCACCCAGTTTCCAGAGGAGGGGACACAGACTCAACCTCTTTATGAGAGAGTAGCAATGTTCTAGGTGTTTTTGTGGCCACCTTAGAAAATGAAATCTGCCACACAGGCCATGGTAAGGTCTTTGGTTTTTCTCTTCTGGGACAGGGTTTTGAGCAGAGGAGTGACGGGACCTGACCTAGGATATTTTTGCCGTACTATTTTACCATATGTTTTTCTATGGTTCTTTGATGCCCCAGATATGACTTTATCCTAGGACTAAAACACATGGGGAATTGCACATATGGCTGACCCTATGGAAGTCAGGTGCCCAGCATGTTCTAGAAGACCATCAAATGATAGGTTCCTTTAGATTTTGGTATGATCATATCCAGCTGGCAGGCCTGGGCGAACCTAGGAACGTGGGCAGATTTGCCTGTGAGACTCAGCAGATCTGTGCACACAAGGAAGGGGTGTTTTCTCAGGCTGGGGTGCTAGCTTTCTGAGTGAAGACCCAGGCTGACCACGAACCACCTTGGAACCATCATAGAAGAATTTACATCATGAAAATTGGCAGAAACCATGAGTTGGACGTATCCCCTCCCCCACCAGGGCTGGTTACTAAATACTTGCCATCACTGGACGGACAGATGATGAAGTGAAGCATTTTAACAGCTCCATCAAAAGGCAAAGAAACTTTATATTACATTTAAAGATTTTGGTTTTGGTTTACATAGGCAAATATAACTTATATGCTTGAAGCTAGAGAAAAATCTCAATTTAGAACTTATATTTTGAGTTCCAAAGGAGTGGAATGACCACCACCCAATTTAATTAAAAAAGAATTTTATTGTTTTTAGATTCAATGAAAGAAGGGAATTTTTTTTAAAGTTGATTTTTGTTTCAAAGTTCAATAAGATTTTATTAATTTAATTAGTTCCTATCAATTTTTAAATAAGCAGTAGCTTAGATTAAATTTTCTCTCTCTTTCTCCTCTGAGCATATTAATGGGTCTGGTCTATCCATTTGCAGATGGAGCACCATGGGTGATTGTGAATCCAGAGAAAGTTTTGGGCCAGGATTTTGAAGTATTGTTTCCATGAGGGTGTCTATTCTGGGAAAACAACATACAAACCAGGAAAAAGAATTTGGTTAGAGGCAGGAATAGGGTATGTCTGTGACAGTCATTCATCTAAGCCAATTGTGCTGGGTGTCCTGCTCAGAAAGTTGATTTAAAGGTGGGAGTGGTTTCAGCAAGCAGCACATCTGCAGGACGGTCTGAGTTCACATCCGTGTGTATGTAGGGGGGGAGGAGGGGAGGGGGGTAACTAGGGGAGAATGCGGATTGTGCAGTGTGACCAGAAGAGGACCAACTTAGAAGTTGAAGGACACACAGTTCACACAGTTCTTTTAAGGGAAGATTAATAACTTTAGATCGGGATTGAAACTGCATTCCAGAGGAACTGGGAAAAGGAATAAATAGGTAACAAGAATAGAGTTCAATTCTGGGGAATGAGAATCCAAGTGTCATAAAACCTTTCCCCGAATGCTTTCTTCCACAGTCTAGTCCTATGTGATGCTTTCCAGAAACAAAGATTTGCAATCACGTAATTTTGCAGGCATAGTCTACCCACTCTTGGAAATGCACAGTGGCCATTGATGTATTTAAAGCTCTGGCAAGTCTTGTTAATAAAGCCATTTAAGTTTACTTCACTGACTCCTTTGATCAAGGAACACGTTTTTGGCACCACAGTGTACACATTCTGCAGAACCCCGTGCCCCAGGAGGTCAGACTGAGACATGGTATGGCAGAAAGAGCTTGCACGTTGGTCAAATACTCCCAGACCCAAATTCTGGGTTCCAGGTCTGAGAAGAGAGGAGCGCAGTGCCAGGCACCTAACTGACCCTCAGTTCACTGCGGCCATGACTTCTCCCAGGGTGGAGGCAAGTGTGATTCTGAAAGAGGGGCTGACCTCACCAGGGAATCTGGTGGGTTACTTGCTCTCTGCAAGGTCTCCTGTCTGGACCGAGGGCATTAAGATCCAGAGAAGTTTGCAGAGTCCAGTCACCTGACATTTCCTTCTGGTTCTCCTGTTTTCTTGGGCTCACACTTGATTTAATCATTGCACCATCTCGAGCCTCATTTTCTTCAAGAGGAACTACGTTTCTTAGGGACAGGAGTTCAACGGCTCAGCAAAATTTGGGCAGGTAATGAAGGCTAAGTACACACAGAGGATCAGCATCCTGGGTTTGTTAAATGCAGTGTCTATTGTTGAGCATCTGTTTTCTTCCCTTACAAGCAATCTGCGAGGAAAGAGCTGTGTCTTGAGGAGCCTCCCTAGATCAGGTGTAAGCGGATTAAATGAAACAATGTTTATAAAAACCTGCGTGTAAACAGTAGGCTCTGGAGAGAAGGGAGGGGCTCTTTGCCTGGAAGAAGTGTTTAAGACTTCTTGGATGGTTTTCCTTTCTGTGTTTCTCCGGGGGTGCGGATCCCCAGGGGAAGTGCATCCTGGGATTTGCATGCAGCCAACCTTTTCTCAGCTCTCCACTCATTTTTAATTCAGCCCTTAACTGGCTGAGTCATAAGCAAAGGGTGGCTTCAGATATTCATTTCTGAGCTGTTTGCTGTGCCAGGCATTGTGTTAGCTATCGGGAAGGCTGAGATGAAGATGGGGCAGCCCCTTCCTGACATCACTCCTGGTCTGGGGCAGGGGGAACAGATGTCCATACTAACTGATCATTAAGCCACAAAGCAAGGAATGCTGGGATAATCCTGAAAAGTACTTAGAATACTGTCTGAGCACATAACGGCTCAATACATCTTGATTACTATTATGATCAATGTAATTATTATTGTTAAACAACCAGTTGCAATGGGAACATCTAGGAGTTGGGGGAAAGGGGAGCGAGGTGGCTGAGTTTGCCTGGGAGCTCAGAGAAAATGTCACAGAGAGGTGATATCTGAGTCTTGAAAAGATGACAATGTGGCCAAGTTCAGGAGAGGAAAAGCATATCCCTCTGGTCAAAGAAACATGTACAAAAGCCTTGAAGTCAATATCCATGCAGGTTGAAATAACTGCAAATAATTTAGCATGGCTGAGACATAAGGTGTGTGTGTGTGTGTGTGTGTGTGTGTGTGTGTGTGTGTGTCCGTCCGTCCAGAGACAAAAATGGGAAGATTGAGAGGGTAAGAGTCAGCTTGAGAAGACGCTCCCTTTTCCTGTTGCAAAGTTTGGGATTGAGTCTGTTTGCAATAGGAACATGGTTCTTTTTTCTTTTTTCTTTTTTTTAAGAAATGTAAATTAAAATAATTAACAACAGTTCATAATACTATATTGTATATTTGAAAGTTGCTAAGATAGTAGAGCTTAAAAATTCTCTTCACAAGAAAACACTTCTGTAACTATGTATGGTGCTGGATGTTCATTAGATTTACCGCAGTGATCATTTTGCAGTATATACAAATATTGAATCATCTCATACACCTGAAACTAAGATGATGTTATGTGTCAATTATTCCTCAGTTAAAGTAATAATAATAATTAAAAACTCTTTGACCCGTTGATTCCAATTCCAATTTAAGAAATCTATCCTCATAAAGCAGAATTGTTTATGTCAAAACAGTAGAAAAATCAAAATAAATAGGAATTGTGGAGGAAGCCTTGATATACCTCTACGATTCCACTAGGTAACTATTAAAATTGTCATTAAAGAGCACTAATAAATAGCTTAGGGAAATGCAAACAATGTAGCATCAATTGAACAAAGTCTAGAAATAAAACTGGCTATAAAAAAATGTCCTATTACAAAATGTCCTTAGCTAGAAGACTAGTAGGCAATAGTCTGAAAGGTTAAAATCATTATCTGTGGGTGAAGGGTCATGGGAAAATTTTATTTTCTCTTTTGCATTTATTCTAATCAAGGAAAAAAGGGGTGTGTGGGAGGGGAGCATTCTTATGCCCCAGTGGTGAAACCAGGTAATCACTGTGCACATTATATATAGCCTTCCAAAGCTGCCAGACACGTGACATGGCTCCCTGAGACATTCCTCTGAAAGATAGCTCTGGGCATGTGAGCATGTGAGTGGAGCAATAACCCCCAAACTTCAGACAGGAACAATAAAGCTGAACCACCTCCAGCAAGGGCTACAGGAGTTCTTAGGGGAAGAGATCAGGGTGGCCGGGTGGTGGGGAGGGCTTCTTGTAGGCTGCAGGATTCAAGCTGGGTCTTAAAGGGTATGTAGGTTTAGATGGATAGGAGGAAAGAAACTCAACCTGGAACCTTTTGCCTTTTCTAGCTCTTTAATGAGGAGCTTAACCCTTGTCCTTGAAGATGTTACCCACTGGTGCCTTATCTACATGTTAATGCATCTTATTAGGAAGTTCCTTGACTCAGGCAATCTCCTGGTTGGAAATAGGTTTATCATCATAGAAAGGACTATAATAGCTACCAGTTGCTGAGCACTCACTAAGCACTTTAGCTGGTTGGCCTCATTTATACTCATGGGGGCCCTGTTATAAATTGCCATTTTTACAGATTGGAAAACTGAGGCTTGAAAGATCACCTAACACAAATGGATAAATGCTGTACATGTAAATGGAACCCAGGCCAATCTAGCTCCAAAGCCTGAGAGTGTGAGCAGTGGATACTTTTGGTTGCATGAGTTTTCCTTTTGTAACCAGTGATATTGTACTTTTCCACTTAACTGTCCCATCTGTCCCCATCACACCTGGTGCCAAGAACTGTATTCTTTGTGACTGTTCATGCAGGAGCCTTATCATCTAGGGGAGAGACCTCTGTGTGACCTTGGACATATCTCTTCCCTATGCTGAGCTTTCGTCTCTCACTAAAAATGACAAGGATGAATCCAGTGATTTTGGAAGTCTCTCCAATTCTCAGATATGATTCTGCCTCCCACCTTAGAAAGATACGGTTCCTCCTAACACAGAGGCAAGATGAATCACACAAATGCAACACAGACTGAGAGAAGTGACACCACATGTATGCTTCAGTTTGTAAACTGTTCAAACACAGATGAAACTAAGCTACAGAGTTAGAAGTCAGGATACCGGTCACCCTTGGAAGAGATGCTGACTGGGAGAGACAAGGGGGGGGGCTTCCAGGGGGCTGGTTGTGTTCTAAAGCTTGATCTGAGCACTGATTCTTCGGATGTGTTCACTTTGTGATATTTCGTCGACCTGTACATGTATGAATTTGGTTTCCTTTTTTTGTACTTAAAAAACACTTTGATAAAAACATGCAAACTGCCTCAAAAGAGAGTGTTAGGGTGGAAAGTGTTCCTGACCGGTTGCCAGAGAGAGGGTGGGGGCTCGGCACTGGCTTTTCGACTCAAGCAAGTCGACTCCCCTCTCTGGGGAGTGGGGGGCTCCTCGTACAGATGGGCAGAGCAGAAGGTCCATGCAGGCGGCTCCGTCGTGCTTTCCCCAGTCCTGTGCCTGCGTGGGTACAGACAGGGCAGGCTGCTGGTGAGACCGGAGGTCCTGAGCCTGGAGCCCTGGGAAGGAGCGCGTTATCATGAGCATTCAACAGGTGGCACTGTTCCCTCAGCCTCAGCAAGCTCCTGGGGAAGCAGGGGCTGCATTTACCCAGCAGCATTAGCTGGGATGCTAAGCTCCAGGGGAAGGTCTCTCCCTTCCCCGGAGTTGGGGTCTGATGCTGGGCGTCCCAACTCAAACACCCTGCCCCTGGCCATTCAACTTCGGGTTTCCAGCATACCCGGGAGGATCCCAGGACCAGTGCCCCCCAGCTCTCCCCTCCATGGAGGAATGCTCCCACAACTCCTCGGCCTCGGCTGGGGGTCCCCAGGCCTCACTCAGGGAGGATCCTCTGCCTGTGGGGCTGCCTTCAAAAACAAAAGAGAGAGAAATTTCCGGGAAGCTGGGTGACTGCTCTGACAGAGAACGGAGGATGAATATTTCATTAAGATGGCTCAAGTTATTAAACAACATTACAAAACCAAGTGTGTTGGCAGGAATCTGAGAAGTACATTTACATGGGTAAAAATAGTGGGGAAAGAGGCCCAGCGTGGGGACAGCTTCAGGGAAAGCTCCTGAGGGGCCCTGAGCTGAGGGTCCCATCCTTTAGGCCCCCTTCAGGTCTGCCTGAGCGACTCCCACTGCACCCACATTTCAAAGGGGGGTTGTGGGGGTGGGGAGGTAAGAAACATCGGAACCGGATGACCTTCGTGCCCCAGGGGCTTTGACCCTCCAGACTGGGATGTGAGAGCGGCCTCAGAGGTACCGTGTTCTTGGTCTGAGGGGCCCAACGGGCTGGGAGAGGCGTAGGACCCAGGGCTACCCCAGGAGGCCGCCCTGGAGTCTCCGATATCTGAGCCAGGGGAAGTCAAGGCTGCACAATATGGCGAGATCTGTTTGTCATGGTGAGCTTAGGATCCAGGGTGAGGTCTCGTGACGCCCTCTGAACCAGGACTTCTCTCCCACGCATCCCTCTGGCTGAAGCACAAGAACAGCACAAAGGCCTCTTTCTTTAGCCTCCACCTCAAGCATTGAGAATTCTTTCCGGTGCATCTCACGTATGTCCTCCCCTCATACAACGCAAGGCTACTTCCGTAGAGACTACTTCTGTATGTTTCTGTAGAACACAACAATTTGTTGTAGAACACAACAATTTGTTATAGAACATACGATGCATTGAACTTAGCACTTTGCATATTTAATGTCTCATAAGGCTCTGAGGTAGATATTATTATCATCCCCATTTTATAGGTGAGGACATGAGGCTTAGGGAGGTTAAATAAATTGCCAAAGTCACAACTGCTGGTAAATGGCAGAGAGGAATTTAAATCTAGGTTCCCTGAATCCAGAGCCCATACCCTTAATCCATCTTGGTTGTAGAATGTGTCAAAAGCTTTTGGTTCTCCAACGTCCTCATAATCCCAAAGAGAAGTATGGGGGAGGGGAGTTCATAGAAGAAGTTGAACAGTGAGGGTATGGGGACAAGAGAACACGATGTCATTTATAAAACCATTTACTCTAAGCATTCGGGCAGACAGCTTAACTGCTCAGAGTCTTCATTCTCTCTGGCCACTGTGAAGACTAACTAGAGACAGATAGATATGCCTGGTGTCTGATACGTACCGTGTTTCCCTGAAAATAAGACCTAACCGGAAAATAAGCCCTAGCATGATTTTTCAGGAGGACATCTCCTGAACATAAGCCCTTACGCGTATTTTGGAGCAAAAATTAATATAAGACCTGGTCTTATTTTCGAGGAAACATGGCGATAGTAGGTGCTAATAAATAGAGCTCTTTTCTACTTTCTGCTGCTTCCTCAGTTTGCCTAGCTAGACATGGTTCTCTTACAAGATGATTTCTGCCCAGGAGGCTTTCCTCAGAGAGGCTGGGATGGTGACTCAAAGCCTGAGTTACATGTCTATTGGATGTTCTCTCCTTGCACCTTGAACTCCTCCTGTCTCAACACTTATCACATTGTTCTTTATATTGTTTAATTTGTCCTATATCTCTCCTCAACTGAGGACTTCATGTGCCTGGAAATGTGTCTACCAGGCTCACTGCAGAATCCCAAGGTGCCGGCAGAAACCCCAAAATATTAGAGTGCTCAATAGATATCTGTTAATGGGTGAATGGATGGAAGGATGGACAGATGGATTGAGTCATGGATTGATGGGTGGGTGGAGGGATGGATGGATGGATGGATGAATGGATGGATGGATGGATGGATGGTTGGTTGGTTGGATGGATGGATGGACTGATGGCTGGGTACAGGCATAAGTAGAAGGCTGGAGGGATGCACTGATGGGTGAGTTGGATGGATCACTTGATAGTTAGCTTAAGTATCTTCATCATGACATTCTATCTCACACATGTACACACCGGTAGTTTTAGATATGCTGTCCTGTTTCCTATCAACTCCTTGGCTTTTGCTATCCTGAGATAGGTAGAACAATACCCAAGGCTGACTCTGCCCAGGCAGATAAGGGCCACTGCCCGGCCCAACCTCCCCCAAAGGTTTCCTAAGCTCTCTTCTTCAGAAGCTTCCACCAAAGAGAAGGAAAAAAATCTCTGGCAAGAGTAGATGCCAAACTCTATCACACATTACCACAATCTGCCGTCCACTTAGGAAAAGGGGATGCTTATGATTTCTTGAATCTTAGACTCCCCCATTCCCCCCCCCTTTTTTTTTGGTGTTGATAGGAATGAGGGCAACTGATAACTACTGATAATCAGGCTGCTAAATTGTTCCGCTTATCAAAAGATGGTTTTTCATTGCAGTATGTGGGGAGCGGGTGGTTCAAAAGGCAAAGCAATGCTAGAGTCTGTGGCTTGGCAGTGACAGGGTCCCAGAGGAGAGATCAGGGTTCAGGGAGAAATGAGGGAGGGCAGGGCCAGTGGAATACTCTCAAGACAATCTCTTGTTCATATCAACGGTATGTTTCCCCAACATACATACTCAACGTACTTGAAGTTATAACCTTGGGAAGCACAATAGCAGCTTTAGTCTACTGGGCCCCAAGGAAAGCAGATTCTGGTTCTGGTTCTTGAGAAGGCTTAACCACAGCAACTCTGAGCTAGTCTCTGAGGTCAGTCCTGGGGTGGGTGGGTCTCGGAGACCAGGCTCTCTCCTTCCTGGATCCCATTATTCCTCTGTTGCACTCTTTCTTCTTCCTCCTTGCAGACAATGTCATTTGGGGGCTCTCTTTACCCTCCCCCTTCTATAGAAGTTCTTAAAGTAGAATCAGATCAAAGCAGATCCACGAAGGTATTAAGGGCTGAGAAAACGCAACGGCACCAGCAACTGGAATTGTATCTGCAGTCTGAAGCTCACATTTGCATTTGGCCAAAGAAATGAAGTTCATGTCTTAGAATAACAGATGCCGCAATAAAGGAAGGTGTGAAGGTGACCTGTCAATATCTACTGCAATTATTCCAGAGAAAGGAGAGACAGATAAAAGGAATTGATGGAAGGCAGGGAAGGAGAGCAAAGGAGGAAGGGGAGAAGGGATATTTGAAAGGATGGGTGGAAAGAAGAGAGAAGGAATGGTATCTAACGCTTATTGGGTATCTGCTTACGTCAGGAACAAAGTCACATGTTTTTGTGCATTTTCTCTAGTATCCACAGCAATCTGGCAAGGCAGATATATTGACTTACATTTAATAGACAAACTGAGGCCCGGCACAATTAATTAATTTGCATAAGGTCATACAGCAAGTGGACTGAAGCCTAGTAAGTCTGACTCTTGCAGGCTGCCTTCTGTCTCTCACCTCCGCCGTGACTAGGTGGGTCATGCATGGCCCAGTGAGGTCCTGAGGGTCAGCAGAGCCACATCTCACTATTAGGCAGTAACTAGGACCTTCACACTGGGCCTCTTTCTTATATCCTGAAACTTTCCAGACCTTAGATCCCATTGCCTGGAGACGGCGGCCCACTGAGAGGAATGGTCTTGCCCAGGGTCCAATGGTTAATTTGAGGCAAGAGCTGCAACTACAAATGGAATTTCTTAAATCCCAGTGTGGTTGCTCTTGGTACACTTTGAGTCCCGTACGTCTAATTCCATTATTGTCTATGCAGTCACAATTCACAGGAGCAATAACATAAGAAAAAGAGATGAAGGATATGAGGATATAAATCCCTGACATCTACCTTTACATAGCTAATCTGTGAAATGGGATCACTATGATATGCTATGTCCACAACAATCCTCATCACGTCATTCTTTCAGTCTATTAGTAGAATATTTTTGAAGATATTATTGGAAAGCATTTGGTCGATATAAATTCAATGCAGTGACCTATAACTCCAGAAGAGAAGTCACTGAGAGTTCTTTGAACTCTCAATATCGTGGTTGATAGGATTCCAGGGAAGGAGTCTGATAAGGTGTAGAAAAATGACACTTGAAATCAGAATGCTTGGTTTGTGCTCAAGTATTGACGAAACTTCCTGTTTATGTCTCCTCATTTTTAAAACAAATGATGCTATGGACAAGCTTTCCTATAGCCTTTTCCTACCGAGTGCTTCTTATCCCCATCAAAGCAACTCTGCACAAGTCTCTTGCCTCATTAGGGCCTTTTGATGGTCCACATAGTTCTTACGGTAAAGCCCAACTCCTTAGACTGGCCTGTGGGACCTCTTCTTGGAAACCTGCTCACCTGTCTCCTATCCCTCTCTCCCCATCCCATCCTCACATTTGTCCTGCTGCCTCCCCTGTAGAGCTGCTGTACCTGGAACCCCACCCCACCTTTTCCTGCGCAGTTCCTCCTCTCCCTCTGATCTCACCTCTGTTGTCATTTCCTCAGGAAAGCACTTACTGATCTTTGCCTGAATGTCAATGTCCCTTCTGTTCTGTCTTCTCTCCCCTATACTGCTTGTAATCATACTTTTATGGTTATTTGTGAATTGCCTTAAAAATGATAAAGGTTTGGGATCGTGTTGGTTAATGCTGTCCATTGTATCTTATTGAGAATATGTGATAAATTCAAACATTTGTTGAATGAATGAAGGAAAGGACAGATGGAGGGAGGGATTGAGAGAGAGATGGAGGAAAGGTTGGAGGGATGATGCCCAGATGCAGCTGACATTTCTCCGAGAAGATTTTTATAGTCAATTACTAATGGGCCAACCAGTCAGATGTGATCCCAAGTCAATATGGCTCTTTTCAATATCTGTAATTGCCCAAGGCTGAATCCTCATGGAAGCCCCGCCCTGGTGCTTGAAGCCCAAAGGGGAGATTCCATACTCTCTGAGCTCTGGCAACCAGACTGTGCACATTATTTATTGCGAGAGGACTGCTGGCTTGTACAACGCCCATCCCCCATTCTTTTATTACATACTTTCTTGATCAAACTGTAAACCAACCAGAGAATGCTTAGCAATCATTAACAGCTGTTCTTGGAAAAGGACTAGATCACATAATTGTACATTTTACGACGTTCACCCTGGCCACTGTTCCAGCTCCATGGCCATGCACGTCCTCTGCAGCTGGAAGCATCACAAAATAGGCTCCTGGCTAAAATCAGAACAAGAAGGCACAAGAAGAGGGGGGAGAAAGATCCAGAAAACAATTTACTTGTTATAAAGTTGCTGAGAAGCTTAAGGCCACCGCATTTCAGTTGGCTGCTAAGTGAATACGTAACTACTTTATATATTTCAACAAAATTAAACTTAAACCTACAGAATTAGGTTTATTAATTTCTGTCAGGGCTCAATGGGGGAATAAGAATGGCCATTCATTATGGACACACAATTACTGGAGACAAAAATGAAGCCCAGTGCTATTAAGTATAATAAAAATGTTGAACACGGAGGAAATTTTCATTAAATATAATCTATTCTTTATATTACTACACTTAATCCTTGCTGTCTGCTTCTCTGTTTTTCTCCAACCTATTTAATTTTATTACTTAACTTTTTATAAATGTTTCTTAATATAATTATGATTAAATATTTTGGAGAAGAGAAGAACGTTAGTCTCTGAAAAAAAGAAAAAGAAAGAAAGAAGAAATCTCTTCCGTTTCTTCTCTTCTTCACTCCTCAAATGGTGAAAAATGATGTTTTTTTGGAAAAAGCAAGTGCTAAGTGGGATTTTATTGTTGAGAGCAGGAGAGAAGGGAAAGCAATAAATAAGAAAGAAGCACCGATCAGCAGTTGGAGTGGAGCTCTTTCTATTACACATTTAAATAAAAGTCGATTGCCTTACTAAAAATGTCTGGAATATTTGCGTGGCCAAACTATGTAATTAAAAGATAGGCCCAGCTAATGTTATTGCTCGCACTACATGAAAACATTTGTGATCCAAGCATTTATTTTTAAGCCACGGTGGGTTGTTTTGAGAGTTGCTCTTTTTTTTTTTTTTTTTTTGAGAAAGGGTTGGGGGGCTAGGGTAGGGAGGAGTGGAGAGTGGGAAGCTAAATGGGGAATTTAATTTTCTTTACCAAAATATAGCCCTGTCACTGGGTCTTTAAGCTTCTTATTGGACTTATCGCGGTATTATGGTTTTTGTTTGTTTGTTTTTTAACACAGCTTAATCAGGAAGTAGCAATCCATGTAAGCATGGGATATAGGAACTTTGAAATAAAACAGTGATTCAACTTTTACCCATTTTGACTAATGACTGCTTTAATGACTGTTCAGAACAGAGGGGGTCTTGGTTCCATGGCCAAGTCACTTCAGGAGTTTAGTTCTGGGCACCACATGTTTAGTTTTAAGCATTATCTATTTTCCATGTTCTTCCAGCTATGTAAGATGAGAATAGAGCTTTCGTGCATAACCACCACACAACCCTGCCCAACCTCCAGGCCCCAATGCGTATGTTCATATTTCCTGGGCCCCATCCTCCCAATATGCTTATTTTGTGATTTTACTAAGCTAGGTATTTGATGTTTACATTGGAATGATTACATAAAATCTACTCACAGCTGAGAGAGGTAACACATAGTACGATGACTTTTTTCGTTTACAGATTTGTTGCTTTGGAAGCTGACAATTTTTGCTGTCATTCTTGTTTTCGTTGTTATTACCACCAAGTGTGTAGTTCTTGGCCTAATTATTCTTCACTCAATCCTGCCTATCATTTGTGTAAACCTTCTGAAACTAGGATAGTCTTGAAAAACACTCTAGGAGTCTTCTGGCCTGCTCCAGTCTGGATTGGTGGCTCCCTGCGTGGCTGACAGCTGTGATCTTGGGATCCTTTTGGGGAAAGTTTTGGCCGTTATTTGATATAGGCCATGTATGTCCAGAGGGCCTGTGGTTCTCTATATGAACAAGAACATACGTCAGCCTTTCAAAATGAAATTGATAACAGCTTTCCGCTGACCTATCTACTCCTGGCACCTCCAGCACGTGCCTCTTCCTTCCTGGACTCAGGCACTTGCTGGAGCCCCCCGACCTCCCAACAGGGATTTGCTGGTGTTCTGCCAAAAGTTCAGCTGAGACAAATTCCAGAAAGGTAGACAGGTAGACTAAAGGAAGTCCTTCCCTAGGATTCCATATTCTAGATTGGTCGTCTCCAAACTGTTTTGAGTGTGTGTGTGTGTGTGTGTGTGTGTGCGCAGATAACGTAGACATTGTATACATACACACTCATTTTTTAATGATACATTTATACTATTGTACTAATATAGCCATTATAAAACAGGTGAAAAATAAATTTAAAAATAGAAGAAACAACAATGACTTTAAATGGAAACTTTCATACTTTTTTTGTATACTCTATAAGATCACTACGTGTGCACGTTTTTTGGAGACCTTGATTTAGCCGAGTATTTCTCAAACTTTAGTGTGCCAGGGAACCCCCTGGATGGCCGCTTAACATTTCAGATTTCTGGATTCCTTTTGTACAGTGACTCATTAGAACCTGTGGCTCTGCATTTTCCCCAAGGCCTCCAGTTGTTCAGATATCTGTGGTTCACAGAACCCCCTCTCAAACACTGGCCTAGAGACGCTGAGCACTGTGTCCCTCTTTGGGCAGATTCAAGCAAACCAACATATTAGGATCATGTTAACTTGGCATCTGAACCAGATGCGTTACATAATAAAAGACATGGTAGGCCCCTGGCTAATTTGATGGGGAGGGCTGTCAGTTAGTAACAGCAAAAATCTTGCATTTCTGCATCTCTCATTAAAGAGTCATTGGCTATCTCTTCCACGGCGGCCGTTGCTATTCCCTAAATTCAAAGTCTTCTTCACAGTCTGTGCTTAGTGCTGTCGTTGCCATCTTTCCAAACGGTGCCTTAATACTGACAGCTATCTATGTTAGATCCCGTATTTTGAATCTCTCCAGGGTTAATACTTTTCTTCCCTTTAGTGCTCACAAGAAAAAGCATTTTGAGGTAGGTCATGTTACCCTCATTTTATAGATGTAGAAACTGGGGCTCAGAGAAGTAATTCCATCCGTCAAACCTACCACCGAACAAAACGAATGAAAACATAAACACCTCTTGGCTCCAGACTTACAGAGTAATCTATTGCTTAGAGAACTGCAGCACTTGCCCTGATCATAGAGGGGGCAAGTGGCCAAGTGGGGTGTAAACCAGGGCCTCTGAATCAAGTCCCAGGCTCTTTACACAAGATGGGAGCCTCTTCAGCCCCGAACACCCCTCCACCCAGGGCTAGCCGGTACATGGTAGAGCTCTTAATCGTTTCCTCTGTTTTTCTTCATCACATTCACAGTTGGCTCTTCAGCTTGGTAACCCTCCTGTGATAAGCAGGGAGCCACACAGGAGAGATTTCAAATATGATCACAAGTGATCACCTCCAAGACCCTGCAAACGAACGGGAGTCCCACGTCCTGCTGCAGTGGTTCAGTGACACCACCTTCTGTTAGGAATCCCTCCGCATGAGCAGTCGCGGGGACAGTTTGCACACCTGTCACTCTGTCCATATGTTTGGCACCAGTTAAGCAAAACAGTCGAATGACAAGCAACTTTCTCCCTTTCCATCCTGGTGTTTTGGCATCATGTGCACATGGCCTCTGGGGGCATTTTGATGGATGCTTTCCCCCCTCTATCACAGTAATATTAACCTTGTTTAATAATCTATTAACAAAGAGGATAAAGGTCTTATTAACATTCACATGCTTTCTTTACCACTGAAACAACACTGCCTTCTTATGTATTTGGAAGGCTGATTTTTTTATTTTTTTTTTTAATGACAGAGGGTTGATGGATGTGGTGGAAAGGGCACTCGTTGAAGGACAGCAGGTCACCTGGTTCAGCCCCCAGTCTGTCACTCACTTTCTGTGCAACCTTGGCGAGGTCACCCAGGCTTTCTCAGCCTGTTTCGTCATTTGTAAAATGGGGACAATTCAATCTACATCCAGCATTATTTTTAAAGGTTTGAGAAAATATATAGAAAGCATCTACCTTGGGATACAGAAGGCACTAATACATATTAGTTCTTTGCCCAATTCTTAACACCCCAAGGAATGGGTTTCTATGGCATTGTAATTAAGGCCATCAATGAGTAATCTATAATCATCACTGAGTACCCCCTTCAAGATGCATGGCTTTGGCTTCTGAGACAAAACCATTCTGTCCATGAGAGCTGTGAGCTCAACCAATACTTGATGAAAAAAACAACACAATAAAACCCAATAGACAAAGCTATGGTGGATCGTAGGAAACAGTTGAGAGAAAGGGCAAAGATTCTTTTTTCTTCTGAAATGGCTATTTTCATACATTATATATTTATTCCCTAATATCATCCCAAGCTTGAGCAAATCAAGCAGCCTCTCTGGCCTTTTACACCGAGTCAGAAACTGCTGAGTGACGAGAAGAGTCCGGTTGTGTGTTTGTGACCAGCTGTCAGGAAAAGGCAGAGACAGGGAGGGACGAGGCGTTAACTCCAATCCCAAAGCATATTCTGCCTACCTCTTACTGAGGTAGTGTTTCTCAGCCTTCCCCAGAGATCTTACTAAAATACAAATGCATTCCAGACGGCTGGAGTGGAGCCTGAGACTGCATTGCTAAGAAGCTGCCACCTGCTACTGCTAGGGTTCCTGGGACCACGCCTTGAGGAGCAGGTTTTGTGCAACACTCAGGGGGCAAAGACGTTTCCACAAGTTTTTTCCTGCCCTATCGACTCCCATCCTGCCACCAGGTGGGCTATGTTCTCCTTTCTTCTTCTCAGCCTGCGATTCTTTAACATCTCCTTGTCCTTCCCTGTTCCTGTCATGCTCTGTCTCTTCCTGAGCCTGAATGGCTACAAACCACTTCAGGTGTGATCTCTAAAGGAGGAGTTTGCATCTGGACATGGCGAGAAAACAAGACAAAACAAACAGAACTGCAAAGCTCGGGAGCAAAGTTCTAACCCAGCAATATAAGATAGTAAACATTAGTTAAAGCAAGAGGTGATCCTTCCATTAAACCTCACATTGCTGAGGTCCAAACTGAAAGATTACCATGCCTGGCACTGCTAGGAAATTTGGGGAGAGGCTGTACACACCTATGGGAGACTCTCACCTTCACTGCTGCCAAATGGAATACTTGAGTTGGCAGAGTGGAAATGAGATTCTTGGTTCTGGTATGTTGGCCTTAGAACCACCTGGAGAGATATGAATGAGTGAATATCACTCAGGGTCCACTCCCACCTCTTCTCCCTACTCCCATTCAAAGGGTCTGAGGTGGGACTCAGGTATTGATTATTTTTAAGCCATGGTGTCCCAAGGCACATTGCGGGGCTGGGGATACAGGTTGATTGAGAGAGCCACATCCTGCCCTCCCTAATTCAGGAATATCTGGCAGAGAAACACACAAATGCATTTCTGTAGGGATTCAGAACTAAGATCTTCATTAAAAACAGAAGCGTCTCCTATATGCTGTTTTTTCAAATACATTCTTCAACAGAGAAATACTCATTTCCCTACTGAATTAATTGCAGCCCTGTTGCTGATGGTTTTTGCATTAAGTTCAGCTGCTGCTTGCAGTTGGTAAAGGCACTCTTGATTGGGAATGAGAACCAAACCTCAGAAGGGCAGCTGCAATTCGTGGGGAAATTATTACCATTTCAAATGTCACTCAGCTTGATTTGTGATTACGGGGAGCGGGAGGCTCCTCCTGTCTGAGGTGCTACAAAAGCGGAAATCTGTTCTCCCAGCCGCGCTCGCTGCATTGTCATAACCAATGCCCATCACCTCCCCGCCGCCGCCTCTAGCACACCCAGGGGGCTGAAGCATTTAGCTTCAATTACAAACATCACTTGTCGTTTCTGGGATGCTGACTACATTAATACACTTTTTTTTTCTTTTTGGAGAATTTGATTAAAATGTCTTGTGGATAAATACCATTTATCTATTTTCCTTTCATTCCCATGTTGTGTAACTGCAACAGCAGGAAAGGAGAAGCACCTGAACTTCCGAGTTGCAGGAGTGCGCTGATGCGGAATCTCAGTTGGTACTCCAAAGGCTCTTGCACAACGCCAGAGAGGTTTTTCTTTAACTTGGTACACTGCACTGTTCAACCCACAGCCTCCCGTGCGTTTGGGGACCAGTGAACTCTGGGAAGGGGAAGGAGCGGGCCAGGCTGGGCTCAAAGCATGTGGGGAAGAGCGCATGTGGCCAAGTGAAGCTGGGGATGTGAAGATGATCTGTTGAGAGGTGTTTTCTTGCCAGGATGTGGTTTTAGTGCTTGCATGGGACATTTGTGGTGCCAATCCAGCTGGTGCCCAGAGGTTTGTTTTTTTTTGTTTGTTTCCCAATGGCAGCAGAGCTCATGGTAAAGATAGGGGCTCTGGGTTTAGACAGAACTGGAATTGAGCTCTGTCTTCAAGCACCTCAGTCCAGATAAGCTTTGGGGCCTCGGCCTTCCATAGAGTAGAGTGACATGCTGAGGATTCCATGAGAATAAGCCCTAGGTAAGAAAGACTTCACACTGTTGTCTATCAGGCTGGCTCAGGGGTGACTCTCACATTATATGACAACCAGCGAGAACCACCTGATCTTCTAACACCCTACAGAGTAGTTCACTGCCAGTAGGTTCATAATTCATGGAACTATTCGGTTGATGGGCATTTGTATAATTTTTGATTTTTCATCTTAGAGACAGTTTTACATCCTGCTCCTACATTCGTATAAATAAACAAGTGTTCAATAGGAGAGAAATAGAAGTAGGCATTGGCTGCATCATTAAGTATGCAACAATTGTCCCCCTCCCCCGACACCCCAAGTAGCTGTGTACACATGTAGCCCTCCACCAGCCAGCTGTAGAAATGCCAGTTTTTTCATACCCCTGCCACACACATGATATTATCAAATTTTTTCCCCCCTCTCCCCATCTTATGGATGAGAACATTTAATCATTTTCCAGCAGGATGTATGGATATCATGTTTTAATTGATCTTCCCCTGGGCATTATTTTAAATGTGCACCAGCCATTTATATTTCTTGGGGTTTGGATTTAGAAGATAATTAAGGCTCTGCCAGGCAGGTATGTTAACCAGGGAAGAGAAAGCAATCAGGGTCAAAGCAGCAGGTGCTACCAGAGGTCTGTAGGTTTGGGGATGAGTTGCAGATGAAATACTGGATTCAGAGAGAGGGGTACGAAGAGGGTTGGTTGGCATGTTGGAACCAGAGGCGTGGGCCTCTGGACCATACTAAGGGGTCTGCCTTTCATCCTGTTGCCAATGAAGACATATCTGGCAGGACCTAAGAAAGGTCCTAAAGGTTCACGATGAACTTTGCGTTTCAGCAAGATACCTTTGTCCACATCGCAGAGGGAGGAATGAACACGAGGCAGTGGAAAAATAAATGGAGAGGCTCAGGACCTATTTCAAAGATAAAATCAACAGGGCTTGATGACTCAGTAAGTGTAGAGGCTAAAGATGAGGGTGTGTAGCACACGTCGTACGCAACCCCTCAGAGCTTTCTTCCCCAGCCTTCCAGTTGGATGCCGATGTCCAGGTCAAAACGTGCTGCTCCAAGTGTGGTCCCCGGACCAGCGTCATCAGCATCACCTGGGAACCTGTTCAAAACGCAACTTCCTGGCCCCACCTCACTCTGCGGAATAAGGATCGCTGGTGGTCGGTCACCCCCCAAGTGATTGTTTTGCACACTACATTTTTTTTTAATTTATTGGGGTGACAATTGTTAGTAAAATTACATAGATTTCAGGTGTACAATTCTGTATCACACCATCTATAAAGCCCATTGTGCACACTACAATTTGCAAAGCACTGACGTCCAAGATTCCATTCAAGATTTCAGACGAGAGGAGTTTGGATCCCTGAGTCACCATTTGGAGGTGAGCCACTCGGGAGAGTCAGCTGAACAGGATCACCTGCATTGGATTTTATGCAAGGAGAAAACAAATACTCACCTGGGTAAGCCACTGAGATGATGACTGTTTGTTACAGCAGTTAGCCTGGTTCACAATGACCAATACACAGTTAACTTAAACGAGGCTCCGGATTTCCACTCACTGGCTCTCCTACCAGACATTAAGGATGTTTTTATAATCAGTGGTCAGGTCTGCAGCTTCCAGGTGGCCACAAGGCAGTAGGGTTAGGATTATGTCCTTGCCCTTCCGTGGAGAGGGATGGGGCCCAGGACCAACACAGCTGGCTCCATAGCGATCTCGATAGCTGATGAAATACTTCTAAAGACCGATTCCTTCCTAGTTTGGGTCTGACATTCTTCAGACTGAGAAGTGGCTGTAGTCATTTCTTCACTGGGAGGAAGGTCTAGAGAATAAAAATGGAAAGGCTATCTCCTCTCACATCCTTGGTTCCCATCCTCCACCCCGAACCCCCTTAACTACAGCTGCTTCTACAGAAGGCAGAACTACAGAACACACCCCGGTATCACTGCTAGCCAGATGCCTATGACGGTAAGCAGGCTTTACTCTGTGTGCCGGCATCACACTCTTACTAGTGTCCGTGTAGGTTCCTGGGTTGAGAAAGATCCTGAGGCTTTGTTGTAACACAGAGGGTGAAAGTGCATATTGCCAACCTTGTTTTGGTTCATGCCTTGCTTGCTGTTTCTGCAAGCCTTGTCTCTGACCCCACGCACTGTCTGCTTAGCCGGCAGAGTGAAAATGCACTCCAGGGTCTTGAGATTCTCTCCAGCTCTTTCAGGATTCAAGCCAGAAGCTTGTGTCTCCTGTAGGAATGTTCCATTGGCCTCTCGGAGGGTTAGTGTCACAGGAAGAAGGTACATAGGAAAGAAGTGACACCTGATGCCCACTGTATACCTCAAACAGCAGTTCTGGGTTAAACAGAACATCCTTGGACTTTAACGATGGAAGAGGCATCCTAAGCCACTCAACCCAACACCCTCTGTACCAGGAGTCAGGAAACTCGCGCCTGTGGGTCGAATATATAAGAATATATAAGAACCACCTGTTCTTATATAGCTCACAAGCTAAAAATGGGTTTTACATTTTTAAATGACAAGAAGAAAAATCAAAAGAAGAAAATTTAGTGACACATAAAAATATGTAGACAAACATACAATGAAAAATGATATGAAATTCACATTTCAGTGTCCATACCTCAGTTTTGTTGGAACTCAGCCATGCTCATTTTCTTCCATGTTGCCTGTCTGTGGTTCCTTTTGCACTGCTATGGCAGGATTGACTGTCTGGGACGGAGGCTTGTATGGCCCACAGAGTCTAAAATGTTTACTATCCATCCTTTTCCAGAAAAAGTCTGTGATCTCTGGTCTATAGAATTGGGGAACGGTAGGCTTATCGTAACACTTTCCCACACTGTCACATGGATTGCCTGGACTGACACAGCCTCAGTGTAGCTACTTTGAAAATTATTGGGAGGGATGGGATCGTTTTGAGGTTTTCCAATTTGAAAATTGGCCTTTGGGCAGGGTGTGGAGTCAGGTGGATTTGTTGCCTGAAGCTCCTGGAGCTCACACAGGTGTGAAGGAATTTGCTCTGTTGGCAGGGCTTTCACCTTAGGGAGGAGACCAGAGGGAAGCTTCAGTGGAAAGGCCTTTGCTTTCACAGGTGCCGTTCTTTTTAATTAGGGTGTGGGCTGCTGAAGCCCGTCTCCAACCCAGAGGCATCCTGGGAAGGGGGTGGAATCCATCAGACATCAAACAAATGGGTTTGGGTGAGAGCATCTTACAGCCGCCACATACATAACTGTGGGACTTATTGCTCAAGAAATCAAGATGCGATTTAAGATGGCATTTTCCAGCCTCCCCCGGAAATGGGGGGGGGGCATCAGCTTTATTTATTAATTCCATCTTGCCGGCTCCCAATTTGGTGTGAACAGTTATGTCTTGCAGCACGTTTCCACCTTGCAACTAGCAGAGTTAATTTAATGAAATGAGTAGTCTTCTGATGACCTAAAGGGAAAAAACACATTAATCTGGAAACTATCAAAGCCGTCTGACATGTATTATTGTAGGACTCAGAAAAAATAAACAGTTTATGTAGAAGATTAAGTGGCAGTGTGGATTTGCTTTTGACATATCTTGTCTCCAAATCTAAGTTGGGGATTTATTACCCTGCTATCATGTCACAGCTATCTCATTTATATGATAACACATCTGTAATGTTTTACAAGTGCAGCACTACTTGTTCGAAATGGGCCTTTTTTAAGCCCTAAATTATAGTACCTGGAGAGGCATGCATAATTACAGTGCATGTTAGCAAATGAGAGGGTGCATTTTCCACCCGCACTCAGCATTAATCGTCAGCACAGTGGGTGCAATAAAATCATAATTGCTTCTTCCCAACTTCTCATCTGAGCTGTACAGGTTGAAGTCAGTGGTTTGGTGGAGAGATGCCTCCTGTCATGGTGGGTGGAGGCCTCCCTTGCATCTTCCCAGAGAGTCCCTGGAATTATGGCTGGAGATAGCTCTGCGTTCAGGCAGAGAGCCAGACCCCACTGGGGCCAAACATTGAGGTCTTCTGATCTCAGTTATATTCTCAAATCAGTACATCCGAAAACACTGCAGAATGGTGATTATGGGTCCTTGTTTTGGGAACTGAGTTTGGATTCTAGCTCTGTTTTTCAGTTTGGGATACATTTTCTTACTGCATGGAACAACAGCTTTCTCATCTGCAATCGAAAGATGGTAGTCCCTAACTCAAAGTGTTCTGAAGGCAATGGACAATGTTTCTAAAGCACAAAATACACCTGTGATAAACACTAGACGGTTTTACAGCTCTGTCTCCTGAAGATCGTTGTCTAATCCTTTGCTGTCTAATAGGGCGGTCACTGGCCTCATGACGCTGTAGGACACGTGTAACCTGCCCAGTCCCAACTGAGAAGGGTTGTAAATACAAACACACATCAGTGTTTGAAGACTAAGTATGAAAAATAATGTAAAAGTCATCAATAATGTTTTTTATGGATTACATTTTGAAATGATTGTGACAAGCACATTTAAAGTCCCACATTATAGTTTTATCGGACAGAACAGATGAGTACTGACCAAAATGGGACGTGTGTTTGTGTTTCGAGTTGCAACTCTCGGTTCCTGGTATTAATATTATTATCGCTGATTTATGCTTAGGCTACTTTGGAAAAACGATTTTAGATGGTTTGACACAGAAAAATGGAGACCGAGTGATTGTCATGAACCACCTAATTTAACTCTAAGCTCCCTGGTAGCTAAAGCAAAATAAGAACACGTACTTGGATCATACAGGTCCTTTGAAAAGGTAGAGGAATGACGTAAGTTCGTTTGAAAAGAAAAGCTCTCTCTTGGCACTGAATTCTCAAAGGACCATTTCCTGGTGCACTCCTGAAATTGCAACTACACCTGCCTCTCCATCCTCCCCAAACAAGGCTTTTATGGACTTAGAACGCTGTGAGTCATACAAGCGCAGTGATGGTAATTACACCTCCCTTCATTTATGTAAATTATCTGATTTGATCCTCACAGCAGACCTGCAGGATGGGCTGTGCAGGAACTATTGTTCCTTCTTTGTAGATGAGACACCTGAAGATCAGGTAAGGCTTCGGTGACTTGCTCAAGGTTTTACAGCCAGTAAGTGGCAGGGCCAAGGCTCAAACCCTCGTTGCTCCAAGTGGAAACTCCCTATTCTTTTGGCAGTCATGTACACTTTAGTGTGAAAGAAAGCTCAGAGGAGTGACTAGATGGGCGAAAGCAGGGAGTGTCAGGGCCCCTGCCAAAAAAAGGGACCCACATGCAGCTGGGAGTCTGATAGCTCCAAAGATGAACTTTGCTTTACCTGCATAGAAGAAATAGACGTCCACACACATGCTTTTTATTATTTTACTAACTGTGGCCCACCAAACTCAAGATATCGAATGTTTGAGCCTCAAGGGACAACTGATACAAGAGCATATTAACTTGTTTACCTCTGAGATCAGTTCTTCTGGAACTTTAACACACACACCCATCACCTAGGACCTTGTCACAATGCAGATTTCATTCAGATGCCTGGGGAGGGAACTGAGCATTTGCATTTCTCTGGAGCTTCCAGGAAGTGCCTATTCTGTTGGGCTGAGGAGTGAATAGTGAGCTCCCAGATGTTTGTCTCCTGTGTTCCCCTCAAAGTGCATTACCATAGCACTTTACACAAAGGGGGAGAACTGATTCTCACCCTTGGCTCCAAGCTACTGGCAGTGAACTACTTTGTAGGGTGTTAGAAGATCAGCCCCTGGGGGCTTCTAGGCAGTACTGATGCTGGAGACCCACCCTAGATCACGTAAACAGTTTCTGGGAGTGGGGCTCTGAGATTGGTAAGTTTTCATCTTTCCCCAGGTGACTACATTTGTGAACAGTGGGCTCATGTAGCTTAGACATTTTCTTCTGCCTGGGAATCGCCTGAGTACCCCACATCTGAGCACTGGCTGGCCAGACAGTTTCTCCTTTTTAGTCATAAACAGGGTACATCATACCACCTGGTCATTCGTTCTGGAATTCATCTTTTGAGGGCCAACAGAGTCAAAGCACTGACCTTGCTATGGAAATAGTCTGATTGCAGCAGGAAAGGGCCCAACATTCTAGGCACTTATATTCGAGGGGGTTAAATTGCCGATATAGTTATGACTGAGAAGAACTGGAATCATTTCAGATAGGGATATGTGCCATGAAAGAAATATAGTGGGAATGGAATACAGAGATACTGATGGGGGGGGGGTGGTAATTTCTAAGGGGTGCACTCAACCAAAATGTTTCCTGTAAAAAATTGCATAAAGATAAGGCTTTTTGGCAAGGGGGTGGCACTCTGGAGAGGCTTTACTTTTCACGTCCTATTAGATGTGTTCCTTGAATCTCAGACTGAAAAGGCTACAGTCACACCATAACTTCCACGGCCTGGCCGAGAAAGATGCTGAGGGAAAGCTGGAAGGACAGAAACCAGCCCCGTGAAGAGCAGGGGAGGGGGATTCTAGTAGGAGGGACCCCTGAGTTCATGGGTTAGGCCAGCCACGAGGAGACCAATGTTGGGAACCCAGCTCTCTTCAACGCTGGGCCGTTTTAGAAAAACCAGCAGAGAACTGTAAAAAATAAAAATCTCGATTCCTGGGTCCTATCCGGAATCTGATTCATCAGAATCTGCAGGGTGGGATATAAACATCTGCATACAGATGTTGAAAGCAATTGGGGCGATTCTGATGCAACCCCCAGATGGAGACAGCCCAATCTAGACAGACTTTAAAAAGCACCAACTTTAGCAAGAAATAACAGGTATGTTGTCGAGTCTTCTCTCTGCTAAACAAATAGCTCACATTTCTTTAAAGTACAGGCACGGTAGTCAAAGCAGCCCCCAGAATCCCCACGTCATTCTCTTTCTTTTCCTTTTGAATAAACAGCTGGCAAATATGACATCAATTTAACTGTAATGACTGCTTTTAATTTTCAGTTTAAATCTATACTGTTACTATATATTGGGATCCGGGCTGGTGCCAACTGCTCCGGCCACACGTCTGGTTTTCATTTAGCCTCTGAGTTCCTTTAGGGTGGTTGTGTTCAGAGGCCTGGTTTAATGCATAACCCTAATTGCAATGTGGAATTAAGTTGGTGCTGACTGTAGCATTTTCAGTCTTAGAATCAAGGAAAGTATCTAATAGGATGGGGAAAGAAAAGCCTCTCTGGAGTACCACTCCTTGCCAGTGCCTTATCTTTATACATTTTTTACACTCGACTTTTTTTTTTTTTTTTTTTTTTTTTGAGTGCATAGTATGGCTATAAAAACAGCAGTTTAGATAATGTGGTCAGGCTGCTGGTTTATATATGTCTCCTCTCAGTTTCAAAATGTCCCCATCTCCTCTTCCTGGTCTGACACTGGCCTCGTTTCTCATTTAAAATGCTGGCAGCTTGGAAGTGAGGACAGAAATGCAGGCTGAGCTCCTTCTCCTAAGTTATGCTCAGGGCTGAGCCCCTTTTGGACTCTCAAAGGCTTTGAAGGCAGCGAGGTTGCCAACTGATAGTTGTTTCCAACAGTTGTTGGCCAGAGATCTGCTATGTAAAGGATTAAATCTCATATTTTCACATCAAATATATAAAGAAAGAAAGATTCCCTTCAAGACTCCAAAACGGCAAGTACCCCTCGGTGAATTAGGATGTGGCCGTGACAATGAAAATTCACCCATGTTTCTAGTTCATGGGAAAATGCAGATACAAGGAGATGCTGAGTGGAGA
Organism: Rhinolophus hipposideros; assembly: GCF_964194185.1. NCBI lineage: Eukaryota > Metazoa > Chordata > Mammalia > Chiroptera > Rhinolophidae > Rhinolophus > Rhinolophus hipposideros. The sequence goes on along the minus strand of NC_138067.1, from coordinate 26,442,218 downwards.
TTGGGCAGTGGATGGTGAAGAAGCTGAGTTGGATGCGGCTCTAGGGGACTGGGGTGGGAGGGAAAAGCCAGGAGCCGTGACAGAACCCAGCCCTGTGCTTAATGCATAACCCTCACTGTACAAATATTTGCTGAGTGAAAGTTAGTCCGTGACACAGATATGTTGATTCTTCTCCAATATAGTTCCTGGGCATTGGTTCTCTCCTGTTTGTTTCTTCAATCACTCATTCATCATGCTGTTTATTGAGTAATTGCTGGACTAGGTGTTGGGGGCCGTGGGGAATCCTGGAGAGAGCACAAGAGCATGCGAGTCATATCCCTGCCCTCCTGGACCTTCCGGCCCAGCTCTAAACAGGGAAAGGAGATGTACAAGGAGAAGGAAATGTCCAGGTGACTGAGTCAAGTGCAGTGAGTGCTGCTATGGAGCCGATATCCGGCCCAGGTTGAAGGGGATAGGAAGGCTACCTCTGGGACCAAAAAGCCCTGTCCCTGACCATCGGAAAACGCCCACTCTCATAGCATTGCCCTGGCATCATGACAGCCTCAGCCACAGAGGCTGCTGTGAGATTATCACGTGGGAAACTTGGTTATTGACCCACATGATCTTGTGGACAATGGTCTCGAATCCATCACAGCTTCTTTTGTTATGTCGACCCACGGTAGACATTTCTCTCTGGTCTCAATACCAGGAAATGCTATATTTTTCTTACTTTGGTTTGTCTTAGGAGCAGTGCACACTTAATCGCTGAAGACGTGCTTTGCCTTGAGAGCTAGGTAATGCTGAGTCACATTTGCACCTCACTTCTGGAAATTGTACAGGATCGGAGTGCACTGTGTATATGTTAATATTATACTGACCTTAGTATTTTTCTCTCTTTATTGTCTCATTTTACCCAATTCCTTTATTTGTTTTGATATATTGTGTTTTATCCTTCTTTCTTTTTTTTTGGAAAGCATCTCAGATCTACCAGGAACAAGGAAACAAGGGCAGGAGGAAGAAAGTTTGGTTTCTGTTGAGAAGAACTTCCAGGCTAGCCCAGGAGTAAATTTGGTGTCAGTGAAATCATTTGAGAAAATGAGCAACTTCAAATGGGACAATGTAAGGAGAGTTGAGAGAAAGTTGAAATAGGGGTGGAGTGGGGTTTAAAAGTCAGGTTTTAATTGTGGGGTGTTTCAAAATAGTTTTTTTAAAAACGCAGAACAAGAGCAAGCCCTTCCAGTTTCTCTAAATCCTGGACATCTGACTCTCAGCCAAAGTCAATATTAGCGGAAGAGGTTTGGCCCTGTTTAGTCCGATCAAAAATAAATTAGGAGAATGCTTATAAACAGGATTTAGAGGAGGGACACACACATGCACACACACACCGCAAGTAAGAATAATAATTATAGGCATTTAATAAATGCTAATTTAAGATAACAACTTTATATAGGGTTGTTTACGCCAAGATCTGACATTAGCTGATTTGGGATTTCAGCCATTGACTGAGAAGCCAACTAGTGTGTTCAACTTGAAATGTCGTGCCTCCCGTCTCCTCCACTTCCACTGCACCCCTTCTAAGGACTCCAACCAGCTGCCCTGTAGTGATCCAGGCGTGGCTCAGGATAACCGCCACGATGGGGCCTGAACGTACATACACTGCCCCCCTCCACACACGATCTCTCACTGTTCACCCGATTGTCTCTTTACCTGCCTGCAGACAGCACATTGAATACCTAGCATGGAAACTCAGGCAGTTAAGGGTCTGCATTTTTTTTCCTCCCTTACTCTCCCTCTGGTAGATCTTGGCCCATGATATTTTCAGACCACAGAACAGAAAGAAATGTTTTTCTTCAGCTCTCTGAAGGATGCATTGGGAGTCATGAGGGGAAGGGGGGACTTAAATTCCAGCCCGTGATGCTGGCAGAAGCTTGAGCATGTGAAACAAAACTCTGCACATTGGATGGTCCCTTGTTCCACCTGAGCCAGAATTGTCACGGTATACAGTTGGGTGCACTCGGTGACATATTATCAAAAGCATGGGTTTTCACCCGATGGATCTGTGTCCAAACTTAGTTCCTTTAATTATGTTACTTCAACCTTCTGAGGTCAGTGTCCTCACTGGTGAAACAGCGGGAGTATGAGCTGCTGTACAATATTGTTATGAAGCTTCAAAGTGGTGGTGAATAGAATTAAAGTTCTATGATTGTGCCTGTTATGTAGTAGATCCCCAGTTAATCGCAGCTCACATTCTCTCAGGTTATTATGGGCTGGGCACTGTGCACAACAGTTTATGTGTGATAAATAATTTATTATTACTTTTATTATCATCTTCCCCTGCGTAAGTGCCAAGAGGAATATCCTGAGGGCCCAACAGATACTTAATAAATATTTGTTAAATGAATGACCAGTGTCATTTAATCTTCAGAAGAATCCCAATTAAGTTAGTACTAGAAGTATTCTCATTTGTCAGATGGGGAAACAGAGGCATCGGAAGTTTAGTAGCTTGAGCAAGACTGCATAGTGAGCAAATGTCTGGGTAAGGATTTAAACGCAGGCCTTCTAGAGCCTCCAGCCTAACCCACTACACTCTACCCGCTCTGTACATATTTTTATGGGGAGTAAGCAATTTCCATGGCCTTCTCCAATGTTCCTCCCTTTTCTGCCAAATATGAGTATATTCAAGGCCCTGAGGGAAGTCCTGCTCGGGGCCTGGCTGTCAAGAAGGCAGCGCCTGGCTACAGAGCCCGTGGGTGTGTGCCGGGGACATAAAACAGCACACGCTCCACGAAGTCCCAAAGATTCCTTTGACACCAAAGCCACACAGACAAGGAAGCTGTGAGTCTGTTGGCGGGCCCCAGCTTGCTGCCTGAGAGTTGTTTGTGAGAGGGTGAGCTGGCCTCCATCCACAGTGTGTTCATGGAGGCTCCATGCCAAGGCTCCACAAAGCAGGGAAACCTCTCCCTGAGGCTGTGAACCCCGGCCCTTTGGGCTCCATGAGAAGCCAGGAGGAAGGAATGGTGAGGACCCTGGGCTGGGAGGCAGCAGGAGAAACAGGCAGAAAAAGTGGTGATGGTTGGGTTCTCTGCTCAGGTCCCTGGCAAGGCAAGCTTTTATTCTTTCTTTCTTCTTTCTTCTTTTTCTTTTCTTTTCTTTTCTTTTCTTTTCTTTTCTTTTCTTTTCTTTTCTTTTCTTTTCTTTTCTTTTCTTTTCTTTTCTTTTCTTTTCTTTTCTTTCCTTTCCTTTCCTTTCCTTTCCTTTCCCTTCCCTTCCCTTCCCTCCCCTCCCCTCCCCTCCCCTCCCCTCCCCTCCCCTCCCCTCCCCTCCCCTCCCCTCCCCTCCCCTCCCCTCCCCTCCCCTCCCCTCCCCTCCCTTTCCTTCCCTTTCCTTTCCTTCTTTCTTTCTTTTTTCTTTCTTCCTTTCTCCATCTTTATTTACTCTTTTCTTGCTTGCTTCTTTCTTTTTTTATCTTTCTCTTTTTCTCTTTCTCACTCTCATTTTCTTTTAAAAATTATTTTCTTCTCTCTGTTCTTTTACCTGTCTGTCTCACTCTCTTTTTCCCTCCCCATCTCTCCTCTCTCTCCCCCATCTCTCTCTGTGTGTGTCTCTTTCTCCTTCTCTCCATCTCTCTCACACTATTTCAATCTCTCTCTTTCTCCCCATCCTTCCTTCTGTCTTCCTTTTTTCCTGAAAATTTGAGGTATTTTTAAAGTCCTTGCAGTCTAGGGGGAGAGTCAGAAAATTAAAAGCCCCACTACCAAAGACACTGAGACCCCCCTCTGACAGTATGGAGTCCAGAAAAAAGCAGTTGTTTGGTGATTCTGTTGTACAACAAGCCAGAGTGCTCATGTGAGCACTGCTATTCAATTCTCCACAGGAGCTGGAGCACTCCGAGTGCTTGGAGGTAGACCTTTCTCGATGGGGGTCCATGCTGCTTTTTCCGTTAAGTGCACGCATTCCAGGTTCAGGGAAATGGAGTGAGAATAATCCCTTTACCACCAGTCACTTTCTAAACACAGCAGACATTGGGTGTGGCTCAGTAAATCGCGTGTCCTGACCAGCCAGTTCTACTCTGAGTCGTGGGGACCAGGAAGAGAGAGATAAATCTCCCCGAGTACCTCCTTCATTCATTTATTTATTCCCTCCACAAAGTGGATTGAGCACATACTACATGGCAGGCATTGTTCTAGACTTGGGAGATGGTGCAGGGAACAAGGCCCCTCCCAACCCTGTTCTCAGGGGCTTACACTGCTCTTAGCAGAGAAACTAAATCTTTATGCAACACCGATGGGGCAGATTGGATGGCTGATAAAGAAGCCGCCAGTCTTGTTGAGATTTGACTAGCAATAGACCACAGAGCTTTTCTACTGGGACCCCGGGCCACTTGGAGAAGTGGAGTTTCCTGTGAACTAGGGCAGTTGTCTCTGTGTTTGCTAACAGAGAGTCACTTCAGTTCTTCTACTCTGCAGCCGAGCTCTGCTTTCTGTGGATGCCTCCCAGGGTTCTTAGTCTTCTTAGTAAACGCTGGAAACCAGTGTGCACTAAGCAGTGAACACTCAACAGCATTGGCTCATGAGTGCCATCCACTGAGGTTGGCTGGCCTTTTGGTTCTAAGTGATGCCCCTGGGATGCGTGGTTCCTAGGCCTTATGGTCAACCTACGAGAGTGGCACTAGTCATTCATTTTACAGAGGAAGAGACCGAGGCTCCAACATTGGAATGCGTCCCACTGCATTCTCACACTCTGAAGCTTCTAGGTAATGCCCAGTCTTGCTTCATGATTCTTAAAAATCCTTGGATATCCTGGGATGTTCCAGAAATAATAATACTCCAGAGTTTGAAAAGCCAGTGCAGTCTAAAACTTGAATAAATATCACAAACATTAAAAGTTCTTGTAAACACTGTGAATCCCGGGGTCCTCTTGCTGTAGATCTTGGCCCTAAGTCTGATGGAGATATTCAGAGGCCTCCCTTTGCGAAAAACTGGCAAGGAGCTTCCTTTTTAAAATGCTTTCCCATCTATTAACGTATCTGATCGTCAGAGCTTCATGGAAAATCGGTTGGGTCCCCTCTCTTATCCTCATTTCTGGAATGAACAAACTAAGGCAGGGAGAAGTTCATTTCCTTGGCCTTGGTCTCCAAAGCGTAGGCAACAGGGGTGCATGGAAAATGTATTGTTTTTGTTTGAGTCAGTGATTCTCAACCAGGGGTGATTTTTTGTTGTTGTTGTTGTTGCCCCAGGTGACATTTGTAAATGTCTGGAGGCATTTTTCGTTGTCACAACTGGGGGTGGTGGGTACTGTTAGTATCTAGTGGGTCCAGGTTCAAGATACTGCTAAACATCCTACAATGCACAGAACTGCCCCCACCACAAAGAATTTTCCAGCTCCAAGTGCCCATAGGGCTGTGACGGGGAAACTGGTTTATATCAAGGGAGACACACTCTTAAGATTTTGCTTTTCGAGAGGTATGTCTGGTAGAGCTATGGCAGATAGATTGAGCAGAAGTGAGAATGAAGGTGAGGAGAGGAGTGAATGGGAGCAAACCGTGGGTATCTGAGGGATTTTTTTCTTGGTTGAATGAAGGCAGTCCTGGTATTTAAGGCCACTGTATGAAGGCATCCTTTGGATTTCACTCATGGCAGAACAAATAGTATTTAGGACACTGGTGGTCTGTCTTAGGATCTAGAGCCAAAGTATGCATTTATCTTTCCGTCACTTGTTTGTTGCACACAGGGCATAGTGACAAACCTAACTGTGGCCACCTTCATTGAGCTCACAGTCTTGTCTAGCATAGTGAGGCAATTTCTCCAGCCTGGGCGCCAAGGGGGCAGGTGGCACTCAGGACACAAAAGAGGCACTAAGGAATGCTGCAGTAAGGCTTGAACTTGGGCTGCTAAAAAGAGACTTGGGCTCAACACTTTATTATTTTCACACTTGGATGAATGGTGCACCCCATCAAAGTACCCCGTGTCATTGAAGAACTGTCTTATACTACTGATAATCCATAGAAAATGTCCCACATGAGGCTAGAAAGATAAGCTTAAATTTTGTCCAAGTTATGTCTACAGAGGTAGGAAAAATACGATTTCTCGTGTGTTTACTATAAGTCAAGCAGTGACATGAGCACTTATATATATATATATATATACATATATATACATATATATATACGTATATATATATGTATATATATATGATATCTAATATATAGATATTAGATATATAATATATAATTTACTGATACGTAGCTGATATTTAATGCTTACGCTAATATTGTGGGGTAGCTGCTATTTTTATCCCCATTTTACAGATAAGGAACCTTAAGGAGTGTCATGAAAGAGGTGCACAATGGGGTTGGGGACCTTTGGTGTGGTGTGTATGTAGTGACTTCCGAAGAGTTCAGTATGGAAAGAGCAGTAAAAGAGAAGATGCTCTGTGGAGAAACCTGACAAACACGACCTTCGCCAGCCGATCAAGGTCAACATCATGTGGGTAGCATATATTTTTGATATCACATGATGAAAATGGCACTTTTTCCCTAGGGTCCTAACCCCAGTATAATCAGAAAAAGAAAATCAGACAAATCTCAACTGAGGAATATTCCACAAAATACCTGAGCAGCCCTCTTCAAAACTGTCAGGGCTAATAAGAGCAAGGGAAGTCTGTGAAACTGTCATAGCCAAGATGAGCCTACGGAGACCTGGTGATTAAATGAAATGTGGCATCCTGATAGGGTCCTGGAACAGGAAAGGGACACTAGGTAAAAACTCAGGCAATCAAAATAAAATATGTACATTGTTTGATAACAATGTACTAATGTTGGTTCATTAATTCTAACAAATGAACATACACTAATGTAAGATACTAACAATAGGGGAAATGGGGCATGGGGTTTATGAGAACTGTATGCTATCTTCCTGTTTTTTCTCTAAATCCAAAATCATTCCAAAGTTTGCAAAACAAAAAAAAACAAAACAATTTTAAAGAAGTTGGGGAAATATGACTTTCTATTTGGATGGAGAAGCCAAAGAAAGCTTCAGGGAACAGGTGGCATTTGAGATGGGCCTTGAAGTGTGGGTGATATTAAGTTAGCTGAGAATGGTGAGGAGACCAGACAGATAAGCAATAGCACAAGGCTGGAAATATTCAACCAGTACATAGAAATAGGCTATAGATTAGGGTCAAACTCAATAGCCAGAAATGATATATATTTAATTTTTTTTTCAATATAGTTGACATACAATATTATATTAGTTTCAGGTGTACAACACAGTGATTAGACATTTATATAACTTGTGAAGTGATCACCCTAATAAGTCTAGTACCCATTTGACACCATACATAGTTACTACAATATTATTGATTATATTTCCTATGCTGTACTTTACATCCCCGTGACTGTTTTTATAACTAGCAATTTGTACTTAATCGCTTCACCTTTTCCACCCATCCCTTCAATCCCCCTCCGATCTGGCAACCATGAAAATGTTCTCTGTATCTGTGAGTTTGTTTCGGTTTTGTTTGTTCGTTTATTTTGCCTTTTAGAGTCCACATATAAGAGAAATCATATGGTATTTGTCTTTCTCTGTCTGATTTATTTCACTTAGCAGAATAATCTCTAGATCCATCCATGTTGTCGCCCTAAATGATCTTGAAGAAAGTTTATAGTATCAGTCATAGCTACGGCACTGTTTATATGATGTGCGATCAAACAATACGGTGAATGTTTAAATAAAAAAAAATATTACAGTAAAAGACACACTGCCATTAACCCCCCTTCAAAATACCGCCCCTCACCTTGAACACACTTATCCCATAGTTCTTGCCACTTTCTGAAGCAGTTCTGGAAGTCCTCTTTCAGGAGTGTCTTCAATTGCACCATCATGGCTGCCTCGATGTCCTGAATCAATTCAAAACATTTCCCTTTCATGGTCATTTTGACTTTGGGGAAGAGTCAGAAATTGCATGGTGCCAGATCCAGTGAATAAGGTAGATGAGGACAAACTGTAATGTTTTTATTTGACAGAAATTGCTGTACCAGAAGCCATGTGTGACATGGAGCCTTTCCGTTGTGACCAGAAAATACGGCAAATGTTGCAGCTGAGTGCCGTCCAACAGAAAGGCAGGGATCTTCACTACAGGAAGCTACATGTCAAACCTTAGTAACAGTGTGTGACAAGTTTACACTTGTTTGGTGCAGTCAGACGGGTGAGAGCTACGGTTGAGAGAAGGTGTGTTTTAAAGTGTGTCATAAATCATTCTCCATCATGACAATGCTCCGTGTCACACATCGCTTCTGGTACGGCAATTTCTGTCAAATAAGAAACATTATGGTGTGTCCTCAGTTACCTTATTCACTGGATCTGGCACAATGCAATTTCTGGCTCTTCCCCAGAGTCAAAATGACCATGAAAGGTAAATGTTTTGAATCAATTCAGGACATCGAGGCAGCCACGACCGTGCAATTGAAGACACTCAGGAAAGAGGACTTCCAGAACTGCTTCAGAAAGGGGCAAGAATGATGAGATAAGTGTGTTCAAAATGGGGGGGGGGTATTTTGAGGGGGATTAATGGCAATGTGTTTTTCACTGTAATAATTTTCTTTTTTATAATTTGAACATTCATCGTATGTTTTGGTCACAACTCGTACATAAGGTTTTCCTTATGTACGTGATAAGGTTTTCCTTTTTATGATATATATTTATGTTCCTTACTAGCTTTTTGACATCGGGAAACTTATTTAACTTCACCATGCCTCAGTTTCCTTACCTATAAAGTGGGGATGACAATAATAATACTCTCACTTAAGCTAATTGTTCAGGTAAGTGAGATAATTCCTGTAAAATATGTACAACAAGCCCTGGCATTTAGCAACCTCTTAATAAATGTTGTTGGTGCTGGTGGTGATGATTATGATTCTATTAATTGTGTTTATCCTTGAAAAATGAATTTCATTTCTTAGATTTTATTTTTATATCCCAAAGTGTTTAGCAAAATCTTGGAAACATAACAGTGATTAAATCAAAACTTCATTAATTTTCTAACTGCTTCACCATTTGTATACTTTTAAGTTACAAAATTTACCCTGTTGCACACCTTTATAATACATATCAGTTGGCCCAGATTTGCTATGGGATAAAACAAATTCCAGAAGCACTCCCTACATGCTCAACTTTATTTTTCACATCTCTCTTTTCTGTGTACAATCCAGTAACGCCAATCTTCTTTAAAATATTCAAGCCTGCCCTCTCATGTGTATATATTTTATAAATATTTGTTTTCCTTAGAAGATTTGGTTTCCTTTACCTAGAATATACTTTCACTCCCCTTGTACATTTGGCAAACTCCTATTCATCCTTCAAAACCTTTCTTAGACATTACCTTCTCTGGAATATATTCTTGGGATGTCATTTCTTGCCAAGTAGTGCAATATCAATATTTTATTTTATGCCTATACTTTATATCTGTGTCTGTTGTTTATTTCATTATTGTATTGTAATTTCATATTTATCCTTCTGTCTTCACTTTTCAACTGTACGTTTAGGGTAGGAAAAAACTGTCTTATGCTTCTATTCACAAAGTTTAGTTTGGGGTATGTAAAAAAAATCTTATTTTGTTGAACTGAAATCCCTATTGAATAGACATCTTGCATCTGTAAAGTACTACATTTCCTTAAACGATAGTTCTACCTGGTGATGGATATTAACTCCATTTATTGTAGAGGTCATTTCACAACATATCCAAATGAATCATTGTACTGTACAACTGAAACTAATACCATGTGTCAACTGTATCTAAATTTAAAACATAGCCCTATCTGTGAAAACCCTGAAGTTGCAAGAGGTTTCACTTGCTAATGATAGAATCATTCTCTGTACAGAGGCTTAGTGATTCTTCTAGTTTTATCCACACAGCTTACCAACTGTCTTGTGGTTCCTTCTTATTCTCTATGGGTTCAAATGTATTGGAAGACCAAAGTTCTCATTTTATTATTGCTAATGAATAAAACATCCTGCAACTTGACTAGTTAGAAGAGAGCAAGACCCTCCTGTCCCGACATGGATAAGTTGATGCCCTTGTTCTCCCGCCATGGTTCATTCAGACATGGATGATTCACTGAGACTGAAGCCCCTGAATTAGTTTCTTGTTTACAGCACCACAGCCAAATTCTGTTGGCTGGTACCAAGGTATACTCTTAGCAAGCAGAGTGGATGAAGCTTTATGTTGCATAGGATGGCAGTAGCAAACACAGCTGAGGAGAGGACCAAGGGTTGGTACCAAAACAAACACCCATTGTCTTGTCAGTGGTTCACCCATAGGTGATGCAGGAAGTCAAGAACCAAGGATCCCAGTAACAGGTCCAGAAGTGGAGTACATGTTGGTTCAAAGCCAAGTCTATTTTAAAAAAAGAATAATTTCCCTTAGGTTCTCACTGGTTGCTGGCTCTTATTGTGGGAAGAGTTATATGCAGAAAAGGCATAGGATGGGGGAAACTGTCCCACGGAACTGGCACTCTGTCTGTGGGAAGGGCAAAATTTCCACTATCCCTCACTTTTACCCCAAGTTGCCTTGCAGTTTCTTTTCCGTGTTTCTTTCAGCACCAACGTGTTTGTTCCTTGAAAACACCAGCAGTCCTTAAGCGTGCTTTAGAGAGGGGATTAAACAGCATTTAGCATTTTGTCCATTGCCCTATTCTAATGAAATGTGTTATTATTTGACAGAATTACTTAAGCCCCTGTAAGGTCAATGTGAGATGGTGTGGCTGGGGTGGGGGGGCAGATAGATTCGAGTTGTTGTGATAAAAATAGAGATTTATCTGCATTGGGGCTGATTTTCAAAAGGTTTTTTAACCATTGCAACTGAGTCCTTTTGAGAACCCTTGCTTTTTTTCTCTTCTTTTGTACCCGAGTTGCTATGAGAACATGAATCGTCTCTTTAGCACAATGACAGCAAGTGTAGCATTTAGTAGCGGACCCTGATTTTTCACTGTTTGTTCTTTGCTCTCAACAAGATAAGCTGTTGTTATTTCTTTCTTCTTGAACAAGCGCACCATGATTGCCGAAGTGGAAAGAATAATTGGACCAAATAGTCGTGCGATTAATGCAAACAGAGTGAATTCATCTGTTTCGAGTACAGTAAATGTACTTCTGAAGAGGCGGAGAGCTTGCTTTCTCTGTTTATTCTTGGGCTGAGGAACAAATGTTGCTGAGTTCACTGCCACAAATTCCCGTGTTTCTTCCATGGAGTGGAGACCTTAAATGAACTGAGTTAAGGACAGAAATCAGCCCTGTCTCGGAAGTGGGTGGTCTTGGAAGAAAAGCCTGCTGGGGGGATGCAGGGGGAAGGGCTACTCTATCCCACCAGCTTCCTCCCTTCCCTCTCCACCTTGGGGGTAAGAGGACTTCTGCTTTCTTAATGATATGTTTCAATTAAAAGACGATGTGACCAATTGAAACAGAAGGGAAATTAGCATTGATTAGAGCAGGGGTGTCCAAACTTTTTTCAACGGTTTTCACCAAGGGCCATATGCGGTAAAATACACTAACAGCTGCCACTCACACGAGGTGAAGTACATATTGCCTCACCTGGTTTATTTAAGTAAACTAAATATATTTTTAGAATTTGCTGCGGGCCAATAAAAAATGGATCGCGGGCTGTAGTTTGGACACCCCTGGATTAGAGCCTTCAGGGGCTCAGCTCTCCGCTCAGCATTTATATCATTTAGATGCCACAGGCATGAGGCAGGTCCCATTGTCCCTACTGGGCAGATAAGGACACTGAGACTCAGAAGTCAGTCTTCAAACTGGTATGCTGCAGCACTGGGGTTTGAATCCAGATCTTTCTGGCTCGGTGTTGTGCGGAAGGCATGGGCTTTGGGGCCAGACTACCTGCTTTTGAATTCTGACTCTGTCATGTAGTGACTGAGGGACCTTGAAGGACTTCACCTCTCAGCACCTCAGTTTCCCCATCTGTAAAAACAAACCAGGAATGAAACTAGTACTTATCTAATAGAGCTGTTTCAAGGATTAAACGAGCTATTACATGAAATGACCATAGAATTGCTCCTGTCACACAGAATGTCCCGAATACAAGATAGCTAACTCGATTTCTCAAGGCTCAGGTGTTTCTACTACGCAGAATAGTTCTCACATCACACGTGCGGGTCACTGCAATGACTCCCCAAATCATTTGGCTTTACGCAAATACCCCGGCACACCCTGACCAGGTTAATATCTCTGAAATCCATCTTTTCAGGTCACTTGATAACTTCGGCAGCTCCATTGCCTACAGAAAGACTTCTCGAATGTTCATCCGTGAAGTGGCTGTGCCCTAGTTGTCCCATTAACTTCCTATTACACTCCCTCTCCCCACTTTGGAAGGGCTCCCATTTGGGAACACCTCTCAGCTCCCACCTGTGGCACTCAACTCAGTCTCCCTTCTGTCATCAGCCTGTCTACATACCGGATATCCATTAAGTCCCCTGCCCAACTCCACCTTCTCCCAGGAATGCCCCTTTCAATGTGAACCCAGCGGACGTCAGACCCCCTCCCAGGGCCCGTACTATCAGCGGTCCTCAGTCAGTGTTTGTTATTCATTGACTCGTGCCACCCATGAATCCCTGTTTCTCTTAATGGCAGGTGTGAGGGAGAACACCAGGGTTTTATCACATTGCACTGCCGTCGTCATTTGACTTCTCTTTCATGGTGACATGTACAGGTTACTGTGGTTCCAGAAGCCTACAAGACTTGGAAGGTCGCCCCAGGCAGAAAAGTCTGAGTCTTGAAGGATCAGTGGAAAGGTGGCACTTAGGAAAGTAGAACAAAGGAATTCTAGGCAGAGGGAAGAGCTTGGGTAATGTTATGGAGGCTTGAGAATCTACACAGATACAGGAGTCTGAGTTTAAACAGATGATGGAGACCACGGAGTGATGCTGAGTGTTCTCAATGACCTGGAACAACAAACATGATCACTCTCCTTGCCTTACTCCCATCTTTCCCCTTCCCCTCTCCTCTAGAGTCAGGCTTCAGCCTAAGCTGGTTTCTTCTTTCAGTTTGATAAACAGTCTCACCATTTTGCTTAATTGTTTCTTTCCAGCATTCACTAAATAGAATACAGATTAAATTCAATTAAATGAATGAAGCACCTTGCCCCCACTTTGGCCAAGAGAGCCTCATTCATTTGTATTCGTGTTTGAAGCAAGAAATCCACTGGATGCTGTGTCACTGTATATTGGTTTCGTTCTGGGCGGGAGGATGTGTTCTGCCCTCTTGTTATTAGCACTGCTGTAAATCCAGCTTCTCTTCTGCAATGGCCAAAGTACAAGGCAAGGGGAAAGTAACTAACACAGTCTTGGTGACTCCCAGGTACTGGAAGCTCGGCAGCCATGACCCAGGTGAGCTGCAGAATAGCCCTATGAAACAGGTGTTGGTTTCCTGATTTGATGAGTGGGAATAAGGAAGCTCAGTAAATAGGGCACATTCCAGGTTTCATAAATCCAGTGAATGATGGTGAATAATACATGCCCTGAGGGCCCTGCCTCTGTATATTTTAGTGTGCATTAGTCTGACCTTCAACAGCTGGCACGGGCTTACCTTTGCTCAAGAGGTTTTCCTGGTCAACAGAACCCACTCTGCCCATTTCTGGGGGCTTCCCTCAATGTAGGGAGGCTCCCTTCCTCCCACTTCTAGCATGGGAGGACACCAATGCTATATTTTGTTCTACGCAAGCTCCTGGAGTCCCCAGGTGAGTGAGCTCCAGTTACCTACAGTGGCCACTCTCTTGATACTGATTTTTATTTTTATATTTACAGCCTTTCCTTCCCTGTCTCACCTCCCCCACTCTCCACTAGTGTTTCCAGATATTACCCCAGAATAAACTAGATGCTCTGAAATCCTCGTATTCGGGTCTACCTCTGATACATGAGCCTATTTGACTCCGAAATTGACAGCCTTAACATTGTGCCATGCCGTGAAGATGGCACAAGAAGGATTTCCCTGGGACAGCACAAAAATGAGATGGTGGAACCCACTAGATAAGAAAATGACAAGTGGGCCTTGTTTCAGGGGTCTGGTATGATGGATGGGTGGGGAGCACTCAGAAGCTTCTTGGAGGTTGAGATTGAGGGCATATCCAGACTAATAGGAATGCACATCTGGAGAGTGTGCTCCCTGACCCTTGCTTGGTCTTCTCTGAGTGTTTATATTTAGGCTCTTTCTGGAAGTTTACCCAAAGGAGAAATGCATAACCACCTTATGAGCTCTCAGAGTAAGTAGTCAAAAGGGGAGACTACAGAGTTGAGCATCAATTCAGAAACTGAGTTCCAATGTTGATAAAAAAGAAACATTCTCTTTGGACAAGTCACTCTTCCCTTTTGTGCCTCTTTTTAGTGATGAAGTTCTGAAGAGCAACTGCCCCAGTTGTTGTTGACTGTGTCTTCCTAGCCAGCCTGCCATCAGTCTGTGGCAGATTTTAGTCTCTTTCAGGGTACAGAGTCTTTTTCTAATCAAGGGGTTACTTCTCACACGTTGGCGGGCATTTCTTCTGGGGGAGGCGTCTGCCCTCCTTCCAGGCCCCTTCTTTTGGTTAGAGCATTTCTATAACTTTCAGGGGATCCCGTTTCTCGCTTGCTCTCAGTACACGTGCTTTAACTCCAGGCAGGGTTCTGTCCTGTGATTCCGGCCAATGAGCTCAATGCATTCCCCAGTCACTGTGATGGGTTTGGTGATGAGAACACGATCCAAATTGCTGACAACAGGGCCATTGCTGGGACTCGGGGAAAGAGATGTGACCTGGACAGGAACCAGTCTGGAGCCGCTGCCCCACCTTGCCCCTCTGTGCAACTGTCACAGAGGAGGGACAGGAAGGAAACTGACAAAGAACAATTAAGTCTAGGAGCCACTGTGCTATCCCCTTGGTCAAGCCAGGTCTGAAGCTAGTCAAATTTCAGGACCTTTCATTTAAATGAGCCCAAATATTCCTTTTTTTTTTTTTTTTTTGCTTAAACTAGTTTGTGTTGAGCCTCCTATCTCTTGCAAACAAAAAATATCTGACTATTTTACTGATATAATCATTTTGCTGAGTGGCTATCACATTATGCCCACGTGGAGCTGTATAATCCACCAAACTTCAACAAGTAGGAAAAATGGGCTCCCAAAATTAGAGGGTAGAGGTGCTAACTCTCTCCAGACCCCTTTGCCTCACCCCACCCACACATTCCTACCCATCCTTGCCCATGACTGGGTGCCTCCCTGCCCCAAACAGAGAGGAAATGGACTTAAATGGCTTTTATGTCTCAAGCAGTAGACATTTATTATGGCCATAAAATGATTTTCTAGAGACACCAGCCAGACATGAGGCCTTTGAGTTCTGAATTTACCAATCAGTGCCAATTTGCTAAAATACTCATCTTCACATTTTCTGTTAATCTTGCTTCGGGCTGTTACAACCAAATGGTTGGTCACTTCCAGTAATAGCCAATTTTTCAGGGATTATTGCTAAAATGATTAGGCGCATCATGATTTCCCAGGGCACATGCTTTGGAGTTGATCCATTAGCAAATAAAAAGGCTTCTGGGATGATTGGGAAAATGCATGATGCTTATCAGAAAAGGTAAATATATGGCATCGTGTGTATTTTTTTCCCTTAGCTAAGTCCTAGCTTTACTTTTTTTCCTACCTGTTATTGGTTCATCATTTAGTCACTAGACAGACTGCATCTTTGTTTGCTCTAAGCCCTTTACAGTAGGCTAATAGGCCTGGGAAACATTTTACAGCAAACTAGATGAATCAATTAGCCCTCTTTTAGTAAACACCAATTTTTGAGGTCCTTGGATGAGCCAGGCACTGGCCTAAAAATTATGCACAATACCTCATTTAATTCTCCCAGCAAGGTCCTAGTTTCCAGTTTGCTGAGGAGCTGAGACCCAGAAAGAATAATTTACTAATTGCATGTCATACAGCTAGTAAACATATGGCCCACATTTGAATCCTGTGTTCTTCCCCCTATGCCAAGAAGACTGCCTTTCTCTTTCAACTTCACTTACCCAGTCGCCACTAGGAGCCCAGCTCCAAGGTGGAGACATGGCAAACCACAGCAAGAGCTGCCTGGTTCGCATCCAACACCAGCGAGTCTGCTGCAAACCCTGAGCTTTCCACCCCAGCTCCTGCAGCTAGAGAAGCAGCTGAAAGAGGGAGATAGAGAAGGGGACTTTAGGGAGAGCATTCAGGCAGAACTTGACCTGAGAAATGCTCGTATCTTCTAAAAGAAAAGGAAGAAAGTGTCTTCTCATTGCAGTCATAGTAAGCATTTTGTAAAAGTGATCCACAGACTCTCAGCTGAGAGTAGGAAAAAGTCACACCTTGATCCTTTCCTTTGGCATTATGTGAATGCAGGAGAAAATTGGAACACGCATGCTAGAGTGTTAGGGAACAAATTGAACAAAGGTGGAGGCAGACATCTGGGCTTTACAGACTAAACAGCAATTAGGACAAAGCTGACCATTCTCTGCAATGATATCACCTCTGACACCAGGAAGTGGCCTTTCTAAAATGGATCGGTGTGAGCACTAGAAAGAGATCCTTATATGACACAGAAAATCAATGACAAAGGGGAAGAAGATCCCAACTGGATCTGAGTAGACACATCTCTAGCCACACCTGGCAAAATGCTTCACCAACAAATTAGTGTGAAGGCTTTGTTAACTACTAGCTGAGCTGCATTGTACTTCTTTGGGTGTTGTATAATTGAAATGTTTTAATATATTTAATTTTAAGTTGTTTATTAACAAAGCTACTATATGTTTGCCTCAAAATAGAAATGCAGGAACCTTGCTTAGCTTGATAAACATTGTCCAACAAAAATCGACATTAAATGTCAACCTTAATAGTAAAATGGTGGGGACATTTCAATTAAAGCCCTCAAGGTGATCTTAACAAGCTGGACATATGAACACATATGGTAAATATTGGTAAATTGTACAAAGTCCATTCTATAAGATGGGCCAATTGATTAAGTATGGCTGCTGGGAGAGATTTTTATTACTCACAGCTCATTGGTCAGAACAGGTCACATGGTGTTGGCTTAACTGTAAGGGGCTGAAAAGTAATCTTCAGTGCCTAGGAAAAAGGGAACTGAATATAGGGAATTTCATATATGTCACTTCTGAAACAAGGCAGGTGAAAGCCAATATGTACCTTTTATTGCTCTTTCCCTGCTGAGGTGACCTTGGAAGCTATGTGTTTCAGATGGTTCAGTTACAAGACGGCAGAAGTTCTGTTGGCCTGGATCCCTGAATGACAATGTGGAGCAGAGCTGCCCATTGACCTGAATTGGGGATCTTTGTGAAGTTATATCACTGAAAGTCCAGGGTTAATTTGTTTCTGTAGCACAATTTAGCCTCTTCTGACTAAGACAGATGAGCTTACAGAGACCCAGGTCCAAAGAATCTTTATACGTCTTACAAAGGAGGCATTCCTGAGTCAAGTGGACTTTGAGGTGTATGCAGTCCCTGTCCCAATGGCCACATATGACAGACCAGGAAACAGGTGCCCTAATAGAAAGGGATTCTAGCAGAGACTGTTGCTTTTAAAGGTAGTAGGGTTTTTTTGTGGGGTTTTTGTTGTTTGTTGGTTTATTTGTTTGTTCTTTGCAATAGGATTTAAAGCATGAGAAGAAAAAGTGCATATCATGCATGATATTTGCTTCTGCTCCGAGATGATAAAGAAAATTATTTATAAGAACAAAGGGAGACTGACATAAGGATTGAAGAAGCAGACATGGAGAAAATGGTGTCAATCATATTTGCTCCTTGGTGATTTGCTGGAACCTTTAAGGTCTTGGTTGGGCCCTGTCTTTTTCTGTGAACCCCTAAATTAGAGTCTCTCAAAATGGGATGACATGGTGAATAAGTCTATTCTAAACCAGAAACAAACTTTGTAAGCAGGTGATGACTAGAAAATACTTTCAAGGAGTGTTTCTGCAAGTGGGATTTAGCAGCAATTTGATGCAGAATTACTTAGTGAATCAGGAACTCAAGGGCCGGGGCTGAGAAAGATTCATTTGAGCAAGCTCCACAGTAATACTATATCCAATAAGGTTTGAAAATAACTGGTCTAAATCCTCCCTTCTGGCTAATTTGTCATGTTTTGGCTCCTAGTTCTACCTGAGTCTCTTGACTGGATTATTGAAAAGCAGTTTCCTCTCCTTTTATCTTCTGCCATAACTACTTAAAGAAACTGAAAAAATGATTATGACTATGAGAAAAGACATTCTTCAAGTGAACATGACTAGTCTCAGATGTGCTGGTTTGGGACATACCTCTTTTTTCCCTGATTATGCATCCAGATAAACCATATACCTTTCCTAGACCAGGTTCTCACTGGTGTTTGGGTGACTGAATAGGGGTGAGTCACTGCCACAGTTGGCAAAGTTGTATGGAGTTTGCGTGCCCCAAGATTCACTAACTCTTCCTCACCATGAACCTGCTTCCATGTCAGAGGCTGGAATCAGTCATGGGCTCCAACCACAGAAGAAAGCCCAGGTTTCATCACCACTTCTGTCCTTTGTGGAAGGTAGTACCTTCACTTGTCACCTGAGACATGCCAAAAACTACAAGACTTGGTCTGAATTCATGTCTGAAGCTGAGCTTTGTGTCTGCATTGGAGGCTTCTTGGTGTACCCTAGAGCTTGCCAAGTGAATCACTGTACTGTGTGTCACAATAAACTTTCAAAAATTAAGTAAAACTAGAACTACTTCCCAAGGGATGGAAAACCTTTTCAGATTTTGTTCACCTCTTGGAAACAAAACTGACCTAAATGAGATCACTGCAAACTACAAAGCTTAAACAAATTTCAAGGATTACCATTAAGTCAAGAAGCTTTCTCATGAATTCTCCTGTTTGTTCTGCAAGCTAATCCAGTGAGATAGGCAGGGCAGGGAGTGTCCTGACTTTACTGATGAGGAAACTGAGGTGCGAAGGGGGCAAGCAATATGCTAGGAGTCAAATCCCCTGCAGTGAGCGGCAGATTCCTCTGATGTTCTGATTCCAAGTTACAGTCATTTTGCATCTGGAAATGTGGAGAGAATCACACTCAGAGCCTGGATTTAAATCCCAGCTCAGCCACTTACTGGCTAACTGAGTCTGGAATACTTTCTTCACGTCTCTGGGTCCTCAGCTTCTTGTCTCAATGACTATAATGTCTTTCTTGCAGGGTAATTGGGAGTTTAAATGAGATTACATTTTAAAGTACCCAGTACAGTAGACATTCATGCTGCTAAACATCCTGTGATGCACAGGACAGCCCCACAACAAAGAATTATCTGGCCCCAGCAGTCAATAGTGCTGAGGTTCATCAACTTTGCTTGAGGGTAGTCCCAACATCTCCTTCCTGACATTCTGGGGTCTCCCTAGAAATCCTGTCGTAATTGGCACACTCCATAAGCACATCTACAAACAGTCCATTTCTTTTCAGTTCTCTAGCTCCAGCCAGCAAAGGGGTGATCACATGATGTGAACTAGAGTTCCTCAAACATGCCTCCATTTTTTCATTTATGTAGATGTAATAACAATGCCTCAGGGTGGGTAATGTGGAAAGTAAGTAAGGAAGTGCAGAAATTTAACTAGCATGATGCCTTCCTGCCGTCAGGGCATAATAAATGGCTGCATTCTTGCTGCATTATTAGTGTTACCATTTTTGTCATCATTATTATTCTCTCGCCACAATATCTATCGTTGATCCCTTGTCTCGGCAAAGCTATTTTTGCCTCCCTTTTCTTGTCTTTCTGGTCATTACCTTGGGAACCTTTCTTACCCTTTTGATACCTTTTACCAATTCCAAACTTGAGGGAGGGAGGAGTGAATTTAATTTCCTGTAGCTATTTGTTTACCCTGTGAATACCTTTGGCCCAGACTCAAGCTTGCATCTGAGAATTTTTGTTTCCAAACCGTGAGTCACTTAGCAAAAGAGCATACCCCAGGATTCTCGACAGTGGTGGACCGTGTCTAGGCCCAGAGACTCTGAAGACATCTCTGCTGACCCATATGGACCGAACAACCTCCCGTCCCCACCAGCATGGGCAGCCCGTTAGCACCAGAGATATCATATTACCTTCTACCTGGGGACAAGAGCAAAATCTAAGGAGGATCCATGTAAGCTCACTAGGCACATGTTGGGGACACATCAGAACCATCTTTTAAAACTATTTAAATATTATACGAGTTCACCAGACACATATCACTGGCTTCTCAGATCCATGAAAAATATTTTATTGAAGTATATAGCATGTATTCAGAAAAGTACACAAATCTTAAGTACACAACTCAAAGACCTTTAACCAAAAGAATATAGGGTACCATGTGACCACAACCCAGATCAGAAAATAGACAGTTATTATCTCCCTAGAAGCCCCCTTGCATCTCTGTCCAGTGATTGCCACCCCCTCCTCTTCAAAGGTAACTGTCCTGATTTCTATTATCAAACACATATATTTGATGTAATTACTAACATGTAATTACATTACATGTATATCCAAATTTTAATTTTCCATCCTGCTATTGGTTTTCCGTTCTTTCCATCTATTTATGACCTTTTTTTACTCTTTGTTTTCTTTCTTTGGATTAAATGAAAAATTTTTAATTATCCATTCCCATAGGCTTGTTAGTTATATGTGACTTAATTTTTACTTTGGTGGTTACACAAGAGATTAAGCCACATATTATTAACTGATTAGCATTCAATATAAATAAGTACTTTTACCAACTCCCAAAAAACATAAAGAACTTAAGACACTTTAACTCCGTTTATTTTCTCACACATGATATATGATTGTTTTCGTGTATGTGCACTGACACATTATTGTTATTTTACATAGTTAATATTGTTTTAGAATTATCCGTGTACTTACCCTTTCCAACACTTTTCATTTCTTCATGCATTTCTGACCTTCCATCTAGGATCATATTTCTTCTACCTGAACCATTTTCTATACTCTTTTCTTTAGTGTGGTTCTGCTGAGGGTGATTTTCTCAGTTTAGGTTTTCTGGAAATGTCTATTTTTTTCCTTCATATTTTAGCGATATTCTTGCTTTGAAATATAACTCAAGTTTTGCTATTATTTTCTTGCTCTTTTTAAATGATGTAATTACATGGTGTTTTGGATTCCATCTTTTCAGTTGAAATGTCAGCCATCATAGTTACTTCTGCCCTTTGAAGATAATGTGACTTTTTTGCTCTGCAAGCTTTTAAGATTTTGTCTTTGTCTTTGGTGATACTGTAAATGAGATTGTTTCTTAATTTCATTTTCAGATTGTTCATTGCTAGTGTTTAAGTGTACAACTGATTATTTATGTTAGTTTTGTATCCTGCAAGCTGGCTGATTTTGTTTATTAGCTCTAATAGTTTGTGTGTGTGTGTGTGTGTGTGTGTATGTGTATTCTTTAGGATTTTCTACATATAAAATAATGTCATCTACAAATAAAGATAGTTCTACTTCTTCCATTTTAATTTGGGTGACTTGTTTTTCCTCTCGCCTATTAGTCCTGGTTACAACTTCCAGTACAATGTTGCATAGATGTGGTGAGAGCAGATATTCTGGTCTTATTCCTGATCTTAGTGGAAAATATTGATGTCAGCTGTAGGTTTGATAGATACCTACAGCTGAGGAAAATTCACTTGTAATCTTAGTTTATTGAGTGTTTTTATAATGAATGGGTGTTGGATTTTACCAAATGCTTTTTGTGTATTAACTGAGGTGATCATTTTTTTCTTCATTCTATTAATATAGTATGCTACATTGATTGATTTTTATTGTTGAACCACCTTGCTTTCTTGGGATAAATCCTTCTTGGGAAAAATACTTGCAAATTAAATCCAGCAGCATCCCTTTTAATATGCTGCTGGATTTGTGTGCTAGTATTTTTTTCTCCCCTGAGGCCTCTATATCTTTAGCTTTTTAATAGTTTTACTGTGATATGCCTCGTTGTGTTTTTCTTTTTATTTCTCTTCCTTGGGTTTGTGATGTTTTATTATATTGTGGCTTGAAGTCCTTCATCACTTTTAGAAACTTCTTAGCTATTATCTCTTCATATATTTCTTCCGTATCCTTCTCTCTCTGTTCCCTTTTCGTCCAATTCTACATGTTTTAGACCTATTTCCCAAACCTCATAGATCTTTTACATTATTTTATGTATTTTTCATCCTTTCTTCTCTCCATATTTCAGTCAAAATAGTTTCTGATGACTTCCAGTTTCTTCTAGTTTCCCTCTTCCTCTATGTCTAAACTGCCGATAAGCTTATCTACTGAGTTCTTAATGTCAGCAAATGTAATTTTTAGTTCTAGAATTTCCATTTTATTTCTTTTTTTTAAATAAATTTCTGTTCTGTGGTGAAATTTTCTGTCTCGTTATGATCATGTTTCAATCTGTGTCTGACAACTTCAGTGTTTGCTTCATCTTTATTCTGCCTCTTTTGTTAGTCTTTTTGCTCATTGTTTAGTCCTGTCTTTTGTTAGCCCTGATAATCTTTTATTGACCACTGGACATAGACATTGTGTATGAAAAATATAGAAAGTCTAGATGAGAATTCAGCTTGTGGTAGGCAGGTAGAGTAGGATTGAGGTGTTTCAAGCCTGGGAATAGGCATTGGAAAGATCTAGTCTGTTTCCTCTTTGCCCTAGATAGAGTGTAGTTTTCTCAGAGTCTAGTGGAGAACCTGGTGAATTTTCCTCAGCTCAGTCTCTTTATTTAAAACTGAACTCCAAATTTTATCTCCCTAGGACCACGAGACACCTGGAAGCTATTTATCTCTTCAGCCTAATCACTGCTCTTTCAGCTTGGCCTTTCTTGGCCTATACAGCTTATCAAGTGGCAAATGTCTCCTTGGGATAAATAGCTCGGACCTTTAGGCTTTGTCTTCTCTGCTTCCCTTTGTAAGATTTTGGCCTCTCAAGCCTTGAGTACCTTACAAGCCTAAACTTCAGTTTCTTCCTCCCTCATCCCGAAAGGCTGTCAAAATCTATGTTCAGCTTCCAATCTATTACTACTTGGCTTCTCACTCTCTCTGGTCAAGATTCTTACACATTGGTAAATGTCCACAGAGGAAAACAATGTACAGACTATTGCACTTGCTTCAATGAGTTCTTCTTCTTTTCAGAGCTTGACTGCTATTGACTTAGCGGACTTTCTAGCTCTTTAGTGCAATTTAGATTTTCTAGTCATTCTTGATGAGAAGTTGTTTACTACAGGTTATGTGCTCTTACTGAAAGGAGACCCTCCCCAGCACTACTCTGGACTCTGTATCCTTAAACGTGAGAGGACTAATCAGGGTGAAATGACTACAGAGAGTGGTTAAGGAAACTTCCTTTACTTCTACCTCTGATGAGACCCATCCTCAGGTCTTTATCATGTCTTACTTCCTGTTAGTCTCTCACCTCAAGCTTCTCTGTTTTACAAAAAAGACCCTCAATCTTTTGGATATCAGTGTTACACTAAAAGTATAAAGCAATAGTATGTGGCTATATTTTAAAGTATAAAGTCCTTATCTGCTAGAGATCCGTCCTAAAACATTTACAGATTAAATGGTAAGTACCTAAAATTTGCTTTAAAATAATTCTGCAGTGGGTTCTGGTCTAGAGAGGAGAAAATTTTCCACATGCTGATATTTGTTAAAGCTGGGTGATGGATACTTGGTGGTCCACTATATTATTCTATGTTAGAGTGCTTGGATAGTTACATAACAATAATAAAACAATTTAGCCATGTGAAGAAAGTCACAATTATGAAAAAAATATACCTATTCCCTACAGAATGAAAATCAGAATTTCTAGGCTATTATACACAAAGATCCATCTACACTCTTATTCCTGCCATGCTCCCAATCCCTTACAAATGCTGGTGTATTTGCAGATTATCATTTCTTGCTTTATATCCTTAAAAAACCAAAACAATTCGGCACACATTATATTTATTATTGATAAGATAGTGATTTGCGAAAGAGTTTGAAGGAGAATTTATAAGCTATCGGAGGTACAACAGAGCCCCCTTGGGAGTTTCCAAACTGCCACATTCCATAAAGGTACAAATAATCAACTCACCCCACCTTAACCCCTCTGCCAGATTACAAAACCACTACTATTAAAATCAGCAGTAACCTTCACTGACTGTCATGTATAAAGCATCATGCTAGATGCTTTTCCTGGGTTACTTCAGTTAATCCCCCATCAATGCTCTGATTGATATTGTGTATTATTCTTTTGTACGGATGGGGAAACTGAGGGTTAGAAAGCCTAAGTAGCTAGAAACAATGTAACTGCTACCAAGTGGCTGAGTCAGGACTTAAAACCTCAAGTGTCTGACACCAAGACCCCATACTTTATTCATAGAACAGGGGTTTTGAAACTTGAGCGTACACCTGGAGGGCTTGTTAAAACACATATTGCTGAGCCTCACCCCCAGAGTTTCTGATTCAGTAGGTCTGGGGCAGGGCCCAAGAATTTGCATTTTCATAAGTTCCTAGGTGATGCTAATGCTGCTTGTTCAGGGACTACACTTTGAGAAATGTTGAGCTAGACTGCAGGGGTGTCCAAACTTTTTTCAACTTTTTTACCAAGGGCCATATACAGTAAAATACACAAACAGCCGGGCCACTCACTCGAGGTGAAGTATGTATTGCCTCACCTGGTTTCTTTAAATAAACTAAATATATTTTTGGAATTTGCTGTGGGCCGATTAAAAATGGATCACGGGCCACAGTTGGCCCGTGGGCCGCAGTTTGGACAGCCCTGAGCTAGAGTATACCATTACTAGGAAGCAATAATAATTTGTTGCCCTCAGACATGCAAGATACTCTTGGTGGTTCCTTCTGGCCCTTGGGGAGACAGGGACTCCGTGGTATTGCGGGTGGAACAAGTGACCCATGTCTTTGGGTTCTTTCACTCATGGGGGTAACTGCCATGGCTGGAAGGAGACTGGACCTGCCTGGGACCTGGAACACATTCACAGTCCTTCTTGTTGGCTGCAACTGGTGGCTAGCCTCACCTTGCAGCAACACATCAGATGGTCTCTGTTCATGAGTCATTGTGATGACCAATTCTTTAGCACCTCCCTAGGCTGCAGTGTTGGGTCCATTAGGCCCTTCTTTGGAGACGTCACTAGTGTGGTCACAGTAAACTTGTGAATCTTTGCTCCTTTCCTAGCCCCCCACCTGCCGTTCCAACCTCGTCCTCCACTCTCATTTCCTTACTCCCAAAACTCCTGCCGCACAAACCTGCTCTGTCTTCCCCCGGCACTGTCTGCAAGGTTCTTACAACCTAGCGAGGGGAAAGCTTACATTCTGCTGAATCTTGTTTTGAGCACAGTGATTCAGGATAAGGATGATGGGGAAGTTTGCTGGCTATGGCGCCCTACTGTCCAGCAGTTAAGGACTTGCCTACCTTCTAATCCAGCTCTTCTACTTTGGAGATGGATAGTCTTGTAGAAGTTACTTAGCTACTAGGTGCCTCAGTTTCTTCATTTACAAAATAAAATAGCTTCTATGTATTTCTGAGTTGTTTGGAATGTTAAATGACTCACTGTATGCAAAGATCTTAACAAGGCATCCAACTGGAAAAGAGTTAAATAAGCGATCATGGGAAAGAGTTTCTTATCATATACATGAAGGTGGAGCCCTGGGGAAAGAATGGAGGAATGACATTTGGACTAGAACTTGGAATGACCAGTTGTTGGGATTTGGGTGAGAACAGTCTTGGTGGAAGGAGTGGGATAAAGAAAGGCACAAAAATAGTCAGTGGGTACAAGGATGGAGAGGGAATGATCTCCAGCAAAGAGATGATCCCTAGCCTATCCCTTGAGCCTCTCCTCCCTTTCTATCTACCACTTATGCTGGGCTAGACATTCAGAGAAGGGCTCACCTTCCTTGGAACACTGGACCTCTCCAGCCAATGCACATATCACACCTGGCTAGTCTTTCCCGGGCTTCCTCACCACACCATGTTTTGGGGTGATTTCCCTGATACACTGTCAGAACCACCCTTTCTTTTGTGTATCATGCTACGGAACAATGTCCTCCTGTTTTAGATTTATAATTGTGTGTGTGTGTGTGTGTGTGTGTGAGATAGGGGATTGCGTCTCTCTCGAACTCATTTTTCTCTATATTTGCAATGGGGACTTGTCCATCTTTATACTTCTAATGCTTGACTTGTGGTGAGGATTCATGGATGTTTGCTGACTGTATAGATGGACAATGAATGGGTCAACAGATGGGGGATGAGTAAATAAAATATTTTCCAACTAGAGAATAGCCCAAGGCATAGTGAAAACACTGTAATACAGAGCCTTGCTACTCAAAGTAACTAAGGATCTAAATAGATACTGTGCCTTCATGTTTCCTCTCCACACCTGGTAGCTGGGTGGTGGAGGCTGGCTGGCCTCAGGGCTTCCCTTCCTGTGCAGGGGTCCCTCCAAGGGGCACTGCTGACGTGAGTAGCTCGGCCTTCCTCTTCACGGCCACACCATAAGCCTGAAGTTTCCTGGAGCTGAGGACACCAGGCAGACAGAGAGAACCACCCTTCCCTGGCTCTGAGTCATGCTATCTCTATTCAGACAGGGATCAGGGCAGGTGGGAAGCTGTACGGCCTAGCGGAGGTGCCCCAGGCTAGGGATTGGGTGACTCATACTGTAACATGAGTCAGACGTATTACATAAGGGCAGATCAAGAACATTCAAATGCCACACAAGCCCAAATCTGTCCCCACAGTTGGGGGAGAGGGGTGGCAGGGGCAGACTTGCCCAGAGACACTTTCTGTAATCTCCAAAACAATTTGACTCTACTTGTCATAGGTTCCCTCTTCCATGTATGCCGGAGGGCGAGATCATCATCACCATCTTCATCACCATCTTCATCATCATCACCATCGATCAGGTTATAATTTTAAACAGACAGAAAAATGACTTCTTAGGACCAAAGAAAAACCGTAGATAAATAACTTATTTAAAGAGGTAGAGATGAATTAACACCCAAAGATTTGGGATATGAAAAAGCAATCACTCTTTAAGAGTTATGTAAAAAAAGAAAAATGTGGAGTTAGATTGGAAAGCAACTCAATAGAAGAAAAACGTTTATTTCGCAAATAGGGGAATATAGCTTTTACACCAGTAAGTTAATAAAATTCTTCCTTGATCACATGACTCTTCAGCAATGGCGAATCGGGTAGAGAAGGATGAATACCCACACTCCCACGTGGAGGCAGAAAATCAATAGAAGAGTTTTGGTGGCAAGTTGGCCTCAGAAAATCTTGCAACATTTGACTCTCTAGTTTTACACCAAAGACACAATGTGAAACAACAAAGATATTTGTGAAGAGAAAAAACGTTTATTAAATTATTACTTATAATAAGGAAGTACCCTTAAGCCTACTGTTTGCATATCTATCAAAAAGGGTTTTAAAAAGTCCTCAACACCATTGAAAATGCTAAAACACTGAGTAAAATAATAAAGCATAAAACAAGATTTTTTTTAATTCCTGAGGGTCAAAAGTACATCATTAATAACAAAAGTTGTGCCATTCTGAAGAAAAATCCAAATGTAAAAAATGAGAATGAAACCTTAAAAAGTTACTAGTAGTTTACCAGGATTTAGTGAACATTTTTCCCTTCTTGGGTAAATTTTCAAATTTCTCTGTAATTAACATTGTTTTATAATATACATATATATTATTATATAAATTAATATATTATAGATTAATGAATATGTATATAACATGAATATATAATATAAAAGTAGTATGTAGTATATATAACATATATAATATAAACTGATATAGTGTGATATACCATGATATGCCATAAACTATAAGATTAAATTTGAAGACACGTACTCTGTATCTAGTGTTTTGTATTCATTTAAGTCTTGTTCTGCATCATATTCTCCTTTCAATTTACATGCAAATGGTGAACAGCAAACAAAAATTAGCTGATTCGGAACTTGAGTCCAGTGTACTTAGAAGGAAACTGTAAGGGTGTGGATTATGGGCTATGTTAATCCCTATGGATTAAATATTTCTGTGTAGAGAACTTGCAGTTGATTTCCTTGTTGTTGGCTGAGCCAGGTACCAGCTTTTCTGTGTTGTAGTTATAAGCCTTTCAACTTCATAGTAGGTAAATCAGGTGGCAATTGAACTGGTACCCACTCCCTTTTCATCTTGTCCTCACCCTTTCAATAAATGTCAATGAATGGGCTTTTTTCTGGGCCATAGCATACCTATGTCATGGCCAAGTGGCAAGTTCTCTGACATCCCCAATGCAAACAGTTATGGAACTCCAAAGCTACCTGACTGTCACTAGGACTGAGGTCCTACACCGAAA
Organism: Rhinolophus hipposideros; assembly: GCF_964194185.1. Lineage (NCBI taxonomy): Eukaryota > Metazoa > Chordata > Mammalia > Chiroptera > Rhinolophidae > Rhinolophus > Rhinolophus hipposideros. The sequence goes on along the minus strand of NC_138067.1, from coordinate 26,413,887 downwards.
AATGTAAAAGGGAGACTTCCTGACCTCCATGCAATCTCCAGAAATCCACGTTATGAAAAGAAGAAAAATGAGTTGAACCAGATTCTATATCCTAACACGACAATCTGGGTAATGCCCTGACTAGACTAAGCAGGTCTTTGAAACATATCTGCCACTAGTCATGAGGTATAAAATTCTTTCCAAGCCTTGACCCACTGTGCAAACCATTGCCGTACCCATTTTACAAAGACTCACCTCTACCGTTGTTGTCCCCTAAATAGGGCTTGACAAACTATACAGCTCTTTGTCCAAATCCAACCAGCTGCCAGGTTCTTAGTTTGAGGGCCTTGAGCTAAGAATGACTTATATTTATTTGTTTTTAACACAACGGCTTTAAATGCTTATATAAATATGTACCTATTAGTCTCCCGTCTGCATTTTGGCCTCAGGTTTACCTAAAATATTTACTCTCTGTGTCTTTAAGAAAGTCTTGCCTGAAGGTTTTCATTGTTACTGTCCCAGCCCAAGCTATTATTTCCTGTTGAGCTGCCACAATACTCCTGATCAGGAGACCTGTTCCACCCTGCCTCTTCCCCGTATTTCTTTCTGCACTCCGCAATTAGAATGCAAAGCAGAGCATGGTTGCCCCTTGCTTAGAGACTTCCAATAGCTTCTCATCCCTTTGAAGCCCCTGCCTACCTCCACTCTCTCACCGACTCCTTTCCTCACCGGGCTCCAGCCACCCAACCTTTTGTCATTCTCACATAGACCCTTTGAACATAGCCCTAGAATAGAAGGCGCTGGTGACATCATATGCCCCAGAATGGTGTCTGGTGCATAATAAGCGCTCGGTAAACATTTATTGACTAAATAGATGAATTTGAATCTTCCAAGCAACCCTGCAAAGCAGTATTTTTTTTTTTTAATCACCATTTTACAGATGAATAAAAAGAAGTTTGGGAAAGAGGGCAAATCCAAGTAAGCAGTAGAACTGGAAATAGGATTCGGGACTTTCTGATGTTCCACTACATTATGATCCTTTCACTCAGACATTCCAGCTTTCCATTCTCATATACATTGCATGCTGAGCTGCGTAGGAGAGATCACTGCATCTGTGAACACATGACCTCCTCCTAGAGGACGTATCTTCCTCGTGGTATCAGTCATCTGTTCACTGCACCTTGTTCCTGGCTAGCCTGTGGTGCTAAATGACTCAAAGTTTTCTGGTGTCTGGCTTTGGGCTGCAGAGTCTTGTTTTCATGCTGCAACATTCCCATGTAACCACTGCCTAGTGGAGGACTTATAATACCACCTGCCCATTCTCTCCTCTCCCAACTGGGAAGCATGAGGCCACCTTTCTGACCAGAAGTCTGGGCTCCTGCTGCTAGTGGCTGATGTTCAGATGGTTCCTTGAGTTGCATTAGGCTCTGTGAGTGTGGGTGGGGATTTGATACACCGTTTTGCAGCCTTGTTGTCTATGTGGACCATAAGACTTCTCTTCGGTCTTCATCATTAACTATAGTCTTTCCCCAACTTTGGTCATCCTTTGCTACTGTTGTGAATTTTGCTCTATTTACTTAATTAGCTCACTTTTTCTTAACTTGTTATTCTGTAATAGTTACCAAAAAGTTGCAGGATTCTCATATACATTTCATGCAGATTCTCTGAATATTGACATTTTACTGAATTTGCTTTATTATTCTCTTTCGTATATAAAAGAAAAAAAAATTATATATATATATATAATTCTTTTCTGAACTTTTTATACATATATACATATGTGTAGATAACATATATATGTGTCGACATACACATATATTATGTATAGATATAATTTCTTTTCTGAGTTGTTGGAGGGTACGTTGTAGACCTGAATGTGTTCCTTAAAATGAAGGACCTTCTCACAAAGCCAGAATGCAATCATCAAAAGGAGGATGAACTATCAAAATTAGGATGAATTGTTCCAGGCTCATATTAAACTTTCCCAGTCCCAGCTCTGGATTCAGCCCTTTCCTCAAGGTATGCTGGATTCTTTTCAGTGGATAATGACATTGGAAGCTAAGTTCTGGATGACAAGTAGCTCATTGTTATGAGGATGTCATTTCTTCTAGGTCCTCTTGATGGACAGAGCTATGAAATATATGCATGATACCTGTGTATATGTATATATACATATACACACCCATATGTGCATGCATCTGTATCTAATTATAGCTATCGATTTATATCACAAATCATGAGTGCACACCAATACCTTGAATTCTAATCCATAAGAAACTGTGGTCCCATTATTTCCAATATACTTACTTTATTTCATCAGCCCTAGACTATCCAGAGAGTGGTTTCAGAATTGCTAATTCATATTATTGCAAAGAACAAACCTACTAACTAGATTTCAATATTTACATACTGCTATTTTTGTTTTAAGTCTGAGGGATATCATCTGAATAGTGTGTTTAAGTGATTTGGGCTCATTCTTCATTCTCCTGTAGGTATGGTCATATTATTCATTTGAAATAGAGATAGTTCATTTGTTACAGTTTGTGTAACAAATCGGATTTTCCCTTCATCCTTGTTGATCTTTTTAATGTGAAACATTAACATGCTTCCAAATGTCACTACTCTACAAAAACATGTCCTCAGATGAGTATCCCTCTCTCCTCCCTGATTTCACCACACCAACCCTCTGCTCTCTTTCCAATCCTTTTCTACCACTACCTTCAGAAGATAATGGAACTTAATATTTTCTGATTTACTTTCCTCTGTATTTCTTTTTGTGTAAATAAGGAAATGCATGTATATTTTTTCATTTTCCTTTACTTTTACACAAAAGGTAGCATATTATAGATATTCCTTGTACTTTATTTTTTTTTTCCACTTTACAATGATTCCTGGAGATCACTCTTTGTCAGTGAATAGAACTCATTATCATTATTTTTTACTGTGACATTGTACTCTACCATGAATAGATATACGAACATTGATTCAACCATCTTCTACAAGGTGTGATTGAAAAATACAGTGAATGTTTAAATTAAAAAAATATATATAGTAACAGACACATTGCCATTAATCCCCCTCAAAATATTCCTTCTTGCTTCGAACACACTTATCCCCCATCATTCTTGCCACTTTCTGAAGCAGTTCTGGAAGTCCTCTTTCATGAGTGTCTTTACTTCACCCTCCATCATGACAATGCTCTGTGTCACACATCGGTTCTGGTATGGCAATTTCTGTCAAAAACATTACAGTGTGTCCTCATTCACTTTGTTCACCGAATCTGGCACCATGCAACTTCTGGCTCTTCCCCAAAGTCAAAATGACCATGAAAAGAAAATGTTTTGAATTGATTCAGAATATCAAGGGAACCACGACAGCGCAACTAAAGACATTCACAAAAGAGTACTTCCAGAACTGCTTCAGAAAGTGGCAGGAATGATGGGATAAGTGTGTTTGAAATGAGGGTGGGTATTTTGAGAGGGATTAATGGACATGTGTCTTTTACTGTAATAATATTTTTTACATTTAAATTTTCACCATATTTTTTGATCACACCTCGTATATCTAGACTTTTTTTTTCTAATGTTCGCAATTATAAACCATGTTACAATGAATAAATTTGTGCACCCATATTTTCTTATTGTTGGAGATATATCTTCAGGGAAAATTCCTTGAAGTGAAATTGCTGGATCAAATGCTAAGTGCATGTTTCATTTTGTTTAATATTGTCAGATTGGTACAAGGGTTCTACCAATTCACATTCCTACCAGAAATGTATGGGAGTGCCTAAAGCCATTTACTTTTTAAAAACTTATAAAGGCTTCTTTTTAAATAAATGTATTTATCACTAGTATGACTTAAAAAAAAAAAAAATCACAGTCCAGAAAAAGAAAGCAATCGGAAAAATAATGCAATGTTGACAATAGGTGACATTATATTATAGCAGTGACTATTGACTGCCTCGGCCCTGTGCCTGGGGTCCTATAATTCTGCTAAAAAGAGAAATTAGCAAATGCTCAAGAAATGCTGATCAACGAGAGTGGAGGCGAGACTTCCTTAGTAATGTAAGTGAAGGTTTAAGGGGGCCGAAAGGGTAAGGACATCATCTCTTTCTGATGCAGAGTTATTAGTGTTCGGCTAATGTACCATGAGGATCTGACACATTGTGCACCCTCCGCATTTGGAATATACCCTTCTGTGGACAATGGACCAAACTCTTTGGCAGGGCCAGAAAGTCTCTCACTGTCTGCCTGGCTCACATCTCAGCCACTTCTCTTTCTGCTCCCCATATCAGTTACTAGAACTACCATGTCCCTGAAATGGCATCATAGCCACCAACTGAAGCATTGCACAAGAGCTCACCTTGTTTTAGGATCATGTGCTGTATTTTAGGTAATCCTCTAACAAGCCAACAAGGTGAAAATGTCTCCCAAAGATGAAGTGGGGCAGAGCCTATCTATTGTTTTCCAGGTCCAAAGCCCCTCCTGAAATGACTTTTCTCTCCCTGGGTCAGGAGCCTTCAGCTATAAGCCCAGGAATGAGCATGGATTCGACACTTTTACTTCTTTTCTAAAAGAAGTAAATGAATGACGCTCAATGAATGACTGGACTGGAGGGAACTATCAAAGCTTGTTACCTGAGCCATGGGGTCCAGCCTGTCAAGCTTTATTGTGTTGGCCAGAGAAGGAAAAAAATTAGAAAGATTTTTTTTCATGAAGAAGAGTAGGCATACATTGGTCTACTTCCAAAACAGCAACAAATAAAGGGTCCCATTTCTTTATTTTTTTTATCCTGGTGCAGACTCTTATTTACCCAGACAACACATTTGCTTCACTTCTTTTATTTCCCCCTTGAGCCTGTCTCCCGAGGCTATGGAATGAAAGGGGCTGCAAGAAGTAAGCCATCAGTAAGCCAGCCTGCCATTCAGTGTCTTTTCTTATACAACAGTTATTTGTAAACTAATCAATAAACTTTTCTTATTTTGTTGGCTCCTTTAGAACTCTTCACAGCCGCCTGCTGAACCATGAAGAAACTTAAAATAGCAATGATCTCCCTTCCATGCTGCCTCTTTCCCCCTATAGAATCGCGAGCCAATCTGGGGTGTTTATACTCGAGGCCATATGAAGCTAATCTGTATGGAAATACAGGATAGAAATATTCAGATTGGGTTTTACTAAGTGAACCTGAGGTTTTTTCTGTTCAGCAAAATACGCCAGGTAAATGCGTTTCTGATACAGAATAAATACCTTGTTTGAAGACCTATATTTCCCTTTTGCCATTTCGCTTAGATGTGAAGAATTCACAGCCCTTTGCATGGACTGTGAAAAGCATAGGTCCCTCCTTGCCAAGGTAGTTCCCTGAGCTGAACTCATTTTCCTGTTAGGGCCCGAAAGTCAGAGCCTGGGGTCAGAGGTGCCGAGGCTCTTCACAAAGAGCCAAAGAAGGGAGAGGAAAGGAAGAGTCAAGGATACATTTAATGAGCAGCCTACAAGCCAGGTCCCTTGTCCTCACTCAGAGAATCTCAGATATGAAAAATACAGTCTCACATTTTATTTTATTTTATTTTTTTTTGTAAATGCGAAGACTGAGACACATACAGAGGTGCCACAGGAGAACTTGGGAGAGGATCCCCACCAGCGAGGCCTGTGGTCAGGCCAACCTTCCTGATTCTAGACTAAGTGTTGATTCTAGACTAAGTGTTCTCATTTGTTTATTTATCCAGCCATTAGTTCCACCAGTATCTATTGAAAACAGATTCCTTTTTAGGAGTATAGCAATGGACAAGGCAGATGAGATCCCTTCTTTCATGAAGCATAGAGTGCTGGTGTACCATAAAGCATGACTTGAGATGCGGGAAGGAGGAAAGTGGAGGAGAATAAAGGCATCCCACGTAGAGGGAACAGCAGGAGCAAACCCATAGAGGCAAGAAGTAGCCCTGTGCTTTCAGCAGCTACACTGAGTTCATTATTACTTCATTGTAATCTTTGAGGCTGTAAGGGGGGGGAACATAATAATGGAAGGGCCATGTCACTAGTTTGTCCAGTCGGTAGTATAGAAAAACTAGAACCTCCTCTCGTTTATAATTCTTCCACATACTTCTTCTATGTCTTAGGCAGGGAAGAAAATACATGTTAGGGTCTTTACAGTAAATCTTTCAGAGACTGCCCTTTCTTCCTTCATAACCAGCATATTTCAGTCTGTCTGGGGCTTAATTTATGCCACAGGTTAGCATAAAGGGGAGGGAAGCCCAGCCATAGGCACATGCTGGTTTGGTCTTGAGAGATCATTGGCCAAGGCCAGCTGCCTGTGGCAAGTTGTTTCAGATTTGGTGATAGACCGTGGATAAGGGTCATCTAGTACATCTAGCATACTTAGTGGAGAATCCAGCTGTAGGGGAACCATCGGAACACGCTGTAGTTTGTGAAGCCTGAGAAACAGCAAATGGCAGCCATGTATATCTCTTATTGAATTATAAGAATTTTTTTCAGAAGGGAAATCAGCTCCTATAATTGACCTTTATAAATTAAACCACACTGAAACTACCCAAAATTGCCTTTTTTGTTCTATAAAAATGACAGTTTCATATGGTTAAGCAAATATGTTGCAGGGACAGTATGGGTCCCTTGATATTTATTACCTCACAAAATCTCACATCACCTATTTTAGGTATATACTGTCAAGGTCCTCATTGTATAGCTGAAGAAACTGAGGTTCAGTGAGGTGACATAAACTGCCCAAAAGCACACAACCAAAAGGACCAGGACAAGATCTGTTTGATGTCAAGTCTGACTGTGTGAGTGAGATGCAGGAGCACTCTTTTCTTGTATGGGAGCCTATGGGGCCATTGACAGCCCGATCGCCTGTGAGCCCAGTCGGGCCTTTTCTACTCTACAAATGATCTTATCTGTACTATGAAATCAACGTGATTATGGGTGTCTCAGTACCATGCTTGACTGGAACTGCAAGGAGCTGGAGGGCAAACACAGATATTTTGCTGGAGATTTGGCTTCTAATGTGAGTGGAGGCCAGGCAAAATTCTGGGAGTGTTTCAGAGATGACTCATGCTCTGCATGTGTTTCTCGTAACGACTGTCTCAGCACCTGTTTCCCCCACCTCACCACAGACCCTGTTTTGTCCAGAAGTCTCCCATGACTGAGTTGTGAATGTCAAAGCTTGCAGAGCTGCCTGCCCTTCCCCAGAGGGAGATAGCAGTCAAGATAGGCAAGGTTATTCTGGGAAAACTAACACCCCCAACTCTTACTGGCTTAATAGTCAAAGTTTCTCTCTCTCTCTCTCTCTCTCTCTCTCTCTCTCTCTCTCTCTCTCTCTCTCTCTCTCTCTCATGCTACATCTCCAGCAAGGGTCAGAGGAGGAACTCTGCTCATCAGAGTCACTAAAGGAGACTTTCTCTAAGCATGTGCTTCTACGGTCACCTTCGTGTAGGAAGAGAGCATGTCAAATTGTGCACTGGCTCTTCAAACTTCCACCAAGAAGTGACACACATCACCTATGCTCAGATTTCATTGGCCAAACCAAGTCATATGGCCATAGCTACCTTAGAAGCGGGGGGGATATAAACTATTTATATAATAATAGTGTGGAGGAATGTGGGCTCATGTCTCAGCCATTAGTCATGGGTCTACCAAACACATAGCCTCATTGGGGGCCGATTCAATAGGACGGGAGGCTGAACCAAGAAACTAACAACCAGAGGAATCATGAAGACACATCTCAGTGCAATTCCCTCAGTGAGTTCTACTCTTGTAACAAGCAACTAGTATCCAGTAAGCAAGGGGATTTGCTTTTCAGTATTTCTCTATGTTGCTAAGGCATCTCTTTTCTTGGGCTTCTGCCCTTGGATAGGCCTGGGTCCAGACTGTAACCCTACTTGAAACAGTGATAATAAAACATAGACATTAGCTCTGAAAAACACTTCTATATGAAAATCAATGGTGATTGTATGGGGGAATGTGCCAAAATAACATCCAGAATCCCTCTCTTAGTTATGCAAGCCAAATAAACATTCCAGTATGTTGCTTTGGGCAGATGTCAGTCACTGGGATGAGTTGCCCACTATAAATGAATGACATTTAATATTCATATCAATTAAATTAAATATGTTTATTCATAGTTTATATCCTCATATAATAGAAAGCATCAATGAGTTCTTACAAATTCTCATGTTAGTAGATAGCTTACAGACAATACTAGCAGAAAATAAGAAAAGTACTGCTTTAGTATGTATTGTGACATTACATAGTTCTGTCCCTCCATTTCTTTAAACTCCATCTAAATCTGGAAGAGATGGAGGTAGTGGGTAAATAATTTCAACAAAATTTATATGTCAACACAAGCTGATGCCTTCTCTTGTTTCCTTACTCAAGACAAATGTCCATGTCTAATATGAATGCAAAGAACTAAAAGGACTGAAAAATTTCAACAATTATTATTTCTACCAATAATATCAATTTATTAAACAAATGTTTATTAACATCTACAATGTTCTGTGCCTTGAACAGTGAATGAGATGGACAAGGCCCTTGATCTCATGGAAATTGTATTATAGTGGAGACATGGACAGTGAGTGAGGAAACACATAGATGTGTAATGGAATTTCAGGTAATAAGACTTTTTAAAGGAAAAACACAGCATGGAATGGGGATGATGAGTGATAATTTGGCTTTAGTAGGGTAGTCAGAGATGCTTCTCTGAAGAGGCATTATTTAGCCCAAGAAATGAACATAAAGAGTGGTGAGTCATTGAAAGTCTTTGAGGGAGAGAGTTGCAGTCAGAAGGAACAACAGAAAAAGGGCTTTGATGTGGGAATTAATCTGGCATGTTAAAATCATGAAGACCAATGAGGTAGAGTAGAGTAAGTGAGACATAATAGGGTAGGTGAGTCCAGAGAGGGAGGGAGAAGTGAGATCATAAAGGCCAAGGTGAGTATCTGGATTGTATTCCAAGAGTGATACAACATCACTGGGATTTTATGAAAAGGAAAGTGACACAATCCAACTAAGATGTATCTTGATCAAGCTCACTCTGGCTGCTATGTGGAGACTTGACAGTGGGGCAAGAGTGTAAGCAGGGAAACCAGTTAGGATCTTGCACAGGTTCGACTTAAAAATCACAGTGGCCGTAGAGGTGGTGAGGAGAGTCAGATTTTAATATAAAAGTAAAGGCAACAGGACTTGCTGGTGGGTTGGATGTGAGGATGGTGAAAAAAAGAAAGCAAGGACAACCTCTTAGTTTTTGGATTGAGCAACTGAGTACAAGGTAATGTCATTTACTGGAAGGGGAAGGAATGAGTATACACAAATTCTGTTTTGCATTGCTAACGTTAAGCAGCTAAGTGGAAATATCAAGTATGAATATGTAAATCTGGAGACCCGGAAAGACATCAGAGCTAGATATATCAAGGCATAAATTTCAAAGTCACCAGCAAAAAGATGGTCTTTAAAGCCGAAAGACCATATGAGGTCCCCTAGCAAATGAGTTGTAGATATGGAAGAGAAGAGGACTAAATTCAAAATCCTTGGGTGAAACATTAAAGATTAGGAAAAGACCAATTAATTGGATTGGCTAGTGATAAGGGAGGAGAACTAGGAAAGTGTGGTGACTGAAGAGCTAAGATAAGAAAGGGTTTCAAGAAGGAATGACCTGACCGAGTGTACCAAATGATATTGAGAATTCAAGGACAATGCAGCCTAAATCATGGGAATTGGATTGAAGGAGATATCGGCCATTGGGGAATTTAACAAAAGCTGTTTTAGTGGCATAATAAGGTGGAAAGCTTTGAAATATGCTAAAAGGATGGAAAATAAATGGATTGAGTTACTAGAAAGAGTTGTGAGGTCAAGGGAAAGTTTCTTTATTTGTAGATGGGAGATCTTTGGCATGTTTGAAGGCTGTTGGGAATGATTCAGAAAATTGACGATGCCGGGAATGGAGGAGTAACTGTAGGAGCAGAGGGATGAGGTAGGGTGGATTTAAAAAGAAGTACGAATGTTTGAAGTCATCATAATAGGAGAGAAGAGAAGGCTGAGTCTGTGTAGAGATGCAGGTAGAAAAGAGAAAACCCTCTTCAGAATGCTTCTATTTTCTCAATAAAATAAGAATCGGGGTCCTCTAGTAAGAGTGAGTGTTGGCTGTATGAGGAGTGAGACAAAGGTGTCAGTGGTCATCTGGATAAGTGGGAGGAGGTATTGACTGGGGAACTGCGGTTGGCTTTTCAGGTGATGCTGAACATATGTGGCCATAAATCTAAAGCGAGGCCAGTAAGCATGGTTGTGAAATTTTTTTGTGGCTATATTCTGCTGCTAAGGTTCAGGCATGAAAGAAGAAGAGAGATGAGTTTGAACAGGAATGAGGTTTACCGTAGCGGTGACAGAGGGGGAGTGGAAACTGAGAAGGAGAGAAAATTATTGTAGGAATGGACCATGGAATCCAAACTGGAGCAAGATGGATGATAGTGTATGTGGCTGGATCAGAGTCTCTGAGGGGGTGAAAGCCCCGATTGGTGGTGTGTGTAGATTAGGAGAAATGATTTGACTGGCCAGAAAGTCTAATGTTTGAAACCTACATATAAGAAGTGGTGTGGCTATTGATAAAAATACAAGTCTAAGGGATAGCCTTGGAAGAAGATATAGCTGATGTGTGCTACAGGAAAATCACGAGAAAGTGACAGTCCAGCAGAAGAAAACATAACAAGAACATATTATTTGTAGACGGTGGCTACTGAAAAAAAAAAGGGGGGTGGAAAGGGATTCCTAACTTGAAGGGATGTGGACTAGTGACTCTTACCCAAGTGCATCGCCTCTCTTCTGAGCAGTTTTGAGGTCTGCTTATGCAATTTGTTCTGAATCATGAAGTGTTAACATTTGAGATGAATGACTTTTTTCTCTAAAGGAAAACAGACTTAAGGTTAATCTTTGTAATAATCTCCCAGTATATGGCTCACATTGCCCAGTCCTTCTTAAAAGTGAGTGAAGAGACAGATTTAGAACAGGGTGGGGGATCCTACAGATTCCACAGCCTCTCCTAGCAATGATACGAACTGCAGTGAGTGACCTTGAACTGATAGGCTATTAATAGTTGTGCTGATTGTGAATTTTTGTGGTATTTTTGTACTTCCCATGTAATTTGAGGTGTATCACAGACATCTGGACACCCTCATGGGCGCATGTTAGTCATATAAATGACATTCAATGTGAGTCTTGATGGAAAAATAAGGGAAGAGGAAACTGTGGAGTTCAGCCCTAGACAATGTGGTAGCTTGTTATAGAAAGGGCCCCGGTGAATCACAGTTCCTGTGAACATACTGGTTTGCAATGAGACTTTGCTCCTCCTTCCATCTCCAGGTGGAGTTTTTGTCCCCATTCTTTGATCCGAGCTGCCCTACCTTATGGCTTATTCTGCCTAATAAAAGATATTGAATTGACATGGTATGACTTCTGAGTCTAGGCCTCAAGAAGCCTTGAGACTTTTGCTCTTACTTTTCTGGAACAGGGCTGCCTTCACATAATAGTCCAGGCTAGGTTTTTGGAGAATGAGAGCTACATGGAGTGGCCCTACAGACAGCCAACACTAAGAGCCAGACATGTACAGGAGACCATCTTGGATCAGCCGGCCCCTATTCAGTTACTAGCTGACTGCTGTTGTTTAAATGATCCGAATCAAGACCAGTGGAAGAACCAACTTGCTGAGCTCAGCCCAATGGCCAACCCTTGGAATTGTGAGCTAATGAGTGACTATTGTTTTATGCCACTAAGTTTTGGGGTTATTTGTTACACGACAATAGATAGTTGATGCAATCAGTAACGTTTAACAACAAAGGCAAAGGGAGGGGCAGAAGTAACATTTATGGAGTGCCTACTTTGTGTTGAGTACCTCCTGAGAACATTATCTTGGTTTTGCTTAGTAACACTTCTTCAAGGAGGCATCATTTTCTTCCCAGGAAGAAAACTAGAGGTCAAAGATGTTCAGTAACTTATCCAAAATCACATATTTGATGAGTAATAGAGCTTACATTAAAACGTGCCCCAAACCCACTCTTTAAATATATCAGTTTCACAAATTCAACTCACAAAACATCTTCATAAATGTTGGTGTATTTTTATGCTCTCTGAACTATTATGTCTTTAATACTACTTTCTTTGAATTGGCTCACTTAAGTAAATAAGTAAACAAATAAGTACATTAAAGCACAAACATTTTGTTGTTAGGACGACTAACCATGGCCAGTGATTATCCAATGCTTTCTCCAGGTGAGCTCTCTCCTGATTGCTTTGCAGGAATTAACTAATCCTTAGAGCAACTCACTGAGTTTGGAGCTACTGTCTTCATCATCCCCATTTTACAGATGAGGAAACTGAGGCATGGGAGATTAAATGGTCACTCAGTGTCACCAAAGAAGCAAGTGGCAGAGGCACAGTTTGTGCTACTGGTACTGAGTGGATAGAGAGCAGGCTGCAATGCATAAGACAGCACTCACCCCAGCCCCCACCCAAACAAAGAATTATCCAACCCAGATGTCAACAGTGCCAATGTTAAAAATCCCGGTTTCTGCCTTTCGAAATTGTAAACCGAAACAAGCATAACTTGCAGTAAATAGAAACTCCACAAAAACCAAACAGTGCTGAAGAATCTCTCTAGAAACTGTTGCTTGCCAAGGCTCTGAGCCTTGGGATCTCTTTTGTTGAAAAAGAGATTAGCAAAACATTAGAGAGATAGTTAAAGGCTAGCACCCTACAGAGACACTCTCCTTGATGTAATCAAAGGATTATAAGAGGTTTATAATTGGAATGAAGTCTCCTGTGTGAATCTAAGTTATTTAAACCATATTTGTGTACCTACCAAATCATCCCGAAGTCCACTGCTACAGAGCCCATCCTGGGAAATGTGACATGATACCCTGGGTGGGTAAACTGTGCCCCATCAGCCCAATTCAGCCTGTCACCTGTTTTTTAAATAAAGTTTTATTGGAACAGAGTCACACCTATTTACATATTGTGTATAGCTGCTTTTGCAATACAAAGACAGAGTTACTTAGTGGTAGCAGAGACCATTTGGCTGGCCCACAGAGACTAAAATATTTACTGTCTGGCTCTTTAGAGAAAATCTTTGCTGACCCTTACGCAGATCTAAGCTTGGCACATAGTAGGCACTCAGTAAATATCTGATAAATGATTAAAACCCTGGGAGCCACCGTTTTGGGTTGAAACCCTCTTTTTCTACATTTCTTTCTTCTCCCTTTCCACCAGCACTCTCTCCTACTTCATCCCACTCATCCCTAATTAATTAATTAATCATTTGTTTGTTTTTGCATTTTCACTTTGCTCAACCCAGAGTGACAGTTCCATTCTTAAAACAAACACTTGTCAGCCACGTAGTTGATCACTGTAAGCTGCTCTGTTTTAGGGCTGGGAGACATAAATGGATCTCCCTGCGAGAGGAGAGTGATGGATCACCGTGATCTCAGGAGCCTGAGCCATTCCCTTTCTCCTTGTAGCTGTTGGCATTCACTGCACTCTCTCAGCTCTAAGGGATATATAATAGACACAGGAAGGCCTATAAAAGTAACATCTGAAACTGCTGCAGAGCTGAGTATTGATTTATTCATTACTATAAATTTTTTGTCATTACTATGCAATTGCTCTATCTCAGGAAGAATTGATAGATGTGGTTGGAAGCTGCAACCCACTGTGCAAAACTTTTTCCCCCTTCTATAATTTCCTGTAACTCTTCTAAAGAATCATTATTCCTTATTACATAGCTCTGGCATGCCACCTATTTAGATAAATGTGTGAACAAGTGTGCAGTAAATATTCATAGTGGCCCATGTGTCAACGATATATGTCACTAATTAGATAATTTAGTGGTTCAAATAAATAAATAAGAAAATAGAAGCACACCCAGGAAAATAGTGAAATAAAACATAGATTCCTGATAGGAATCTGGCCAAATAGGGCAGCTTTTCAGGCTATAGTATCGTCTTATATATGGGAGGCCATTGGGAAGGTCCTAGGAAGACTTAATGGGGCTGCTTACTCATGGAAGGAAATCAGAGTTTTCCATAACATCCTTTTGGATCTCCTCAGCAAGCCACATACTTGTTACCAAAGTGAGTCCACTCTGGCGGGTCCTCGGGATTCGGTGGCCTTTTGCTTCTTTCATCCTCTTTGTTTTGTTGAATCTGCTATTTACAATTGTGCAGATACAAAGAGAACTGGATTCAGAATCTGAAGATGATGGGTTCAAATCCTGACTCTGACATGAAGTGGGAAAGTTTTTTATTCAACTTGGGCCTCTGTGTTCTTATCTGTAGAATCGGAATGGTTATGATTTTGATGATAATGACAGTGATAGTGATGATGAGGCTCAAATGAGACAATAGACATGGAAACCCTTTGCAGAATCTAGAGTTCTAGACACACATTAAAGGAGCTTTTTTTTTTTTTTTTTTGATAAATGACCTCAAAGGAAGTGTACTAGGCAGACAGCAACTATTCAGAGAATCAAGGAATCAGAAGTTACTATTTATTGGTTGCCTCCTTTCAATCCAGCATTGGGCTAGATTCTTCCAATGAGTTATCAACTAGAATCTGGTGAGGTAAAGTAAAATATATTTTTCACATTTTACAGATGGAGAAACTGAGGATTGGTGACAGCCAGTGTAACGTTCTCAAGACTACAAATTCGGTAAGTGATGCCAGACAGAAATCTACCTCTCTGGCTTTATCCGCCATTATCCCCTATGCTCCCAGTGGCATGCTGTGTTGCTTCCAGCTATCAATTTGAAACAGTTACTTATTTTATTCTTTTTAGAAATAAAAGAGTGCTATCTGAGTGGTCCACACAGCTTGGCTACGTTGACCAAAGTCTCAGACTGATCTTCCTCAAGTCAGAGTTCTGCTTACATAAGTGTCGTTATCTCAAATTTAGTTTGATGAAGGGTCTCTGTGGTGACCTCATGAAGTGGTGTTAACCAACAATAATTGGATCAACTGAATCCTGAGATCTGACTGATGAGCTCCTAATGCAGGAAACTGGCCTTAGCCCTTTCCAGTGGTGTGTTAGAATATGAAGGAAATGGATTCACTTTCTCAAACAGCTAAAGCCAAGTCTTTTAGACATGCCTAAGCTAGACATGGCCTCATCTGGGCATATTAATTTCTCAAATGTAGATGAATCCTGCACATTACCATTCAGCAATCATATAAAAAGTAAACTTATTTACGTCAACCCTAGAGCCAGAAAATTATCTGATTAAGGTGCCACCTTTCTGGTTTGGGTTTATCTAGTCATGACTGAGAGCACTCATTAATTTATTTAGCAGATATTTAATTTGCACTTGCTATGTGTCCCTAGCAATGGAAGATGTTAGGAATGCAAGGATGAATCAAAATGAGATGATTGTAATATTCCTATTCATGGAAGCCTAGTTAGGCGTTCCTGCTGTAATTATTGAACAATAAAGGTGTAGATGGATGGATGGATAAATGTCTGGACACGTGGATAGGTGCACGGGTGGATGAATTGATGGATGGGTGAATGGATAAATGGAAAATTTTTAAATCACCTAGGCACCTTTTTAAGCTTCCTTCTGACCCACAGGAAGGATCAGAATCACTTACCAATGTTTCTGTGACTAACTTTGGTATCAGAATGAATTTCTTTAGATTCCATATTGATATTCTCCTGTTGTAAATGTATTCCTTTTTCTTGATAATTGGAGTTCTGGACTCTTGTCTGTTGCCTAGTTTTTGTCCTTCCCAACTATCATTTTGGTTGCACCTCTGCATAGACGAATCAGGGTTCATCTGTAGTTCTTTCTTCAAACCTCCCTGGGATCCACCTAGAAACCAAGTTAGTGCCCACAGGGGTGGAATTCTACAGGATGGATAAATGAATAGGTGCTAATCAATGGGGGGTTTGTGGGTAGGGGGAATGGGCAACCATATTGTTTATCCTTATTCCTCCAACATCAACAATAGTGTATGGCTCATAATAGGTGATTATAGATTGAGGGAATGTGTGGTTAAGTGATTAACTCAGTGATTGGGTGACAGAGAGAAGAGTGGGAGGGTGATTTTAGTAGGTGATGAATGGATGAATGAATGTATGCATGAATGAATGGATAAATTACTGAATTTGTTATTGGATAAGTAGATGGATAAATGAAGGAATTGATAAGCAGATGAATGACTAAAAGTGAGTATGTGGGTGGATGCCGACATCAGTAAATGAATGAGTGGGTGAATGGGTAAATAGATGAATAGATGGGTGAATATATGGATGTATAGCTGCCTGGACAAAACTTAGGAGGATCTAGGGGTAAGTGGATGAATTTGTGAATAAAAGAATGGATGGCAAGATGTGTATTTGGATTATAGCCCTCAAGCCTGTTGGGCACTGAGAGAGGACAGGCTGATACTTAAACTCTGCCCTGATTATGACCAAAGTAAACAATCCTCTGGTTTAGGGGAATGAGGTTGCTGGCTTTGGGAAGATTAAGGGCATCATACACAAGGGCATGAGAAGTCTCACTGGCTGGCCAGAAGAGTGATAATGACTCGTGGTTTCCAAGCACTGTTTATAAAATAACCCAAGAGGCAGTGAGTGTGTTTCTTGGGTTCCTTGAGGCCACAGTGAGGAGAGATATTACCTCAACAGGGACAGCTTCATGTGAAAGGCCGGCCAACACAGAGTGCATGACTGCCTGGGGGTTACAGGCCAGCTATTGACCAGATGGACTCACTATTTTCTGTTTTTTCTTTCTTTTCTTTTCTTTTCTTTTCTTTTCTTTTCTTTTCTTTTCTTTTCTTTTCTTTTCTTTTCTTTTCTTTTCTTTTCTTTTCTTTTCTGTCTCTCTCTCTCTCTCTCTCCCTCCCTCCCTCACTCCCTCCCTCCCTCCCTCTCTCCCTCCCTCCTTCCTTCCTTCCTTCCTTCCTTCCTTCCTTCCTTTTCTCTCTCTCTTTCTCCCTCCCTCCCTTCTTCCTTCCCTCCCTGTTTTCTTTCTCACCACCTGGCAGGGATGACCCAGGGCCAGGAAGCACAGCCTTCTGGGAACTGACCCATGCTTTGCTTCAAAAGTTGGCACTTCACCTAGGAGGCCAGTTTAGACTTCTAGTTGAGCTGGCTGGATGATTTCCCTGCTCAGGATATTTACCTCAGACATATATGTGTTCTGATTAACAGGGAAGTTGTGGTAAGGTGGAATGAGCAAGGGGCTTAGAGACAAACCGATATTATTGTCTGGTGACCTTGGAAAGTTTCCTAAACTTCCAAACTCTGATTTATTTGCTAAAAATAATGGCAACAGGCTATAAAATTAAAATCATTCACTTCGTATGGTTATTGTAAGAAGTAGAAGAGATAATGTGAAAAAATCAGTACTTGATTGGTATATACTAGGTGTCTTATAAAAGTTAGTAATTCTTTTTTGTTGTTACTTGCTGAATCTCTCTTTTATAGTCAGGGTACATCAGCCTGTATGGGACTGGGTATGGGTTAAATATCTGATAGGCCCCATTTGTCTGGTCTGGTGAAAACTTGTGGAAGACAGTTTGTAGTGCCTTGATAGAATTACCACATAATTTAGCAATTCCACTCCTAGGTATATACCAAAAAAAATTGAAAACAGAGACACAAACAGATACACCAATGTTTGTAGCAGCATTTTCGTAATAGGAAATAAGTATAAACTATGCAAATGTCTATCAACGGATAAATGGATAAAATGTGGAGTACCACACAATGGAATATAATTCGTCCTTTAAAAAAATGAAATTCTGATGCATGCTACAACATAAACCTTGAAAATTATGCTAAGTAAAATAAACCAGACACCAGAGGACAGTTATATGATTCTACTTATATGTGATAAATTCCTAGAGACAGAATGTAAATTAGAGGTTATGCAGGATTAGGGGGAGAAGGAATGAGGGGTTATTGTTTGATGGGCAAAAAGCTTCTGTTTTGGGATGATGAAAAAGTTTTAGAGATTGATAGTAGTGATAGATGTACAACATTGTGAATGTACTTTATGCCACAATTGTATACTTAAAAATGATTAAAATGGTAAATTTTGCTGTGTATATTTTACCACAATAAAAAAGTCACTGGAAAAAAAAAAGCCTTTAAAAGAAAAAGAAAAAAAGACTTGTGCCTATGAGGTACAAAGGTGGAGACTCTTCTGCCTGCCATCCATGGGGTTGGCTTTCCAGAATGGGCAAGAGAGGCAAATAATGTTAGTTATCCTTTTTCTCATGTTCCTGTAGGCTTTGCTATCTTACCATTAATTTCTTGGATTCAGTGAGATAGATCGCTATTTATTGACTATTTAGATCCAGGGCAGGATCTTTCTAGGTCCTGAGATGGGATTGTTTGGTCCTCTTTAGATGTGCTCTGATTATACTCTGAGCTTTTCCTCTCGTAAGACTTCCATGTTATATAGTAATTGTGTAATATCTTTTCTCCCTAATAGACAATAAGATCTGTAAGGAAAGAGGCTGTTGTCTTAACTTGTTTATGCTGGATCTTCACAATATACACGTCGTAAAGATTCCAAGTAAAATGTTAAAAAATGAATGGCAAAACTTTGGTCTTGTTGAAAGAATCCAGAGAGAGGTTTTTTTCACCATTGAATCGTCAGCTGCTAGTACAATGTCTGGAAGAAGGGGAGGATTTAGTTAGAGTTCTCTGACTATCAGTGAAAGAAACTGACTCTAATGAATTTAAACATAAAATAGGGGATGTATTGAAAGGTACTTGGTAACTCACAGATTATAGGGAAGAGTGGGACCACCAAGACTTGGAAAGACAGTGGCCAAGAATTCACAATTCGTCTCTTTAGCACAAAGACATTGGAAATGTCTGCCATTGCCTTTTGACTGGGTGAGTCTAGTTAAGGTTTAAATTTCTACAAGTGAAAATGCGATTGGCATAAAGTCTTAGCAAAAAAAGGGGATGGCCTCTGGACATATAAGAACAGTGATGAAGAAGGGAGTGATGTAAGACTCTTCTTAACCCTTCCCCCATCATTGCCCAGAAACCTTAAATATCCTTACTATCCCTGGATATTTAGCAGCATTGAAAAAGTGCCTGCGTCAGACCAGGGAGCCACAGAACAAAGGAAAACTTTTCTGGCTCAAACAGAGAGTGGCATACGTGGAAAATCCAAGCTCTGCTGGAATCTGTTACAATATATGAAGAGCCAGAGCCTCAATTATGGGTACTCTGAGGACAAAATTTCAGACTTTGCTCTGGATTTTGTCAGCTTAAGACTCTTAAGGTAGTTTACACAAAGATTTGTATGTCTGAATTTTTCCCTGGCAGGTTCTCATTATAACCTAGATAACACAAACCCCGAATATTTGTGGTTAGCAACAATAAGGAATTTTCAAGTTGTCTGACATCTCCTATCCGTGTAGATCACCACCTAAGGTCAATGTTCAGCTTTGAGGAAGGGAGACAGAAGGATGGTGGGAAAATTTTCCATGGTTTGTGCAACGTCTGAGTTTAAACTGCCTCTTTAACTCTCTCTCTCTCTCTCTCTCTCTCTCTCTCTCTCTCTCTCTCTCTGTCTCTCTGTCTCTCTCTCTCACACCCACACACACCATACCTTTTACCCTCCAAAAGGTTCTTTCAGAACTATGCAAAGGAAAAGTGTTGATGTCTAATCACCTAAGGAAGGTATCACCAGCCATCTATTGCCTTCCAACACTGCAGAAGGGGGAAAGGGCATTGTAATGCAAGGTTTCTACATTCTCTTTCCTTTGCAATCTCCTGGCCATGGCCTATACCCTTTGCTTCGGTGATGAGCTGGTTTCAGATCTTCCAGAGAGCAGAACAATTGTACCACATCGGTAAACAGAAGACTGTTTACATAAAAAATATAGATTTCCTTTAAGCACTTTGCTTAAGCCTTTAGTAAGTCGTATTTACGTTATTATTGTTTATGTTCCCAGAAGTCAGCAGGAGGATGGGCCTGTTGCAGTTTATGTGGTTTCATGATTCACACTTGATGAGGCAGCTATCACACAGGGTGGGGATGGGGAGGGGGGTGGGGGGAGTAGAGGCAGGGAAGCACAGAGAAGATTATAGCAAGCTCTCTGGTGGGACCCACGGCCTTAACGTAATGTTACAGCCAAGGGCCTGGGGATTTCTGAGTCAGTCTTTCAAATTCCCAGACATGTTTATCAGTTTTGAGTTTCAGAACGGGCCCACCCAGAATAAAGCCCTTATTGCACCTGATGTTTCACTTTGGCTGTGTCTTGGGGGTTCTCCTGAAATCCAAGCTCCTTCTCCACTGTCAGCTTGACAAAATATTCAGCTCTTCTACTGTCTCCTGGGTCCTGAGAGTGCCATGCGGTGACCTGCTCTGCCAGCCTGTGATTGGCTGCTGGCTAGCTCCTTCTCTCTGAGAGTGACACCCATCCAGATGTGTTCCATGGCTTGGGTGGGCATTTGTGGGGAAGGAGAGTCCGACTCCCCCAGTGCCAGAGGTTTCCCAGGTTTAAAACTTGGTGGCTCACCATGAGCTATCTCCTATGGTGTGTCCCAGGCACGGCCACGTTAAATCGTTCAGATTTCTAAGGCAGGATGGGGCAAAATAAGGATGGTACATTTTTTTCCTTTGAGGCATTGAAACAGAATGGGTAAAAACCTGTGTTTTGGAGACATTCAGGTCTTTTTTATTTGTTTGCGTGATTCTTTGTTGTTTGTTTATTTTTAAGACCCATCTCTGCTTCTTGTTATCTCCATGGCTTTGAGTAAATTTCTTAACCTCTCTGTGCCTTAATTTACTCTTCTGTAATTGAGAGATACTCCTAGGCTTTTAAGAGGATTAAACGAGATAATTGGTATAAAGCACTTGTCATAGTACCTGATAAATAATAAGCTCGTAATACCTGGTTTTATAAGACACATATTTATTATTATTATTATTATTACATATAGTGCTCGCTTCAGCATCACATATACTAAAATTGGTACAATATTATATGTAAAAGCAGCAAGAAGGGAAATAGAGAGGCATCACAACCTGGAGAAAGGTAAGCCAGGAAGAATTTTCTGGCCCATGTTTTAGAGGTCATGGAGGCATTTTTGTGTATGTGCTGTTTATAGCTTTGGTGTGGGGTGGTGGGGATATTTTAAGGAGCCTAAAGTTGCCAATTCTCCTGGAAGCAGCCTGAGAACCAGAAGGACCCAAGGATATGGCTCACATTCCATTAGGCTATAGGTCCAGTTAGGGACTCCTTGCCCTCATCACAGAACCATCCTTTCACCAAGTTTTCTGGGTTCCACATATCCTGGATATTTTAATTTGCAAGCTTCCTTTGATAAAAGTTCTAGTCAGATATGGCCACAAAGGAGTTAGTGTTTGGGGACAATGTCTGTTATCAAAGTCTGCTAATTTTGGCAACCAGATCTCTACTCTGAAGTTAACCCATGCATTCCATTATTCCTGTGTGCAACAAATATTTATTGAGTACCTACTTTGTGCCATGCTCTATGCTAAGTGCTGGGGATATTATGATGAACAAAACTCATAAGACTTTAATATCATCGCACACAGACTCTAGTGAGGGAGACCATCATAAATACAAATTACAAATTGTTGTGAGTGCTACGACACAAAAGTACAAGTTCCTATGAGAGTATATAGAAGAGTGCCTGAGATTCTGGGGTGAGGGTTGTTAGGAAGGGCTCCCCGAGAGAGTATTGTTTGCGTTGAAAAATAAGAAGGCATTAACAAGCCTAAATGGGCTGAAGGCAGAGAGAGAAGAGTCATAGGGTGTTCTGGTAATCATAATATACCATCTCATATGATTAACATATCTACATTAACATATCTGTATAACAAATCACCCTGAAACTTAGTAGCTTTTAACAGTACTTTAGGATTGCCTCTCCCAGTTCTGTGGTTAACTGGGCTCAGCTGGGTGTTTTTCTTTTGCTTTTGTTTTGGTTTTTTGCTGAAGTTGCAGTTAATGGTTGACTGAGACTAGACTGGACGGACATTCAAAATGGCTCCCTCATATAAGTGGTAGAAGATGCTGACCGTGGGCTAGGAGCTTAGCTAGATCTATTCAATAGAGCATCTATTAATACATGTGGTCTGTCTATGAAGCTTGAGCTTCTCACAGCATGGCAACTGGGATCTGAGGAAGAGCGGCTCATGAGTGTGTTCCAAGAGGCCTAGTCAGAAGCCAAAAGACTTTTTATGACCTAGCCTCAGCAATCCCAGAATGCCACTTCTGTCCCATTCTAATGGTCAAGAGAGTTGCCCAAACCATCCCAGATTCAAGAAGAGGGGAGAAATAATTTATACTTCTCGTTGGTGGGAAGACATGGACATACAGGGAAGGAAGAACTCATTGTCAGCCATCTTGAGAACAAGTTACCATATGTGGCTTTTGTTCTTGCTATTCATTCTGCTGGAATAATCCTACTCAAAATATTCACACGACCTACACCATGTAGATCTCAGTTCAAAACATCTGCTCATTTCAAAATATCTCTTCTCAATATACCCTTCTCAAAGAGGGTTCATTGACCTTTGTACCTAGTAACTTTCTCTCCCATGGCTGTGTTTAATTATTTTCATAATAATTATCACTCCAAAATTAATCTTTTATTGGGCTATTTGCTTCAGTCTTTCCACAACTACCCCTACCCTCATACCCATAAGACATGAGCCCCAGGAACTCACAGTCTTGCTCACCAGTATATCCCCTAGAATATTGCCTGATACGTGGTGGGCACTGAATAGATATTTATTGAGTGAAGAAAAAGGATTCTAAGCAAAAATAAATGGCACATGCAAAGACCCTGAGGCAGGCAGTGAGTGTAATGATCTGAGGAAACTAACAATACCACCAATGTTGAAATACAGGAGTGAGGGGCCAGCCATGTGTCAGAAGGCTGGGGGCAGCGTCTCACTTGGCCACATCCAAACTGATTCATTCTGGCCACGGTCACCATCCCTGAAATGTAAAAACGTGTACTTATTTTCTGGTATTCAAGTACTCAGGTTTAAAAGTTTCTGATGTGTGTCCAAAATGACTTATTTCATGAATAAATGAAGCCCACTGAATTTGGGCTATTTCTTACTCTTTCCAAAAACAAACACACAAACAAACAAACAAGCAAACAACGCAGCAACAAACACGCCGACAAACAACTAAGTGATGAACTGAACTGCTTATGTTCAGAGAAAAAGTTTTGCACTTTTCCAGGTAGATACTAGGACATGGTGTTTCATTTGTTTCTTACAATTTCTCTATGAGGTCGATATTTTAAATCCCTGTTCTCCCCCACAAATAATAACACTTTGAACACAGGAAACTTGCCCAAGTTTCTCCAGTCTATAATACTGGTGGATGCTGGGTTCAATTATAGGTCTGCTTTACCTCAGAGCCCTGCAGAGTTTTGGGTGATGGCCTAAGATGGAAGGGGAACAAAATCAGGGAAGACAAATGTCTAAACCAAACCCCAGAATGATATATTTTCCCTGTGGCACTGAATCAACTTGCTGAGCCCCATGATAAGTGGCCAGCTCTGATTATAAGGCAAGGATCTGATTCCTGCCTCAATTATGACTGAATAACCACTAGTTAGGAATCATGAAAGGGCCAAAATGAGTACAGTGGGGATGAGGAAAGGGCCGCGGGTTGCCAGAGATGGAGGCAAAGGCAGTCAGAGGTGGGGACACTTTAGTCATGCCCAAACCAAAGCCACCAGAACATCGTGTTTGTGACCAGGACGAGGGGAGGGGGCTGTGGTTGGGGAGATTGTTGGCGATCCATCTGCCAATTGCCACCATTTTTAACTGGGTGCTCACTCTTGGTGAAGAGAAGTGTGTATTTTAGTCACATTGGGGGACCCCTCAGCTGGCTCTCACTTTACACTCCCAGCTCCAGGGACTCTCTTCCCTAAACCCACATGAACCCTGATATTTCAGTACTTTTCTGTGCTTGAATGGCCTTCTCACTTAATATCTCAGTCTATGTTTTAAGCTATTTTCCCCTTTATTGTTGCTCCATATGGACAAAACTTACACACACACACACACACACACACACACACACGAGTGAGTGTGTGTGTGTGTGTGTGTGTGTGTATGTGTATGTGTATATGTATGTATTTAAAAAGATGGATATAAAACTTTCCTTAAGTCAGACCATCTGTGTTGGTAGAAACTTGAGACTTTTCTGGGAAGGGTAATTTCTTTTCCTTGTTTTCTCCTGTTCTTTGGGAAATCTAGGGAATTTTTCAAAAACCCTAAAAGAAAATAACTTTCAAAGTATATCTGGAAATAAGAGAAATCAAGATGCCTAATACCTCTTTCAGCAGGCTTGAATAATCTGTCATTGCTCTGAAAGGATACAAGATAAAGGAATATACCTAGAGTTTGCATTGGACGTGGAGACCCAGTGGTACATATTACTCATTTCTTGCTGAGAATGTGAGTGCTAAAGTCAAGATCAGCTTCCCTAAAGAAATTCTAGGTAGGTTTGGAAGTTGAGAAAAAAAGTAGAGAAAAATGGTGGGTGAAAAGGGAGAATCATTCATCCAGTGCAGCCCATCATTGAAACCGACATCCCGTGATCTCCACTTTTTCCCTGGATGCCTATCAAGGTAACCGTGACCTCAGCTGCACCTCCACCTCTCAGATGATACCCAGAACCTTCAACTCTAAGTCTTGCTCACCCCATATTCTTCTCTGGCTCATTCCTGCTACGGTCTTTAATACCAAGCCTCACTCTGAATGGGGAATGGATCAAGTGAAAATGGACCAAAGAGGTAACAGGAACCGTCCCGCCCACTGGACCAATGTGCAAAATTTCTCAAGATGTATCTCCAAGATTCCCACCCTCTGATTATTTAATCAAATGCTACTCTAGGTGCTGTTATGAAGGCATTTTGCAGATGTAAGTACAGTCCCAAGTCACTTTACCATGTGGTGATTGTCCATTAGGGCCTGACCCCATCCCGTTAGCCCTTGAAAAGCAGGAAGTTTTCTCTGACTGGTGGCAGAAGAGAACTCAGAGAGATTGAAAGCACAATGACTTGAAGTGCCATCACTGGCTTTGAAGATGGAAAAAGCCACATGGCAAGGACTCCAGAGGGGCCTTCAGAAACTAAGAGTGGCTCTGCTGACAGCCAGGAAGGAAGCTAAAACTTCAGTCCTACAACGGTGAGGAACTGGATTCTGCCCATAAACCAATTGAGTTTAGAAACAGATTTCTCCTTAGAGCCTCAGGGTAGAGCCCCCCCTGGCTGGTACCTTGACTTTGGGCTTATGAAACCCTAAGCAGGGAACCCTGCAAAGCCCACCTGGACTTCTGACCTATGGAGACTGTCAGGTAAAAAGTGGGTGTTGTTTTAAGCCACTACGTTTGTGTTCATTTATTATACAGCAATGGAAGACTAATATTAATACAGTCTCCATTCATGAACACATTTCACTCTTGGGTTTTTGCTCTGTGAAATCAAAGGACATTGTTTTACTTTTCTCTCAAACAAAGTAAACATAAAAGTGACCAACATATGTTTTCTGAAGAAAATACTGGATGGGCAGAGTTTTCTCCTTTTACCTATGGGCTCTTGGCTTCAGGCTTCCCAGATTCAAGGTCCAACTTCCTCTTTTCATAGTTATTTGGCCTTGAGTTTTCAATCAATCTCTCCAGGCCCCACTGTCTTTATGCATAAAATTGGGATAATAAGAGGGTTGTTGCAAGAATTTGATGATATAACACTCATAAAGTATTTGATTCACTGCCTGGTACACAGTGATTACTCAGTAAGTGTTATCTGTACATGAGATCTTTGCCTGGGTGGATTAATGAGTGAATACACTCCAGCAAGAAGGAGATAAGACATCACCGCCATTAACACAGCTCTCAGGTTTTGCAACTCAGGCCACATTTTGTACTAGGTCAGACCAACACGTATTCCCAGATCTGTGAGCCAACAATTGACCCTGAGATGCAGGGCAGATCCTAAGGAAGTAGTTGGACAACACACCTGGAGACTCCACTTGGAAACCGGGAAAGCCACATGGCTCAGCTGGGGGCACTTCTGCAGGTGTTGGAACCTCTGCAAATTCCGTCATCCAAAGTGCTGACTCAGGGAGTAGGTTGTTCACAGAAGGTTCACTGAATAACAGGACTGTCCATTCCATCAAAACAGTTGAGCCAGCAGCCCCAGGTAGACAAAGCCAGACTTAACAACAGCCTTGCTCCTGACATCTGTTCATTTCAAGCCTTGCCAAGAAGCCAAAGGTAGAAATCCACAAACTTGCTCCTGTTTTGAGGGTATATTACTCCTTTATAATTTTTTTTCTCTCTAAAGGTCATGTAACTTGGGGCAATATGTTTATGACCTGTTGTTATTTTTGTTTTAATTTTATTGTGCCTTTTCAAAAAGAAACACATATCTGAAAACAGTTGGCCACTAAAAAAAAGAAAAAAAAAAAGACTGAAATATTTAAGGTACAACCGCAACATGGCATATAGTGCCAACTGGATCTTTTATCTAGAGCTGGGTGCAAGCTGAAGTCACAAAATTAGTCATATAGGAAAAGAGAGAGAGTTCTGTTCACAAGCAGACAGTGGCTAGTCTCTCTTACAGTCTCTCCCTCCACCCCCCCTCCAACTGTCTAATATTTGCAAAGCCCTCATGCAAGTGGTTCTTTCTACCTTTCTCCCTCCATAGTCCTGTTCTCGAATTTTACCACGTTAGAAAACATTGTGACACACTGCGGAGGAGGAAACTGGAATATTTGTAAATAACTGGAGGATGCAAAGATCCATTTCAGTTGAGGGCAAAAAGAAGAATGCAGAGTGTCGCATGGTCCCTGCATGGGTGTGCATTCAGGGTCTGGTGCCCAGAGGGGACAAAAGCAGAGCGGGCTGGCCAGAACAATGGGCCATCACAAATGCTATGTTATATAACGGGGTTATTTGAATTCACAATTGTGAAGGCTGCAATTGTAGCGGAAGGCTTCTCCTGCTCCGTGGTGGGAGGGAGGGAAGCGAGCTCCTCTAGGCTACAGCCCAGGTGTCCTGGAAGCAGGCTGGGACCCGCCTGATAAGCCCCATAGCTGCCACATAGGAGAGAAGGGCTGGGTTATCCCTAACACCATGAAGGTGCTCCAGGACTCTGTGTTGTACTTTAGGATGGATTTTGTTTTGTTTTGTTAAAAAAAAAAAAAAAAAGGAAGGAAGGAAGAAAGGAAGGAAGGAAGAAAAGAAAGAAAAGAATAAACAAATTAGATACCTCCCCCAACACAATAATTCTCCATTTGAAAATGACCTGATGTTTGCATTCGATGCGTGTTCCTTGAGCTCAAATGGTGTTCTCTGAGTAGTGCATTGTGACTACAAGTCACGTGTTGTACAGCTGGGTCAAGGCACGTGGACATGAACTTGAAAAAGATCACCACAGCAGGGAGTTAGGGAAAGCTCAGAAGAGGTGAGTTTTGAAGAGAGCGTGCTGTGGTACTGACACCAAGGATACTCTTGAAGGCAACTTTCCATTTCGATGTTTTGCATGTAGCACCGGATTAACCAGGCATGAGCAGTGAAAAGGCAAGACTCTCCCTTGCCTGCCTCCCAGTTTCGTGTTGCGCCGCTCCTATGTGCGAGCTGTAAGCTGCAGCCACACCCAAGCATGCCAGGGACACCTTCCCCCCCTCACTCATCGGGTGACCTCCCAATTCCTAAAAGCCAGCTAGCATGTCACTGTTTCTGTAAAGCCCCCCACAGGGTCCCTGCTGGCTCTTGTCCCTCATCCTGTTTCTTAAATTCTAATCACTCCTATGTTTCATTCCCACAAGCCCTTACTTACCCGCTTCCACTCTCCAGGTCTGTTTGCAGACCTGCCCCCCTCACTAGAGTGTGCCCAGCATGAGGGTGGAGACCAGGTCTTCTCACTTCTTGATCTTTTATGTTCCGCACGCAAGGTGGCTTTAGCATGTCTGAGTAATTGAGTCTTTCTCCTGGACTCTGGGTCATTGTAAAGAAACTTTGGGATCACAAAGCTCACTTGCAGATATAGTCGGAGGCCTTTTTGTCCTCACAACTGCGGTTGTCCTGTGGTTATTGTGTATATGAGCTGGAGGTGCAAACAGAAGCTTGGCTCTGACTCTTCAGTGACTCCACCTGTCCGGGCAGTTTGTCATCTCTGTCGGAGGTGATTTGCAGTTCCAATTGGAGAGCGTTCCAGGCAGGAAGGGCTAGAGGAACAAATATTCTAGCTTGCAGACTTGCTCACTACTGGTGACCTCAGATGGAAATACAGGGCTGATGACGATGTTGATAACTTGAATGGGTGTTCTGGAGTGCTAAGAACTTTCCATTTCATTCTTCCTTACACCACAGAAGAAAAACAGAAGATAAATATTATTCTCATTTTTTTTCTTCTTTAAAAAAAAAACTTTATTGAGGTATGATCTATGTGTAAAAGAACTGTACATATTTAATATAGTCGTATACAACTCGACGAATTTGGGAATGTTACGCACTTGCGAACCCATCACAACCATCAAAGCCTTAGACATACCATTACCTTCCAAAGCTTTCTCCCACTCCCTGTATTATTATTATTGTTGTTATTGTTGTTGTTACTGTTATTTTCGCAGTGTGAACACTTAAGATCTGCCCTCTTAGAAAATGTTAAGTATACCATAAAGTATTGCTAGCTATAGGCACTCTGCTAAAAGATGTACAGCACATCTTCCGAAATCATTTATCTTGCATAATACTTGTATAATACCCCTCCCCCAAGCCTTTGGCAACCACCACTCTACTCTCTGCTTCTATGAGTTTGACTGTTTTCAACGCCATGTATAAAGGAGACCATACAGAATTGGTCTTTCTGTGTTTGGCTTATTTCACTTAGCATCATATGCACATGGAGGGTGCTATTCTCGTTTAAAGGCATGGAATGACTTGCTCAAGATCACACGTCCTAGGGAAGCCAGCACTGGAGCCCAGCAGCCCCACTCCAGGCGTCCATATGTACTCCTCGTCACTACTGCCTACTGCTACAAGTCCACAAGCACTTATGTTTATCAGCACATGTGCGTAGATAAATGCACAGGGTGGGGCCTTACGTGTGCTTGTGTGCATATAAGTAGATGTGTTCTAGGGTGTATCTGATTCTGACTGTTCACATTAGCATGTCTGTATGATATGCACTGTGTGTGTATGTGTCTCTCAGCTCAGAAGATGGCACCAGGGTCCGAAGTGGGCCATTTTTAATGTGGTGAATGGTTCCTCCAGCGGGGGTGGGCTCTTTCTCTCCTTGTCCACTTTGAACCATGCAGTAGTGTCTGCATTGGGTTGGTGAGGATTCTGACCTTATCCCAAGCAGTGCTGCAGAAAGAGCCATAGATTATTCGGAGGTAAACCTCTACCAGTAAAGACTTGCTCTTCAGTGGTAAATTTATATTTAAATGCACCCTGTCATTTTTAATCTCAGGCACTTGGCACAATCACCTCCCAGGTAGCAGACTATTGTAAGGCCTGATTCCAGCCAGGTAACACCCAGGCTGTAGGAGCCCATGGCAGACTCCAGGGCCCAGAGGCATGTATGGGCGTGGATGGAGCAGCCTGATGATATATGCAAATTCTACTGTCAGGGGTAACTCACGTGTAGTCCGAGGATAGTGCCAAGGGGCATTTTGTGTTACTAGGCCATGGGAGTGTCCCCCGAGACTGGAATTCGCCAGGTAGGAAGTGGGACTGCAGAGTGGCTCGTTCAATCTTATTAAAGGTGAGAATGCACTGAAGGCAGCTGACAAGGTAGCAAGCTGTTTGTTTTTAAAGACAAACACTTGCCAATTCAGAGAGAGGCAGGCTTCCTTGAAGTTCCCACATCTGCCCCAAGTACCTGATTCAGGGCACAGAAACCTGGCTGGGTTCAGTTTTGTTTGTTTGTTTGTTTTTCTTTCCTGTTAGAAAATAAGCTACCTACTCCCAGGGCTTATTTTGTTTTGTTTTTATTTTGTATCATTTTATCTTTATCAGATTTTCAGGTTAGTGATTATTAGCAATGCTTTCAATGATACTAAGTAAATAGATACACGTTACACTTTTATTTCTACTCGTAATTGCTCATCTTGTTTGAGTCTGTATAAAAGCTTCATATTTTCCAAAACTCCCTATCTGAATTGAAAGTTGTTACCTGTCTTATAGCATCAAGCAATCCAAAAGTAGTTACCCAACGTTTGCCGTGGGTCTGGAGCCTGAAAAGCCTTTTTGTTTTACCCAGAAAGACACTGAGCTCAGTATCTGGGGACGTGCCTGAGGCCGCTCAGTAAGTAACTTCAGGAGAGCTGAGAACCGAAGTGTGATAGGCAGAAATATCCAATAAATGCTCAACTTGTAAACTTTGGCAGACCACCGGATGATATGCAATGCCCATCCGTAATGGAGGATCAATTAAGAGAACAGAGGATCAGAAACAAGACTTGAGTGTGGATAAACCCATTGAATGAAAAACAGTACAGCAGAGGACAAAATAGTTCCTCATTTTTGAAATTCTGAAACAGGGCTTTTTCATTATCGAAAATCTGGAGGTAAAAACAGCCAGAATGTAGAAAGAAGGAATTTTTGAACTATTTATATTTACGTCACACACATAGATTTCCCAGATTTCCTTCCAGTCTTTTTTCCATTCATCTAAGAATATTAATACCAGAATTGGAGGAGGGCTGACTGGGTGGCGGTAGAATATGGGGTATTCATTGTAAGTCTGTTCTTCCCCAACACCACTATGACTTTTGTGTCTCTAAATTTACACTCAATGATAATCAATATGTCTTAAAACCTGTAGATGCCCATCTTAAGAAAAGTTGGTGTTATGGATTGAATCGTATCCCCCACAAGAAGATAGGTTGAAATCCTAACCTCTAGAACCTTAGTATGTGACCTTACTTGGAAATAGGGTCTTTGCAGATTTAACCAAGTTAAGGGGAGGTCATTAGGATGGGCCTTAATCCAGCATGACTGGCGTCCTTATAAAAGGGGGAACTTTGGGAAGTCACACCCAGAGGGAGGGCCATGGGGAGATGACCATATGGTGACGGAAGCAGAGAGTGGAGTGAAGCAGCAATCAGACACCATGGATTGAGGGCCACCAACCAGAAAGTAGGAAAAATCAAGGAAGGAGTCCACCCAGGGTTTCAGAGGAAGTGGGGCCCTGCCAACACCATGATTTTGGATACCCAACCCCCAGAGGTATGAAGAATGCATTTCTGTTGTTTTAAGCCACCCAGTTTGTGGCGCTGTTGTAGCCGCCGTCTCAGGGGAAAAAATACAGTGGAGTTCTTGTTTCAGTCCATGTGTGAGCCCTGGGCACTATTTTTCTGGGTTGATTTGTTTCATTTTTTTTTATATAGAGACCAGAGGACTTAAGCCATAAAAGTTTGAGATTCATAGGGTAAGAGGTTGTCTAGGGCTCAACAATCAAATTGTGCGATCAAATTGTTCCAGGTCCTGTAACAGAGACAGAACCTGTGACTGCGTGCTCTGCCTCTTCCTCTGCCTGGGCACACGGGGGACGTCTGGGGCTCCCTTACAGTTAAACTGATGACAATGGCCTGTTACCAGGCCTTCAAAATCTCTACTGCAGTTTCTCTTGTGCTGCCACAGTGACCTTGGAGGCTACATGGCACAGGTACAAGATGTAGGGAGCCAGTGATGCTCGTCCAACTTTGTGTGCATGAGAAGTGAACTTAACTTGTACTGTGCTGAGCTATTGGGCTTAACTTGTGATTTCAGAAAATTCTATCCTTTCCTATCCTATTACCCCACCAAGGGTTGTTCCCAAAGGGGGTGTTTGGGGACCTGAGAATACAGCATCATTGACCTTGGCAGGCAGACCTTTTAGAAAAGGAGCCCACACTCTGCGATCCATCTCCTCCTCCCACCCATGTCCTTGCAGCTTGGAGAAAATGTAATTAAATGAAATACAGTAATTATGGGCTTGGGCTCAGGAGTAAGAAGTCCCAGGTTTTAATGTACACTAGCTACATGGCCCTGGGTAAACTCCCTATGTGCTTAGAACCTCAGTTTGCTCATGTAAAATGGGATAATTACAGCTATCTCAGAGAAGTGTCAAGAGGTCTAACCTGAATGAGATCTGGAATGACCATTGGTGTCATCCATCCATTGATAAAACATTACACATAGTGCCTGCCCTGAATGATGAGTGCTGTCCTTCTCTTACTTTATCAAGAAGGCTGATGTCTTCTGTGATCAGGACGAGCTTCTCTTCCTGGTGATTCAGACTATCTTAACGTCTGAGTACCAATGGATATGTACAAACCCATGAACTTCCTTCCTGGTTAGATCTCTGTCTCTTAAAATGGACAGCGTAAACATTGCCTGTGGATTAGGGTTTCCATGTTTCATTCTTCAAATGTAGGTTGGCTTTGCTATACACTCAGGGATGTGGGAACATTAGGGACTTAGATTACATTTGAAGATAATGCCTTAGCTTATTTTACTCAAAAAAGAACGATATTCTAGCAATGTGTTTAAATGAATCCGAACTTAATTATAAAAAATGTAGGCGTGGGTGGGGGTTTCTTGCGGAGGAAAGAGTACGATTTCAAATAATGAACATCTGTATTGAAAATGCCCTTCTTAAATCTGTGGTGTTCACCCTTGACTGTGTCCTGTTTGCTATACTCGGAACTAATAAATCACATTTTCTGGAGTGGAGCCCGGGCACATGTGTTTTTTGATGACCCTAAAGTGATTGCAATGGGCAGCCAAGTTGAGAAACTCTCCCTGGAGAACACTTGATCAAAGATCCGTAATAACAATTCCTACCGTCTTAGGGGTGCAGCTGGCAGAAAGGCTTCTAGAATTTTCCAAGCTGTATCACATCTTTGCAAAGTGATGATGAGGTGATTAGCATTCTCTTCATTGTTCAGATATGGAAACGCAATTTCAGAGAGTTGAAAAACCTTGTCCAAGTTGACACAGTTAGTAAGCAGTGACATTAAAACTGGAACCTCAGCCTGGCTGCATACAAAGCCTTCTAAGGAGAGGACAGTCCCCGTTGTTCTGCAGAGTCCTCTCAGGATGGCTTAGGCATAATTCTGGTCATGACCATCTGAACTGCATTGCTGCTTAGGATGGTAAACCAAGTCATGAATTTCTAGGACACAACATTGTGCTACACATTTTTCAACGCAGGAGCCGATGCTACTGGTCACAGAGAGGATGGTTAAGTGCCCTCACGTTCATTTCTGAAAATCCTGATGTAGAGGCCAGCCTGTTCATGGCATGGAACCAGAGAACAGCGGTAATTATAATCATAAGAATGAGAGAGAAAGGAAGCCCTCCTGGTTGGGGTTGTTAAAGGACCAACCTATGGAGTCACACTTTCTATACACAAACCAACCTCCCCATCCCCCCAAATGGACGCTCTGACAGTTCTAAATATGCTCGGATATTCCAGCCTTTGAAAATGCCATCTCCTCATCGATGCGTTCCTCCCACAATTCATACAACTTTCCTTGTAGGCATTTAAGTTTTAAATTCGGCAGGCAGATAGAGCTTCCTCTTCTGTTTTGCTTCCATGGCCAACAGCCCT
The DNA here is from genome assembly GCF_964194185.1 of Rhinolophus hipposideros. Lineage (NCBI taxonomy): Eukaryota > Metazoa > Chordata > Mammalia > Chiroptera > Rhinolophidae > Rhinolophus > Rhinolophus hipposideros. The sequence goes on along the minus strand of NC_138067.1, from coordinate 26,380,287 downwards.
CTCTGGAATGGACGGCTCTTTTCCCTGGACCCCACAAAATGAATGAATATACCTGACATCACCCCCCACAAAAGGGTCAGCTTCTACAGGGCTGGGACTATGTCACACTCATCTTGGGATCCCAAGATTTGGATTCAAGAAGAACATCTGCATATAACAGGCATATAACGTAAAAAAAAATGAATCCATGTTGACTCGATGAGAGGTTTGGTTCTCCTGAGCTAGGTCCAGGGATTTCAGGACCCAAGGAGTCTCTGCACGTCCTCTGACTGTGTTAAAAAGAAAAACGCCAGTGTGATGTGTTGAGCCATTTGCTGTCAGCTCATGGTTGATTTTATCACGGGACAGTCACTCCAGCTTGGAGCCTGAGCCCCCGCTGACGTGAGCATGTCATCCTTTGCCCCATTAAGAGGACTCCCCCCAAGTAATTACAGGGTAAATGACTTGTTAAATCCAGAGCCCTCACAATACATCTCTCCACATGTAGTTCATATTCCTTGGGCGGTTTATCGCACTTTCGAGTAGTACATATTTTATAGAGGAGGGAGAGCTCTCCAATTAATAGTAATTGTGATCGAAGCGGTAATGCTCATCTCCAGCCTCATTCCGCAAGAGGAGACTGGAAGGCCCGTCTTAATTGCCACAAAGAGCTATGTCTATCTGCGGCAGTATATAAATAATAAATTAGAGGAAGGGAGAGCACTGCAGTTCTTACGGTCTTTGAGGAGGCACGGATATTTATGTAGTTCTGATTGCTAAAAATCTTCCGCAAGTAATTATTAGTAAAAGTGGAATGTCTACATTTATAAGGCAATTTTAATTAAAGGGAAGGTGACTCTTATTATGGGAAAAAGCAGAGTTTGGGGATTAAAATGCAGGTCCAGGACCAGAGCACTGGGGTCTTATTGGCTATCCCCTCTGCTGCCTGGACAACGGCAGGAAGCTCAGTTCCTCTGGGTTCGATTTCCTCAGGTTTTTAAACCAGGGGAAATAAAGCAGTTATAAGTGCTTGAAGTGCCATTGGATAAATAAGCCCTACCATTTGAGGCTTCTTATCAGATTCAGCTCAAGATTGCCCAACAGGAATGGGACATACATCCACTTTTTGAGCCTTGGTTTCTTCATCTATAACATTTGAATATCATAATTTTCATGGCTTTATATAGAGTAAATGAGACCAAATGTGCAGGAGAACATGGAACTATTTCTGGTATATTGCCGACTTTCAATAATATTTTGAGAACAACTTCTGTATTGGTTCAGTTTCCTGTGATGTAAGTACTGTGGCTCTCATGATTCAGAAATAAGGAGGGTGTTATTTGCTCTTGACCCCCACGCCACTCACTATCTGTAGCTGAATGAGATACTCTCAATTCATGATCCCTCTTCATTTCCACAGTGAATATAGTGATTCTTAACATTTTTTTGTTGGGGGGTCAGGCATAGATTCCTTTAAGAAGGTGACATAGACCAGGCTGTCTCTTCCAGAAAAATTGAACATATTTTGCCTGGAATTCCAGATATTTCATGAAGCTCCATGTTGACCATCAGTGTCCCTTCAGTAAAGGACCCATGGCCCAGAGGGCTGGACTGAGGAGATTTCCATCTGGGTGTAGGAAATGGAGAAACAAATGATCCCAGGTGACTTCTGATCCCCGAGTGATGAGCAGTCTCCTCCTTCCCCTGTAGGGAGATAAGTTAATTTCAGACTCAGCCCAGCTCTTTCTCTATGTGCCAAAGAGGGAGCTCTTATATTCCGGACACGCATCTATCAACAGATGGCCTGGGATTCTCATTCGGCCTGTGGGAAATGCTGTTTAGTCTTGTCTCCCAACTATTCCAACTACACATGGACATAGACAATCCATGTGTAGTTGGAATAGTTGGGAGACAAGACTAAACATTCAAGAAATAACATTTAAGGGGCCCTGGCCCTGGGAAAGGAGGAACAAAATTCAAACAGAAGAAGAGGTAACGTACGAGGAAATAGGCCTAACAGAGGAAGTAGATAAGTTGAAATTTATCTGATATCATCCCTTGACTGATTCAGTGGGACATCATAACATTAATACAAGGACAACTCTGTTGTTAAAAATTTGAGTTCTTGGAAACACAATTTTTTGTTCATTAAGGGAATTACTGGCAGAAATAACACAAATTAAAGGTCAAATTAGCAAACTAGAGCAGGGGTTGGAAAACTTTTTCTTAAAGGGCTGGATAATAAATATTTTCAGTTCTGTGGGCCACAAAGTCTCTGTCACAACTATTCAACTCTGCCCTTATATCTTGAAAGCTGCCACAGACAAGTAAATGAACGAGCATGGCTGTGTTCCAATAAAATTTTATTTGTGAACTCTGAAATCTGAATGTCATGTGATATTCGTGGGTCACAAAATAGTATTCTTGTTTTGATGTTTTTTTAACCATTTCAAAATGATAGAATCATCATTAACTGAGTTGTATAAAAATGGGTGGTGGGCTGGGTTGGGCCTGTGGCCATAGTTTGTTGACCTTTGACACAGAAGATGGAGCTGAACAATTAAAAAAAAATCTATCTGAAATAAGCAAAGAAGTGGAAATTATGAAGGAAGGAAGAAAAATAGAATATAGATTTAGCTGAATTGTTTTTCTTGCTGAAATTGAAAATGTGCATGACTCTATTTTTTGGTTCATTCATTCACTCTCACTACTCTGATTAACTGGAAAGTGAAGAGAGAATTAACATTTGATTAATCATTGTTAGCGTGCTAACAGATATGTTATTTTTATATCTCACCTTCCTAAAAGGTAAACATTATTCCAGTTTTAAAGATGAGACACCTGTTACAGAATGGGGAAAATCACTTAACTGAGAACCACAAGGATTAAAAACAGGGCTAAGAGCTAAATCCAGGTTTGTGGGTTCCCAAAGCCCGTTCTCATTTGACTTGACCATGTGAGGATTTGAATGATTCTTGCCCTGAACCTGAGCTCAGTACTTTATATATTATATCTCATTTATTGTCCCAATGTAATTGGGAAAATCAGAAATTAAGAGGAAATTTCAATTCTATATAGCTGGTAAACGACAGGCCCAGAGGTCAGCTTTAAGAATCTAAATTTATGAAGGCACAAACCCACCCACTGACCTTAGAAAGTGAGTAATTTAATGTTGCAGGTGGGGTTTCATTCCATAGGAATTTAACTCCCAAGACCATACAAATGTAAGGAATACCTTATATAAGAGACAGTGGGCATCATGCTCGGACATTTCCTCCTTGCCAGGTCCCATGCTAAGAGTGTCTGTGTGTCATTTCCACAGTGGCTGCAGAGGCAAAGTCTCCTTCAATCTCATTTTTGCAGATAGGAAGCCAAGGCACAGAAAGGATAAGTAAATTAGCACACAGGAATTATCTTGCATTTATTCATTTTCTGTTTACGCTCATCTCTCTCCTTTAGAATAATGCTTCATAGGAAAAGGGCTTTCTTTTGACTTGCTGCTACGTTCCCAGACTTTAGAACAGTGCCTGGTGTGTAAGCAGGTATTTAAAATACTTGTGAAGTAACTGAATGACTGAAGGATGAATAAATGGATGAGTGAGCAAACTTGCACATTGTGACACAGTGAGCAGGTATCTGAGTGGGGATGACTTTGTGTCCACATCTCATTAACAACCCTCAACTCCTGCTAAGGAACTTAAACAGAAGTGTGAAGAATTACTGATGGTCAGAAACAAATGAGAAATGAAAGGGGAGATGAGTATCTCTGCATTTATGTAGTAACCTCTGTGAAAATTATACAGTTTATAAAAAACCCAGTTCCTAATCTCATGGACATACGTATGTGATCTGCAAAGCCAAGTACTTATGCCCACGGCCAAGACATAGCAATGGTATTTTCAAACCACATCATGTTTTCTTAATGTATTTGAAGCAAAGCAAATCACATAGGAAGCACTTCATAAATATTTGCTGTTAAGATTAGTACTAAGGGTACAGAGGTGGTTTGTAGGTGGCAAAGGAGGGAGGCTTAATAATAAAGCTGTCTGCAGACAGTTGTGTCTGAGCTGAACATTCAGAGAGGAAAAACTGAGAAAGGAAGAAAGGAAGGGAGGGAGGGAGGGAGGGAGGGAGAAAAGGAGGGAGGGAGGGAAGGAGGGAGGGAAGAAGGGAGGGAGGGAAGGAGGGAGGGAGTGAGGGAGGAAGGAAGGAAGGCAGGAAGGAAGGAAGGAAGGAAAGGAAAAACTGTTGGTTTGGGCTGGTGAATAAGTATACCAATAAAATATGGAAGTAGCCAGAGAAATTTCGAGTTTCTAGATTCTTCATCACTCTATTCTTGTCAACAAGGAAGTATACTTGTAAGATTTGTGTAGAGCTTCTATTGGAGCTGGAAGGGCCTGGAAATCCTGTAGAGGAGGCTGATAAATCCTCTTGGGAAAGGAACTAGAAGTCCCTTATGAAAGGGAATTAATTTGGTCATATCAGAGATCAGAGCTCTTTGCAGTCATCAGTGCTACTGTTGCTCAGCAGATGCTCTCTGTGATCGCTCTGTGATCCCGCAGGGATTTTTGTAGTCCTTGGAGACCAGACTGCAATGCGGGTAGTTAGGCTGTCATGGTGGGAGGAGACCGGGCAGGCTAAGGCGTCTCTGAGCTGGTGTCTCCTCCAGGAGGGCTTAACCAACAGTGCCAGGATGACACTGACCTCTCAGGGAATGTGTGCACACACATTCACACATGATCACACACACAGCACACACTCACATACACACATAGTCCCCCCCATTTATGTGCTCCCGTACACTCTCATACACACACGGGCACTCTCACTCCTACATACCCTCACACACACACACGCCCTCACTCCTACATACCCTCACACATACCCACTCAAACACACTCATATACTATCACACACATACACACTCCCACATATTCTTACATATTCACACATATACACACACTCACCTGTACTAGTCTCAGAGAATATCCTTACACACTCTCACAAACATTCATATACTCACACACACACACATGCAAATTCAAATGTACATGCCCTCATGCAAACACACACACTCTCACATACAAGACTCATAGACACAAATACTCATAATATATACTCATACATGTACACTTTCACACCCCCACATGCCCTCATGCATTTACACACATGTAAATTTTCACACATAAGTTTTCACATGTGCACACTCATACATCACACACACATGTTCACACTCATAGTGACACATACAAATACATATGCCCACTCTCATATTCAGAGGACACACACAACCTCACACAGGCACTCACACACACTGGCACATACAGATACTCACGCCTGCTCTCCTTCAGATACACACACACACACACACACACACACACACTCATACACACTTGAACACACATTCATCTGAATTTGCTATTCTTTCTCAAATCTCAGAAGTCATTTCACTGTTTCACACAGAACTTTTAAGAAGCTCCATAAACATACAGCACACATTTCTCACAGAAAAATTCCTCTCCGCTGAAGTGAGCCAGTCTGGCTATCTCGGGCTACCAGCCTAGTTCAGATTATCTCCTTCCTGCTAGAAAAATCTTGCAGAACCAGGTCAGACACATTCATCGAAAAACTGGAAAGAGTCAGGGAAGGACCCTCTATCTGCTCCATAGCGTGGCCATTTGTGTCGCTGCTATTATTCCCCCGCTTCTGTATTATTCAAAAATCCATACATTGTGTTTGCCTTTTGTGTCCAGCTTCCAACAAGCCTCTCTTTGTCCCTGTCACAAAGGCCAGTAACCTCTATGTGGCAAATAAGTTTCAGGGACTGCTGGACGTGATGACTAATTGTAATGCAGTCTATATTCTCCAGACTATGAACTGATATGAGAAGACAATGGCAGAGAGGGGGCCCATTGAGCTGAGAGAGTCCCCTGGTCACCCCACGGGGGCTGAGATGGGCAACAAGGAGGCTATTGAGGAGGGCAGCCCCAGCACAGACCCCGGCCGAGGGGGAGTGGGGTGGCATGACCACATCACCAGGCTCCAATGCTGCTTTTGTTTGCCCGGCGGTGAAAACTGGCACGTTAGAATTAGTTCTGTTTAGATTGCTCAGAAACTTAGAGAAGCAAAGAAAAAAAGAGAGAGAGAGAGAAAGAGAGGCCTTCCCAGCCCGCTCCCAGGCCCTGTACATGAAGCCGGGCCCCTTTTGCTGCAGCTCCGCGGATGCATTACCACAAAGTTGTGCTGAACTACAATGGATAGTAAAAAAGATGCGCAGAGCTAACTGATCAACACTCATCTCACTTCCGCACACTGAAAACAGTCAGCTCCACCAGGCTTCTCTCTGGCCATAGCACTGGGGGTGTGGCCGGTCTCCAAGGCCCCTGTCCACCTAGAATGAGAATGATCATTGGGAGGTTGCCCAATCTCCAAACCTGAGTTCCAGGGGAGAGCTCATCATTTCTCCAAAGGCGACTAGCACTTGTTTATTCATTCAACAAGTAGCATGTATGGCCAGCCTCCTGAATGACGTGGCGAGGTACCAGAGGAAAAGCAGTGATAGAAGCTGGGTGAAGTCCCTTTTCTCTCTCTCTCTCTCTCTCTCTCTCTCTCTCTCTCTCTCTCTCTCTCTCTCTCTCTCTAATTCTCTAAATGATAGCATTGATTTAATTTATTATTTGCTGATTTAAAAATGACTTCCATTTTGAAAACAATCAATGAGCCATTAAAATTACCTTTTTTTCCCTGTCTCAGAACGTCACCGGACAACTCACTTTGGCATACAGTGTTCAATAGGGCAGCATTAGGAACAACCTGGAATTCTGAATGCAAATCACAATGTT